>NC_091977.1:460923569-462123569 GCF_044704955.1 Pristiophorus japonicus | reverse complement strand
GAGAGCTCGGAACTGCGCTACCCTACCCCCCTGCCCTGGTTGCAGGCCACTCATACCCACTGTCTCACTACATGCAGGTCCCACATCTAAGCTATCCTCTAAAGTATGCGGAGTGTCAGTATCTGAGCTGGTGCCTGGGGGTGTTGCCATTTCTTCATGATCACTGTCTTCCTGCTCCTCCACCAGTGCATGGCCAGATTGCAGTTCTTGGCTATCTGAAAGGAGAACGACACAACGGTATGGTTGTGGTGAGAGGTGGGTGCAAAGAAACAGGTGCATGCTAACACCATCTGCAGGTTAAAAGTCAGAAGAGATAGTGGGATGAGGGGGAAGTGGTATTTGAGAAGGAGGATTAGGTTTGAGGATACAGTCATCTTGGATGGCTTTAGCCACGCTGCTGGCCATAGGCTCAGTGATTTTCCTCCCAAGAATGGTCAGCACTTTCTCCTCTATGGGGGTGAAATTATCCCGACACACTTGTGCCACTTTGAGTAGCCCCTACTGGTTCCAATTTTGAGCCAACTTGTCTGCAAGAGAAAGGGAAGTGTGTCAGTGAGTGTGCTGCAATGTGTTTGGGTAATGTGCCTGTCATGGTTGAATATCTGACAGTGTTCAAGCTGTAAGATGTGGGTGTAATGCTTGCAGCAGTGGGAAGTGTGTGAGGGTGAGGTGAAGCAATGAATGTGTGGTATGAGTTGCATTTGGTAGAGATTGTTCATAGGTGAGTGATGGGGTGTGATGCATTTAGCAGTGTGTGAGGCTCGTGGTACAGATGTTGTGATATGGCATTTGAAGATTACTGCACTGACCTTGACCACTCGTGTGAACATCTTCCTGCATGGTATCCAGGTCCTCGGGGTGACACTGCTGGCGTAGACAGATAAAGCTATCTGTTCCCATAGGTGTTTTAAATTTTGCCTGGAGGGCCTCCTGTGGAACTAGGACCTTGCTCCTTATATCCACCTCCTGCACCAAGGTCTCCAGTGCTGCATCCGAGAACCTTGGTGCACACTCGCTCCCCTGTTCTTACATCAGTAGATGTTTTTTATTGTCTTCCCCAGCCAGTACAATGAGCTGCTGCAGGCAGAATGCACCTCCCCTTTAAAAGGGGCAGTCTGCCTTTAAAAAGTGCAGGCTAGCTTTCATTAGTGCTAGCCTCGCATGAATTCCACTCAGCAGCGCATTCAGCATTGGGCTGAATGCCATAATCATCATAATTAGCAGGCAGCATGAAGGTCATGTGCTGCCTGCATTCCTTTCAATGGTGCATCGTGATCACTGCGCCCGTTTTCGAGGGTTTTTAAGCCCAAAATCACTACAGCAAAACATAGGCTGCAGTATTATAATAAAAATATAACAAAACTAGAATTATTTCATTTATTCAAACAATATGGGATATACTTTACAAATCAGCACTCCACGCACAAAGCTTTGTGTGACCAGAGTACCTATCAGGGACTTGGTGAGGAAATTATTAGCCATTAAAATGAATGGAATGAGAATTGTGTGGGCACACTGACTTTTGCAAATTTATGGTCTGCACTCCAGTTGCACTACGAGAACGAAATTATCAAATTTACCACATTGTAAATTAGAAATGAGCTTTTGACTTGCAATATAGCTATCTTAAATTTTTCAACAGGAAGAAATTTGAATTATGAATTTGTAGCTCTGCTGTAATAAAGATTGTGTAAAAGCTGCAAAATATATTCATAATCAAGAACTTTTCATATCTACAAGGGATCTACAAGAATTGTAACCAGCCTAAATTTAAACAAAACAGGAAAAGAGAGCTTAGGAAAGAATAAAGTAAAGGAATAAGAACATAAGAACATAAGAAAAAGGAGCAGGAATGGCCATTTTGCCCCTCAAGCCTGCTCTGCCATTCAATAAGATCATGGCTGATTACCCTGGCTCCAACTCCACTTCACCGCCCGCTCCCCATAACCCTTGAGTCCCTTATCTTTCAAAAATCTGTCTATCTCTACCTTAAATACACTCAATGATCCAGCTTCTACCTCTGAGGTAGAGAATTCCAAACATTCACAACCCTGAGAAGAAATTCCTCCTTATTTCCATTTTAAATGGCGACCCCTTATTCTGAAACTACGCCCCCTCGATCTAGATTTCCCACAAGGCGAAAGAGCCTCTCTGCATCTACCCTGTCAAGCACCCTCAGAATCTTATACTTTTCAATAAGATCACCCCTAAGTCTTCTAAACTCCAATGAATATAGGCCCAACCCGCTCAATCTTTCTTCATATGACAACCCCTTCATCTCAGAAATCAACCTCGTGAACCTTCTCTGAACTGCCTCCAGTGCAAATATATCCTTCCTTAAATTTCTTAACCGATAAGGGAAGAAGGGGTTATGGGGAGCAGGCAGGGAAGTGGATCTGAGTCCATGATCGGATCAGCCATGATCGTATTAAATGGCGGAGCAGGCTCAAGGGGCCATATGGCCTACTCCTACTCCGATTTCTTATGTTCTTATGTTCTTAAAAAAGACTAAAACTGTACGTAGTACTCCAGGTGTAGCAGGACTTCCCTACTTTTATACTCCATCCCCCTTGCAATAAAGACAAACATTCCATTTGCCTTCCTAATTACTTGCTGTATCTGCATGCTAACTTTTTGTATTTCATTCACAAGGACTCCCAGGTCTGTCTGTACCACTGCATTTTGTAATCTCTCCCCATTTAAATAATAATGTGCTTTTTTATTTTTCCTACCTAGGTGAATAACCTCTAATTTTCCCACATTATACTCAATCTGCCAAATTTTTGCCAACTCACTTAGTCTGATCCCTTTGTAGATTCTTTGCATCCTCCTCACAACTTGCTTTCCCATTTATCTTTGTATCAGCAAATTTGGCTACATTATACTCGGTGCCTTCATCCAAGTTATTAATATAAATTGTAAACTGAGTTATAGAGTCTAAAAAGATGGTTAAACCTAAAGTAAGAGGAAATCCTATTAAAATGAGTTAAACTGTCTGTACAGCAATGCACATAGTATCCATAAATAAAACAGGAGAGCTGGAGACAATCATGCGTTGCGAAGAACCAGACATAGTAGGGATTAATAAGACATGACTACAGAAAAATCAGGACTGGGAATTAAATATTGCAGGGTATAACATATTTAGAAATGATAGAGAGGGAAAAGGGGAAGGTGGAGTAGCTGTACTTATTAGGGATAACATAATGGCAGTAGAAAAAAGTAACGCAGCTATCAGCAAGACAGAAATAGAATCCATGTGGAGAGAGATAAAAGATAAAGGATCAAACACACTAATAGAGCTAGTCTGCAGACCACCTTACAGTGGAAGGGAGATGGTGGAAGAAATATGCAAATTAGGGAAATGAGTAAAAAGCCTAGAATAATAATCATGGGGGATTTCAACTATCCCAATATTAATTAGACAGAAGAGGTAGGTAATGGGGATAAGAGAATGGAGTTCCAATAATGTGTACAGGACTCCTTTCTAACCCAATATGTAAAAAGGCCAATGAAGGAGGATTCAATATTGGATCTAGTAATGGAGAATGAACCAGAGCAGATAAGAGAAGTAAAAATAGGGGAACATCTAGGCAATAGTGACCACATTTTAGGATAATTAAAAAGGGCAGGATTAATAAACAATCTCCTAGTAAAGGATCCCCTCAGAATGAGTGATCATAGCATGATTGAATTTCAAATTCAGATGGAGGGTGAGAAAGTTGGATCTCTAACTAGCATACTAAGTTTACATAAAGGAGACTATGAAGGTATGAGGGCAGAGTTGGGTAAAGTGGACTGGGAAAATAGATTAAAGTGTAGGACGGTCGATGAACAGTGGTGTACATTTAAGGAAATATTTCACAACTCTCAAGAAAAATATATTCCAGTGCAGAGGATAGGTTGTAAGAGAAAATATAGCCATCCATGGCTAACTAAAGAAATAAAGGATGGTATCCAATTAAAAACAAGGGTATACAAAGTGGCCAAAACTAGTGGGAGAACAGAAGACTGGGAAGCTTTTAAAAGCCAGCAAAGAACGACTAAAAAAATGATTAAGAAAGGGAAGATAGACTATGAAAGTAAACTAACGCAAAATATAAATTCAGATAGCAAGAGTTTCTATAGGTATATAAAAAGGAAAAGGGTGGGTAAAGTAAATGTTGGTCCCTTAGAGGCCGAGACCAGGGAATTAGTAATGGGGAACATGGAGATGGCAGAAACTCTGAACAAATAATTTGTATCAGTCTTTACGGTAGAAAACGCTATCAATATTCCGACAGTGCATAGTCTACGGGCTATAGGGGGGAAGGAACTTAACACAATCACAATCACTAAGGAGGTCAGTAAGCTAATGGGACTAAAGGCAGATAAATGCCCTGGAACTGATGGTTTGCATCCGAGGGTCTTACGAGAAGTAGCGGCAGGGTTTCTGGATACATTGGTTGTAATTTACCAAAATTTCCTGGATTCTGGGGAGGTCCCAGCAGATTGGAAAACTGCAAATATAATGCCCTGATTTAAAAAAGGAGGCAGCCAAAAAGCAGGAAACTAGAGACCAGTTAGCCTAACATCTGTGATTGGGAAAATGTTGGAGTCCATTATTAAAGAAGCAGTAGCAGGACATTTGGAAAAGCAAAATTCAGTCAGGCAGAGTCAGCATGGATTTACGAAGGGGAAGTCATGTTTGACAAATTTGCTGGAGCTCTTTGAGAATGTAATGAACAGGGTGGATAAAGGGGAATCAGTGGATGTGGTGTATTTGGACTCCAGAAGGCATTTGACAAGGTGCCACATAAATAGTTACTGCACGATAAAAGTTCACGGGGTTGGGGTAATATATTAGCATGGATAGAGGATTGGCTAACTAACAGAGAACAGAGAGTAGGGATAAATGGTTCATTCTCTGGTTGGAAATCATTAACTAGTGGGATGCCGCAGGGATCAGTGCTGGGACCCCAACTATTTACAATCTATATTAACGACTTGGAAGAAGGGACGGAGTGTAACATAGCCTAGTTTGCTGATGATACAAAGATGGGAGGAAAAGCAATGTGTGAGGAGGACGTAAACAATCTGCAAAAGGACATAGACTAAGTGAGTGGGCAAAAATTTGGCAGATGGAGTATAATATTGGAAAATGTGAGGTCATGCACTTTGGCAAAAAAAAATCAAAGAGCAAGTTATTATTTAAATGGAGAAAGATTGCAAAGTGTCACAGTACAGCGGGACCTGGGGGTACTTGTGCATGAAACACAAAAGAATAGTATGCAGGTACAACAAATGATCAGGAAGGCCAAGGGGTATCTTGGCCTTTATTGCAAAGGGAATGGAGTATAAAAGCAGGGAATTCTTACTACAGCTATATAAGCTTTGGTGAGGCCACACCTGGAATACTGCGTGCAGTTTTGGTTTACATATTTACGAAAGGATATACTTGCTTTGGAGGCAGTTCAGAGAAGGTTCACTAGGTTGATTCCAGAGATGAGGGAGTTGACTTATGAGGAAAGGTTGAATAGGTTGGGCCTCTACTCACTGGAATTCAGAAGAATGAGAGGTGATCTTATCGAAACATATAAGATTATGAGGGGGCTTGACAAAGTGGATGCAGAGAGGATGTTTCCACTGATGGGGGAGAATAGAACTAGAGGGCACAATCTTAGAATAAGGGGTGGCCCATTTAAAACAGAGATGAGGAGAAATTTCTTCTCTCAGAGGGTTGTAAATCTGTGGAATTCGCTGCCTCAGAAAGCTGTGGATGCTGGGACATTGAATAAATTTAAGACAGAAACAGACAGTTTCTTAAACAATAAGGGGATAAGGGGTTATGGGGAGCGGGCAGGGAAGTGGAGCTGAGTCCATGATCAGATCAGCCATGATCTTATTGAATTGCGGAGCAGGCTCGAGGGGCTGTATGGCCTAGTGCGGTTCCTATTTCTTTTGTTCTTATGAAAACCAGGGTAATCGATTGGAGAAAAGCTGATTTTGCTGGTCTGAGAACAGACCTTGGAAAAATAAAATGGACAACAATATTGGCAAAAAATGATGTAGAACACCAATGGAAACATTTAAAACAGTGTTCAACAGAATCCAGGAAAAATATATTCCACTAAAAAACAAGAACAATCTAAACTAACGAGACACTATTGATGAATAAAGCGATAATGGGAAATTGAGCAGAAGGAAAGAGGCACACATTGAGTATATGAGCTGGCAATATATGACTCTTGGTCAGGCAACATCTCCATGCTACCTTCCCCGTGGATGGGGTGGCTATCCAATGAAGGCTTCACCAGGCTCCTCTTTGATGTACTCCTCTTCCTGAGGTGGGCATGCAGTCCCCACTGGCAATGCCTGGCCCCTCATGATGACCAAGTTGTGCATCATGCAGCACACCACAATGAATTTGGATACCTGTTGAGGGGAGTATTGAAGGCTGCCTCTAGAACGGTCCAGGCATCGGTCTGCCTGTAAGAGATGGCCTATCTCTGGCAGCACTTCCTTTCGGAAGGGCAGCCTTCTCACACACTGCTCCTTATAGAGCTGGAGGTATGAGCGTTGGTGCCTGCAAACCCGTAGTGGTAAGCTCTCCTCCTCAGGCGTTTTCGGTCTCTCCTCATCAGTGGGCTGATATGGCCAAGAGCCCTTCTTCTAGATTGATGCCTCCTGGCAGTAGCATGGAGAATGATATGCTGTTGAACTATTAATGCCGTCATTACATTTCTCACTGAAGTTGCAAGGGCACTGTAATGGCAGATAAAAGTGCCGTTTGCAAGTCAGAGCTTCACGCAGCGTGATGTGTGCAACCTTTGCAGTCAATGTGACCTGCGATGTAGGAGCCTCACCCCTTCATTTAAATAAGTTGCCTTTATCACCTGCTGCGCCCTGGCTTTTCAGACGTTTCCTGGGGCAGGCGTTAAATGAGGCGTTAGGGCCGAATTTTGCATCCAGGGCAGTAGCAGAGTGTTGCACAATGACTGACATCATGATCTCAGTGAAACTAAAGGGCGGGGCGGTAAGTTTTTGTGCCGTCGCTAACCATGAGCTGAATTTGCCGGCTGGGCACTAATAGCTGGAGTTATGCCTAGAAACACCATTTACTGCCCCTCTGGTGTGCAAGCAGAGGCACAAACGAGCTGAAACTCCAGCCCGTAATCTACACACCACCTAATAGTGAAAGGGATGTGGAAGAAGAAATATGCAGACAAATTATGGAAATGTGTAAAAAACATAGAATAATAATCATGGGGGATTTCAACTACCCTGATATTAATTGGACATAAGAGGGAGGTAAAGGGGATAAGGGAATGGAGTTTCTACAATATGTATAGAACTCCTTTATTTAATAATCCCAACAAGGAAGGATTCACTATTGGGTCTAGGAATGGGGAATGAACCAGAGCAGATTAGAGAAGTAAAAGTACAGGAACCTCTAAGCAATAGTGACCATAATATAATACCCGTTAAGATGATAATTGAGAAGGAAATAAGTACGATGAAAACCAGGTTATTAGTTTGCAGAAAAGCTGATTTTAAGGGGCTGAGAATAGAACTTTGGAAAGTAAAATGGACAATAATATTGGTAAACCACATGTAGAACAGCAATGGGAAACATTCAAAACGGTGTTCAACAGAGTGCAGGAAAAATATATTCCACTAAAAGGAAAGAAGCAACGAAACAGTAATGGGACTCCATGGATGAATAAAGCCATACGGGAACAATTGAGGGTAAGGGAAGAGGCATACATTAAGTACATACACTGCAGGGAAATGCATAAGGGAAAATATGGAGCAATTAGGAGATATGTCAAAAAAAAAATTAGGAAGGCAAAGAAGAATGATGAAATTAAATTATCAATGAACATAAAACAAAACAGTAAAATATTTTACAGGCACATCAATAAAAAAGGAAATTGAAATAGGGGCATTAATGGATAGACAGGATAATATCATAGGTAACGCGATAGAGAGATGGCAGAAATATTAAATCATTATTTTGCAGCAGTATTTACCAGGGAAATAGAACAGGTGGACATGACATTGGATGATGGTATTAGTAATGAGATAAGTACATTTAAAGTAAAATAGGGGATATATTAAATAAACTAATCAAATCAAAGAGGATAAAATCCCTGGTCCAGATAGATTGCATCCACGCATTTTGAAAGAATCTAGGGAAGAGATAGCAGAGGCCTTACTACACATATTTAATAATTCATTAGAAAAAGGTGTAGTGCCAGAGGACTGGCAGATAGCTAATGTAATACCTATAATTAAGAAGGGGGATAGCACATGTCCAGGGAATTATAAACCAGTCAGCTTATCATCGGTAGTAGGAAAAATAATGGAATCCCTACTAAAGGAGAAAATAGAAGAACATCTGGAAACCACAAATATAATAATGAACAGTCAGTATGGATTTCAAAAGGGAAAGTCTTGCTTGACCAACCTCATTGAAATTTTTGAAGAGGTAACAGAGAGAGCAAACAATAGTAATGCAGTAGATGTAATTTATCTAGATATTTAAAAGGCCTTCGATAAGGTACCTCATAGTCAAAGTCAAATGAACAAAGTCAGAGAATGTAGAGTCAGGGGACAAGTAGCAGAATGGATTGCTAGCTGGTTTCAATACAGAAAGCAGAGGGTAGGAGTAAAGGGTAGCTATTCACAGTGGCAGAAGGTGGGTAGTGGTGTTCCACAAGGATCAGTGCTGGGACTACTGCTGTTCACAATTTACATTAACGATTTAGACTTTGGAATCAAAAACACAATTTCTAAATTTGCGGATGACCCCAAATTGGGGGCGATAGTCAATACTGAGGAGGATTACATCAAATTACAGGAGGAATTTAAATAAACTTGCAGAATGGGCATATAATTGGCAAATGAAATTCAACACAGATAATGTGAGGTATTTCATTTTGGTATGAAGAATAAGGAGGTAATTTATTACTTGGAGGATGCGAGTTTAGGTAGGATAGAGGAACAAAGGGATCTCGGAGCACAAATCCACAAATCATTAAAAGTTGTGACACAACTTAGCAAGGCCATAAAAAAAGCAAACCAAGCACTATGGTTTATTTCTGGAGGTATAGAATTGAAAAGAAGGGAAGTTATGCTAAACCTGTATCGAACCTTGGTTAGACCACACTTAGAGTATTGCGTACAGTTCTGGTCGCCATATTATAAAAAGGATTATAGAGGCACTGGAGAGGGTGCAGAGAAGATTTACAAGGATGATACCAGAAATGCGAGGGTATATATATCAGGAAAGGGTCTCTTTTCTCCTGTATAAAGAAAGTTGAAGCGTGACCTAATAGAGGTCTTTAAAATTAGGAAAGGTTTTGATAGAGTGGATACATAGATAATGTTTCCACTTGTGGGGAAGAGCATAATTAGAGGCCATCAATATAAGATAGTCACCAAGAAATCCAATAGGGAATTCAGAAGAAACTTATTTACCCAAAGAGTGGTGAGCATGTGGAATTCGCTACCACAGGGAATGGTTGAAGCAAACAGTATAGATGCATTTAAGGAGAGGCGAGACAAGCATATGAGGGAGAAGGGAATATAGGGTTATACTGATAGATTTAAATGAGAAAAGAGGGGAGAAGGCTCAAATGAAGCATAAATGCTTGCATGAACGAGTTGGGCCAAATGGCTTGTTTCTGTGCCTTATATCCTATGTAATCTTATGTAATTTCTACCACAAGGGAGGCATGAATGAAGAAGCCCCTTCCATCTATTTTATCTCATCCTTTCAGAATATCAGTCCCAATTTCTTCCTAGCTCCAGAAATGTTAATATTTTCCTGAAGGGGTAGATGGGATCTTGATTTAACATCTTGTGCAAAGAACAGCACCTTTAACACTGCACTGGAAGCCCACAAACTTCTACAGGTGACAGTGCTGCTAAGCGAGTCAAGCTGATGCTCAATGCTGCAGAATCAATATTAGGGCCTGCAAAGTTATCTCATCCACTGCAACACAAATCACAATCGGTTCTCTCTTTCATTTCTTCCTTTTCTTTAATTTTATGCTGATTTTTTTTTCTCAGTGTGGGAAATGTCTTAATAGTGCTTAATAGGAGATTGGAACACTTTTAGACTTCTCACAGGTTAGGCACTTCCAAGTTAGTCCCTAACTAGCCGGGTTTTAATGTAATAAGTATCATTTTGAAGTGTTATAATTCTGTATTTTTATATCAAACCGGTAAAAGGGCACCATTACAGCAAAATTCTAAAGGGACAAAGTGTGCTAAAAAGACACGCCTGAAGGCTCTGTGCCTCAATGCGAGGAGTATTCGTAATAAAGTGGACGAGTTAACTGTGCAGATAGCTGTTAACGGATATGATGTAATTGGCATCACGGAGACATGGCCCCAGGGTGACCAAGGTTGGGAACTCAACATCCAGGGATATTCAACATTCAAGGAAGGATAGACAGAAAGGAAAAGGAGGTGGGGTGGCGTTGCTGGTTAAAGAGGAAATTAACGCAATAGTAAGGAAGGACATTAGCTTGGGATGATGTGGAATCGGTATGGGTGGAGCTACGGAATACCAAAGGGCAGTAAACGCTAGTCGGAGTTGTGTACAGACCACCAAACAGTAGTACTGAGGTTGGGGACAGCATCAAACAAGAAATTAGGAATGCGTGCGATAAAGGTACAGCAGTTATCATGGGCGACTTTAATCCACATATTGATTGGGCTAATCAAACTGGTAGCAATGCGGTGGAGGAGGATTTCCTGGAGTGTATTAGGGATGGTTTTCTAGACCAATATATCAAGGAACCAAATAGAGGGCTGGCCATACTAGACTGTGTGATGTGAAATGAGAAAGGACTAATTAGCAATCTTGTTGTGCGAGGCCCCTTGGGGAAGAGTGACCATAATATGGTAGAATTCTTCATTAAGATGGAGAGTGACATCGTTAATTCAGAGACTAGGGTCCTGAACTTAAGGAAAGGTAACTTCGATGGTATGAGACGTGAATTGGCTAGAATAGACTGGTGAGTAATACTTAAAAAGTTGACAGTAGATAGGCAATGGCAAACATTTAAAGATCACTTGGATGAACTTCAACAATTCTACATCCCTGTCTGGAGTAAAAATAAAACGGGGAAGGTGGCTCAACCGTGGCTAAAAAGGGAAAGTAAGGATTGTGTTAAATCCAAGGAGGTGGCAGATAAATTGGCCAGAAAAAGCAGCAAACCTGAGGACTGGGAGAAATATAGAATTCAGCAGAAGAGGACAAAGAGTTTAATTAGGAGAGGGAAAATAGAGTATGAGAGGAAGCTTGTTGGGAGCAAAAAAACAGACTGCAAAAGCTTCTATAGATATGTGAAGAGAAAAAGATTAGTGAGGACAAACTTAGATCCCTTGTAGTCGGATTCAGGTGAATTTATAATGGGGAACAAAGAAATGGTGGACCAGTTAAACAAATACTTTGCTTCTGTCTTCACGAAGGAATAAACAAATAACCTTCCAGAAATACGAGGGGACCGAGGGTCTAGTGAGAAGGAGGAACTGAAGGAAATCCTTATTAGGTGGAAAATTGTGTTAGGGAAATTGATGGGATTGAAGGCCAATAAATCCCCGGGGCCTAATGGAAGTGTACTTAAGGAAGTGGCCCTAGAAATAGTGGATGCATTGGTGATCATTTTCCAACAGTCTATCGACTCTGGATCAGTTCCTATGGACTGGAGGGTAGCTAATGTAACGCCACTTTTTAAGAATGGAGGGAGAGAGAAAACAGGTAATTATAGACCAGTTAGCCTGACATCAGTAGTTGGGTAAATGTTGGAATCAATTATTAAAGATGAAATAGCAGCGCATTTAGAAAGCAGTGACAGGATCGGTCCAAGTCAGCATGGATTTATGAAAGGGAAATCATGCTTGACAAATCTTCTAGAATTTTTTGAGGATGTAACTGGTAGAGTGGACAAGGAAGAACCAGTGGATGTGGTGTATTTGGACTTTCAGAAAGCTTTTGACAAGGTTTCAGACAAGAAATTGGTGTGCAAAATTAGAGCACATAGTATTGGCGGTAATGTACTGATGTGGATAGAAACCTGGTTGGCAGACAGGAAGCAGAGAGTCGGGATAAACGGGTCCTTTTCAGAATGGCAGGCAGTGACTAGTGGAGTGCCGCAGGGCTCAGTGCTGGGACCCCAGCTATTTACAACATACATTAATGATTTAGATGAAGGAATTGAATATAATATCTCCAAGTTTGCAGATGACACTAAGCTGGGTGGTGGTGTGAGCTGTGAGGAGGATGCTAAGAGGCTGCAGGGTGACTTGGACAGGTTAGGTGAGTGGGCAAACAAATGGTAGATAAATGTAAGGTTATCCACTTTGGTGGCAAAAACACGAAGGCAGAATATTATCTGAATGGTGGCAGATTAGGAAAAGGGGAGGTACAACGAGACCTGGGTGGCATGGTACATCAGTCATTGAAAGGTGGCATGCAGGTACAGCAGGCGGTGAAGAAGGCAAATGGTATGTTGGCCTTCATAGCTAAGGGATTTGAATATAGGAGCAGGGAGTTCTTACTGCAGTTGTGCAGGGCCTTAGTGAGGTCTCACCTGGAATATTGTGCTCAGTTTTGGTCTCCTAATCTGAGGAAAGACATTCTTGCTATTGAGGGAGTGCAGCGAAGATTCACCAGACTGATTCCAGGGATGGCTGGAGTGTCATATGAGGAGAGACTGGATCAACTGGGCCTTTATTCACTGGAGTTTAGAAGGATGAGAGGGGATCTCATAGAAAGGTATAAGATTCTGACGGGACTGGACAGGTTAGATGCGGGAAGAATGTTCCCGATGTTGGGGAAGTCCAGAACCAGGGGACATATTCTAAGGATATGGGGTAAGCCATTTAGGACTGAGATGAGGAGAAACTTCTTCACTCAGAGAGTTGTTAACTGTGGAATTCCCTACCGCAGAGAGTTGTTGAATATATCATTGGATATATTTAAGAGGGAGTTAAGTATGGCCCTTACGGCTAAAGGGATCAAGGGGTATGGAGAGAAAGCAGGAAAGGGATACTGAGGTGATTGATCAGCCATGATCTTATTGAATGGTGGTGCAGGCTCAAAGGGCCGAAAGGCCTACTCCTGCACCTATTTTCTATGTTTTCTATGTCTATATTTCTATGTAAAAAGTAAAAGGGGAAAGGAAATAATAATTCGAGAAACCTTGCAAGCTCTAATCAACAGCTCGGTAAGAGCAGATCAATATATATTGAGAGGTTCACAGATGTTAAACAGTTGGTAAAAGCATCTTGAAGGATCAAACACAAAAAAATGTTCAAAGCTAATGTTGCACACTGAGCTTTCAAATAAACTTAAATGTGTTTCATTTCAATGCCATTGATGTTAACTCTTCAGAACATTTGATGTTAGAGATAGAAGTTGAATAATACTCAGTGTGTGATCCAGTGAGTGAGGGATTTTGTGGAACTG
The DNA here is from genome assembly GCF_044704955.1 of Pristiophorus japonicus. Taxonomy (NCBI): domain Eukaryota; kingdom Metazoa; phylum Chordata; class Chondrichthyes; family Pristiophoridae; genus Pristiophorus; species Pristiophorus japonicus. The sequence continues at coordinate 462,110,104 of NC_091977.1, read as the reverse complement.
TTCGACCTTTACCTACAGAATATTTAATATTAATCCTTGTGTGTTTGAGAATAGATGTTTGGCTAAAATCATCTTTGAAATTCATTCATCAGCCGTGAAATCTGAGCCATTTGATAAAATACTGAGAATGCAAATAACACATTCATATCACGATGACTTTCATTATCTTTAGAAGTAGATTTGGCTTTTATAGAAAGTTAAATGTAATTGAGGAGGAAATAAATGCTTGCCATAAAAAAGCAAAGCAAACTTTTTGCAGGCAGCTTTAGCAATGGAGGAAATGTAAAAAATTCCATTTAAGGTTAAAGAAGATAGTGGGACAAATTAATGATTCAACCACTGCACTGTGAGAGAAATGAACATTGTGCACATTCGGGGGCTGTAATCTGAAGGGAGTTAACAAAAGCAAAATGGAACCAGCAAAAATCAGGACAAATCCAACCCAGACATTTACCGTCCAGTCTACTTTCAATCATCAGTAAAGTGAAGGAAGGAGTCATCAACACTGGTATCAAGCAAAACTTACTCACCAATAACCTACTCAGTGATGCTCAGTTTGGGTTCCACCAGGACCACTGAGCTCCAGACCTCATTACAACCTTGGTCCAAACATGGGCACAAGAGCTGAATTCCAGAGGTGAGAGTGACTGCCCTTGTAATCAAGGTGGTATTCAAATGAGTGTGGCAACAAGAAGCCCAATAAAAGTGAAGTAAATGGGGATTATAGGGAAAACTCTCCAGTGGCTGAAGTCATACTTGGCACAAATGATGATGGTTGTGGTTGTTGGAGACCAATCAACTCAATCCCAGGCATCATTGCAAGAGTTCCTGAGGGCAACATCTGAGAGGTAACTTTAGTGATTTCATCAATGACTTTCCATCCATCATAAAGTCAGAGTGAAGCTGTTTACTGATGTTCAGCTCCATTCACAATTCCTCAGATAATGAAGCAGTTGATTTCCGCATGCAGCAAGACCTGGACAACATCCAGGCTTGGGCTGATAATTGGCAAGTAATTTTCTGCACAAATACCAGGCAATAACTAATATGTCCTTACTATACAGTATAAATACACACGAGGCCCATACTTGAGAGAGGATCACTCTGTGACCAGTTACCTTTATTACCAAGACCTCAAGAGACAGACGGTGGGTGGAGCTTCCCGCTTTATACTGGTAAGTCCAGGTTAGGAGTGTCTCCCACAAGTTCGCCCCCTGTGGTCAGTGTTCTCAAGGTGTCGAACTTAGGTCAGCTTATACATGGGTTACAATGACAGTTGAATACGTGACATCACCTCCCCCATAAAGTCTTATTGGGATCACAGGTTAAGTCTCTCTGGTGGTTTACGCTCCCTTGTAGAGCGCCTGAGTTGGGGCTCCAGTTGTTGGGCGCTGGCCTGAGTGTCTGCTGTTTGCGGTGCCTCAGGTCTGTCCGTACTGCCCACAGTGACTGGGCTCTCCTCCACTTGGTTCCTGTGTTCGGTCACCTGTGGTGGAGTAAACTCTACGTCGTGTTCTTCCTCTGCTTCTTCTATGGAGTTGCTGAATCTCCTTTTAGTTTGATCCACGTGTTTGCGGCAGATTTGTCCATTTGGTAAGTTTAACTACCAAAGCCCTATTCCCCTCTTTGGCAATCACAGTGCCTGCAAGCCATTTGGGCCCTGCAGCGTAATTAAGGACAAAAACAGGGTCATTGACATCAATACATCGCGCCCTCGCATTCCTGTCATGGTAGTCACATTGTGACTGACGCCTGCTCTCAACAATTTCTTTCATAGTAGGGTGTATAAGGGATAACGTGGTTTTGAGCGTCCTTTTCATTAGCAGCTCTGCGGGTGGAAACCCTGTGAGCGAGTGTGGTAGGGATCTATTGGCCAACAGGAGGCGTGATAAGCGGCTTTGTAGGGAACCCCCTTGGATTCGGAGCATCCCCTGTTTGATTATCTGCACTGCTCGTTCCGCCTGGCCGTTTGAGGCTGGTTTGAACGGTTCCGTTCTGACATGGTTAATTCCATTGCCTGCCATGAATCCTGAAGCACGGGCCATTGTCACTGACCAAGACGTCCGGTAGACCATGGGCGGCGAACATTGCCTGTAGACTTTCTACCTGGGCAGAGGATGTGCTTGAATTTAAAGTGGCACATTCAATCCATTTGGAGCAGGCGTCTACTACAACCAAAAACATTTTTCCCATGAAAGGACCTGCGTAGTCCACATGGATGTGTGACCATGGCTTGGCGGGCCAGGACCAGGGGCTAAGGGGGGCTTCCCTGGGTGCGTTGCCCAGCTGGGCACACGTGTTGCACCTGCGAACACAAAGTTCCAGGTCTGCATCTATCCCAGGCCACCAAACATGTGACCTGGCAATTGCCTTCATCATGACAATGCCCGGGTGCCCATTGTGAAATTCTTTGATAAACATCTCTCTGCCCTTCTGGGGCATGACTACTCGGTTTCCCCATAGTAGACAATAGGCCTGAATCGAGAGTTCATCCTTGCGCCTTTGAAACGGTTTAAATTCCTCAGGGCATGCCCATACGTGGCTGCCTAGTCCCCATTCAGGATACATTTCTTAACTAAAGACAGTAGCGGGTCTTTATTTGTCCAGAATTTAATCTGACGGGCTATCACAGGTGAGCCTTCACTTTCGAAAGCTTCAACAACCATGACCATCTCAGCATCATGCTTAGCTGCCCCCTCAGTGGTGGCTAGTGGTAGCCTGCTGAGTGCATTGGCACAGTTTTCAGTGCCCGGTCTGTGTAGTCATAGGCGGCTAACATGAGTGCCCACCTTTGTATGCGGGCCGATGCTTCGCATTTATGGCCTTGTTGTTGGCCAAAAGGGACGTTAGGGGTTTGTGATTTGTCTCCAGCTCAAATTTCCTGCCAAACAGATACTGGTGCATTTTTTTTACTTCATATATGCATGCTAGCGCTTCCTTTTCTACCATCCCGTAGCCCCTTTCTGCCTGGGACAGACTTCTGGAGACATAAGCTATCGGCTGTAACTGACCATTGGCATTCACATGCTGCAACACACACCCGACCCCATAGGACGATGCATCACATGTTAAAACTAGTTTCTTACATGGGTCATATAATGTTAACAGTTTGTTGGAGCATAACAAATTGCATGCTCTATCAAAAGCCCTTTCCTGGCTGTTCCCCCAGTCCCAATCGCGATCTTTGCGTAGGAGCACGTGTAGCGGCTCTAAGAGCGTGCTCAATTTGGGAAGAAAGTTGCCAAAATTGTTCAGGAGCCTCAGGAACGAACGCAGCTCCGTCGTGTTATGGGGTCTGGGTGCTCTCTGGATCGCTTCCGTTTTGGACGCAGTAGGTCTGATCCTGTCTGCTGCTCCCTCCTCCCCAGGAATTCTACCTCTGGAGCTAAGAAGACGCACTTCACCTTTTTCAGTCGCAGCCCCACCCGGTCCAGTCTGCGTAGCACCTCCTCCAGGTTGTGGAGGTGTTCTTCAGTTTCATGATGAGGATGTCGTCTTGTAAGACCAGCGTCCTTGGAATCGACTTGAGGAGGCTTTCCATAATTCGCTGAAAGATCGCGGCGGCCGAACGAATCCCGAACGGACATCTGTTATACTCAAACAATCCCTTGTGTGTCGTGATGGTGTTCAGCTTCTTCGACTCACTCGCCAGCTCTTGGGTCATGTAAGCTGAGGTCAGGTCCAATATTGAAAAAAGTTTGCCACCGGATAGCGTCGCAAAGAGGTCCTCTGCTCTCGGTAACGGGTACTGGTCTTGGAGTGACACCCGATTGATGGTGGCCTTGTAATCGCCACATATCCTGACCAACCCATCCGCCTTGAGCACCGGCACGATCGGGCTCGCCCAGTCACTGAATTCGACTGGCGAGATGATGCCTTTCCTCAGGAGGCGGTCCAATTCGCATTCTATCTTTTCCCGCATCACGTACGGCACCGCTCTGGCCTTGTGGTGTACTGGCCTGGAGTCTGGGTTTATGTGAATCACTACCTTGGTCCCCATGAAAGTGGCGATGCCGGGTTGAAATAATGAGTCAAATTTGTCCAGGATCTGTGAGCATGATACTCGCTCCACAGAAGAAATTGCATTGACATCGCCCCATTTCCAGTTCATGACAGCAAGCCAACTCCTCCCCAGTAGTGCGGAACCGTCCCTGGGACAATCCAGAGTGGCAACCTTTTCTCCGAATCTTTGTGGGTCACGACTACCGTGGCGCTGCCTAGCACCGGAATGATCTCCTTTGTATATGTCCGTAGAAGTGCGTCAATCGGCAATAATTTTGGCCTCCTGGCCTTGGACACCCACAACCTTTCGAACTGTTTGATACTCATCAGGGACTGGCTGGCCCTCGTGTCCAGCTCCATTAATACTGGGATGCCATTGAGGAGCACTTTCATCATTATCAGTGGCGTCTTAGTATATGAACTGTATATGTGCTCCACATGAACTCGCTGAACTTCAGCTTCCAGCGATTTCCCCTAGTATTCATTTGGCCTCGTAGGGCTTACATCGGGCCCGTGCTCCTTGTACATCAACCTAGCTGCAGGCTTCCTGCACATACGCGCTAAGTGACCACTGACGTTGCAGTTTCTGCAGGTATATTGCTAATACTGCTGGGTGTTTGCCTCCACATCTCCAGCATGAGCTAGAGGCCCCATTGTTGGAAACAAAAGGTCCATTACCAGTCGATCGTGTCTGACTGTCTCTGTAACTGTCCTTAAGCGCACCATTAACAGGTGTTGATGGCCCCATTACTGGCCGCATTGTCCATTGCGATGGCATGAATTGCCGTTCAGCTAGCCATTGTCTCTGTTGAATTCTCCCTTTGGGTTCGACTGCAAGCTGGGGCATGTCCGATTGCCCTTGTCTGCCTAGAGAAATGTGTGCCGCATTAACAATGTTGACTCCCTGGTCGTTTGCCGCATTTGAGCCAAGATTTTTGCCATAAATCATTCTGGTCTCTTCCTCCCCTGAGATAATTGTCTGGGCTATCAGAGCCGCCGCTTCCAAGATCAAGTCTTTGGTCTTGAAAACCCCAGCGTGCTTGATGCCCTCAATAAAAAAGTCTCGCAGCATCTCCGCTCTGCATGCATCTGGGAACTTACATAGGCTCGCCAGTCGCCGGAGATCTGCCACGACGTCAGGAACGCTTTGCCCTTCTCGCCGCTAGTGCATGGAAAACCGGTGTCTTGCCATGTGCATGCTGCTTGCCGGTTTAAGGTGTTTCCCGATCAACTTCCTGAGCTCTTCAAATGTCTTGTCCGCCGACTTCTCTGGCACTAGAAAGTCCTTCATCAGGGAGTACGCTCTGGATCCACAAACCGTCAGGAGATGAGCCCTGCGTTTGTCGGCCGAACCCTGTCCCAACAATTCCTTAGCGACAAAACTTTGCTGTAGTCTCTCAATAAAGTCGTCCCAATCATCACCAACACAATACCTCTCTTCTGTGCTGCTAGTGGCCATGCTCGCGTGGTTTAAATCCCAGTTTCTCGTCACCAATAATATGTCCTTACTATTCCGTATAAATGCACACGAGGCCCATACTTCAGAGGAGGTCACTCTGTGACCAGTTACCTTTATTACCAAGACCTCAAGAGACAGACGGTGTGTGGAGCTTCCCCTTTTATACTGGAACGTCCAGGTTAGGAGTGTCTCCCACAAGTTCGCCCCCTGTGGTCTGTGTTCTCAAGGTGTACAACATAGGTCAGCTTATACATGGGTTACAATAACAGTTGAATACATGACAATAACCATCTCCAACAAGAGTCTAACCACTTCCTTTTGACATTCAATGGTATTATCATTGCTGCATGGGAATACAATCATCTCCAAGTTCCAGTGAGCAACGGCAGTTCGTGAGAAGCGGGAGTTCGGGAGGCGAGCGGCCTACAAGAGACCTGTCAGTGAGCAGTGGGAGTACGTGAGAGGCGGGAGTTCGGGAGGTGAGCGGCCTACAAGAGACCTGTCAGTGAGCAGCGGGAGTACGTGAGAGGCGGGAGTTCGGGAGGTGAGCGGCCTACAAGAGGCCCGTCAGTGAGCAGTGGGAGTACGTGAGAAGCGGGAGTTCAGGAGGCGAGCGGCCTACAAGAGATCTGTCAGTGAGCAGTGGGAGTACGTGAGAGGCGGGAGTTCGGGAGGTGAGCAGCCTACAAGAGACCTGTCAGTGAGCAGCGGGAGTACGTGAGAGGCGGGAGTTCGGGAGGTGAGCAGCCTACAAGAGGCCCGTCAGTGAGCAATGGCAGTTCATGAGAGGCGGGCGTTCGGGAGGCGAACAGCCTACAAGAGGCCCGTCAGTGAGCAGTGGGAGGACGTGAGTGGCGGGAATTCGGGAGGTGAGCGGCCTACAAGAGACCTGTCAGTGAGCAGCGGGAGTACGTGAGAGGCGGGAGTTCGGGAGGTGAGCGGCCTACAAGAGGCCCGTCAGTGAGCAATGGCAGTTCATGAGAGGTGGGCGTTCGGGAGGCGAACAGCCTACAAGAGGCCCATCAGTGAGCAGTGGGAATACGTGAGAGGTGGGAGTTCGGGAGGCGAGCGGCCTACAAGAGGCCCATCAGTGAGCAGTGGGAGTACGTGAGAGGCGGGAGTTCGGGAGGCGAGCGGCCTACAAGAGGCCTACCGGTGCAGCTGCAGCGGGGAGGCAAAAAAGTAGAAAGAAATCAAAAGGTGATGTCACAGCCAAGGGGGTAAGTGATTGGCTAGTGATTGGTAAGAAACTTTTCTTTTTTCTTTTCTTTATCAGTAAGTAACATTTAGCCTTGTTGTTGCCAAATTAAGTTTATCTAGAGGTTAAGTAATGGCAGGAGAGCTTGGAAATCTGTTATGCTCCTCCTGTACTATGTGGGAAGTCAGTGACGCCTCCGGTGTCCCTGACGACTATGTGTGTGGGAAGTGCATCCACCTCCAGCTGCTGACGGACCGCATTGCGGCCCTGGAGCTGAGGGTGGATGAACTCTGGAGCATCCACGATGCTGAGAATGATGTGAATAGCATGTTTAGCGAGTTGGTCTTACCGCAGGTAAAGGGTACACAGCCAGATAGTAAATGGGTGGCCAACAGGAAGAGCAGTGCAAGGAAGGTAGTTCAGAAGTCTCCTGCGGTCATCCCCCTGCAAAACAGATACACCGCTTTGGATACTATTGGGGGGGATGACTCATCAGGGGAGGGCAGCAGCAGCCAAGTTCATGGCACCATGGGTGGCTCTGCTGCACAGGAGGGCAGGAAAAAGAGTGGGAGAGCTATAGTGATAGGGAATTCAATTGTAAGGGGAATAGATAGGTGTTTCCGCGGCCGCAACCGAGACTCCAGGATGGTATGTTACCTCCCTGGTGCAAGGGTCAAGGATGTCTCGGAGCGGGTGCAGGACATTCTGAAAAGGGAGGGTGAACAGCCAGTTGTTGTGGTGCATATAGTTACCAACGATATAGGTAAAAAACGGGATAAGGTTCTCCAAGATGAATTTAGGGAGCTACGAGCTAAATTAAAAAGTAGGACGTCAAAAGTAGTAATCGCAGGATTGCTACCAGTGCCACGTGCTAGTCAGAGTAGAAATCGCAGCATAGCTCAGATGAATACGTGGCTTGAGGAGTGGTGCAAAAGAGAGGGATTCAAATTTCAGAGACATTGGAACCGGTTCTGGGGGAGGTGGAACCAGTACAAACCGGACGGTCTGCACCTGGGCAGGACCAGAGCCAATGTCCTGGGGGGAGTGTTTGCTAGTGCTTTTGGGGAGGAGTTAAGCTAACATGGCAGGGGGATGGGAACATATGCAGGGAGACAGAGGGAAATAAAATGGAGTCAGAAGCAAAAGATAGAAAGGAAAGTAGTAAAAGTGGAGGGCAGAGAAACCCAAGGCAAAAAACAAAAAGGGCCACATTACAGCAAAATTCTAAAGGGGCAAAGTATGTTAAAAAGACAAGTTGAAGGATCTGTGCCTCAATGTGAGGAGCATTCAGAATAAGGTGGACGAATTAACTGCGCAAACAGCAGTTAACGGATCTGATTTAATTGGCATCACGGAGACATGGCTCCAGGGTGACCAAGGCTGGGAACTCAACATCCAGGGGTATTCAACATTTAGGAAGGATAGGCAGAGAGGAAAAGGAGGCAGGGTGGCATTGCTGGTTAAAGAGGAAATTAATGCAATCGTATGTCGTATGGAGGAACATTAGCCTGGAAGATGTGGAATCGGTACGGTTGGAGCTGCAGACTACCAAAGGGCAGAAAACGCTAGTGGGAGTTGTGTACAGACCACCAAACAGTTGTAGTGAGGTTGGGGACAGCATCAAACAAGAAATAACGGATGTTTGCAATAAAGGTACAGCAGTTATCATGGGCGACTTTAATCTACATGTTGATTGGGCTAACCAAACTGGTAGCAATGCGGTGAAGGAGGATTTCTTGGAGAATATTAGGGATGGTTTTCGAGACCAATATGATGAGGAACCAACTAGCGAGCTGGCCATCCTAGATTGGGTGATGTGTAATGAGAAGGGACTAATTAGCAATCTTGCTGTGCAAGACCCCTTGGGGAAGAGTGAGCATAATATGGTAGAATTCTTTATTAAGATGGAGAGTGACACAGTTAATTCGGAAACTAGGGTCCTGAACTTAAAGAAAGGTAACTTCGACGGTATGAGGCATAAATTTGCTAGAATAGACTGGCAAAGGATACTTAAAGGGTTGATGGTGGATAAGCAATGGCAAACATTTAAAGATCACATGGATGAACTTCAGTAATTGAACATCCCTGTCTGGAGTAAAAATAAAACGGGGGAGGTGGCTCAACCCTGGCTAACAAGGGAAATAAAAGATAGTGTTAAAACCAAGGAAGAGGCATATAAATTGGCTAGAAAAAGCAACAAACCTGAGGACTGGGAGAAATTTAGAATTCAACAGAGGAGGACTAAGGGTTTAATTAAGAGGGGGAAAATAGAATACGAGAGGAAGCTTGCAGGGAACATAAAAACTGACTGCAAAAGCTTCTATAAATAGTGAAGAGAAAAAGATTAGTGAAGATAAACGTAGGTCCCTCGCAGTCGGATTCAGGTGAATTTATAATGGGGAACAAGGAAATGGCAGACCAATTGAACAAATACTTCGGTTCTGTCTTCACGAGGGAAGACACAAATAACCTTCCGAATGTACTAGGGGACAGTGGGTCTAGTGAGAAGGAGGAACTGAAGGATATCCTTATTAGGCGGGAAAGTGATGGGATTGAAGGCCGATAAATCCCCGGGGCCTGATCGTCTGCATCCCAGAGTACTTATGGAAGTGACCCGAGAAATAGTGGATGCATTGGTGAACATTTTCCAACAATCTATCGACTCTGGATCAGTTCCTATGGACTGGAGGATAGCTAATGTAACACCACTTTTTATAAAAGGAGGGAGAGAAAACGGGGAATTATAGACCAGTTAGCCTGACATCAGTAGTGGGGAAAATGTTGGAATCAATTATTAAGGATGAAATAGCAGCGCATTTGGAAAGCAGTGACAGGATCGGTCCAAGTCAGCATGGATTATGAAAGGGAAATCATGCTTGACGAATCTTCTGGAATTTTTTGAGGATGCAATGTGCAGAGTGGACAAGGGAGAATCAGTGGATGTGGTATATTTGGACTTTCAAAAGGCTTTTGACAAGGTCCTGCACAAGAGATTGGTGTGCAAAATCACAGCACATGGTATTGGGGGTAATGTACTGACGTGGATCGAGAACAGGTTGGCAGACAGGAAGCAGAGAGTCGGGATAAACGGGTCCTTTTCAGAATGGCAGGTAGTGACTAGTGGAGTGCCGCAGGGCTCAGTGCTGGGACCCCAGCTCTTTACAATATACATTAACGATTTAGATGAAGGAATTGAGTGTAATATCTCCAAGTTTGCAGATGACACTAAACTGTGTGGCGGTGTGAGCTGTGAGGAGGACGCTAAGAGGCTGCAGGGTGACTTGGACAGGTTAGGTGAGTGGGCAAATGCATGGCAGATGCAGTATAAGGTGGTTATCCATTTTGGGGGCAAAAACACGGAGGCAGAATATTATCTGAATGGCGGCAGATTAGGAAAAAGGGAGGTGCAACGAGACCTGGGTGTCATGGTTCATCAGTCATTGAAAGTTGGCATGCAGATACAGCATGCGGCCAAGAGGGTAAATGGTATGTTGGCCTTCATAGCTAGGGGATTTGAGTATAGGAGCAGGGAGGTCTTACTGCAGTTGTACAGGGCCTTAGTGAGACCTCACCTGGAATATTGTGTTCAGTTTTGGTCTCCTAGTCTGAGGAAGGACGTTCTTGCTATTGAGGGAGTGCAGCGAAGGTTCACCAGACTGATTCCAGGGATGGATGGAGTGTCATATGAGGAGAGACGGGATCAACTGAGCCTTTATTCACTGGAGTTTAGAAGGATGAGAGGGGATCTCATAGAAACGTATAAGATTCTGACGGGACTGGACAGGTTAGATGCGGGAAGATTGTTCCCGATGTTGGGGAAGTCCAGAACCAGGGGACATAGTCTTAGGAAAAAGGGGTAAGCCATTTAGGTCTGAAATGAGGAGAAACTTCTTCAATCAGAGAGTTGTTAACCTGTGGAATTCCCTGCCGCAGAGAGTTGTTGATGCCAGTTCATTGGATATATTCAAGAGGGAGTTAGATATGGCCCTTACGGCTAAGGGGATCAAGGGGTATGGAGAGAAAGCAAGAAAGGGGTACTGAAGGAGTGATCAGCCATGATCTTATTGAATGGCGGTGCAGGCTTGAAGGGCCGAATGGCCTACTCCTGCACCTATTTTCTATGTTTCTATGTTTCTATGTTTCTATGTTTCCATGCCAAGTCACCCAGTACCCCAACATTCTGTCATCGCCGCTGGGTCAAAATTCTGGAACTACCTGCCTAACAGCACTGTGATATTACCTTCACCACATAGACAACAACAAGAAGGTTCATCACCACATTCTCAAAGGCAAGTAGGGCAATTAAAGTTGCCCTTCCTAATGATGCCCATATCTCACAAGTGAATAATAATTGTAAAAAATGGATACGGTTGAATGATGAATGGATATGAAATAGGAACAAAGCGGAAGTAAGAACTGAGTGCTGAGGAACCACTGAGTTAATAGCAATGAATCAGAGAAACATTGTGTTGTGTATCTGTAAAGCATGCACTCCCATGTTCCGCCACAAGGGAGTGCATCCCCTGAAGTCCCAAGGGATCCCCGCATCCCTTGGGAGCACTGTGTATAAGCCGCCCCCTAAGGCCTGTTCCTCACTCTGCAGTGTCTTAATAAAGACTAAGGTCACTGTTACTTTAACCTCCCTGCGTGCAATCTCATCTGTGTTAGGAACACAATAACTGGCGACGACAATACGAATCTAACGCAAAGAGGCAGCAATCTGTGGGCATCTTGGAGAAGTTCTCGGAGGGTGAGGACTGGGGAGCCTATGTCGAACAGCTAGACCAGTACTTTGTAGCCAACAAGCTGGACGGAGAAGGAAGCGCTGCAAATAGGAGAGCGGTCCTCCTCACAGTCTGCGGGGCACCGACCTACAGCCTCATGAAGAATCTACTGGCTCTGGTGAAACACACAGATAAGTCATATGAGGAGCTGTGTACACTGGGTCGGGAGCATCTTAACCCGAGGGAGAGTGTGCTGATGGCGAGGTATCGGTTCTACTCGTGCCAGCAATCTGAAGGTCAGGAAGTGGCGAGCTACGCCGCCGAGCTAAGGTGACTTGCAGGACAATGTGAGTTTGATCGTTACCTGGAGCAGATGCTCAGAGACTTTTTTGTACTGGGCATTGGCCACGAGACCATCCAATGAAAACTTTTGACTGCAGAGACACCGACCCTCAGTAAGGCCATTGCGAGAGCACAGACATTTATGTCCACCAGTGATAACACCAAACAAATCTCTCAGCACACAAGTGCTAGCAATGTTCATAAATTAACTGGAACTGTGTTTGCGAGCAGAAATGTATCAGGCAGAAACCACGAGTCTGCAACTGCCAGCAGGCCTCAGATGACTCAGAGTCCGCAACAAAGGATGAATGCAAGGCAATTCACGCCTTGTTGGCTTTGTGGAGGCTTCCATTCAGCCTATTCATGCCACTTCAAAGGATATCTTTGCAAGAGCTGTGGAACAATGGGGCACCTCCAACGAGCTTGCAGATGAGCTGCAAGCTCTTAAAAACCTGCTAACCACCACGTGGCAGAGTAGGATCGGTCCATGGTGGATCAAAGCAATTTCGAGCGTTAGAGAGAGGAGACAGATGCTGAAGTACACGGGGTGCACACATTTTCGACGAAATGTCCACCTATAATATTAAATGTAAAATTGAATGGCTTCCCCGTAGCCATGGAACTGGTTACTGGCGCTAGCCAATCCATCACGAGTAAAAAGATGTTTGAGAAACTGTGGTGCAACTCGGCACTCAGACCAGCCCTGAGCCCCATCCACACGAAACTGAGAACGTATACCAAAGAGCTTATCACTGTCCTGGGCAGCGCCTGGTCAAGGTCACCTATGAGGGCACGGTGCACGAACTGCCACTCTGGATTGTCCCGGGCAATGGCCCCACACTGCTTGGAAGGAGCTGGCTGGGCAAAATCCGCTGGAATTTCGATGACATCCGAGCGCTATCACATGTCGATGAGGACTCATGTACCCATTAACAAATTTCCTTCCCTTTTTGAGCCAGGTATTGGAAACTTTTCCGGGGCGAAGGTGCGGATCCACTTGGTCCCAGAGGTACGACCCATTCACCACAATGCACGAGCGGTACCTCACATGATGAGGGAGAGAGTGGAAAACGAGCTGGACAGGCTGCAACGTGAGTGATCATCTCCCCAGTGAAATTCAGCGAGTGGGCCAGCCCGATTGTTCCAGTACTCAAAAGTGATGGCACAGTCAGGATTTGCGGCGATTATAAAATAACTATTAATCGTTTCTCGCTGCAGGACCAATACCCGCCACCTAAGGCAGATGACCTATTTGTGACTCTGGCAGGAGGCAAGAAGTTCACCAAGTTTGACCTGACTTTGGCCTACATTGGGCAGTAGCTGGAGGAGTCTTCGAAGGGCCTCACCTGCATCAACACGCACAAGCGACTGTTCATCTACAACAGATGCCCGTTTGGAATTCGGTCGACTGCAGCGATCTTCCAGAGAAACATGGAGAGCCTACTCAAGTCAGTACCTCGCATGGTGGTTTTTCAGGATGACATATTGGTCACGGGTCGGTACACCGTTGAGCACCTACAAAACCTGGAGGAGATCCTCCAGCGACTGGATCGCGTAGGGCTGCGGCTGAAGAGGTCGAAATGCGTCTTCATGGCAACTGAAGTGGAGATTTTGGGGAGAAAGATCGCGGCGGACTGCATTCGACCCACAGATGCCAAGACAGAGGCTATCAGGAACGCGCCCAGGCCACAGAATGTCACGGAGCTGCGGTCGTTCCTGGGACTCCTCAACTATTTTCGTAACTTCCTACCGGGGTTAATCACCCTCTTAGAGCCCCTACATGTGTTATTACATAAAGGTGAGAACTGGGTATGGGGAAAAAAAACAAGTAATTGCTTTTGAGAAAGCCAGAAACATTTTATGCTCCAACAAGCTGCTTGTATTGTATAACCTGTGTAAAAAAACTTGTGCTCGTATGTGACGCGTCGTCGTACAGAGTTGTGTGTGTATTATAATAAGCTAACATTGCGGGGAAGTTGCAACATGTCGCCTATGCCTCCAGGAGCTTATCTAAGGCCGAGAGGGCCTGCAGCATGATTGAGAAAGAGGCATTAGCGTGTGTGTTCGGGGTAAAGAAAATGCATCAGTACCTGTTTGGCCTCAAATTTGAGCTGGAAACCGATCACAAGTCCCTCATACCCTATTCGCTGAAAACAAGGGGATAAATATTAATGCCTCAGCCCATGTACAAAGGTGGGCACTCGCGCTATCAGCGTATAACTATACCATCCACCACAGGCCAGGCACCGAGAACTGTATGGATGCTCTCAGTCGGCTACCATTGCCCATCACAGGGGTGAAAATGGCGCAGTCTGCAAATTTGTTGATGGTGGCGCAGCCCGCAGACTTGTTGATGGTCATGGGAGCATTTGAAAATCATAAGTCACCTGTCATGGCCCACCAGATTAGGACTTGGACCAGCCAAGATCCTCTGCTGTCGGTCGTAAAAAACTCTATACTGCATGGGAGCTGGGCCAGCATCCCCGTTGAAATGCAAGAGCTAATCAAGCCATTCCATCGGCAAAAGGACAAGCTGTCCATTCAGGCAGACTGCCTGTTGTGGGGTAGTGCTACCAAAAAAGGGCAGGGAGATGTTCATCTCTGATCTCCACAGCACACACCCGGGTATAGTAATGATGAAAGCGATAGCCAGATCCCACGTGTGATGGCCCGGTATCGACTCTGACTTAGAGTCCTGTGTACGGCAATGCAGCGTGTGTGCTCAGTTGAGCAACGCGCCCAGAGAGGCACCACTAAGTTTGTGGTCCTGGCTTTCCAAACCATGGTCGAGAATCCATGTCGACTATGGGGGCCCGTTTCTCGGTAAAATGTTCCTGGTGGTGGTGGATGCTTTTTCAAAATAGATTGAATGTGAAAAAATGTCGGGAAGCATCGCCACTGCCACCATTGAAAGCCTGAGGGTCATGTTTGCCACCCACGGCCTGCCTGACATACTGGTCAGTGACAACGGGCCATGTTTCACCAATGCCGAATTTAAAGAATTCATAACCCGCAATGGGATCAAACATCTCACCTTGGCCCATTTAAACCAGCCTCCAATGGGCAGGCAGAGTGGGCAGTACAAACAATCAAACAGAGCCTTAAACGCGTCACAGAATACTCACTCCAAAGCCGCCTGTCCCGAGTACTGCTCAGCTACCGCACGAGACCCCGCTCGCTCACAGGGGTGCCCCCGGCTGAGCTACTCATGAAAAGGATACTTAAAACCAGACTCTCGCTGGTTCACCCCAACCTGCATGATCAGGTAGAGAGCAGGCGGCAGCAACAAAATGTAAACGATGGTCGCACCACTGTGTCACGGGAAATTAATCTGAATGACCCTGTGTATGTGCTAAACTATGGACATAGTCCCAAGTGGATCACGGGCGCGTTGATAGCTAAAGAAGGGAGTAGGGTGTTTGTCGTCAAACTAGACAATGGACAAATTTGCAGAAAGCACCTGGACCAAACGAGACTGCGGTTCACAGACTGCCCTCAACAACCAACAACAGACACCACCTTTTTCGAGCCCACAACACACACCAAAAGGATCAGCGACACCACGCCGGACCAGGAAATTGAACCCATCATGCCCAACAGCCCAGCAAGGCCAGGCTCACCCAGCAGCCCTGCAGGGCCAACAATACACCAGCCCAGCGAGGGCACAGCCAACACACCAAAACAGACATTTGTACCGAGGTCCACCAGGGAAAGAAAGGCTCCCGACCGCCTCACCTTGTAAATAGTTTTCACTTTGACTTTGGCGGGGAGTGATGTTGTGTATCTGTAAAGCATGTTCCGCCACCAGGGAGCGCATCCCCTGAAGTCCCAAGGGATCCCTGCATCCCTTGGGAGCACTGTACATAAGCCGGCCCCTAAGGTCTGTTCCTGACTCTGGAGTGTCTTAATAAAGACTGAGGTCACTGTTACTTTAATCTCCCTGTGTGCAGTCTCATTTGTGTTAGGAACACAATACATTCCTTTGGCTGGGAGACTATAATGTGATAAATTGTTCAGAAGTGGAAGATTTCAAGCTCTGTCAAAGGCTTTGGAGATGTTTATGATAATTATAGATTAATCGGCATAGTGCTCAAGAGCAGAGTTCCAGAGATGAATAACATGATCTCCTGTGTCAAGATCACGTGGAAGGCCAGAGTGGTGATCATGGATTAGCCCAGAAGTTTCAAGACGATTGATAATTTGAGAGCGTTAAGCAGCTTCTGTAACTTTAGAAAATACCAGTGTGAGGTCAATAGAGTGATAGTTCAAAATGTAAGAGGGATCAGCACATGCATTTTTTATATCCTGTGAAATCAGGGCACAATGTATATGGTGGTACAAATGAGATTTTTTCAATTAAAATGACAATTTGGAAGGAGTGACTTGTACATTAGGTTTTGTGACAAGTAACTCTTCCTTCCTGGAAATAAGATTTTTTTTTAAATTTTGGTTTTCAGGAAGAGCAAACATTCTAAATAAACTAAGGGCTAAAAATTCCATTATTACCGCCACCGCCCATATCTTAGCGGTATTCTGGTGGTATACACTGATTGAGTTTTTAATACCGCCGGAAAACCGCGAAGAACCAAAGCCGCTGGTTTCAGCTTTTTTCCCCCGGCGGTGGCAGTAGTGGTAGAGATCGGGTGGTCGCGGTGTTCTTAGTCATGTAAGGCTGACGTTCTTGACAACAGCCCTCCTGCGCATGCACGATGTTTTTTTTTCCTGATACTTAACTTTTTCCCGTGATTCGGAGGTCAGGGATAACCTGCGCATGTGCAGAAGAGGAAGGGAGGGGGAGAGAGAGAGAGAGAGAGATTGAGAGAGAGGAAAGAGACTGCCTGCAGGTTATTTTCAAAGCTAGAACACATAAATCACTGCAATTGATTCTTTTTTTGAGTTCCCAGACTGGAATTTCAGCATTTATTTGCATTTAGTTATAATTGATACTGATTGAATTGAATAAATTTAATATATATAAATCTCCATTGGAAAATAATGGAGAGGGAAGGTGAGTGAATGGTGGAACGAGAGATAGGAGGGAGGAAAAGGGCCAAGCGTCTCTCCATGGAAGCTCAAGCGGCCTTGATCCATGAGGTGGAGGCGAGCTGGACTCAATTGACCCAGGGTAGGTGTGGGAAACCCGTCCCGGTGGTCTACCAGTGGATATGGACCGAGATTTCAGAGGTGGTGTCCTCGGTCGCACAGGACTATCAGGAGGCAAGCCAGTGCCGTAAGCACTGGAACGACATTGTTTTATCCATGAGAGTAAGTAATAACTTTAATCATGCACTGACTCATTACTTAAAATGTAAATGTGCCACACTGTAATGTTGGTAAGCTTGGTAAGCATCCCCTGAAGTCCCAAGGGATCCCAGCATTATTTCCTATCAAAGATCTTATTACATTGTTTTTCTGTACTTCGATGTGTTCATCATGCATCACTTGTATCCTAACGGTGCATTAATGGGACATTGAGGAAAAGGATTGGCGATGGCTAATTGTGGATGTTTATCTGTGTGTTCCGTACTAGTAACTGGACAATTAGCTTATATCATGTTCTTGTCATCTTTGCAGCAAAAAAATCTTCCAATCACGCCGAGCATCAGCGCACGGCAGGAGGGCCACCGAACCTGGCTGAACTCTCAAACCTGGAGGAGCAGTCCGCACCATAGTCGCTCGGCCACCCGTGGTTCTGCTGATCCTGTGGTAGTGGCAGGTAAGTCATGCATAATCCCAGGGCTGTGCAACGTTCATGTAATTTAATGCTATGTGAATATAATGTATAAATGATGTAATGTAATGCTGGGACCCTGAAATCTAAATCTGTTTATGCTAATTTCATGTAACTTCTCTTGGTGATATGTAATGCAGCAGTGTTGCTCCTCCATATATGCCTGCGCAATGTAAGCATTCTCTTGTCACCCTGACCCTCCCCTCCCCTGCTACTAACTTCTCATATTATGTTTTCTAGTTGCTCAGGAGCTACAATGACCTGTTGAGCCCCCTGGAGCTTCACCATTATTGGTGCAGGTGGTACTTACCGGAGGGGAGACCACTAAGGAGGAGGAGGAGAGCGTACACATTGACAGCCCTTGCACAACATGTGCAGGAGGATGTTGAGGAGGGGAAGGTGGGGTCTCAGGGTCCAGTCTACATGCGGCCACCTCTTCCTCAGGCGAACCCAGCTTTCATTGACTTGGCTTGGAGGAAGTAGGGGGAGCAGGGCACACTGAGTGTTCCAACCCCTGTGCCGAATCCGCGGAGGTTGATTCGACAGGGGAGGTGCGCTCAACGACAGGCAGACATCAACCTGGACGTGGTAGGACTGTCTAGGGCGAGCCTCTACATTGGTTGAGAGCTCCTCCAGGCCATAGGTCATCATCATCATCATAGGCAGTCCCTCGGGATCGAGGAAGACTTGCTTCCACTCTTAGCATGAGTTCTTAGGTGGCTGTACGGTCTAATACGAGAACCACAGTTTTTGTCACAGGTGGGATAGATAGTCGTTGAGGGAAAGGGTGGGCAGAGAGCCTGGTTTGCCGCACGCTCCTTCCGCTGCCTACGTTTGAGTTCTGTTTGCTCTCTGCGTTGAGACTCGAGGAGCTCAGCACCATTCCGAATGCACTTCCTCCACTTAGGGAGGTCTATGGCCAGGGACTCCCAGGGAGGCTTTGAGGGTGTCCTTGTAACGTTTCCTCTGCCCATCTTTGGCTCGTTTGCCGTGGACGAGTTCCGAGTAGAGCGCTTGCTTTGGGAGTCTCGTGTCTGGCATGCGAACAATGTGGCCTGCCCAGTGGAGCTGATCAAGTGTGGTCAGTGCTTCAATGCTAGGGATGTTGGCCTGCACAAGGATGCTAATGTTTGTGCGTCTGTCCTCCCAGGGGATTTGCAGAATCTTGTGGAGACATCGCTGGTGGTATTTCTCCAGCGATTTGAGGTGTCTACTGTATATGGTCCACGTCTATGAGCCATACAGGAAGGAGGGTATTACTACGGCCTGTAGACCATGAGCTTAGTGACAGTTTTGATGGCCTGATCTTCAAACACTCTTTTCCACAGGCGGCTGAAGGCTGCACTGGCGCACTGGAGGCAGTGTTGGATCTCATCATCAAAGCCTGCTCTTGTTGATAGGAGGCTCCCGGGATAGGGGAAGTGGTCCACGTTGTCCAGGGCCACGCCGTGGATCTTGATCTTTGGGGGGCAGTGCTGTGTGGCGAGGACAGGCTGGTGTAGGACCTTTGTCTTACTAATGTTTAGCGTAAGCCCCATGCTTTCATACGCCTCAGTAAATACGTTGACTAGCGGAGGACATGGCGGAGCTGATTACGGTGATGCGCTGAACCGCCGATTCTGTCGATGCCATGCGACGAACGATGGAATCAATATATGGCACTGCACCCCAAGGTGCCATACCACCGATGCCAACAGCACATGGGAGTCAGGAGCAATCAATTGCTTCCGACTCTGAAGACGGGGCTTCAGAATCCTCAACTTCTCCAGAATCTCCACACATGGTGCCCTGCTGCACAAGGCCGTGGTCCCAACATGGCCAGGAGCCGGGGAAATGGGAAAAAACAATTGGGGGTAAGATGGAGGGGGGGAAAGGCGGTGGGAAGGGTGGCCACAGGTAGAACGTTTGCCGGGTGGGAGGGTGTTGTGGGTGTTTTTTAATTGTAATTCAAAAATTATTGATTGTTGGGGGGGTGTTGTGGGTGTTTGTAGTTTTTAATGTTTTCACTGTTTGTTCTTGTTGTTGTTAATGATTGTTTTGGTTAAATTATGCATCACATTTCATTTCAAAATAATAATTATTAGTTTATTTTATTTCAAAGATTATAAAGTTTTTCAATTTTCAAAATTAAAAAATGTTTTATTCAACTTAACAATTCTTGTGCAGTGTCTCACTCACTTTTACAAAATGAGGGGTAATAATCGATAAAAGGGTTGCAAACAATGGCCAGGCAAGAATGAAACATAACACTCACCGTTCAAGCAAAGCATTCATTTATGAGCTGCTGACATAACAGTTTTGCAGTTGTGTTACTACCATGGGGCTTCTCCTGTGGTGTAGGGGGGTGGGGAAGGGTGGTGGCATGGGTTCATCGCCAAGCTCCTCCCCCTCCTCAACCTCCTCTTCCTCCCCCTCCTCTGCCTCCTCCCCTCTATCCTGAGGTGGTCCTGCAAGCCCCTGTGGCAATTCCTGTCCCCTCATGATTGCTAAGTTGTGCAACACCACAATGAACTCAGCGACCTGCTCAGGGTATATTGTAGGCTGCCTCCAGAGTGGTCAAGGCATCGGGAGTTCTGATTGTCTTTTTGACGATGTTGCGTGTGGCTATGTGGCTGTTATTGTATCAATGCTCGGCATCTGTCTGGGGCTTACGGAGGGGGGGGTCAAGAACCAGGCCGTATCCTTTATCCACCAGCATCCAGCAGTGACCTTGTGGCTGACTCTTAAAGAGGTCAGAGACTGTGCTCTCACGCAAGATGTACGCATCATGAATGCTCCCTGGAAAATTGGCATTTACTGCCATGATTATTTGCTTGTGGTCGACAACGAGCTGCACGTTCAGGGAGTGGAATCCCTTTCGATTCCAGTATACCTCTGGCTTCTCTAAAGGTGCTCGCTTATGCATACTGTCTATTGCACCCTGGACCTTGGGGAAGTTTGCTATTCTCGAAAAACCTAAAGCCCTCTCACTCTGCTCCTCCCTGGTTATTGGGAAGTTTATAAAGTCCATCCTGCGTGCGTAAAGTGCTTCAGTCAACTGGCGAATGCAACGATGTGTGGCACGCTGAGAGATGCAGCAAATGTCGCTAGTTGATGCTTGAAAAGAGTTTGATGCGTAGAAGGAAAGTGTCGCAGTCACCTTTGTTGTGTTCTTAGATGCTCTAACAATGGCTCCACAAGGCAGTGTGTTGTACTTGAACTGAAGTGATCTTAGTCTTTTTTAGTTAACTCCAGAGTGAGGATCATACCTGGTGGCCTGCCTTTTATACTAGACCAGGCACACCTGTACAGGTAACCTACGAGTCTCCCACTGCTGTGCCCTCTGGTGGCACACCTTAAGATAGTACCAACAGTAGCCATATAGGATACATGACATCACTCCCCTCTGAGTGCAAATCGCCCATGCATTAACTGTGCTCTGGGCTTAGCTCTATATGGTTTTGTCTGGTAGACCTCTGGCAGGCCAGCTCAACCTTGGGTGGGTAGTTGGTGCAGTAGCGTGCTGGTGGTTGCTGTTTGTGTGTGTGTGTTCCTGACCACTTCATTCTCCCGCCCCCCACCCCCCCCTCCCCATATTGGTGTGGTGGGGGCTCCTAACATTCATGTACATTCAAGTTCAGGTAAATGGGTTTTGCTTTTTTTTTGTGTGGTTCCGTGGTGCGACAAGTACATTAGATGCCTTGTTGAGGCGGTCGTCGGTGTGTGAGGACAAGCTAGTTCCAGAACTGCTTGGTGGTGTCCCTACAGTCTGCTGGCAGCTCAGTGCCCGGTGTTGGCAGTGGGAAGCCGGTTGGCTCGTGTAGCCTGCTCTCGGGACTGTTGCCGTGGTCCCTAGCGTCAGGCAGGTTCACAGATGTCTGTGACCCCCCCACCCTTTCTTTACTCTCTGGGTCACAGCTGCTCCCTGAGGTGCTGTCGTCTAGCAGTGCACAGGGAACTGCTGACTCACTGGCCTGAGCGGCGCTTGGTTTGAAATCCTGGCTGGTGCTTGTTTCCTCTGGGGGAACAATGGCGGGTGACCCTACATCTAGGGGTATGGCCTTGGTGCAGCCTGCTCCTTCAGGCGCATGACAGTTGGTGCCATCGGTTGCCTGAGAGATGGAGCTGACCCAGGGCATGGTATCACAACCGTTGCCATTGCCCTGCTGAGGTCGCTTGCTTCGCAGCTCCTGTGTGTTGGCTGCTTGTGGCCACACTTTGTGGTGCATGACTCTGATCCCCAGGACGCAGGCTACAGCATTGGGTAGCTTGCTGGACCTGTGTGCACCCGATGGGTGTCTGCCCGCTGCATTGGCTGCATGCAGTGGGAATCCTGCATCGCACAGCTTTTCCTTATTTATGATGGACACTCTGGAGGTTCGATCACGATCGCGTGACTTTTCCTTTATGGTTGTATATGCACAGTTCAGACCATCAATTACACATCGTATATAATCGCGTGACTTTTCCTCGCTGGCTGCATGCATACAATTCCGATTATCAGTTACACATTTTGCATGATCAGTTATATGCTTTACATAATCCATTACACCTTTAGTCTCTAACTTACAATTACTGTTACATTGCTTAAATGTGTGGCACTGTCCCTTTAATTGTAGTGGGTTACAGGCCTCCTTTAAGAGAGCATTGCTTTATCCCAATCCGCTTCTCCGTTTGATGCCACGTGTTGCTCCATCAGCGCTGCACCTTATGGTCTGGTCGCAGCCATCTTTATCTTCAGCGCATTACCTCGTGGTTCAGGCGCCATCTTTTCTTCGTCCATGATGTTGACTGCAGTGATCCTCTTCTCCCTGGGTTCTACCTCCACAGTTGGGAAGTTGCTTCTGGATCCGATTTTCTCCCTTCTGAGTCCTGCCACTGGAGCCTGGACGGTGCGTTCGGGTCGTCTCAGCTGGATCATCTCCACGTAGTCGTGCTGAGTGGTCTGTGTCTCAGGTGCCGTGCTGGTCTGCTCTCCGGTGCCGGGTCCACTCTCAGGTGAGGGCTTGCTTTGCTTCTGAGCGCGGAGGGCTTCGATCGCTGGAGGGGTGAAGTCTTCCCACTTCCAATGGATTTTCTCCATCCACCTTCTGCCGAGCAGCGTTGGTGCATCACCTGCAACAATCCACAGAGGTAACTTGTGCACCTCGCCATCATGGAGTACCTTTACATTCACACTATCAACAACTGGGATGATTTCATTGGTGTAGGTGCGCAGCTTTGCCTGAACCGGGGCCAACTCGGGTCGTTCAGCCGGATTGTCCCAAAGCCTCTCAAAGGCTACTTGATTCATTACTGACTGGCTCGCCCCCGTGTCCAATTCCATGAAGACTGGACTTCCCTCTGTCTCGACTTCCATTTTCAGCGGGGAGCACTCGGTGGTGCAGGTAAGCATGCTGTGTACCTCCCCGTGGGACTGGACTGCCTCTCTGTCTAACAATTCATAATCCACGCTGGATTCATGGCCATCTGTGGACTCCTCATCAACACAGTGAGTCCTATTTCTCTTACACATTCACTGGAAGTGGCCCTTTGTGCTGCAGCCTTTGCAAACATAGTCTTTAAAACGGCACTGGTGAGCCCTGTGATTCCCTCTGCAATGCCAGCTTGGTGCTACTCGATTAGCCCCTCTCGGCGGACTCTGAGTTAAGGGACCTGGGGGCCTGTTCTCTCTTCCCCGAGAGGATTCACGCTCTAACGTCCAGCTTCTGAACGGCGCCACTCTATGCATAGTTCCTGGCGGGTTTGAGTCCTGAGGGTGATACATCTGCCTGGAGCCGCAGGTCGAGGTCATGAATGACTGGCTCACAAAGATGGCCTTCTGCAGTGTGACTGTGGTATCTGCCAACAGTAGCTTGTGAAGAAGGCCCTCATGGCCAATTTCAATGACAAAAATGTCTCGCAGCATTTCGTTGAGGTGGGTGCCGAACTCGCATGGTGCCGCCAGCCTCCTGAGGTCTGCCGTGTACTTTGCAACTTCCTGGCCTTCGGGTCGTCGGTAAGTATAGAATCGGTGTCTGGCTGTGAGGATGCTCTCCTTGGGCTTGAGTTGCTCCTGGATCAGGGTTATGAGCTCCTTGTATGACTTGGTCGTTGTCTTCGCTGATGCCAGCAAGTCCCTGACAAGGCCATAGACGTTGGGCCCACAACTGGTTAGCAGGATAGCACGGTGCTTATCAGCCAGTGCGGCCAGGTCATCTCCTGCCAGGTCGTTTACTGTGAAGAAGTGTTCTAGCCTCTCCACCAAGGCGTCCTAATCATCACCATCGGTGAACTGCTGCAGCATACCAAGGGTAGCCATTTCCACGTGAAGGTTCATAACCTCGTCGCCAGTTGTTGTGTTCGTAGATGCTATAATAATGACTCCATGAGGCAGTGTGTTGTACTTGAACTGTAGTGATCTTAGTCCTTTATTAGTTAACTCCAAAGTGAGGATAACACCTGGTGGCCTGCCTTTTACACTAGGCCAGGCACACCTGTACAGGTATCTTACAAGTCTCCCACTGCTGTGCCCTCTGGTGGCACACCTTAAGATAGTACCAACAGTAGTCATGTAGGATACATGACAATCTTAACCTCAATGGGCAGTGCGGTCCTGATGGTGCTGGTAGGTTGCAGATCTCCCTTAATGAGCTGGCATATCTCGTCGATGACCACTTTTCGGAAGCGCAGCCTTCTAACGCACTGTGTATCAGACAGGTGCAGGTATGACCGCCTATCCCTGTAAATGTGTTGGGGGTAAGGCCTCCTCCTCCTCAGCAGTCTGCCACCTATTTGATTGGGCACATAATGCTCTTCAATGAACTTTCTTCCAGCTCTATTCCACAGCATGTAAGTAGTCAGCAAAATTGGCAGAGAAATTACTGGCCCCATTCCTTTAAATGTCCTAAACTGTCATCAAAATTCTTCAATTGTCCTGAAACAACCACAAATGTACTTTAAATTGACCACAATGTGCTCAGATAATCTGCAATATTTTCAAACACCCTTAAAATCCACTCACGAATGATTTTAATGCTCCCAAGCAGCCTTTTCTTCAAGTTGATCGAATATAAAACATGATGTCCATAACACTGGGTTAACGTTAGGTGAGTGCAGCTTTTTCTGGGCGGTATTTTAGTCTGGCCGTAAAAATGGGCGATTTGTTGAACTTACCGCCGGCAGTAATTTTGGGCGGTATTTGGGCGGTGCACGAGAAATTACGTCAAAATCCACAAGAAAAATGGGCGGGCGGTATCGTTTACCGCCAGCGGTAATTGACTGCCGAATTTACCACTGGCGATCCATCATCATAGGCAATCTCTTGAAATCGAGGAAGACTTGCTTCCACTCTAAAAGTGAGTTCTCAGGTGACTGTACAGTCCAATACAGGAATTACAGGTAGGACAGACAGTCGTTGAAGGAAAGGGTGGGTGGGGAGTCTGGTTCGCTGCACGCTCCTTCTGCTGCCTGCGCTTGTTTTCTGCATGCTCTCGGTGACGAGACTCAAAGTGCTCCCGGATGCTCTTCCTACACTTAGGGCAGTCTTTGGTCAGGGACGCCCAGGTGTTGATGGAGATGTTGCATTTTATCAAGGAGGCTTTGAGGATGCCCTTGAAACGCTTTCTCTGCTCACCTGGAGCTCTCTTCCATGTAGGAGTTCCGAGTCGGCAATATAATGGCGGTAAATGGGCGGTAATTTCTACATTGACCGTCATTTGGATGGTAATCTCTTCCTCAGCGGTAAATGGGCAGTAAAATGGGCGGTAAATGGGCGGAATGTTGCCAAAATTAAGAAGCTAAGATGACAATGAAAGTATTTCATGGTTAAAATGGTACCATATGAAAGAATGCAAGTGTATTACTGGCACTTGTCATTATACCACTTGGGCCAATTTTCGTCTTTAAAAAATTAAAAAATTAAAACTTTAACTTACCTTTTTTTCAGGTTTTCATACATACCACTGCTGGCAGGGCTGCACCGACAGGTTTGACCTGTCGATATTCTGGGCACAGCGTACGGGTCGGGAGAGGGCCAAAAGTCGATTGCAAACGCAATCCGAGTCGTTGCACCTCTCCTCGGCGGTACTTGAAAGCGGAGGGTCAAATCGCAGCGAAAACCCAGTCACAAACCTCTCGAAAATCCGTCCCGATCATATATGCAGGTCTTGGCAGATCTTCAGGGCAAAGAGGGGAACTGGCTCCACAGGAGCTGGCTCCACAACAACTGGTTTCACAGGCTCCACCTCAGCAGTTGCAGAGCTGTGCTGTGTGTCATTTATGCGATCTGCCGCAAGTATCAATCAAGGTCGCCAATATCCTCAACATTTATGCCTGTACTTCCTTACAGCCAACTCAGAAATCAATTGCAATATCAGTTTAAAAAGGCTGAAACATTTTTTATCTCCATATGGAGCCAGCTACTTGAAGTGGCCACACCCCTTTAAATCTTTGCTGTAGCCCTACAGGCAATAAAGTAGGCTGAGAGCTTGTGGTTATTGTACAAATTATTTGAACTTGGTATATAGCGCCCAAGTTTCCACATGATTTGCTCTTGATTTTTAGGAGCAACTGGTGGAGAACGGGGTATCTGAGAAATCGCAATTCTCCACATTTAAGTTTTCTGCAGTTCTAGTCATTTAGAACAGTTTCACTTTTGAACAGAATTATTTTTTCAAAAGGGGGCGTGTCCGGCCACTGACGCCTGATTTGAAAGTTTCCACAGTGAAAACGTACTCCAAACTAACTTAGAATGGAGCAAGTGAAGATTTTTGTAGGCCTGAAAAAACCTTGTCTACACATTAAAAAATCAGGCGCAGGTTACAAATTAGGCGTCCAGAACGAGGGGGGGAGGGGGGGGGGAGGGAAGTCATTACATTCTACAATAAATCCTTAGTTATACTTATACAAATATTATACAAATAATTCCAACCTGAATAAACATTTATAAGCAAAGAAAAGATTAAATAAACCATCTTCCTACCTGTGTGAAAGTGCTTCAGGCAGGGAGAATGCTGCAGGAAGCCTCACAAGTTGAGGCAGCCATTCCCGCCGGGGGGCGGGGGGGAGGAGGCAGTGAGGGCCCGACCGACCGACCGATGGCAGCAGCCGTTCCCGCGGGGGGGGGGGGGGAAACGCAGTGAGGGCCCGACCGACCGATGGCAGCAGCCGTTCCCGCGGGGGGGGGGGGGAAACGCAGTGAGGGCCCGACCAACCGACGGCAGCAGCCGTTCCCGCGGGGGGGGGGGGGGGGGAAACGCAGTGAGGGCCCGACCGACCGATGGCAGCAGCCGTTCCCGCGGGGGGGGGGGGGAAACGCAGTGAGGGCCCGACCGACCGATGGCAGCAGCCGTTCCCGCGGGGGGGGGGGGGAAACGCAGTGAGGGCCCGACCAACCGACGGCAGCAGCCGTTCCCGCGGGGGGGGGGGGGGGGGAAACGCAGTGAGGGCCCGACCGACCGACCGACGGCAGCAGCCGTTCCCGCGGGGGGGGGGGGGGGAAACGCAGTGAGGGCCCGACCGACCGACCGATGGCAGCAGCCGTTCCCGCGGGGAGGATGAGGCAGTGAGAAGGCTGCAGGAAGCCTCAGAAGTTGAGGCAGCCATTCCCGAAGCCCCCCTGCCGTCGGTCGGGCCCGTTGGGAAACGGCTGCCTCAACTTCTGAGGCTTCCTGCAGGCTTCTCACCGCTGCAAGAAGCCTCAGTGCTGATCATGGAAGAGCAATGTGCTTTTATTAAAAAATGTTCAAAAATTAAGCAGCTACAAAGAACTACAAAAATGGCCGGCCGAGTGCCAATGTTTCCTTCACACTGCGCGTGCGCGAACGCTCCAACGCGCACGCGCAGGGTTGCCGGCACAAAAAAAACTCATTTAAATGGTACCCGCCCCCTCCCACTTACAAAATCGGCGCGAGTGGTAGGCTCCGCCCCGGTCACGCCGCGCCAGGCAGACATTGGGTTGAAAGGCGCTCGAGAATAGCGCGTGTTTTTTTAGGCGCCGTTTTAGGCGCGAAAAACGGGCGCCCAGCTCGGAGGGGCGCCTGTTTTGCCGCGTGTGGAAACTTGGGGCCAATGTGTGAGGTAGGACTTCGGCAAAAAAGGCAAGGTGATTTGATTCCACTGGCTCCACACCAGCACAGGAAAACCTGCCCTTGTGTTTTTATTTTGTCCTTTTTAAACACAATGCAGACGGAAAATTGAAGGGGTTATTTAGACCAGAGGGTGAAAACAGGCACTAAATGGGTGCTGTGCTAATAAGACACATCTCTTTGAAAGACTAGATT
The DNA here is from genome assembly GCF_044704955.1 of Pristiophorus japonicus. Lineage (NCBI taxonomy): Eukaryota > Metazoa > Chordata > Chondrichthyes > Pristiophoridae > Pristiophorus > Pristiophorus japonicus. The sequence goes on along the minus strand of NC_091977.1, from coordinate 462,082,407 downwards.
TAGGTTTTGATCCCAATTGATCGTGGCTTTGAAAAGGGTCATGAGTAAGCCTCTTACCCCGAGCGTGTTCACACTCCTCGTTACCTTCTGTCCTGATGGCTTCCCGGTGCTCAGCTCGTGCAACACACGCACACACAGAGAGACACACACACAGCATGTCGTATCACAATTTACAATTTATATTAATGACTTGGAAGAAGGGACTGAGTGTAACGTAGCCAAGTTTGCTGACGATACAAAGATGGGAGGAAAAGCAATGTGTGAGGAGGACACAAAAAAATCTGCAAGAGGATATAGACAGGCTAAGTGAGTGGTCAAGAATTTGGCAGATGGAGTATAATGTTGGAAAGTGTGAGGTCATGCACTTTGGCAGAAAAAAATCTAAAAACAAGTTATTATTTAAATGGAGAAAGATTGCAAAGTGCTGCAGTACAGCGGGACCTGAGGGTATTGTGCATGAAACACAAAAGGATAATATGCAGGGACAGCAAGTGATCAGGAAGGCCAATGGTATCTTGGCCTTTATTGCAAAAGGGATGGAGTATAAAAGCAGGGATGTCTTGCTACAGCTAGAAAAGGTATTGGTGAGGCCACACCTGGAATACTGCATGCAATTTTGCTTTCCATTTTTAAGAAAGGATATACTTGCTTTGGAGGCAGTTCAGAGAAGGTTCACAAGGTTGATTCCAGGGATGAGGTGGTTGACTTATGAGGAAAGGTTGAGTAGGTTGGGCCTCAACTCACTGGAATTCAGAAGAATGAGAGGTGATCTTATCGAAACGTATAAGATTATGAGGGGACTTGACAAGGTGGATGCAGAGAGGATGTTTCCACTGATGGGGAGACTAGAACTAGAGGGCATGATCTTAGAATAAGGGGCCGCCCATTTAAAACAGTGATGAGGAGAAATTTCTTCTCTCAGAGAGTTGCAAATCTGTGGAATTCACTGCCTTGGAGAGCTGTGGAAGCTGGGACATTGAATAAATTTGAGACAGAAAGAGATAGTTTCTTAAACGATAAGGGGATAAGGGGTTATGGGGAGCGGGCGGGGAAGTGGAGCTGAGTCCATGATCAGATCAGCCATGATCTTATTGAATGGCGGAGCAGGCTCGAGGGGCCGTATGGCCTACTCCTGTTCCTATTTCTTATGTTCTTATGTTCTTATGTTGATGATTACCATATTACCATCATTTGAACTTGCCTGGAGGTTCTAAACCAGAAACCTGCGGGTTTAACACTCAAGTGCTGATTAGACACAATTTTAATGAAGCAGCATATGTGTGCTCCTCGCACCCACTTCCACTGAAGGTGGAATGCACTGGCTGGCATACAGCAGCACGTTGCAGGGTGGCTCTGGGAGTGAGGGAAAGAACATACATAAGAATATAAGAATTAGGAACAGGAGTAAGCCATCTAGCCCCTCGAGCCTGCTCCGCCATTCAACAAGATCATGGCTGATCTGGCCGTGGACTCAGCTCCACTTACCCGCCTGCTCCCCAAAACCCTTAATTCCCTTACTGGTTAAAAATCTATCTATCTGTGACTTGAATACATTCAATGAGCTAGCCTTAACTGTTTCCTTGGGCAGAGAATTCCACAGATTCACAACCCTCTGGGAGAAGAAATTCCTGCTCAACTTGGTTTTAAATTGGCTCACCGTATTTTGAGGCTGTGCCCCCTAGTTCTAGTCTCCACGACCAGTGGAAACAACCTCTCTGCCTCTATCTTGTATATCCCTTTCATTATTTTAAATGTTTCGATAAGATCACCCCTCATCCTTCTGAACTCCAACGAGTAAAGACCCAGTCTACTCAATCTATCATCATAAGGTAACCCCCTCATCTCCGGAATCAGTCCAGTGAATCGTCTCTGTACCCCCTCCAAAGCCAGTATATCCTTCCTTAAGTAAGGTGACCAAAACTGCACGCAGTACTCCAGGTGCGGCCTCACCAATACCCTATACAGTTGCAGAAGGACCTCCCTGCTTTTGTACTCCATCCCTCTCGCAATGAAGGTCAACATTCCATTCGCCTTCCTGATTACCTGTTGCACCTGCAAACTAACTTTTTGGGATTCATGCACAAGGATGCATTTCAGTCCCACTCTCCTGATCTTTGGGCACCCTGTGCGGAGGGGAGCGGGTAGGTCCGAAGGCCTCCTCGTAGGACTGCTCCTGGGCACGGCCAAGGGTGCCATCAGCCGGTCCAGGCAGCGGGCGGTCGAGGGGGTCGTTCAACCTGACTGCCTGCCTCTCTTCCGCTCTTACATCCGGTCCAGGGTGTCCTTGGAGATGGAGCACGCGGTGTCCACTGGTACGCTCGCGGCCTTCCGCGAGAGGTGGGCACCGGAGGGACTGGAGTGCATCATCACGCCCGGCAACCAAATTTTAATTTGATTTTACGTTTTAAAGTTTATTTTGTTTTAATTGCCGGTGCTTTTAGTGTCCCCCTCTCCTTTTATAGGGGGCACTGGAAAAAAGGAAAATTTGATTTTAGTGCCAAAAAAAAAAAAAAAAAAGGCCTTGTAAATGTCTGCTGTGTCACCCAGGCGGGTGGCATGGTTTTAATGTTTTTGTTTTTGCAGGTAAACTCAAAAGAGTTTCATGCACAAGGATGCACTTCAGTCCCACTCTCCTGATCTTTGGGCACCCTGTGCGGAGGGGAGCGGGTAGGTCCGAAGGCCTCCTCGTAGGACTGCTCCTGGGCACGGCCAAGGGTGCCATCAGCCGGTCCAGGCAGCGGGCGGTCGAGGGGGTCGTTCAACCTGACTGCCTGCCTCTCTTCCGCTCTTACATCCGGTCCAGGGTGTCCTTGGAGATGGAGCACGCGGTGTCCACCGGTACGCTCACGGCCTTCCGCGAGAGGTGGGCACCGGAGGGACTGGAGTGCATCATCACGCCCGGCAACCAAATTTTAATTTGATTTTACGTTTTTAAGTTTAATTTGTTTTAATTGCCGGTGCTTTTAGTGTCCCCCTTCCCTTTTATAGGGGGCACTGGGGAAAATTGTGATTTTAGTGCCCAAAAAAAAAAACCCAAAAAAAGAAAAACACAAAAAAAAAAGGGGAAAAAAAAAAAGGGCCTTGTAAATGTCTGGTGTGTCACCCAGGTCGGGTGGCACCGTTTAATGTTTTTTGTTTTGCAGATGAACTCCAAAAAGAGTTTCATGCACAAGGACCCCCAGGTCCCTCTGCACCGCAGCATGTTGTAATTTCTCCTCATTCAAATAATATTCCCTTTTACTGTGTTTTTTCCCCAAGGTGGATGACCTCACACTTTCCGACATTGTATTCCATCTGCCAAAGCTTAGCCCATTCGCTTAACCTATCTAAATGTCTTTGCAGCCTCTCTGTGTCCTCTACACAACCCGCTTTCCCACTAATCTTTGTGTCATCTGCAAATTTTGTTACACTACGCTCTGTCCCCTCTTCCAGGTCATCTATGTATATTGTAAATAGTTGTGGTCCCAGCACCGATCCCTGTGGCACACCACTAACCACCGATTTCCAACCCGAAAAGGACCCATTTATCCCGACTCTCTGCTTTCTGTTAGCCAACCAATTCTCTATCCATGCTAATACATTTCCACTGACTCCGCGTACCTTTATCTTCTGCAGTAACCTTTTGTGTGGCACCTTATCGAATGCCTTTTGAAAATCTAAATACACCACATCCATCGGTACACCTCTATCCACCATGCTCGTTATATCCTCAAAAAATTCCAGTAAATTAGTTCAACATGATTTCCCCTTCATGAATCCATGCTGCGTCTGCTTGATTGCACTATTCCTATCTAGATGTCCCGCTATTTCTTCCTTAATGATAGTTTCAAGCATTTTCCCCACTACAGATGTTAAACTAACTGGCCTATAGTTACCTGCCTTTTGTCTGCCCCCTTTTTTAAACAGAGGCGTTACATTAGCTGCTTTCCAATCCGCTGGTACCTCTCCAGAATCCAGAGAATTTTGGTAGATTATAACTAATGCATTTACTATAACTTCCGCCATCACTTTTAATACCCTGGGATCCATTTCATCAGGACCAGGGGACTTGTCTACCTTGAGTCCCATTAGCCTGTCCAGCACTACCCTCCTAGTGATAGTGATTGTCTCAAGGGCCTCCCGTCCCACATTCCTGTGACCAGCAATTTCTGGCATGGTTTCTGTGTCTTCCACTGTGAAGACCAAAGCAAAATAATTGTTCAGGGTCTCAACCATTTCCACATTTCCCATTACTAAATCCCCCTTCTCATCTTCTAAGGGACCAACATTTACTTTCGTCATTATTTTCCATTTTATATATCTGCAAAAGCTTTTACTATCCGTTTTTATGTTTTGCGCAAGTTTACCTTCGAAATCTATCTTTCCTTTCTTTATTGCTTTCTTAGTCATTCTTTGCTGTCGTTTAAAATTTTCCCAATCTTCTATTTTTCCACTAACCTTGGCCACCTTATACGCATTGGTTTTTAATTTGATACTCTCCTTTATTTCCTTGGTTATCCACAGCTGGTTATCCCTTCTCTTACCGCCCTTCCTTTTCACTGGAATATATTTTTGTTGAGCACAATGAAAGAGCTCCTTAAAAGTCCTCCACTGTTCCTCAATTGTGCCACCGTTTAGTCTGTGTTTCCAGTCTACTTTAGCCAACTCTGCCCTCATCCCACTGTAGTCCTCTTTGTTTAAGCATAGTACACACGTTTGAGACACTACTTCCTCACCCTCAATCTGTATTACAAATTCAACCATACTGTGATCACTCATTCCGAGAGGATCTTTTACTAGGAGATCGTTTATTATTCATGTCTCATTACACAGGACCAGATCTAAGATAGCTTGCTCCCTTGTAGGTTCTGTAACATACTGTTCTAAGAAACAATCCCGTGTGCATTCTATGAATTCCTCCTCCAGGCTAGCCCTGCGATTTGATTTGACCAATCGATATGTAGGTTAAAATCCCGCATGATTACTGCCATTCCTTTTTCACATGCCTCCATTATTCCCTTGATTATTGCCACCCCACCATGAAGTTATTATTTGGGGGCCTACAAACTACGCCCACCAGTGACTTTTTCTCCTTACTATCTCTAATCTCCACCCACAATGATTCAACATTTTGTTCATTAGAGCCAATATCGTCTCTCACAACTGCCCTGATATCATTCTTTATTAACAGAGCTACTCCACCTCCTTTCCCTTCTTGTCTATCTTTCCGAATCGTCAGATACCCCTGTATGTTTAATTCCCAGTCTTGGCCCCTCTGCAACCACATTTCTGTAAAGGCCACCAAATCATACCCATTTGTAATGATTTGTGCCGTCAACTCATTTACTTTATTTCGAATGCTGCGTGCATTTAGGTAGAGTGTTTTAATACTAGTTTTTAAACCATGATTTTTAGTTTTGACCCCTCCTGCAGCCCCTTTACATTCAGTGGCCCTTTTTGTTTTTTGCCTTGGGTTTCTCTGCCCTCCACTTTTACTCATCTCCTTTCTGTCTTTTGCTTTTGTCTCCTTTTTGTTTCCCTCTGTCTCCCTGCATTGGTTCCCATCCCCCTGCCATATTAGTTTAACTCCTCCTCAACAGCTCTAACAAACATTCCCCCTAGGACATTGGTTCCGGTCCTGCCTAGGTGCAGACCGTCCGGTTTGTACTGGTCCCACCTCCCCCAGAACCGGTTCCAATGCCCCAGGAATTTGAATCCCTCCCTGCTGCACCACTGCTCAAGCCACATATTCATCTGAGCTATCCTGCAATTCCTACTCTGACTAGCACGTGGCACTGGTAGCAATCCTGAGATTACTACTTTTGAGGTCCTACGTTTTAATTTAGCTCCTAGCTCCTTAAATTCATCTCGTAGGACCTCATCCCTTTTTTTACCTATATCGTTGGTACCAATGTGCACCACGACAACTGGCTGTTCACCCTCCCTTTTCAGAATGTCCTGCACCCACTCCGAGACATCCTTGACCCTTGCACCAGGGAGGCAACATACCATCCTGGAGTCTCGGTTGCGGCCGCAGAAACGCCTATCTATTTCCCTTACAATCGAATCCCCTATCACTATCGCTCTCCCACTCTTTTTCCTGCCCTCCTGTGCAGCAGAGCCAGCCACGGTGCCATGAACTTGGCTGCTGCTGCCCTCCCCTGATGAGTCATCCCCCTCAACAGTACTCAAAATGGTGTATCTGTTTTGCAGGGGGATGACCCTGCACTACCTTCCTTGCACTGCTCTTCCTACTGGTCTTCCATTCCCAGCTGGCTGTGGACCCTTCTCCTGCGGTAAGACCAACTCGTTACACGTGCTATTCACATCATTCTCAGCATCGTGGGCACACAGGTTCTCGGAAGAGGCAATGGAAGTCTTCGTGGTGGAGTTCCAGAGGAGGAGTGATGTCCTGTACCTGTTCTCCTCACCCTTCTTGGCCTTCTGTCCCTCTCTCCTGGCCTGCTCTGCCTGGCCTCATCTCCTATTCCCATTCCTCTTCCAGACCAAGGGGGCCGCTAGCAAGATGAGCATTGTTGTATATGTATAACATAAGTATATATCCTGTATACTCAATGTACAGTTACATAAGACCAGTGGATGTATCTTCACACTGTATACACTATGCCTGTACCACCAGAGGGTGCAACTGGTGGAGACCTGGGGGTCACCTGTACACTACAGGTAACCAAGTATAAAAGGGAGCTCACCATACTATACCCTCACTCAGGAGCTGTAATAAATGGACTAAGGTCACAACAGTTCAACTACAATACCTTGCCTCGTGGAATCATTACTAGAGTGCTTACAGACACAATAATCATGACCAAACATTCCCTTTCTCCTAGTGCCTCCTATAAGGTGTCCACTAAGGTGGAGTAGCATGTTTTAGATGGTCCTTAGAGAATTTCTGGAATAAATGCTGCTCAAATATAAGTCTTAACAAAGTGTCCCAGAAAGTCTCCTGATGTGTTCCAGAGGTCCTCTTTACAGCTCAAGCAGTAATGAGCATGAAATGGTGAGTATCCCTTCAAGTAACGCTTGAAATCCACATCAACACCTTGTTTACTCCCAAACAGTTGGTCGCTGTTAGGAGAGGGCATTATAACAAGTGCTAACCACCAAAATACCCTGCAGCCTCATTAATGAGCACTAGTAGGCATTTTAAATGGCAAATAGCCCCTTAATGAGCCTCTGGGCAGCCATTTCTTGCGCAGGCTTCAACTCCTTTACCAGGATGGCGCCATGCGCTAAACGCCTGCTAAACGCTGTTTCAACTCAAGACCCCATCTTGGACACCTCAGAGGATATTTATCAGCTTGAAATCGGCCCCTGATTGTTTATTCAGAAAATATGATCTTTACAAAATAAAATATCACAGTGCAACATTCGTAATGAATGCATTAAAAAAGCAAAGAGACTGTTTATATAAATACATTAACCAATTCATTGTTAATATCACTTGCATAATTTCAACCTGATAATGTCTTAACTCTCCCTCGAATTGAACATTCACTTGCAGCATTCTAAATAGCCTCCTTGATTTCTGGAGCAAACCAGGCAGATAATCATCATAAAACATGCATTGTGGTTGAACATGCCAATGCATTAACCCTGTTAAGCCATTTTTTCCACTGTCTAAACTTCCCTCAATATATTTTCTATGTATTCCTGAAGTTTTTCTCTATTTTTGATGTCCATTTGCTTCTAATTACCTACAGAGCTTTCATAAATCTCAGCTAGAAAATCCTTCTTTCCTTCTACAACAAAGGATATTTCTTCACAATCATATATCTTTCTTTTCGCTGTTGGTAGTTTATTTCCTTGAGGTACCATCTTTAGTTTCATTGTCTGAATGAACAAACAATTCCATCATCTTTGCTGCAATCCTCCAATAACCTATCATCACTCTTTCAGCTAAATAGGGCAACTGAGCAAAATACTACATTTTTTCCTATGATTCTGTGCTAAAGGCACAGTTTTGAACCAAAATTTGAGATTTAACTGGTAACCATAGGAAACATATCATACCAACATTGGGAGGGGCGGCAGCGGGCGGTGGGGGGGGGGGGCGGTAGCAGGGATGGGGGGGTAGGTGGAAGGAGTGCAATCACTCACCAAGATAGAAAATGATAGAGCTCCCAATATGACTTAGTAAGAAAAACACCACTTGGTCTACTATTAAATCATGTGTACCAAAAGGTCCCAGGATTAATTCTGAGTCATTGGGGATATATGCCCTGGGCTAGTCTGGGTAAAGCTAGCAGTGTTCCCACTCCTGAAACTATTCAGTGACTCCTTCTGAAAATAAATGTGTGGATCTTGGTGAGAACAGGATTGGACTCTGCTGTGATGCCCTCGGTAGTTAACTAAAATACAGGGGGTAATTTTAACTTTTATCACTGGCAAAAAATGGGTACAAGGGAATTGCCAGATAGTTTTATATTTCACCTGCACTTCTTATCCATTCTTATCCATTAAAGTTTTCTAATCCAATGTGGATAAGAAAATCTGATGAGGTGTAAAATGAGCTGAGGTATTGGAGGGTCCACAGTAACTATGGAACTGTATCCCAGCAACTATAGAGGAGTGGAAGTAATTACCATTTTTACGCCATTGTTGTCCACGAGCTATCCTAAAAGAACAGGTGTTCTAAACATGTTGTTAAAGTGTAGTCCAAGAAGAGTTTATAATAAACCCAGTGAAACTTGGCTAAGACCCAAAGAACAGAGATCACACTTAACTGTTATTTGCAAGAAAAAAATATTTGGGGGCCAGATTTGAATCTAGCTCTTCAGAGGTAAAAGAGAAATATGACAATAGACAACTGTATCATCAAGATATCTCGCAAATATATTTGTCTCTAATCAATAATCTTGAGGTTAAAAAAATCTCAATTTTACCACATGACGCTTCCACTTCCTATTCTCGCTATCCTGGCTCTTTACAGAACAAACAAACGTATTTGGGCCCGAATTTGGTCAAGGCCTCCGCCCATGCAAGTGCTGCCCAAAGTGCTGCCAATGGCCGCCGAGGTACCTGATGGTACTTTTGGCGGGATATTGATGAAGAAGGTCCCTCGAAGGTCGGCAGGTGGCAATTGAGGGACTTATACTAACAATCTGGGCGGCAGCCGGCGGGAGCTCCCATTCTCCGTGGCAGAGGTACTTGCCGCCCAAGTGCCACCGAGGATGGAGTCAGGCCAACAGAGGTTCGAAGACCTAAAAATAAAAATCAGTAACAAAAATAAAAAAACTATCGGAAGACCTTCAGGGGACCCCTTCAAGATAAGTTGCTGTGGAAAAAACAATAAAAAAATGTTCACAAACCATTTTCCAACGACCTTCATACTTACCGTCCGGGACAGACCAGCCTCCTCGCAGTGGTCTAACCCAGAGGATTTATATGTTTGAATCTCACCATTGAATAGCATATGGTTTTACATTTTCAGATTTTGACTATCGCTGTTGGGCAAAACTGTCATCTCTCATGTACAACATCATGAAAGATGAGGAAAGCATTTTTCCATTGTCATGATTTGAACCCAAGATAAAGTGAAATGGCTGGATGTCTTAGCCAATTGTGTCACTTACATAAATATATGATAATGTCCAAATATGTTACTGATGGTACCCAGCAGGGGGTTAATTTATGATGAAATCACTGGTAGCATATGTTGTAATTATACCAGGATATTTTGATGTCTCTGCTAGCTTTGCCAATGTTTTCTCATCTCATTGTTAATTAGGTAACAGTAACAGTTAAGTTAATTGGGAAACTGCACCAAAAATATGCTTCAAATTACACTGGCCCGGTTACAGATCAAGGACTGGATTTTCGGCTTTTTTGATTTCAGGGCATTAATGGTGGCAGGGCGGTTCTGTTACTGCCTGGAAACAGTTTGCGCCCTCGTCCGAAAAATTCGGCAAAGAAAAAGGTTCGATGATCAAGGGCACAAAATCAGGCGTTACACAAGTACGTTTTTGTGCCCGAGCCGAAAATTGCAGCGGTAAAATATTTTTGAAATGGCGCATGCGCAGACGCGTTTAAAGTTTCCCGGGTGCAGGCGGTGACTCAGGCCGCAACGCTTTTATTCGCAGATGTGTACAGTTTTGGTCTCCTAACTTGAGGAAGGACATTCTTGCTATTGAGGGAGTGCAGCGAAGATTCACCAGACTGATTCCCGGGATGGTGGGACTGACCTATCAAGAAAGACTGGATCAACTGGGCTTGTATTCACTGGAGTTCAGAAGAATGAGAGGGGACCTCATAGAAACGTTTAAAAGACGGGGTTAGACAGGTTAGATGCAGGAAGAATGTTCCCAATGTTGGGGAAGTCCAGAACCAGGGGACAGTCTAAGGATAAGGGGTAAGCCATTTAGGACCGAGATGAGGAGGAATTTCTTCACCCAGAGAGTGGTGAACCTGTGGAATTCTCTACCACAGAAAGTTGTTGAGGCCAATTCACTAAATATATTCAAAAAGGAGTTAGATGAAGTCCTTACTACTAGGGGGATCAAGGGGTATGGTGAGAAAGCAGGAATGGGGTACTGAAGTTGCATGTTCAGCCATGAACTCATTGAATGGCGGTGCAGGCTAGAAGGGCCGAATGGCCTACTCCTGCACCTATTTTCTATGTTTCGATGTTTCTAGGAAGCAGAGAGTCGGGATAAACGGGTCCTTTTCAGAATGGCAGGCAGTGACTAGTGGGGTACCGCAAGGCTCAGTGCTGGGACCCCAGCTATTTATAAGATACATTAATGATTTGGATCAAGGAATTGAGTGTAATATCTCCAAGTTTGCAGACGACACTAAACTGGGTGGCGGTGTGAGCTGTGAGGAGGACGCTAAGAGGCTGCAGGGTGACTTGGACAGGTTAGGTGAGTGGGCAAATGCATGGCAGATGCAGTATAAGGTGGATAAATGTGAGGTTATCCATTTTGGGGGCAAAAACACGAAGGCAGAATATTATCTGAATGGCGGCAGATTAGGAAAAGGGGAGGTGCAACGAGACCTGGGTGTCATGGTTCATCAGTCATTGAAAGTTGGTATGCAGGTACAGCAGGCGGTGAAGAAGGCAAATGGTATGTTGGCCTTTATAGCAAGGGGATTTGAGTATCGGAGCAGGGAGGTCTTACTGCAGTTGTGCAGGGACTTAGTGAGGTCTCACCTGGAATATTGTGTTCAGTTTTGGTCTCCTAATCTGAAGAAGGATGTTCTTGCTATTGAGGGAGTGCAGTGAAGGTTCACCAGACTGATTCCAGGGATGCCTGGACTATCATATGAGGAGAGACTGGATCAACTGGGCCTTTATTCACTGGAGTTTAGAAGGATGAGAGGGGATCTGATAGAAACATATAAGATTCTGACGGGACTGGACAGGTTAGATGCGGGAAGAATGTTCCCGATGTTGGGGAAGTCCAGAACCAGGGGACATAGTCTTAGGATAAGAGGTAGGCCATTTACGACTGAGATGAGGAGAAACTTCTTCAGTCAGAGAGTTGTTAACCTGTGGAATTCTCTGCCGCAGAGAGTTGTTGATGCCAGTTCATTGGATATATTCAAGAGGGAGTTAGATATGGCCCTTACGGCTAAGGGGATCAAGGGGTATGGAGAGAAAGCAGAAAAGGGGTACTGAGTGAATGATCAGCCATGATGATAGTGAATGGCGGTGCAGCTCGAAGGGCCGAATGGCCTACTCCTGCACCTATTTTCTATGTTTCTATGAAACATTCATGAGACACTGCTCCTATGCGAGATGAAAGCATCATGTGCGTTCCCTGGATAGCAGGCATTCACTGCGAGGATGCGCTGAGTATGGTCGCACACCAGCTGGATGTTTAGAGGGTGGTATACCTTTCGGTTTCGGAATACCTCTGCATTGTGAAATGATGCTCGCAAGGCCAAGTGTGTGCAGTCAATCGCTCCTTGAACCCTCGGGAAGCCTGCAGTTCTGCCAAACCCACATGCCTGCTCATCCTGGCTGTCCCTGCTCATTGGGAACTTTCTAAAGTCTATTCTGCAGGCATACAGAGACTTTGTGACGTGCCGAATGCAGCGATGTGTAGCGTATTGAGAGATACTGAATATGTCCGCTGCTGTTGCCTGGAAGGAGCCGGAGGCATGGAAGGCCAGTGCCACAGTGACCTTCACTGCGATGGCCAGCGCAGTCCTGTTGGCCCTGGATGGCTGTAGGTCTGCCTGAAGGAGATGGCATATCTCTGTAAGAACTTCCTTTCAGAAGTGCAGCCTTCTCACACACTGCTCTTCAGACAGCTGCAGATAGGAACGTTGGTGCCTTTTAACCCGTGAGGGGTATGCCCTCCTCCCCAGATGTCTTTAGCCTCTCCTATCCCTGGGCCAATGTAACCAAGAGCCTTTCTTCTATCTTGACACTGCCTAGCAATAGCATGGACCATGGTACTCTAGCAAATCAGTAATGCCTCCATTAAATTCTCTCACTGAAGTTGTAAGGACACTGTAATGGCAGATAAAACTACCGCTTTCAAGCCAGAGCTTCACGCAGCATGCTGTGTGAAACCGTTGCAGTCAATATGACCAGCGATGTAGGATTCTCCTGCCTCCATTTAAATACACCACAAATACAGCCTGCTGCATCCTGGAAACACCAGGTTTTTCAGGCGTTTTCTGAGGCAGGCGTATAATGCGGCGTTAGGGCCTAATTTTGTTTCCGGGGCACTAGCGGAGTGTTGCACGAGGATTGACACCATGATCTCAGTGAAACTAGAGGACGGGGTGGTAAGTTTTTGCGCCGCCACAAACACTGAGCTGAATTTACCGACTTGGCGGTAAAAGCTGGACGCCAGCAATTACGCCTAAAAACACCCTTTACCGTCCCTCCAGGGCGCTACCAGAGGTGCAAGGGAGGAAAATCCAGCCCAAAGTTTCCAATAAAAATCATTTGCATAGTCACAAATGTAAAACCTTCCACAAACCAGTGCAATTGTGCACGTAATTGAATGTAATTGTTTATTTTTTTCTTTCCATTAAAAAGTATTTTTTGATGTATTTAAGAGTGGTATCTTGGTCCACTTTTATTAATGCAGTTGAAAATGGGTTTATCATAAAAAATGTAAAGGTTAGGTTGGCAAAGGCATCCATGATCTCATATGGATACATCTTTTCATATCCTGTCCATGAAAGAAACTTGGCTTTTGGATAGTGACTTCTTCACCCTCAGTGAGGGCTGCACATTCCATCGGGGTAGCCTGGAGGAGGAATTCATAGAATGCACACGGGATTGTTTCTTAGAACAGTATGTTACAGAACCTACAAGGGAGCAAGCTATCTTAGATCTGCTCTTCTGTAATGAGACAGGAATAATAAACGATCTCCTAGTAAAAGATCCTCTCGGAATGAGTGATCACAGTATGGTTGAATTTGTAATACAGATTGAGGGTGAGGAAGTAGTGTCTCAAACGAGCGTAGTATGCTTAAACAAAGGGGACTACAGTGGGATGAGGGCAGAGTTGGCTAAAGTAGACTGGAAACACAGACTAAACGGTGGCACAATTGAGGAACAGTGGAGGACTTTTAAGGAGTTCTTTCATAGTGCTCAACAAAAATATATTCCAATGAAAAAGAAGGGCGGTAAGAGAAGGGATAACCAGCCGTGGATAACCAGGGAAATTAAGGAGAGTATCAAATTAAAAACCAATGCGTATAAGGTGGCCAAGGTTAGTGGGAAAATAGAAGATTGGGAAAATTTTAAACGGCAGCAAAGAATGCAATAAAGAAAGGAAAGATAGATTTCGAAGGTAAACTTGCGCAAAACATAAAAACAGATAGTAAAAGCTTTTACAGATAAGAGTGACGAAAGTAAATGTTGGTCCCTTAGAAGATGAGAAGGGGGATTTAATAATGGGAAATGTGGAAATGGCTGAGACCCTGAGCAATTATTTTGCTTCGGTCTTCACAGTGGAAGACACAGAAACCATGCCAGAAATTGCTGGTCACAGGAGGACCTGGAGACAATCACTATCACTAGGGGGGTAGTGCTGGACAGGCTAATGGGATTCAAGGTAGACAAGTCCCCTGGTCCTGATGAAATGGATCCCAGGGTATTAAAAGAGATGGCAGAAGTTATAGCAGATGCATTCGTTATAATCTACCAAAATTCTCTGGACTCTGGGGAGGTACCAGTGGATTGGAAAGCAGCTAATGTAACGCCTCTGTTTAAAAAAGGGGGCAGACAAAAGGCAGGTAACTATAGGCCGGTTAGTTTAACATCTGTAGTGGGGAAAATGCTTGAAACTATCATTAAGGAAGAAATAGCGGGACAGCTAGATAGGAATAGTGCAATCAAGCAGACGCAGCATGGATTCATGAAGGGGAAATCATGTTTAACTAATTTACTGGAATTCTTTGAGCATATAAAGAGCATGGTGGATAGAGGTGTACCGATGGATGTGGTGTATTTAGATTTCCAAAAGGCATTCGATAAGGTGCCACACAAAAGGTTACTGCAGAAGATAAAGGTACGCGGGGTCAGCGGAAATGTATTAGCATGGATAGATAATTGGCTGGCTAACAGAAAGCAGAGAGTCGGGATAAATGGGTCCTTTTCGGGTTGGAAATTGGTGGTTAGTGGTGTGCCACAGGGATCAGTGCTGGGACCACAACTGTTTACAATAGACATAGATGACCTGGAAGAGGGGACAGAGTGTAGTGTAACAAAATTTGCAGATGACACAAAGATTAGTGGGAAAGCGGGTTGTGTAGAGGACACAGAGAGGCTGCAAAGAGATTTAGATAGGTTAAGCGAATGGGCTAAGGTTTGGCAGATGGAATACAATGTCGGAAAGTATGAGGTGATCCACCTTGGGGAAAAAAACATAAAAAGGGAATACTATTTGAATGGGGAGAAATTACAACATGCTGCGGTGCAGAGGGACCTGGGGGTCCTTGTGCATGAATCCCAAAAAGTTAGTTTGCAGGTGCAGCAGGTAATCAGGAAGGTGAATGGAATGTTGGCCTTCATTGCGAGAGGGATGGAGTACAAAAGCAGGGAGGTCCTTCTGCAACTGTATAGGGTATTTGTGAGGCCGCACCTGGAGTACTGCATGCAGTTTTGGTCGCCTTACTTAAGGAAGGATATACTGGCTTTGGAGATGGTATAGAGATGATTCACTAGGTTGATTCCGGAGATGAGGGGGTTAACTTATGATGATAGATTGAGTAGACTGGGTCTTTACTCGTTGGAGTTCAGAAGGATGAGGGGTGATCTTATAGAAACATTTAAACTAATGAAAGGGGTAGACAAGATAGAGGCAGAGAGGTTGTTTCCACTGGTCGGGGAGACTAGAACTAGGGGGCACAGCCTCAAAATACGGGGGAGCCAATTTAAAACCGAGTTGAGAAGGAATTTCTTCTCCCAGTGGGTTGTGAATCTGTGGAATTCTCTGCCCAAGGAAGCAGTTGAGGCTAGCTCATTAAATGTATTCAAGTCACAGATCGATAGATTTTTAACTAATAAGGTAATTAAGGGTTATGGGGAGCGGGCGGGTAAATGGAGCTGAGTCCATGGCCAGATCAGCCATGATCTTGTTGAATGGCGGAGCAGGCTCGAAGTGCTAGATGGCCTACTCCTGTTCCTAATGCTTATGTTCTTATGTTCATCACCTGCCCCACCCAAACCATTATTCCCAAATCACACCTCGTTCTCTCGCCCTACTCCTCTGGCACCTTCTCCTTCTACAAGCATCTAAACCTCTTCCATCCTTTAAAATTATTGTAATCTTCCACCCTTCAAAGCTTTATTGCAATGTCTTCACTAAGATCTCCTCTCTTCTCTTCTCCATTTGCCTTTGCAGCAATTGATTCCTATTCCTCTATGATTTCTATGTACAGCTAAAGTCATCATCAAACAATGCATGCAAACATACAGATTTATAATTGGCACAAATCCCTCAGAAAGTTGAGGATGTAGCAAATTTTCATCTCCAGGCATCATGTTGAAGCAATCAAGTCGTGTATCAAAGACAATCTAGCCCACATATCCTTAACTTCTCTTTTATCTTGTCTTTACTGAATCTCATCTCCTACGTACATTTTCCCACATACACCCATGGCTACACCCTTACCTTCAACCTTTCCTTCGCACCTCTGAGATCTAGATCATTGAAGAGACTATCAGTGAATATTTCTTCATCTTCTTTATCGCCCATCTCCTTGCATTGCTCAACCCCACTGACCTCACCCACTAATTAACTTTGGCTTCCTCAGAAACTTCAAACTCCTTTACCTTTGTCATTCTACCAGCCACAATAACTTCTCTGCTGTGATCTGCTTGACTGTTCCTGATCTCTGCCTTCAAAATCCTTGTCCCACAATATCATTCAACCACTTCTGTTCCTCTAGTATAGTTCCTATCTTTTCTCCCCTGTCTGAGAGATAGAAACTCAAGAGCACCTGGCACACAACTGGCCCTAGTTATCCATCGTCAAATTCATGAGGCATGTTCGACTGTACCACGCCTCATGACAAAAAGTCATCGACCTGAAATGTTAACTCTATTTCTCTCTCCACAGATGCTGCCTGACCTGCTGAGTATTTCCAGCATGTTCTTTTTTTATTACATAAGTACATGAGATGCTTCTTTCTTTATCTTTTTCTCTTTCTGACACAAAACAAATTCAGACATGACACTTCTTTCATCTTCCCTGGAAACCTCTCTACTCTCACTTATAGACGGTGGGAGCCGGACACAGTTCCCCAAAACCCACTTGCGTGATGCATGTTCTTGCATTTTTGTTCAGTGCTTAACTATGGCAGGCCTCAGGAAACAGCTGTTACTTCACCAATATCATGACTGTAAGCTAAGAAAACCCAAAATAGAAGTGAGAGGGTGAAAACTGGATGAGTGCCCCAAATTTCAAGTAATCGATGGCAGAGCAGTCGATTCTCTTTGGCCCCTTCATAACCCTACTTCTGCTGCTGCTGCACAGTGATTCATTTCTGGACAGAAAAATTATACAGCATGCAGCACAAAGCTATAATGTTAATGCCCCTTTGGAGTTTTACACCAGCATTCATCAGACAAATCCAAGTAGAAATATTATTGGTTGAGCAGTCTGTAGTGTATTCCATATATGACTCCGAGTAAAGGCATATGCTTCATTATATTTTCTTTTAGCTGATGTTATGGGATTCCACACCAATGTCATTATCCAGGGCTGCAGAGACCCTATCCAAGTGGCTCCTTAGATAGGAACAGGTCTGCTGAGCCCTCCTCCAATGCAGGCAAACTTGCCTCTGCTCCTGGCTGAATAATTACTCTGTATCCTCCATCTTCCTGAGTACAAGAGGAATCCCCAAGTTATGCCAAGACTGTTGCTTATGTTAAGCAAAGTGAAGTGAAGAGTAGGGGTGAAGAAATCTGACCAACTGTTATCTCCATCTTGGGGTCATGTCCTGAAAGACTCCTAAAATGTTTTATATCCTGCTTAGGTTTGTCTATTAGGGATAGACCAAGTAATTACAGGCCAGTCAGACTAACCTCGATGGTGGGAAAATTATTGGAAAAAGTCCTGAGGGACAGGGTAGATCTTCATTTGGAAAGACATGGATTAATCAAGGACAGTCAGCATGGATTTGTCAAGGGAAGGTTGTATCTAACTAACTTGATTGAATTTTTCAAGGAGGTAACCAGGAGGGTCAATGAGGGCAGTGCGTATGATGTAGTGTATATGGATTTTAGCAAAACTTTTGATAAGGTCCCACATAATAGCCCATGGGATCAAGAGCAAAGTGGCAAGTTGGATCCAAAATTGGCTCAAAGGCAGGAAGCAAAGGGTGGATGGGTGTTTTTATGACTGGAAGACTGTATTCAGTGGGATTCTACAGGGCTCAGTGCGGTTGATAATGAAGAAGAAAGCTGCGGACTGCAGGAATATATCAATGTACTGATCAGCTGGGCAGAACTGTGCAAATGGAATTCAATCCGGATAAGCGTGAGGTAATGCATTTGGGGAGGTCTAACAAGGCAAGGGAATACACATTAAATGGTAGGACACTGAAAAGTGTAGAGGAACAAAGGGACCTTGGAGTGCAGGTCCACAGATCTCTGAAGGTAGCAGGCCAGGTAGATAAGGTGGTTAAGAAGCCATATGGAATACTTGCCTTTATTAGTTGAGGCATGGAATACAAGAGCAAGGACGTTATGCTTGAACTGTATAAAACACTGGTTAGGCCACAGCTGGAGTACTGTGTGCAGTTCTGGTCACCACATTACAGGAAAGATGTGATTACACTGGAAAGGGTGTATAAGAGATTTACAAGAATGTTGCCTGGACTGCAGAATTTTGGCTATGAGAAAAGATTGGAGATGCTGGGTTTGTTTTCTTTAGAACAGATGAGGCTAAAGGGAGACCTGATTGAGCTGTATAAAATTATGAGGGGCCTGGATAGAGTGGATAGGAAAGACCTGTTTTCTTTGGCAGAGGGGTCAACAATCAGGGGGCATATATTTAAAGTAATTGGGGGGAGGTTTGGAGGAAATATGAGTGGAAATTTCTTCACCCAGAGGGTCTGGAACTCACTGCCTGAAAGGATGTTAGAGGCAGGAACCCTCACCACATTTAAAAGATACTTAGATGTGCACTTAAAATGCTATAACTTACAGAGCTACAGACCAAGAGCTGGAAAGTGGGATTAGGCTGGATAGCTCTTGGTCAGCTAGCGCGGACACGATGGGCTGAAATGGCCTCCTTCCGTGCTGTAAATTTTTATGATTCTGTAACTAGGTGGGTACTATGCTTGTCTATCAGCATTTTTGGCAAAATTGCCAATGACACTCCCAAGGATCCATCCAGCACTAAATTCCCCATGTTCCACAACTCATGAGTCACATCATGGTGCACCACCAAACCCATGTAAGTTAAGTGACTCCACCCACTCCCCGGATACTCCGGTGGGGATCAAGAGCTCGCACTGTTGCATTTCTCCCAATGAATGGGTTATGGATTTTTGGTCCCTTTTTGCCACAATCACAATCCATCAATAATCCTGTTTGGTACTTCAGTCTGTTACGAAGACATTTGGTGAGAACAATATTATTAATACACTGAAGTGACGGGTGTGTGGTAGTAATTCTATGTGTAAATCTATTACAACTCTATTGTTTTCCAGGATATCCTATTCCAGATTACCTTGTGCATGAGGTAAAATAACACTTTGGTTCAAAGGGAGTGAAAGTGCTTTCCTATGTGAGTTGACTTATATGCTGGGCTTGATAACAGTATCTGGTAAAAGCCTGAATCATAACAATGGCATTTAAAACAATGTGGTCATGACAGGCAAAGTATTTCTAGTAATTGCCTCAGTTAGTGTGTGCCACGAATGATGGGAAGTTTCATATTGGGAAGCAGCAACCATAAGCTGCTGACGACTGGAAAACCCGAAGGTGTAAAAGGCTCTGTTGTTCTTGTGAAAACTTAATCCTGGGAAAGGGTTATGGGGCACCAGAGCCTTGAGAAGAATAGTAGCATATGCAGTAGCTCTGCCTTGAGAGGGGATGAGTGCTTATGTGAAGCTGGTGTTTGGGAGAAATGGATTGTACAGTAAAGCACCCGGGTCTAGACAACAGCTTCTGCAAATCTGCAGCTCAATGAGTTATGAAAGAGCTACACCTGATGGAAAGGAACTCATGAATAATATGATTGAAGAAGATTGTTTGTTGTGGGGAACAGTGGCTGCTGTATTTTGCTATTGCTAAGGACTTGTCTCTTGAGTGGAGAGATTACAACATTTGTGGATGGCAGATTTCTTTTTCTATTTGTCGTTGTTTCCACTACTCCTCGATGGCATTGTCTTTGGTAACTTTTCCAAAGTGGAAAATCAGGAAAATGTTCAATGGCCATCCCTGGCCTCACTTTAGTGGCATCATTACTATCAGCAAGAAAAACTCAGTGAAAGATTGAGAGGCCAGTATATATTTAGGTGTAGAAGTAATGGTAAATCTGGCATGTGGTTGTGATGATATGGCGTCTGGAAGAAGGAAAGCCTGTAATTTGGTCTATAAAATTATGGATGCAGGATACAATTATTGTGCTCAATTGTTAGCTGCTGCTGGCCGATGGGTAAGTCGCAGGTGAACACTTGAGAAATAATTTTTGCTGAGTTGAGATCCAGCTGGTGATGTTCGACACTCCCAAGCAAAGAGGTTATTTGATAATATATTCTGGCTTGAGTGAATTATTCATTTTGTTTTGTTGAACTTTGTAGGAAGTATTCTAACCAGTATTCCCATTTCTCTTTTCATTATATTCCATCCTTAATTACATTTCCAGAAATGTTGACATTTTAAAATTACTTCCACCTTTGCCAATCTGCACCCCCACACTGCTGTTCAAGCTTACATATCAATGCAATATGTGATGATAATTATTTGAATAAGCAAGGAATTTAAAAAGCTATTATTCAATTTACGTCAGATCTGTCACAATAATTTAAAAGGAATGTTTATCATTATTAACTTAATCATTGTGTGATTTTTGTTATTACTGTTCACTCTATGTAAAATATATAAAAGTGTGAGTGTGTGAATAAGGTAGTCGAGAATATCTTGAATGCTATTTTCAGGCCACTCTATTCTGTTAAGTACAGGTTGCTTCTTTTAATCATAGCATCATGTCTGTGACATGTTTACCAAACACTCTATGAAGAATATTTCCCAGTCCTGGTGCTTGGGCTGCAAAACTGAGATTTGTGGTATCCGATTCTGCAACAACATTCTGGATTAGCCCTACGTACGTATTCAGGTAGAACTCCCAGCTTGGATTGAGCCTCTTGCCAAAGGTGGGGCAAGTGGTTGTAGAATATCCATTGCTACTGTAAAAAGTTTACAGCTGCCATTTAACGGGTGATTTTTCTTTTCTCTACAGCAAGAACTTTAGATGCAGGAAATGATTGCAGAACAATGATGCAGCTGCGGAGCTGCTCTTTCATGTCTTGGGGCAGACGAGGGATTGTCTTTGTTGGCACTGATTGGCATCTTCCCCACTGGTGGTCTAGACTGTGTGGAAAGAGGAGCCAGATAGCATACATTGTCCAATATTCAGAGAACTTGGGAGCAGATGAGATCAAATTTTGCCAGGCTCAGAAAATCTGCAAAAACATTTCTCCATACAAAGATGACAGGAAAAGAGAAAAGAATGCATGCTACAAAGAGTTTCCTCTCAACTTGTTAATCCTTGACTCTGACCACATGCAAAGCACTTTGGCAATCTTACATTTCTTTCCTAGCTTCACGTGCATACCCAAACTGCAGCAGGGTAAATGTTCTAGCCGAAGCTTAACATTTAAAATATTGTTGCTCTTACCTTTATAAAAATTTGCCCCAAAAAGAAGTTTCCAAATAAAAAAACTAAATTCATTCACATGGAGTTTGTACAGTATATACAGGACTCGTTTCTCACTCAGCACATAAAAGTCTAACAAGGAAATAATCACTGCTTTGGTAATAAACCAGAATAGATAGGAGAAGTAAAAGTAGGGGAGCATCTTAGTAGTAGTGATCACAACACAATAAGGTTCAAGATTAGGCTAAAGAGTGAGATAAGTAAGACAAAGAGTAAGGCTTGGAAAATAAAAATTTATGAGGAAATGAGGATGGAAATAAAGACTGGGAGAAAATCTTGAAAAATAAAGAAACAGAAAAACAGTGGGAAATCTTTAAAAGGTAATCAATAGAGTTCAAGAGAAATATATTCCACTAAAAGCCAAAAACAAGCAAGCTAATTATAGGGCACCAAGGATGAATAAAGAACTGAAGAGATAATTGATTCTAAAGAACAAGACATATAGGGCTCAAGTTTCGGCTCGAGTTGCTCCTATTTTTTTGGAGCAATTAGTTTAGTATGGAGTATCTTAGAAATCGCAATTCTCGGCATTTAGTTTGCTCCAGTTCTAGTTAGTTAGAATAGTTTTGTTTTAGTAGTTTATTTTTTCAAAAGGGGGCGTTACCAGCCACTTACGCCTGTTTTGCAAGTTTAGGCAGTGAAAAGTTACTCCAAACTAACTTAGAATGGAGTAAGTGTCGATTTTTGTACACTCAGAAAAACCTTGCCTACAGTTTATAAATTAGGCGCAGGTAGCGAGAGATAGTGGGGGAAAGGGAAGTTAGAGGGAATTTAGGGGATCTTACAAAGCATTAAACACTTCATTTTTACCAATAAAGAGCCATCATCAATAATAAATGATAAATAAAGCAATAAATCAATAAATCAACCAATAAATCAATCAATCAAAAAAAATGTAAAAATAAAAAAATTAATTAAAAAATCAATCAATAAATAAAAAATGAAAAGTTTCTACACACCTACTGCAGCACCGGGAGCCCTCCGACAGCCTGTTGAAGAGCTGGTCGGGCGGGCTCCGCTGCCGACGAGATGCTCGGGGGGGGGGGGAACCTGCCCCCGACAAGTTGCCGGTCGGATGGGCACTGCTGCCGAAGAAACATAGAAACATAGAAAATAGGTGCAGGAGTAGGCCATTCAGCCCTTCTAGCCTGTACCGCCATTCAATGAGTTCATGGCTGAACATGCAACTTCAGTACCCCATTCCTGCTTTCTCACCATACCCCTTGATCCCCCGAGTAGTAAGGACTTCATCTAACTCCTTTTTGAATATATTTAGTGAATTGGCCTCAACAACTTTCTGTGGTAGAGAATTCCACAGGTTCACCACTCTCTGGGTGAAGAAATTCCTCCTCATCTCGGTCCTAAATGGCTTATCCTTAGACTGTGTCCCCTGATT
Organism: Pristiophorus japonicus; assembly: GCF_044704955.1. Classification (NCBI taxonomy): domain Eukaryota; kingdom Metazoa; phylum Chordata; class Chondrichthyes; family Pristiophoridae; genus Pristiophorus; species Pristiophorus japonicus. The sequence goes on along the minus strand of NC_091977.1, from coordinate 462,059,652 downwards.
TTGGACTTCCCCAACATTGGGAACATTCTTCCTGCATCTAACCTGTCTAACCCCGTCAGAATTTTAAACGTTTCTATGAGGTCCCCTCTCATTCTTCTGAACTCCAGTGAATACAAGCCCAGTTGATCCAGTCTTTCTTGATAGGTCAGTCCCGCCATCCCGGGAATCAGTCTGGTGAACCTTCGCTGCACTCCCTCAATAGCAAGAATGTCCTTCCTCAAGTTAGGCGACCAAAACTGTACACAATACTCCAGGTGTGGCCTCACCAAGGCCCTGTACAACTGTAGCAACACCTCCCTGCCCCTGTACTCAAATCCTCTCGCTATGAAGGCCAACATGCCATTTGCTTTCTTAACCGCCTGCTGTACCTGCATGCCAACCTTCAATGACTGATGTACCATGACACCCAGGTCTCTTTGCACCTCCCCTTTTCCTAATCTGTCACCATTCAGATTATAGTCTGTCTTTCTGTTTTTACCACCAAAGTGGATAACCTCACATTTATCCACATTATACTTCATCTGCCATGCATTTGCCCACTCATCTAACCTATCCAAGTCGTTCTGCAGCCTCATAGCATCCTCCTCGCAGCTCACACTGCCACCCAACTTAGTGTCATCCGCAAATTTGGAGATACTACATTTAATCCCCTCGTCTAAATCATTAATGTACAGTGTAAACAGCTGGGGCCCCAGCACAGAACCTTGCGGTACCCCACTAGTCACTGCCTGCCATTCTGAAAAGTCCCTATTTACTCCTACTCTTTGCTTCCTGTCTGACAACCAGTTCTCAATCCACGTCAGCACACTACCCCCAATCCCATGTGCTTTAACTTTGCACATTAATCTCTTGTGTGGGACCTTGTCGAAAGCCTTCTGAAAGTCCAAATATACCACATCAACTGGTTCTCCCTTGTCCACTCTACTGGAAACATCCTCAAAAAATTCCAGAAGATTTGTCAAGCATGATTTCCCTTTCACAAATCCATGCTGACTTGGACCTATCATGTCACCTCTTTCCAAATGCACTGCTATGACATCCTTAATAATTGATTCCATCATTTTACCAACTACCGATGTCAGGCTGACCGGTCTATAATTCCCTGTTATCTCTCTCCCTCCTTTTTTAAAAAGTGGGGTTACATTGGCTACCCTCCACTCCATAGGAACTGATCCAGAGTCAATGGAATGTTGGAAAATGACTGTCAATGTATCCACTATTTCCATGGCCACCTCCTTAAGTACTCTGGGATGCAGTCCATCAGGCCCTGGGGATTTATCGGCCTTCAATCCCATCAATTTCCCCAACACAATTTCCCGACTAATAAGGATTTCCCTCAGTTCCTCCTCCTTACTAGACCCTCCGACCCCTTTTATATCCGGAAGGTTGCTTGTGTCCTCCTTAGTGAATACCGAACCAAAGTACTTGTTCAATTGGTCCGCCATTTCTTTGTTCCCCGTTATGACTTCCCCTGATTCTGACTGCAGGGGACCTACGATTGTCTTTACTAACCTTTTTCTCTTTACATATCTATAGAAACTTTTGCAATCCCTCTTAATGTTCCCTGCAAGCTTCTTCTCGTACTCCATTTTCCCTGCCCTAATCAAACCCTTTGTCCTCCTCTGCTGAGTTCTAAATCTCTCCCAGTCCCTGGGTTCGCTGCTATTTCTGGCCAATTTGTATGCCACTTCCTTGGCTTTAATACTATCCCTGATTTCCCTTGATAGCCACGGTTGAGCCACCTTCCCTTTTTTATTGGGCCCATAGAAACTAAAGGAGAGGAAGACAAAAGAGGTAAGGGCAGGCCGGCCACTCGACCCAGGATAGAGGCGACGTCCCTTCGGCCAGGGATAGGGTCACCGCCCGGAGACAGGACGCGCTGGGAGGGCCAGGAGCTACTGTACATGTACGCAGCCTCCACTGCGCACGCGTGCAGCTGCCGGCACTCTTTTTTGCTCAGGGCTGGAGTTCCGCACCCAGCAGCTCCTGCTGCGCCGCGCTGAGCTGCAAACAGGCTTACAGATATCGAAGAATCGCGAAGTAAGTATTTGGTGCTTTTTCAGTTCTAGAAATTAGGCGGGCCTCTCCGAGGTGCGCCGTTATACCGGGGATCCGAAACTTGGGCCCATAGAAACTAAAGGAGAGGAGGACAAAAGAGAATACAAAGAACTTAGTAGAGAAGTTTAAAAAAAATCAGGAAGGCAAAGAGAAATTATGAAATCAAATTATCAAGGAATATAAAAGGAAATAATAAAGTGTACTGTAAATACAAAAATAACAAAAGGAAAATTAAAGTAGGGATAGGACCACTAAAGGATGAGCAAGTTGAACTCACAGGTAATGATAGAGAAATGAAAGACGTATTGAATAATGACTTTGTCTCCATTTTTTTTCTACTGAAGAGAATAACAAAATAGAAATTTCACTAGAGGATGAGCTTAAAAAGAATATTAATACAGTTGAGATAGAAAGGGAGAAGATAATTGACAAATGAGCAAAACTAAAAGAGGATAAAACCCCAGGTCTGGATGGTATGCACCCATGCATACTCAAGGAAACTAGAGAGGTATTAGTTTATATATATAAACATTTCCTAGGCAGTCAGGGCCCGCTGGAAGGGACTGGAGGGAGGAGAGCATGTCGGGAGATCTCAGAGGTGCAGTGATCGTGACAATCTTTAAAAAAGGGGACAAGTTTGACTGTGGCAACTGCAGAGGAATCTCCCTGTTATCAGCCACTGGGAAAGTCGTCGCTAGAGTCCTCCTCAACCGTCTTCTCCCTGTGGCCGAGGAACTCCTCCCGGAGTCAGTGCGGATTTCGTCCCCTACAGGGCACAACAGACATGATTTTGCAGCACAACAACTGCAGGAAAAATGCAGGGAACAACACCAGCCCTTATACATAGCCTTCTTCGACCTTACAAAGGCCTTTGACACCGTCAACCGCGAGGGTCTATGGAGCGTTCTCCTCCGTTTCATATGCCCCCAAAAGTTCGGCACCATCCTCCGCCTGCTCCACGACGACATGCAGGCCATGATCCTCACTAACGGATCCACGACAGACCCAATCCACTTCCGGACCAGGGTCAAGCAGGGCTGCGTCATCGCGCCAACCCTCTTCTCAATCTTCCTCGCTGCCATGCTCCACCTACAGTCGACAAGCTCCGCGCTGGAGTGGAGCTAATCTACAGAATCAGTGGGAAACTATGCAACCTTCACCGTCTCCAGGCCAGGTCCAAGACCACACCAACCTCTGTCGTTGAGCTACAGTACGCGGACAACGCCTGCGTCTGCGCACATACAGAGGCTGAACTCCAGGACATAGTTGACGAATTTACTGAGGCATACGAAAGCATGGGCCCTTACGCTAACCATCAGCAAGACAAAGGTCCTCCACCAGCCTGTCCTTACCACACAACACTGTCCCCCAGTCATCAAGATCCACAGCGCGGCCCTGGATAACGTGGACCACTTCTCATATCTCGGGAGCCTCCTATCAACAAAAGTAGGCATTGACGACGAGATCCAACACCACCTCCAGTGTGCCAGTGTAGCTTTTGGCTGCCTAAGGAAAAGAGTGTTTGAAGACCAGGCCCTCAAAACTGCCACCAAGCTCATGGTCTACAGGGCTGTAGTCATACCCGCCCTCCTGTATAGTTCAGAAACATGGACCATGCACAGTCGACACCTCAAGTCGCTGGAGAAATACCACCAACGATGTCTCCGCAAGATCCTACAAATCCCCTCGGAGGACAGACGCACCAACATTCGCGTCCTCGACCAGGCCAACATCCCCAGCATCGAAGAACTGACCACACTTGATCAGCTCTGCTGGCAGACCACATAGTTCGCATGCCAGACACGAGACTCCCAAAGTAAGTGCTCTACTTGGAGCTCCTTCACGGCAAACGAGCCAAAGCTGGGCAGTGGAAACGTTACAAGGACACCCTCAAAGCCTCCCTGATTAAGTGCAACATCCCCACTGACACCTGGGAGACCCTGGCCAAAGACCGCCCTAAGTGATGGAAGCGCATCCGGGAGGGCGCTGAGCACCTCCAGTCTCGTTGCCGAGAGCGTGCAGAAATCAAGCGCAGGCAGCAGAAAGAGCGTGCGGAAAAACAGTCCCACCCACCCCTTCCATCAACAACTATCTGCCCCACCTGTGACAGAGACTGTGGTTCTCATATTGGACTGTTCAGTCACCTAAGAACTAATGTTAAGAGTGGAAGCAAGTCTTCCTCGATTCCGAGGGACTGTCTATGATGATGATGATGACTCAAGGAAACTATGGAGGCATTAGTTTATATATATATAATCATTTCATAGAAGAGGATTGATTGGTGGACAGCCAATGTTGTTCCTTTGTACAAAATTGGAGATAGAACAAAACCTGGGAACTATAGACCAGTCAGCTTAATGTCAGTGGTAGGAAAGATACTGGAATCTATACTAAAAGTGATAAAAGAGCATTTAAAGACAGAAAAAATTGCCAGTATGGATTCCGATAGGTTAAGTCATGCCTAACTACCCTGATAGAATTGTTTGAAGTAATGGAAATATACACGGGTAATGCAGTAGATGTCACACACTTGGGGCTAGATTTTACACTATTGTGCAGATCGGCCAAAAATGGGCGTTATTTCCGGCATGGGCGGTAAAAATCGTTTTTCAGATCTCCGGCTTGTCGCCCATTCTCAAAGCCCCTAATCTCCATTTTTGAAATTGGACGTTACCACGAGCAATATGAAATGGGCGGTAACGTTAAATCTCTCTGACCTTCTGCCGTAAAGTGTCGCCGTCCTTAGCAACAGCATGGCAACGCTCGTTTCCCGTGATTCAGGAGGTCAGGGGTCATCATTACATGTGCAGAAGAGGAGACAGAGAGCGAGGGAGCAGAGAGGGACTGAAAGCGTGTGTGGGTGTGGTGTGTGCTTGTTTGGTTGTTGTGGGAGGCACAAGGGAGATTCACTAGCAGCAAAAAGCCTACTCAGCACCAAGAACATAGTTGGCACCGAGTTTTGTCCAACAAATAATATATAACATGGAAGGGATGGAGGAGGCCCTGGAGCCTGGTAGCCAGGAACACTGGTGGCAGAGGGCTCCCAGTGGTCCCGGAGCGCGGCACTGCACCCGAAGGTGCAGCACCCTCATTGCCAAGGACACTTGAGAGCCAGGAGCAACATCGCTTCTGGCTCAGAGCATGTTCCCACCTCGGGACCGTCCTCTCCTGTATCCGTCCAAGCAGTGTTTCGGCCGTCAAACCTTCCCTCCCCGCCCCTCCACAATGAAGCATTGCCTGGGGAACTCCTCGGCCAGGCGGCTTGAAGTCAGGAGGGGAAGGGGAAGGTGGGTAGGAGAAGCGGGGAGGGGAGCGGGGGGAGGGTTTGTTTTTACAGAAATACTTATGATTTCAGACAAATGTTCGATTTAAATGTTTTTTATTTAACAAAACTTTGTTGCGCATTGGCTCAGATAGCTGCACCGTTACACGCTGGTGATTCCTTAACATCACAGGGTAGAATTACACTTAACTTCAATCAACATAAACTTTAACTGTTAGCAAGGTGATGCTCACCATTGATGTATGACCTGCACACTGAACAGTGTGTCAGCCTTGTAAATACCACCAACGTTCTTTCAGGCAATGCGCTCATTTATGAGCTCCTGACGTAAGAGTCTTGCAGCTATCATGCCACCACGGGTCCTTTCATGTGGTCTACAGGGGGAGCTGGGGCATGGCTTCAGCATCAACTTGATTGTCTGGCCCAATGCTTTAGAGGTGCGAGTTCAGGGCCCAGAAGAGGCGTGGGCCCAGGGGCAGCACTGGTCAGCCCACACTGCGATATGTGTGTGCACTAGGTCCGTGCAGCAGAGCTAATCTCCAGTCGTCTTGGTTCATCCTTACCACTGGAACAAGACCTAGCTCTGTCAAGCCCGTTTGGTGGCTGGTGTGCAACGGCCACCACACGTTAAAAAAATCTACGCACAGGCATCTTCCACCCTTCAACATGTAGTTTGGGACCTGGAATGTCAGGTCCATCTTTGAAACACCTGTGAACTCATCCCTTTTTGGTGTGGAAGCAAGTCATCCTCGATACGAGAGACCGCCTAAGAAGAAGCACTCCAAAGGTTTTCTCCACGATATTGCGAGTGGCTCTGTAGCTCTCATTGTATCGCCTCTCGGCTTCGGTGTGGGTGTCACGCAGGGGGGTCATCAACCAGGTGGCGAGGCCATATTCTTTGTCACCAAGAATCCAGCATTGACCTTGTGGCTGATTGTTAACCAAGTCAGATACAGTGCTCTCACGCAGGATGTGAGCATCAGGGATGCTGCCGCGAAATTTAGCATTCACTGCCATTATAATTTGCTGGTGGTTGACAACAAGTTGCACATTCAGGGAGTGCAATCCCTTACGGTTCCTGAAAACCTCTGCATCCTGAAAAGGTGCACTTATCGCGATGTGTGTACAGTCTATTGCTCCCTACACCTTGGGGAAGTTAGCAATTCGTTAGAATCCTAAAGCCCTCTCAGTCTGTGCCTCCCTGATCATAGGGAAGCTGATAAAGTCCCTCCTGCGTGCGTTCAGGGCTTCAGTGACCTGTCTAATGCAGCAATGTGTGGCATGCTGAGACAGACCGCAAATATCGCCAGCTGAGGCCTGAAAAGAACCCGACGCGTAGAACGACAGTGCCGCGGTGACTTTGACCTCGACAGACAGTGCAGTACTGCTGGTGCTGGCAGGCTGCAGATCTCTCCTTATGAGCTGGCATACCTCAGTGATGACCTCTTTGTGGAAGCGCAGTCTCCGAAGGCAGGTGTTATCGAACAAGTTGAGGTCAGACCGCTTCTCCCTGTACTTGCGGGGGGTGTAACGTCTGGTCCTCCTCATCAGTCTGGCACGTCTTACATTGGGCACATAATGCTGTGGAGCATCTTCTGCCATCTCGAGTCTGCAGCATATAATTGGTCATCAAGAGAGGGTGGGAAAGGACAGGCCGCATATCTGTTTTCCACTGATTGGTCACAAAGAATGAATGTCGCAACGTAGACACCTATTAAATTCCAATCATTCACAGTGTGATAAAGATGTTTGTTCAGATGTTCACATCACCTCCAAAGACCTCCAGAGTACATCCGAACTCCCCTGAAGTTGAAACAGAGCAGCCTTTTAAATGATGCGACATATGATTTAGAACATGGCGTCCATAACGCTGTGAGTATTTCCGGTTAGTTCCACTTTTTCCCAGCGTTTTTTTCGTCGAGCAATATTGCGGGCAAGATATGTGTGAGGTGGTGAAAGTGATGCTGGGTGATTTCCTGGGCGTTAGTTTCGACAAATGTGATCTTTACGACAAAATAAAGTGGCCGGACGGTATTATTGAATCTCGGCATTAATTACGTGCGGAAAGTAACGGCAGGCGATATTATGGGCGTTGGTTTCGCCCATTCTGATGATTCCACCCAAAAAAAGTGGGCGGACGGTATTATTTTTTTCCGGCATTACACACACGGGGAAAGTAACGCTCAGTGATAATTGTCCAAAAAATGGGCGTCAGTTTCCATTTTGTGGCTAAATGGGCGATATCTGGGCGTTATACGTAATTTCAGTGTGAAAATGGACGTTAAGTGGGCGTTATACATGCAAAAATGTGGAAAATCTAGCTCTTGGATTTTCAAAAGGCCTTCGATAAGGTACCACATGATATGCTCATGACAAAGTTAGGGCATGTGGAGTCAGGGGACAAATAGCTGAATGGATAGCAAATTTGCTAAAAAAAAAATAGAAAGCAGGGAGTAGGGGTAAAGGGTAGTTATTCAGTTTGGAGGAAGATAGAAAGCGGTATTTCATAAGGTTCAGTGCTGGCCCAACTGTTACTCATAATTTAGATGAATGATTTGGACTTCGGAGCAAGTAACTCAATATCAAAATTGCAGATGATACCAAATTGAGGTGTATAGTTAACACTGAGGAAGAATACAACATAATACAAGAAGACATTAAAACTTGCAGACTGGGCAATTAAGTGGCAAATTAAATTTAACATAGATAAATGGGAGGTTATGCTCTTTGGTAGATAAAAATAGAAACATTATCTACACCTTAGAAAATAAGAAACAGAATAGGGTAGAAGAGCAAAGGTAACTGGGATACAGGTGAATAACTCATTAAAAGCAGCATCACAGGTTATCAAAGCAATTAAAATGCTAATAAAGCTCTTGTATTTATTTATAGGGATCTAGAATTCAAAAATAGTGAAGTTGTGGCCTGATCAGTTCTGGTCTCCATATTATAAAAAGGACATAGAAGTATTGGAGAAAATGCAAAAAAGATTTCCAAGGGTGGTACCAGAACTGAGAGATTAAATTTATCAGGAAAGATTGGGACGGTTTTCTTTAGAAAAGAGAAGACTAGAGGCGACCTGATCGAGATCTTTAAAATTCTGAATGCGTGGACAGGGTAGATGTGGAGAGAATGTTTCCACTTGTGGAAGAATCTAAAACTAGGACCTATAAATAAAAGATAGTTATTAATAAATCCAATAAGGAAATAAGGAGAAATGTCTTTACTCAGAGAGTGGTTAAAATGTGGATCTCACTACCACAGGAAGTGGTTGAGGCAAATAGCTTAGATGCTTTCGATAGGAAACTAAATGAGTACATGAGAGAAAAAGAAATAGAAACGTATGCTGAAAGGCTGAGATGCGATAGATAGAATGGGAAGAGACACGTGTAGCGTATAAACACCAGCACAGACGAGTTGGGTCAAATGGCGTGTTTCTGTGCTGATTTTCACTGTAATTCTATGTAATGTTGCATCGAGACACAATCATATTGTGCAATGTTATGTTTAGACACCATCATAAGAACATCAGAACATAAGAACTAGGAGCAGGAGTAGGCCATACTGCCCTCGAGCCTGCTCCACCATTTAATACGATCATGCCTGATCCGATCATGGACTCAGGTCCACTTCCCTGCCCGCTCTCCATAACCCCTTATTCCCTTATCGTTTAAGAAACTGTCAATTTCTGTCTTAAATTTATTCAAAGTCCCAGCTTCCACAGCTCTCTGAGGCAGCGAATTCCACAGATCCACAATCCTCTGAGAGAAGAAATTTCTCTTTTAAGTGGTTGGCCCCTTATTCTAAGAGTATGCCCTCTAGTTCTAGTCTCCCCTATCAGTGGAAACATTCTCTCTGCATCCACCTTGCCAAGCCCCCTCATAATCTTATAAGTTTAGATAAGATCACCTCTCATTCTTTTGAATTCCAATGAGTAGAGGCCCAACCTACTCAACCTTTCCTCATAATTCAACCCCCTCATCTCTGGAATCAACCTAGTGAACCTTCGCTGAACTGCCTCCAAAGCAAGAAGATCCTTTTGTAAATATGGAAACCAAAACTGCACGCAGTATTCCAGGTGTGGCTTCAGCAATACCCTATACAACTGTAGCAAGACTTCCCTGCTTTTATACTCCATCCCCTTTGCAATAAAGGCCAAGATTCCATTGGCCTTCCTGATCACTTGCTGTACCTGCATACTAACCTTTTGTGTTTCATGCACAAGTACCACCAGGTCCCATAAGAACATAAGAACATAAGAATTAGGCCATCTAGCCCCTCGAGCTTGCTCCGCCATTCAACAAGATCATGGCTGAACTGGCTGTGGACTCAGCTCCACTTACCCGCCCGCTCCCCATAACCCTTAATTCCCTTATTAGTTAAAAATCTATCTATCTGTGATTTGAATACATTCAATGAGCTAGCCTCAACTGCTTCCTTGGGCAGAGAATTCCACAGATTCACAGCCCTCTGGGAGAAGAAATTCCTTCTCAACTCAGTTTTAAATTAGCTCCCCCGTATTTTGAGGCTGTGCCCCCTAGTTCTAGTCTCCCCGACCAGTGGAAACAACCTTTCTGCCTCTATCTTGTCTATCCCTTTCATTATTTTAAATGTTCCTATAAGATCACCCCTCATCCTTCTGAACTCCAAGGAGTAAAGACCCAGTTTACTCAATATATCATCGTAAGGTAACCCCCTCATCTCCGGAATCAGCCTAGTGAATCGTTTCTGTACCCCCTCTGTGTCCTCTACACAACCCGCTTTCCCACTAATCTTTGTGTCATCTGCAAATTTTGTTACACTACAATCTGTCCCCTCTTCCAGGTCATCTATGTATATTGTAAACAGTTGTGGTCCCAGCACCGATCCCTGTGGCACACCACTAACCACCAATTTCCAACCCGAAAAGGACCCATTTATCCCAACTCTCTGCTTTCTGTTAGCCAGCCAATTCTCTATCCATGCTAATATATTTCCTCTGACTCCGCGTACCCTTATCTACTGCAGTAACCTTTTGTGTGGCACCTTATCGAATGCCTTTTGGAAATCTAGATACACCACATCCATCGGCACACCTCTATCCACCATGCTCGTTATATACTCAAAGAATTCCAGTAAATTAGTTAAACATGATTTCCCCTTCATGAATCCATGTTGCGTCTGCTTGATTGCACTATTCCTATCTCGATGTCCCACTATTTCTTCCTTAATGATAGCTTCAAGCATTTTCCCCACTACAGATGTTAAACGAACCGGCCTATAGTTACCTGCCTTTTGCCTGCCCGCTGCACTGCAGCACATTGCAATCTTTCTCCCATTAAATAATAATTTGCTCTTTGATTTTTTTTCTGCCAAATTTTTGCCCACTCACTTAGCCTGTCCATGCCCTTTTGCAGATTTTTGCATTCTCCTCACATATTGCTTTTCCTCCCATCTTTGTATTGTATTGGCTATATTACATTCAGTCCCTTCCTCCAAAGTCGTTAATATAGATTGTAAATAGTTGGGGTCCCAGCACTGATCCCTGCGGCACCCCACTGGTTACTGATTGCCAACCCAAAAATGAACCATTTATCCCTACTCTCTGTTTTCTGTTCGTTGGCCAAGCCTCTATCCATTCTAATATATTATCCTCAATCCTGTGAACTTTTATCTTGTGCAGTAACCTTTTATGTGGCACCTTGTCATATGCCTTCTGGAAGTCCAAATACACCACATCCACTGGTTCGCCTTTATCCACCCTGTTCATTACATCCTCAAAGAATTCTAGCAAATTTGTCAAACATGACTTCCCCTTCATATCCATGCTGACTCTGTCTGACCGAATTTTGCTTTTCCAAATGTCTTGCTACTGCTTCTTTAATAATGGATTCCAACATCTTCCCAACCACAGATGTTAGGCTAACTGGTCTATAGTTTCCTGCTTTTTGTCTGCCTCCTTTTTTAAATAAGGGCATTTCATTTGCAGTTTTCCAATCTGCTGGGACCTCCCCAGAATCCAGGGAATTTTGGTAAATTACAACCAATATATCCACTATCCCTGCCGTTATTTCTCTTAAGACCCTAGGATGCAAGCCATCAGGTCCAGGGGATTTATCCGTCTTTAGTTCCATTATCTTACTGAGTACTACCTCCTTAGTGATTGTGATTCTGTTAAGTTCCTCCCCCTACTAGCCCCTTGACTATCCATTGTTGGAATATTATTAGTGTCCTCTACCGTAAAGACTGATACAAAATATTTTTCTTCAGAGTTTCTGCCATCTCCATGTTCCCCATTACTAACACCCTGGTTTCATCCTCTAAGGGACCAACATTTACTCTCGCCACTCTTTTCCTTTTTTTATACCTATAGATGCTCTTGTTACGTCATGTTGTGTTGGGACATAATCATTGTGTGTCATGTTGTGTTGAAACACAATGTTGCTTAGAGACATGATCATGCTGTGTCATGTTATGTTAAGACACAATCATGTTGCGTCATTTTGTGTTGAGACACTTTCATATTGTATCATGTCATGTTGAGACACTATCACGTTGAATCAGGACAACAAGGTGGAACAGATATTAGACACCTAAACATGCAGATTAAATCAGAGGATGTTCTTCCATTATTTAACCTGACAGATGCTGAAAATGAAAGGCAGTACACAATGATAGGAAATTTCAATTAAGGTTTCACCATCAAGAAAAATGCGATTTATGAAATAGGTAAACTAAAGTAACAAGCATCATTGCTTACAGCAGATGATCAACTGCAAACACTGCAAGCTGTCACATCCTTCAGTGCACATTCAAGCAAATCACAAATGACTGTGATCATGTTACACTATCCATCCTCATCCTTCTTGACCTGTCTGCAGCCTTTGGCACGGTTGACCACAGCATCCTCCTCCATTGCCTCTCCTCCATTATCCTGCTGATTGGGACTGCCCTCGCCTGGCTCCATTCTTATTTATCCACTCATAGCCAGAGAATCTTCTGCAATAGCTTCTCTTCTCACTCCAACACCGTTACATTTAGAGTCCCTCAAGGATCTATCCTTAACCCCCTCCTACTTCTCATCTACATGCTTCACCTTGGCAACATCATCCAAAAATATGTTGTCAGGTTCCACATGTACACTGATGACACCAAACTCTACCTCACCACCACCTCTCTCAACTCCACCCATGCCTGTGTTGCCAGGCTGCTTGTCAACATCCAGTATTAGATGAGCAGGGACTTCCTCCAATTAAACATTGAGAAGACTAAAGCCATTGTCTTTGGTCCCTGACATAAAGGCCTAGCAATTTCGGGGTTTAGCACCGGCCGTTAAGGCCCTTTTTGATATTTTCAGCAGGTCGGCAGTGCTGTCATAGACTGCGCTTGCTGCAGAAATGGAAATAAGGCAGATTGTGACGGTAATGAGTGTGCAACATTCACTTGATGCACAATGTGCCATTTTTGATGTTGCCATTGCACTTACTATCCACTCTTCATCATGATCAGCTGACCAAGCGTTCAGCAGCAGGAACGAGCCTCCAGTAGTGCTATTAAAAGGAATCATCATCAACAACTTGCAACTGATACGGTTTCTCAGTTTGACTTGTGCAACTTACTACAACACCTGCAGCTTTCTAAATTTGTTTACGGTTGCTGAGGTCATGGGGAGTGTTGTTACAGGTGGAGAATGCCTTCATTCTCATTTAAAGGCTTCTGCTTACATCACTTATTCACAGTCATGGGGTCTCTACTTGCATTCCCCCTCGTGCTCGAGTATCTTCAGGAGATGGAGCGAAGCCAGCGAAGAAGAGGAGATGTTGTACACAAAGGGAGGAGGAGAAGATACTCACAGAACAGCTCAAGAATTTTGGAGAGAAGGAGAGAATGGTGATGGAGTTATCGTTTGCAAAGACAGAGGGGTAAAGGGTGGGTTTTGTATGGAAAGGGTATGATGACAGTCATCTTGAATAGGATGAGGCCAGTAGCTGTAGAGAGGGATCCAATTATATTATCAGCTAGCATAGGGGCCAGAAGGGAAGTTGGATGGTCAGCAGATTAGTGGAAAACGGGTCAAGGGAACAGGAGATGAGTTTCATGGACAAGAAGAGCTCAGAGAGGGCATGAAGAGAAATGGGAAAGAAACTAGATAGAGACACAAGTTCGGGGCTAGGGCAGAGGGAAGTTTTAACTTAGTAGGCAAGGGGAACAGTAGAGGTAGCTGAATGGATGGTCTTAATGAAAAAGTCCATGAGTTCCTCACACTTGGTGGATTGTGGGGAGAGAGACCAACGTATGGCTTGTTGTAAAGAGCCACACCAACATCGTGACAATTTGGAAAGTATAGCCAAACGGAGAGGCTTCAGTAATGGGCAAGGTTTCACCATTCATAAGCCAAGCTAGGATGTCAATGCAGTCATATATAATAAGGTCGTGAATGGCAAGGGCCTTGTTCATGAGTGAATTGATATTCTGGAGGGTAATGCAGAGAGGGACAATGATTGTGGATCCGCTGTTTCCAACCTTCAAATAACGATGAAGTCTCATGCTCTCTCAACTCCTCCCAACACTCACTTCTTCATGGGATGCACTTACCTAAACTTTTCCCTTATCTCGAGAGAGAAATGTGATGAAGGTTTCCTCTACCCGTCCCCCAACCCACCCTCCCTCCCCTACACCCTCCCTCCGATGCCCCCTCCTCTCCCATCACCCTCTTCCCAAACCCCCGATGCCCCGACGCCCCCCCCAAGTCATTAAAATTAGTGCTACAAAGGAATGCAAAACAACACAGCACAGATGTTGAGAAGAATTTTATGTGAATAGGTTGAACGTTGCACAAATTAAACCAAAATCAAAATAAAGCAAATTCTCATCTCTAATCATAACCTCAATCTGCCAGCAGGATGTTATAAAACATATTGCATTTTATGGAAGGATGTAACATTGAACAGATAGAAAAGTCTGCAGCAAAGCTTTACATTTTTTAGCAAATAATGGAGGAACTGTTAAAATCTGATCCAAAATTTTGAAACTCTTACCATTTTTATCTGCTCTCCGTAAAATCTGGAATAAATCACACACAAAAAAACATCATCAGTGTCATGCCCAGAGTAATCAGCCTTGGTGAAGCAACTCAATATGAAAAAGTTGCCAGCCTACCTTTTAGCAATATTAATGAAATGAGACTCATAAAGTTATTCATAGTTCTTGCAAGTGATTCACCTGCATCTGACAATTTCTCTAATATCGATGATATTTGAACATTTTAGCTTATTACAGGTTAAACAAAAAATAAATAAGAATGTAAGAACATAACAAATAGGAGCAGGAGGAGGCCATTTGGCTCCTCGAGCCTGCTCCACCATTCAATAAGATTATGGCTGATCTGATCATGGACTCAGCTCCACGTCCCTGCCCGCTCCCCATAACCCTTTACTCCCTTTTCGCTCAAACATCTGTCTATCTCCGTCTTCAATATATTCAATGACCCTGCCTCCACAGCTCCCTGGGGCAGAGAATTCCACAGATTTACAACCCTCTGTGAGAAGAAATTCCTCTTCATTTCAGTTTTAAATGGGCGACCCCTTATTCTGAGACTATGCCACCTAGTTCTATATTCCCCCATGAGTGGAAACATCCGCTCTGCATCGACCTTGTCGAGCTCCCTCATTATCTTATATGTCTCAATAAGATCAACTCTCATTCTTCTGAACTCCAATAAGGAAAGGTAACTTCGATGATATGAAACACGAAGTGAGACATGGTGCTTGTCTATTTGTGATCAAAAAAAGCTTGTTTTGTATTGTATTGCTCAAAGTAAGAGGGTATTTTTTTTTTACAAAATTTTAAATGATTGTTGACATTGTACACTAAAAAAAAGTGCATGTTTTTTTTAAGGCCCATGTGATGTGCGTTAAGTGCATCGTTTCGCGGTATTGTTTTTAAAAGTTTCAAAAATTGCACACTATTTATTTTGTAAATGTGCCAAAGTTGAATGTTTGGCTGGAATAGACTGGCAAATGATACTTAAAAGGTTGTCAGTGGATAGGCAATGGCAAACATTTAAAGATCACATGGGTGAACTTCAACAATTGTACATCCCTGTCTTGAGTAAAAATAAAACGGGGAAGGTGCCTCAATCGTGGCTAACAAGGACAATTAAGGATAGTGTTAAATCCAAGGAAGAGGCATATAAATTGGCCAGAAAAAGCAGCAAACCTGAGGACTGGGAGAAATTTAGAATTCAGTAGAGGAGGACAAAGGGTTTAATTAGGAGGGGGAAAATAGAGTATGAGAGGAAGCTTACTGGGAACATAAAAACTGACTGCAAAAGCTTCTATAGATATGTGAAGAGAAAAAGATTCGTGAAGACAAATGTAGGTCCCTTGCAGTCAGATTCAGGTGAATTTATAATGGGGAACAAAGAAATGGCAAACCAGTTGAATAAATACTTTGGTTCTGTCTTCACGAAGGAAGACACAAATAACCTTCCGGAAGTACTAGGGGACCGAGGGTCTAGTGAGAAGGAGGAACTGAAGATTATCCTATTAGGTGGGAAATTGTGTTAGGGAAATTGATGGGATTGAAGGCCGATAAATCCCCAGGGCCTGATAGTCTGCATCCCAGAGTACTTAAAGAAGTGGCCCTAGAAATAGTGGATGCATTGGTGATCATTTTCTAACAGTCTATCGAATCTGGATCAGTTCCTATGGACTGGAGGATAGCTAATGTAACACCACTTTTTAAAAAAGGAGAGAGAGAAAACGGATAATTATAGACCGGTTAGCCTGGCATCAGTAGTGGGGAAAATGTGGGAATCAATTATTAAAGATGAAATAACAGCGCATTTGAAAAACAGTGACAGGATCGGTCCAAGTCAACATGGATTTATGAAGGGGAAATCATGCTTGACAAATCTTCTGGAATTTTTTGAGCTTGTAATGAGTAGAGTGGACAAGGGAGATCCTGTGGATGTGGTGTATTTGGACTTTCAAAAGGCTTTTGACAAGCTCCCACACAAGAGATTAGTGTGCAAAATTAAAGCACATGGTATTGGGGGTAATATACTGACGTGGATAAAGAACTGGTTGGCAGACAGGAAGCAGAGAGTCGGGATCAATGGGTCCTTTTCAGAATGGCAGGCAGTGACTAGTGGGGTGCCGCAGGGCTCAGTGCTGGACCCCAGCTATTTACAATATACATTAATGATTTGGATGAAGGAATTGAGTGTCATATCTCCAAGTTTGCAGATGACACTAAACTGGGTGGCGAGCTGTGAGGAGGACACTAATAGGCTGCAGGGTGACTTGGACAGGTTAGGTGAGTGGGCAAATGCATGGCAGGTGCAGTATAATGTGGATAAATGTGAGGTTATCCATTTTGGGGGCAAAAAACAGAATGCAGAATATTATCTGAATGGTGACAGATTAGGAAAAGGGGAGGTGCAACGAGACCTGGGTGTCATGGTACATCAGTCATTGAAAGTTGGCATGCAGGTACAGCATGCGGTGAAGAAGGCAAATGGTATATTGGCCTTCATTGCTAGGGGTTTTGAGTATAGGAGCAAGGAGGTCTTACTGCAGTTGTACAGGGCCTTGGTGAGGCCTCACCTGGAATATTGTGTTCAGTTTTGGTCTCCTAATCTGAGGAAGGAAGTTCTTGCTATTGAGGGAGTGCAATGAAGGTTCACTAGACTAATTCCTGGGATGGTTGGACTGACATATGAGGAGAGACTGGATCGACTGGGCCTTTATTCACTGGAGTTTAGAAAGATGAGGGGATCTCATAGAAACATATAAAAATCTGACGGGACTGGACAGGTCAGATGTAGGAAGAATGTTCCCGATGTTGGGGAAGTCCAGAATCAGGGGACACAGTCTAAAGATAAGGGGTAAGCCGTTTAGAACTAAGATGAGGAGAAATCTCTTCACTCAGAGAGTTGTTAACCTGTGGAATTCCCTACTGCAGAGAGTTGTTGATGCCAGTTCGTTGGATATATTCAAGAGGGAGTTAGATATGGCCCTTACAGCTAAAGGGATCAAGGGGTATGGAGAGAAAGCAGGAAAGGGGTACTGAGGTGAATGATCAGCCATGATCTTATTGAATGGTGGTGCAGGCTCGAAGGGCTGCATGGCCTACTCCTGCACATATTTTCTATGTTTCTATGTTTCTAGGACAGGCCTAACCTGCTCAACCTTTCTTCATAATTCAACCCCTTCATCGCAGGAATCAACTGAGTGAACCTTCTCTGGACTGCTTCGAATTATATCCCTCCTTAAATAAGGAGACCAAAACTGTACACAGTACTCTAGGTGTGGCCTCTCCAATACCCTGTACAGTTGTAGCAGAACTTATCTGTTTTTATACCCCTTGCAATAAAGGACAACATTCCATTTGCCTTCCTGATTACGTGCTGTACCTGCATACTCACTTTTTGTGTTTCATGCACAAGGACCCCCGGATCACTCTCCACTGCAGCATTTTATAATTTTTCTCCATTTAAATAATAATTTGCTTTTTTATTTTTTCTGCCAAAGTGGATAATCTCACAATTTCCTACATTATACTCCACCTGCCAAATTTTTGCCCATTCACTTAACCTGCTTATATCTCTTTGCAGATTTTTTGTGTCCTCCTCACAACTTGCTTTCGCACCCATTTTTGTACCATCAGCAAACTTGGTTACATTACACTCGGTCCCTTTATTCAACTCATTGATATAGATTGTAAAGAGTTGAGTCCCCAGTACCGATCCCTGTGGCACCCCACTAGTTACTGTTTGTCAACCGGAAATTGACCCATTTATCTCGACTCTCTGTTTTCTGTGAGTTAGCCAATCCTCCATCCATGCTAATATATTACCCCCAACCCCGTGAACCTTTATCTTGTGCAGTAACCTTTTATGTGGCACCTTATCGAATGCCTTCTGGAAATCCAAATACACCACATCCACTGGTTCTCCCTTATCCACCCTTCTCGTTACATCCTCAAAGAGCTCCAGAAAATTTGTCAAACATGATTTCCCTTTCATAAAACCATGCTGACTCTGCTTCACGAAATTATGCTTTTCCAAATGTCCTGCTACTGCTTCCTTAATAATGGACTCCAGCACTTTCCCAACCACAGATGTTAGGCTAACTGGTTTATAGTTTCCTGCTTTCTTTCTGCCTCCTTTTTTAAATAGGGGCGTTACATTTGTGGTTTTCCAATCTGCTGGAACCTCCCCAGAATCCAGGGAATTTTGGTAGATAACAACCAATGCATCCACTATCTCTGCAGCCACTTGTTTTAAGTGTCTAGGCTGCAAGCCATCAGGTCCAGGGAACTTGTTCACCTTTAGTCCCATTATTTTACCAAGTACTTCTTCTTTAGTGACAGTGATTGTTTTAAGTTCCTCCCTCCCTGTAGCCCCTTGAATATCCATTATTTTGACGTTTTTGATATCTTCTACCGTGACGACCGATACAAAATATTTGTTCAAAGTCTCTGCCATTTTCCTGTTCCCCAATGAGCTGGACAGGGGTTCAATTAAATTAGGAAATTTGACACTTGAATTATTTGGATTCATTCTGTACTCCATTTTAAAAGTGTAACTATTTGTACCTCATCTCTTTTGACAGGCATGTGTCTGTCAAGCACCCCTCCCCCATGCCCATACTGCACTTCTTTTGACAGACATGCCACGTCTGTCAAGACCCACCCCCTGTCAAGTTCTGCCCCCCACCCCCCGGCCGAGAGGGCCGGCATGCGGCCGAGAGGGGCAGCCGTGTGGCCGAGAGTGGCGGGCGGGCGGCGGGCAAAGGTTTGGGAGCGATGGCGGCGAGCAGAGAAGTGGCATGGTGCTGAAATGGAGGGAGAGGGAGAGAAAGAGACTGGTGGAGAGAGGCTGAGGGAGAAGAAGTGAGGCTGGGGGGAGAATGAGATACTGGGAGAGAATTAGAGATACTGGGAGAGAGAGAGAGAGAGACTGGGAGAGAGAGACACAGGTGTGGGGAGGGGGAGGGAGGGACATGGGTGGGGAGGAAATCAGAGGAGAGAGAGGGAACTCAGGGAAGCTGGATCACGTTCTTCCAACTCCCTCAAGGGGCATCGTTGCAGTGGGTGATATCCAGAAGTCACGACACTATCACTATTCACTTCATACCCATTAAACCTGTTAACAATCCATACACAATGCCTGCCCCAGCTTTGGTGGGGTGGGGGGTGGGGTGGGTTGTGGGTGGAGGATGCACTTGCACTGGGGTAAGGCACTTTGGCTGGGGGAGGCATGCACATAGATTGGTGTACTGAACTTCAGCTGAGGGAGGCACTCACTTGGATTAGGGTAAGGCACTTCGGGTGGGGGAGGCATGCAATTGGACTGGGGTAAGGCACTTTGGTTGGCCCTTGCTGTCTTCTGGGGAGTTCTGTCCTCTGTCACTTCAGAAAGTCAAAGTGGATCGAGTTACAATTTGCAAAGTCAGTGAGACCTTGGGATGGGCGGTTCCAGTTACACATTCCTGTGAAACTTCAGAGTGTGACTTATCCTCCAAGGGGACCAATCATAGAAAAGGGGTGGAGCATGGTGGCCATTTTTGCAGTACAAATAAGCGCATCCATTTTACAATCTTTTACCTATTTGGAATTAGTTGGTTCTCAGTAACCTTTGACAAAAAAAATAGCTAGCTGAGAAAATACATTTTAGATAACCTAAACTTATAGAAACTGCTGCTTTTCCAATCAACTGACAACACTACTGCACAGAAGTTAATCCAATTGGAATGAGATGTGAAAATACAGAAATCAGAGTGCTAACAAATCTGATATAAAATAATTAGTGAGCATTTTATAACAAAACACAGCATTGTAATGATTTTTTTTAGAAAATGGTAGCTAAATTATGTTTTATATAACACCTTTTTCAATCTCAGGACATCCAGCCAATTAAGTACTTTAGATGTGTAGTCACTGTTTTAATGTAGGGAGATGGAAGAGCCAATTTTCACATAGATAAGTCCCACAAACAACAATGAGATACATGACAGATCTATTTTAATGCTATTGATTGAGGGATAAAACATTTGGCAGGATATATGGGTCATTTTCTGGTTGGCAAACAGTGACTAGTGCTGGGACCTCAACTATTTACAATCCATATCAATGACTTGGATGAAGGGACCGAGTGTAATATAACCAAGTTTGCTGGTGATACAAAGATGGGTGAGAAAGCAAATTGTGAGGAGGACAGAAAAAATCTGCAAAGGGATATAGACAGGTTAAGTGAGTGGGCAAAAATTTGGCAGGTGGCGTATAATTTGAGGTTATTCACTTTGGCAGAAATAATAGAAAAGCAAATTATAAATATAAATGGAGAAAAATTGCAAAATGCTGCATTACAAAGAGACCTGGGGGGTCCTTGTGAATGAAACACAAAAAGTGAGTATGCAGGTACAGCAAGTAATCAGGAAGGCAAATGGAATTGTGGCCTTTTTTGCAAGGGGGATAGAAAAGCAGAGAAGTTCTGCTACAACTGTACAGGGTATTGGTGAGGCCACACCTGGAGTACTGCGTGATGTTTTGGTCTCCGTATTTAAGAATGGATATACTTGCATTGGAGGCTGTTCGGAGAAGGTTCACTAGGTTGATTCCTGAGATGAGGGGGTTGACTTATGAAGATAGGTTGAGTAGGTTGGGCCTATACACATTGGAATTCAGAAGAATGAGAGGTGATCTTATTGAAACATGTAAGATAATGAGGGGGCTTGACAAGGTGTATGCAGAGAGGATATTTCCACTCATAGGGGAAACTAAAACTGGGGGATGTAGTCTTAGAATAAGGGGCCACCCATTTAAAAGTGAGATGAGGAGAAATTTCTTCCCTCAGAGGGTTTTAAATCTATGGAAATTTCTGCCCCAGAGAGCTGTGGAGGCAGGTGCATTGAATATATTTAAGGCGGAGTTAGACAGATTTTTAAGCGATAAGTGAGTGGGCAGGGAAGTAGAGCTGAGTCCATGACCTTATTGAATCAGCCATTATCTTATTGAATGGCGGAGCAGGCTCGAGGGGCCAAATGGACTACTCCTATTCTTATTTCTTATCTTCCTATATCGTAAGAACTCCCCTGCTCTTCTTCGAATATTGCTATGAAAGGGCAAACGGGGTCTTGGTTTAATGTCTCACACAAAATTTTCTGCCTCCAAGAGTGCTGCACTCTCAGTACTGCACTGAAGCATCAGCCTAGATTATGTGATCAAGTCCCATGACCTTTTCACTCAGACATGAGAGTGCTACTATTGAGTCAAGATTGACATCTCAGCAGATATTTTAAATGCAATCCTTCAATAGTATATAGGAAATGGTCCATTATATCATTTTGTAGTTCAATAGTCGATTTCACTTTTACATATATATAATTGTTGTTTTTTTTGTCTCTGAAAGTCAGCTGAGAAAAATTGAAGTTCGCTCTCTGTTACACCAGTAGTCACGTGCAATTGTATCAGACCCATTCTGGGTAAATGAGAATTGAGTCAGTAGATATTTCGGTTGGGTTTTTAAAAGAATGAAAGCATACAATGTGGCCAAGACTAGTAGGAGGCCAGAGGATTGGGAAATTTTTAAAAGCCAGCAGAGACCGACTAAAAAAATGATTAAGAGAGGGAAGATAGATTATGAAAGTAAACTAGCATGAAATATAAAAACATATTGTAAGAGTTTCTATAGGTACATAAAAAGGAAAAGAGTGGCGAAAGTAAATGTTGGTCCCCTAGAAGATGAGACTGGGGAATTAATAATGGAGAACAGGGAAATGGCAGAGACTTTGAACAAATATTTTGTATCGGTCTTCATGGTAGAAGACACCAAAAACATCCCAATAGTGGATAATCAAGGGTCTATAGGTAGGGAGGAATTTAATACAATCACTATCACTAATAAAGTAGTACTAGGTAAAATAATGGGACTAAAGGCGGACAAGTCCCCTGGACTTGATGCCTTACATCCTAGGGTCTTAAGAGAAGTGGCTGCAGAGATAGTGGATGCATTGGTTGTAATTTACAAAAATTCCCTAGATTCTGGGGCAGTTCCAGCAGATTGGAAAACCGCAAATGTAACACACCTATTTCAAAAAGGAGGCGGACAAAAAGCAGGAAACTATAGAACAGTTAGCCTAACATCTGTGGTTGGGAAAATGCTGGAGTCCATTATTAAGGAAGCAATAGCAGGACATTTAGAAAAACATGATTCAATCAAGCAGAGTCAGCATGGTTTTATGAAAGGGAAATCATGTTTGACAAATTTGCTGGAGTTCTTTGAGGATGTAATGAGCAGGGTGGATAAGGGGGATCAGTGGATGTAGTGTATTTGGAATTCCAAGAGGCATTCGATAAGGTGCCACATAAGAGGTTACTGCACAAGATAAAAGTTCACGGGGTTGGGGTAATATATTAGCATGGATAGAGGATTGGCTAACTAACAGAAAACAGAGAGTCGGGATAAATGGGTCATTTTCCAGTTGACAAATAGTGACTAGTGGAGTTCCACAGGGATCAATGCTGGGTCCTCAACTATTTGCAATCTATATTAATGACTTGGATGAAGGGACTGACTGTAATGTAGCCAAGTTTGCTGATGATACAAAGATGGGTGGGAAAACAAATTGTGAGGAGGGCACTAAAAATCTGCAAAGGGATATAGACAGGCTAAGTGAGCGGGCAAAGATTTAGCAGGTGGCGTATAATGTGGGAAAATGTGAGGTTGTGCACTTTGGCAGTAAAAATAGAAAAGCAAATTATAATTTAAATGGAGAAAAATTGCTAAGTGCTACAGTACAGAGGGACCTGTGAGTCCTTGTGCATAAAACACAAAACGTTAGTATGCAGGTACAGCAAGTAATCAGGAAGGCAAATGGAATGTTGGCCTTTATTGCAAGGGGGATAAAGTATAAAGCAGAGAAGTCCTGCTACAACTGTACAGGGTATTGGTGAGGCCACACCTGGAGTACTGTGTACAGTTTTGGTCTCCGTATTTAAGAAAAGATATACATGCATTGGAGGCTGTTCAGAGAAGGTTCACTAGGTTGAGTCCGGAGATGAGGGGTTGACTTATGAGGATAGGTTGAGTAGGTTGGGCCTATACACATTGGAGTTCAGAAGAATGAGAGGTGATCTTATTGAAACTTAAGATAATGAGGGGGCTCAACAAGGTGAATGCAGAGAGGATATTTTCACTCATAGGGGAAACTAAAACTAGGAGTCATAGTCTTAGAATAAGGGGCCGCCCATTTAAAATTGAGATGAGGAGAAATTTCTTCTCTCAGAGGGTTATAAATCTATGGAATTCTCTGCCCCAGAGAGCTGTGGAGGCTGGGTTCTTGAATATATTTAAGGCGGAGATAGACAGATTTTTGAGTGATAAGGCAGTAAAGGATTATGGAGAGCGGGCAGGGAAGTGGAGCTGAGTCCATGATCAGATCAGCCATAATCTTATTGAATGGTGGAGCAGGCTCGTGGGACCAAATGGCCTACTCAATCTCCTATCTCTTATGTTCTTAGGATCTTGTGGTCTTATGTAGAACTATGGCCCAATGAAGAAGAGAGTTGTCTGCTACAACATTGCTACCACACATTAAATCATTATTTGGTTTACACCATTTTAAAGTCCCACTGCCATCTAATACTACATATAAAACAAGATAGTGAACTTAGTGGGGTAACAATGCTCCAACAATTTCAGTAACTGAAAGCATTATTGTATTAGAAAATATCCAGAGATCCTTGAATAACCAGAAACAGTACATTCCAAAACTCCACTCAAAATGTCATATTTTGATTGCCAGAGTATGGTTGTAAAGGGGGCTTTATTTAGCACTATAAACTTCAATATTGTTTTTGTTTTTCTGATAACAGTTTTCAATTCAGCTTTCGTGCATTGTAATAACAACAGCTACAATGATGTGATTATATATCGGGTTATTGACTGCTTCATTAAACACTGATTTACTGCATTACTATACATAATAGAATCAGCAGAAATATAATTTCACAATAAATTATTTCAGAGTTTTTGCTTTCATTCCTCTAGCTGGAAGTTTATTCCACATATTGATCTCTCTTTGTGTAAAGAATAATTTACTGTTATCAATCCTAATGTTACCTATTACTAATTTGAACCTGTGCCCCCTTGTTCTACTCCTGCAGCTTAAGTTAACGTAATATTTCATTTTTCCATCTTGTATACCTCTAAACGATCACCTCTCAGACATTTCCTTTCTAGGCTGAAAAGCTCAAGAGGGGAAAATTAGCCAAAGTGCTTTGATGGCATGTTTCTTCATGTGGGCTTGGTGCCCATGCTAATTTAGTCTCCGTGCCTGCTTATCAGCGCTCTCTATTGGGTAGCTTGCCTAAAAGGGGACAGAAAATTGGAAGTCCGAATCATCAAAATTGCCCCCTTCCTTAAAGACCCAATGGGGCGGTAAGGCATTTCTGACCGGGGAAGGCAAATGGACCGACCCATTAGAAATTGCCCCTGGGCCGGGAGCGGTGGAAACGGGTTTCCGCCCTGTCGGGCATGCGCTGACCCCTTACCGCCCAGCTGTGACCCCTGTCCACCCAGTGAAGTAAACTTGCCCCGTGGGTGCAGGGCAGCTGCTGGTCAGTGCCCCTGATAGCTTTTCCTGGTGGAAAGCTGCCGGTGGCTGGGTGGCACGTCTGGCCTTAAAGGGGAGGGTAACCGCCTCAGCCACCATTTTATTTTAATTGTCAGCTATCTCTGAAGTCGGCCCGACAATGGCGGTCACGGATAAGGTCGGGCCGCCAACCCTCCCTAGTGGCCCAGTGGGCACCACTAAAGTGGCTGTAGAGCTCGCAGTGGCCCTCCCCTTTAACTGAAGGGAAGGGTCATTGCTACGTGTCAGCGCAACGCGGCACATCCGCGTCGCACTGACGTGCTCAACGCGCCATTGATGACACCGCCAGCGTTCCGCCCCATTCCCAACCCACTTCCACCCCTCGGCCACCCCAAACACCACCCGGACAAATCAAAAAATTTAAAGAGACTAATTTTCCACTATTCCCCACCCCAATCCATGGGGTGAAGAATAATCATTTATTTCAAAATGTGCATCCCATTTGGGGCAGAGGGTAATTTCGGCCCCAGCACTTCTTAAAAGGGATGTGCAATGTGACTGCAATCAGTTCCATTCTGAACACCACTGACATGGCAGGCAAAAGCGCTCCCTGCTTTTCAAATGCTTTAGAAGTGCTAGTGGAGCAGGTCAGCAGGAGGAGGGACTTCACTTTTCCGGTAAAAAGGTAAGCAGTAAGAAGGTATTCCAGCTATCTTTGCGATAAGTGCGAGCAGAGGTGGCAGAGCAGGTCAGCATCAGAAGCATTGCTCCAAGGACCTGACTGCAATGTACACAAATTTCAAAGACCTAACAGGGGCTACTATATTAAGCATATTTCCTTCGAGTTAAGGCAATGAGTTCCTGAATGAGATTAAGAGCCTGCAAATCAGGAGCTTTCATGCATAAATTTAGCAAACAGGCCCTTATTCAGATACAGGAATCTCATTTTAATATTTGAACCAATGCTGTGCTCCTGATGGTCGCCAAGAAAAGAAATCTCAGGACCAATTTTGCAGTGGCCCTGGTGCATGCGCAGATTTGTCATTGTCCTGCCCATTTCACACCAGAAACTGTGGTTCGACGATGTGGAATTTAGACCCCCAAGTGTCTTATGTCTTTCCTCATAACTCAGAATCAGTCTGCTCCTCTCTACACTTCCTCCAGTGTCTGGATGTCTCTCTTGTGTCTTGGCTACCAGATAAAATGGTGCAATCAACAGTAACCTATTGACCAGTAACATGCCTCTAAAACAAACTTTGCTAAATATCTTACTGGCTCAGTATATGTCATTATAAATCTTTGCATCTGTCTTGTTATATTTGCCACTTTTACTTTTACCTTCAATAAGGAATGGGAGCCTGTCCTCTCTATTCGGAACTTGATTATATTTTAAAACTGAAACACACCATTTTTTTCTATTTATAATTCCAAATATAAAATGTTAGCATGAATAAACTTCTAATTCTATTCAATGTACGTTGTTCCATTTGCTTATCTTTGGTGCTGTCGATAAACCATTTGAGTAGGACGAGGACCACAGGTTCCATCCAGTCCAACTGGATCGTGGGGTCCCAATCCAGAGCGCTCTGCTCACCGGCAGCCCCAAAGTCTCCTCCTCTCTCTCATCCTATGGGTTAGTCGATTTTCATTTGAAATCGAATTTTTTCAACTTTAATTCTTTAAAAAGTGTCACTGTAGCTTTAACGCCGCTGCTTTCTATTATACGTTCAAACAGTTAACTGAAAAAATATATGTAAAGATCCAAGTACAACAAACATTTTATCCAAAGACCCTTCCATTTATTCACCATTCTCAGCAATAGAACACAGCACCATATATTCCAAGTACTTCTTCATCACTTCGCTGGCTCCCAGGATTTCTCTTCAGGAGCATTATGGTACCTAAAATACTTGAAAGTCTATTTCTCCTCTTAAAATACAAATCCCGTTCCTCATTTCGCTTCCCCGCACACAGTCATCATCATCTTCATAAGCGGTCCCTCAAACGAGGATGACTTGTTTCCACGTGGGTTCACAGATGTTTCAATGAAGGACCCGATATTACAGCCCGCACGCATAGGAGCTGATTACATATATATTACAGCACTGTGTACATTACACATTCCATTTCCCAAAGAGGAAATAAAGTACGGTCAGCTTATGCTGCAGTTGCTGCCATTATAACTCAGGCTAGTTGGGAATAACCATGCTAGGTTGATTATATTTTACAGAATTTTAGTTTGTACTCACATCAAGGAAAATTGACATGCCTTTCTTCAGCTGAAGCGGAGATTTGTCATCACAATCTGATGCTTCTGTTGAAAAAGGAAGTATTTCCGGACAAGCCATGATTTAATAGATTTATTATTTTTTTTAAACTAACAAACTTGATGGCTTTGTTCGTCTGAATTGAGGCTTAATGAAATATTAAGAAAAGCAGCACAACTCTCTGTGCATATATCTTCCTAAAGACTGCCTCTGCGATTTGTTGCTGCTGTGGTTTTGTTTTGCTCCGGAGAGAATGCTGCTGCTGCTCGCTGTTCACTGAAGGGAGCTGGACTGTGCTGTCACTCGCACGCACTCATTCACAAGTCGGAGCCTCCCAGCTCCGACCCGCAGAGAGACCTCATACGCATTATCTTGGGCATAACCCAGCAAAGATACTGCTGGCTCCACAAAAACTCCGCTCAAAACCACTATTACCACAGCATGCTGCACGCAGCTCTCTCCTGTTTTGTCTTTCTCCCCTTCTCTTCTCCCCTTCTCTGCTTACCCTTTTTCCTCGTCGTATCCTCACAGTTCCCTTTCACCCCCTCTAGTTTGATCTCCTTTTCTGGTTTGGGTCTCTTTTTCCGATTTGCTCTTTTCTGGTACTCACTCCTGTTCTTATTTACTTGTTCTCCTTTGCTGGTTTTCTCTCGCGTTTAGCGTAATTTTGACTTTGGGCGATGGTGTAATAAAACAGGCGATATCAATGCAGTCGCCCCATATACATCTGTCCCAATTTTCATTTCTGAAGCCGCAGCTGAATCGATATTGCCTATTTGACACTATCACCCTGTCAAAATTACCCCCTTTCCCTTTTTCTGTTGTTTTCTCCTTTTCTGGTTTTCTCTTTATTTCTTTCTCATTCGCCATCCTTTTCTGATTTGTGCTCTCTCTCGCTCTGTCTCTCTCCCCTCTTGTAATTAAACGTTTTGTAAAATTAATCTGCTGTATTGCATTTGATACTATCATCTCTTATTTCTAATTAACATATTCTGGCGGTTTATATTCTATGCCACAGACTGATAGAATATCTATTTTAGTCTAAGATATCATAAGAGGGCTCTGGTCATATCCAGTGAGTTGAACGCAGTAACAATAGTTTCTCTCCAACTCCTGGACAATGCTGCAACTCCACAAATTGTGTCGAAAAAGGCCACATTTTGGTTTGTGGGGAGCAAGTGGACAATTGTGAGGAGGTCCTTGATGTTGAGCATGAAATAAATATCTGAGCAAAGCCCAAAAGCATAACAGTTGCATTTGTGACTTTTTTTTGAAGATTTGTTCCAATATCGCTAAATCTGTGCAAGTGAAATCATGTTAATTTGGCACAATGGTAACTGGGTCATACTATGAAATCACATTCATGAGAAGTGGTTCCCTGATGTAACTAGAGGATTAGATAAGAATGGCTACAATAACTGCACATATAACAATGCAAGCTAAAGAACATCACCCTGTACAGATCTAACAAATGAAAACAGTCCAACTCCTTCTATGGGATATTTGCTGATTCACAATTCCTAATTCCTCATTTAAAAGTAACATTTTTCAGTCATTAAAATCAGTTTTATTTAGATTCTTATTTCACTGAGAGTTGAGCAGCACTCACCAGATCCCAGTGACGGGATCAAATGGTTAAAGTGGAGATAGTTTGGGTACAGACCAGAAACATTCCCATGAGGGAGAAAGAAAGGGCATCCAAAGCTAGAGTTCCTTGGATGACTGAAGATCCTGGAGTTTCCACTCAGTTGTGCTGTTTTTTGCAGCACAGTTCACCCAAAATCGGCAAAACCAGTGCAAAAGGTCACAGAAGTTCAAGCGGAAATTACATCCAGAACAAATCGATTTTCCGCAATCCTTTGTGCTCGTTTTTTAAAACATCATGCTAGAGGCTGGTTCAGCCCACAAAACTGGCCTAGATCATAAAAATTGCCATTGGTAGTTTCTGCTAATTTCACTCATTTGTGGGCCATCGATAAGGCTCTTTAAATTAAGCTGGTACTTTGGGCGAAAGGACACTAATAGGCACGTTTTAAAAGCTTTTGAATATAATTTCTTTTGAATTTACTAAGAAACTGATGACTGTATACCAATGCAACTAGCAAATAATTCTGTATAGCATTTCAAAGTCACAAGTGATGGATTAGACATTCTGATTAAAAATTCTAATTTTTCATGATAAATTTATTTACGGTTGTATTAATCAGACTGCACCAAGTTACCACTCTTAAATATATTAAGGAATCTTTTTTAAAGCAAAACATTTTATTTTAACAATTACATTCCAAAATGCTGGCCGATTGCGCTGGTCCATAACAGATATTGCATTCGGCGATATGCAAATAAGGGTGAGAAAGTTGGATCTCAAACCAGTATCCTGAGCCTAAATAAAGGAGACTACAAAGATATGAAGGCAGATTTGGTTAAAGTGGACTGGGAAAATAGATTAAAGTATAGGACGGTTGATGAGCAGTGGCAGACATTTAAGGAGATATTTCATAACTCACAACAAAAATATATCCCAATGAGAAGGAAAAACTGTAAGAGAAGGGATAACCATCCGTGGCTAACTAAGGAAATAAGAGATGGCATCAAAATAAAAACAAGGGCATACAATGTGGCCCAAGACTAGTGGGAGGCCAGAGGATTGGGAAACTTAAAATCCAGCAAAGAACAACTAAAAATGAGAGGGAAGATAGATTATGAAAGTAAACTAGCATGAAATATAAAAATAGATAGTAAGAGTTTCTACAGATACATAAAAAGGAAAAGAGTGGCGAAAGTAAATGTTGGTCCCTTAGAAGATGAGACTGGGGAATTAATAATGGAGAACAGGGAAATGGAGAACAGGGAAATGGCAGAGACGTTGAACAATTATATTGCATTCCAGTGAAAAATAAGGGCGGTAAGAGAAGGGATAACCAGCCGTGGATAACCAAGGAAATAAAGGAGAGTATCAAATTAAAAACCAATGCGTATAAGGTGGCCAAGGTTAGTGGGAAACTAGCAGATTGGGAAAATTTTAAACGACAGCAAAGCAATAAAGAAAGGAAAGATAGATTACGAAAGTAAACTTGCGCAAAACATAAAAACAGATAGTAAAAGCTTTTACCGATATATAAAACGGAAAAGAGTGACTAAAGTAAATGTTGGTCCCTTAGAAGATGAGAAGTGGGATTTAATAATGGGAAATATGGAAATGGCTGAGACCTTAAACAATTATTTTGCTTCGGTCTTCACAGTGGAAGACACAAAAACCTGCCAAAAATTGTTGGTCACGGGAATGTGGGAAGGGAGGACCTTGAGATAATCACTATCACTAGGGGGTAGTGCTGGACAGGCTAATGGGACTCAAGGTAGACAAGTCCCCTGGTCCTGATGAAATGCATCCTAGGGTATTAAAAGAGATGACGGAAGTTATAGCAGATGCATTCATTATAATCTACCAAAATTCTCTGGACTCTGGGGAGGTACCAGCGGATTGGAAAGCAGCTAATGTAACGCCTCTGTTTAAAAAAGGGGGCAGACAAAAGGCAGGTAACTATAGGCCGGTTAGTTTAACATCTGTAGTGGGGAAAATGCTTGAAGCTATCATTAAGGAAGAAATAGCGGGACATCTAGATAGGAATAGTGCAATCAAGCAGACGCAACATGGATTCATGAAGGGGAAATCATGTTTAACTAATTTACTGGAATTTTTTGAGGATATAACGAGCATGGTGGATAGAGGTGTACCGATGGATGTGGCGTATTTAGATTTCCAAAAGGCATTCGATAAGGTGCCACACAAAAGGTGACTGCAGAAGATAAAGGTACGCGGGGTCAGCGGAAATGTATTAGCATGGATCGAGAATTGGCTGGCTAACAGAAAGTAGAGAGTCGGGATAAATGGGTCCTTTTCGGGTTGGAAATCGGTGGTTAGCGGTGTGCCACAGGGATCGGTGCTGGGACCACAACTGTTTACAATATACATAGATGACCTGGAAGAGGGGACAGAGTGTAGTGTAACAAAATTTGCAGATGACACAAAGATTAGTGGGAAAGCGGGTTGTGTAGAGGACACAGAGAGGCAGCAAAGAGATTTAGATAGATTAAGCGAATGGACTAAGGTTTGACAGATGGAATACAATGTCAGAAAATGTGAGGTCATCCACCTTGGGAAAAAAAACAGTAAAAGGGAATATTATTTGAATGGGGAGAAATTACAACATGCTGTGGTGCAGAGGGACCTGGGGGTCCTTGTGCATGAATCCCAAAAAGTTAGTTTGCAGGTGCAGCAGGTAATCAGGAAGGCGAATGGAATGTTGGCCTTCATTGCGAGAGGGATGGAGTACAAAAGCAGGGAGGTCCTTCTGCAACTGTATAGGGTATTGGTGAGGTCGCACCTGGAGTACTGCGTGCAGTTTTAGTCACCTTTCTTAAGGAAGGAGATACTAGCTTTGGAGGGGGTACAGAGATGATTCACTAGGCTGATTCCGGAGATGAGGGGGTTACCTTATGATGATAGATTGAGCAGATTGGGTCTTTACTCGTTGGAGTTCAGAAGGATGAGGGGTGACCAATAAGGGAATTTATAACCAATAAGGGAATTAAGGGTTACGGGGAGCGGGCGGGTAAGTGGAGCTGAGTCCACGGCCAGATCAGCCATGATCTTGTTGAATGGCGAAGCAGGCTCGAGGGGCTAGATGCCGTACTCCTGTTCCTAATTCTTATGTTCTTATGTTCTTATGATCTTATAGAAACATTTAAAATAATGAAAGGGATAGACAAGATAGAGGCAGAGACGTTGTTTCCACTGGTCGGGGAGACTAGAACTAGGGGTCACAGTCTCAAAATACGGGGGAGCCAATTTAAAACCGAGTTGAGAAGGAATTTCTTCTCCCAGAGGATTGTGAATCTGTGGAATTCTCTGCCCAAGGAAGCAGTTGAGGCTAGCTCATTGAATGTATTCAAATCACAGATAGATAGATTTTTAACCAATAAGGGAATTAAGGGTTACGGGGAGCGGGCGGGTAAGTGGCGCTGTGTCCACGGCCAGATCAGCCATGATCTTGTTGAATGGCAGAGCAGGCTCGAGGGGCTAGATGGCCTACTCCTGTTCCTAATTCTTATGTTCTTATGTTCTTATGCATCGGTCTTCACAGTAGAAGACACTAAAAACATCCTAACAGTGGATAATCAAAGGGCTGTAGGGAGGGAGAAACTTAATACAATCACTATCACTAAAGAAGTAGTACTTGGTAAAATAATGAGACTAAAGGCAGAAAAGTCCCCTGGACCTGATGGCTTAGATCCTCGGGTCTTAAAATAAGTGGCTGCTGAGATAGTGGATGCATTGGTTGTAATCTACCAAAATTCCCTGGATTCTGGGGTGGTCCCAGCAGATTGGAAAACCGCAAATGTAATGCCCCTAATTAAAAAAGGAGACAGACAAAAAGCAGGAAACTATAGACCAGTTAGCCTAATATCTGTCGTTGGGAAAATGCTGGAGTCCATTATTAAGGAAAACAGTAGCAGAGCATTTGGAAAAACTGTTATGTATGCAATGAAGGTACAAACTGAGTACTGTTTAACTAAACAAGGTACAACCTTGTTTTGCTTTATTACGGCCAAAAGTGCCTGACTCACAAAATGGCTGGCCTTTTATACCAAAGTAGCACATTTTGCGTGCTGCTCAGTGGCCTCCAATAATGACATCATCTGGTGGCTACAAACAGCATGTCCATACATGACAATACCCTCCTCTAAGATCTTATCACAGTCTTTCTCAGGTTGAGACCAATCCGGTGCTTTACGCTCCCAGGTTGACCGTCTCAGTTCGATTCCAGCCTTGGGTGAATGTGCGGAGTCTGTTATGGCTGGTGGCTGGATGGCTGACTTGTTGGGAGTGGCAGTGGCCATGTCAGGAATTGCAAGTCCATTTTTATTGAACAAGTCCGTGATGGAAATTCCGGGTTCACTGATGACCCTTGAGTCCACTGAAGGCTGCTGGTAGGTTGGTTGGTCATCGACGGTTTCTTCGTCCGACTGCTCTGGCTCGTCTGTGTGCCTCAGCTTTGTTTGATCCATGTGTTTCCTGCAAGTTTGCCCATTCTTGAGCTTAATAACAAACATTCTGTTGTCCTCCTTGGCCATGACTGTACCATCGATCCATTTGGGACCCTGACCATAATTCAACACATATACAGGATCATTAACAGAAATCTTGCGTGACACAGTTGCATGATCGTGGTACCCTTGTTGACTCAATTTTCTGTATTCAACATAATTACTTAAATCCAGGTGTACAAGAGATAACTTGGTCTTAAGACCTCTTTTCATCATGAGTTCAGCAGGTGAGACGCCTGTGAGTGTGTGGGGTCTTGTCCTGTAACTCAGCAGTATGCAAGACAGGTGGGTCTGCAGTGACCCTTGGGTTTCTCTCCTCATGCTTTTCTTGAAATTTGTACTGCTTGTTCTGCTTGTCCATTGGACACAGGCTTGAACGGTGCTGACCTTACATGTTTTATGCCGTTAAGTTTTACAAACTCCTGAAACTCCTGACTGGTGAATCACGACACATTGTCGCTCACCACTATGTCAGGCAGACCATGTGTCGTGAACATGACATTGAGATTCTCTATGGTTGCCGTGGACATAGTGGATGACATGATTATGCATTCTATCCACTTCAAATAAGTATCCACCACCACTAAAAACATCTTGCCCAGGAGGGGATCTGCAAAATCTACATGGATCCTGGACCAAGGTTTGGATGGCCATGACCACAGACTCAGCTGCGATTCCGCTGGTGCTTTGCTGAGCTGCATGCAGGTGTTGCACTGATACACGCATGCTTCCAGGCCAGAATCAATTCCTGGCCACCATATGTTCAGTGGCCTCCAACAATGGCACCATCTGGTGGCTACAAACAGCATGTACATACATGACAAAAACATAATTCAATTAATCAGAATCAGCACTTATTTTATGAAAGAGAATTCATGTTTGACAAATTTGCTGGAGTTCTTTGAGGACGTAACGAGCAAGGTGGATATAGAAACATAGAAACATAGAAAATAGGTGCAGGAGTAGGCCATTTGGCCCTTCTAGCCTGCACCGCCATTCAATGAGTTCATGGCTGAACATTCAACTTCAGTACCCCATTCCTGCTTTCTCGCCATACCCCTTGATCCCCCTAGTAGTAAGGACCTCATCTAACTCCTTTTTGAATATATTTAATGAATTGGCCTCAACAACTTTCTGTGGTAGAGAATTCCACAGGTTCACCACTCTCTGGGTGAAGAAGTTCCTCCGCATCTCAGTCCTAAATGGCTTACCCCTTATCCTTAGACTGTGACCTCTGGTTCTGGACTTCCCCAACATTGGGAACATTCTTCCTGCATCTAACCTGTCTAACCCCGTCAGAATTTTAAATGTTTCTATGAGGTCCCCTCTCATTCTTCTGAACTCCAGTGAATACAAGCCCAGTTGATCCAGTCTTTCTTGATAGGTCAGTCCCGCCATCCCGGGAATCAGTCTGGTGAACCTTCGCTGCACTCCCTCAATAGCAAGAATGTCCTTAGGAGACCAAAACTGTACACAATACTCCAGGTGTGGCCTCACCAATGCCCTGTACAACTGTAGCAACACCTCCCTGCCTCTGTACTCAAATCCCCTTGCTATGAAGGCCAACATGCCATTTGTTTTCTTAACCGCCTGCTGCACCTGCATGCCAACCTTCAATGACTGATGTATCATGACACCCAGGTCTCTTTGCACCTCCCCTTTTCCTAATCTGTCACCATTCAGATAATAGTCTGTCTCTCTGTTTTTACCACCAAAGTGGATAACCTCACATTTATCCA
This sequence comes from Pristiophorus japonicus, assembly GCF_044704955.1. NCBI lineage: Eukaryota > Metazoa > Chordata > Chondrichthyes > Pristiophoridae > Pristiophorus > Pristiophorus japonicus. The sequence goes on along the minus strand of NC_091977.1, from coordinate 462,024,617 downwards.
CATTATACTTCATCTGCCATGCATTTGCCCACTCACCTAACCTATCCAAGTCGCTCTGCAGCCTCACAGCATCCTCCTCGCAGCTCACACTGCCACCCAACTTAGTGTCATCCGCAAATTTGGAGATACTACATTTAATCCCCTCATCTAAATCATTAATGTACACTGTAAACAGCTGGGGCCCCAGCACAGAACCTTGCGGTACCCCACTAGTCACTGCCTGCCATTCTGAAAAGTACCCATTTACTCCTACTCTTTGCTTCCTGTCTGACAACCAGTTCTCAATCCATGTCAGTACACTACCCCCAATCCCATGTGCTCTAACTTTGCACATCAATCTCTTGTGTGGGACCTTGTCGAACGCCTTCTGAAAGTCCAAATATACCACATCAACTGGTTCTCCCTTATCCACTCTACTGGAAACATCCTCAAAAAATAAGGAGGAACTAGTAGATATGGTGTATTTAGATTTCCAGAAGGCATTTGATAAGATGCCACATAAAATGTAACTGCACAAGATAAAAGTTCACGGGGTTGGGGGTAATATATTAGCATGGATAGAGGATTGGCTAACAAACAGAAAACAGAGAGTTGGAATAAATGGGTCATTTTCCGGTTGGCAAAGAGTAACCAGTGTGCTGCCGCAGGGATTGGTGCTGGGACCTCAACTATTTACAATCTATATTAATGACTTGGATGAAGGGATCGAGTTTAATGTTGCCAACTTTGCCGATGATGCAAAGATGGGTGGGAAAGCAAATTGTGAGGATTTGAAAAATCTGCAAAGGGATATAGACAGGCTAATTGAGTGGGCAAAGATTTGGCAGATGGAGTATAATGTTGGAAAATGAGAGGTTATCCACTTTGGCAGAAAAAATAAAAAAGCAAATTATAATTTAAATGGAAAAAAATTGCAAAGTGCTGCAGTACAGAGGGATCTGGGGGTCCTTGTGCATGAAACACAAAAAGTGATTATACAGGTACAACAATTAATCAGGAAGGCAAATAGAATGTTGGCCTTTATTGGAAGGGGGTTAGAGTATAAAAGCAGAGAATTCCTGCTACAATTGTACAAAGTATTGGTGAGACCACACCTGGAGTACTGTGTAAAGATTTGGTCTCCGTATTTAAGGAAGGATATACTTGCATTGGATGCTGTTCAGAGAAGGTTTATTAGGTTGATTCCGGAGATGAGGGGGTTGACTTATGAAGATAGGTTGAGTAGGTTGGTCCTATACACATTGGAGTTCAGAAGAATAAGAGGTGATCTTATTGAAACATATAAGATAATGAGGGGGCTCGACAAGGTGGATGCAGAGAGGATATTTCCACTCTTAGGGGAAACTAAAACTAGGGCACATAGACTTAGAATAACAGGCCGCCCATTTAAAACTGAGATGAGGAGGAACTTCTTCTCTCAGAGGGTTGTAAATCTATGGAATTCTCTGCCCCAGAGAGCTGTGGAGGCTGGGTCATAGAAACATAGAAACATAGAAAATAGGTGCAGGAGCAGGCCATTCAGCCCTTCGAGCCTGCACCACCATTCAATAAGATCATGGCTGATTATCACCTCAGTACCCCTTCCCTGCTTTCTCTCCATACTCCTTGATCCCTTTAGTTGTAAGGGCCATATCTAATTCCCTCTTGAATATATCCAACGAACTGGCATCAACCACTATCTGCGGCAGAGAATTCCACAGGCTAACAACTCTCTGAGTGAAGAAGTTTCTCCTCATCTCGGTCCTAAATGGCTTACCCCTTATGCTTAGACTGTCTCCCCTGATTCTGGACTTCCCCAACATCGGGAACATTCTTCGTACATCTAATCAGTCCAGTCCCGTCAGTATTTTAACTGTTTCTATGAGATCCACTCTCATTCTTCTGAACTCTAGAGAATACAGGCCCAGTCGATCCAGTCTCTCCTCATATAAAAGATTAATGAAGACAAACGTAGGTCCCTTGCAGTCAGATTCAGGTGAATTTAGAATGGGGAACAAAGAAATGGCAGACCAGTTGAAAAAATACTTTGGTTCTGTCTTCACGAAGGAAGACACAAATAACCTTCCGAAAGTACTCGGGGACCGAGGGTCTAGTGAGAAGGAGGAACTGAAGGATATACTAATTGGGCATGAAATTGTGTTGAGAAAATTGATGGGATTGAAGGCCGATAAATCCCCAGGGCCTGATAGTCTGCATCCCAGAGTACTTAAGGAAGTGGTCCTAGAAATAGTAGATGCATTGGTGATCATTTTCCAACAGTCTATCAATCAGTTCCTATGGACTGGAGGGTAGCTAATGTAACACCACTTTTTAAAAAGGGAGGGAGAGAGAAAACGGGTAATTATAGACTGGTTAGCCGAACATCAGTAGTGGGAAAAATGTTGGAATCAATTATTAAGGATGAAATAGCAGCGCATTTGGAAAGCAGTGACAGGATCGGTCCAAGTCAGCATGGATTTATGAAAGGGAAATCATGCTTGACAAATCTTCTGGAATTTTTTGAGGATGTAACTAGTAGAGTGGACAAGGGAGAACCAGTGGATGTTGTGTATTTGAATTTCAAAAGATTTTTGACAAGGTCCCACACAAGAGATTGGTGTGCAAAATCAAAGCACATGGTATTGGGGGTAATGTATTGACATGGATAGAGAACTCGCTGGCAGACAGGAAGCAGAGAGTTGGGATAAACAGGTCCCTTACAGAATGGCAGGCAGTGACTAGTGGGGTACCGCAAGGTTCTGTCCTGGGGCCCCAGCTGTTTACATTGTACATTAATGATTTAGACGAGGAAATTAAATGTAGTATCTCCAAATTTGCGGATGGCATTAAACTGGGTGACGGTGTGAGCTGTGAGGGGGACGCTAAGAGGCTGCAGGGTGATTGGTTAGGTTAGGTGAGTGGGCAAATGCATGGCAGATGAAGTGTAATGTGGATAAATGTGAGGTTATCCACTTTGGTGGTAAAATCAGAGAGACAGACTATTATCTAAATGGTGACAGATTAGGAAAAGGGGAGGTGCAACGAGACCTGGGTGTCAAGGTACATCAGTCATTGAAGGTTGGCCTGCAGGTACAGCAGGTGGTTAAGAAAGCAAATGGTATGTTGGCCTTCATAGCAGGGGGATTTGAGTACAGGGGCAGGGTGGTGTTACTACAGTTGTACAGGTCCTTGGTGAGGCCACACCTTGAATATTGTGTACAGTTTTGGTCTCTTAATCTGAGAAAGGACGTTCTTGCTATTGAGGGAGTGCAATAAAGGTTCACCACACTGATTCCAGGGATGGCTGAACTGACATATGAGGAGAGACTGGATCAACTGGGCCTTTATACACTGGAGTTTAAAAGGATGAGAGGGGATCTCATAGAAACGTATAAGATTCTGACGGGACTGGACAGGTTAGATGCGGGAAGAATGTTCCCGATATTGGGGAAGTCCAGAACCATGGGGCACAGTCTTAGGATAAGGGGTAGGCCATTTAGGACTGAGATGAGGAGAAACTTCTTCACTCGGAGAGTTGTTAACCTGTGGAATTCCCTGCCGCAGAGAGTTGTTGATGCCAGTTCATTGGATATATTCAAGAGGGAGTTAGATATGGCCCTTATGGCTAAAGGAATCAAGGGGTATGGAGAGAAAGCAGGAAAGGGGTACTGAGGGAATGATCAGCCATGATCGTATTGAATGGTGGTGCAGGATCAAAGGACCTAATGGCCTACTCCTGCACCTATTTTCTGTGCTTCTATATGCCAGTCCTGCCATCCCGGGAATCAGTCTGGTGAAACTTCGCTGCACTCCCTCAATAGCAAGAACATCCTTCCTCAGATTAGGAGACCAAAACTGAACACAATATTCCAGGTGAGGCCTCACCAAGGCCCTGTTCAACTGCAGTGAGACCTCCCTGCTTCTATATTCAAATCCCCTAGCTATGAAGGCCAACATGCCATTTGCCTTCTTCACCACCTGCTGTATCTGCATGCCAACTTTCAACGACTGAAGTACCATGACACCCAGGTCTCTTTGCACCTCCCCTTTTCCTAATCTGCCGCCATTCAGATAATATTTGGTGTTTTTGCCACCAAAGTGGATAACCTCACATTTATCCACATTATACTGCATCTGCCATGTATTTGTCCACTCAACTAACCTGTCCAAGTCACCCTACAGCCTCTGAGCATCCTCCTCGCAGCTCACACCTCCATTCAGCTTCGTGTCATCTGCAAACCTGGAGATATTACACTCAATTCCTTCATCTAAATCATTGATGTATATTGTAAAGAGCTGGGGTCCCAGCACTGAGCCCTGCAGCACCCCACTAGTCACTGCCTGCCATTCTGAAAAGACCCGTTTATCCCGACTCTCTGCTTCCTGTCTGCCAACCAGTTCTCCATCCACATCAATATATTACCCCCAATACCATGTGCTTTAATTTTGCACACCAATCTCTTATGTGGGACCTTGTCAAAAGCCTTTTGAAAGTCCAAATACACCACATTCTCTGGTTATCCCCCGTCCATTCTACTAGTCACATCCTCAAAAAATTCTAGAAGATTTTTCAAACATGATTTCCCTTTCATAAATCCATGCTGACTTGGACCGATCCTGTCACTGCTTTCCAAATGCGCTGTTATTTCATCTTTAATAATTGATTCGTATATTTTCCCATCACTGATGTCAGGCTAACCAGTCGAGAATTCTCCGTTTTCTCTCTCCCTCATTTTTTAAAAGGTGGTGTTACATTAGCTTCCCTCCAGTCCATAGGAACTGATCCAGAGTCGATAGACTGTTGGAAAATGATCCCCAATGCATCCACTATTTCTAGGGCCACTTCCTTAAGTACGCTGGGATGCAGTCAATCCGGCCCTGGGGATTTATCAGCCTTCAATCCCATCAAGTTCCCTAACACAATTTCCTGACCAGGAAGGATTTCCTTCTGTTCCTCCTTCTCCCTAGATCCTCTTTCCCCTAGTATTTCCAGAAGGTTATTTGTGTCTTTTTTCGTGAAGACAGAACCAAAGTATTTCTTCAATTGGTCTGCCATTTCTTTGTTCCCCATTATAACTTCACCTGATTCTGACTGTAAGGGGCCTACGTTTGTCTTCACTAATCTCTTTCTCTTCACATATCTTTAGAAGCTTTTGCAGTCAGTTTTTATGTTCTCAGCAAGCTTCCTCTTGTACTCTATTTTCCCCCTCCTAATTATATATTTAAGGCGGAGATAGACAGAATTTTGAGCGATATGGGAATAAAGGATTATGGGGAGCGAGCAGGGAAGTGGAGCTGAATCCATGATCAGATCAACCATGATCGTATTAAATGGCAGAGCAGGCTCGAGGGGCCACATGGCCTACTCCTGCTCCTATTTCTTATATTCTTATGTTCTTATTTGAGCATAAACTTGTGAAAAAAACTTAAATCTTGTGCAATTATAGGCACAATTTGTACACAGATCGCTAATTGCGCCCATAATGGAAACTCTACCCCTTGAAACACAAAAGAGAGGCTTACATTAAATGTCAGGTCAATAATACAGTTGAGAACCAAGCTGAATACAAAAATACAGTGGCGAACTGAAAAAGGGAATAAGAGGGGCAAAGACAGTGTATGAGAATAGACTAATGGGTAACATTAAAGTTGAATACAAAAGTATTTTATAAACATATAAATAGTAAAAGGATAGTCAGAAGAAGGGTGGGACTGATTAGGGACCAAAAAGAGGATCTTCTTGTGGAGGCAAAGGGCATGGCTGAGGTACTAAATAAGTACTTTGCATCTGTCTTCACTAAAGAAGAGGATGCTGCCAATGTCACAGTAAAGGAGGAAGTAGTAGATCAATTGGATGGATAAAAATATCTAAAGAGGTACTTAAAAGGTTGGCAGTACTCAGAGTAGAAAAGTCACCCAGTCTGGATGGGATGGATCCAAGGTTACAGAGGGAAGTAAGGGTGGAAATTGCAGAGGCTCTGGCCACAATCTTCCAATCCTTCTTAGCTATGGGAGTGCTACCAGAGGACTGGAAGATTCAAAATGTTACACCGCTGTTCAAAAAAGAAAGAGGGATAATCCTGCTAGTCAACCTCATGTCGGTGGTGAGCAAACCTTTAGAGATAATAATCTGGGACAAAAATAATTACACTTGGAAAAATATGAGCTAATAAGTGAAAGTCAGCACGGATTTGTTAAAGGCAAATTATGTTTGACTAATTTGATTGAGCTCTTTGATGAAATAATGGAATGGGTTGATGAGGATAGTGTGATAGATGTTGCGAACTAAAACTAGCTCAGTCTATACTCCAATGTCATTATTGATGATAAAGCCAGCAAAGACTTTCAAACACCAGCAGATGGATTAATCTTTGTTCTATACAAGGATAAAGATTAAAAATGGAGATATGTATTAGGCTGGATGTGAAAGGTGGCCATTTAAATTTTGTTTTAATTGAAAACCTCCATAATCTCATACGAGTGCTTGTTTTCTCAAAATCCATTAACAATAGTGAATACTATTCAGTTCTTTCATCGTTAGCTGAAAATGTTTGCTATCACTTATGGCATTGTTATTTGGGAGGTTAAGGTAGTAACAAATAAGGTATGGCAGATACTGAATAATGGAGACAGAATAGGCTAGAAATTACTGTTGGTGATAACAAACACTTCATGCATTCATATCATATTCTTCTGTCCAATATTTTAACTGAGGCATTGTTCAAATAACAAGACAGGAGAATAAGATGTCGTTTCTAGCCTACTATGGAACATTTTATTGTACAATAGTGCCCTCTTCAGGGTTAAATCAAGAGCATGATAGATTGGAGTAAATAAAATAAAAGGGGATGGGAACCTATGCAGGGAGACAGAGGGAAGTAAAATGGGTGCAGAAGCAAAAGATAGAAAGAAGAATAGTAAAAGTGGAGGGCAGAGAAACCCAAGGCAAAAATCAAAAAGAGCCACATTAAAGCAAAAGCCTAAAGGGACAAAGTGTGTGAAGAAGACAAGCCTGAAGGCTCTGTGCCTCAAAGCGAGGATTCATAATAAGGTGGACAAATTAACTGCGCAGGCAGCTATTAACGAATATGATATAATTGAGATTACGGAGACATGGCTCCAGGGTGACCAAGACTGGGAACTCAACATCCAGGGCTTGCAACATACAGGAAGGATAGACAGAAAGGAAAAGGCGGTGGGGTAACGTTGCTGGTTAAAGAGGAAATTAACGCAATAGTAAGAAAGGACATTAGCTTGGATGATGTGGGATCTGTATGGGTAGAGCTGCAGAATACCAAAGGGCAGAAAACGCTAGTGGGAGTTGTGTACAGACCACCAAACAGTAGTAGTGAGGTTGGGAACAGCATCAAACAAGAAATTAGGGATGCGTGCAATAAAAGTACAGCAGTTATCATGGGCGACTTTAATCTACATATAGATTAGGCGAACCAAACTGGTAGCAATGCGGTGGAGGAGGATTTCCTGGAGTGCATTAGGGATGGTTTTCTAGACCAATATGTCGAGGAACCATCTAGAGGGCTGGCAATCCTAGACTGGGTGATGTGTAACGAGAAAGGACTAATTAGCAATCTTGTTGTGCGAGGCCCCTTGGGGAAGAGTGACCATAACATGGTAGAATTCTTTATTAAGATGGAGAGTGACACAGTTAATTCAGAGACTAGGGTCCTGAACTTAAGGAAAGGTAACTTCGATGGTTTGAGACGTGAATTGGCTAGAATAGACTGTCGAATGATACTTAAAGGGTTGACGGTGGATAGGCAATGGCAAACATTTAAAGATCACATGGATGAACTTCAACAATTGTACATCCCTGCCTGGAGTAAAAATAAAACGGGGAAGGTGCCTCAATCGTGGCTAACAAGGGAAATTAAGGATAGTGTTAAATCCAAGGAAGAGGCATATAAATTGGCCAGAAAAAGCAGCAAACCTGAGGAATGGGATAAATTTATAATTCAGCAGAGGAGGACAAAGGGTTTAATGAGGAGGAGGAAAATAGAGTATGAGAGGAAGCTTGCTGGGAACATAAAAACTGACTGCAAAAGCTTCTATCGATATGTGAAGAGAAAAAGATTAGTGAAGACAAATGTAGGTCCCTTGCAGTCAGATTCAGGTGAATTTATAATGGGGAACAAAGAAATGGCAGACCAATTGAATAAATACTTTGGTTCTATCTTCATGAAGAAAGATACAAATAAACTTCCAGAAATACTAGGGGACCGTGGGTCTAGCGAGAAGGAGGAACTGAAGAAAATCCTTATTAGTCAGGAAATTGTGTTAGGGAAATTGATGGGATTGAAGGCTGATAAATCCTCAGGTCCTGATAGTCTGCATCCCAGAGTACTTAAGGAAGTGGCCCTAAAAATAGTGGATGCATTGGTGATCATTTTCCAACAGTCTATCGACTCTGGAAGAGTTCCTATGGACTGGAGGGTAGCTAATGTAACACCACTTTAAAAAAAATGAGGGAATTATAGACTGGTTAGCGTGACATCAGTAGTGGAGAAAATGTTGGAATCGATTATTAAAGATGACATAGCAGCGCATTTGGAAAGCAGTGACCGGATCGGTCCAAGTCAGCATGGGTTTATGAAAGGGAAATCATGCTTGACAAATCTTCTAGAATTGTTTGAGGATGTAACTAGTAGTGTGGACAAGGGAGAACCAGTGAATGTAGTGTATTTAGACTTTTAAAAGGCTTTTGAAAAGGTGTCCCACATAAGAGATTGGTGTGCAAAATTAAAGCACATGGTATTGAGGGTAATGTACTGACATGGATAGAGAACTGGTTGACAGACAGGAAGCAGAGAGTCGGGATAAACGGGTCCTTTTCAGAATGGCAGGCAGTGACTAGTGCCGCAGGGCTCAGTGCTGGGAACCCAGCTCTTTACAATATACATTAACGATTTAGATGAAGGAATTGAGAGTAATATCTCCAAGTTTGCAGATGACACTAAGCTGGGTGGTGGTGTGAGCTGTGAGGAGGATGCTAAGAGGCTGCAGGTTGGACAGGTTAGGTGAGTGGGCAAATTCATGGCAGATGCAGTATAATGTGGATAAATGTGAGGTTATCCACTTTGGTGACAAAAGCGTGAAGGCAGAATATTATCTGAATGGCGGCAGATTAGGAAAAGGGGAGGTGCAACGAGACCTGGATGTCATGGTACATCAGTCATTGAAGTTTGGCATGCAGGTACAGCAGGCGGTGAAGAAGGCAAATGGCATGTTGGCCTTCATAGCGAGGGGATTTGAGTATAGGAGCAGGGAGGTCTTACTGCTGTTGTACAGGGCCTTGGTGAGGTCTCACCTCGAATATTGTGTTCAGTTTTGGTCTCCTAATCTGAGGAAGGACGTTCTTGCCAGTGAGGGAGTGTAGCAAAGGTTCACCAGACTGATTCCCGGGATGGCAGGACTGACATATGAGGAGAGACTGGATTGACTGCACCTGTATTCATTGGAGTTTAGAAGAATGAGAGGGGATCTCATAGAAACATATAAAATTCTGACCGGACTGGACAGGTTAGATGCAGGAAGAATGTTCCCGATGTTGGGAAAGTCCAGAACCAGGGGTCACATTCTAAGGATAAGGGGTATGCCATTTAGGACCGAGATGAAGAGAAACTTCTTCACTCAGAGAGTTGTTAACCTGTGGAATTCTCTACCGCAGAGAGTTGTTGATGCCAGTTCATTAGATATATTCAAGAGTGAGTTAGATATGTCTCTGATGGCTAAAGGGATCAAGGGGTTTGGAGAGAAAGCAGGAAAGGGGTACTGAGGTGAATGATCAGCCATGATCTTATTGAATGGTGGTGTAGGCTCGAAGGGGCGAATGGCCTACTCCTGCACCTATTTTCTATGTTTCTATATTTCTGATACATAATATAAGCAGATAAGTTTAAAAAAAAACTCTTTTCAAAAGATCCTTACAATTTTACCAAATTTTAATTTAAGTAAACGGTAACATTCTAATAAATTAGACACCAGCATCAAAAGATGTCTGAAAGCAGCTCTCTGCATTTGGACCTATAAAACATGTTTAAAAATAGATCAGTGGGCGTTTAATTATGAATAATCAATCATGGATCAATAAACATACTAGTAAGTAACTAGATTATCTTGAAATTACCGTTGGTGATATCAATGGACAAACACTGCATGCATTCGTATGGCATTCCTCTGTCCAATATGGTTAGAACTGTAATGAATAGTTCCTTTTTAAAGTAGTGCATATTCATCCTATTTTTTAACAATTTATCAAGAACACAATACTATTACTGAAACCCATGCTTAAATGATGCAATATTAATTGTTACAAGGTATTTCCAGAAAGAAAGAAGCTAGGCATCTTCATTCAAATAAATATCTCAAGACATAAGATGGATGTCTATGATTAAAATAACTACAGAATTCACAAAATCTGGAAGAAGGGATAATAAACCACCTGGATCGGTATGGTATGGTAAGAGAGAGTCAGCATGGATTTATAGATCCTCTAATAAATGTAGTGGAGATGTATTTGTCAACTTGAATTAGAAGATTGTTCGACTCCAGGACTTGAGTGCATCATTTAAGTTGATCTTTCTGTTACATTTAAAATAACTCCACAAGGCTGTATATCCTTAAGCTTAAACTGTTGTGACCTTGGTCTCTTTATTGTAACTTCAGAGTGAGGAGGCAGCATGGTAGACTGCCTTTTATACCTGCTTGCCCAGGGTGTGCAGGTGACCCTTGGGTCTCCCACAGGTGTGCCCCCTGGTGGCAAGTCTTACACATTGGTAATGTTTAAATACAAACATCATTCCCCTGCCGCCGCCCCCCCTCCCCCCCCGCCCCAAAGTCTTATGTACAAGTTATTTACAAGTTGAGGTGATCTGGGGCTCTGTGTTCCGGGTTGATCGCCTGAGTTGAAGTCCTGGCATGGGTGAGTCGGTCAAATCATTGCTGTGCTGCGGTGTGGCTTGTCTGATCGGACTGTCGGGCATGGTGGGTTCATCCTCATGGTTGACCGCGAGGTCGATTGCTGGTTCGGTGTGTGTGGGTGGATCAATGATGGTAATATCTTCTTCAAACTGTTCTTGGTTGTCAGTGAACCGCAGTTTGGTCTGACGAAGTGCTTTCTGCACGTTTGTCCGTTCAAAATTTTGACAACAAACACTCTATTCCCCTCCTTGGCTAATACAGTGCCAGCAACCCATTTGGGACCATGACCATAATTAAGAACAAACACAGAGTCATTAACTTCAATGTCGCGTGATACAGCCGCGCGATCATGGTACATGTTATGCCAGTGACGCCGGGTTTCTACATGATCATTGAGATCCGGGTGGACTAAGGAGAGCCTGGTTTTGAGTGCTCACTTCATTAGCAATTCTGCAGGGGGAACCCCGGTAAGCGAGTGGGGTCGTGTGCAGTAGCTGAGCAGAATCCGAGATAGCCGGGTATGCAGGGAACCGTCCGTCATCCGTTTCAAGCTCTGCTTGATGGTTTGGACTGCTCGTTCTGCTTGACCATTGGATGCGGGCTTAAACGGTGCAGACCTGACATGTTTGATGCCATTGGAGTCATGAACTCGTTGAATTCCAAGCTGGTGAAGCATGGTCCATTGTCACTAACAAGGACATCGGGCAAACCATGGGTGGCGAACATGGCCCGGAGGCTTTCAATGGTGCAGTGGACGTACATGATGACATTATTGTACATTCAACCCATTTAGAGTAAGCGTCCACTGCTACTAGAAACATCTTTCCTAGAAAGGGGCAAGCAAAATCTACGTGGACTCTTGACCACGATTTGGAGGGCCATGACCACAGACTCAGTGGGGCCTCACTTGGTGCATTGCTCAACTGTGAGCAAGTGTTGCATTGGTGTACGCATGACTCCAATTCCGAGTCAATGCCGGGCCACCAAACGTGCGACCTTCATCATGACTATGCCTGGGTGGGTACTGTGAAGTTCGCATATAAATGTTTCCCTGCCTTTTTTTGGCAAAATTACACGATTTCCCCAATGTCCGAATGGATGGATATTTCGTCCTTGCGTTGGTGGAACGGCTTAATTTCGTCTTGCATTTCCCTGGGACACCGACCAGCTCCCATTGGGGACACAGCTTTTTACTCAAAAGCATCCATTACAAGGAGCAATTCTGCGGGTTGCGTCATTTCCATCCCGGTGGTGGCCAATGGTAGCCGACTGAGGGCATCTGCACAGTTCTCCGTGCCTAGTCTGTGGCAGATTACATAATCATACGCAGATAATGTTAATGCCCATCTTTCGACGCGGGACAAAGCATTGGTGTTAATACCTTTGCTTTCTGAGAACAATGAAATGAACGGCTTGTAGTCGGTTTCGAACTTGAACCGGAGCCCAAATAGGTATTGTTGCATTTTCTTAACCCGGTATACGCATGCTAATGCTTATTTTTCAACCATACTGTCAGCTCTTTCAGCCTCAGATAAGCTTCTGGATACATATGCAACCGGTTACTGTTTGCCTGACCCATTGGCTTGCTGTAACATACAACCGCCCCGTACGAAGATGCATCACAAGCTAGTACTAAACGTTTACACGGGTCATACAATACAAGCAACTTGTTGGAACATAGCAGGTTTCTGGCCTTTTTAAAGGCTGTCTCTTGATATTTATCCCAAACCCAGTCGTCATCCTTGCATCACAATAAATGCAATGGTTTCAGCAAAGTGCTCAACCCCAGTAGAAAGTTACCAAAATAGTTTAGGAATCCCAGGAACAAATGCAGTTCCTTCACATTCTGTGGTCTGGGTGCATTCTTGATGGCCTCCGTCTTGGAGTCCGTGGGTCTGATGCCATCCGCCGCAATCTTTCTCCCCAGAAATTCGACCCCTGGCACCAGGAAAACACACTTGGAGCGTTTCAACCTGAGTCCCACTCTGTCCAGTCGCTTGAGAACCTCTTCCAGGTTGTGCAACTGTTTGGTGGTGTTGCGGCCAGTGATCAAAATGTCGTCTTGGAACACCATGGTGCGCGGAACCGATTTCAGCAGACTCTCCATGTTCCTCTGGAAGATGGCCGCTGCCAAACGAATCCCAAAGAGGCATTTATGGTATATGAACAGTCCTCTGTGCGTGTTGATGCACGTCAATTATTTCAAAGGTTCAGCCAGCTCCTGTGTCATGTAAGCAGAGGTTAGATCCAGCTTGGTGAACGACTTCCCCCCTGCTAGCATTGCAAACGGGTCATCCGCTTTGGGTAGTGGGTACTGGTCCTGTAACAAGACTCGGTTGATCGTTGCCTTATAGTCCCTGCAGATTCTGGCCATGCCATCGCTCTTCAACACCGGAACAATTGGACTGGCCCACTCGTTGAACTTGACTGGCGATATGATTCCCTCTCATGGAAGTCTGTCCAGCTCGATCTCTACTTTCTCTCGCATCATGTATGGAACTGCTTGGGCCTTGTGATGAATGGGTCGTGCATCAGGGACTAGATGATGCCTGATGCACTTTGGCACCTGTGCAGTTGCCGATGCCTGGTCCGAATAACAACGGGAATTTGTTTAGCACTTGGATGCATGAGGCGTCATCCTCCGAAGACAGTGCTTTGATGTCATCCCAGTTCTATCGGATCTTTCCTAGCCAGCTTCTGCCGAACAGCGTTGGGCCATCGCCTGGTACAATCCATAGTGGTAAATCATGCACAGCTCCATCGTACGATACCTTCACTGCCGCACTGCCAATGACTGGTATGAGTTCTTTGGTGTAAGTGCGCAGCTTGGTGTGGATCGGACTTAGTTTTGGCCTTTGTGCCTTGTTGCCCCACAGTTTCTCAAAAGCCTTCTGGCTCATAATTGACTGACTCAACCCCGTGTTTATTCCATGGAAACTGGAATGCCATTTAATTTGACTTTTAACATTATCGGAGGGCTTTTGGTGGTGAAGGTGTGTACCCCGTACACTTACTCTTCAGCCTCGGGTTGAGTTGCCTCTCTTAATCGTTCAGCGTGATCCGCGCCGGATCAGCCATCTTCTGCTGACTCTGCCACGTGGTGAGTCGCAACACGTCTGCACATTCGCTGGAGGTGCCCAATTGTTCCATAGCCCTTGCACACGTAGTGCTTGAATCGTCATTGATGGGCTCGATGATTAACCCCGCAGCGCATTCACACCCCACGGCAGACTCTGAGTCATCCTAGGTCTGGCCTCTGCAGGCGTGTAGGCCCTGCCATATACAGTCCTGCCTGCTGAAGGTGTTATTTTATGCACAGTACTCAGTACTTGCCGGTGAGTTCGATGCTGCAATGATATCTGTTTGGTGTTATCGTTCGTGAACATAAAAGCTTGGGCTATCGTGATGGCCTTGCTCTGACTTAGGGATTCGGCAGACAGCAGTTTGTGAAGAATGACCTTGTGGCCGATTCCAAGCATGAAAAAGTCCCGCAACACTTCCCACAAAAATCTAGCAAATATGCACGGTCGCGCAAGGCGTCTTAGGTTGGCGACATAGCTCGCTACGTCCTAGCCCTCGGAGCAGTGGTGCGTATAAAAGCGATACCTGGCCATCAAGATGCTTTCCTTCGGCTTGAGGTGTTCCTAAACCAGTGTGCACAACTCTTCATATGTCTTGTCCGTTGGTTTCATTGGTGCTGGCAGATTTTTGATGAGGCCATATATCGTGGACCCGCAAACGGTGAGGAGAATCGCCCTGTGCTTAATCGTGGTTTCTGCCTTTTCCAGCTCGTTGGCCACGAAGTACTGGCCAAGTCGCTCAATGACGGCTTCCCAATCATCACCTTCAACAAATCTCTCAAGAATACCAACGGCAACCATAAGTGCATGAAAGTTTGTGATCTGTTACTCATCGCCAATTATTACGTTTAGAATAACTCCACAAGACTGTATATCTTAAGCTCAAACTGTTGTGACCTTGGTCTCTTTATTGTAACTCCAGAGTGAGGAGGCAGCATGGTAGACTGCCTTTTATACCTACTTGCCCAGGGTCTGCAGGTGACCCATGGGTCTCCCACAGGTGCGACCCCTGGTGGCAAGTCTTACACTTTGATAATGTTTACATACGTAACACTTTCAACAGAGTGCTTTAGATGCTGTCTTTCGGATGAGACGTTAAACTGTGGCCTTGTCTACCTGATTAGTTGGCCATCAAATATGCCAGTGGTATTTTAAGAAGAGCAAGGAGTTCTGCAGGAGTCCTGCCCAATAGATATCTCTGAACTAACACCACCAAAAATCAGATAAGCTGGTTATTCATCTCATCTGCAGTTTGTACAGCCTTGCTCTGTGCAGAATCGACTGTCGTATCAACCTACATGTCAAGGGTAGAAACATAGAAACATAGAAAATAGGTGCAGGAGTTGGCCATTCGGCCCTTCGAGCCTGCACCACCATTCAATAAGATCATGGCTGATCATTCCCTCAGTACCCCGTTCCTGCTTTCTCTCCATACCCCTTGATCCCCTTAGCAGTAAGGGCCATATCTAACTCCCTCTTGAATATATCCAATGAACTGGCATCAACAACTCTCTGCAGCAGGGAATTCTACAGGTTAACAACTCTCTGAGTGAAGAAGTTTCTCCTCATCTCAGTCCTAAATGGCCTACCTCTTATCCTAAGACTGTGTCCCCTGGTTCTGGGCTTCCCCATCATCGGGAATATTCTACCCGCATCTAACCTGTCCCGTCCCGTCAGAATCTTATATGTTTCTATGAGATCCCCTCTCATCCTTCTAAACTCTAATGTATAAAGGCCCAGTTGATCCAGTCTATCCTCATATGTCAGTCCAGCCATCCCGGGAATCAGTCTGGTGAACGTGCGCTGCACTCCATCAATAGCAAGAATGTCCTTCCTCAGATTAGGAGACCAAAACTGAACACAATATTCCAGGTGAGGCCTCACCAAGGCCATGTACAACTGCAGTAAGACCTCCCTGCTCCTATACTCAAATCCCCTAGCTATGAAGGCCAACACACCATTTGCCTTCTTCACCGCCTGCTGTACCTGTATGCCAACTTTCAATGACTGATGAACGTTGACACCCGGTCTTGTTACACCTCCACTTTTCCTAATCTGTCGCCATTCAGATAATATTCTTTCTTTGTGTTTTTGCCCCAAAGTGGATAACCTCACATTTATCCACATTATACTGCATCTGCCATGCATTTGCCCACTCACCTAACCTGTCCAAGTCACCCTGAAGCATCTTAGCGTCCTCCTCACAGCTCACACCGCCACCCAGCTTAGTGTCATCTGCAAACTTGGAGATATTACACTCAATTCCTTCATCTAAATCATTCATGTATATTGTAAATAGCTGGGGACCCAGCACTGAACCCTACGGCACTCAACTAGTCACTGCCTGGCATTCTGAAAAGGACCAGTTTATCCCGACTCTCTGCTTCCTGTCTGCCAACCAGTTCTCTATCCACGTCAGTACATCACCCCCAATACCATGTGCTTTGATTTTGCACACCAATCTCTTGTGTGGGACCTTGCCAAAAGCCTTTTGAAAGTCCAAATACTGGTTCTCCCTTGTCCACTCTACTCGTTACATCCTCACAAAATTCCATAAGATTTGTCAAGCATGATTTCCCCCTCATAAATCCATGCTGACTTGGACCAAACCTGTCACTGCTTTCCAAATGCGCTGCTATTTATCCACATTATACTGCATCTGCCATGCATTTGGCCACTCACCTAACCTGTCCAAGTCACCCTGCAGCATCTTAGTGTCCTCCTCACAGCTCACACCGCCACCCAGTTTAGTGTCATCTGCAAACTTGGAGATATTACACTCAATTCCTTCATCTAAATCATTGATGTATATTGTAAATAGCTGGGGACCCAGCACTGAGCCCTACGGCACTCAACTAGTCACTCCCTGGCATTCTGAAAAGGACCAGTTTATCCCGACTCTCTGCTTCCTGTCTGCCAACCAGTTCTCTATCCACGTCAGTACGTTACCCCCAATACCATGTGTTTTGATTTTGCACACCAATCTCTTGTGTGGGACCTTGTCAAAAGCCTTTTGAAAGTCCAAATACTGGTTCTCCCTTGTCCACTCTACTCGTTACATCCTCAAAGAATTCCAGAAGATTTGTCAAGCATGATTTCCCCTCATAAATCCATGCTGACTTGGACCAATCCTGTCACTGCTTTCCAAATGCGCTGCTATTTCATCCTTTAAGACTGATTCCAACATTTTCCCCACTACTGATGTCAGGCTAACCGGTCTATAATTACCCGCTTTCTCTCTCCCTCCCTTTTTAAAAAGTGGTGTTACATTAGCTACCCTCCAGTCCATAGGAACTGACCTAGAGTTGATTGACTTTTGGAAAATAATCGCCAATGCATCCACTATTTCTAGGGCCACTTCCTTAAGTACTCTGGGATGCAGACTATCAGGCCCCGGGGATTTATCAGCCTTCAATCCCATCAATTTCCCTAACACAATTTCCCGTCTGATAATGATATCCTTCAGTTCCTCCTTCTCACTCGACCCTCGGTCGCCTAGTACTTCCGGAAGGTTATTTGTGTCTTCCTTCGTGAAGACAGAACCAAAGTACTTGTTCAATTGGTTTGACATTTCTTTGTTCCCCATTATAAATTCACCTGATTCCGACTGCAAGGGAACTACGTTTGTCTTCACTAATCTTTTTCTCTTCACATATCTATAGAAGCTTTTGCAGTCAGTTTTTACATTCCCGGCAAGCTCCTTCTTGTACTCTATTTTCCCCCTCTTAATTAAACCCTTTGACCTCCTCTGCTGAATTCTAAATTTTTCCCAGTCCTCAGCTTTGCTGCTTGTTCTGGCCAATTTATATGCCTCTTCCTTGGACTTAACTCTATCGTTAATTTCCTTTGTTAGCCACGGTTGAGCCACCTACCCTTTTTATTTTTACTCCAGACAGGGATGTACAATTGCTGAAGTTCATCCATATGATCTTTAAATGTTTGCCATTGTCTATCCACCATCAACCCTTTAAGTATCATTTGCCAGTCTATTCCAGCCAATTCACACCTCAAACCATCGAAGTTACCTTTCCTTAAGGTCAGGACCTTAGTTTCTGAATTAACTGTGTCACTCTCCATTTTAATAAAGAATTCTACCATGTTATGTTCACTCTTCCCCAAGGGGCCTTGCACAACAAGATTGCTAATTAGTCCTTTCTCATTACACATCATCCAGTCTAGGATGGCCAGCTCCCTAGTTGGTTCCTCGACATATTGGTCTAGAAAACCATCCCTAATACACTCCAGGAAATCTTCCTCCACCGCATTGCTACCAGTTTGGTTCGCCCAATCAATATGTAGATTAAAGTCATCCATGATAACTGCTGTACCTTTATTGCATGCATCCCTAATTTCTTGTTTGATGCTGTCCCAAATCTCACTACTACTGTTTGGTGGTGTGTACACAACTCCCACTAGCGTTTTCTGCCCTTTGGTATTCCGTAGCTCCACCCATACCGATTCCACATCATCAAACATAATGTCCTTTCTTACTATTGCATTAGTTTCCTCTTTAACTCGCAATGCCACCCCGCCTCCTTTTCCTTTCTGTCTATCCTTCCTACATGTTGAATACCCCTGGATGTTGAGTTCCCAGCCTTGGTCACCCTGGAGCCATATCTCCGTGATGCCAATTACATCACATCCGTTAACTGCTATCTGCGCATTTAATTCGTCCACCTTATTCCGAATACTCCTCGCATTGAGGGACAGAGCCTTCAGGTTTACCTTTCTAACACACTTTGTCCCTTTAGAATTTTGTTGTAATGTGGCTCTTTTTGTTTTTTGCCTTGGGTTTCTCTGCCCTCCACTTTTACTATTCTCCTTTCTATCTTTTGCTTCTGCCTCCATTTTATTTCCCTCTGTCTCCCTGCATAGGTTCCCATCCCCCTGCCATATTAGTTTAACTCCTCCCCAACAGCACTAGCAAACAGTCCCCCTCGTACATTGGTTCCGGTCCTGCCCAGGTGCAGACCGTCCGGTTTGTACTGGTCCCACCTCCCCCAGAACAGGGTTCCAATGTCCCAGGAATTTGAATCCCTCCCTTGTGCACCACTCCTCAAGCCACGTATTCATCTGAGCTATCCTACGATTCCTACTCTGACTAGCATGTGGCACTGGTAGCAATCCTGCGATTACTACATTTGAGGTTCTACTTTTTAATTTAGCTCCTAGCTCCCTAAATTCCTCTTGTAGGACCTCATCCCATTTTTTACCTATATCGTTGGTACCTATATGCACCACAACAACTGGCTGTGCACCCTCCCTTTTCAAAATGCCCTACATCCGCTCCGAGACATCCTTGACCCTTGCACCAGGGAGGCAACATACCATCTTGGAGACTCGGTTGCGGCCGCAGAAATGTCTATCTATTCCCCTTACAATTGAAGCCCCTATCACTATAGCTCTCCCAATCTTTTTCCTGCCCTCCTGTGTAGCAGAGCCACCCATGGTGCCATGAACTTGGCTGCTGCTGCTCTCCCCTGATAAGTCATTCCCCCCAAAAGTACCCAAAGCGGTGTATTTGTTTTGCAGGGGGATGACCGCAGGGGACCCCTGCACTACCTTCCTTGCGCTGCTCTTCCTGTTGGTCACCCATTCCCTATTTAGCTGTGTACCCTTTACCTGCGGTGAGACCAACTCACTAAACATGCTATTCACGTCATTCTCAGTATCGTGAATGCTCCAGAGTTCATCCACCCGCAGCTCCAGTGCCGCAATGCGGTCCGTCAGGAGCTGCAGGCGGATGCACTTCCCGCACACGTAGTCATCAGGGACACTGACTTCCCACATAGTACAGGAGGAGCATAACACGTGTCTGAGGAGCTCTCCTGCCATGACTTAACCATTAGATAAACTTAATTTGGCAACAACAATGCTAAAGGTTACTTACTGATAAAGAAAAGAAAAAGAAAAACTATTACCAATCACCAGCCAATCACTTACCCCCTTGGCTGTGACGTCACCTTTTGATTTCTTTCTACTTCTTTGTTGCCTTCTCTCACTGCTGCAGCTGCACCAGCTGGCCTTGAAAGGCCTCCCGAAATCCCCGGACTCCTGCACCGTCTCTACTCCGAACTCCCGACGACTCACGGACGCTGGCCTTTATAGGCCTCGCCCGGACTCCCTCACCGCCTTTCCTCTGAATTCCCGACGACTCACGGACACTGGGCCTGTATAGGCCTCCCCCGGACTCCCGCACCGCCTCTCCTCTGAACTCCCGACGACTCACGGACGCTGGACCTTTATAGGCCTCCCCCGGACTCCCACACCGCCTCTCCTCCGAACTCCCGACGACTCACGGACACTGGGCCTGTATAGGCCTCCCCCGGACTCCCGCACCGCCTCTCCTCCGAACTCCCGACGACTCACGGACACTGGGCCTGTATAGGCCTCCCCCGGACTCCTGCACTGCCTCTCCTCTGAACTCCCGACGACTCATGGACACTGGGCCTGTATAGGCCTCCCCCGGACTCCTGCACCGCCTCTCCTCTGAACTCCCGACGACTCACTGATGCTGGGCCTTTATAGGCCTCCCCTGGACTCCCACACCGCCTCCCCTCCGAACAAAGGGTAATTCATTGGCTATGAAAAATAATTGAGGGTGTGAAAGGAACTGTATTAATTCAAGTTCTTTCTCTGAGAAAATCACGGAACCTATTTTTTTCATTATTCGTTCCAGGATGTGGGCGTCGCTGGCAAGGCCAGCATTTATTGCCCATCCTTAATTGCCCTTGAGAAGCTGGTGGTGAGCCGCCTTCTTGAACCTCTGCAGTCCTTGTGGTGAAGGAACTCCCACAGTGCTGTTCGGAAGGGAATTCCAGGATTTTGACCCAGCAACGATGAAGGAACGGCAATATATTTCCAAGTCAGAATAGTGTGTAACTTGGAAGAGAACCTGCAGGTGTTGGTGCTCCCATCCACCTACTGCCCTTGTCCTTCTAAGCAGTCGAGGTCACGGGTTTTGGAGGTGCTGCTGCAGAAGCCATGGCAAGTTGCTACAGTACATCTTTTCGATGCTACACATTGCAGCCACGGTGCGCCGGTGGTGGAGGGAGTGAATGTTGAAGCTGATGGATGGGGTGTCAATCAAGCGGGCTACTTTGTCCCGGATAGTGTTGAGCTTCTTGAGTGTTGTGTTGGCTGCACTCATCCAGGCAAGTGGAGAGTATTCCATTACACTCCTGACTTATACCGTGCAGATGGTAGAAAGGCTTTGGGGAGGCAAGAGGTGAGACACTTGCCGCAGAACACCGAGACTCTGACCTGCTCTTGTTGCACATTATTTACGTGGCTAGTCCAGTTAAGTTTCTGGTCAGTGGTGACCCCTAGGATGTTGATGGTGGAGATTCTGCAATGGTGATGCTGTTGAATATCAAGGGGAGGTGGTTAGACTCTCCCGTACTGGAGATGATCATTGTCAGGCACTTGTGTGGAGCAAATGTTACTTGCTCCTTATCGGCCCCCACCTCAATGTCGGCCAGGTCTTGCTGTATGCGGGCGTGGACTGCTCTATTTTTGAGGAATTGCGAATGGCACTGTGCAATCATCGGCGAACATTCCCACTTCTGACCTTATGATGGAGGGAAGGTCATTGAAGAAGCAGCTGAAGATGTTTGGGCCAAGGACACTGCCCTGATGAACTCCTGCAGCAATGTCCGGGGGCTAGGACGATTGACCTCCAACAACGACACCATCTTCCTTTGTGCTAGGTATGACTCCAGCCATTGGAGAGTTTTACCCCTGATCCCCATTGACTTGTATTGTACTAGGGCTCCTTGATGCCTCACTTGGTCAAATGCTGCCTTGTTGTCAAGGCAGTCACTCTCACCTCACCTCTAGGATTCAGCTCTTTTGTCCATGTTTGGACCAAGGCTAAAATGAGGTCTGGAGCAGAGTGGTCCTGCTGGAACCCAAACTGAGCATCAGTGAGCAGGTTATTGGTGAGTAAATGCCACTTAATAGCATTGTCGACAACACCTTCCATCACTATGCTGATGATTGAGAGTAGACTGAGGGTCCGGTAATTGACTGGATTGGAATTGTCCAGCTTTTTGTGGATAGGACATACCTGGACAGTTTTCCACATCGTTGGGTTGATGCCAGTGTTGTAGCTGTACTGGAACAGCTTGGCTAGAGGTGCGGCTAATTCTGGAGCACAAGTCTTCGGCACGACAGCCGGGATGTTATCGGGGCCCATAGCCTTTGCTGTATCCAGTGTGCTGAGCCGTTTCTTGATATCACGTGGCGTGAATCGAATTGGCTGAAGACCGGCTTCTCGGACCTACCCGCTCCCCTCCGCACAGGGTGCCCGAAGATCAGGAGTGTGGGACTGAAGTGCAGCCAGAATTTCAGGAGCAGCCCCTTTAAATAACAAAACAGGGGCTGCAACCTCGTGCACTCAATAAAAACATGGAACACAGACTCTTCCAGACCGCAGAAATTGCAGGCGGCCTGGGAGTCCGTGAACCGACTTAAAAATTTATTGCACGGGACTGCTCCGTGCACCACCCTCCAGGCCAAGTCCCCGATAAATAGTGGGAGGACTCCCGCGTAGAGTGCTCTCCATCGGGGACCCCCGCCTCCTCCGGACGGCAAGATGGTACGCCATGGCGTGTCCGGACGGCAGACGAGGATGGCAAAGTTGAGAGTGTGCAGGAGCAGCACGTACAGGAAACCCCTCCGCGCAGAACTGAAAGGCACGGAGGGGATTTCCCCGAGGCGGCTCAAGTTGTGAGGTGCCGGCTCCCGAGGGAGGTTCCGGGGTTTAGCGCCGATGAGGAATTCCATCCGGACGGGGGTCAGTTCGGATGGGATCTCCCCACGTGCTTGAGCCTCCTCGATACACTTAACGGAGTCAGGGCCCAGAGCTGTTTTTAGCGACTCGATGGCATCGGCCACGTGGCGGATGTCGGACAAATTTAGGCGCTGTGCCAGCGTGTCTGGCGCCATCCAGCCCGCTCCTCCGCCATCGAGCAGGTCCTTGATGCGGATGAGCCTGAAGAGGAGAACATCTGCCAATCCCACCTTCCAGACCAAGAGCGTGGAGGTGACGGGGAGGGGGAGGTGATGGATGAAGCCCCCATGGTTGTACTCACTGTAGAGGGGGTGCAGGTGCCGCCTATTGAGCTGCCAGCCCCTTTCCTGAGTGGTACAAGTGTTGTTGGGACATTCCATGGTTTCCCACAGTCCATGGCTGCGAGTCCCAGTGGGGTGCAGTAACATACACCCAGGGCCCACCGTCCCAGGCTGCGGGTCTCAGTGGGATGCAGCAAGGCACACCCAGGGCCCCATCGTCTGAGGCTGCGAGTCTCAGTGGGATGCAGCAAGCTACACCCAGGCTGAGGAGGGGAAGGAGAGCTTGACAGCGTTCTCCTGAGATGCAGGATCTAACAGATGTGGTTCAGATGATGGCAGTGAGTGTGGAGAGCATTGCCCTTACGCGATCACTAATGGTCACCATCAGTGGGTTGGGGATAAGGTATCGGGACTATCGGGCGAACATCACTCTCACAAGAAATGGGAACACTATCCGAAAACATAAGGGAGGGAATGTCTCAGGCAGCAGAAACAATGTCAGTGCACATGAGGGAGGGAATGTCGCAGGTAGTTGACACACTGTTGCTCAACATGAGGGAGGGCATGTCACAGATAGCTGAGACACTGTCAGGGCACATGAGGGAGGGAATGTTGGAGTTAGCTGCTGCAATAAGGAAACACGCCCAGACCTCGCTTCCATTGACAGAATCAAATGCCACTCCCACTCCAATCCCCAGACCAGCCTCTGAAGAGGCCCAAGCCGAGCACTCCACATTACCACCTTCCCCCACCTCCCCTCCACCCCCGCCCCACCTCCCAATCAAGAAGTGTGCATTACCCGAGATGTTCGAAAGAATAAGCTTGGTATCAACCCGAGAAACACTGCGCCACCGCCTGCGGGCAGGGGTGGAGTCATAAGAACATAAGAACATAAGAACATAAGAATTAGGAACAGGCGTAGGCCAGCTAGCCCCTCGAGCCTGCTCTGCCATTCAACAAAATCATGGCTGATGTGGCCGTGGACTCAGCTCCACTTACCCGCCCGCTCCCCGTAACCCTTAATTCCCTTATTGGTTAAAAATCTATCTATCTGTGATTTGAATACATTCAATGAGCTAGCCTCAACTGCTTCCTTGGGCAGAGAATTCCACAGATTCACAACCCTCTGGGAGAAGAAATTCCTTCTCAATACGGTTTTAAATTGGATCCCCCGTATTTTGAGGCTGTGCCCCCTGGTTCTAGTCTCCCCGACCAGTGGAAACAACCTCTCTGCCTCCATCTTGTCTATCCCTTTCATTATTTTAAATGTTTCTATAAGATCACCCCTCATCCTTCTGAACTCCAACGAGTAAATACCCAGTCTACTCAATCTATCATCATAAGGTAACCCCCTCATCTCCGGAATCAGCCTAGTGAATCGTCTCTGTGTCCCCATCCAAGGCTAGTATATCCTTCCTTAAGTAAGGCGACCAAAACTGCATGCAGTACTCCAGGTGCGGCCTCACCAATACCCTATACAGTTGCTTTTGTACTCCATCCCTCTCGCAATGAAGGCCAACATTCCATTCGCCTTCCTGAATACCTGCTGCACCTGCAAACTAACTTTTTGGGATTCATGCACAAGGAGGCCTGGAGGGTGGTGCACGGAGCAGTGCCGTGCAACAAATTTTTAAGCCGGTTCACGGACTCCCAGGCCGCCTGCAATTTCTGCGGTCTGGAGGAGTCCATGTTCCATGTTTTTATTGAGTGCACAAGGTTGCAGCCCCTGTTCCATTATTTGAAGGGGCTGCTCCTGAAATTCTGGCTGCACTTCAGTCCCACTCTCCTGATCTTTGGGCACCCTGTGCGGAGGGGAGCGGGTAGGTCCGAGGGCCTCCTCGTAGGACTGCTCCTGGGCACGGCCAAGGGTGCCATCAGCCGGTCCAGGCAGCGGGCGGTCGAGGGGGTCGTTCAACCTGACTGCCTGCCTCTCTTCCGCTCTTACATCCGGTCCAGGGTGTCCTTGGAGATGGAGCACGCGGTGTCCACCGGTACGCTCGCGGCCTTCCGCGAGAGGTGGGCACCGGAGGGACTGGAGTGCATCATCGTTTTTACGTTTAATTTGTTTTTACGTTTTTAAGTTTAATTTGTTTTAATTGCCGGTGCTTTTAGTGTCCCCCTTCCCTTTTATAGGGGGCACTGGGGAAAATTGTGATTTTAGTGCCCAAAAAAAAAACCAGAAAAAGAAAAACACAAAAAAAAACAAAAAAAAAAGGGGGGAAAAAAAAAGGGCCTTGTAAATGTCTGGAGTGTCACCCAGGTCGGGTGGCACCGTTTAATGTTTTATGTTTTTGCAGGTGAACTCCAAAAAGAGTTTCATGCACAAGGACCCCCAGGTCCCTCTGCACCGCAGCATGTTGTAATTTCTCCCCATTCAAATAATATTCCCTTTTACTGTTTTTTTTACCCAAGATGGATGACCTCACACTTTCCGACATTGTATTCCATCTGCCAAACCTTAGCCCATTCGCTTAACCTATCGAAATCTCTTTGCAGCCTCTTTGTGTCCTCGACACAACCCGCTTTCCCACTAATCTTTGTGTCATCTGCAAATTTTGTTACACTACACTCTGTCCCCTCTTCCAGGTCATCTATGTATATTGTAAACAGTTGTGGTCCCAGCACCGATCCCTGTGGCACACCACTAACCACCGATTTCCAACCCGAAAAGGACCCATTTATCCCAACTCTCTGCTTTCTGTTAGCCAGCCAATTCTCTATCCATGCTAATACATTTCCTCTGACTCTGCGAACCTTTATCTTCTGCAGTAACCTTTTGTGTGGCACCTTATCGAATGCCTTTTGGATAACTTTCAACATTCTTACCTTGCAGGATTAATTCATCTCAAGACCAAGTGCAGCGGGCGGTCTTAGAATAAAGTGAAGGAGAGATGGGTGCAGCTTTTCTTTGTTGCTGCTGTTGTTGTTATTGTTGTTACTGTTCTCAAATTAAAAGTTTTTTGTAAGTTATGTAAATTTACAAGTTTAAAAGTTTGTAAGTGATATTAAAGTTTGTAAGTGATCTTAACTGAAAACTTTAAAGTTTGATACAAGAATATTTTTATTAAAGGTAAGTTAAGTACAAACAAATATTTGTTAAACTTTTGAATAAAATATAATTTAAATTGTAACTGAATCATTTAGATTATTTGTTCGATTATTAAAACAAATTTTTGAAGTAATCAAGAATCATTTGCATCATTTGAATCATGTCAGTTTAAAAAAAATCAAAACAAAGAATTCCATTAAACTTCCATTTCCTGCGTTTTAAGTTTTAAAAATTTAAACTTGATTATGCATATTTATGTGTTCGTGACTCCCTTCAAAACTTAACATAAAAACAACTGTGCCGATTTTTTAACGTGCGCTGGTTTTCCTTAAATGCCCAGAAGGTTTTTTGGGAGTGCTCACATATGCCTTCCGAGGAGAAATTTAAATTGGCCAAGCTTGCATAATTGTGAAAAACTGGCACAGACATCAGGTTACACCCCCATGACGCAAAAAAAAACTAACCTAAAAAAATCGTAACTAACTAAGTTAGTTGCTGGCGCACAAAAATTGGGGAAACTTGGATTTTTAAAATTTAGACCCAAAAAAGCGGTGTGGCAAAAAAATGGCACAAGTCACTGGGGGAAATTGTGCCCACAGTCATCATTATTGATATTTGCTTTTTATTCCAGATTTATTTACTTAACTGAATTTAAATTCCCTAGCTGTTATGATGGGATTTGAACTCACATCTCTGGCTCTTTGGCTCAGGCCACTAGTCCAGTAACATAACCACTATGTTACCATTCCCAACTATTACTTGTTTGTGAAATGTGAGTTATCAGGTGAAAACCTAAATATCTATCTTACTGGTCCCACCAAATTGTGACAATCTGAGCTGGTGCATGATCTGAATGAGTCTTGAGATGGTGCACCCTCAGAAGAACTCAGCTCCTCTGAGGACTCATCGCCCACCATGTCTTCTGACTTCTGCCGCACACGTGAAGGCCCCATGGGAGATAAAAGAGATGAATTAATCATGCAAGGTAAGAATGTTGAAAGTTATCATTAGAAGGATGATTATATTTCACTCGCTGTTGAAACCAAGTCAACACGATTGAGTGTTGTATGACATGTAGGTGGCTTTTATTTAATTGCATCACCAAGTAGCTGGGAGCTCCTGTCACCCCATCTCCAACAACCAGGGACGCCGAAATTCTACTTGTTTATACCGCCTCTTCCTCTGCGTTGTGAGCTACGTGATCTGTGGAGAGCACCTCCAGTTCTCTCCCTCTCTCTGGTATTCTGTGCTGTCTTCACCTACAAGAACAGACCTATGAGTGAGTTAATGGCATGTGTTCACCAGATGAATGGAGTGCATTCGGTGAGGGTGATTTTGAGGGAAAGGCATGGCATTGCATAACGATGAGGGCAAGTGGGAGTGATGGATGGATAGATGGGGATATATGGAAGTGCATATAAAGAGAAGGATGGATGGAGTAGGTTTGAGAAGGCAGAGTGAGGGGGTGGGGTGCACAGTAGGACGTAGGTGAATGTACCATTGCTCTTACCTTTCCTGATCTGCTTAGGTCATTAAACCGCTTCCTACACTGAATCCAGGAGCATGGCACCATGCTCGTGTTGCTGACCTCCTCTGCAACCTACAACCATGCCTCTTTGTCTCAGTTTCAGGCTTCTTCCTCCCATTGCTGGGAAAGAGTATCTCTCTTGTACTCCTCACAGCCCCCAGTAGCACAGTCAGGGAGGTGTCAGTGAAACCGGGAGCAGCCTTTGCCTGTCTCAACTCTATTCTGACACTTGCTTTTCTCTTCTTCCCAACTCAAAACTTCTTCAACTTGCATGTTTCGATTGTCCCTTTAAATACACGCATTGAAATTACGTTACATTGCCGCTGATTGGATGGGAAACCTAGAAGTAAAATGCTAATAAGCTGGCTCAGTTAAGAAGCCACTGATAGGTCTGCTGAATGCACTTCTGGGATTCCTACATGTTGTCAGACACTCCCCGCCGCCCTCCCCCCGCCTCGTTCCCAGCGCATCACAAATGTAAAATCGGGCCCCATGAATCTGTACAAGGTACAGGTATGGCCACAACTGGAGCACTGAGTACAATTCTGGTCACCACATTACAGCAAGGATATTAATTAAGCAGCCATGACTCTTTAGGGAATAGATACATTCAATTCTAATGATATGGTCAAAATTGCCACAAACTCTAGAATCAGGCAACACAGACACAAGCTTAGAAGCAGGAAAGTGCACAGACGATGTAAATGTAACTACATTACACAGGGAGTGGTGAATAGATTGCCCAAGGAGCTAGAGAGTGTGGAAAAATGCATGAGAATTAGATACATATTTGAGGGAGTAGGAAATTGACAGGTATTAGTTTCTGGGATCAGCCAGGTGGACTGTACAATTAATTATTACTGTGTTCCCTTTGATGATGCCATCCTCATTGCCTATAAGAGCATTGAGAGAGTAGGGGAAGGTGACGACAGACACCTGTTCAAAGATCAGGGATAGTAGTAATTGTGCTTATTAGGGCCAATTCATACATTCAGGTATACTGATCATGCTGGTGCCAATGAGGCAAGATCTTAGGCTTGTTTCTTACCTGAAATGTACAGAGCATAACTCTATGGCTAAGCTGCAAATTTAATAGCAGAGACAGATTGAACTTTTCTTGCAATACCCTAATTAAATCTTTAGAATATATGCAAAATTATTTAAAGGGCCTCTGCAATTTCCTCCCTCAACTCCTTCAAAATCCCAAAAGGTAAGCCCTGTTGCTTTGTCTTCCTTCAACCTAACTAACTTATCAGAAAATTTTCTGTCATAATATCACTCATCTCATTCAACAACTTCAGGATCTACCTTGCTTCCAATATTAATCTCTTTAGTAAAGACCAATGCAAAATACTGCTGCCATTTTTAGATCGGCATCTATAAATTGACAATCCATTCCTTTTAGGGTTTACATCTAGCTTTTAACATTTCTCTTTTTACTGATACATTTGTAAAACACGTCCTTGTTCCTTTTGATATTTTTTTTAATGTTTCCATCACATAACTAAAATGTTCCGCTTCTATGCTACTGGTTCCTTTCGAGGAATAGCAGGAGAAACTGCCAGATTAAAAAAATAATAAAGGGAGGGAAGATAGATTATGAAAGTAAACTAGCAAGAAATCTAAAAACAGATAGTAAGGGTTTCGACAGATATATATAAAGGAAGAGAGTGGTTAAAGTAAATGTTGGTCCCTTTACAGGGGACCAACAAGTTGAGTCGATCTGGGGCCTTTCTTTCCCTGGTTGATCGTCTCGGGTCAACTGCTGGTTTTGGTGAATCGTTTGTTGGGCCCTTGCTGGGCTGCTGTGCAGCTGGCTTTGCTGGGCTGACTGGTGTGGTGAATCCTGCTGGGCTGCTGCGGGTGATGGGTTCTGCTTCGTGGTCAACCGCAGTGTCAGTTGCCACTGGTGTGTATGTTTGGGGGGGTCAAAGAAGGTTGGGTCCAATGTGGGTTGCTCAGGATAGTCTGTGAATCTGAGCTTGATTTGGTCCAAGTGTTTCCGGTGAATGAGTCCATTTGAAAATTTGACCCAAAACACCCTGCTTCTCTCTTTGGCCATAACAGTGCCGGGAAGCCACTTGGGACCTTGTCCATAGTTCAACACAAATACAGAATCATTGATTTCAATTTTGCGTGACACATTTGTGCTATCATGATATGTACTTTGTTGAAGCAGCCTGCTCTCTACCTGTTCATGTAGATCAGGATGAACTAACGAGAGCCTTGTCTTAAGGGACCTTTTCATGAGCAGTACAGCGGGTGGAATCGCAGTGAGCGCGTGGGGTCTCGTGCGGTAGCTAAGCAGGACTCAGGATAGGCGAGTCTGCAGTGAGCCTTCAGTTACCCTCTTCAAGTTCTGCTTGATGGTTTGCACTGCTCTCTCTGCCTGACCATTGGATGCTGGTTTGAATGGAGCAGATGTAACATGCTTGATCCCATTATGGGTCATGAACTCTTTGAACTCGGCACTGGTGAAACATGGCCCGTTGTCACTCACAAGGACATCAGGCAGGCCGTGCGTGGCAAACATGGTCCGCAGGCTTTCAGTGGCGGCAGCGGACGTGCTTTCCGACATTATCTCACAATCAATCCATTTGCAGTACGCATCTACAACCACTAAGAACATTTTACCCAAGAACAGGCCTGCATAGATGTCATGGACCCTGGACCACGGTTTGGAAGGCCAAGACCTTAAACTTAGTGGCGCCTCCCTGGGTGCATTGCTTAACTGCGAGCATGTGTTACATTTGTACACGCAGGACTCTAAGTCCGCATTGATACCGGGCCACCACATGTGGGATCTGGCTATCGCTTTCATCATTACAATGCCTGGTGAGTACTGTGGAGATCACTGATGAAAGTGTCCCTGCCCTTCTTGGCGACCACTACCCGATTACCCCACAGAAGGCAGTCTGCCTGTATAGACATTTCATCTTTGCGCCGCTGCTACGGCTTTATCTCTTCCTGCATTTCCAATGGGACACTGGACCAGCTCCCATGAAGCACACAATTTTTTACGAGGGACAGTAAGGGGTCCTGGCTCATCCAGGTTTTAATCTGTTGGGTTGTGATGGGTGATTGCTCACTCTCGAATGCTTCCATTACCATGACTAAATCTGCGGGCTGTGCCATTTCCACCCCCGTGGTGGGCAATGGCAGCCTACTGAGAGCATCGGCACAGTTTTCTGTGCCTGGCCTGTGGCAGATGGCGTAGTTGTATGCAGACAACGTGAGCACCCATCTCTGGCTGCGGGCTGATGCATTCGTATTTATCCCCTAACCTTTGGAAAAAAGGGTTATCAATGGCTTATGGTCAGTTTCCAATTCAAATTTGAGCACTAACAGATATTGATGCATTTTCTTTACCCCATAAACACACGCTAACACTTCTTTTTCAATCATGGTGTAGGCTCTCTCAGCCTTAGACAGACTTCTGGATGCATAAGCAACTGGTTGCAATTTCCCAGATTCATTAGCTTGTTGCAATACACAGCTGACCCCGTACGATGATGCATCACATGCTGGTACCAAAAGTTTACATGGATCATACAACACAAGCAATATGTTTGAGCATAACAATTTTCTAGCTTTTACAAAGGCATTTTCTTAGCTTGTGCTCCATACCCATTCGTCCCCTTTATGCAGTAAGACATGCAGTGGTTCTAACAGTGTGCTGAAACGCGGTAAGAAGTTACCAAAGTAGTTCAGGAGTCCTAGAAACGACCGCAGCTCCGTCACGTTCTGTGGCCTCAGTGCGTTCTCGGTTGCCTCCATCTTCAAATCGGTGGGCCTGATGCCGTCCGCCACAATTCTTCTCCCTGGGAACTCCACTTCAGGCGCCAGGAAAACGTACTTCGAGCATTTTAACCTGAGCCCCATGCGGTTGAGTCGACTAAGAACCTCCTCCAGGTTCTGCAGAGGCTCGACTGTGTCCCGACCTATAACCAAGATGTCATCCTAGAAGACACCTTGCACAGGATCGACTTCAGTAAGCTTTCCATGTTTCTCTGGAATATCGCCGTGGCTGATCGAATCCCAAATGGGCATCTGTTGTAAATGAAGAGACCTTTATGCGTGTTGATGCAGGTGAGGCCCTTCGATGATTCTTCCAGCTCCTGCGTCAAGTAGGCCGAGGTCAAGTCCAGCTTCATGAATGTCTTTCCTCCCGCCAGCGTCACAAAAAGGTCATCTGCCTTTGGTATTGATCCTGCAGGGAGAAACGATTGATAGTTACTTTGTAATCACCACAGATTCTGATGGTGCCATCTCCCTTGAGGACTGGAACAATTGGACTGGCTCACTCGTTGAATTCGATCGGCGAAATGATTCCCTCTCGTTGCAGTCGGTCCAGCTCGATCTCCACCCTCTCTCTCATCATATACGGTACTGCTCTCGCCTTGTGATGGATGGGTCGCAACTCCGGAATCAAATGGATCTGCACTTTTGCTCCTGTTAGATCTCTTAATTTTCAATGAGATGCGAACTCCGGTTGTAGAATTAAAGTAATTTTTTTTCTGGCAGCTGCAACAAGCTCTGGCTTTATGCCAGGTCCTTTGTCCTTCTGAGAACACATGGCAGAAATGGTTGTTCTTATACCTGATCAATTTACGGAAATGAACTCGCCTCTATTGGCTCAATTGATATGTTGTTAACCCCTAATTGGCTCGCTGCCAAAAGTCCTGAAATGTCAAGTTGATTGATGTCTTAATGCAATGTGCTCACTCTCACGTAGGCAAGGGTCTGTGTTTTTCAACTTTGCAGCCTGTTTGAATTCTCTATCAATCCCCCCTTTGATTCTTTCACAAACTGAATCATAAAACATCAGGTATCACTGGTTGAACATTCTACAAAATAATTTCATATATGTTAATAGAGTTTCCTTCTAAAATTTGTTAATGTGTTTCGCCACATGTCCGGACTTGTAGCGTCCACACAAATTTACATCAACCCGAGTTCCATCGTGGCCACAATGGAAGTCTGGTTTTAGTTGGTTAATTAACATTATTCCAATTTAATCCAAATCAATATCTTAATTCAACCAGTAAACAGCCTTCCCTTAAGCATAACATACCCCTGTGCTGTGTACAGATGGTCTGCTGGGACCTGCAAGGTATCTCACCTACGGGACAGCAGCTACAGCCACCTGGTTGCGACAACATTTAATCAACATAAACAAACAATATAAAAGTAAAATAATTACAATGAATTAAACCTTCCACCAATGAAGTTCCTATTGAACCTAGCCATTCAGTGGCTCCGCTCCACAAAGTGAATGATGGGGGTTGCTTAAGTTTTTCTACCTCCTTTTGGATATGCTCCACTAAGTTGGTAATTTCTTCGGAGCTATCTGGGATATATGTGCAACACTCAGTTCCGAGTAGAGTGCAAGTACCTCCCTTTTCAGCCAGGATGTAGTCAAGGGCCAGTCTATTCTGTAGGGCTACTGTGCGGATTGCTACCATTTCTGCATTGATTTTAACTAGGGCCTCTGAGATATCATTAGCTACCCGTTCCACAATGGATGCCATGTTCATGGATTCCCTTGCCAGTTTGGCGGTCCCATACCTGGGGATCAGAATGGCAAAGAACCTCTCTGTTTCTGTGATAGCTCTCTTAGGATGGAGTAGATGTTCTGACAGTGACTTTATATGAAACATATATGGCACAATGTAGGCTAAATAACAGGATCCCGTCCAATTCTGGGGCACCCAATAGGTGCCATTATAGGCAATGAATGTTAGCTGTTTCTTTGTCAGCAACACTCTGTGGCCTGTCCAGGCTTTTCCATCTGTTTTATTCAGAATCCCCGTTACGTTAAGAACTCCCACATCAGCCCAGTTTGGACGGTTCCATGGTTTGATTATATTATAATTCCGGGAGCAGTTACTATACCCCATATTTTGGCCTCCTTTGATGTTTCTAATCAGACAGACCAATTCCCCCGGTCTTCCTACCCCCATTGTATTAGTGATAACAAAAAATGGGGGCCGTTTTGAATTATTGTAGCACGGTTGGTACCCCCCTTCAAAGATTGTCAGATTGTAACCTGCTGACTTCCATTTACGTGCCCAGTCTTCTGTATCCTGAAACGCATTGCCTGTTTTGTTTTGATTAATTATCCATTCAGCCATTTCTGAGATATTCAAGGGAATTAGCCTCAAGGGAATCCCTCCCTTTGAGTGAATAGGAATATGTGAACACACCCAACAACTAGAAATGTTACCTTGTTTGGCATAAACGTATGACATATATAAAAAAGTATTTACATGTAATTCCCTGGGTACTCTACTATTTCCCTTTGGTGCAGAGGGTCGGCTAGTAAGAAGTAGGCAAATGCCTAGAATACCTGCAGTCAGTAATACAGTAAATTTATACATTTTGGCAAAAAGTCATTGTCCTTATCAGATTTCGGCTTCAGTTACGGGTGCTCATTTAACGTGTGAGGCTTGGATCCAGGCTTTCTTTCCTGGGACTTTAACAGCTGCCTGCATGGTCAATAACACTTGGTAAGGTCCCTCCCACTTGGCAACCAAAGGTTCTTTATGTAACTTTTTCACATACACCCAGACTCCCGGGATTATGTCGTGTCCTCCTTTGGGTGGATTACCCAAGCTGCCGATGCCTGTCGGGAAACAGAACTAATAGCATTGGTTAGGTCCTGACAGTATGATAACAAAGTGTCACTCATTGAGTGAACATCAGCTTTCCGTAAATCAATAGTTCCTGGCAGTGACATGGGTTTTCCTGTTATAATTTCAAATGGGCTTAGACCTGTAGTTCTGTTCGGGGTTGCCCTAATACTACATAGCACTATTGGTAGTGCCTGGGACCATGTTGTTCCTTCTTGGTGATATTTGGCAAGCCGTTGTTTCAGAGTACGATTCATTCGCTCCACTTGTCCTGATGATTGTGGATGATAAGGACAGTGTAAATCCCACGTAATGTTCAGTAACCTACAGACTTCTAGGCCGACAGCACCTTTGAAGTGTGTTCCCTGATCTGAGTCAATGCTACTCGGGACTCTTCATCGGGGAATGTAATCCTTACACAAGATCTTTGCAGTGTGATTGGCTGTGGCTCTTTTAGTTGGGACAGCTTCTACCCATCTAGAGAATCATGACAAGAATGTTAGTGTATCCTTGGCATGGAGGGAGAGATATATAATCAACATGCAGATGCTGGAATGGTCCGACAGGGACAGGGGGCCTTAGTTGGGGCATTACCGTGATGGGTCCAGAATTATTTTTCTGGCAGACCACACAACGGTCTGCTACCAGCTGGGTGTGTTTTTTAAATCCCCGACCCCACCAACTTTTCTGGAACCATGCCGTCATCTGTTGTGAGGCCAAGTGTCCCCAGGAGTGGATCTGTTGGGCTAAAAAAGGCATAAATGCTTGTGGCACGACTGGCTTGTCGGTAACTCTTTGTCTCCAGGCACCATCTTCGCATAGCTTAATTCCTGCCTCAATCCATGTCCATTTTTCCTCTCGGGAGCACTCGCCTTGCATTGTTTGAAGGTCTCGTGTCAGAGTCCTGAGTGCTTTCAATCTGCACATCTGTGTTGGTTCTTCTGGGGGAACGCCCTGTAAGGCGGCATCTTTAGCTGCCTGGTCGGCTAGGGCATTTCCCTGTGCTTCCGTGGTATTTTCCTTGGTATGGGCCTTACACTTCAGGATGGACACTTCCTGAGGTAATTGTATGGCCTCTAGTAAGTCTCAGACTTCTTTTCCATTTCGGATCGCTGTACCAGTAGCAGTGAGGAATCCTCTTTTCCATCATAACAGACCAAAGTCGTGAGCGACTCCAAAAGCATAACGCGAATCTGTGTAGACATTAGCTGTCTGTCCTTCTGCTATTCGACATGCTTCTGACAGGGCCCGTAACTCGGCCTGTTGTCCTGACATTCCTGAGGGTAAACATCCTTTTGCCACTACCACATAGACACATAGAAACATAGAAAATAGGTGCAGGAGTAGGCCATTTGGCCCTTCGAGCCTGCACCACCATTCAACAAGATCATGGCTGATCACCCACCCCAGCACCTCCCCCCCAGGCCCCCTCCACACCCCACCCCCCCCCCCGACCCCCCCAGCCGCAAGGACCACATCCAACTCCATCCCGAACACATCCAATGAACTGGCATCAACAACTCTCCGCGGCAGGGAACCCCACAGGCCAACAACTCCCCGAGTGAAGAAGTCTCTCTTCTGGGGCAGGGAATTTTAACCCCCAGCATGGAAGTCCTGCTCCCGCCGCAGAATTGGCCTTACCACCCCTCAATGGAAGCGGAGTACAATTTCCCACACGCCACTTCCTTTGGGGGCAGTTACCGGAGCACGACTGGATGCTCCTGTGACAGTTGGAACTGGTGCTCTCCCACTCTCTGTCCTGTGACAGTTGGAACTGGTGCTCTCCACTCTCTCATATAAGGTTGTAACTGCCCATCCTGCTTTTCTGGTACCATTGTCAACAAAGGAGGAACCATCTGTAAACAGGGTGAGGTCTGGGTTGTGTAGAGGCTCCTCTGCTGCTCGGGCTGCTTCTTCTGTTTCTTTTAAAATCTCCACGCAGTCATGCTCTTCACATTCTCCCCCCTCTTGCTCTCTCGATTCTGACATCGGGAGCATAGTTGCGGAATTAACTCGGCTGGCCCGGACGATATGGAGATTAGGAGCTTCCAAAACTGCTGTCCAGCGGGTCTATCTAGCTGCCGTCACCTGAGACATTCTATTCATAGACAGCAAAGCATGTACGGTGTGGGGACACTTGACCATTAGCTTTTGGTCGAGGACTAGACCTGCAGTGATCATTACCGCTCAATATGTAGCTTCCATGGCCCTTAGGCAACTTTCTCATCCGAGGGCGACCGCATCCAGTTTTGCCGAATAATAGCCAATAGGTCTTTGCCGATCCCCATGTTCTTGTGTCAGTATAGCTGTCTTGTATCCTTCTTTCTCATGGACAAACAGGGGAAATGGCTTACCACTGTCGGGGATTCCCAGAGCCGGTGCCGAACACAAAGCCTTTTTCAAACTCAAGAAGGCCTCTTGCTGTTCCTTAGTGAGGGTGATGGCTTCTTTAGAGGCACTTTTCCCCTTTAAGATATCATTCAGTGGCTGAGCAAACTGTATGAAGGTGTCAATCCAATTTCTGTTAAAGTTACACAATCCCAAAAAGGACCTTAGTTCCTGAATAGTGGTGGGTTTTTTAGCAGCCCGAATGGCTGCAGTTCTATCCTGGGTAAGTTCTCTCTTTCCTTGTGAAATCTTTTGTCCCAGGTATACAACCTCTTCTTGGGATATTTGTGCTTTGTCGATGCTGGCTTTATGTCCTTTCAGCCAAAGGTGGTCCAGCAAAGCTCGTAAATCTTGTTCATGCTGTTCTTCCGTGTTTGAAGCTAGCAGGATATCGTCTACATATTGGATGACTGTGGATGACAGGGGAGGTAATTCTCGCAAATGGCTTTGTAAAGCCATGTGGAATGCCGTAGGGCTGTTGTGGAAACCCTGCAGTAACCGGGTCCAAGTCTACTGTTGTCCTTGGACCGTGAAAGCAAACCACTGTCGAACCTCCAGTGCCAGAGGCACCGACCAAAATCTATTGGCCATATCTATAACCGAGAAATATTTATGTTCCGGTTTGAGGGCATTAAAAATGGTGGAAGGATCTGCGACCAAAGGAGCTTTTTGATCAATACACTGGTTAGCTTTCCTATAATCGACAGTCAAACGCCAAGTCTCATTAGATTTCTGCACCGGCCACACGGGGCTATTGGAGGAGCTATGCGTTTTAATAAGCACCCCTTGTTTCTCCAATTGCTGAATAACCGGTAAGATTCCCGTGATGGCAGTTGGACTGATGGGATACTGTTTAGTGCATGGAGGCTTGGTCCCAGTAAATGACGGAGGCTCCATCTGGAGTAGGCCACAATTGTTCTTATCTTTAGCCCATATCGGGTGTGCCTTCAATTCTTCTTTCTTCAAAGTTCTAATTGACCATGTCACCTGACCATCCTCGAAATGCAACGATGAATCTACTTGGATTAGAACGTCCATTCCCAAAAAGGGTTGAACTACTGGGCCTATCCAGACCGGTGTGGTTCGTTCATGTGGACCCAGCCCTATAAGTACCGGTGTTGTCCTTTTAATTTCCATTTTATGGCCCCCAACTCCATAGGCTGTACGTGCCCTACCATCCAATGGCAAAGAGTCTCCATATTGTAGGGGTAGGCATGTTAATTCCGTCCCTGTGTCTAAAAGACAGTCCACATCCTTATCGCCCACCCTCACAGTTATATATAGCCGATCTCCCCTCTGTTGTATTAGTGCGAGGAAGGTGGCCAGGACGGGCTCTAATCGTTTTTTGCTATCCCAAGTAACTCTTTCTGTTGTTGTATTGTCAGTCGCTTAAATGCTTCTATGAGGTCGTTATCTTGTGACAACTGGTTTGTTGGCTGAATTGTATCCCTGGCTGCGTCCTCTTCCCCGGCCGTGACCTTGCTGTTTCGCCCTGCACGTCTTGGCCCAGTGACCTTCTTTCCCACAATGACGTTTTCCGGGTAATTTACCTGTTTATCGGAATCCTGGGATTTCCATCCCATAGCCTGCACGGCTCGGACTTTAGCTCCCATAGCCCTGTCTAATTGGTTACATCGATCCACCAATGCTGCAAAGGTTGTTCCTCTACCTTTCCAGTCCGGTAACACTACCTTAAGCATTTTGGACAGTTCTGGCTTTAGACCTGCCACAAAAGCTGCTTTCAGGGGTCCAAACTCTTGTTCATCTTTTTCCTCATCCGTATTATTCATATCCGAATGTTCTAGCCACGTGCATCTAAACTGCTCGTCATACTCCAGGACCTCCTCTATTCCTTTCTGTTGGCAGGCTGCAATTTTTCCCCAGTCTGTCTTAGCTGGACTGAAGGCTTGCAGCCAGTGTTTAATTGCATCCCAGCCTGCGTCTAATTCTTGCTCATCCCGCCCCAAAGCTTCTCCTACCTTGGCGTGCAATTTTCTTCCTTGTGTTTTTGGCCCCATTATGGTCAAAATTTGCACTCCGTCCCAGGGATGAAGTTGATATATATTTCTTAAGTGGTCCAATTGGTCCCATGTTTTCACTCCCCCTTTCTTTGGATTGGGCAACTCCTTGGACCATTTATCAATTTTCCCTGTGTCTACCGGATCATGAACTAAGAATTTTTCATACACCCTTTTCCTCGTTTTTTTGGTTCCATCCTCATCCGCAGTCTCTTCTGATTTGACTAAACTCGCCTTTTTGTAAACAGGGCAAAGCGCACCCCTAATTCTTCATCCTCCGACCCTGTATCTATTCCTTGATCGTGTCTTCGGGTTTGCGCTTTTAATTTATCCAAACATGGGTACCCTGGGAATTGACCGATACATTTTCCTTTTCCTATTACTGTCGCTTGACCGAATGATTTTTTCCATTCTTTAATTTCACCTTTAAGATCTTTAACTTCCACTTCCGACTTTTCAAGTTCAAGTTTTTTCTGTCGCAGCTGTTCACAAACCGCTTGCAATTGGTCCTTTGTACTGGTCAGGTCCCTATCATGTTGGGAACGCGTTATAATTTCATTCCGCTGTTGGATCTGTCCCATAACAGCTAAGGACCATCTGGTTCGCTCTTTATTTTTCATACGGGTCGTTTTTCCCCAGATCCTTTTGATTTTGTCCAAGAACCATTGTCCTTTGGAGGTACCGTATTTTCGTTCGATCTTAATACAGGTTTTAGATAAGTCAAAATGTTGCTCTATGTATTCTTTCAACTGTTCGAGGATTTCATCTATCGAAACCTCAGGTGGTGCCCACCCACCTTTAACAGTTGTAGGCAATTCTTTGCTCTTATCTTCTGCTGCCATAGTACTAATTTCTTTACTGGGGTCTCGAGTCATAGGCTTTCCAGCCGAATCAGTGGGTCCGTGATGAATTAACTAACACACTACCGAAATTAGATGTTTCTATGGGACCTCGAGCCGATTACCAACCGGAGGATTCGCAAACCGGATGCTTTTGGAATCGCGTAGAAGGGGAGCTGAATTTAGACAATTGACCAAGGATTTTTATAAAGAGGAGTCCTTATCTCAGTATGTAGGTCCGATGTCCAAAATTCAGTTTCTTCCCTCAGCGATCCTGTTCGTGACGCCAAAATTGCTAGATCTCTTAATTTTTCATGCGATGTGAACTCCGGTTGTAGATTTAAAGTAATTTTAATCTGGCAGCTGCAACAAGCTCTGGCTTTATGCCAGGTCCTTTGTCCTTCTGAGAACATAAGAACAAAAGAACATAAGAATTAGGAACAGGAGTAGGCCATCTAGCCCCTCGAGCCTGCTCCGCCATTCAATAAGATCATGGCTGATCTGGTCGTGGACTCAGCTCCACTTACCCACCCTCTCCCCGTAACCCTTAATTCCCTTATTGCTTAAAAATCTATCTATCTTTGACTTGAAAACATTCAATGAGCCAGGTTCAACTGCTTCCTTGGGCAGAGAATTCCACAGATTCACAACCCTCTGGGAGAAGAAATTCTTTCTCAGCTCGGTTTTAAATTGGCTCCTCCGTATTTTGAGGCTGTGCCCCCTAGTTCTAGTCTCCCCCACCAATGGAAACAACCTCTCTGCCTCTATCTTGTCTATCCCTTTCATGATTTTAAATGTTTCTATAAGATCACCCCTCATCCTTCTGAACTCCAAGGAGTAAAGACCCAGTCTACTCAATCTATCATCATAAGTTAACCCCCTCATTTCTCGAATCAGCCTAGTGAATCGTCTCTGTACCCCTTCCAAAGCTAGTATATCCTTCTTTAAGTAAGGTGACCAAAACTGCACGCAGTACTCCAGGTGCGGCCTTACCAATACCTTATACAGTTGCAGCAACACCTCCCTGCTTTTGTACTCCATCCCTTTCGCAATGAAGGCCAACATTCCATTTGCCTTCCTGATTACCTGCTGCACCTGCAAACTAACATTTTGGGATTCATGCACAAGGACCCCCAGGTCCCTCTGCACCACAGCATGTTGCAATTTCTCCCCATTCAAATAATATTCCCTTTTACTGTTTTTTTTCCCCCCAAGGTGGATGACCTCACACTTTCCGACATTGTATTCCATCTGCCAAACCTTAGCCCATTCGCTTAACCTATCCAAATCTCCCTGTAGCCTCTTTGTGTCCTCTACACAACCCGCTTTCCCACTAATCTTAGTGTCATCTGCAAATTTTGATGCACTACACTCTGTCCCCTCCTCTAGGTCATCTATGTATATTGTAAACAGTTGTGGTCCCTGTGGCACACCACTAACCACTGATTTCCAACCGGAAAAGGACCCATTTATCCCGACTCTCTGCTTTCTGTTCGCCAGCCAATTCTCTATCCATGCTAATACATTTCCTCTGACTCCGCGTACCTTTACTTCTGCAGTAACCTTTTGTGTGGCACCTTATCGAATGCCTTTTGGAAATCTAAATACACCACATCCATCGGTACACCTCTATCCACCATGCTCGTTATATCCGCAAAGAATTCCAGTAAGTTAGTTAAACATGATTTCCCTTTCATGAATCCATGCTGCGTCTGCTTGATTGCACTATTCCTATCCAGATGTCCCGCTATTTCTTCCTTAATGATAGTTTCAAGCATTTTCCCCACTACAGATGTTAAACTAACCGGCCTATAGTTACCTGCCTTTTGCCTGCCCCCTTTTTTAAA
Source organism: Pristiophorus japonicus (assembly GCF_044704955.1). Taxonomy (NCBI): domain Eukaryota; kingdom Metazoa; phylum Chordata; class Chondrichthyes; family Pristiophoridae; genus Pristiophorus; species Pristiophorus japonicus. The sequence continues at coordinate 461,983,244 of NC_091977.1, read as the reverse complement.
CAGAGACGTTACATTAGCTGCTCTCCAATCCGCTGGTACCTCCCCAGAGTCCAGAGAATTTTGGTAGATTATAACAAATGCATCTGCTCTAACTTCTGCCATCTCTTTTAATACCCTGGGATGCATTTCATCAGGACCAGGGGACTTGTCTACCTTCAATCCCATTAGTCTGTCCAGCACTACCTCCCTAGTGATAGTGATCATCTCAAGGTCCTCCCTTCCCACATTCCTATGACCAGCAATTTTTGGCATGGTTTTTGTGTCTTCCACTGTGAAGACGGAAGCAAAATAATTGTTTAAGGTCTCAGCCATTTCCACATTTCCCATTATTAAATCCCCCTTTTCATCTTCTAAGGGACCAACATTTACTTTAGTCACTCTTTTCCGTTTTATATATCTGTAAAAGCTTTTACTATCTGTTTTTATGTTTTGCGCAAGTTTACCTTCGTAATCTATCTTCCCTTTCTTTATTGCTTTTTTAGTCATTCTTTGCTGTTGCTTAAAATCTTCCCAATCCTCTAGTTTCCCACTAACCTTGGCCACCTTATACGCATTGGTCTTTGATTTGATACTTTCCTTTATTTCCTTGGTTATCCACGGCTGGTTATCTCTTCTCTTGTCGCCCTTCTTTTTCACTGGAATATATTTTTGTTGCGCATTATGAAAGAGCTCCTTAAAAGTCCTCCACTGTTCCTCAATTGTGCCACCGTTTAGTCCTTGTTTCTAGTCTACTTTCGCCAACTCTGCCCTCATCCCACTGTAGTCCCCTTTGTTTAAGCATAGTACTCTCATTTCTGACACAACTTCCTCATCCTCAATCTGTATTACAAATTCAACCATATTGTGATCACTCATTCCGAGAGGATCTTTTACGAGGAGATCGTTTATTTTTCCTGTCTCGTTACACAGGACCAGATCCAAAATGGCTTTCTCCCTTGTAGGCTCTGTTACATACTGTTCTAAGAAACAATCCCGTATGCATTCTATGAATTCCTCTTCCAGGCTAGCCCTGCGATTTGATTTGACCAATCGATATGTAGGTTAAAATCCACCATAACTACTGCCGTTCCTTTTTCACATGCCTCCATTATTCCCTTGATTATTGCCCGCCGCACCATGAAGTTATTATTTGGGGGCCTATAAACTATGCCGACCAGTGACTTTTTCCCCTTACTATCTCTAATCTCCACCCACAATGATTCAACATTTTGTTCATTTGGAGCCAATATCATCCCTCACAACTGCCCTGATATCATCCCTTATTAACAGAGCTACCCCACCTCCCTTCCCTTCCTGCCTATCTTTCCGAATCGTCAGATACCCCTGTACGTTTAATTCCCAGTCCTGGCCACCTTGCAACCATGTCTCTGTAATGGCCACCAAATCATACCCATTTGTAATGATTTGTGCCGTCAACTCATTTACTTTATTTCGAATGCTGCGTGCATTTAGGTAGAGTGTTTTCATCCTAGTTTTTAAACCATGATTTTTAGTTTTTACCCCTCCTGCAGCCCTTTTATATTCAGTGGTCCTTTTTGTTTCTTGCCTTTGGTTTCTCTGCCCTCCACTTTTACTTATCTCTTTTCTGTCTTTTGTTTTTGTCTCCTTTTTGTTTCCCTCTGTCTCCCTGTATTGGTTCCCATCCCCCTGCCATATTAGTTTAACTCCTCACCAACAGCACTAGCAAACACTCCCCCTAGGACATTGGTTTCGTTCCTGCCCAAGTGCAGACCGTCCGGTTTGTACTGGTCCCACCTCCCCCAGAACCTGTTCCAATGCCCCACGAATTTGAATCCCTCCCTGCTGCACCACTGCTCAAGCCACGTATTCATCTGTGCTATCCTGCGATTCCTACTCTGACTAGCACGTGGCACTGGTAGCAATCCCAAGATTACTACTTTTGAGGTCCTACTTTTTAATTTAACTCCTAGGTCCTTAAATTCGTCTCGTAGGACCTTATCCCTTTTTTTACCTATGTCGTTGGTACCAATGTGCACCACGACAACTGGCTGTTCTCCCTCCCTTTTCAGAATGTCCTGCACTCGCTCGGAGACATCCTTGACCCTTGCACCAGGGAGGCAACATACCATCCTGGACTCTCGATTGCGGTCGCAGAAATGCCTATCTATTCCCCTTATGATTGAATCCCCTATCACTATCGCTCTCCCACTCTTTTTTATGCCCTCCTGTACAACAGAGCCAGCCATGGTGCCATGAACTTGGCTGCTGTTGCTCTCCCCTAATGAGTCATCTCCCTCAACAGTACTCAAAACAGTGTATCTGTTTTGCAGGGGGATGACCACAGGGGACCCCTGCACTACCTTCTTTGTACTACTCTTCCTGCTGGTCTTCCATTCCCTAGCTGGCTGTGGATCCTTCTCATGCGGTAAGACCAACTCACTACACGTGCCACTTATGTCATTCTCAGCATCGTAGATGCTCCAGAGTGAATCCACCCTCAGCTCCAATTCCGCAACGCGGTCCATCAGGAGATGGAGGCGGATACACTTCTTACACATGTAGTCGTAAGGGACACCGGAAGCGTCCCTGAGTTCCCACATGGCACAGGAGCAGCATATCACGTGACCGATCTCTCCTGCCATGCCTTAAACCTTAGATACCCTTAAATTGGTAACAACAATGCTACAGTTTACTTACTGATATAAAAATAAAAAGAAAAGCTACTCACCAATCACCAGCTAATCACTTACCCCATTGGCTATGACGTCACCTTTTGATTCCTTTCTCTTTCTTTTTTGCTTTCTCTCCCGCTGTAGCTGCACCGGTATGCCTTTTATAGGCCGCTCCGACACTGCTCCCACCTCGCGCCAACTGCCGCTGACTCTCGAGCTCCCGCTGGGCCTTTTATAGGCCGCTCCGACACTGCTCCCACCTCTCGCCAACTGCCGCTGACTCTCGAGCTCCCGCTGGGCCTTTTATAGGCCGCTCCGACACTGCTCCCACCTCTCGCCAACTGCCACTGACTCTTGAGCTCCCGCTGGGCCTTTTATAGGCCGCTCCGACGCTGCTCCCACCTCTCGCCAACTGCCGCTGACTCTCGAGCTCCCGCTGGGCCTTTTATAGGCCGCTCCGACGCTGCTCCCACCTCTCGCCAACTGCCGCTGACTCTCGAGCTCCCGCTGGCCCTTTTATAGGCCGCTCCGACACCACGCACTTCCTCCTCTCGCCAACTGCCGCTGACTCTCGAGCTCCCGCTGGGCCTTTTATAGGCCGCTCCGATGCTGCTCCCACCTCTCGCCAACTGCCGCTGACTCTCGAGCTCCCGCTGGGCCTTTTATAGGCCGCTCCGACGCTGCTCCCACATGGCAGAAATGGCTGTTCTTATACCTGATCAATTTACAGAAATGAACTTGCCTCCTTTGACCTTATTGGCTCAATTGATATGTTGTTAACCCCTAATTGGCTCGCTGCCAAAAGTCCTGAAATGTCAAGTTGATTGATGTCTTAATGCAATGTGCTCGCTCTCACATAGGCAAGCATCTGTGTTTTTCAACTTTGCAGCCTGTTTGAATTCTCTATCAGCTGCTTGGAACTTCCCGATGCCTGGTTCGAACAGCGAGGAGAACTTGTTTAAGACCTGGGCACATGAAGTGTCATCAACAGACGAGAGCGCTCAGACATCGTCCCAGTTCCAGCGTATATTTCCCAGCCAGCTTCTGCAGTGTGGGACCATCGCCTGGTACCACCCAGAATGGTAGCTTGTGCACTGCTCTATCATAGGAGACCTTTACAGTAGCACTGCCGATTATGGGAATCGGTTCCTTTGTGTAAGTTCTCAGTTTAGTGCGAATGGGAGTCAGGTCTGGCCTTGAGGCTTTGCTGCACCACAATTTATCGAAAGTTTTTTTGCACATAATGGACTGGTTTGTGCCTGTGTCCAGCTCCATTGTCACCGGGGAGTCCATTTAATTCAACCTTCAGTGTTATCAGGGGACACTTTGTGGTAAATGTGTGCACCCCATATACCTCTGCCTCCTCGGTCTGAGGCTCTGGTTCATCGTGATCCATCATGGATCTGTCCTCGTCTGCAACATGGTGGTTTGCAGGATTAGCAGGCTTTGCAGCTCGCCTGCACATACGTTGGGGGTGTCCCATTGTTCCACAGCCCTTGCATACCCTTTGAAGCAGCATGAATGGAAACGATGATCACCCTCGCAGCGCCAACAAGGTGTTAATGTCCTTGCATTTATCACCATTGATGGTGGACTCTGAGACATCTGCGGACGTGCAGCTGAAGGCATGTGGGACCTGCCCTGTACGGTGCGATTTGAAAACAACATCACTTTGTTCACAGTACTTGTAGCAGCTCTCATGTGCTGAGAGATTTGCTTAGTATTGTCACTGGTGGCAATGAATGCCTGGGCTATCGCTATGGCTTTTCTCAAGGTTGGGGTCTCTACAGTCAAAAGTTTGCGAAGTATCACTTCTTGGCCCATGCCAAGTACGAAGAAGTCCCTGAGCATGTGCTCCAAATGTCCTTCAAATTCGCAATGTCCTGTAAGGCGTCTCAGCTCGGCGACATAGCTCGCCACTTCTTGGTCTTCAGACCTTTTGTAGGTGTGGAACCGGTACCTCGCCATCAGAACGATTTCCTTCGGGTTCAGATGCTCCCGGACCAGTGTGCACAAATCATCGTATGATTTCTCTGTGGGTTTCGCTGGAGCAAGCAGGTTTTTCATGAAGCCATACACTGGTGCCCCGCAGACGGTGAGCAGAATCGCCCTTCGTTTGGCAGCGTTCGCTTCTCCTTCCAGCTCGTTGGCCATGAAGTATTGGTTGAGTCGCTCCATGAAGGTTTCCCAATCATCTCCCCCCGAAAATTTCTCCAGGATGCCCACTGTTCTCTGCATCGTTGGGTTCGTCATCTGTATCTCGTCACCAGTTGTTGTGTATGACTAAAGAGTCTGACTAGATACTGTGAGCTCAAAGTAAAGTGTAACTTTAGTCTTGTATTGCAGGTCTCCAGAATGTCTCTCCAGCCTGTGAGGTCTCCTTAAGTACAGGTGCTCTCAAGGAATTGTGGGATTCCTTGGGACTCTAGGGGATGAGCCTTCCAGTGGCTACACAAGGTATTTACAGATTTACATATATAACATTTTGCAGTTGGCAAACAGTAACTAGTGGGGTGCCACAGGGATCGGTGCTGGGGCCTCAACTATTTACAATCTATATTAATGATATGGATGAAGGGACCGAGGGTAATGTTTGCTGATGATACAAAGATGGGAGGGAAAGCAAGTTGTGAAGAGGACACAAAAAATCTGCAAAGGGATATAGACAGGCTAAGTGAGTGGGCAAAAATTTGGCAGATGGAGTATAATGTGGGATGAGGTTATCCACTTTGGCAGAAAAAATAAAAAAACAAATTATTATTCAAATGGAGAAAAATTGCAAAGTGCTGCAGTACAGAGGGACCTGGGGGTCCTTGTGCATGAAACAAAAAAAGTTAGTCGGCAGCTGTAGCACGTAATCAGGAAGGCAAATGGAATGTTGGCCTTTATTGTAAGGGGGTTGGAGTGTAAAAGCAGAGAAGTCCTTGTACAATTGTACAGGTTATTGGTGAGGCCACACCAAGAGTATTGTGTACAGTTTTGGTCTCCTTATTTTAGGAGGGATATACTTGCATTGGAAGCAATTCAGAGAAGGTTCACTCGGTTGATTCCTGAGATGAAGGGATTGACTTATGAAGAAAGGTTGAGCAGGTAAGGACTGTACTCACAGAGTTCAGAAGAATGAGAGGCGATCTTATTGAAATATATGAGATAATGATGGGGCTCGACAAAGTAGATGCTGAGAGGATGTTTCCACTCCTGGGGGAATTTAGAACTAGGGGGCGTAGTTTCAGAATAAGGGGCCGACCATTTAAAACTGAGATGAGGAGGAATTTCTTCTCTCAGAGTGTTATAAATCTGTGGAATCCTCTGCCCCAGAGAACGGTGGAGGCTGGGTCATTGAATATATTTAAGGTGGAGATAGACAGATTTTTGAGCGATAAGGGAGTAAAGTGTTATGGGGAGCGGGCAGGGAAGTGGAGCTGAGCCTTTGATCAGATCAGACATTAAATGGTGGAGCAGGCTCTAGGGGCCAAATGGCCTACTCCTGCTCCTATTTTTTATGTTCTTATGTTCTTATTTCTAAACCAGCTGTGCAGTGATGCAGGTGACGGGCATCGTGTTTACCAAGATTAACATCTTGAATAATTATTCCATCAAAAGCAATCAGCAGCACCAGAGAGCACTGCATTTTTTGAGGGAGTGCACTTGTCCATATTGGCTTTCACTTCCAATCCAACAGTCTTCATTAACAGAAAGAGGTTCCACTCCATTAATGCACAGCTGGTTCATGACCATGATCATGTTGAATGGCAGTGCAGACTCGAAGGGCTGAATGGCCTACTACTGCTCCTATTTTCTATGTTTCTATGTTTCTATGACTATAAGCACAAAATGATACACAAAAATGTTTGTTACCCTGGTAGCAGTTATCATTTCTTTATTTTATGGCACTCATTTAAGGAGAAGGAAGATTGGATGCTAATTGCTTTGGGGAGTAAACATATCTTTTGTTGCTCTGGCATGACTCCTTTGAGGTAGCCATAAGCCAGAGCTGCAGTGATATAATGAAGCACAAATGTCCACCAGGATCATTGCTGGAATGTTAAAAATACAGATTCAGATGCTTGAACAGATCAAGAGCATGTTATAGTATAGTTTCATCAAGATCTCAAAGATTATTTTACTCTGCACAACTACATCATGCAAAGATACATTACCATGGAGCTGGAAGAGGAGGCCAACCAGTCATGGTTAAATGTGCCCAATTATTTGGCCCAATATATTGGGTTATGGGGAATGGGCAGGGAAAGCAAGCAAGAAAGCAAGAAAGCAAGCAAGCAAGCAAGAAAGAAAGAAGTTTACATGTTATTTGGCATGTGAAAGAAAGAATGAAGAAAGACTTGGATTAAAAAGCGCCTTTCACGACCACCGGGCATCTCAAAACATTTTACAGCCAATGAAGTACTTTTGGAATGCAGTCACTGTTGTAATGTAGGAAACATGGCAGCCAATTTGCAAACAAGCAAGCTCCCACAAACAGCAATGTGATAGAGCGCAGGACATCTCTGAGTCTTAAACAACAACCCAGCTCAGGAGCAGCAAAACAGACGGCTCAAGGCTAAGGTCCAAAAAAAACCTGGGACCTAAAGGTGGATGGAGAAAGCACAGTAGATACAGCAGCTGGCCGACAGCCATGATGTGGGAGGATTCTTCATCGCAGTCAAGGCCACCTACGGTCCAAACACCCAAGGCCCCACCCCACTGCTGGCCAAGAACGGGGAAACACTCATCAAGGACACCGAGGCAGTCAGAGCCCACTGGAAGGAGCACTTCGAATATCTCCTCAATCGAGACTCTGCCTTTAACCTGAGTGTTCTCGATTCTATCCCGCAGCATGCTACCCGCCACCATCTCAGTAAAACCCCAACACTGCACGAGGTAGAAAAAGCCATAAGACAGCTTAAGAACTACAAGGCTAAGAGAGCGGATGGAATCCCTGCTGAGGCACTGAAGTATGGCAGAGAGGCACTGTTGGCGTGAATTCATGACCTCATCTCTCTCATCTGGAGAGAGGAGAGCATGCCGGGAGATCTCAGAGATGCAGTGATTGTGACTATCTTTAAAAAAGGAGATAAGTCTGACTGCGGCAACTACAGAGGAATCTCGCTGTTATCAGCCACTGGGAAAGTCATCGCTAGAGTCCTCCTCAACCATCTTCTCCCTGTGGCTGAGGAGCTCCTCCCGGAATCACAGTGCAAATTTCACCCCCTACGGGGCACAACGGATATGATTTTTGCAGTGCGACAGCTGCAGGAAAAATGCAAGGAACACCACCAGCCCTTATACATGGCCTTTTTCAACCTTACAAAGGCCTTTGACACTGTCAACAGCGAGGGTCTATGCCCCCAAAAGTTCATCACCATCCTCCGCCTGCTCCACGACGACATGCAGGCCGTGATCCTTATCAACGGATCCACTACAGACCCAATCCACTCTGGACCGGGGTCAAACAGGGCTGCGTTATCGCCCGAACCCTCTTCTCAATCTTCCTCGCTGCCATGCTCCACCTCACAGTCAACAAGCTCCCCGCTGGAGTGAAACTAAACTACAGAACCAGTGGGAACCTGTTCAACTTTCGCCATCTCCAGGCCAGGTCCAAGACCACCCCAACCTCTGTCGTCGAGCTACAGTACGCGGACGATGCCTGCTTCTGTGCACATAGAGGCTGAACTCCAGGACATAGTCAACGTATTTACTGAGGCGTACGAAAGCATGGGCCTTACACTAAACATCCGCAAGACAAAGATCCTCCACCAGCCTGTCCTCACCGCACAGCACCACCCCCCAGTCATCAAGATCCACGGCGCGGCCCTGGACAACGTGGACCATTTCCCATATCTCAGGAGCCTCTTATCAACAAGAGCAGACATTGACGACGAGATTCAACACCGCCTCCAGTGCGTCAGTGCAGTCTTCAGCCGCCTGAGGAAAAGAGTGTTTGAAGATCAGGCCAGCAAGCTCATGGTCTACAGGGCTGAAGTAATACCCGCCCTCCTGTATGGCTCAGAGACATGGACCATGTACAGCAGACACCTCAAGTCGCTGGAGAAATACCATCAACGATGCCTCTGCAAGATCCTACAAATCCCCTGGGAGAACATTAGCTTCCTCGACCAGGCCAACATCCCCAGCATTGAAGCACTGACCACACTTGATCAGCTCCACTGGGCAGACCACATTGTTCGCATGCCAGATACGAGTTTCCCAAAGCAAGCGCTCTACTCGGAACTCCTTTACGGCAAACGAGCCAAAGGTGGGCAGAGGAAATGTTACAGGGACACCCTCAAAGCCTCCCTGAAAAAGTGCAACATCCCCACTGACACCTGGGAGTCCCTAGCCAAAGATCGCCCTAAGTAGAGGAAGTGCATCCGGGAGGACGCTGAGCACCTCGAGTCTCATCGCCGAGAGCATGCAGAAGTCAAGCGCAGGCAATGGAAAGAGCTTGTGGCAAACCTGTCCCATCCACCCTGTCCCACCTGTGACAGGGACTGTGGCTCTTGTATTGGACTGTTCAGCTACCTAAGAACTCATTTTAAGAGTGGAAGCAAGTCTTCCTCGATTCCGAGGGGCAGCCTTTGATGATGATGATGATGATAATGACCAGCGAAGTTGTTTTTGTTATGTTGATTGAGGAAGAAATGTAAAATGACATAAAGTATAGCACATAATATAAAAGAAAATAGTAAGCATATAAGGGCAGGTTCTGAATGTGGAAGATGAAGGTATGTTGGCAATATTAAATAAATATTTTGCATTAATTTTTACAAATTTTAGTGGAAGTGAGAATGAAGGTACAAAGTGCAGAATGCAGAATAATTTTTAGGGATGACTATAAAAAGATTTTTTTTAAATGGAGCAGAACTCAAGGTGGATAATTCACTGGACCCAGATGACATGCATCCTAGGCTGTTGAAAGAATTCAGAGAGAAGATAACAGAGACTCTGACTACAATTTTTCAAATTTCTTATATGTGCAAATTGTACCATGGGACTGAGAATAACCAATGTAACAACTTTGGTTGATGGATGAGATATAAAGAGGTGGGGAATGGGTGTTGCTTAGATTGGAGAGGGGTTGGAAGTGCTGCACCTCAAGCGTCAGTGCTGGGTCCACTTTTGATCTTGATATATATAGATGATTTAGACTTGGGTATAGGGAACAAAATCTTGAAATGAGCTATTCATACAAAAGTAGGGGTTTTGGCAAACAATGAGAAAGACTGTAAAAGAATTCAGAAAGATGGGGATAGGTTAGCAAAATGGGCGGAGGTCAAGTATCACTAATGTAAGAATAAAAGTGTGTGTTAATGATAGAATTAAGATGTGTGATGGACTCGAGCCTTTTGCTATGGGATGTATGTAATAAAGATGAATTTGGTGCGTATGTATAAATGTCGAAAGTGCAGATTACACAGACAGGCTGCGGTTTGATCTCAAGAGCACAAAATGGATACATCAAGTTCAAGTCTTCTCTTGGTGGGTGGAGCTTAAGGAACAAAAGGAACATGACTTTCAGGGTAAACAAACCCATCGAAACTCACCAAACTAGCAGAACTATTAAAAGGTGTTAATACAAAAACGATTAACCTAATCAAGAAACGGCACTAGGTTCTACAGACAGTCACATGTGTGAGGAAAGCCAATTAAAGAACTTCCATGAAACGAAGACCCAATCCTGGGGCTTTACCAACTTATGCTACGCGACAATGGACTTAAAAGATACTAAAAAGGAACCCAAAGCCTGTTCTTTCTCTCTTGATGACCTCTACATAACCACACAAAGAAGCAAGGAAGAAGACCGTGAGATTTCTTTGACTCAGAGGGAAGTATATGTCGGTTTAAACCTGTAACTCACTACCTTACCTGTTGTAATTAAATAGAGTCCATAGGACACAAGTCGACTGTTGTTTTGTCCGATAGGCTACGTGCATGTGTGTGTGTTTAATAAACTTATTCCAAATTGTTTTAAAGAATTGGTCTTGCTGTCAATTTAATGCCAGAGATTTAAAAATCTTACAAAACTGGAGGCTCATCCGGGATCTGACGAGACGGCTTTCGATCATTCCTTTAAACAATTGGAAATCTAGGGAGTTGTGATTATAGCCTGTATTGCGAAGTTTAAAATTATAAACTGTTATACGGATCGGGAGAGTTGCGTTTTAGAGTAGTTATCTCGGTAGTTGGAACTTTAAGGGGGACCCACCAGTAGTTAAAATCAAAAGACACAGGATGAAGGAATCGGTGGCATACAAATAGCCAGGAAAAGACGTCATTGTAGCCTACCATGAGAAAATACACAAAAAGGTGTTCATAAGGGACTTACAAGAGTTACGGACACAATGCATCAGTAAGTGTCAACATGCATCCTTTGGGGAGCTTGTGGCATTTATCCAGGAGAGAGTGGATGATGGAAAACTAAGGCCCAAACAGGCAAACGGTCTCTTGGCATTCAGGGTACATTACTATGCTTGGAGAGATGAGGAACTAATGAGGCAGGATGCAGAAGAGATTGAAATTTAAGGGAAGAGATACAAAATTTAAAGGAATTACAAGAAAAAGAGATTCGACTAAAAGAAAAAGAGGATCAAAGTATAAAAGAACAGAAAGAAGAAGGCATCCAGCTTGTTAGGTGGTTAAAGGAGGGTGAAATCCAGCATTTAAGATAAGAAATTGAGCCACAATATCAAGCAACTAGAAAGAAGAGCCGAGCAGGCAGCTTCATTGCTGCAACAACAAAGCCTCTCAAATTTAAATGTTGGAGCAGCCGTCGCTGCTACAAATGAAACCAGATTAGAGCAAGAAATATAAATTGGAAAACCTGGGGCTCTGGCAGGAAGTAGAAGATGTGAGGGGGGCATTAAGGGAAGCAATAAAGAGGCCACATAGGGAGGCAGACCACTCCCAGTACCAACTAGAAGTAGCGCGGCTAAAGAATAACTTAGGGCAGCAGCGGGCTCTGGTATCCGGTACCCACCGCAAAGAAACCAGTGTCAGTGGTGGAGAGATCTAGGTACTACCCCTTTAGGGGACAGTGCTTTAATTGTAAGAAGGAAGGTCACCTGGCAAAAGACTGCAGCAGACCCGGATGGGCACCGCATCACGATGCAACGCATAGATACCACCTGAGGGATGAACCCAAACCCTCTGGGATGGAACAACAATTGGCTCAGTTAGTTATCCTTCTAAAGAAAGACGACTCCAAGCCCTCTGGGATGGATCAATGATTGAACCAGTTGATAGTTCTCATGAAAGTCCAAATTGCATGCAATCGTCAATGCACACCTATTGGAGGGACCCCCTCCAAGGATCCACCCTATGAAAGGGTCCGGCCACCAAAACTTGGTCGGAAGTGGGGTTCCGATGCGATGGAAACGGGAGACCAGAAGTCCTTGTTGTCTTAAAAGGGGGCCAGTAGCAGATTATGCCTATCGATACTGGCTCAGCTGTTACCATCATCCACATCCCATACCCTGAACGCATGCAGCGGCGGGCAAGGGTTGTATGGCCTTTAAAGGGTTTAATGGTGATACAACCACTGCGTATACAGGGAAGGCCACTAAACTTCAGTTGGAAGGCCTCACCTGTAAGGTCCCAGTGCCGATGCTGATTACCACCCCTGAAGGAAGGGGAATTTTAGGGACTGATGTGTTGGATCAGTATAGCGCGGTAATAGATTACAATCGGGACTGTGTTTGGATGGGATTGAGAAATAATGCAAAAGTGATAGAAATTTCATGTGCTCACTCAGTTTTTGCTATTAAAAAGCCATCTGAGTATAACTCCCCCGGGGAATGAAAATGAAGCTGTGGCAGAACTAATTCAGGAACACCTAGCGGTGTTCGCCACATGCAAGCACGATTGTGGAAAAATGGCAGGCGAAGAGTCTATTGAGGGACCCCCCCCCACTCATTCACTAAACAGTATCCCATCCCAAGGGAGAGTCACCCTTACATCCGAGACACCATAAAATCCCATGTTAAGCAAGGTGTTGTTAGCACAGGCACTTTCACAACCAATTCACCCACATCGGTTAAAAAGCCTGATAGCAGCTGGCAACTGACTACTGATTACAGAAAGTTAAATTCTATAATGCCAGCCTGCTCACCGGTAGTAAGAGAAGCCCCCACCATATTATCTCAAATTACTGCTGGTTCCAAGTACTTCTTGACCCTCGACATCGCCAATGGATCTGGAGTATCACTGTTAAAAGGGAAGACCAGTACAAATTCGCGTTCACATTTGAGGACCAAAGCTGCACCTAGACATGCCTGACTCAGGGGTTCCACAATGTCCCCACAATCTTCCACAAAAGAATGGCTGCAGTCTTAAAAGACTTTTCCCGCCTTACCTGTTTGCTACAGTACGTAAAAGACCTACTGCTGCCAACCGACAGCATGGAAGAGCATCTGTCCCTTTTGCACGAACTGTTGACATTGTTGGCTCAGGCGGGACTAAAGATGAATTCCCGTAAGGCAAAAGAACGAGGTCACCTTTCTAGGAGTGTCCATTTCTCCAGAGGGATCATCCCCCAATTCTCACAAGGTGGAGATAATACAGACTGCCATTACCCACTTCCAAAACAGCCCTACGATCATTCTTGAGTTTGGTTGGGTGCCAAAGGAACTTTATCCCAGAGATTACAGAGTGTGCAAAGCCTCTGAATGATTTGATAAAACTGCAGGGTGACATACACCCATCATTGACTGATGCTCACACCTAGTCCGTGGCTAAATTAAAAACTGCAGTGATACAGGCACATGTCTGATCCCTCCCGATCCCACGCAGCCCTTCCATTTGGAGGTCGGGGCCACAGAACAAAACTTCACCAAAGTTCTGTGCCAAACGTGAGCGAATCGACTACAGCCCATTGCATATGCGTCTCAAATCCTGCAGGGGGCAGAAAAAACACATACCACATGCGAGCGACACCTGCTGGCTGTCTTCTGGGCGGTACATCATTTTATCTTTATTACTGGACTACAAGCTACCATCCTTCACAGCGTTCACACACCTCTGAACCTACTGATGAAACCTGGAGATTCACTAGTGTCCTCGCAGCGCCTTGGCAAATGGACATTGGAATTTATGGAAAGAGACATTACCATTTCCAAACCCACCACATTGCTGCCACAATTTCTGGTCTATGAGGAGGACCTGCATGAATGTCTGTTACCCCTGATTAACTTTGAGACCCAGCCTGTGCAGAAAGTGCCCAAACAGGGAGCCCCAGATGTCTACATCGATGGGTTGTCATATTACATCGAGGGATCCCCCCACACTGGGTATGCTGTGGTATTGCCAGAGAGAACCAACCAGCGATGATGCAACCGACAGTCCTCACAATATGCAGAAATCGCTGCACTTCTAATCGCTGTGAAGGAAACCTCAGATAGACTGTTAATATTTGGTCCGATAGTGCCTATGCTATAAACATCATGCTCTCCTTGCCCCTATACCACAAAAATAACTATCGTACAATAGACGGTAAGGCCCTGGTCCATGGACCCTGGTTACGCCTGCTCTGGTCATACTTTATACAGCGATCCCAGCCCTGTTTCATAGGAAAGGTAGTAGTCCATAGAAAAAGAGATCCTGACAGGAACAAATAGAGAGGGACAGGATGTAATACATGAACTGTCCCAGAATCTCTTGTCCATAAGAGAGAAGGCTGGCCTGTTTAACCAGATCCAGGATTATATTAACCTATTACATAATGATACAAAGCTACTGAAAGGGATACCTCTAACGCCATTGTATGCGCTATTTATGGGAGCTACATGCTCGATCAGATTATGGCTGGGTTGAATGATATTAAGGACAACCGCATTTCATCCTTTGTTAATGACAGTACGACTCAGGGATGGTTCCCTGACCATGACCACACAGTGGGAACCCGACAGCACGGACTGTCCTATCTAGTTGCAGGGGTTGACCACCATGGGGATGCGAGTCTAGTCCCACTGGTACTTTGGCTGCCCCGATTAGAAAAAAGGCAGGAATGTGAGGTGTTCTAAGTGTAGTCGATTGAGAATATGACAACCACCCACTGATCCCAATTGAAAAGGACCAGACTTGGGAGAGCCCCAACATGGTATGCTGCTCTCATAAGGGCGGAGCTTACATGTGTAGGTGTAGGTGCGACATGAGAAACCCAGGGTGCCCAGCCTGCGGGTTCACTCTGGATAGTGAATCCCCCGCGTGTGCCGTACACCTTACGATGTGGGGACCGAATGAGTTACGGGGCATACTTGTGGCTACCAATGCCAAGACGATGAGGCATGGGAGTCAGAAGTGCCCCATTAAGATGCCCACATTTGTTTCACGCCAACCGCCCCGACTGTATTGGGTGACCATCGGCTGTTCCTGGCAAGCATTCATAACATCACCAGTTTCTAGAACAAGCAGAGGCCCTGAGAGCGGTTGATAATTTTGGCCATCCATATTCCCCTCTCTCTTTCTCTAAGTTTAAAATCAATTCTAGAACAGTCATCCACCTCACAGAAACATTTAATACAGATGAGACAGAACAATGCCATAAAGAGCAGAGCTATACAAAAGCTAGGAGTCAGCCCATGGTGGGAAACAGTATATAATGTAGGACAACATTCCTGGCTCAAAACCCTCTCAATGTTTATGATACTGGCACAAGCCATAATTGAAGTGGTGGGGATCATCATGATCTGTTACCTGAGAAAATTCCTTAGAAACCTGAACGACCATATGCGAGCCCGAAGGAGATAATCCAAATGAGGGGTCAATAAGTATATTTCCCCTCAAGTCTAATTACACTAAAGTATGGTGGAGAGGCACTATTGGCACAAATGCATGACCTCATCTCTCTCATCTGGAAGGAGGAGAGCATGCCGGGAGATCTCAGAGCCGTAGTAATCGTGACTATCTTTAAAAAGGGGGACAAGTCCGACTGCGGCAACTACAGAGGAATCTCCCTGTTATCAGCCACTGGGAAAGTGGTCGCTAGAATCCTCCTCAACCGTCTTCTCCCTGTGGCTGAGGAGCTCCTCCCAGAGTCACAATGTGGATTTCATTCTCCTCGGAGTATAACAGACATGATTTTTACAGCGCGACAGCTGCAAGGAAAATGCAGGGAACAGCACCAACCCTTTAACATGGCCTTCTTTGACCTTACAAAGGCCTTTGACACTGTCAACTGCAAGGGACTATGGAGCATCCTCCTCCGTTTTGGCTGCTCCCAAAAGTTTGTCACTGTTATGTTCAGAATAACTTCATAAGACTGTATGCTGCAAGGTCAAACTGATGTGACCTTAGTCTCTTTAATCAAACTCCAGAGTGCTGAAGCAGCATGGCAGACAACTTTTTATACTTGTTTGCATGGGGTGTGCAGGTGACCCTTGGGTCTCCAACAGGTGTGCCCCCTGGTAGAAAGTCTTACACTATTGTAAAGTTTACATACATAACATCACTCCCCCCGCCCAAAGTCTTAGATACAAGTTATTTACAAGATGAGGCGATCTGGGGCTCTTCATTCCCGGGTTGATCGCCTGAGTTGAAGTCCTGGCATGGGTGAGTTGATCGGATTATTGCTGCATTGCAGCACGGCTGGTCTGATCGGACTGTCAGGCATGGTGGGTGATTGACAGTGAGGTCGATTGCTGGTTGGGTGTGTGTTGGTGGATCAATGATGGTAATGTCCTCTTCAAACTGTTCTTGGTTGTCAGTGAATCGCAGTTTGATCTGATCCAAATGCTTTCTGCACGTTTGTCGATTCAGAAGTTTGACAACAACCAGTCTATTCCCCTCCTTGGCTAAAACGGTGCCAGCAACCCACTTGGGACCATGACTGTAATTAAGAACAAATACAGGGTCATTAACCTCAATGTCACGCGATACAGCCACGCGATTGTGGTGCATGTTATGTCGGTGATGCCGGGTTTCTACATGATCATTGAAATCCAGGTGGACTAAGGAGAGCCTGGTTTTCAGTGCTCTCTTCATTAACAATTCTGCCGGGGGAACCCCGGTAAGCGAGTAGGGCCGCATCCGGTAGCTGAACAGAACCCGAGATAACCTGGTCTGCAGGGAACCATTCATCACGCGTTTCAAGCTCTGCTTGAAAGTTTGGACCGCCCATTCCGCTTGAGCGTTGGATGCGGGCTTAAACGGGGCAGACCTGACCTGTTTGATGCCATTGCGGGTCATGAACTCATTGAATTCCGAGCTGGTGAAGCATGGTCCATTGTCACTAACAAGGACGTCGGGCAAACCACGGGTGGCGAACATGACCCGGAGGCTTTCAATGATGGTAGTGGACGTACATGACGATATTATTACACATTCAATCCATTTAGAGTAAGCATCCACTGCTACTAGGAACATGTTCCCTAGAAAGGGCCAGCGAAATCTACGTGGACCCTGGACCACAGTTTGGAGGGCTAAGACCACAGAATCAGTGGGGCTTCCCTTGGTGCATTATTCAACTGTGAACAAGTGTTACATTGGTGTACGCATGACTCCAATTCCGAGACAATGCCGGACCACTAAACGTGCGACCTGGCGATAGCCTTCATCATGACTATGCCTGGGTGGGTACTGTGTAGGTCGCGT
This sequence comes from Pristiophorus japonicus, assembly GCF_044704955.1. NCBI lineage: Eukaryota > Metazoa > Chordata > Chondrichthyes > Pristiophoridae > Pristiophorus > Pristiophorus japonicus. The sequence continues at coordinate 461,966,025 of NC_091977.1, read as the reverse complement.
ATAAACGTTTCCCTGTCTTTTTTTGGCAAAACCCCATAGGAGACAATCCAATTGGATGGATATTTCATCCTTGCATCGGTAAAACGGCTTAATTTCGTCTTTCCCCGGAAACAGCCGACCAGCTCCCATTAAGGTCGCCGTTTTTTACTAGTGATAGCACAGGGTCCTGGCTAGTCCAGGTCCTGATCTGGCGAGCCGTGACGGGTGACTCCTCACTCTCAAAAACATCCATTATAAGAAGCAAGTCTGTGGGTTGCGCCATTTCCACCCCGGTGGTGGGCAATGGTAGCCGACTGAGGGTATCAGCACAGTTATCAGTGCCTGGTCTGTGGCGGATTACATAGACATATGCAGATAATGTTAGTGCCCATCTTTGGACGTGGGACGAAGCATTGGTGTTAATACCTTTGTTTTCTGAAAACAGCGAAATAAACGGTTTGTGGTTAGGTTTCGAGCTTAAACCAGAGTCCAAATAGGTATTGGTGTATTTTCTTAACCCCATATACACATGCTAATGCTTCTTTCTCAACTATACTGTAGGCTCTTTCAGCCTTAGATAAACTTCTGGGCGCATATGCAACCGGTTGCAGTTTGCCTGACGCATTGGCTTGCTGTAACACACAATTGACCCTGTACGAACTAAACATTTACACTGGTCATACAATACAAGTAACTTGTTAGAATATAGCAGGTTTCTGGCCTTATCGAAGGAAGTCTCTTGCGATTTACCCCAAACCTAGTTGTCACCCTTACATAGCAATAAATGCAAAGGTTCCAGCAAAGTGCTCAATGATGCGCGGAACCGATTTCAGCCGATGGCAGCAGCCGAGCGAATCCCAAAAGGGCATCTGTGGTATATGAACAGTCCTTTGTGCATGTTGATGCATGTCAATCTTTTCAAAGGTTCAGCCAGCTCCTATTTCATGTAAGCAGAGGTTAGATCCAGCTTGGTGAACGACTTCCCCCCTGCTAACGTTGCGAACAGGTCCTCCGCTTTGGGTAGTGGGTACTGGTCCTGCAACGAGACTCGGTTGATCATTACCTTGTATTCTCCGCAGATTCTATCTGTCCCATCGCTTTTCAACACCGGAACAATTGGACTGGCCCACTCATTGAACTCGACTGGCGATATAATTCCCTCTCGTTGAAGTCTGTCCAGTTCAATCTCGACTTTCTCCCGCATCATATATGGAACCGCTCGGGCCTTGTGATGAATGGGCCGTGCATCAGGGACAAGTTAGATCTGCACTTTGGCGCCTGTGAAGTTGCCGATGCCTGGCTCAAATAACGACGGAAATTTGTTTAGCACTTAAGCGCATGAGGCATCATCCACCGAAGTCAGTGCTTTGATGTTGTCCCAGTTCCATCGGATCTTTCCTAGCCAGCTTCTGCCAAACAGTGTTGGGTCATTGCCTGGTACAATCCATAGTGATAAATCAAGCACAGCTCCATCGTACGATACCTTCACTGCTGCACTGCCAATGACTGGTATGAGCTCTTTGGTGTAAGTGCGCAGCTTTGTATAACTCGGGCTTAGTTTTGACCTTTGTGCCTTGTTGTCCCACAGTTTCTCAAAAGCCTTCTGGCTCATAATTGACTGACTCGCCCCCATGTCCAATTACATGGAAACTGGAATGCTATTTAATTTGACTTTCAACATTATTGGAGGGCTTTTGGTAGTGAAGGTGTGTACCCCATACACTTCCTCGTCAGCCTTGGCTGAGTTGCCTCTCTTAGTCATTCAGCGTGATCCGCGCCAGATCGGTCATCTTCTGCCGACTCTGCCACGTGGTGAGTCACAGCACGTTTGCATATTTGCTGGAGGTGCCCCATTGTTCCACAGCCTTTGCACACGTAGTGCTTGAATCGACATTTATGAGCTCTATGATTACCCCCGCGGTGCCAACATGGTGTTAATGGATTTGCATTCACGCCCCATGGCGGACTCTGAGTCATCCTAGGTCTGGCCTCTGCAGGCGTGTAAGCCCTGCCATGTACAGTTCTGCCTGCTGAAGGCATTACTTGCCGGTGAGCTTCGATGCTGAGAAAATATCTGCTTAGTGTTATTGTTTGTAGACATAAAAGCCTGGGCTATCGTGATGTCCTTGCTCAGATCTAGGGATTCGGCAGGCAGCAGTTTGCGAAGAATGACCTCGTGGCCAATTCCAAGCATGAAAAAATCCTGCAACATTTCCCCCAAAAATTCAGCAAATTCGCATGGCGTTTTAGGTCGGCAACATAGCTCGCACGTCTTGGCCCTCGGAGCAATGGTGAGTATAAAAGTGATACCTGGCCATTAAGATGCTCTCCTTCGACTTGAGGTGTTCCCGAACCAGGCTGCACAACTCTGCATGTCTTGTCCATTGATTTCGTTGGTGCTAGGACCCACAAACGGTGAGGAGAATCGCCCTGTGCTTGGCCGCGTTACTGTCCGTATCGAGCTCGTTGGCCACAAAGTACTGGTCAAGATGCTCAACGAAGGCTTCCCAATCATCACCCTCAACAAATCTCTCAAGAATACTAACGGCAGCCATAAGCGCGTGAAAGTTCGTGATCTATTACTCGTCGCCAATTGTTATGTTCAGAATAACTCCACAAAACTGTATGCTGCAAGTTCAAACTGATGTGACCTTCGTCTCTTCAATCAAACTCCAGAGTGCTGAAGCAGCATGGCAGATAACCTTTTATACTTGCTTGCATGGGGTGTGCAGGTGACCCTTGGGTCTCCAACAGGTGCACCCTCTGATGGCAAGTCTTACACTATCGTAAAGTTTACATACATAACAGTCACCCTCCTCCGCCTGCTCCACGATGACATGCAAGCAGTGATCCTGACCAACGGATCCATTACAGATCCAATCCATGTCCAGACCGGGAACCACCAGGGCTGCGTCATCGCACCAATCCTCTTGTCAATCTTCCTCGCTGCAATGCTCCACCTCACACTTAACAAGCTCACCGCTGGAGTGAAACTAAACTACAGAACCAGTGAGAAGCTGTTCATCCTCCGTCGTCTCCAGGCCAGATCCAAGACCATCCCAACCTCTGTCGTCGAACTACAGTACGCGGAGGACACTTGCGTTTGCGCACATTCAGAGGCTCCAAGTCATAGTCAACATCTTCACTGAAGCATACGAAAGCATGGGCCTTACACTAAACATCTGTAAAACAAAGGTCCTCCACCAGCCTGACCCCGCTACACAGCACTATTCCCCAGTCATCAAGATCCACAGCGTCGCCCTGGACAACGTGGACCACTTTCCATACCTCGAGAGCCTATTATCAACAAGGGCAGACATTGACGACGAGATTTAACACCGCCTCCAGTGCACCAGCGCAGCCTTCGTGTACCTGAGGAAAAGAGTGTTCAAAGATCAGGCCCTCAAAACTGCCACCAAGCTCATGGTCTACAGGGCTGCAGTGATACTCGCCCTCCTGTATGGACCATATACAGTAGACACCTCAAATCGCTGGAGAAATGCCACCAACTATATCACCGCAAGATCCTGCAAATCCCCTGGGAGGACAGACGCACCAACGTTAGTGTCCTCAACCAGGCCAATATCCCCAGCATCGAAGCACTGATCAAACTCGACCAGCTCCGTTGGGCGAGCCACATTGTTCGTATGCCTGACACAAGACTCCCAAAGCAAGTGCTCTACTCAGAACTCCTACACGGCAAGCGAGCCCAAGGTGGGCAGAGGAAACGTTTGAAGGACACCCTCAAAGCCTCCTTGATAAAATGCAACATCCCCACCGACACCTGGGAGTCCCTGGCCAAAGACCGCCCTAAGTGGAAGAAGTGCATCCAGGAGGTGACTGAGCACCTCGAGCCTTATCGCCAAGAGCATGCAGAAAGCAAGCGCAGGCAGCGGAAGGAGCGTGCAGCAAACGAGTCCCACCCTTTCCTTCAATGACTGTCTGTCCCACTGTGACAGAGACTGTAATTCCCATATTGGACTGTTCAGTCACCTAAGAACTCATTTTTAGAGTGGAAGCAAGTCATCCTCGATTTCGAGGGACTGCCTATGATGACGATGGATGATGATTTCCCCTCAAGGCGGGAAATCTGTAAGAATAAAAGTGTATGTTAATGATAGAATTATGATGTGTGATGGACTCGAGACTATTGATGTGGGATGTATGTAATTGAGATGAATTTGGTGTGTATGTATAAATGTCGAAAGTACAGATTATAATGGGGGGGGTGCCCTTTTTAGGACCGCATGTGGCTGCAGGATTGGGGGGGCCTGACGGCTTTTAGCTGTCATGTCGGAAAGCAGCAAGGGGTGATCGACACTGACGGGCTGCGGTTTGAACTCAAGAGCTCCCATTAAAGGAAACTGATGAACACAAAATGGATACAAAATGGCTCTTAACAGAGAAAAGACATTGGGCTAGTCTTTCCACTTTTGTGCAAATCAGCCAAAAATGGGCGTTATTTCCAGTGTGGGCGGTAAATATGGGTTTTGAGATCGCCGGATTATCGGCCATTTCCAAAACCCTAACTTTCCATTTTTTAAAATGGGTGTTACCGCGAACGATCTGAAATGGGCGTTTTGACCTTCTGCCATAAAGTGTCGCCAACCATAGCAACGGCATGGCAACGCTCGTTTCCTGCGTTTCAGGAGGTCAGGGGTCATCATTATATGCGCAGAAGAGGAGACAGAGAGAGAGGGAGCAGATAGGGACTGAAAGCATGTATGGGTGTGGTGTATGCTTGTTTGACTGTTGTGGGAGGCAGGAGGGAGATTCACCAGCAGCAAAAAGCCTACTAAGCCCCAAGAAGGTAGTTGGCACCGAGTTTTTGTCCAACAAATAATATATAACATGGAAGGGATGGAGAAGGCCCTGGAGCTGTTAACTAGGAACACTGGTGACAGACGGCTCCTAGTGGTCCCGGAGCGCGGCACTGCACCCCAAGGTGTCGCACCCCCATTGCCAATGACACATGGGAACCAGGAGGAAGAATTTGCTTCTGGCTTGGAGCACGTTCCCACCTCAGGACCGTCCTCTCTCGTCTCTGTCCAAACAGCGGTTCTGCCGTCATCCCCCCCAATGAAGCATCGTGTGAGGAGCTCCTCGGCCAGGCGGCTTGGAGTCAGGAGGGGAAGGGGTAGAAGTGGGGAGGAGAAGCGGGGGGGGGGGGGTTGGGGGGAGAAGGAAAGTGAGGTGCATGGCCGCAGGTGTTGTCTGGGGCATATTTTTAGGTTGCTGCTGCTATTTTGGTGGGAGGGTCGGGGCAAGGGCCGAGGGGTCTACCTTGTTGGTTTGCATTTGTGTTCTGTTTTGCTGGAAATGGGGACCATTGTAGTGATGTAAATGTGATAAATTTATTGTGGGATGGGATGGATGTTTTTTGTAGATATACTTATGATTTCAGACAAATGGTCGGATTAAATGTTTTTTATTTAACATAACCTTGTTGCGCATTGGCTCAGATAGCTGCACCGTTACACACTGATGATTCCTTAACATGAAAGGGTATAATTACACTTGAATCAATTTCAACTTTAATTGTCACCAAGGTGATGCACACCACAGATGTGTGACCTGCACACACACCAGTGTTGCAGCTTTGTAAATACCACCAACGTTCTTTCAAGCAAAGCGCTCATTTATGAGCTGCTGACGTAAGAGTCTTGCAGCTATGTAGCCACCACGGGCCCTTTCCTGCAGTCTGGAGGGGGGCGGGGGCGTGGTTTCATTGTCAGCCGGATTGTCTGGCCCGAGGTCAGCGTCCACCTCCTCATCTTCCTCTTCCTCTCTCTCCTGAGGTGGACCGTCAGACCCTTCTGGCAATTCTTGTCCCCTCCTGATAGCCAAGTTGTGCAGCATGGAGCATGCCACCACGAATTGAGCTACCTGTTCAGGGTGGTATTGGAGCTCGCCTCCTGAGTGGTCCAGGCATCTGAAGCGCTGTTTAAGCACTCCAATGGTTTTTTCGACTATATTGCGAGTGGATCTGTGGCTCTCGTTATATTGCTACTCGGCTTCGGTGTGGGTGTCACGCAGTGGGGTCATCAGCCACGTGGCGAGGCCATATCCTTTGTCACTAAATATCCAGCATGGGCCTTGTGGCTGACTGGTAAACATGTCAGATACAGCGATCTCACGCAGGATGTGAGCATCATGGATGCTGCCCGGAAATTTAGCATTCACTGCCATAATAATTTACTGGTGGTCGGCAACGAGTTGCACATTCAGGGAGTGGAATCCCTTGCAGTTCCTAAAAACCTCTGCATCCTGAAAAGGTACCTGCATCGTGATGTGCATACAGTCTATTGCTCCCTGCACTTTGGGGAAGTTAGCAATTCGGTAGAATCCTAAAGCCCTCTCAGTCTGAGCCTCCCTGGTCATGGGGAAGCTGATAAAGTCCATCCTGCTTGCGTAAAGGGCTTCAGTGACTTGTCTAATGCAGCAATGTGTGGCATGCTGAGATATAGCGCAAATGTCGCTAGCTGAAGCCTGAAAGGAACCCGATGCGTAGAACGAAAGTGCCGCAGTGACCTTGACCTTGATGGACAGTGCGGTCCTGATGGTGCTGGCAGGCTGCAGATCTCCCCTGATGAGCTGGCATATCTCAGTGATAACCTCCTTGTGGAAATGCAGTCTCCTAAGGCAGGTGGTGTTGGACAAGTTTAGGTAAGACTACTTCATCCTGTAAGTGCGGGGGATGTAACATCTAGTCCTCCTCATCAGTCTGGCACGTCTTATATTGGGCACATAATGCTGTCGAATGTACCTGCTGCCACCTCAAGTCTGCAGCATGTGCGTGGTCATCAAGAGTGGCTGAGAAATGACAGGCCCATTCCAATAGCTATCAGTATTACACCGATTGTTCACAAACAACAAATGTCCCCACTAAGACATCTAAAGTAAATTCCAATCATCCACAGTATGATAAGATGTATGTTCAGATGTTCACATCACCTTAAAAGACCTCCAGAGTACATCCAAACTCCTCCGAAGTTGAAGCAGAGCAACCTTTTAAATGATGCGACTGCGATTTAGAAAATGGTGTCCATACCGCTGTGATTAGTTCCGGTCAGTTCAACTTTTTCACAGCGTTTTTTTCAGCAAGCGATATTGTCGGTGAGCTGTGTGCGAGGTGCCAAAAGTAAGGATGGGTGATTTTCTGGGTGTTAGTTTTGGCAAATGCGATTTTTACGACAAAAAACAGTGGCTGGGCGGTATTATTAAATCTCGGCATTAATTACGTGCCGAAAGGAACGCTGGGCGATATTATGGGCATTGGTGTTGCCCATTCTGATCTTTCCGCCCCAAAAAAGTGGGCGAGCGGTATTATTTTTTATCGCCGTTACGTATATGCCGAAAGTAATGCTCGACGATACTTGACCGAGAAATGGGCGTTACTTTCCATTTTGTGGCTAAATGGGCAATATATGGGCGCTACAGCTCATTTCAGCATTAAAATGGATGTTAAGTGGGTGGTATGCATGCAAAAATAATGAAAATCTAGCCCATTAAGTTCAAGTCTCCTCTGGGTGGGCGGAGTTTAAGAAAACCGCACGAAACTTAACAAAAGATAGCATGACTTTAAGGGTAAGCAAACCCATCGAAACTCACCAAACTAGCAGAACAATTAAATGGTATTATTAGAAAAATGATTAACTTGATCAAGAAACGGCACCAGGTTCTGCAGACAGGCAGTAAGGAAAGCCAATTAAAGAACTGCCATTAAACTAAGAACTATGAAACTGGGGTTTTACACGCTTATGCTAGGGACAATGGACTTAAAAAATATTAAAATAGGAACCGAAAGCCTGCTCGTTCTCTCTTGATGACCACGCGGCCACGCTAGAAACCTCCCTCTACAGACCAGACCAAGAAGCAAGGAAGAAGACCGTGAGCTTTGCTTGACTCTGAGAGAAGTATAAGTCTGTTTAAATCTGTAACTCATTACTTCACCTGTTGTAATTAAGTAGTCCATAGGATACAAATAGACTGTTGTTTTGTCCGATAGACTACGTGCATGTGTTTAATAAACTTATTAAAAATTGTTTTAAAAGAATTGATCTTGCTGTCAATTTAACTACCACAGAAAGTTGTTGAGGCCAGTTTGTTAGATTATATTCAAAAGGGAGTTAGATGTGGCCCTTACGATTAAAGGGATCAAGGGATATGGAGAGAAAGCAGAAATGGGGTACTGAAGTTGCATGATCAGCTATGATTATATTGAATGGTGGCGCAGGCTCGAAGGGCCAAATGGCCTACTCCTGCACCTATTTTCTATGTTTCTATGTAATGCCAGAGAGAGAAAATCTTACAATTGAGTCATGGGTAACACATAGCATCTGGGGTAATGTCTCTTTAAGCAGTGTAACCTGAGTTTGCCTCAAAGAGATTTGAAGTATTTGGCGCCTTCTCGGATGATTCTCCTCCACTTTGAGCGGTCTTGGGCCAGGGATTTCCAAGAGTCAGTGGGGATGTTACATTTTTTCAAGGAGGTTTTGAGGGTGTCCTTGAAGCGTTTTCTCTGTCCTCCTGGGACTCGCTTGCCATGACGGAACTCGGAGTAGAGCGTTGTTTTGGGAGGCTAGCATCGGGCATGCGGACAATGTGGCCCGTCCATTGGAGCTGATCGAGCATGGTCAATACTTCGATGCTGGGTATGTTGGCCTAAGAGAGAACACTGATGTCCATGCGCCTATCCTGCTAGTTAGTGGATTTGCAGGATTTTGCGGAGGCAACATCGGTGGTACTTCTCCAGTGCTTTGAGGTGCCTACTGTACATAGTCCATGTCTCTGAAGCATATAGGACGGGTATTGTTGTAGGTATTAGGCACCCTAGGGCAACGGCACCTATAGGATAAGGTTAGAATTAAATATGTAACTTGTACCATAAAATGGCTACCAGTGAAGCCTCAAGGGATTTATGTTAGCTGAAATAGACCGCATTCCTGGAGACTGATACTTGTTGTTTCCCACACACAGGACCAGCAAGCAAGCTCTGCAGGTGTCTCTAATCAGCTAGGCCTCAGGACCAAATGTTCTAGTAACAATACGGCTCTGTAGCAGGATGGAGATAAGGAGGCTACCCAATGCCAGCATCCAAGGACAGTAAGATAAGAGAGGCCCAGGCCATATTACAAGACACATGAGTCATCCCTAGCAACACACCCCTGAGCAACACATCTCTTGGCAACACATGAGCCACTTTACGTTTAGAGACTAACGCTATTGGTCTAATGTAACTGTAGTAAACTGTTGTATGTAACGGTAGTAAACTGTTGTAAAACATATAAAGATCCATGAAACCCTTTGTTCAGCGGAGAGAAGCCTGGACTCAGTCTTGTGATTTCCTCCCCGCTGGTGTAAATAAAGGCCGCACTGGCGTTGGAACCGACTCTGAGTGTTGAGTGATTCTTCTGACAAACACTAACACTAACAGTGGCGTCACGAACAGGATTTCGGGGTCGCTGGGCGCCCTTGGAAAAACCCGGGTGAGTATACAAAACGACTTTTAATTATAAAGGGTGCGGAAGGTGGATGCTGGTTGATTGACATGAGCGGACGGTCCAATATCTCAAACACCTAGCCTGAGCCTGAATTAAGAGGACTTTAGTCCCACGTGACGGCCAGGAATTAAGTAGGTTCCGGGAACACACTTGCACCGTGGGATCGTGATACCGAGAGACATCTTCCGGACCCAGTAGTGTAATTTGAAATACCCCGGGGTAGAACCAAGTGGTGTACAGCGGCTAACGGAATCCAAACCTGTGAACAGGGTCGGACCAACGGGCCGAGCGGTGGTAGGTAGTCGTTAAGGTTAACATAAGCACTGCGGGAATTGCTTAAACGCGTTTTAAGAATTGTATAAGTCTGTGTAACAGCAGAACTTGTGACCTGACAGTAGCTAGGAGACGGTTTACTACAAGTTACGCTAGGTAGAAAGCGGACCTCTGAGAGTAGATTCCTAATGGTACTAGTCCTACCCAGAAATGGCCACGAAAGCAAGTAAACTCAAGTGGGGACCAGAAGGGTCCATTACCCACCATCTGGCGGAAAAGCAAAAGAAACTAATCGAGAAAATGGTGGGAGAAGGAACGGAAAGCCAAAAAGAAAAAAAGGCTGTGATCGTGATACTGCGAGCCCATGTAAATTAACATAGGAAGCTAAGATAAAAAAAACTGACGGTGATTGTCTTAAGTGAAGTATGGAAGAGGAATAGAGCCGGCCAAAAAAAAATGATTAATAGGAAAGAAGAGAGACTTTTGTGAACGTCTGTTTTAAATGAGAAGTGCCTGTGTGATTTTGTGACTGTGGAATGAATTTTTATGTTGTCATGTTTCTGAAAGCCTGGTTGGAAGAGGAATGCAAGTGTCTGTTTATTTTAGCTAACCCTTTGTAGTGCTGTCCTGTATGTGGGAAGTTTTAAGACATTTTAAGTTAGAAACGCAGGTGTGGATTTATTCGGATGATTCGGATGATAAGTTATGGAGCTAGGAAATGTACAAAGGATAGGTTTGTTGAGCAAAAGATAAAAAAATAATTTACTTGTCGAAAGAAAACATGCAATGATTGATTGGGTTGAAAGACATAAATTTAGTCTCAGAATGAGATAAAGAATGCTTTTAAAAAAAAAGAGCTTCTAGCAAAAAAAAAAGGTTTTAAATAAAGATTGAAATTACAAAGTTTGAATTGGGATTTTGAGATATTCAGAGAAGGCACAGAAAATAAAGACGCCACTTTGAAAGTAAACAAAATGTGTTTATGATGGAAAAAGACATAACTTACTAAATAATAGTTGATGTTTGCTGTGAAAAAGATATTGGTTTAATTAGAAAAAGAAAAAAAAAATTGGAAGAGGTAAAAAAACACTCAACATTGATAATGATTTTAAATTATGAGAAAGTTTCAATGCAGTTTGAAAAGATTTCCAAAATGGACAGTGTTTATCAAGAAAAGTCCCGAACAGTCTAAACAAGCAGGAGGGTTTTGAAGATCTAAGCTATGCGAACTCAGCACAGAGAAAAAAAAAACTGGGAATTAGAGAATCTTACTGAATTCTTAAATTCTTATAGAAAATGGAACTGGCACAGAAGTTTAGATTTTGTGCTGAGAGAGAAATAAAAAAAAAAAATTGAATTTCAGTAAACAAAATTGCTATTAAAAATGGTTTCGTTTTATATCAATTTTAAAAAAAAATTTCTTTGGCAAGTACTTGAATTAGAAGTTAAGAAAACATTGGAGTTTACTCTAAAATGCCGTCTTCCCTGATGAGAAGATTTTTATTATTTATGCTGTTTAACGGTTTCCTAATTTCTAAGTAAGTTTTGAAGGCACAAAGACTTTTTTTTCAGATGATTATGTGAAGTCACGTAATGACATCAGGTCTTCTTACAAACCTGGAAAGGAGTTAACCCTTTCCATTGACAGCCGTTTAAGATACTGAACATTATTAGTTTGGATTTCTTAATAGAAAAAAAAAGACTCAACTAACAGAGGAAACATGAAATAAAAACAGAGCTAGCTTATGTAATAATACTTGCCTGATACAATAAAGAAATAGATACTCAAACAAAACAAATTGAAGAGTTAAAAGCTAAGATAAACAGGCTGGAAGAGATAACGGGACTAGACGGATAGTGCAGTGCGCAGCCATAACACCATCACCTATGGCAATAGAGCCAATGTACCCCACGGTGGGTAGGTGTAGTCCACAAACCCAACCTAACGGTAAAGCAGACAACGATGTTCGGAGGAATAGCTTTGGCCTTGGTCATAATAGGAGTTTGAGTAATATTTAAGTGGGTAAAGACACGGGCGCACGCCCCACAGATTCAACTTGAAATGGTTCAATTCTAACCTTGTGCTTCTGATTTCGCAGGGTGACAGGGATACTCGTAGAGCAAAACCTAACCCCTGGTGACGACCAGGCCGTCTGTTTAAAATTACAGATAATACCTACCAGAATGGGAATACGAACTGCACTCCTCGTAATATGGATAGCCCTGCGACAGGCACGTACCCTGGACGACACCGACGGATTGCAGCGCACTCAGGAAATAAACAACTACATGAACTATGGAGTCTTGTTTAATTTAACGGATGGAATGTGCATCCCAGCAGCCAAGGACTGGAGCAAGGACAGGACTTATTTTAATGCATGGTTACAAGTGAATCCTAATAAGAATCCTAATAAGAGTATATGTACAGTGTTCCACAGGTATAAGGAGCAGCTGCATTAAACGGAGGGATGTCAAAGGGCCAGATGAATGTACTTTTGGCATAATTTGCGCGCCTCCGGGACAATCCCAGCAATCAGTCATCCGCAAAAAGGGAGTGGGACTGTGTGGGTACTACGAGGAGGTGGGGGCGGCTGCAATATCATTGTATGTATGCTTCTCACCCCCTCCGACACTGCACCCCATAAGAACCACTACATTGTCCGAGGAACTGCCTTGTCCCATAACTACTAAGGGACCAGAAAATGGGATTGTAATATACAACAAAGGGGAATTATTGTATGATAATGTTAAACATGAAATTGTGCCTGTTCTGATCAATATTTCAGGCATCCAGATGCCGGAATACTGTACAGAACAGTCAAGGAAAATGTACAATGTATTAAGTAAAGTTGTAATGCAACAGGCTGCTGATGCAATGGGTGCCAGTAGATTCCGAGGATAGGGGTCAGCCCCCAGGACAAAGAGGGAACTAAAACATGATATTGCTACCGTTTTCAATACAGGGACCTCCGTAGTAAACTCGATAGACATACAAGGATTAAATGAGAGGGTGGAACAGCTTAGAGGGGTGATGAAGGGGTTATTAGAGAGGGTGGAGCAAAACCAGGAAGACCAAGCCAACCTAGGAAAGGAGGGTGCCGAAATCCAGTTGGATGGCATCTCAGTCCTGGAAGCTCACGCCAAAACCATTAATCACCTCATTGATAGAGAAAAAGAAGATACAGGAAAGCAAAGACAGGGGCAACTCTGTCACGCTTATGGTTTATGGATGGTAGGACAGATCCGCCACAATCTCGACCAGATCCAACGCGAGAAAGTACCCGATTGGATAGACAGTTCACATCTGGCTCAGTTGGCTAACCAGAGGGGGACACTGGATAATTGTACTCTGAAGGGACTGACCCGAGTATACCCAGCAATTCCAGATTGCCAGATGGGTAGGAATACTGGGATAGAGATAGTCCTGATGATCCCTATAGCCACGCCGGACTCAGGGCCGTTCCCCCTATACCAATTACAGAATATCGGAGTAATACGGGAAAATGTCTCCATGCGTTACTATCTGACCACCACCTCCGCCGTTCGTCAAAACAACATACTTACCGGGATTTCCCTAACAGATTGCAAGCAAAGGGGGGAGATCACACTATGCCCTCACCCAGTAGGCCGAGGGGAGCTAGACGAGTGCGGGTTTAACCGAACCAACGGGTGTGTACTAGAAATAGTGCCCGCACATAGGCACTTCGCGAGGTCAGGTTATGGAGGAAAAGGAAGATATTGCGTCTCTACCACAGAGCGTTCATACCAGTATAATAACCTGCAGTGCCCTATACCACAGCCAAACTTTTGCTTTACGCCACTACGACCTGTCACGATCGGGCAAGTGCGTATCACCCAGGTTAGGCGCCGGATGTCCGAAGTTATTGAGGTAACCGATCAGCTCCATGATCATTTGCAGGATTATGACGAGCCAGATCAGGTCCCTATCCCACATCTAACCAAAGTATTACGAGAATTGAGGCTCAGGGTGGGTTAATCCGTAAAGCTCTACCACCAACTGCAAACTAAAATCAAAGTACTGGAAGAAGATATCGAAATAGACTTACAAAGTCAGAGTTGGTGGAGTAAGGTCTGGGACTGGGGAATAAATGTGAATATCCATCCTTGGATTCATATAATTTCACACATACTGGTTGGGATACAATCTTAGCAATAACATGGGGCATAATGGCCTGCCAGGCATGCAGACACCATTTGACCTTAGTTAATTTGATCTAAGCAACCGGGACTCCTGAAACCGCGTGACTGGCCAGCACGTTGAGGCAGGGAGTACCGGGCCGTGCACAAAATCTAACGTAAGTTGGGCGGTCGGTTAAAGGGGGACTAGAACTAGTCCCCTTACCAAAAGGAGGGAATTGTAGGTATTAGGCACCCTAGGGCAACGGCACCTGTAGGATAAGGTTAGAATTAAATATGTAACTTGTACCAGTGAAGCCTCAAGGGATTTATGTTAGCTGAAATAGACCGCATTCCTGGAGACTGATACTTGATGTTTCCCACACACAGGACCAGCAAGCAAGCTCTGCAGGTGTCTCTAATCAGCTAGGCCTCAGGACCAAATGTTCTAGTAACAATACAGCTCTGTAGCAGGATGGAGATAAGGAGGCTACCCAATGCCAGCATCCAAGGACAGTAAGATAAGAGAGGCCCAATCCATGTTACAAGACACATGGGTCATCCCTAGCAACACACCCCTGAGCAACACATCTCTTGGCAACACATGAGCCACTTTACGTTTAGAGACTAACGCTATTGGTCTAATGTAACTGTAGTAAACTGTTGTATGTAACGGTAGTAAACTGTTGTAAAACATATAAAGATCCATGAAACCCTTTGTTCAGCGGAGAGAAGCCTGGACTCAGTCTTGTGATTTCCTCCCCGCTGGCGTAAATAAAGGCCGCACTGGCGTTGGAACCGACTCTGAGTGTTGAGTGATTCTTCTGACAAACACTAACACTAACAGGTATCACTACTGCTCTGTCGACCATGAGCATGGTGCCAGGTTTGAAATCCTGGTCTTCGAACAGTCTTTTCCTCAGACAACCGAAGGCTACGCTGGCACACTGAAGACGGTGTTGGACTTCGACATTGATGTCTGTCCTTGCTGACAGTAGTATCCTGCGATATGGAAAGTGGTCCACATTGTTCAAGGTCTCGTCATGGATCTTGATAATTGGGGGGCAGTGCTGTGTGGCGGGGCAGTTTGGTAGAGAACCTTTGTCTTATGGATGTTTAATGTAAGGCCCAGACTCGCGTACACTTCGGTGAAGGTGTCAACAATGGTTTGGAGTTCGGCCTCTGAGTGTGCACAAACTCAAGCGTCGTCTGCATACTGTAGTTGAATGATAGAGGTTGGAACAACCTTGAATCTGGACTGGAGGAAACGGAGGTTGAACAGTTTCCCGTTTGTACTGCAGATTAGCTCCACTCCAGTGGGGAACATGTTAAAGGTGAGATGAAGCATTGCAGCAAGGAAGATTGAGAAGAACGTCGGTGCGATGACGTAGCCTTGCGAACTGGTTGTCAGACAGGAAGCAAAGAGTAGGAGTAAATGGGTACTTTTCGGAATGGCAGGCAGTGACTAGTGGGGTACCGCAGGGTTCTGTGCTGGGGCCCCAGCTGTTTACATTGTACATTAATGATTTAGACGAGGGGATTAAATGTAGTATCTCCAAATTTGCGGATGACACTAAGTTGGGTGGCAGTGTGAGCTGCGAGGAGGATGCTATGAGGCTACAGAGTGACTTGGATAGGTTAGGTGAGTGGGCAAATGCGTGGCAGATGAAGTATAATGTGGATAAATGTGAGGTTATCCATTTTGGTGGTAAAAACAGAGAGACAGACTATTATCTGAATGGTGACAGATTAGGAAAAGGGAAGGTGCAACGAGACCTAGGTGTCATGGTACATCAGTCATTGAAGGTTGGCATGCAGGTACAGCAGGCGGTTAAGAAAGCAAATGGCATGTTGGCCTTCATAGCGAGGGGATTTGAGTACAGGGGCAGGGAGGTGTTGCTACAGTTGTACAGGGCCTTGGTGAGGCCACACCTGGAGTATTGTGTACAGTTTTGGTCTCCTAACTTGAGGAAGGACATACTTGCTATTGAGGGAGTGCAGCGAAGATTCACCAGACTGATTCCCGGGATGGTGGGACTGACCTATCAAGAAAGACTGGATCAACTGGGCTTGTATTCACTGGAGTTCAGAAGAGTGAGAGGGGACCTCATAGAAACGTTTAAAATTTTGACGGGTTTGGACAGGTTGGATGCAGGAAGAATGTTCCCAATGTTGGGGAAGTCCAGAACCAGGGGTCACAGTCTAAGGATAAGGGGTAAGCCATTTAGGACCGAGATAAGGAGAAACTTCTTCACCCAGAGAGTGGTGAACCTGTGGAATTCTCTACCACAGGAAGTAGTTGAGGCCAATTCACTAAATATATTCAAAAGGGAGTTAGATGAAGTCCTTACTACTCGGGGGATCAAGGGGTATGGCGTGAAAGCAGGAAGTGGGTACTGAAGTTTCATGTTCAGCCATGAACTCATTGAATGGCGGTGCAGGCTAGAAGGGCTGAATGGCCTGCTCCTGCACCTATTTTCTATGTTTCTATGTTTCTATGACCCTGGTCTGCACTTGTATTGGGTCTGTGGTGGATCCGTTGGTAAGGATCACGGCTTGCATGTCATTGTGGAGCAGGCTTTCTTCTGTGATGTAGCCGTTCTATGATGGGGCCTCGGTTTAATGTCTCATCCGAAAGCCAGCGCCTCCGACAGTACGGCACACCCGCAGTACTGCAGTGGAGTGTCAGCCTAGATTTTTGTGTTTGAGTCTCTTGAGTGGGCTGACAATGTACCCCAAAGCAAAGATAAAATTAAAAAAAACAATCCGGAATCCCATGAAATTAAAACAAAATCTGGTTTATTGTGTTGGGGGTAAAGCAACGGCGTCCGGGGCAGCAGTACAACCTGAGTTTGCCTGCAGTGTCTCTGTAAACAGTGCGCCGCGTCAGTCACGTGCAGCAGCAGCATTGTGCGTGGGTGCGCGCGGCCGCCGAGTAGCAATTGGAGCGGGGCAGCGCCGAGCGGATGGCGGCGGCGGTGGCGTTCGCGACTCAAACCGGGACCCAGCGCGAGGCCGGCTCACCGGCGCTAACGAGTGCTGGGCGGGTAGGCGGCGGCGGCGGAGGTGTGCGCTCTCTCTGCAGCCGGCGGGTTCGGGCGCCTGGCCTCCCGGGGCCCTGTTAGGCAGTCGGTGGGGAGCGAGACAGCGGTTTGTTAGTGTGTGTCCCTCCCCTCTCTAAAATAAGCATGAGACAGGACGTGGCAGTAACCCCCCTCCCCTCCTCCGTCACAGACACCGGGATCATTTAAAAAAAAAACCTTTTTGCAGCCTTTGGGAGCATCCCATCCCTCTAACCCCCTCGGCCGGGAGCCGTTGCTGCAACACTTTTAGCCTCACTCTTTTACTCCGCCCCAGGTCTGCAGCTGCACCGAGTGATGTAGAGTTTCGGCTAAAAGTGAGCGAACCTTTCCGAGTCTCCAAAGGCAAATCGGATTTTTTTTAAACATATTTTTGTTGCACAAGTTCTTGAAGCGAGGATTTTTTTTTTGTGTAAGACTGTTTGGAGAGATTTAATTTCTTTCCCCGGCCAAATATGTGGAACTCTGGCATCGGATGGTTGCCGGTTTTGAGCAAAGTGTTGAAGAAGTTGAATAAAGGTCACTTGGCGTTGAGCCGGGGCTTGCAGAGACCCTGCCCCGACTCGCTGCTGCTGGGCCAGGCGGATGCGGTGGACGCGGCTTCGTACGGCGAGCGAATGCAGGTGAAGCCCGAGCTGAGTCTGCAGCACCAGGGGATGGAGAGCGAGCTGCCCATGCTGGGAGACCCCAAGGCGACGTGTTGTTTGAACGGCTTTTGCCTGAAGAGCTTTTTGCTAGTCTGCCTGCTGACCATCGTCTGTTTCTCGTCGCTGGCGCTGGCGCGGCGCTACCTGAAGGACCTGCTGCTGTGGGTGGAGAGCTTGGACAGCCTGGTCGGGGCACTGCTCTTCGTCGTGGGTTTCATCGCCGTCTCTTTCCCCTGCAGCTGGGGTTACATCGTGCTGAATGTGGCCGCCGGTTACCTGTACGGCTTCGTGCTGGGCTTGGGGTTGGTGGTGATCGGCGTGCTGATCGGGACGTTCATCGCTCACCTGCTTTGCAAGAGGCTGCTGACGGCGTGGGTTTTGGCCAAGGTCCGGGGCAACGAGCAGCTGAGCGCCGTGGTCAGAGTGGTGGAAGGAGGCAGCGGACTGAAGGTGGTGGCTTTGGCCAGACTCACCCCCATTCCTTTCGGACTGCAGAATGCAGTGTTTTCGGTTAGTATCAGTGTTGGAAACGACATGAGGGGCATAATGGGATATTACTTTGACCTGCATCCTCTATTGCAATTGTAAATAGCGTAATTCCAAAGAAAAACTACTGCAAGCTTACTCCATTTATTTTACAACTTGTTGCTCAGGTAACCCATCCAAATCCTGTCACATTGAATATTTCTCCCCTATGTCGACGAAAAGTCTCGCCATCTAATTGGGGATTGAAATCTAAGTAACACTTTTATTTACCATTCGCTTAGCTTAATGAGTGACTATTTTGTATGATATTCTGTTTAGAGTCTGCATACATAAATTATAGTATCACGAGCTGCATTTTGACACTTAATTATGGTACTTATCAGATGATTCCTGTGTTTTTTCTAAAGCTTTTTGATTTCCTATCTTAACAGATCGCTGGTAAGGGAGAGTATTTGCACTTGTTTAATTTCCATAGAGATTTATTGGTGGTTCCTCCAGTCTGGCGATCAGCGCTGCAGTTTGGGGAATGGACTCACAATTATTCAAGTTTAATTAAAAACGTATAACGCTGTTTTTTAAAAAAAAAATAACGCAGTAATGGTTCTGGCCCTAGTTTTCAATAGCCCATAGTCCTTTTCATAACTTTAAATACTGTTGATGAAATCCAACATGATGACCCAGAATCAATGTTAAGTTACTTTTCACCAATTGTCAATGCAGATGACATATTTTAAATGAGACTGAAATGGGGAAAACTTAGATTCATCTTGGACACTATCGCATTCACGCTGTTCTTCTTGAGCATCAGAATACTGTACCTTAAAGTTAATGGCCCGCCTGGTAAAGCATCATTAAAATTGATAATACACACCACTGTCCAAGTATGAACTTAGTGCTAAACTCTAGTATGAGATCACTTCAGGAGGCAGTCTTGCACTCTGCTTTGTTTCCACTCTTTATGCTTTGTTTCCACTGCATATAATTGTAATCAAAATGGAAAATGCTGGAAATACTCAGCAGTTCAGGCAGCATCTGTGGAGAGAGAAATAGTTAATGTTTCAGGTCCTTTCACTATCAGCTCATCAACCAGAAATGTTAACTATTTTTCTCTCTCCACAGATGCTGCCTGAGTATTTCCAGCATTTTTCTACATTTCATTTTTCCAGCATCTGCTGTATTTTGCTTTTTCAGTATAATTGTAGCTTAGTGCGAAGTCACGTTTGGAAAAATTTCTAACAATGGCATTTTTAAAACTTTATTTTGAATGTTAGGACAGAGTCAGCTAACATGAAAATTTAACTGATATTCTGATGTTGGCAAAGAGCACTATCGTCTGGGTAGAAAATGATGTGAAAGTTGGTAATATAATTTGGATCTGCCCATACAGGTATCATCTGAAAGCAGTACCTGTAGTTTAATACCTTTGTGCTTATAGTTTGTGACACATGTGGGTTACACTTTACAGTAAAGGATGAAAATCCCACACTTACAGTATCCTAAATTGAAATTTCTGTGTTTGCTGAGGATTGCCAATTCGTAATACAAAATGTACTACCGATTGGGCCTGCATTGTGTACTCGTTCGGACTAATGGGATACTGAAAGAGACCTTGGAGCAGCGGTACCTATAAAGTGTGTTTATGTCTCCGTTAGTGTTCACAAAAGAAAACATGGCTACTTTTCCAATAGAAGTGGAATTTCTAGGAAGTGATGAGAAAATATTAGTTAGAAAATTGGAAATAAAAATTTACCACACAGGTAATTGGGGAGCTGTTTGAGATTAGTCATATTATGGATTTGTTGGAAATTGGAATAGCTCCTGAGGATTGATAAAGGATGAACATGGTATCAATTGTTTTTAAAAAAGGTATAGAGAGAACCCTGGAGCTATGGGCCACTGATTCTATTTGTAGTAGTAAAGCATTAGAAGGCATTTTGAAGGAGGGAATAATAAAGTACCTAGAGCAATGAGAACTACGAGGGAGTCGGCATGCCTTTACGGGTTGGAAATCATGTTTGACTAATTGTTTTAGTCTCCAGGAGATAACAGACCTAGAGAGTTTAAAAAAAAAAATGAATCAAAAAGGTTAATGGAAAGTTAGCCTTTATCTCCAGGGAATTCGAATACAAAAACGAGAAGTGATGTTTCAGTTGTACGTAGCCTTGATTTAAACCCCATCTGGAGTACTGTGTTCAGTTTGGGCTCTGAACCTTAGAAAAGATATACTGGCCTGGGAGGAGGTACATTACCGTTTCACCAGAATGGTACCAGATTAAAATAGGACCGGTTGCATAAACTTGGTTTGTATTCCCTTGAGATTAGAAGGTTAAGAGGTAATCTAATCAAGGTGTTCAAAATAGTGGAATATTTCTGTGGTCAGTAACACATTGTTTGTGTTCAATATAAATGATTTGGAAATGGGTGCGAAACCAAGTTATCTAGGTTTGCTGCTATGAAATGAATGTGGGCAGGTACTGCAAACACCCAGGAATGTGCAGATCAAATACTAAGGGATTTGCATAGATTGGGGATTAGGCTGACAAGAGACAGATGTAACTTAATAGGAACAAATGTAAGTTGAGACTGGGAAGGAGGGCATGCAATGGAAGTGTAAGATGAACAGTGATAGAATGTAGAACACTACATAGGAGAGGTATTTGTATGCTGATGGCTGGCTTGTTGAAATGAATGGGCTGAAAATTGCGGCCTCGCTTGGTGCGTCCGACGAGGCCTCGCAAGACACATCCTACGCAGCCCCGCAAGAAGGACATCCGCAGGGCACAGATTGTGCTATTTGCCCAGCGAATGTCCTTCAAACTCTTGCGCCTGGTAAAAACAGGCGCATAGTTTACTTTTTTAATTACATTTAATTTCAATTAATTTTAAATATGTGAGATGTTTTATTCATTTATTATGCTGTGTTTTCGGGGTTTATTCTCATTGATGGTAATGGGAACTTGTACAAACGGAGTTCCCATTTTTATCAACGAGAATACTGCATAGTGATTGGTGGTCCAAGCCTCCATGACTCCAGCATGTACGAAAGACATTTCCCCATGCGCTGCACAGCCAATCTAGGCCTCCGACCGGAATCCTACGTTCTTCTGGGACCACCGGGTACTTTCGTAGATTTTTTCGGGTCAGAGATGTTCATACGAAGGAAGCCTCCAACCGCAATTTTCCCCCCCCCATTAATAAAAATTTCCAAAAAATATATATTTTTTCTAAAACATTGAATTACATTCAATTTCAATTAATTTTAAATATGTGAGGGTTCTTTTTTATTTATTGTGTGCTGTTTCTTGTTTTAGGGGTTTTTCTTATTGATACTAATGGGAGCTCGTAAAAACGGAGTTCCCATTATTATAGAAAGAGAAAATAGGTGCAGGAGTAGACCATTCGGCCCTTTGAGCCTGCACCAGCATTCAATATGATCATGGCTGATCATTCACCTCAGTACCCCTTTCCTGCTTTGTCTCCCATACCCCTTGATCCCTTTAGCAGTAAGGGCCATATCTAACTCCCTCTTGAATATATCCAATGAACTGGCATCAACAACTTTCTGCAGCAGGAAATTGCACAGGTTAACAACTCTCTGAGTGAAGAAGTTTCTCCTCATTTCAGCCCTAAATGGCCTACCCCTTATCCTAAGACTGTGTCCCCTGGTTCTGGACAACATCGGGAAAATTCTACCCGCATCTAACCTGTCCTGTCAGAATCTTATATGCTTCTGAGATCCCCTCTCATCCTCCTAAACTCCAATGTATAAAGGCCCAGTTGATCCAGTCTCTCCTCATGTTAGTCCTGCCATCCTGGGAATCAGTCTAGTGAACCTTTGCTGCACTCCCTCAATAGCAAGAAATGCCTTCCTCAGATTAGGAGACCAAAACTGAACAAAATATTCCAGGTGAGGCCTCACCAAGGCACTGTACAACTGCAGTAAGACCTCCCTGCTCCTATACTCAAATCCCCTAGCTATGAAGGCCAACATACCATTTGCTGTCTTCACCGCCTGCTGTACCTGTATGCCAACTTTCAATGTCTCGTTGCACCTTCCCTTTTCCTAATCTGCTATTCAGATAATATTCTGCCTTTGTGTTTTTGCCACCAAAATGGATAACCTCACATTTATCCACATTATACTGCATCTGCCATGCATTTGCCCACTCATCTAACCTGTCCAAGTCATAGAAACATAGAAAATAGGTGCAGGAGTAGGCCATTCGGCCCTTCGAGCCTGCACTGCCATTCAATGAGTTCATGGCAGAACATGCAACTTCAGTACCCCATTCCTGTTTTCTTGCCATACCCCTTGATCTCCAAGTAGTAAGGACGACATCTAACTCCTTTTTGAATATATTTAGTGAATTGGTCTCAACAACTTTCTGTGGTAGAGAATGCCACAGGTTCACCACTCTCTGGGTGAAGAGGTTTTTCCTTATCTCAGTCCGAAATGGCTTACCCCTTACCCTTAGACTGTGACCCCTGGTTCTGGACTTCCCCAACATTGGGAACATTCTTCCTGCATCTAACCTGTCTAAACCCGTCAGAATTTTAAACGTTTCTATGAGATCCCCTCTCATTCTTCTGAACTCCTGTGAATACAAGCCCAGTTGATCCAGTCTTTCTTGATATGTCAGTCCCACCATCCTGGGAATCAGTCTGGTGAACCTTCGCTGCACTCCCTCAATAGCAAGAATGTCCTTTCTCAGATTAAGAGACCAAAACTGTGCACAATATTTAAGGTGTGGCCTCACCAAGGCCCTGTACAACTGTAGTAACACCTCCCTGCCCCTGTACTCAAATCCCCTTGCTATAAAGGCCAACATACCATTTGCTTTCTTAACCACCTGCTGTACCTGCATGCCAACCTTCAATGACTGATGTACCATGACACCCAGGTCTCTTTGCACCTCCCCTTTTCCTAATCTGTCACCATTCAGATAATAGTCTGTCTTCGCGTTTTTGCCCCCAAAATGGATAACTTCACATTTATCCACATTATACTGCATCTGCCATGCATTTGCCCACTCACCTAACCTGTCCAAGTCACCCTGCAGCCTCCTAGCATCCCCCTCACAGCTCACACCGCCACCCAGTTTAGTGTCATCTGCAAACTTGAAGATATTACACTCAATTCCTTCATCCAAATCATGGATGTATGTTGTAAAGAGCTGGGGTCCTAGCACTGAGACACCCCACTAGTCACTGCCTGCCATTCTGAAAAGGACCCGTTTATTCCGACTTTCTGCTTCCTGTCTGTCAACCAGTTCTCTATCCACGTCAGTATATTACCCCCAATACCACGTGCTTTGATTTTGCACACCAATCTCTTGTGTGGGACCTTGTCAAAAGCCTTTTGAAAGTCCAAATACACCACATCCACTGGTTCTCCCTTGTCCACTCTACTAGTTACATCCTCAAAAAATTGCAGAAGATTTGTCAAGCATGATTTCCCCTTCATAAA
The DNA here is from genome assembly GCF_044704955.1 of Pristiophorus japonicus. Taxonomy (NCBI): domain Eukaryota; kingdom Metazoa; phylum Chordata; class Chondrichthyes; family Pristiophoridae; genus Pristiophorus; species Pristiophorus japonicus. The sequence continues at coordinate 461,942,453 of NC_091977.1, read as the reverse complement.
TCCATGCTGACTTGGACCGATCCTGTCACTGCTTTCCAAATGCGCTGCTATTTCATCTTTAACAATTGATTGCAACATTTTCCCCACTACTGATGTCAGGCTAACCGGTCTATAAATACCCGCTTTTTCTCTCCCCTTTTTAAAAAGTGGTGTTACATTAGCTACCCTCCAGTCCATAGGAACTGATCCAGAGTGGATAGACTGTTGGAAAATGATCGCTAATGCATCCACTATTTCTAGGGCCACTTCCTTAAGTACTCTGGGATGCAGACAATCAGGCCCCGGGGATTTATCGGCCTTCAATCCCATTAATTTCCCTAACACAATTTCCCGCCTAATAAGGATATCCTTCAGTTCCTCCCTCTCACTAGACCCTCGGTCCCCTAGTACTTCCGGAAGGCTACTTGTGTTTTCCTTCGTGAAGACAAAACCAAAGTATTTGTTCAACTGGTCTGCCATTTCTTTGTTCCCCATTATAAATTCACCCTGAATCTGACCTACGTTTATCTTCACTAATCTTTTTCTCTTCACATATCGATAGAAACTATTGCAGTCAGTTTTTATGTTCCTGGCAAGCTTCTTCTCGTACTCTATTTTCCCCCTCTTAATTGAACCCTTTGTCCTCCTCTGCTGAATTCTAAATTTCTCCCAGTCCTCAGGTTTGTTGCTTTTTCTGGCCAGTTTATATGCCTCTTCCTTGGATTTCACACTATCCTTAATTTCCCTTGTTAGCCATGGTTGAGCCACCTTCCCCGTTTTATGTTTACTCCAGACAGGGATGTACAATTGCTGAAGTTCATCCATGTGATCTTTAAATGTTTGCCATTGCCTATCCACAGTCAACCCTTTAAGTATCGTTTGCCAGTCTATTCTAGCCAATTCACGCCTCAAAGCATCGAAGTTACCTTTCCTTAAGTTCAGGACCCTAGTTTCTGAATTAACTGTGTCACTCTCCATCTTAATAAAGAATTCTACCATGTTATGGTCACTCTTCCCTAAGGGGCCTCGCACAACTAATTAGTCCTTTCTCATTACACATCATTACACTAGGATGGCCAGCTCCCTAGTTGGTTCCTCGACATATTGGTCTAGAAAACCATCATTAATACACTCCAGGAAATCCTCCTCCACCGCATTGCTACAAGTTTGGTTAGCCCAATCAATATGTAGATTAAAGTCACCCATGATAACTGCTGTACCTTTATTGCATGCATCCCTAATTTCTTGTTTGATGCTGTCCCCAACCTTACTACGACTGTTTGGTGGTCTGTACACAACTCCCACTAGCGTTTCTGCCCCTTGGTATTCCGTAGCTCCACCCATACCGATTCCACATCATCTAAGCTACTGCCCTTTCTTACTATTGCATTAATTTCCTCTTTAACCAGCAATGACACCCTGCCTCCTTTTCCTTTCTGTCTATCCTTCCTAAATGTTGAATACCCTGGATGTTGAGTTCCCAGCCTTGGTCAACCTGGAGCCATGTCTCCGTGATGCCAATTACATCATACCCGTTAACTGCTCTCTGTGCAGTTAATTCATCCACCTTATTCCGAATACTCCTCGCATTGAGGCACAGAGCCTTCAGGCTTGTCTTTCTAATGCATTTTGCCCTTTTAGAATTTTGGTGCAAAGTGGCCCTTTTTGCTTTTTGCCTTGGGTTTCTCTGCCCTCCACTTTTACTTTTCTTCTTTCTATCTTTTGCTTCTGCCCCCATTCTACGTCCCTCTGTCTCCCTGCATAGGTTCCCATCCCCCTGCCATATTAGTTTAACTTCTCCCCAACAGCACTAGCAAACACTCCCCATCGGACATTGGTTCCGGTCCAGACCGTCCGGTTTGTACTGGTCCCACCTCCTCCACAACCGGTTCTAATGTCCCAGGAATTTGAATCCCTCCCTTTTGCACCACTCCTCAAGCCACGTATTCATCTGAGCTATCCTGCGATTCCTACTCCGACTAGCACGTGGCACTGGTAGCAATCCTGAGATTACTACTTTTGAGGTCCTACTTTTTAATTTAGCTCCTAGCTCCCTAAATTTGTCTTGTAGGACCTCATCCCATTTTTTACCTATATTATTGGTACCTATATGCACCACGACAACTGGCTGTTCAACCGCCCTTTTCAAAATGCCCTGCACCTGATCCGAGCCATCCTTGACCCTTGAACTGGGGAGGCAACATACCATCATGGAGTCTCGGTTGCGGCCGCAGAAACGTCTTATCTATTCCCCTTACAATTGAATTCCCTATCACTATAGCTCTCCCACTCTTTTTCCTGCCCTCCTGTGCAGCAGAGCCACCCACGGTGCCATGAACTTGGCTGCTGCTGCTCTCCCCTGATGAGTCATCCCCCTCAACAGTACCCAAAGCGGTGTATCTGTTTTGCAGGGGGATGACCGCAGGGGATCTGTGCACTACCTTCCTTGCACTGCTCTTCCTGTTGGTCATCCATTCTCTATCTGGCTGTGTACCCTTTACCTGTGGTAAGACCAACTCACGAAACGTGCTATTCATGTTATTCTCAGCATTGTGGATGCTCCAGACTTCTTCATCCCGCAGCTCCAGGGCCGCAACGCAGTCCGTCAGGAGCTGCAGGCGGATGCACTTCCCGCACACGTAGTCGTCAGGGACACCGGAAGCGTCCCTGACTTCCCACATAGTAGAGGAGGAGCATAACACGTGTCCGAGCTGACCTGCTATGACTTAACCCTTAGATAAATTTAAATGGGCAACAACAATGCTAAAGGTTACTTACTGATATAGAAAAGCAAAAGAAAAACTACTTGCCAATCACTTACCCCCTTGACTGTGATGTCACCTTTCGATTTCTTTCTACTTTTTTGCCTTCTCTCGCAGCTGCAGCTGCACCAGCTGGTCTTTATCGGCCGCTTCGCTGTCCCCGAACTCCCGCCTCTCTGACTGCCGCCGCCTCCTCTCTGACTGCCGCTGGGCCTGTCTCGGCGGTTCCGCTGTCCCCGAACTCCCGCCTCTCTGACTGCCGCTGGGCCTTTATAGGCCGCTCCGCTGTCCCCGAACTCCCACCTCTCTGACTGCCGCCACTTCTCTGACTGCCGCTGGGCCTTTATAGGCCGCTCCGCTGTCCCCGAACTCCCGCCTCTCTGACTGCCGCTGGGCCTTTATAGGCCGCTCCGCTGTCCCCGAACTCCCGCCTCTCTGACTGCCGCTGGGCCTTTATAGGCCGCTCCGCTGTCCCTGAACTCCTGCCCCTCTATCAGTGAGAATACTCGACAGTGATTGGTGGTACAGGACGTGTGATTCCAGCATATGCGTTTGTATGTGGAAGACAGATCCCCTACGCTGTGCAGCGAATGAAGGCCTCTGACTGGAATCCTACGTTCCTCTGGGAATACCAGGTATTTTTGTAGATTTTTGGGGGGGGTCTGAGGCCTTCGTCCGAAGGAAGCCTCCAACCACAACTTTCGGCCCATTGGAATAATATGTATCTGCAGTAAAGAAGCCAAATTTGATCTTGGGTTGTTTAGCCTGAAGAATGCATTACAAGGCCCAAAGACAATAGTGGAACTTGTGAAGAATACTAGTTCAATTTCTACAGAGATGGTCTCTGTAGTTAACAACAATGTAGTACAGTGGGGACATCCAGGCTGTGAAGAAAGTACTGAGGACGGCAACAAAGCTGATGATTAGAGTTTAAGCACATGAGCTGAATGGAGAGACGTAGGTAATTCGCTATATTTGCACTAGAGAAAAGAAAGCTAATTTATTGGAGTTTTGTTACGCTGAACCTAATAACTGTAACTAGAGAACACATACTGGATCTTGGAAGAGGAAAAGTGAACACATCACATATTCAACTACCCTATAGACGGTTATCAATTTGTGAAACAGATGGCCTAGAGAAATAGTAGAATTAGAAGTTGATGGCAGATTCAAGAGGATACAGGGTAGTTTGTTTTGGCAAAATAAACAATTAAGGCGTACAAGACAGTTCAGTGGATTTATTCTAACTTTTAAGACCAGCAAGATGGTCTCCAGTGGCCATTCTAATATTCTGCTTCTGCAGTACCAAAGCGGTAAATTAAAAACAGCACGAGGAAGCTTTCTTTTCATTGTAAAAACAAGTCAAAACTTTTAAATTACTTAAGTCTCTGACATGTAGTCATAAAGTAGCTTGGTTGTCACTGCAAACAATATTAATGCAACATTTACAGCTGTTCCACAAAAAAAAATTGGTAGGAGTTATAAATGAATAGTAAAATGTTTTGTAGGCCAAGTTTGAAGCAGTCATTCCAACAAAAAAATGGGTATCAGCATTACTTGAATCATACATTCCTTTTTTTTTTACTTGGCATGGAATCGAATCTGCTTTGTGGACATCTTGAATATGCACTGTGTGCTGCTCTGTGATGTGCTGTTACATTAAAATGAGTTGTATTTTCAGTCAGATCCTGAAACTGGGAACACTTGAGAGAGCAAGTTTGCAAACGGTGAATATCTTCCAGCAAATTATAAAGCAATCCTACAGGGAGCAGTGATTTACAAAACAGCTTGCTGAGAACAGGTGTCAAGTACCTGGGGATTAATGTAAGCTGAATAGAGAAGAAATTGAACCTATGAGTTACGCTTTTCAGATGGAAAGATAGGTTCTCTGCCTCCATCATTGCAGGACTGCATAAACGTTTGTCTCAATATTGTGTGTTTATCTTTAAAATTATGTAGAGTTGAATGACCCCAATGTATGTCTATTTATTTTGGAAATTTACTAATCTGTTCAGAGATTTTATAAGCAAAAGTAAAGCATGGATTGGCATTGTGAAGCTTAAAAGTAAAAACTATTGGAGCCTAGCAATAAAGTGTACTGTAGATTTCAATATAAAGCAATATTGTAGTGTGTACAAAAATAAAATACTGCCGATGTTGGAAATCTGAAATAGAGAAAATGCTGGAAATACTCAGTCGGTCAAGCAGCATCTGTGCAGCGAGAAACCATTAACATTTCAGGTTGATGATTTTTCATCATTTATTACCTAAAAGCTCTGTTGAAAGGCCATCGACCTGAAGTGTTAACTCTGTTTCTCTCTCCACAGCTGCAGCCTCACCTGAGTATTTCCAACATTTCCTTAGTGTAATGTATACTCGCATCCATTGTTTTTCATCTGAAATAGATTGTCCATCCCTTATCCACATTAAATTTCACCTTTCACCTGCTTGGTCATTTTGATAACCTTCCAGTAGCTTCCTATATCCCTAGGCCTTTTATAATTCTCCTCACTGCTAGATGTTTGAGGACATGGGCAAAATACTGCCAGTTCCAAAACATAGAAAATAGGTGCAGGAGCAGGCCATTCGGCCCTTCGAGCCTGCACCACCATTTAATATGATCATGCAACTTCAGTACCCCATCCTGCCTTCTCTCCGTACCTCCTGATCCCTTTAGCAGTAAGGATCACGTCTAACTCCCTTTTGAAAATATCCAACGAACTGGACTCACCAACCTTCTGTGAATTCCATAGGTTCACAATTCTCCAGGTGAAAAAGTTTCTCCTCATCTCGGTCGTATATGGCTTACCCCTTATCCCTTAACTGTGACCCCTGGTTCTGGACTTCCTCAACATCGGGAACAGTCTTCCTGCATCTAACCTGTCCAATCCCGTCAGAATTTTATATATTTCTATGAGATCCCCTCTCATTCTTCTAAATTCCAGTGAATATAAGCCGAGTCGATCCAGTCTTTCTTCATATGTCAGTCCTGTCATCCCGTGAATCAGTCTGGTGAACCTTTGTTGCACTCCCTCAATAGCAAGAATGTTCTTCCTCAGATTAAGAAAACTGCACACAATACTCAAGGTCTCACCAAGGCCCTGTACAACTGCAGCAAGACCTCCCTACTCCTATACTCAAATCTTCTCGCTATGAAGGCCAACATGCCATTTTGCTTTCTTAACTGCCTGTTGTGCCTGCGGATATATACTACTTTCAATGACTGATGTACCATGACACCCAGGTCTCGTTGCACCTCCGCTTTTACTAATCTGTCACCATTCAGATAATCTGCCTTCCTGTTTTAGCCCCCAAAGAGTATAACCTCGCACTTATCCACATTATACTGCATCTGCCATGCAGTTGCCCACTCACCTAATCTGTCCAAGTCACCCTGCAGCCTCTTAGCATCCTCCTCACAGCTTACACTGCCACCCAGCTTGGTGTCCTCTGCAAACTTGGAGATATTACATTCAATTCCTTCACCGAAATCATTAATATATATTGTAAATAGCTGGTATCTCAGCACTGAACCTTGCGGTACCCCACTAGTCACAGCCTGCCATTCTGAAAAGGATCCGTTTATTCCCACTCTTTTGCTTCCTGTCTGCCAACCAGTTCTCTATCCACATCAATACATTATCCCCAGTCCCATGCGCCTTAATTTTGCACACCAATCTCTTGTGTGGGACCTTGTCAAAAGCCTTTTGAAAGTCCAAATACATCGCATTCACTGGTTCTCCCTTGTCCACTCTATTAGTTACATCCTCAAAAAAAATTCTAGAAGATTTGTCAAGCATGATTTCCCTTTCATAAATCCATGCTAACTTGGACTGATCCTGTCACTGATTTCGAAATGCACTGCTATTACATCTTTAGTAATTGATTCCAGCATTTTCCCCACTACTGATGTCAGGCTAACTGATCTATAATTCCCTGTTTTCTCTCTCCCTTTTGTAAAAAGTGAGGTTACATTAGCTACGCTCCAATCCATAGGAACTGATCCAGAATCCATGGAATGTTGGAAAATGATGACCAATGCATCTACTATTTCTAGGGCCAGTGGTTAACATAGTATACAACCATAATTTCAAAGAAGGATTGATCATTCAGAAGGGAAAAAGCTGATTATTGATATAGGAGAGTGATATGTCCTTACTATACAGTATAAATGCACATGAGGCCCATACTTGAGAGAAGGTCACTCTGTGACCAGTTACCTTTATTACCAAGACCTCAAGTGATGAAGATGGGTGGAGTTTCCCCTTTTATACCTGAAAGTCCAGGTTAGGAGTGTCTCCCACAAGTTCACCCCCTTGTGGTCAATGTTCTCAAGGTGTACAACTTAGGTCAGCTTATACATGGGTTACAATGATAGTTGAATACATGACAGTACCTTCCCCGCCCCACCTTCCCCGTCCCCCCCTCCCCCCACCAAAGTCTTGTTGGGATCACAGGTTAAGTCTCTCTGGTGGTTTACGCTCCCTTGTAAGAGCGCCTGAGTTGGGGCTTCGATTGTTGGGTGCTGGCCTGAGTGTCTGCTGTTTGTGGTGTCTCAGGCCTATCCGGACTGCCCACAGTGACTGGGCTCTCCTTCACTTGGTTCCGGTGTTCGGTCACCTGTGGTGGAGTAAACTCTACGTCATGTTCTTCCTCTGCTTCTTCTATGGGGTTGCCGAACCTCCTTTTAGTTTGATCCACATGTTTGCGGCAGATTTGTCCATTGGAAAGTTTAACTACCAAAGCCCTATTCCCCTTTTTGGCAATCACAGTGCCTGCAAGCCATTTGGGCCCTGCAGCGTAATTAAGGACAAAAACAGGGTCATTGACATCAATACATCGCGCCCTCGCATTCCTGTCATGATAGTCACATTGTGACTGACGCCTGCTCTCAACAATTTATTTCGTAGTAGGGTGTATAGGGGATAACCTGGTTTTGAGCGTCCTTTTCATTAGCAGCTCTGCGGGTGGAACCCCTGTGAGCGAGTGTGGTCGGGATCTATTGGCCAACAGGAGGCGTGACAAACGGCTTTGTAGGGAACCCCCTTGGATTCTGAGCATCCCCTGTTTGATTATCTGCACTGCTTGTTCCGCCTGGCCGTTTGAGGCCAGCTTGAACGGTTCCGTTCTGACATGGTTGATTCCATTGCCTGCCATGAAGTCCTGGAATTCAGTGCTTGTGAAGCAAGGGCCATTGTCACTGACCAAGACATCCGGTAGATCATGGACGGCGAACATTGCCCGTAGACTTTCTACCGTGGCAGAGGATGTGCTTGAATTTAAAATAGCACACTCAATCCATTTGGAGCAGGCATCTACTACAACCAAAAACATTTTTCCCATGAAAGGACCTGCGTAGTCCACATGGATGCGTGACCATGGCTTGGCGGGCCAGGGGCTAAGGGGGGCTTCCCTGGGTGCTTTGCCCAGCTGAGCACAAGTGTTGAACCTTCGAACACAAAGTTCCAGGTCTGCATCTATCCCTGGTCACCAAACGTGACCTGGCAATTGCCTTCATCATGACAATGCCCGGGTGCTCATTGTGAAGTTCTCTGATAAACACCTCTCTGTCCCTCTAGGGCATGACTACTCGGTTTCCCCACAGTACGCAATCGGCCTGAATCGAGAGTTCATCTTTGCGCCTATGAAACGGTTTAAATTCCTCAGGGCATGCCCCATACGTGGCTGCCCAATCCCCATTCAGGACACATTTCTTAACTAAAGACAGTAGCGGGTCTTTATTTGTCCAGACTTTGATCTGACGGGCTGTCACGGGTGAGCCGTCGCTTTCGAAAGCTTCAACAGCCATGACCATCTCAGCATCATGCTCAGTTGCCCCCTCAGTGGTGGCTAGCGGGAGCCTGCTGAGTGCATCGGCGCAGTTTTCAGTGCCCGGTCTGTGCCGAATTGTGTAGTCAAAGGCGGCTAACCTCAGTGCCCACCTCTGTATGCAGGCCGATGCATTCGCATTTATGGCCTTGTTGGCCAAAAGGGACGTTAGGGGTTTGTGATCTGTCTCCAGCTCAAATTTCCTGCCAAACAGGTACTGATGCATTTTTTTTTTACTGCATGTACGCATGCTAGCGCTTCCTTTTCTACCATCCCGTAGCCCCTTTCTGCCTGGGACAGACTTCTGGAGGCATAAGCTACCGGCTGTAACTGACCATTGGCATTCACATGCTGCAACACACACCCGACCCCATAGGACGACGCATCGCACGTTAGAACAAGTTTCTTACATGGGTCATATTACATTAACCGTTTGTTAGAGCACGCAACTTGTTATGCCCCATCAAAAGCCCTTTCATGGCTGTTCCCCCAGACCCAATCGCGACGTTTGCGTAGGAGCACGTGTGGCGGCTCTAACAGCGTGCTCAATTTGGGAAGAAAGTTACCAAAATAGTTCAGGAGCCCCAGGAACGAACGCAGCTCCATCGTGTTACGGGGTCTGGGTGCTCTCAGGATCGCTTCCATTTTGGACGCAGTGGGTCTGATCCCGTCTGCTGCTACCCTCCTCCCCAGGAATTCTACCTCTGGAGCTAAGAAGATGCACTTCACCTTTTTCAGTTGCAGCCCTACCCGGTCCAGTCTGCGTAGCACCTCCTTCAGGTTGTGGAGATGTTCTTCAGTATCGCGACCCGTGATGAGGATGTCGTCTTGAAAAAACCACCGTCCTTGGAATCGACTTGAGGCTTTCCATATTTTGCTGAAAGATCGCGGCGGCCTAACGAATCCCGAACGGACATCTGTTATACTCAAGCAACTCCTGTGTGTTGTGATGGTGGTCAGCTTCTTCGACTCACTCGCCAGCTCCTGGGTCATGTAAGCTGAGGTCAGGTCCAATTTTGAAAAAAGTTTTCCACCGCAAAGTCGCAAAGAGGTCCTCTGCTCTCGGTAGCGGGTACTGGTCTTGGAGTGACACCCAATTGATGGTGGCCTTGTAATCGCCACATATCCTGACCGACCCATCCGCCTTGAGCACCGGCACGGTCGGGCTCGCCCAGTCACTGAATTCGACTGGCGAGATGATGCCTTCCCTCAGCAGGCGGTCCAATTTGCATTCTATCTTTTCCCGCATCACGTACGGCACCGCTCTGGCCTTGTGGTGTACTGGCCTGGCGTCCAGGTTTATGTGAATCACTAACTTGGCCCCCATGAAAGTGCCGATGCCGGGTTGAAACAATGAGTCAAATTTGTCCAGGACCTGTGAGCATGATACTCGCTCCACAGAAGAAATTGCTTTGACATCGCCCCATTTCCAGTTCATGTCAGCAAGCCAACTCCTCCCCAGCAGTACGGGACCGTCCCCCGGGACAATCCAGAGTGGCAACCTGTTCTCTGAATCTTTGTGGTTCACGACTACCATGGCGCTGCCTAGCACCGGAATGATCTCCTTTGTATATGTCCGTAGCAGTGCGTCAATCGGCAATAATTTTGGCCTCCTGGCCTTGGACACCCACAACCTTTCGAACTGTTTGATACTCATCAGGGACTAGCTGGCCCCCGTGTCTAGCTCCCTTAATACTGGGATGCCATTGAGGAGCACTTTCATCATTATCGGTGGCATCCTGGTATATGAACTGTATATGTGCTCCACATGAACTCGCTGAACTTCAGCTTCCAGCGATTTCCCCCAGTATTCACTTGGCCTCGTAGGGCTTACATTGGGCCCGTGCTCCTCGTAAATTACCTGGCTGCAGGCTTCCTGCACATACGCGCCAAGTGACCGCTGGCGTTGCAGTTTCTGCAGGTATATTGCTGATACCTGCAAGCTCTGGCTGGGTGTTTGCCTCCACACCTCCAGCATGAGCTGGAAGCCCCGTTGTTGGAAGCAAAAAATCCATTACCAGTCGATCGTCTCTGACTGTCTCTGTAACTGTCCTTATGCGTACCATTAACAGGTGTTGATGGCCCCATTACTAGCAGCATTGTCCATTGCGATGGCATGAATCGCCGTTCAGCTAGCCATTGCCTCTGTTGAATTCCCCCTTTGGGTTCAACTACATGCTGAGGCATGTCCGATTGCCCTTGTCTGCCTAGAGAACTGTGTGCCGCATTAGCAATGTTGACTCCCTGGTCATTTGCCGCATTTGAACCAAGATTTTTGTCATACATCATTCTGGTCTCTTCCTCCCCTGAGATAAATGTCTGGGCTATCAGAGCCGCCGCTTCCAAGGTCAAGTCTTTGGTCTCAATCAGTTTCCTGAAAACCCCAGCGTGCCCGATGCCCTCAATTTAAAAAAAAAAGTCTCGCCACATCTCCGCTCTGCATGCATCTGTGAACTTACATAGGCTCGCCAGTCGTCGGAGATCTGCCATGAAGTCAGGAACGCTTTGCCCTTCTCGCCGCCGGTGCGTGTAAAACCGGTGTTTCGCCATGTGCATGCTGCTTGCCGGTTTAAGGTGTTCCCCAATCAACTTACTGAGCTCTTCGAACGTCTTGTCCGCCAGCTTCACTGGCGCTCGAAGGTCCTTCATCAGGGAGTACGGTCTGGATCCACAAACCGTCAGGAGATGAGCCCTGCGTTTGTCGGCTGAATCCTGTCCCAACCATTCCTTAGTGACAAAACTTTGCTGTAGTCTCTCAATAAAGTCGTCCCAGTCATCACCAACACAGTACCTCTCTTCTGTGCTGCTAGTGGCCATGCTCGCATGGTTTAATTTCCATCCTCGTCGCCAATGATATGTCCTTACTATACAGTATAAATGCACACGAGGTCCATACTTGAGAGAAGGTTACTCGGTGACCAGTTACCTTTATTACCAAGACTTCAAGTGATGAAGGTGGGTGGAGTTTCCCCTTTTATACCTGAAAGCCCAGGTTAGGAGTGTCTCCCACAAGTTCACCCTCTTGTGGTCAATGTTCTCAAGGTGTACAACTTAGGTCAGCCTATACATGGGTTACAATGATAGTTGAATACATGATAGAGAGGATACTTGAAAAACAGTTTAAAAGAATCTAAGCTGAAGTGTACAGAAATGCCAGGTTGAATTTCCTACCCTGGAAAGTAGTGAACCCAGAAATTCCAGCAGCATAAGGTTAGAGAGAGGTTGAACAAATGAGTACAGTTACCAAAATGCTGCTGCAAGGGGGAGGTACATATGTTAATTTGCTTCAACAACAACATGTATTTATATCATCATCATAGGCAGTCCCTCGAAATCGAGGAAGACTTGCTTCCACTCTAAAAGTGAGTTCTCGGGTGAATTACAGTCTCTGTCACAGGTGGGGCAGACAGTCGTTGACGGAATGGGTGGGTGGGGAGTCAGGTTTGCCGCACGCTCCTTCGCTTGGTTTTTGCATGCTCTCGGCGACGAGACTCGAGGTGCTCAGCGTCCTCCCAGATGCTCTTCCTCCACTTAGGGCGGTCTTGGGCCAGGGATTCCCAGGTGCCGGTGAGGATGTTGCACTTAATCAAGGAGGCTTTGAGGGTATCCTTGAAATGTTTTCTCTGCCCACCTAGGGCTCGCTTGCCGTGTAGGAGTTCCAGGTAGAGCGCTTGCTTTGGGAGTCTTGTGTCGAGCATGTGGATGATGTGGCCCGCCCACCGGAGCTGGTCGAGTGTGGTCAGTGCTTTGATGCTAGGGATGTTGGCCTGATCGAGAACACTGCCGTTGGTGTGTCTATCCTCCCAGTGGATTTGCAGGATATTGCGGAGGCAGCGCTGATGGTGTATTTATATGATGCCTTTAACAGTAGAACGTCCCAAGGCGCTTCACAGGAGCACTGAGATTAAAAAAACATTGACACCGAGCCGCATAAGTAGCTTTTAGCGCAGGTGATCCAAATCTTGGTTAAAGAGGTAGGTTTTAAGGAACGTCTTGAAGTAGGAAAGAGAGGCGGAGAGGTTAAGGCTTCAGGAGTGAACAGTCTTGACATAGAACTGTAGTGTGTTGCAACTGGGAGATATTTTAAAAAACATTAACGTGCGCAGGGAATACTGCTAGTTAAACCCAAACTCAACAGAAAGAGAAGAAAAAGTGAAGTCAATGCTACTTGCATATTGTATGGTTGGAAAGATTGTGGCTCTATTTGGCTCAGTGATAGAGCAACTTGTTGGATGTAGTTTGTGTGGCTAAAATAATAGTGCTGCCAGAATAAGCAAGGTGCTTCGTTAATGGCAGTTAAATGGGGAAATAGGTAATGGTGAGAATGAGATCTAATTGAAATGAAGATAAATAATTTAGTTGGAGCTGTGGGATGAATGTTATACTGTGTCTATGCTTACTTTAAGCTTGCTTCAAATTCTGTTGATTTGAATTTTTTGAGCATTAATTGCTTCATGAGCTGTTTTATCAACATTGCTTAATTCAATATTTTTGATGATGGAAAGCAAATGCATGATAAAGCAGTGAATCTGCTGCTGCTAAAACTGATGCTTTTATATTTAAGGGAAAAATCTAATGTCTGTAAAGGTTAAGTGTTCATTGTTACTTTTAAGAATTAATTTCAATTTATTTTAAAATGCTCTAGTCTTTTTTAAACTGTTAACAAGAAAATTGGAAACATGCCAATTTTGGCCAAGTTTTGTGTGCATTTGGAGCCTCCATGTAACTGCAGAATGGAGCTGTTGATTCCCGTAGTCTGAAAATACTATTTTTGTGAACTTTCCAAATTGGCATCTGATAGAGGAGCTGTGTACTTAAATTTTTCCCTAACTTAACATTTTTTAAACTAATGGTATTGATGGAATGCTTACCTATGGCTATTTTCCAGCAGGATCTACATTTTAACAACTTTTTAACTTTTTTTAAGTTACTGTGATGTGCTTAACTGTAGCTGGGGTAGCCTAGTCAATTAGTGTCCTTCTGATCCTGGAAATGCTGGGGAATGATGACGTCAATTTAAGAAAAAAATTACTGTGTGTGTGTGTGTATATATAGGCAGAAACACCTGGCGATCTACTAATTAAGAGTGTCCAGGATTTTTCGAGAGATGCTTGTGTTCAGACATATAATTCTGTCAAGCATATAATTAAACTGAGTGAATTGGTTAAATTTAGTATCGGTAAGCTATAATTATAAAGTACAATTAGTACATACTTTAATCCTGCTACATTTTTTTATCTGCCCCATTTTTTGCTACAATGCAGATGGTTCAAAGCAAGTGTGGCAACCCAGAGGTCGTGAGTTCAAATCCCACCATGTCAGTTGTAAAATTGAATTCAATAAATCTTAAATTTGTAGACTGACACCTTGAAAAAGATAATCAAAGCTGCCAAATTGTTGCCAAAAATATCACTGGTCTATCAGGAAAGGGAGCATCACCGCCCCCCCCCCCCCCCCCCCCCCCCCACCAACTTCACATTGGTTTGGCCTACATGTGACTCTAGTCCCACATTGTGATTGACACTTAGTGCACTATGGTGGACTAGTCAGTCATTCACTTGCGAGCAATCACTACAGAACAGTGAGCAGAGAATTAATGGATAGACCTATTGGCAATGACCTAGTTTTTACATCAGAACAAGACTCTGGCAGTCCAAGCCCGGTTGTTCCTGCAAAGGCCTCCTTGCTAACATCTTGGTACTGGTGCCCTGGTTGGGAGAGCTGTCCCACAGACTCATTAAACAGCCTGATAGACATGAATCAGAGAGTATACTTATATCAGCTGATATTCCAGCACTCCATCGCCATCTCTGAATATGTCCTGTCTCATTGGCAGGATAGGCCCAAAAAGGTGGGACACAATGGTATACAATTGGCTGAGCTAGGCTTTGCGAGTCCATAGCATAGACTCCAGACCCCAAGAAGTCTCGTGTCTTCAGGTCAAGGATACTTGCTGATTAGCACCTACCACTCCTTTTCTCCTCCCACCCTCGCCCCCCCCCCCCCAGTCCCCAAAGAATAAATCAGTACTCCTTCATGTTAAATACTACTTTGAGAAAGCAAGAAGATATAATTTGTTCTGGGTGCTGATTCCAATATTCATCTTCTCAGGGTAACTGATGGAATTTAAAAAAAATCAGCATTGCCAACATTGCACACATCCCAAGAGTAATGTTTTTTTAAATCAGGATTTTGTGTTAATAGAACTGACATGTCACTTCTGCTGTGCTGCAAAGTTTATTGGCACAGAAATTGTACTGCAACTATGCAACATGTTGAACAGATCATTTTGGTCTATTCAGCAGTGGTGACATTTCTGCGGATTATTAACTGTTATTGAGGTGGTACGTTTGCATTTCATTTGAGGTGAACTAAGTTGGGCAGGTTAGATATCTTCAGTGGTAATCCTGACTGGTGGTGAGACATAGGGCTCAAGTTTCGGACCCCCACTAGAACGGCGCACATCGGAGAGGCCTGCCTAATTTATAGAACAGAAATTGCTCCAAATACTTAACTCACGATTCTCTAATATCTGTAGGCCCATTTCCAGCTCGGCACAGCACGAGCTGCTGGGGGTGGAGCTACAGCCCTGCGCCAAAAACAGTGCTGGCAGCTGCGCGTGTGCGCAGTGGAGGCTGCGTGCGTGCGCAGTAGCTCCTGGCCCTCCCAGCGAGTCCTATTTCCGGGCGCCGACCCTATCCCTGGCCGAAGGATGTTGCCCTTATCCCGGGCCGAGTGGCCTGACTGCCCTTACCTCTTCCGCAGCGGCCCACCCGGCGGCATCTGGGGGCAGGCCCCGCCCGAAGTACTCGTCGGCAACGGGGCCCGGCTGGCATCTCGCTGGGGGCGGGCCCAGCCCGAAGTCCTCGTCGGCAACGGGGCCCGGCTGGCATCTCGCTGGGGGCGGGCCCCGCCCGAAGTCCTCGTCGGCGGCGGCGCCCGGCTGGCATCTCGCTGGGGGCGGGCCCAGCCCGAAGTCCTCGGCGGCGGCGGGGCCTGCCCGAAGGCCTTGGCGGTGGGCATCTGCTGGGAGCGAGCCCCGCCCGAAGTGCCGTACTCGTCAGCGGCGGGGCCTGCCCGAAGTCCTGGGTGGCGGTCCGGCATCTGCTGGGGACGGGTTCTGCCCGAAGTCCTCGGCGGCGGCGGGGTGCGCCCGCCTGGCATCTGCTGGGGTGGCCCCGTCCCAGAAGGCTATTGGAGGTCTCCCAGTACTGCAGTAGGTGAGTAGAAACTTGTAATTTTTTATTGATATTTTTATTTTTTCATTTATTGGTTGATTTATTGATTTATTTATCATTTATTATTGATGGCTCTATTTGTAAAAGTGAAGTGTTTAATGCTTGTAAAATCCCTTAACTTCACTCTAACTTCCCTTCTGCCGCCCCCCAATCTCGTTCCCTGCGCCTAATTTTTAAACTGTAGGCAAGGTTTTTCTGAGCGTACAAAAATCCACATTTACTCCATTCTAAATTAGTTTGGAATAAGTTTTCGCTGCCTAAACTTGCAAAACAAGCGTAAGTGGCTGGTAACGCCCCCTTTTGGAAAAAAAACCCTGTAAAACGAAACTATTCTAACTCTCAACAATTGGAGCAAACTGAATGCCGAGAATTGCAATTTCTAAGATACTCCATTCTAAACTAGTTGCTCCAAAAAAATAGGAGCAACTTGAGCCCCCAAAATGAGCAGTATTGAACTTCATTTTGAACGTTATTTTTCTGAGTTGGTTTCTTGCCTTATTAATCTGTCAGCACTGAGAATGAAAAGATTTGGACAAGGTTATTTCAATTAAGGACCCAGTTATTTGCACTGTGTGTCTGGCTGATTGGCTCTCCATTATCACATGACCTGATTGCTCATTGGTCCCCTTGGAGCCAAACCCAGAAGTTTCTCTGGAGTGTGTAAATGGAACTGTCCAGCCCAAGTTGAGTGACATTGCAAAGTGTAATTTGAGCCATTCTGACTTCAGAACTCCCCTTCAAGCAGTCAGAGAGGATAGAGCTCCACAAACCCAGCTAAAGCCTCCCAAATCTCTGACCCGAGCCCAAGTGCATACCTCCCTGAGCCGAAGCCCCTGACACCCCCAGCCCACGTTCCTCCGCCCATTTCCCCCCCCCACCCTCCAGCCCGCCTTCCTCCGCCCATTCCCCGACCCCCCGCCTGCCTGCGCCCCTCCCCCCCCCCCCCCCCCCCGTCGTGACTTCTGGATTTAATCTACTCCAATGATGTCCCTCCTAACACATGCATTTTCTCGCCTCCCTTCCCCCCTCGCTCTCCCCCCCCCATCCCACGATCTTGCTCTCCCCCCTGCCCCCCCCGTCTGTCTCGATCTCCCCCCTGCCCCCAGTCTGTCTCGCTCTCCCCCCTGCCCCCCCCCCCCCCCCCCCCCCCCGTCTGTCTCGCTCGACCCCCGGCCCCCAGTCGGTCTCGCTCGCCCCCAGTCTGTCTCGCTCGCCCCCCGGCCCCCAGTCGGTCTCGCTCGCCCCCAGTCTGTCTCGCTCGCCCCCGGCCCCCAGTCGGTCTCGCTCGCCCCCAGTCTGTCTCGCTCGCCCCCAGTCTGTCTCGCTCGCCCCCCGGCCCCCAGTCGGTCTCGCTCGCCCCCAGTCTGTCTCGCTCGACCCCCGGCCCCCAGTCGGTCTCGCTCGCCCCCAGTCTGTCTCGCTCGCCCCCCGGCCCCCAGTCGGTCTCGCTCGCCCCCAGTCTGTCTCGCTCGCCCCCCGGCCCCCAGTCGGTCTCGCTCGCCCCCAGTCTGTCTCGCTCGCCCCCCGGCCCCCAGTCGGTCTCGCTCGCCCCCAGTCTGTCTCGCTCGCCCCCCGGCCCCCAGTCGGTCTCGCTCGCCCCCAGTCGGTCTCGCTCGCCCCCAGTCTGTCTCGCTCGCCCCCCGGCCCCCAGTCGGTCTCGCTCGCCCCCAGTCGGTCTCGCTCTCCCCCCTGCCCCCCCCCCCCCCCCCCCGTCTGTCTCGCTCGACCCCCGGCCCCCAGTCGGTCTCGCTCGCCCCCAGTCGGTCTCGCTCTCCCCCCTGCCCCCCCCCCCCGTCTGTCTCGCTCGACCCCCGGCCCCCAGTCTGTCTCGCTCGCCCCCCGGCCCCCAGTCGGTCTCGCTTGCCCCCAGTCGGTCTCGCTCGCCCCCCAACTCCCTCCCCAACCCCCTGGCCCGCTTTGTTTCACCCCACCCACAATCTCTTTCTCTTCTCCCCCGCCCTTCACAATCTTTTTCTTCTTTTTCCCCCCCCCCCTCCCCCAATAATTTCTCCCTCTCTCCCTCCCTTGCATCTCTCTCCAATTGGACTGTACCTACTATAGATTTTCTTGGTTTAAACTGAGAATGATTATCATAGAGAAATTTCCTCTGGGTTGCTGATTCTGAGAATCTGAATTGACATGCACAGATAAAATGCCCAGATTGCTGAAGTAGAATGGCTTTTTGTTGTACCTGCTAGTATTAACTGGGATGGCAAGTACCAAAACAACATCTCTCCAGTTCCAGATATATAAAAAATTTTTTTAAATACGGCACTCTATTTTAGCATCTGAAGAAGGTATGACAGAATGACATCATGCAGAACAGTTATCATTTAATCTGCTTCAACAACAACTTGTATTTATAGAGTGCCTTTAATGCAGTAAAACGTACCAAGGCGCTTAACAGGACCGTTATTCAACAAAATTTGACACTGAGCCACATGAGAAATTAAGGCAGACTTGGTCAAAGAATTAGGTTTTAAAGAATGTCTTAAAGGAGGATAGAGAGTTGGAGAGGAGGTTTTGGGACAGAATTCCAGACATTAGTGCCGAGGCAGCTGAAAGCATGGCTACCAATGGTGGAGCGATTAAAAGCGGGGATGCTCAAGAGGCTAGAATTGGAGCAGGGCAGATATCTTGGAGGGTTGGAGGAGTTTACAGATACAGTGTAAGATTAGGATCGCAGTTCACACACGAATTACTCAGAGTCTTGGGAGTCATGAGGCATTTTATTAAGGCGTGTTAGTTCAATTATAGTCAAACACAACACAAAATCAGAATAAACATATGACCATGACAAAGGAGCTGGTATTAGTCCCAATCGGACAGATGGCTGATGGCATAGTCAGCTCTTCTCTGCATCGTCTGCCCTGAAAGGCTCTTTAGATATCTCTCTCATTCTCTTTTTAGAGGTGGGCCTGGCGTAAAATAATGGACAGGACCATTAAATCTATGATATGTCGAGTTCTTTGTCTTTCTTCTGAGGTGAAACTCTCCTCCACATGTCTTTCCTGTTTATACTTTCTGAAGGCCCATCTCTCCTGTCATCCTCCCAAGTTTGGAGTCAGAGATAACATTCTTGGTCTTAAGATGATTATCAGTTATTTATGTTCACACTGTTCAAGTAGCTTTAGCTATTGTACCATGGAATGACACCTTCAATTCTAGCACCAGTCTGAAGAAACATTTTTGTCTCCAGTTATTTGTTCCAATCCACAATTAGTTACAATGGGGAGGGGTGAACATAAGAACATAAAAAAATAGGAGCAGGAGTAGGCCATACGGCCCTTCGAGCCTGCTCCACCATTTAATACGATCATGGCTGATCTGATCATGGACTGGGGTCCACTTCCCTGCCTGCTCGCCATAACCCCTTATTCACTTATTGGTTAAGTGGAAGGATTTGAAAACATGGTTGAGAATTTTAAAATCTAAGCATTGCTTAACCGGGAACCAATGTAGATCAGCAAGTACGGGTGGTGGGTGAACGGGACTTGGTGCGAGTTAGTCACAGCATGAGATAACGTACTGATCTTTTCTTTTTCACTGCTCCTTTAATTTTCTGAAAACTATAAAGCCCAGCTGGTATTTGGCTCTAAGTGCCATCTCCTTTTTAATTACTTCCAATCAACTTTGATAACTCACCGTACGTAACGCAGCCAATGTGTCATTTACTCTTGGTCAAAAATATTAAGATAAATTTTAAGACATCATAGAAATGTGGGATTCATCATAGAAATGTGTCTCATAGGTTTAAGAGCTAAATATTTAGGCAAATACTAGTTTCAAAATTAGTTTTCGTCATAGACAAGTGGCAAAGATAATCCATGGAATGAAGCCATATGGATAGAGATGATTGAAGGGCAGATGACAAAAGAGATGGGTGAAAGCTTGTTTCTCAGATTGGAACGATATGGTGTTTTGGACTTGGGAATTAAGGGAGCAGTATTGAAAGTTGCTGTTGGCACCAAATTAAGGGGATAGTTACTTGTGATTAAGATTGTGAAAGATTACAATGATATCGATAGGTAGCAGATGCATCTCGTGTAGAAAAATGTGAAATATTACATTCTCGAAGAATCAGGAAAGGAAATGCACCGATTTTTAAATGGAGTACGGGAGAAGAGGAACTTTCGTGTGCAAATACACAGGCCATTAACGGTGATAGTTAATCAACCAAAAAAGGTAAACAGATCCCTTAATAAGCAAAAGATAATGCTGAACTTGTATGAGACTTGGACCGCAGTTGAAGTATTTTGTGCTGTTTTGGGCATACTATTATAGCAAGGAAGTTAAAGATGCAGCATTGATTCACTAAGGTATTACCAGGTTGAGGGATTATGAAGAGACTCAAGAAGTTAAGGCTTTAGTTCACTCAAACTGAGAAGGTTAAGGGGTGACCTGATAGAGTTTCAGGATAACAAAGGATATTGATGAGTTAAATAGTAACAACAGGATAGTAAGATCGTAATGAGAGAGAACAGGGGTGGGGTGGGTGGGGGGGAGTGGAATTTCTTCACCGAGTCTGATTAGAATGTGACTCAAATCTATTGAAAGAATCCATAAATTATTTTAACAGGTAATTAGATAATTATGTGAAAGAGAAGAATATTCAAGGGTATGGGTAGCGAGTGGGATTAGATAAGGTGGCTCGTGGAGAAAGGCACTGGCGCAAACCTGATGGGCCAAATGGCCTGTTTCTGTGCTGTAACATTCTCTGATTTCTCCTCCAATGCCTCTTCATCGTCGAGCTGGGTGGGACTGCACTCGCCTGGTTCCATTCTTATCTATCCAATCATAGCCAGCGAATCACCGGTACTGGATTCTCTTCCCGCTCCCGCACCATTACTTTTGTAGAAACCGTCATAGCTTTTAAAAAGTACTTGGATATGCACTTGAAGTGCTATAAACTATAAGGCTACGGACCAAGGGCTGGAAATTGGGAATAGGCTGGGTAGGTCTTTTCCAGCCAGCACATACACAATGGACCAAATGGCGGCCTCCTGTGCTGTAAATTTCTATGATTCTATGGGCCCGAATTTCAGTACTGCTGGGGGCCATTAGCGCCAAAATGTTTGAGGCTGGGCCACCCCATATTCAGCTCCAAAAGTGAAAAAAATGCGTTCCAGCTTAATGAACCCTTCCAAAGTGGATTTTTCAGTGGTGTGACTGTTTTAATTTGAGCGTTATGACCACTGAGAAATTCAATATGCAGGTAAGGGTTTCTAACGAGCCAGTTGCTCCCTGGCCTTTTTAAAGACCAAGGTTTGAAGCAAGCCCCTGAGACGAGGGGGAAGGAGATTGGAAGGAGCCCAACCTCCTCCCGCCTCGGCCGCCCAATCTCCACCCCCTCCCTCAGCCGCCTAAGCTCCCCCTCTCTTTCCCACCCCTCTTCGGCCGGCCGCCCGACCTCCCCCCTTTTTTCCCTAGAAATAAATTTTGTGGGCACATGATGGATTATAGCAAAAGTTTGGATTACCTGTTGGCAACTTGGTATAACCTTTCCAGCTCTTATACTTTTAGTATCAATCTTGAGTTGTCAGAACTTCCAGTTGTATTTTTCCAGGTGTAACCTTTAAGAAATTGGCTTGTATTTTCTGTTTCCATTTTAAGTACATGCATCTTATTTTCCTGTATTTTGAAGCAGAAATTAGCTGAAGGTGGAGGCTCAATACTTTTTAAACAAATGTAGTTAGAACTATTTATTTGCGCAGTTCCTCTAACATTCAGATATAATCTATGTCCTGCCACAGATTTCCTGTGGAATGCTTTCTTTTTAGCATTTCACTTTGCCTTGGTTTGCTGTTTTCAAACATCACATTACTGAGGCTAGGGCCAGGGCCTTGCTAATTAGAAACCCCCAGGTTTTTTTTCCCTAAAATTGAGTGAAACAGATCAAATCTAGTATATGTTGGTATTCTCACTAAGATTCAATTAAGTGTAATAGGCCTGTTATTTAAAAGTTTGTACTGTGCTCACTTGAACTGAATAAATAGCAGTACAATTATAAATGTCTTTCCCAATGTGGGGTGTGTCCGGGCAGAGCATTTTGTGCTGTATAGCATATGGGTGGAGTTGAGGTGGCAACAGATTGAGTTGAATTAGAGCATCACACGAAAGGTACTGCACCCAACACCGACTCCAGCTTTAGGATTTTTAAAATTGTATTAATATCAATAAGCTAAATAATCCTGGTGACAAAACTGAGACATGAAATACTATTCATGCTTCACTGATACTTTAGTTACTTATACCAAATTGCATTGATGAAATGTTTGTAAAAAATACTTGTGAGAAATACTTTGAAGCTTTAGGCTGTTATTTTTCTTCCTGCTCTTGGTTTCCAAGTGAGGATTGTTAGGCAGCTGTTGGAAAACTTTAGGGAAATCAGGTTCAGCAGTGTGGAACTATTGCCCTGTGGCTTGCTTGTTTTATTTCCCTGGAGTGTAGAGGAAGAAGTCTGGATGTACCTATTGCATTTCAAATAGCTAATTTTAAAGCTTTGCATTTGTACTTATTGTTGACGTTATACCCTTTCCAGTGTTGTTGGCCAAGAGCTGAGGTATGAAAACAATTTTTGTTGAGCTCCCCTTTGGAGACTCTTATCCCATTCATACCCGCCATTTTCTAAGACAGTGTTTTATAGTCCCCAGGAAGATGGCAGAGTTCAATCCTATTGGTTTCATAGGGCTCAAAATTGGCCCCTGCCAATTTTTGGCGCACTCACCCGAGGTGCGCCGCTTTTGTCCGCCTCCAAGCGCGCCGAAAATCTTCTGACTTTGGCTGCTGTCTGCTTCTCCTCGGTGGTGGCGTAGCGTGGCCAGTGGATTGGGGACGGAGTCAGCATCCCAGCATTGAAAACAGTGCCGGGACGTCTGCACATGCGCATTAGTGTGCGGCGCAGTAGCTCCTCGCCCCCAGTGCGTCCTGCAGCCTGTGAAAGAGACCCGATGCTCACAGTTGCTGCCCCTATCCCTGGCCAAGTGGTCTCTGGTCGTCCTGCCTCTATCCCTGGCCGAGTGGTCAGATGAAGGTAGGACTTCTATTTTTTTCATTTGTTATTGATTGCTTATTACTTTGTGCTTTGTAAGTTTTGGTGCTTTAGGTGTGGATCCTCTCCGCTTCCTTCTATTTTTTTAGTTGTTGTTGAATGCTTATTTGTGCTTTGTTTAGTGCTTTGTAAGTCTTGGTGGGGGGAAAAAATTGAGAAGTTCAAAATGCTCACCCTGCCTGCAGTCATGGCTCAAATAGCCAACTGCTTCAAATATCTCTACTTTCATGCAGGAAACAGGAGAATCCAGAGAAATGTTTTTCACTTTAACTGGTGCACCATCCAGCTATGCGAAGTTGCACAATGGAGCAATCTCAGCACTATATACTGAGATGTTTGAATCCCTGCCGATTAAGTGGACATTGGACCTATTGGAGCTGCTTGTGGTGCAAAAGTAATTAGTTACTTTCCAATTTCCCACTGCTGCTGTGCTATTTGATCTGCCATTCAATTAATCTGGGCTAGGCCTCCATTCATTCCAATAAAATTAACCCTACATTCAAACAATGACTACGCTTCAAAAGTATTTCATTGGTTGTAAAATGCTTTGGGACAACCCGAGGTCATGAAAGGTTGCAGATAAATGAAAGTTACGTTTTTCTTTCTGATTTTTAAATCTCCCACTAGCATTCCACCTGACACTCTGCACCTTGAACAACTCTTAGATCCACTCCCTGTCCATAATTGACTCCTACCTTGGATATTGGTTCATGATCTCTCCAAACTGAAACTGACTGCACGCTGTCTACAAATCAGCTTCATCCCACCACAGGGCATCAAACTTCAAATGTTGGATTTTCCTCATATGTTTTGTTCTGTCCTCTGTTTACAACCAGGGTGTGTTACTGCCCTACTAATCTCTCTGTGCCTTTGTAACCCAAATTTCCACGGTGTGCATTTGTGTGTGCATTTTAACTGCAGCTCTGGACCTGAACTCTCCAATTACTTTAATTTCCCTTTTTTTCCCCCCTTGGTTTCTTACCTTCTCTTTCCCCTGCTCCTTCCAGTCACCCAGTCATGCTCCATTAAATTTTTTTTCTCCTCGTACTTTGCTTCCCTCCCACCCCAATCCCTAGCCAACCCATTATTACTCTTCTTCCTATTCTCCTATCACCCTCTCAGATTTCAATTCTTTTTTAATAAGTCCATGGTTAGCCTATGTGCCTCTCTTGGCATTCTCTGTAGGGCCCGTTGAGGCACCCACTGCTGCCATCTTAGCAGCAGCAGCCCCAATTGCCCCATGCTTTTTCATCGACTTTCCACCCTATGCGCCAGTTGGGGACGAACTTCACCAACCACCATCTCGTCACACACTCCGCATCCACCACTGCGCCCTTGAACTCTGCCAACAATCACTGGCCCCCTCCGCATTTACCTCCTATATAATATCCATTCGCTCGCAAGGCCCTTGCCACCCATGAGCCTTTTCTGTTTTTGTCTTTGATTGATTGTATTTTGCTTTTTGATTGTGTGAATGTGATTTTCAGGGTGTGGGGGCGGGGGAAGCAAAATTGACTGAATGGAGATGAATTCATCAATTTGTACCAAATGTGATTATTTTTGTAAACAGTTTATTCAGTTTTTTTTCTTGATTATTTAGCACACTGGTTTTAGTGTTCACATCTTTTTTGTTTCAGAAACATAGAAACATAGGTGCAGGAGTAGGCCATTCGGCCCTTCGAGCCTGCACCACCATTCAATAAGATCATGGCTGATCATTCACCTCAATACCAATTTCCTGCTTTCTCTCCATACCGCTTGATCCCTTTAGCCCTAAGAGCCATATCTAACTCCCTCTTGAATATATCTTACGAACTGGCATCAACAACTGTCTGCGGTAGGGAATTCCACAAGTTAACAACTCTGAGTGAAGAAGTAACTCCTCACTTCGGTCCTAAATGGCTTACCCCTTATCCTTAGACTGTGTCCCCTGGTTCTAGACTTCCCCAACATCGGGAACATTCTACCTGCATCTAACCTGTCCAGTCCCGTCAGAATGTTATATGTTTCTATGAGATCCCCTCTCATTCTTCTAAACTCCAGTGAATACAAGCCCAGTCGATCCAGTCTCTCCTCATATGTCAGTCCTGCCATCCCGGGAATCAGTCTGGCGAACCTTCACTGCACTCCCTCAATACCAAGAACATCCTCAGATTAGGAGACCAAAACTGAACACAATATTCCAGGTGAGGCCTCACCAAGGCCCTATACAACTGCAATAAGACCTCCCTGCTCCTATACTCAAATCCCCGAGCTATGAAGGCCAACATACCATTTGCCTGTTGTACCTGCATGGCAACTTTCAATGACTGATGTACCATGACACCCAGATCTCGTTGCACCTCCCCTTTTCCTAATCTGCCGCCATTCAGATAATCTGCCGCCTTGTTTTTGCCACCAAAGTGGATAACCTCACATTTATCCACATTATACTGCATCTGCCATGCATTTGCCCACTCGCCTAACCTGTCTCTGCTTCCTGTCTGCCAACCAGTTCTCTATTCACGTCAATACATTACCCCCAATACCATGTGCTTTCATTTTGCACACCAATCTCTTGTTTGGGACCTTATCAAAAGCCTTTGAAAGTCCAAATATACCACATTCACTGGTTCTCCCTTATCCACTCTACTAGTTACATCCTCAAAACATTCCAGAAGATTTGTTAAGCATGATCTCCGTTTCATAAATCCATGCTAACTTGGACCGATCCTGTCACTGCTTTCCAAATGCGCTGCTATTTCATCTTTAATAATTGATTCCAACATTTTCCCCACTACCGATGTCAGGCTAACTGGTCTATAATTCCCCGTTTTCTCTCTCCCTTTTTTAAAATGTGGTGTTACATTAGCTACCCTCCAGTCCATAGGAACTGATCCAAAGTCAATAGACTGTTGGAAAATGATCACCAATGCATCCACTATTTCTAGGCCCACTTCCTTAAGTACTCTGGGATGCAGACTATCAAGCCCTGGGGATTTATCGGCCTTCAATCACATCAATTTCCCTAACACAATTTCCTGTAAGGATTTCCTTCAGTTCCTCCTTCTCACTCGACCCTCGGTCCCCTACTATCTCCGGAAGGTTATTTGTGTCTTCCTTCGTGAAGACAGAACCAAAGCATTTGTTCAATTGATCTGCCATTTCTTTGTTCCCCATTATAAATTCACCTGATTCTGACTGCAAGGGACCTACGTTTGTCTTCACTAATCTTTTTCTCTTTACATATCTATAGAAGCTTTTGCAGTCAATTTTTATGTTCCCCAGCAAGTTTCCTCTCATACTCTATTTTCCCCCTCCTAATTCAACCCTTTGTCCTCTGCCGAATTCTAAATTTCTCCCAGTCCTCAGCTTTGCTGCTTTTTCTGGCCAATTTATATGCCTCTTCCTTGGATTTAACACTGTCCCTAATTTCCCTTGTTAGCCACGGTTGAGCCACCTTCCCCGTTTTATTTTTACTCCAGACGGGGATATACAATTGCTGAAGTTCATCCATGTGATCTTTAAATGTCTGCCATTGCCTATCCACCGTCAACTTTTAAGTATCATTCGCCAGTCTATTCTAGCCAATTCACGTCTCATACCATCGAAGTTACCTTTCCTTAAGTTCAGGACCCTAGTCTCTGAATAAATTGTCACCCTCCATCTTAATAAAGAATTCTACCATATGGTCATTCTTCCCCAAGGGGCCTTGCACAACAAGATTGCTAATTAGTCCTTTCTCATTACACATCACCCAGTCCAGGATGGCCAGCCCTCTAGTTGGTTCCTTGACATACTGGTTTAGAAAACCATCCCTAATACACTCCAGGAAATCCTCCTCCACCGTGTTGCTACCAGTTTTGTTAGCCCAATCTATATGTAGATTAAAGTCGCCCATGATAACTGCTATACCTTTATTGCACGCATCCCTAATTTCTTGCTTGATGCTGTCCCCAACTTCACTACTACTGTTTGGTGGTCTGTACACAACTCCCACTAGCGTTTTCTGCCCTTTGGTATTCCGCAGTTCTACCCATACAGATTCCACATCATCCAAGCTTAATGTCCTTCCTTACTATTGTGTTAATTTCCTCTTTAACCAGCAACACTACCCCACCTCCTTTTCCTTTCTGTCTATCCTTCCTGAATGTTGAATACCCCTGGATGTTGAGTTCCCAGCCTTGGTCACCCTGGAGCCATGTCTCCGTAATCCCAATTATATCATACTCGTTTTGTCTTGTCATATTCTTTTAAATGTTCAGTTTTAGGCAAAGCTACATTTTCTAACCTGGATATCTCTGAGCAAAATTGTGAAGATAATGATGGTGAAAACTAGCCATGAAACTTGGAGGACATGCTCATCATGCTGTTCAGCTAATATTGTCAGTAATATGCGAATCAGACTTGATGTGAACATGCAAATTGACTCACAATAACACATACAATTGCATTATATCTTTGAAAAATGTAGGGAGCATACTGTGCTAGAAGCAAAATCCCATTAACTGATTATGCTAAATAAATACAAATTGCATATTCTGGTTAGGTTGATTAGAAAATGTACTTTTCTGTAACTCGAGTAAAGTACTGATGACATTGTGTGTACAATAGAACGTACTTGCACTAGACTAGAATTAGATTTAAAATTTTTGATTTGTACTGTTTACCTCTTCTATTTTACAGGTAGATTCCTCTCCCATCATTGGGTTAAATTGCTTCTTGGGGTCCCAGCAGCCCTTACTCCTTCCTGCTCAAGGGATATTTATCTCCCTTTGCCATTAGCTTGTTTGGAGTGCTTGCTCTTGGTGGGGGAGGTATAAGAGAAGGGTACCAGGACATCCTGCAGCGATGACCTGGGATGGTGATTGTCCTCCAAGTATAATCCAAGTATAACCATCTATCTTGGTGTCAGATCTGACTTCAGCCAATGCAGGGTTTTTCCTTTGACTGCCCCTCCCCCTTGTTGACTTTAGGTTTGCTGAGGCTTCTTGGTGCCATAGTCTCAAATGCTGCATTGCTGTCGAGGAGAGCTGCTTTCACCCCTCATGTGACATTCAGCTCCTTTGTCCATGTTGGATCAAGGTTATAGCAAAGTTTGGACCCAAGTGTTTCTTGGCAACATCTGAGGCTAAAGAACTCTAGTGTTGGCATCTCTTCCCTCCCCCACATTGTTACTTCTGGAGTCCTCACCAGGCTCTTTAATGGAGGGGGTGGATGGCCAGTAGAGCATTGGAGATGGGAGGACGGTCAATAATAACAACTAGTGCCTTTCACGTAGTAAAATGTCCCGAGCTGCTTCACAGGAGTGCTATAAGACAAAATTTTGACATTAAGCCACATAAGACGAGATTACGGCAGATGACCAAAAGCTTGGTCAAAGAGGTAGGTTTTAAGGAGCATCTTAAAGGATGAAAGAGAGGTAGAGAGGTTTAGGGAAGGAGTTCCAGAGCCTTAGGGCTGAGGCAAGAACAGCCACCGATTTATAATCAGAAATGCTCAAGAGGGCAGAATTTGAGGAGCGCAGATATGTGGGGCGGTGTTGTGAGGCTGACGGTGATTAGAGATAGGGAGGGGTGAGGCCCTAGAAGGATTTGTAAACCAGGATGAGAATTTTGAAATTGAGGTGTTGCTCAACCGGGAACCAGTGTAGGTCAGCGAGCACTGGTGTAATGGGTGAACGGACTTAGGATGCGTTAGGACAGGGGCTGACTAGTTTTGGATGACCAAATTTACGTAGAGTCGAATGTGGGAAGCCAGCCAGGAATGCAATGGAGTTGTCCAGTCTCGAGGTAACAAAGCCATGGGTGAGGGTTTCAGCAGCAGATGAGCTGAGGCTGGGGTGGAGACGGGCAGTATTTGAGGTGGAAATAGGCGGTTTTAGTTATGCTGCGGATATGTGGTCGGAAGCTCATTTCAGGGTCAAATGTGACACCAATCTGGTTCAGCTTCAGACAGATGCTCGTGAGAGGGTTGGAGTCGGTGGCTAGGGAACAAAGTTTGTGGCTGGGACCAAAGGCACTGGCTTTGGTCTTCCCAATATTTAATTGGAGAAAATTTCTGCTCATCCAGTACTGGATGTCAGACAGGCACCCTGACAATTTAGAGACTGTGGAGGGTTCGAGAGAAGTGGTGAAGAGGTAGAGCTGGGTGTCGTCAACGTACATGTGGAAACTGATGCCGTGTTTTCAGATGATGTTGCCAAGGGGCAGCATATAGATGAGAAATAGGAGGGGGCCAAGGATAGATCCTTGGGGAACACCAGAGGTAACGATGCAGGAGTGCGAAGAGAAGCCATTGCAGGTGATTTTACGACTATGATTGGATAGATAAGAATGAAACCAGGCAAGTGCAGTCCCACTCAACAAGACGATGGTGGAGAGGTGTTGGTGGAGGATGGAGTGGTCAACCGTGTCAAAGGCTGCAGGAAGGACGAGGAGTCACAAAGGATGCCGTTCCTGACTTTGATGAGAGCCGTTCCTGTACTGTGGCGGGGCGAAAACCGGATTGAAGGGATCCAAACATGGAGTTCCGGAAAGATGAAACTGAATTTAGGTGGCGACAGCATGTTCAAGGACTTTGGAGAGGAAAGGGAGGTTGGAGATGGGACAGTAGCTTGCAAGCATAGTGGGGTCAAGAGTTGGTTTTTTGAGGAGGGGGTGATGACGGCAGATTTGAAGGAAAGGGGGTCAGCACCTGAGGAGAGAGGACCGTTAACAATGTCAGCTAACCTGGGAGTCTAAAAAGGAAGTTGGGTGGTCAGCAGTTTAGTGGGAATCGGGTCAAGGGAGCAGGAAGTGGGGTTCATGGACAGGGTGAGCAGGGAGATGAGAGAAAAACTGGAGAAAGTTGCAAGTTCAAGGCTAGGGCAGGTGGGGAGCCTTGGAGGAAGTTTGGCCCGGTGGGCTCGGGGAAGGAATGGAAGTGGCAGAGGTAGCTGATTGGATGGTCTCAATCTTTGAGGCAAAGAAGTCCATGAGCTCCTCGCACTTGTTGGAGGTGAGTGGTGTGGAGATGGGAGAGGGGTTTAAGAAAACAGTTACCAGTAGAGAATAGAAGATGGGGGTTATCTTTACATTCTAGAATGATCTTGGAATAGTGAGCAGTTTTGGCAGACAAAAGTAGGCCCCGATAATGCTTTGTGGTCCAGCCAGATCTGGTGGTGAATGGCTAAACCAGTTGTCTGCCATATCCGTTCAAGTCTGCGCCCCTTGGATTTCAGGGAGAAAAGATGAGGGCCGTACCAGGGGAACGGCCAGGGTGAGCGAGGATAATGGTTTTAATGGGATTAGGGCATTAAAGTTGGTGGTGAGGGTGTGATTGAGCAGATACCGGTAGCTGCAGAAATATCCTGGTGAATGGAGGGCCAAAGGCTGGTCAGTTCGGATTTCATATGTGCAGTTGTAAGAATTTTTTTCCAGCGGCAGACAGAGGGAGAAGGGGGATGTGGGTGGAGAGCGATACAAGGAAGTGGTCAGAGATGGCCTTATCTGAAATTGACACAGTGGGAATAGCGAGGCCACGAGAGATGGCAAGGTCAAAGGGGTGGCCGAGAATATGGGTTGGGGAGTTCACATGGAGGGAAAGATTAAGGGAGGATCGGAGGGCAGTGAACTCAGGAGAGCATGAGGAATTGAGATGGAGTTTGACATCACTGAGGTTGAGAAGTCGCTCGGTGCAGAGGCTGAGGGAGGAAAGCAGTGACGATTTCTCGGTCAGGGGAGAATTGGGTTGGTAAAGTTGAGCTGAAGTAGGTTACTCATTTGTGTTCCCTTCGCCACCAGACCCAGACTTACTGGGATAGTTATGTCCTTCGAGGCTATCAATGGTGGTACGACTCGGCTTCTCTTAGCCATTCCCCTCCAAGAGCATATTCTGTGCCCTGGCTTCCTCCCAAGTGCTCATCATTGTGGTTGAGTACTGATCTGTCAATTAGAGAGGGTAGATAGTATTCGGTGACGCTTTCCTTGGTGCTATTTTACCCAAGGCGGTCCAGAGTCAATATTGAGGACTTCCTCAATGCTGCTCTGACTGTATTCCACTGTGTGCCCCCACCTCTGGTGGGTCTGTCATGGCAGTCGGACAAGAGATTCTCTGAGAAGGTGTTGGACAAAACTAGGATGTTGGTTCATAGATACAATTCTGTTAATACAGCTAACTCAAGCTATTGCTTGACGAGTCTGGAAAGTTCCCCAAACTTGAACTTTTGATACCGAGGGGAACTTTGCAGAGTCAATTGAATTGTGATTGGCCGAGTCTTGCTTGGATGCGATTCTTGGATTGTTGCCAATAGTCCGTCTTGTATTTCTCTCATGATAATTATTTAGTGATGCACAGGCTATTTCAGAGGATATGAAGAGTAACCATATATTGTGAAATTGATGTGGTAATAATGGAAGGAGGAATGCATCCAAGACAATGTAGCACTCAATTACGAAGGTGAGAGTGCTCCCAATTAAGTCAAGCTGACATAGGATCTGCAGTTGAAGTGACTACATTTCAAGTAATATGTCCCTGGCATGCCAATCTGTGGGATCTAGCAATACACCAAAAAAGTAAATATATATAATGCGGTTGCTGCCATTTATTATAACATGTATTTTGTCTCCTTTCAATCCAGTCATGTGTTAACGAAGCATTCTGATGAGAATGGCAACAGTTATCAGCCACTGATATTAATTAATATCTATACTTGTGTGGATTTACTAGCTGAAACTGGGAAAATGAATCAAGAGGAGATTTTTTAAGGGTTTTTAAGTTCTTTCAGACTATTGAAAATTTCCTCTGAAAGACCGATCCGATAAAGGTGTAAACCTGGGTTAGTGTTTCCAGTACATGGGAACCATAGTCTACTGTTGTAAGTGGTAAGTAATAGTGAGCTTTGATTCCAGGCCAATGTGAGCCCTACTTGGTTTACTTTCAAAAATGATATGAATATTTAATGCATATTACTATTTATAATTTGGTTAGGTTTTAACAATTTCATGTCATTACCTACCAATTGAAAGATACCGTGAAATTTTTTTTGAGTAACTAGTTGATCGCAAGTGGTGCTCATGGTCAAAATTTTAAATTAAAATTTGTGTATAATACCTCTGGATGCAGTTGTTGGACTTCAGCCTATTTAAAAAAAAATTCAGTTACAACTTGAATTTTTAAATTATTTCAATCGAAGTTACACTTTAAAAAAAAAACATTTAAATGCCTAGAACGAAAGAACAACTTGCATTTATATAAGGCTTTTGGACATCCCAAAATGCTTTACAGCTAATGTACTTTTTGAAGTGTAGTCACTGTTGTAAAGTTGAAAACAAGGCAGCCAATTAGATTTCCAAAAGGCATTCGATAAGGTGCCACACAAAAGGTTACTGCAGAAGATAAAGGTACGCGGAGTCAGAGGAAATGTATTGGCATGGATAGAGAATTGGCTGGCGAACAGAAAGCAGAGAGTCGGGATAAATGGGTCCTTTTCCGGTTGGAAATCAGTGGTTAGTGGTGTGCCACAGGGATCAGTACTGGGACCACAACTGTTTACAATATACATAGATGACCTAGAAGAGGGGACAGAGTGTAGTGCAACAAAATTTGCAGATGACACAAAGATTAGTGGGAAAGCGGGTTGTGTCGAGGACTCAGAGAGGCTGCAAGAAGATTTGGATAGGTTAAGCGAATGGGCTAAGGTTTGGCAGATGGAATACAATGTCGGAAAGTGTGAGGTCATCCACCTTGGGGGGGGGGGGGGGGGGGGGGGGGGAGAAACAGTAAAAGGAATATTATTTGAATGGGGAGAAATTACAACATGCTGTGGTGCAGAGGGACCTGGGGGTCCTTGTGCATGAAACTCTTTTTGGAGTTTATCTGCAAAACAAAACACATTAAACCGTGCCACCCGACCTGGGTGACATAAAAGTGATAATGCACTGAAAATAATTGCGAATTTTAGCCAAGTGTGCGCCGCCCGGGAATCGAGCCCGGGAATCGAACCCGGATCGCAAGAATGGGAAACTTGCATGATACCACTACACCAGCGGCGCGTCCAAATAGTCATATCACAACACAGCAGGAGCCGACTGCTTCATGGCTCGCGGTGAAGGGGCGCAAATATTACACGCCACAAATTCTGGCAGCGGTGGGATTCGAACCCACGCCTCCGAAGAGACTGGACCAGCCTTAATCCAGCGCCTTAGACCGCTCGGCCACGCTACCACAAATGAATTGAATTAACAATTTAAATTCCTTCAGGGATTTGCCATGATGGGATATGAACCCATGTTTCTGGGCAGTGCAAGGCCTCTGAGTTGCTGATGCAGTGCCATAGCCACTGTGGAATCCCAAAAGGTTAGTTTGCAGATGCAGCAGGTAATCAGGAAGGCAAATGAAATGTTGGCCTTCATTGTGAAAGGGATGGAGTACAAAAGCAGGGAGGTGTTGCTGCAACTGTATAAGGTATTGGTAAGGCCGCACCTGGAGTACTGCGTGCAGTTTTGTTCACCTTACTTAAGGAAGGATATACTAGCTTTGGAAGGGGTACAGAGACGATTCACTAGGCTGATTTGAGAAATGAGGGGGTTACCTTATGATGATAGATTGAGTAGACTTGGTCTTTACTCCTTGGAGTTCAGAAGGATGAGGGGTGATCTTATAGAAACATTTAAAATCATGAAGGGGATAGACAAGATAGAGGCAGAGAGGTTGTTTCATTGGTGGGGGAGACTAGAACTAGGGGGCACAGCCTCAAAATACGGAGGAGCCAATTTAAAACCGAATTGAGAAAGAATTTCTTCTCCCAGAGGGTTGTGAATCTGTGGAATTCTCTGCCCAAGGAAGCAGTGGAGGCTAGCTCATTGAATGTATTCAAGTCACAGATAGATAGATTTTTAACCAATAAGGGAATTAAGGGTTACGGGGAGAGGGCGGGTAAGTGGAGCTGAGTCCATGACCAGATCAGCCATGATCATATTGAATGGCGGAGCAGGCTCGAGGGGCTAGATGGCCTACTCCCGTTCCTAATTCTTATGTTCTTATGTTCAATCTGTGCACTGCACGGTCCCATAAAGAGCAATAAGCTAAAACTGTTTTAGTGATGTTGGTTGACGGATATTTGAACTTACTTAACCTTTTAGTTGGTGTGGGAATATATTGGCCCTGAAATTCCATTTTGGCCTCTCCGCGGGCATTTTAGAGAAAAAAGATGCACCTACCTTAAGCTGCTGCCCACGTTCGACGTTCCGATGCTGTGGCCTCTCCTGCCTGCGCGTCGCTAAGCGTGCATGTCTGGACATGCGCAGGCCTGGAGCTGGAGTCACATGGCTCTGGGCAGCCAATCAGGTAAAGTATATACTCATTCAAGGCAATAGGAGTTCTGTATGATCCTAAACTCCTATTACTATGATTGAGAAACAGCCCCAAACACCCAAAACACTAATTAAAAAAAAAAATAGAAAATATATATTGCATTCATTTAAATTAAAGTTATTAATGTCTTAAAATATATATGTTCCTGATTTTTAAAAGTTTTTTAAAATAAACTTACCGTTGTGGGGAGGGTTTTTAATTAAATAACTTTATTTTTATATATTTTTTTGTTTTTTAAAACACTTGCGCCTGTAAAAGTAGGCTATGCGTCTGCTTTTTCAGGCGCAAGATTTTTGAGAACATTTGTATATATAAATATTGGAAATTTACACTGACAAATGTCCTTGCTCCCGATCTGCGGATGATCTGTCAAGCCAGAAACTTGACAGATCGGAAAAGCCGGTTTTCAGCACATGTGCATTGCGCACCGAAAACCGGCTTTTCCGATGCCTTCCCAGGTCCGTACAAACTTCGTACGGGCCTGAGGATGTCGGAATTTCAGGGCCATTGACTCCCTTCAGTGTTTAAGAATGCCATTCATACTCTAATCTGCGCAATAATATGGTTAGCAAGAACCTATTGGAAAGCAAAGAGATATCCAGCAATTCTGCCTGATGTACTAAATGTTAGATCAGTTTTCCAAAGATAATAACTCAGAAATTCCGGCTTCCCCGGGTCCGTACACACCCCATACGGACCTGGGAAGGCATCGCAAAAAAGTTTTTCAGCACACAATGCAATGCGCATGTGCTGAAAACCGGCTTTTCCGCTCTGTCAAGCTCCAGCTTGATAGATCATCCGCATATCAGGAGTGATGACATTGGCAAGGGCAAAATTGCGGTATTTACCCATATCTTGCCCAGAAAATGTCCTCAAAACTCTTGTGCATGATAAAAGCAGGTGCATAGCCTACTTTTACAGGCGTAAGTGTTTTAAAACACGCTTAAAACATTAAAAAGTAACATTTAGAAAGACACATTATTTTTTAAAACCCTGCCCACGATATTAAATTTATTTTAAACCATAATTAAAAAAGCTTTTTAAAAACTCGGTAAATACATTTTTCAAGATATTTATTAACTTCAATTTAAATTAATTTTAATTGAGGTGTGTTTTTTATTTTTTATTATTTTTTTTTCTCAATTAATAGCAATGAGAACTCATAGATATGGTGTTCCCATTGCTAGTAATTGAGAATACTTTACCTGATTGGTTGAGCAGTCACATGTAACTGCATCTTCTGCATGGGAATCTGGAGGATGAGAGCGGCTTCGCAGCGGGGGAAGAGGAGGCCTCCCCAACAGAATTCCACACTCCTCCGGGACCACCAGGTACTTTTGGAAAAATTCTCCGGGTGGAGGCATTAGTTCCGGAAGAAGCCTCTGACCGGAATTTCAGGGCAGATATGTGAGGCCATTTTGCTAACAGATGAAGCCTATGGCTTATTTCAAATTGTGTCCTTTGATTAGTAAGAAAAACGAAGTAGCCTCTGGAAGGTTAATTTAAAAACCTCATTCAGGTGTATGTTTGTGATCTTATTCTCTACAAAGTTGATTATGAAGTATGCACTCTGAATTTCAGGTCATTTGGTGTTGCTACTCAGTGCTTCTTAGTAAATAACTGGTTTTGTTTGTGGACTTTGGAAGTACTTTTATATAGGAAACAAACGTGCACCAAGCTGGTAAAAATAAATGTTCAATATAATACTTGTTAGGAGGGCAACTTGTAATTAGTGGGAAATATGCTTATATCCTGTACATTTTGAAAATTAGCAGAAAATATGTTAACTAAATTAATTCCAAAATGACATTTTAAAATGTCCTCGTTTCATGACCACAAGAGTTCCCATTTACTAATACAAAAGTAAAATGCTACAGATGCTGGCAATCTGAAGTAAAAACAAACATTTCTGGAAATACTCAGCACCTGTGCAAATGTATAATTTTACTAAACCAGTTTATTATAATGTTTGCATATTTTAATACATTTTCATAAGTTACAAAATCACTTATTTCATCTTTGAATCTAATTGCCATTGATGATGGCCATCATTGCTTTAGACTTTTTAAAATCTTATTTTTTTTTAAAATAGACTATTTTTGAATATTTTGACTTGGATTTTTGTATATTCCATTTTTGACAACAGGTTTTACCCAGCATTTTTTAATTATATAACGAGTACATGTGATATTACTATAGAGAGATCATTACTTGTGCATGAAACTCTTTTAGGATTACTTGTGCATGAATCCCCAAAAAAGTTAGTTTGCAGGTGCAGCAGGTAATCAGGAAGGCGAATGGAATGTTGGCCTTCATTGCGAGAGGGATGGAGTACAAAAGCAGGTAGGTCCTGCTGCAACTGTATAGGGTATTGGTAAGGCCGCACCTGGAGTACTGCGTGCCATTTTGGTCACCTTACTTAAGGAAGGATATACTAGCTTTGGAGGGGGTACAGAGACGATTCACTGGCTGATTCCGGAGATGAGGGGGTTACCTTATGATAGATTGAATAGACTGGGTCTTTACTCGTTGGAGTTCAGAAGGATGAGGGGTGATCTTATAGAAACATTTAAAATAATGAAAGGGATAGACAAGATAGAGGCAGAGAGGTTGTTTCCACTGGTCGGGGAGACTAGAACTAGGGGGCACAGCCTCAAAATACGGGGCAGCCAATTTAAAACAGAGTTGAGAAGGAATTTCTTCTCCCAGAGGGTTGTGAATCTGTGGCATTCTCTGCCCAAGGAAGCAGTTGAGGCTAGCTCATTGAATGTATTCAAGTCACAGATAGATAGATTTTTAACCAATAAGGGAATTAAGGGTTACGGGGAGCAGGCGGGTAAGTGGAGCTGAGTCCATGGCCAGATCAGCCATGATCTTATTGAATGGCGGAGCAGGCTCGAGGGGCTAGATGGCCTACTCCTGTTCCTAATTCTTATGTTCTTATGTTCTTATTACAACACATGTTGGTAATGTTCCAGAATACTGAATGCACAGTGATTTCAACATCAACAATGATTCCAGTGCATTATTTGAGGGCAGGGCTTTTGGATGATTTTATGACAACTGTGTGGGCTTGTTGAATATGTTAGAACAGGATCCATATATCACTGAAGGCCTTTGAAGTAGACAGTATAACTGGTTTCAAGTAGATGGGTAAAGGGGTTGAGATCTGTCAAAAAAGGTCCAATGAGTTTTTTATATATTATTTTTTTAACTCTACTTGTTAAATTTCTGTTTGCCCAATACACGATACATAACTTTTTTTTTCCCTTTTTAGGGATAATTCTCATTTGCTCAGAGATCAGAGACCTTAGGCATAAGTTAACAGAACCAAGGCATGGGGAATCTCTTTCTCTTTCCTCTTTCTACACCCCCTCAACCCCTGCTTAAATGTATGCAAAGGTCCTGCTGGAATTTACCAAGATAAAACTGTACAGCTCACCACAGAACACTGGTATTGCACTGCTTATCCCGCTAGGACCACTCTCGAGACTGCTTACTTTCCACCTCTTTACCCCTTTGCTCCCAAAGGTGGCTTAGTGATGGTTGGGGATCAATAATGGCCAAGACATCAGGGAGAATTTGCCTGCTCTTCGATCTTTTGCATCCACCTGTGAGAGCAGTCAGGACGTTGATTCAATGTCTCATCTGAAAGACCACCTCCAACAGTGTAGAACTCGTTCAGTACTGCACTGCAGTGTCAGCCTAGATTTTGAGCCCACAAACTTTGACTCGGGTGTGAGTTTATTGCTGAGCCTCTTGCCCATTGCATCTTCCAATGACTACCATTGAGATCTAAGATTCATAGGTAAAGCGCAGCAGGTGAAACTTAAAGTCAGACTACCTTTCAAAAGGGCTTTGGCAAATTGGCAATGTCTACTGTGTTGCTAATTTTCCCTCTCCAGGGCACTCAGTGACAAGTCAAAATATAGGTTGTACCCTGCCCTTCCTGCAGCTACTTTCCAATTTTGCCACATATTTACCCAATGCTTGATCCTGGATCTTATGCATTGGCTGGAGTAAACCTTTCTGCTATATCCCGAGGAGTTCTGAAGGAAGAATTTTTTCACATCTGTCCTTTGTCACTGGGGCTTTACCATTATTGAAGAAAGATGAGAGAGACCAAACTGCCATTGCCTATCTGGATACTTTCAGGGGACCATGTCTATGTTGAAGCTAACATTTGCAGGTACTGGTGAGTCAGCAATCGGAACAAATGCCGCTTGTAACTTGCAATGAATACCTTTTTGAAACTCTTTTGAGTGAAACTCTTTTAGGTACAGGTGCAGCATCCAAAATCTGGAGTTCTGGAAGCCCAAATGCCGCTTGCTTCGGCGTGGGCCCCAAGCCCGAACGCCGCCTGCTCGGCGTGGGCCTGCCCGTCGGCTCCACGGTGGCAGGAGCCTGCCAGAACGGCCCCACCTCGACTGGGGACCCCCCCCCTTTCTGATGCATTCTGAAATCCGGAAATAATCGAACCTCGGCTCGGGTGCTTCCGGATTCGTGATGTCAGAAAGACGATCCAAAGTCCGGAAAAACGCGCAATCCGTAATGGCCTCGGTCCCGAGGGTTCCGGATTCTGGATGCTGCACCTGTAAAGCACAGCAAGTGGGTGCAGATTAGTCCACAGGAAAATTCACTATCAAACTGGAAGGCTATGCAAGTTGATGCTTCAACACCTGCAGACTCCACTCATGGGGCCCAAGTTTCCACATGATTTGCGCCTGATTTTTAGGAGCAACTGGTGGAGAACGGACTATTTTAGAAATCGCAATTCTCCACATTTTTTTTTCTGCAGTTCTAGTCAGGTAGAACAGTTCTAGTTTAGAACAGAATTTTTTCTTCAAAAGGGGGCGTGTCCGGCCACTGACGCCTGATTTGAAAGTTTCCACAGTGAAAATGTACTCCAAACTGAAGTAGAATGGAGCCAGTGAAGATTTTTGTCGAACTGAAAAAACCTGTTCTACACTAAAAAAAAAATCAGGCGCAGGTTACAAATTAGGTGTCCAGAATGAGGGGAACTCATTACATTCGACAATAAATCCTTATTTATACTTCTACAAATATTATACAAATAAATCCAACCTTATTAAACATTTATAAGCCAAGAAAAGATTAAATAAACCATCTTCCAACCTGTGTGAAAGTGCTTCATCCAGGGAGAATTCTGCAGCCGTTCGTGTCGCTGAGCGGGAGGGGGGGGAGAGAGAGAGAGAGAGAGAGAGAGAAGGGAGAGATCGGATCCAGTCCGGGAGTCGGGTCCGGCGGGCGGGGGGGCGGGGGGGGCGGGGGTCGGGTCGGGGAACAGGAGCACGGGTCGGGTCAGTCGGGGAGGGGGGAGGAGCGGGTCTCGGGGCGGCGGGGGGGGGGGAGCGGGTCTCAGGTCTGATGGGCGGGGGGGGGGGGAGCGGGTCTCGGGTCTGATGGGCGGGGGGGGGAGCGGGTGTCGGGTCTGGTCGGCGGGGGGAGGGAGCGGGGGGAGGGTCTGGTCGGCGGGGGAGGCGGGTGTCGGGTCTGGTCGGCGGGTGGGGGGGAGGAGCTGGCCGTGGGAGGAGCCCCAGTGAGGCCATTCAGCCAGGGCTAGGGGCTGCGTGCTTCGGGCCCCTCCCACACAGTTCGGCGCCTGGAGCTACTGCACTTGCGTGCCGACTGTAGCGCGCATGTGCAGAGGTCCCGGCACTGTTTTCAGAGCCGGGACCTGGCTCCGCCCCCCCCCCCCCCCCCCCACAGCTCATGCTGGCTGCGCTGAGGGCCAGAGGACCTGTAAGTAGGTGGAGAATACCGAGGATTTTTTTAGGCGCGAAAAAGGGGCGCCCGTTTTTTTTCTTGTGGAAACTTGGGCCCATGGGGAGGCTTTTTTTTGTAACATTGGAAGTGTGCAAAAGAATGGTTTCTCTTAGCATAGAATAAATAGACTTTTATAGCACAGGAGGTCATTCAGCTTATCTCTGTACAGGAAGTAAGGATTCCGTATTAAGTTTATAAAGTCCCAGTAGGTCCAACGTGACACTTAGCGATTTTATAAACCTGACGTCTAAACCACACTTCGTCTAGTGCAGAGCTACACTTGGCTTCAGTTTGCGGAATCAGATCAGGACTTGATTCAAGTTATGCTGCTATATAGGCACACTAGATGGACATTGTTCTTTTCTCATCCAACAATTCCTATGTTCCTATTAAGTCTTTCTCTATATCTGACCCAGAAACAGCATAGAAGAATGCAGGGATAAAGGGTCTGTTACTTTCTTCTTGCAGGTTTTACCTCATTTTAATAAAAGAGCCAGGGTTAATATGCTACTTATTTAAAAATAAACATAGAAGTTCTTTTAGAGGCAGCTAACTACAATCACTGTGGTTACATTGTACTTAAAACACCATGGGCTAAAAATTTGGTTGCTTTACACCACCCGTTACTGTCAAATAATTGCAAAAAGAGGGTGGCTGCTGCTCTTTTACCAGCTGGTGGCATGTCCCGCGGCATCCTCCATGTTCCTAGGCCCGGTAGCGTTTGCCAGTAAGATGCATTGCCCCGCAAAGTAAAATGAGGGCGCGGTGACATGCATGCCAACTTAACATCACCACGCAAACATCACCCCTTATCCTTCTAAGGATAAGGGGGAAGCCATTTAGGACTGAGATGAGGAGGAATTTCTTCACCCAGAGAGTGGTGAACCTGTGGAATTCTCTACCACAGAAAGTTGTTGAGGCCAATTCACTAAATATATTCAAAAAGGAGTTAGATGAAGTCCTTACTACTAGGGGGATCAATGGGTATGGTGAGAAAGCAGGAATGGGGTACTGAAGTTGCATGTTCAGCCATGAACTCATTGAATGGCGGTGCAGGCTAGAAGGGCCGAATGGCCTACTCCACCTATTTTCTATGTTTCTATGTTTCTAAACGTGGACATTTGAGTTCAGCGCTGGGTCCTAAACTCGCCATGTAAACCCCTGCGTGCAAGCAGACTCTGAGGCACTGTCAGCCGCTCTTAAAGGGTCACACACATCTTTCAGGTAAGTTTGCATTTAAGCGCTTGGACTGTTATTTTGATTTTACTGTAGTGGCTTGCTGGAGTAGATGTTAAAAGTTTATTTTTTTGAAGTGTGCAGGGATTGCTGTTGGATGCTTGCATGGCCTTGGATGGTAAAGGAAGGCCTCTGAGTTGACAAAGTGCTACAAATACTCAGCAAGTCAGGCAACATCCGTGGAGAGAGAAACAGAGTTCACGTCTCAAGTCAAGATGCTGTCTGGCCTGAGTATTACCAGCATTTTATGCTGTCAATTCAGATTTATAGCATCTGCTCTCGGAGGGAAGGGGAAGAAATAGAAGAGGAGCAAGCAGAAGGAAGGATATAACCCAGACAGACCCTTTCTAGCAGGGATATCCAGGATGGATAAACAAGGTATTTACAGGTTTACATAGATAACTACCCCCCCCTCCCTGCAATGTCTTTATACACTACTATAAATTCACACGAGGCACATTCTGCAGACAAGGTCACTCTGTGACCTGAACCTTTATTCACAGGACCAAGAAGTGATGACCCTGCGTGGGACCTCCCTTTATATACCTGGATGACCAGGTGAGGAGTGTCTCCCACAAGTTCACCCCCTGTGGTCAAGGTGTGCATTTCTTAGGTGTATACAGTATGCAGTGTTGTTATGAAAGTTACAGTTACATGAAAGTTACATGACATCACCTCTTTCCCCCCCCCCCCCCCAAATGTCTTATGGGATCAAAGATTAAGTCTTTCAGGCGGTTGACGCTCCCTCGTGGAGCGCCGCAGTTGGGGCTCTGATTGTTGAGCCTTGGCATGCGCCTCTTGTCACCTATGGTGATTCCGGCTTGTCCGGGCTGGCCGCAGGGACTGTGCATGCTGCTGAATGTTCTTGTTGCTCGTTCACCGGTGGTGTGGGCAACATCTCATGATCTTCCTCAGGTTCCTCAGTGTCCATGTTGAACCTTTTTTTTTTACTTGGTCCAGATGCTTGCGGCATATCTGTCCATTGTTAAGTCTGACCACTATGACCCTATTCCCCTCTTTGCCAATTACAGTACCCTCAAACCACTTGGGCCCCAAAGCGTGATTAAGAACAAATACAGGGTCATCGATTTCTATACATCTCCCCTTTGAGTTACGGTCATGGCACTCATTTTGGGACTGGTGCTTGCCCTCAACAATGTCTGACAGGACAGGATGAATGAGGGACAGCCAAGTTTTAAGTGTACGTTTCATGAGTAGTTCTG
Organism: Pristiophorus japonicus; assembly: GCF_044704955.1. Classification (NCBI taxonomy): domain Eukaryota; kingdom Metazoa; phylum Chordata; class Chondrichthyes; family Pristiophoridae; genus Pristiophorus; species Pristiophorus japonicus. The sequence continues at coordinate 461,900,014 of NC_091977.1, read as the reverse complement.
TGGGCTCCCGTGAGTGAATGCAGTTGGGACCTATAGGCCAGCAGGAGAAGCGATAGGCGGTATTGAAGGGAGGGTCCTTGAATCCGGAGCATGCCCTGTTTTATGATTTGGACCGCACGTTCCGCCTGGCCATTGGAAGCTGGCTAGAACGGTGCCGTCCTGACATGTTTAATACCATTACCCGACATCAACTCCAGGAATACATAGCTAGTGAAACCCGGGCTGTTGTCGCTAACCAGGATGTCCGGCAAGCCGTGGGTCGCAAAGACCGCCGCAGACTCTACACAGTGGTGGATGTCGTGCACAAATTCAAAATGATGCACTCGATCCATTTCGAGTACGCATCAACAACAATGATGAACATTTTTCCCATGAACGGGCCCGCGTATTCTACGTGAATACAGGGCCACGGGCTGAGTCGGGCCTCCCTGGGGGCATTGCCCAGCTGGGCACACGTCGTGCACCTGCGAACACAGTGTTCCAGGTCTGAGTCAATTTCCGGCCATCATATATGTGACCGGGCAATGGCCTTCATTAGCACGATGCCTGGGTGCTCGCTGTGGAGTTCCCTGATGAATGCTTCCCTTCCCTTCTGGGGCATGACTATCCGGCAACCCATAATGGGCAGTTGGCTTGGATGGAGAGCTCATCCATCCGTCTGTGAAACGGTCTGACCTCTCAGGGCATGCTCCGTGTGCGGGCGCCCAATCCCCAGTCAGGACACATTTCTTAATCAAGGATAGGAGGGGATCTCTGTTGGTCCAGATTTTGATCTGGCGGGCTGTGATGGGGGAGCCTGCATTGTCAAAGGCTTCAACGGCCATGACCATCTCAGCGCTTTGCTCCGCTGCCCCCTCAGTAGTGGTCAGTGGAAGCCTGCTGAGCGCGTCAGCACAATTTTCGGTGCCTGGCCGGTGCCGTATGGCGTAGTCATACGCAGCCAGCGTGAGAGCCCATCGCTGTATGCGAGCTGACGCTTTGGCATTGACAGCTTTGCTGTCTGACAACAGAGATGTTAACGGCTTGTGATCCATTTCTAACTCGAACCTTCTACCAAAAAGGTACTGGTGCATGTTTTTCACCCCGTATAAACATGCGAGTGCTTCCTTTTCAACCATCCCATATCCCCGTTCTGCTTGGGAGAGCGACCTGGAGGCATAAGCCACAGGTTGGAGTTGACCCTCATCATTACTCTGCTGCAACACACACCCAACCCCATAGGATGATGCATTACATGTCAAAACCAATTTCTTACAGGGGTTGTACAGAGTCAACAGCTTATTGGAACAAAACAGGTTCCGCGCCCGATTGAAAGCCCGTTTCTGACAGTCCCCCCAAAACCAATCGCAACCCTTAAGCAGGAGCACGTGTAGCGGCTCCAACAATGTGCTTAAGTTCGGCAGAAAGTTCCCGAAATAGTTCGAGTCCCAGAAATGAACGCAACTCCGATGTGTTGTCGGGCCTGGGCGCACGACGAATCGCCTCCGTTTTGGATTCGGTAGGCCGGATCCCGTCTGCGGCAACCCTCCTGCCCAAAAACTCGACCTCTGGGGCCAAAAACACACACTTGGACTTCTTTAGTCACAGGCCTACCCGGTCCAGTCGGCGTAGCACCTCCTCCAGGTTGTGGAGGTGTTCCTCGGTGTCTCAACCCATGATAAGGACGTCGTCCTGAAATACGATTGTTCCAAGGATGGATTTGAGCAGGCTTTCCATGTTCCTTTGAAAGATAGTGGCCGCTGATCGAATGCCAAACGGACACCTGCTGTAGACAAACAGCCCCTTGTGCGTAGTGATGGTCAGTAGCTTGGATTCTTCGGCCAGTTCCTGGGTCATGTAGGCTGAAGTGAGGTCCAACTTGGTGAACAGTTTGCCGCCTGCCAGCGTGGCAAAGAGATCCTCCGCTCTCAGAAGTGCATATTGGTCTTGTAGTGACACTCGGTTGATGGTGGCCTTGTAGTCGCCACAAATCCTGACCGAGCCATCCGTTTTTAGGACAGAGACAATGAGGCTTGCCCAGTTGCTGAATTCAACGGGCGAAATTATGCCCTCTCTTAGCAACCTGTCCAACTCGCTCTCAATTTTCTCCCGCATCACATACGGCACAGCTCTGGCTTTGTGGTGCACTGGTCTGGCATCCGGGGCGATGCGTATCACTACTTTGGTACCTTTGAAAGTCCTGACACCAGGTTCAAATAGTGACTCAAATTTCTGTAGGACCTGTGAGCATGAGCTTCGCTCCACAGATGAAATAGCGTGCACATCCCACATCCCCCCCCATTCCAGTTCATCTCAGCTAGCCAGCTCCTCCCCAAAAGTGCGGGACCATTTCCCGGGACAATCCAGAGTGACAGCCAGTTCTCTGATCCATTATGTGTGACCACCAACATTGCACTGCCTAGCACTGGGATGATCTCTTCGTCGTCCGTAATTGCGTGTCAATGCGTTCTAGTTTGGGTCTGCTAGCTCTGAGTGGCCATAGTTTCTCGAATTGTTGGACATTCATAAGTGACTGGCTGGCCCCTGTGTCCAGCTCCATGCGTACCGGGATGCTGTTTAATAGGACTTTCATCATCATAGGTGGCGTTTTGGTATACGAGCTGTGGATGTTTGCCACATGAGCCAACTGAACTTCAGCGTCCATTGCTTTGTCCCAAGCATCAACCTGCCTTGCAGACCCCTCTTCTGGTTCATCTGCCTCGTAAATTAGCCTCGCTGCGGGCTTTCTGCAAATTCTGGCTAAATGTCCACTGAAGTTACAATTTCTACAAATTGTTGAAACCTACAGGTTTTTGCAGCATGTCTTCCCCTGCACCTCCAGCATGAGCTGAGATCGTTGTGAACAAAAGGGCTGTTACCAGGCATTCCTTTTTGATTGTCTCTTTGATTACTCTTGAGCACTCTGGGTGTCAATGGCCCCATCCCGGGACGCATTGTCCACCGTGATGGCGTAAATGTCCATTCAGCCTGCCATTGTCTCTGTTGAGGACCCACTCCAGAGTCTGTTGCTGCCTGGGTGGTGTCGAATTGCCCTTGCCTGCCTGCGGGGTTCTGAGTCACGTTTACAATGTTAACTCCCTGATCCATTGCCACGTTGGAAGCAGAGTTGCGTGCGTATATTATCTTGGTTTCCTCCACCCCCGCCATGAAGGTCTGAGCCATCAACGCCGCCGCGTCCAAGGTCAAGTCCTTGGTCACAATTAGCTTTCTGAAAATCCCGGCATGACCAATGCCCTCAATAAATAAATCTCTTAACATCTCCCCCCTGCAGGCATCTGTGAACTTAGAGGCAGGCCAAGCGCTGAAGGTCCGTAACGAAGTCCAGTATGCTCTGTCCTTCCTGACGTCGGTGTGTATAGAATCGGTGTCAGGCCATGTGTATACTGCTCGCCGGTTTGAGGTGCTCACCGATCAGTTTGCTGAGCTTTTCAAAGGTTTTGTCCGCCGGCTTCTCGGGTGCGAGCAGGTCTTTCATCAGCGCGTATGTCTTAGGTCCACAGCTGGTCAGTAGATGCACCCTTCGCTTGACAGCCGCTGCATCTGCCAGCCAGTCCTTCGTGACAAAGCTCTGCTGGAGCCTCAACAAAATCGTCCCGTTCCTCTGTGCTACCGGTGGCCATTCTCGTGAGTCGTTGATTCCCGTTTCTCGTCGCCAAATGTAATGACCTTACACACTACTTTAAATTCACACGAGGCACATTCTGCAGACAAGATCACTCCGTGACCTGAACCTTTATTCATAGGACCAAGAAGTGATGACCCTGCGTGGGACCTCCCTTTTATATACCTGGATGACCAGGTGAGTGTCTCCCACAAGTTCACCCCCTGTGGTCAAGGTGTGCATTTCTTAGGTGTATACATTATGCAGTGTTGTTATGAAGGTTACAGTTACATGAAGGTTACATACATGACACTCCCCTCCCCCAAAGTCAATAGTATAACTATTTACAAGGTGAGTCGATCTGGAGCCTTTGTTTCCTTGGTTGATCGTCTCAGTGCAAATGCTGGCTTTGGTGAGTTGTTGGTTGGGCCCTCACTGGGCTGCTGTGCAGCTGGCCTTGCTGGGCTGCCTGGTGTGGTGAGTCCTGCTGGACTGCTGTGGGTGATTAGTTCTGCTTCATGGTCAACCGCTGTGTCGGTTACTACTGGTATGTGTGTTGGGGTTTCAAAAAAGGTAGGGTTTAATCTGGGTTGGTCTGGATAGTCTGTGAATCTGAGTTTCGTTTGGTCCAAATGTTTCCTGTAGATGAGTCCATTTGAAAGTTTGACCTGAAACACCCTACTCCCCTCTTTGGCACGACAGTGCCGGGAAGCCACTTCGGACCATGTCCATAGTTCAACACAGATACAGGATCATTAATCTCAATTTCGTGTGACACATTTGCGCTATCATGATATGTACTTTGTTGAATTCGCCTGCTCTCTACCTGTTTGTATAAATCAGTGTGGACTAATGAGAGCCTTGTCTTAAGTGCCTTTTCATGAGCAGTTCAGCGGTTGGGATCCCAGTGAGCGAGCAGGTTCTCGTGCGATAACTAAGCAGGACTCTGGTTAGGCGAGTCTGCAGTGAGCCTTCAGTTACCCTCTTCAAGCTGCTCTTGATTGTTTGCACTGCTCTCTCTGCCTGACCATTAGATACTGATTTGAACGGGGCAGATGTAACATGTTTGATCCCATTGCGGGTCATGAACTCGTTGAACTCGGCCCTGGTGAAACACGGCCCGTTGTCACTCACAAGGATATCAGGCAGGCCGTGCGTGGCAAACTTGGCCTGCAGGCTTTCAGTGGTGGCAGTGCTTGCCGACATAATCTCACATTCAATCCACTTGGAGTACGCATCTACAACCACGAGGAACATTTTACTCAAGAACGGTCCTGCTAGTCAACATGGACCCTAGACCACGGTTTGGAGGGCCAAGACCATAAACTTAGTGGCACCTCCTTGGGTGCATTGCTTAACTGTGAACATGCTACATTTGTGCACGCAGGACTCTTAAGTCCGCTTCGATACCGGGCCACCACAGGTGGGATCTGGCTATCGCTTTCCTTATTACAATGCTTGGATGGGTACTGTGGGGATCACTAATGGAAGTGTCCCTTCCCATTTTAGGCACCACTTCCTGATTACCCCACAGAAGGCAGTCTGCCTGTATAGACATTTCATCTTTGCGCCGCTAGTACGGCTTTATTTCTTCCTGCTTTCTAATGGGACACTGGACCAGCTCCCGTGAAACGCACAGATTTTTTACGAAGGACAGTAAGGGGTCCTGGCTCGTCCAGGTTCTAATCTATCGGGCGGTAACAGGTGATTGCTCACTTGAATGCTTCTGTTACCATGATTCAATCTGCGGGCTGTGCCATTTCCACCCCCGTGGTGGGCAATGGCAGCCTACTGAGAGCATTGGCACAGTTTTCTGTGCCTGGCCTGTGGTGGATTGCGTAGTTGTATGCGGACAACATGAGCGCCCATCTCTGGATGCGGGCCGATGCATTCATATTTATCCCCTTACTTTCAGAAAAGAGGGATATCAGAGGCTTATGGTCAGTTTCCAATTCAAATTTGAGCCCAAACAGATATTGATGCATTTTCTTTACCCCATAAACACATGGTAACGCTTCTTTTTCAATCATGCTGTAGGCCTCCTTAGACAGATTCTGGATGCATAAGCAACCAGTTGCAATTTCCCAGATCCATTAGCTTGTTGCAATGCACACCCGACACCGTATGACTATGCATCACATGCTAGAACCAAACGCTCACATGGATCATGCAATACAAGCAATTTGTTTGAGCATAATAGTTTTCTAGCTTTTACAAAGGCATTTTCTCCATACCCATTCATCGTCTTTACGCAGTGAGTTGTGCAGTGGTTCTAACAGTGTTCTGAGACCCGGTAAGAAGTTACCAAAGTAGTTCAGGAGTCCTAGAAACGACTGCAACTCCGTCACGTTCTGTGGCCTTGGTGCGTTTTCAATTGCCTCCGTCTTCGAATTGGTAGGCCTGATGCCGTTCGCCGCAATTCTTCTCCCCAGGAACTCCACTTCACCCGCCGGGAAAACGCACTTCGAGTGTTTTAACCTGAGCCCACACGATTAAGCCGACTAAGAACCTCCTCCAGGTTCTGCAGAAGCTCAACTGTGTCCCGACCTGTAACCAAGATATCGTCCTGGAAGACCACGGTGCGCAGGACCGACTTCAGTAAACTTTCCATGTTCTCTGGAATATCGCTGCGGCTGATCGAATCCCAAACGGGCATCTGTTGTAAATGAAGAGACCTTTGTGTGTGTGTTGATGCAGGTGAGGCCCTTCGATGATTCCTCCAGCTCCTGCGTCATGTCGACAGAGGTCAAGTCCAGCTTTGTGAACGTCTTTCCTCCCGCCAGTGTCGCAAAAATTTCGTCTGCCTTTGGTAGTGAGTATTGATGCTGCAGGGAGAAACGATTGATAGTTACTTTGTAATCGCCACAGATTCTGATGGTGCCGTCTCCCTTGAAGACTGGACCACTCATTGAATTCGATCGGCAAAATGATGTCCTCGTTGCAGCCGGTCCAGCTCGATCTCCACCGTTTCATCATTTACGGTACTGCTCTTGCCTTGTGATGGATGGGTCGCGCCCCCGGAATTAGGTGGATCTGCATTTTTGCTCCTTGGAACTTCCCGATGTCTGGTTTGAACAATGAAGGGGACTTGTTTAGGACCTGGACACACGAAGTGTCGTCAACGGACGAGAGTGCTCGGATGTCGTCCCAGTTCCAGTGTATCTTCCCCAGCCATCGCCCGGTACCATCCAGAGTGGTAACTTGTGCACCGCTCCAGCGTAGGAGATCTTTACAGTAGCACTGCCGATTTATGGAATCAGTTCCTTTGTGCAAGTTCTCAGTTTAGTGCGAATGGGAGTCAAGGATAGCCTTGAGGCCTTGCTCCACCACAATTTATCGCAAGTCTTTTTGCTCATAATGGACTGGCTCGCGCCCGTGTCCAGCTCCATTGACACCGGGAGTCCATTTAATTCAATCTTCAGCAATATCAGGGGACACTTTGTGGTAAATGTGGGCACCCCATATACCTCTGCCTCCTCGGTCCGAGGATCTGGTTCATCGTGACCTGCCGTGGATCTGTCCTCTGCAACATGGTGGTTTGCAGCTCGCCTGCACATATGTTGGAGATGTCCCATTGTTCCACAGCCCTTGCAAACATACCCTTTGAAGTGGCATGAATGGAAACGATGATCATCGATGGCCTAGCATTTATCATCTTTAGACATCTGCAGTCGTGCCGCTGCAGGCATGTGAGGCCTGCCCTGTTCGTTATGATTCAAAAACATTACTACTTTGTTCGCAGTACTTGTAGCAGCATTCGTGTGCTGAGAGATTTGCTTGGTATTGTCACTGGTGGTGATGAACGCCTGGGCTATCACTGGCTTTACTCAAGGTTGGGATCGCTGCAGTCAAAGGTTTGCAAAGTATTACTTCATAGCCAATGCCAAGTACAAAGAAATCCCTGAGCATGTGCTCCAAATGTCCTTCAAATTCGCAATGTCCTGCAAGGCGTCTTAGCTCGGCGACATAGCTCGCCACTTCCTGGCCTTCAGACTTCTTGTACGTGCAGAACCAGTACCTCGTCATCAGAACGCTTTCCTTCGGGTTCAGATGCTCCCGGACCAGTGTGCACAAGTCATCATACGATTTCTCTGTGGGTTTCGCTGGAGCAAGCAGATTTTTCATGAGGCCATATGTTGGTGTCCCGCAGACGGTGAGGAGAATCGCCCTTTGTTTGGCAGCATTCGCTTCTCCTTCCATTTCGTTGACCACGAAGTATTGGTCGAATCGCTCCACGAAGGTTTCCCAATCATCTCCCTCCGAAAATTTCTCCAGGATGCCCACTGTTCTCTGCAGGTTGCGGTGGGGTTCGTCATCTGTGTATCGTCGCCAGTTGTAGTGTGTGAATAAAGAGTCTGACCAGATACTGTGAGCTCAAAGTAAAGTGTGACCGTAGTCTTTTATTACAGGTCTCCAGAGCGCCCCTCCAGCCTGAGAGGCCTCAAGTACAGGTGCTCCCAAGGGATTGTGGGATCCCTTGGGACTCCAGGGTGGTTAAACAAGGTATTTACAGGTTTACATATATAACAATCCCCATCATAGAAACATAGAAAATAACTGCAGGAGTAGGCCATTCGGCCCTTCGAGTATGCACCACCATTCAATATGATCATGGCTGATCATGCATTTCAGTACCCCATTCCTGCTTTCTCTCCATACCCCTTGATCCCTTTAGCCGTGAGGGCCACATCGAACTCCCTTTTGACTATATCTAACGAACTGGCCCCAACAACTTTCTGTGGTAGAGAATTCCACTTGCCCACAACTCTGAGTGAAGAAGTTTCTCCTCATCTCGATCCTAAATGGCTTACCCCTTATCCTTGGACTGTGACCCCTGGTTCTGGACTTCCCCAACATTGGGAACATTCTTCCTGCATCTAACCTGTCTAACCCCGTCAGAATTTAGTGTTTCTATGAGATCCCCTCTCGTTCTTCTAAATTCCATTGAATAGAAGCATGGTCGATCCAGTCTGTCTTCATATGTCAGTCCTGTCATCCCGGGAATCAGTCTGGTCGCTGCACTCCCTCAAAAGCAAGAATGTCCTTCCTCAGATTAGGAGACCAAAACTGTACACTATATTCAAGATGTGGCCTTACCAAGGCCCTGTACAACTGCAGTAAGACCTCCCTGCTCCTATACTCAAATCCTCTCGCTATGAAAGCCAACATGCCATTTGCTGCTTTCACCGCCTGCTGCACATGTATGCCAACCTTCAGTTACTGATGTACCATGACACCCAGGTCTCGTTGCACCTCCCCCTTTCCCAATCTGTCACCACTCAGATAATAATCAGCCCTCTTGTTTTTACCACCAAAATGGATAACCTCACATTTATCCGCATTATATCGCATCTGCCATGTATTTGCCCACTCACCTAACCTGTCCAAGTCACCCTGCAGCCTCTTAGCATCCTCCTCACAGCTCACACTGCCACCCAGCTTAGTGTCATCTGTAAACTTGGTGATATTACATTCAATTCCTGTGTCTAAATCATTAATGTATATTGTAAATAGCTGGGGTCCCAGCACTGAACCTTGCGGTATCCCACTAGTCACTGCCTGCCATTCTGAAAAGGACCCGTTTATTCCTACTCTCTGCTTCCTATCTGCCAACCAGTTCTCTATCCATGTCTGTATATTACCCCCAATACCATGTGCTTAAATTTTGCACACTAATCTCTTATGTGGGACCTTGTCAAAAGCCTTTTGAAAGTCTAAATATACCACATCCACTGGCTCCCCCTTGTCCACTCTACTAGTTACATCCTCATGCACAAGCCTTTTGTTCTTGGAGCTGTTGCTACAGCACTAATGCGTCAACATAAGAAAGTTCCCCTATACTATTTTTCACAGTTGTAAAGAAAGACAATGTATAACTTTAAAGGCTATGTTTGCTGGCAATGACGTGTTGACTAGTGTATAACTGTACAGACAACGCAGGGAAGTGGGAGATGTACTTGGACACAACTTGCCCCGTTTTCTGCCGAGAATGCCCTTTTGTACATAAGCAGGGAAAGACATCCTTGGGGGTTGTACTGTGACTCCAAGTGCAACACTGGGGGAAATTAACTATATCCCTGTGTATTTGTGGTTCCATCTGTCAGCTTGGCTCAGAGGTAGCCCTTTTGCCTGTGTCAAAAGGTTTGTGGGTTTGAATCTTATTCCAGGACCTAAACATGTATTCAAGGCTGACGCTTCAGTTATTACTGATTCTGATCTTTCCATCTCTCTCTCTCTCCCTCCCCCCACCCCCCAACTGAAGCAATCAGTTCAAATATAAGCCTTACTGCATCTAAAGGGGCTTACTGCAACATACCTATTAGGTAATCGACCAGTTTCCCACAGACAAAAAGTGGCCTGTGAGGCCAGGAGTGGCGCAGATCAGAGCCTGCTTGCGTTAATGCAGTGGCTACCTGCAAGGGGACAGATGTTCGAGTCGGATAGCATGGGAGTGAGTTGAAGGCCACTTCTCCGTCGATGATGCCGCTCTGTGGATTGACTTCTCTCCCATTTTGTTGAGCTGTGTTCTCGACTGGCTGAACTTTTACCTGTCTACATAGATTTAAAGGGAGAAGTGTGCAAATTGCAACAACAAAAGCAAATTAGCTTGACGATACCCACCCCTGACATTGGAGCTGAGATATGCTGATTTTCAGTCAGTGGTAAATATTGAATGAAATCCATGTCAAAATGGTAATTTCTAAACCTTACATTGTAGAAATGAGGCACTTAGAAGAAACTCAGCTTTTTAATTTAAAAAAAATGGTGTCAAACAGGATCACAATATACATCCTTGAAATTGAAAGACTCATTGCACTTAAAAGGACTTACTGCACCATTTATATCCAATTCACAATTGAATTTAGCAGTGAAGACCCTTCATATTGGACAATACAAGCATTTTTGTTGGATATACAAATGTGAACTTCCCAGGTGCATTTTCAGTCTACTGCAGGGTAAGTTATTGGTTGTGGCAGTGAACAGTTATTCATTTTATTTGGCTTATGCTGATATCTACTAATACAGATTTTCATCACAGCAACTATTCTGAACTAGTTGAGTCTATACAAAGGGTAGAATTCCTTTGGGTAATTTAAGTCCTCTGTAATGCATGTTACTCTTGACACAGAGCAGAATTCACAACAATGCAGGTTTGTATATGATACCATGCTAGGGCTCCCAACCTTCGAATTTAAGGAGCTAGAAGCTAAATTTTAAAAGTAGGACCTCAAAAGTAGTAATCTCGGGATTGCTACCAGTGCCACGTGATAGTCAGAGTAGGAATCGCAGGATAGCGCAGATGAATACGTGGCTTGAGCAGTGGTGCAGCAGGGAGGGATTCAAATTCCTGGGGCATTGGGACCGGTTCTGGGGGAGGTGGGACCAGTACAAACCGGACGGTCTGCACCTGGGCAGGACCGGAACCAATGTTCTAGGGGGAGTGTTTGCTAGTGCTGTTGGGGAGGATTTAAACTAATATGGCAGGGGGATGGGTACCAAGGCAGGGAGACAGAGGGAAACAAAAAGGAGGCAAAAGCAAAAGACAGAAAGGAGATGAGGAAAAGTGGAGGGCAGAGAAACCCAAGGCAAAGAACAAAAAGGGCCATTGTACAGCAAAATTCTAAAAGGACAAAGGGTGTTAAAAAAAAAAACAAGCCTGAAGACTTTGTGTCTTAATGCAAGGAGTATCCGCAATAAGGTAGATGAATTAACTGTGCAAATAGATGTTAACAAATATGATGTGATTGGGATTACGGAGACGTGGCTCCAGGATGATCAGGGCTGGGAACTCAACATCCAGGGGTATTCAACATTCAGGAAAAATAGAATAAAAGGAAAAGGAGGTGGGGTAGCATTGCTGGTTAAGGAGGAAATTAAGGCAATAGTTCAGAAGGACATTAGCTTGGACGATGTGGAATCTATATGGGTAGAGCTGCAGAATACCAAAGGGCAAAAAACGTTAGTGGGAGTTGTGTACAGACCTCCAAACAGTAGTAGTGATGTTGGGGAGGGCATCAAACATGAAATTAGGGGTGCGTGCAATAAAGGTGCAGCAGTTATAATGGGTGACTTTAATATGCACATAGATTGGGTTAACCAAACTGGAAGCAATACGGTGGAGGAGGATTTCCTGGAGTGCATAAGGGATGGTTTTTTAGACCAATATGTCGAGGAACCAACTAGTGGGGAGGCCATCTTAGACTGGGTGTTGTGTAATGAGAGAGGATTAATTAGCAATCTCGTTGTGTGAGGCCCCTTGGGGAAGAGTGACCATAATATGGTGGAATTCTGCATTAGGATGGAGAATGAAACAGTTAATTCAGAGACCATGGTCCAGAACTTAAAGAAGGGTAACTTTGAAGAGAAGGGTAACTTTGAAGGTATGAGGCGTGAATTGGCTAGGATAGATTGGCGAATGATACTGAAGGGGTTGACTGTGGATGGGCAATGGCAGACATTTAGAGACTGCATGGATGAACTACAACAATTGTACATTCCTGTCTGGCGTAAAAATAAAAAAGGGAAGGTGGCTCAACCGTGGCTATCAAGGGAAATCAGGGATAGTATTAAAGCCAAGGAAGTGGCATACAAATTGGCCAGAAATAGCAGCGAACCCGGGGACTGGGAGAAATTTAGAACTCAGCAGAGGAGGACAAAGGGTTTGATTAGGGCAGGGAAAATGGAGTACGAGAAGAAGCTTGCAGGGAACATTAAGACGGATTGCAAAAGTTTCTATAGATATGTAAAGAGAAAAAGGTTAGTAAAGACAAACGTAGGTCCCCTGCAGTCAGAATCAGGTGAAGTCATAACGGGGAACAAAGAAATGGCGGACCAATTGAACAAGTACTTTGGTTCGGTAATCACTGAGGAGGACAGAAACAACCTTCCGGATATAAAAGGGGTCGGAGGGTCTAGTAAGGAGGAGGAACTGAGGGAAATCCTTATTAGTCGGGAAATTGTGTTGGGGAAACTGATGGGATTGAAGGCCGATAAATCTCCAGGGCCTGATGGACTGCATCCCAGAGTACTTAAGGAAGTGGCCTTGGAAATAGTGGATGCATTGATGGTCATTTTCCAATATTCCATTGACTCTGGATCAGTTCCTATGGAGTGGAGGGTAGCCAATGTAAACCCACTTTTTAAAAAAGGAGGGAGAGAAAACAGGGAATTATAGACCGGTCAGCCTGACATCGGTAGTGGGTAAAATGATGGAATCAATTATTAAGGATGTCATAGCAGTGCATTTGGAAAGAGGTGATATGATAGGTCCAAGTCAGCATGGATTTGTGAAAGGGAAATCATGCTTGACAAATCTTCTGGAATTTTTTGAGGATGTTTCCAGTAGAGTGGACAAGGGAGAACCAGTTGATGTGGTATATTTGGACTTTCAGAAGGCTTTCGACAAGGTCCCACACAAGAGATTAATGTGCAAAGTTAAAGCACATGGGATTGGGGGTAGTGTGCTGATTACTGGTTGTCAGACAGGAAGCAAAGAGTAGGAGTAAATGCGGACTTTTCAGAATGGCAGGCAGTGACTAGTGGGGTACCGCAAGGTTCTGTGCTAAGGCCCCAGCTGTTTACACTGTACATTAATGATTTAGACGAGGGGATTAAATGTAGTATCTCCAAATTTGCGGATGACACTAAGTTGGGTGGCAGTGTGAGCTGCGAGGAGGATGCTATGAGGCTGCAGAGCGACTTGGATAGGTTAGGTGAGTGGGCAAATGCATGGCAGATGAAGTATAATGTGGATAAATGTGAGGTTATCCACTTTGGTGGTAAAAACAGAGAAACAGACTATTATCTGAATGGTGACAGATTAGGAAAAGGGGAGGTGCAAAGAGACCTGGGTGTCATGGTACATCAGTCATTGAAGGTTGGCATGCAGGTACAGCAGGCAGTTAAGAAAGCAAATAGCATGTTGGCCTTCATAGCGAGGAGATTTGAGTACAGGGGCAGGGAGGTGTTGCTACAGTTGTACAGGGCCTTGGTGAGTCCTCACCTGGAGTATTGTGTACAGTTTTGGTCTCCTAACCTTAGGAAGGACATTCTTGCTATTGAGGGAGTGCAGCGAAGGTTCACCAGACTGATTCCCGGGATGGTGGGACTGACCTATCAAGAAAGACTAGATCAACTGGGCTTGTATTCACTGGAGTTCAGAAGAATGAGAGGGGACCTCATAGAAACGTTTAAAATTCTGATGGGGTTTTGATAGGTTAGATGCAGGAAGAATGTTCCCAATGTTGGGGAAGTCCAGAACCAGGGGACACAGTCTAAGGATAAAGGGGTAAGCCATTTAGGATCGAGATGAGGAGGAATTTCTTCACCCAGAGAGTGGTGAACCTGTGGAATTCTCTACCACAGAAAGTTGTTGAGGCCAATTCACTGAATATATTCAAAAAGGAGTTAGATGAAGTCCTTACTACTAGGGGAATCAAGGGGTATGGTGAGAAAGCAGGAATGGGGTGCTGAAGTTGCATGTTCAGCCATGAACTCATTGAATGGTGGTGCAGGCTAGAATGGCCGAATGGCCTACTCCTGCACCTATTTTCTATGTTTCTATGACTGTTCTGGAGTCTCCAGGAATTAGATTAATCTCCAGGAGAAAAATCATAGGGGCATTTAAAAATGGTTTGGGTTTTTTCCATTTTCTTTGAACACTTGTTTTATAAAAATATTGGCAATGACGGGTGGTGGTGGGGAAGACTGTTGGCGGGGTGGTTGGAGGCAGGAGATCATGTGATGCAACCTCCAGGAATACATCCAACCAGAATTGGCAGCCCTACATCATGCCCCTAGACATTCATACATTAGCCTACAGATCACTGTTCCCTTCTATGAATTAGTTTCCAGTGTGTTTCACTAAAATGGCTATAAATTATAACCAAAGTGGCTGTTTAATTGAGTTTGTGGTGGAAAGAATGTAAAAGCTGTCTAATTTGGGTTTATGATGGAGATGCACCCAGTAATATAGAATATCATTTAGGCTGGATGGAAAAGAGACTTAACAGCTGCCCTGATCAGAACCAGCTGTGGTAATAGAATAACCTATAATTCAGGTCTATTGTCATAAACAATCAACAAGTTCTTGGTTCTTGTCGCTTCATATTCAGTGAGTCCAAAACTGGATGAAACCGAACCTAAAATTAACAGTTGCTCTGATCAGATCCATCTGCAATAATAGAATATTTCATAATTCAAATTCATCGTTATATAAACAAGCTATTCTTGTAGCAATAACACTATCAGCCAACTAGTTACATGTGAGCCTAGGCACAGAGTATCAGCAGGTTGTATGATTGGGAGCAGGGGCAGTCTCTCAGGAGTACCTGATCTTGGCAACCACCTCGCAGTCACTTGTATACTTTTTGATAGAATTCACTGGAAAGCACTTAATAGAAATCCTGATCTTCCTTTCTTCTTTACCCCAACTTGTCAAGTGACAGGTAGGCCTCACTGCAACCCCATCTTATCAGTGTAACAGGCTAGGAATTGAACCTGCGATCTTTCTCGTCTCAATGGGTCAGTGCCACAACAAGTTGTACATTTGGAGAGCTTAATCAATTTTATATTTGCACAATTTAAAATTTAGTGAGAGGCTGTGGAAGCTTATTAATGATCAAGACGGTTATAGTTCTGTCCAGAATTAGCTGTTTTCAGTTGGGAAAGCCACAATTGGCATTTGTGGTGATGAGGATTTAATCCTATCTAATGAATCCTGCTGGAAAGTATGCATGTTGACTTCAGGCGAGGACAGGATTGGGTTCAGCTGTTTTCCACTACCCCTCTTATCGAGCCTGGTTAAAAATAGCTTCCTAAGACTTGCTGTTTCACCTAAAACATAAATGGCTATGTTGCAGAAGCATTTTGGAGGAGGGAGGCATGGCGTGGCGGGGCGGTGGTAAGTATATGGTGTCCATGAATTGTACTCTACTTGAGTCGTCATTGTACACAGGATAAAATTGGTGTGGCAGTTTTGCTTTGAAATCCTGTGAGGTCAAACTGTTGGAATACATGTCATTGTTGAACTATATTTGTGCTGATTGATTACAGAAACTTTAGTTGGGTTAACACTTAACCGGGTAACTATCACTGGTTTTGCAGTAGTCAAGTCTCCCAGCAAAACGGTGCTTTGATCGTGAATATTTAATAAGTGCTACTAATACTTATTTACTTATTGAATTTCTGACATTGATCCTTTTTGATGCAGCTGTTGGTTTATAGCTTCTGATATCCTTAACTAATAGTTTTATGGTTCTGCAGATTACCGATTTATCTCTCCCAAACTACCTTGTTGCATCTTCAGTTGGACTGCTCCCCACTCAGCTTTTGAATTCTTACTTGGGAACAACCCTGCGCACAATGGAAGATGTTATTGCTGAACAGAGTGTCAGTGGATATTTAATATTCAGTCTACAGGTAGGATGTATTGCTTGTATTAAATCTTGTCTTGGCCATAAGCAGCAAAAATTCACCAACAAAGGTTAAATCTCATTGTTTATTTGACATAGTGCAGCTTGTTGCCAGGAGGAGAGCGAAAAATAGCAGGAACCCTGCTAAATATGTTAAAGATATGTATCTGAAGCAAAAACCAAATGTTCCAAAGTCTGGAAATGCGTGTTACCGAGAAATGGCCAAAATCAAAGAAAAACATAATGGTTGCTATGGACTTTCATTTCCCTAGCAACAGTGAAATATCAGTGCTCCTGCAAAATTTTAAGCATGGATAGTGTAAGAATTGGTAAAAAGAAGTACAGGTACAGCGTCGAGGTTCCGGAATCTAGAAAATGTTCTTGAATCGTCCGGAATCTGGAAAATGTTCTGGAATCATCCAGAATCTGGAAAATGTTCTGGAATCGTCCGGAATCTGGAAAATGTTCTGGAATCATCCGGAATCCGGAAAATATTCCGGAATCCGGGCCGCCACTGACCCCTGCCCCCCACCTCGGGCCGCCGCCGAAGACGTGCTCCAGAACTAGCCAGGTCTCTCAGCCAGCTGTTCCAGTACAGCTACAACACTGACATCTACCCGACAATGTGGACAACTGCCCAGGTATGTCCTGTCCACAAAAAAGCAGGACATATCCAACCCGGCCAATTACCGCACCATCAGTCTACTCTCAATCATCAGCAAAGTACTGGAAGGTATCGATGACGGTGCTTATTAAGTGACCCATCGATGTTCAGTTTGGGTTCCGCCAGGATCACTCGACTCCAGACCTCATTACAGCCTTGGTCCAAACATGGACAAAACCGCTGAATTCCAGAGGTGAGGTGAGAGTGACTGCCCTTGACATCAAGGCAGCATTTGACCGAGTGAGGCATCAAGGAGCCATAGTAAAATTGAAGTAAATGGGAATCGGAGAGGGGGAAACTCCACTGGCTGGAGTCATAGCTAGCACAAAGGAAGATGGTTGGGGCTGTTGATCAATCATCCCAACCCCAGGACATCACTGCAGCAGTTTATAGGGCAGTGTCCTAGGCCCAACCATCTTCAGCTGCTTCATCAATGACCTCCCCTCCATCATAAGGTCAGAAATGGGGATGTTCGCTGATGATTGCAGTGTTCAATTCCATTCGCAACTTCTCAAAAAATGAAATAGTCCATGTCCGCATGCAGCAAGACCTGGACAACATTCATGAGTGTCAAGTAAAATTCGTGCCATACAAGTGCCAGGCAATGACCATCTTCAACAAGTCTAACCATTTCCCCTTGATATTCAATGGCATTACTATCGCCAAATCCCCCACCATCAACATCCTGAGGATCACCTTTGACCAGAAACTTAATTGGACCAGCCACATAAATACTGTGGCAACAAGAGCGGGTCAGAGACTGGGTATTCTGCAGTTTGTGTCTCGCCTCTGACTCCCCAAAGCCTTTCCACTATCTAGAAGGCACAAGTCAGGAGTGTGATGGAATACTCTCCACTTGCCTGGCACCATTCAGGACAAAGCAGCTTGCTTGATTACCACCACATCCACCACCTTCAACACTCACTCTCTCCACCACTCACTCTCTCCACCACTGGCGCACCATGGCTGCAGTGTATACCATCTATAAGATGCATTGCAACAATCCCCCACCGCTTCTTCGGCAGCGCCTCCCAAACCCGCGACCTCTACCATCTAGAAGGGCAAGGGCAGCAGGCGCATGGGAGTACCATGATCTGCAAGTTCCTCTCCAAGTTGCACACCATCCTGATTTGGAAATATATCGCTGTTCCTTCATTGTTGCTTGGTCAAAATCCTGGCACTCCCTCCCTAACAGCACTGTGGGAGTACCTTCACCACACGGACTGCAGTGGTTCAAGAAGGTGGCTTACCACCACCACCTTGAGCAATTGGGGATGGGCAATAAATGCTGGCCTTGCCAGTGACTCCCACTTCCCGGAATGAATTAAGAAAAAACAATCTTACTTTTCCATTTGTGGTATTATTTTGGTGTACTGTGCCTTGCACTCTGTATGGCTTTAATGTCCTTTTTGTAATGGGGCACCTAATACTGTATACACCACTGGCCTAAACAGTCCCTTGTACAAATATATTGACTTTTTTGATCTTGTAATTATATCCCTATTTATAAAATTCAAAATGTTGTTTGCTTGAGCTTTCACTTTCAGATAGTTATTTTAAACTCTAGGTTTTTATGTTCATCCCAATCACCGTCAACAACAATTTATATTTATATAATGCCTTAACATAGTAAAATGTTCCAAGGTGCTTCACAGGAGCGATATCAGTCAACATTTAACACCAAGCCACATGAGATATTGGTGACCACCAGCTTGATCAAAGAGGTAGGTTTTAAGGAACATCTCAAAGGAGGAGAGTGAGGTAGGGAGGCAAAGAGGTTTAAAAAGGGAATTCCAGAGCTTAATGCCTGGACAGCTGGACCAAATGCATACTCCCATTCTATGTTTTTCTTCAGTTATTCTCATTAAATTGCATCTGCCACCTGCCTACTCTTTCTGCTGACTATGCATGTTGTTTGCCAGATTCTCTACATGGTTATTGTTGGCAAATTGCAATATTGTGCTATCAATACTGAGAACAAAAGTGGATACATCACTTCTAACCTTTCTCTAATCTAAGAAGCACCTAGTAACACTAGCCCTTTGATTCCTGTACATCAACCAACTTTTTAACCATTCTGCAACATTTCCTCTTCTACCATATGTCTGATTTTTTTCTAACAAGCCTCTTAGGAGATATCTTATCAAATGTTTTCTGAAAATCCCAAAACACATCTACTTCATTCCTTTTATTTATCCAACTGATTACTTCTTCATTCAGAAAAAATGCATTAAGTTTACCAAACTTATTTTTAACATTCAATTTGGCTGCCCTTGATTAATCCCATGCATTTATTTCTAAATACTCATTAATTGTGAATTCTGAGAGTTTGGCCATAATTGATATTAGATTAACTGGTCTATGTTCCTGGTTTATTATTCTCTCCCTTCTTGAACAAAGGTGTTACTTTAGCTATGCTCTAGTCCTTTGGCACAATTTCTATCTTTAAGGCAGATTGGAAAACTGTGATTAGAGCTTCTGCTGTCTCCACTAAGTTCCTTTAACTTCTAGTGTGCTTACAGCCAGAACTTGTCTTAGTCACCTGGAGTTCTGTACATTTTTAAATAACTAATTCCAGTTATCTCTAACATCCTCCTAGTACAATGACAATTCTCACTTCCACAGTCATTTGTAAAAAACTGATGCAAAATATTTAATATCTCCCAACATTCCTTCTCCACAGCTAGATTTCACCTTTTATGCCTGAGTAGTCACATCCTCGCTAGTCCTTTTACTTTTTTTATCCTTTTATAAAAGGACATTGCTATTGCCTTTTGTTATCTGCCAGCCTTTATATTCATTTTCCCTTAGTCCTTGTTTCTCTCCCATCTCCTCCATTTGAAAATAGGTGCAGCAGTAGGTCATTCGGCCCTTCGAGCCTGCACCAACATTCATTATGATCATGGCTGATCATTCACCTCCGTATCCTTTTCCTGCGTTCCATACCCCTTGATTCCTTTAGCCGTAAGGGCCATATCTAACTCCCTCTTGAATATATCCAATGAACAAGCATCAACAACTCTCTGCGGTAGGGAATTCCACAGGTTAACAACGCTGAGTGAAGAAGTTTCTCCTCATCTCAGTCCTAAATGGCTTACCCCTTCTCCTTAGACTATGTCCCCTGGTTCTGGACTTCCCCAACATCGGGAACATTCTTCCTGCATCCAACCTGTCCAGTGCCGTCAGAATTTTATGTTTCTATGAGGTCCCCTCTCATTCTTCTGAACTCCAGTGAATACAAGCCCAGTTGATCCAGTCTTTCTTGATAGGTCAGTCCCGCTATCCCGGAAATCAGTCTGGTGAACCTTCGCTGCACTCCCTCAATAGTAAGAATGTCCTTCCTCAGATTAGGAGACCAAAACTGAACACAATATTCCAGGTGAGGCCTCACTGAGACCCTGTACAACTACAGTAAGACCTCACGGCTCCGATACTCAAATCCCCTAGCTATGAAGGCCAACATACCATTTGTTGCCTTCATCGCCTGCTGTACCTGCATGCCAACTTTCAGTGACTGATGTACCATGACACCCAGGTCTCGTCGCACATCCCCTTTTCCTAATCTGCCACCATTCAGATAATCTTCCTTCGTGTTTTTGGCATCAAAGTGGATAACCTCACATTTATCCACATTATACTGCATCTGCCACTCGTTTGCCCACTCACCTAACCTGTCCAAGTCACCCTGCAGCCTTTTAACGTCCTCACAACTCACACCGCCACCCAGCTTTGTACCCAAGTTTCCACATGATTTGCGCCTGATTTTTAGGAGCAACTGGTGGAGAACGGACTATCTTAGAAATCGCAATTCTCCACATTTTTTATTCTGCAGTTCTAGTCAGGTAGAACAGTTCTACTTTGAAACAGAATTTTTTCTTCAAAAGGGGGCGTGTCCGTCCACTGACGCCTGATTTCAAAGTTTCCACAGTGAAAACGTACTCCAAACTAAGTTAGAATGGAGCAAGTGAAGATTTTTGTAGAACTGAAAAAACATGTTCTACACATTAAAAAATCAGGCGCAGGTTACAAATTAGGTGTCCAGAACGAGGTGGGGGGGGAGGAAGGGAAGTCATTAAATTCTACAATAAATCCTTATTTATACTTCTACAAATATTATACAAATAAATCCAACCTGAATAAACATTTATAAGCAAAGAAAGGATTAAATAAACCATCTTCCTACCTGTGTGAAAGTGCTTCAGCCAGCCTCACAAGTTCATTCGTTCGTTCCTGACGGCAGGGAGGGAGGGAGTGCGGGCCCGCCCGCCCGAACGCAGCGGGGGGGTGGGGTGGAAGACGTTCCCGACGGCGGAAGGGAGGGGAGTGCGCGCCCGCCCGAACGCAGCAGCGGTGGGGGGGGGGAAAAGAGAGGAAGACGTTCCCAACGGCTGGAGGGAGGGAGTGCAGGCCCGCCCGAACACAGCGGGGGGCGGGGGGGGGGGGGGGGGAGGAAGACGTTCCAGACGGTGGGCGGGAAGGAGACCGTGAGAAGGCTGCAGGAAGCCTCAGTGCTGATGGCAATGTGCTTTTATTAAAAAAATGTTCAAAAATTAAACAGCTACAAAGAACTACAAAAATGGCCGAGTGCCAATGTTTTCCTTCACACTGCGTGTGCGCGAACGCTCCAACGCGCACACGCAGGGTTGCCGGCAGGAAAAAAACTAATTTAAATAGTACCCGCCCCCTTCCACTTAAAAAATCGGCGCGAGTGTAAGCTCCGCCCCCCTGGGCGCCGCGCCAAACAGACAAGCAGCTGCAGGGCTCTCCAGAATCGAGTTTTTTTTCTGGCGCCGTTTTGGGCCCTTGGAAACTTGGGCCCTTAGATATTACACTCAATTCCCTCATCCAAATCATTACTGTATATTGTAAAAAATAGCTGGGGTCCCAGCACTGAGCCCTGCGACATCCCACTAGTCACTGTCTGCCATTCTGAAAAGGTCCCGTTTATCCCGACTCTCTGCTTCCTGTCTGCCAACCAGTTCTCTATCCACGTCAGTACATTACCCCGAATACCATATGCTTTAATTTTGCACACCAATCTCTTGTGTGGGACCTTGTCAGAAAGCCTTTTGAAAGTCCAAATACACCACATCCACCGGTTCTCCCTTGTGCACCCTCAAAAATTTCTAGAAGATTTGTTAAGCAGGATTTCCCTTTCATAAATCCATGCTGACTTGAACCGATCCCATCACTGTTTTCCAAATGTGCTGCTATTTCATCTTTAATAATTGATTCCAACATTTTCCCCACTACTGATGTCAGGCTATAATTACCCGTTTTCTCTCTTCCTCCCTTCTTAAAAAGTGGTGTTACATTAGCTACCCTCCAGTCCATAGGAACCGATCCAGAGTCGATAGACTGTTGGAAAATGATCACCAATGCATCTCCTATTTCTTGGGCCACTTCCTTAAGTACTTTGGGATGCAGACTATCATGCCCCGAGGATTTATCAGTCTTCAATCCCATCAATTTCCCGAACACAATTTCCCGCCTAATAAGGATTTCCTTCAGTTCCTCCTTCTCACTCGACTCTCTGTTCCCTAGTACTTCCGGAAAGTTATTTGTATCTTCCTTCGTGAAGACAGAACCAAAGTATTTGTTTAACTGGTCCACCATTTCTTTGTTCCCCATTATAAATTCACCTGAATCTGACTGCAAGGGACCTACATTTGTCTTCACTAATCTTTTTCTCTTCACATATCTATAGAAGCTTTTGCAGTCAGTTTTTATGTTCCCAGCAAGCTTTCTCTCATACTCTTATTTTCCCCCTCCTAATTAAACCCTTTGTCCTCCTCTGCTGTATTATAAAATTCTCCCAGTCCTCAGTTTGCTGCTTTTTCTGGCAAATTTATATGCCTCGTCCTTGGATTTAACACTGGGCCCAAGTTTCCACACGATAAAAAACGGGCGCCCCTCCGAGTTGGGCGCCCGTTTTTCGCGCCTAAAACGGCGCCTAAAAAAAAACTTGCGATTCTGGAGCGTTCTGCAGCTCCTTGTCTGCCTGGCGTGGCACCCAGAGGGGCGGAGCCTACACTCGCGCCGATTTTGTAAGTGGGAGGGGGCGGGTACTATTTAAATTAGTTTTTTTTCCTGCTGGCAACGTTGTGTGTGCGCGTTGGAGCGTTCGCGCACGCGCAGTGTGAAAAAAACATTGGCACTCGGCCATTTTTGTAGTTCTTTGTAGCTGTTTAATTTTAGAATTTTTTTTTAATAAAAGCACATTGCCATCAACACTTGCAGCCTTCTCACTGTCTCCTCCCCCCCCAGCGGGAAGAACGGGCGCCTCCTCTCCTTCCCGCCGGGGGGGGGGGGGGGGGGAAACAGGCGCCTCCTTCCCCCCCGCGGGAAGAACGGGCGCCTCAGGCTGACTGCAGCATTCTCCGTGCCTGAAGCACTTTCACATATGTAGGAAGATGGTTTATTTAATCCTTTCTTTGCTTATAAATGTTTATTCAGGTTGGATTTATTTGTAGAAGTATAAATAAGGATTTATTGTAGAATTTAATGACTTCCCTACCCCCCCCCCCCCCCCCCCCACCTCGTTCTGGACGCCTAATTTGTAACCTGCGCCTGATTTTTTAATGTGTCGGAACAGATTTTTTCAGTTCTACAAAAATCTTCACTTGCTCCATTCTAACTTAGTTTGGAGTACGTTTTCACTGTGGAAACTTTGAAATCAGGCGTCAGTGGACGACATGCCCCCTTTTGAAGAAAAAATTCTGTTCCAAAGTAGAACTGTTCTACCTGACTAGAACTGCAGAAAAAAAAATGTGGAGAATTGCGATTTCTAAGATAGTCCGTTCTCCACCAGTTGCTCCTAAAAAATCAGGCGCAAATCATGTGGAAACTTGGGCCCTATATCCTTAAGGTTTCTTGTTAGCCACGGTTGAGCCACCTTCCCCGTTTTATTTTTACTCCAGACAGGGATGTACAGTTGTTGAATTTCATCCATGTTATCATTAAATGTTTACCATTGCCTATCCACCGTCAACCCTTTAAGTAGCATTCACCAGTCTATTCTAGCCAATTCACATCTCATACCATCGAAGTTAACATGAGAATTAGGAACAGGAGTAGGCCATCTAGCCCCTCGAGCCTGCTCCGCCATTCAAAAAGATCATGGCTGATCTGGCTGTGGACTCAGCTCCACTTACCCGCCCGCTCCCCATACCCCTTAATTCCCTTATTGGTTAAAAATTTATCTATCTGTGATTTGAATACATTCAATGAGCTAGCCTCAACTGCTTCCCTGGGCAGAGAATTCCACAGATTCACAACCCTCTGGGAGAAGAAATTCCTTCTCAACTCGGTTCTAAATTGGCTCCCCTGTATTTTTAGGCTGTGCCCCCTAGTTATAATCTCCCCGACCAGTGGAAACAACCTCTCTGCCTCTATCTTGTCTATCCCTTTCATGATTTTAAATGTTTCTATAAGATCACCCCTCATCCTTCTGAACTCCAACAAGTAAAGACCCAGTCTACTCAATCTATCATCATAAGGTAACCCCCTCATCTCCGGAATCAGCCGAGTGAATCGTCTCTGTACCCACTCCAAAGCTAATATATCCTTCCTTAAGTAAGGTGACCAAAACTGCACGCAGTACTCCAGGTGCGGCCTCACCAATACCCTGTACAGTTGCAGCAGGACCTCCCTGCTTTTGTACTCCATCCCTCTTGCAATGAAGGCCAACATTCCATTCGCCTTCCTGATTACCTGCTGTACCTACAAACTAACATTTTGGGATTCATGCACAAGGACCTCCAGGTCCCTCTGCACTGCAGCATGTTGTAATTTCTCCCCATTCAAATAATATTCCCTTTTACTGTTTTTTTTTTCCCAAGGTGGATGACCTCACATTTTCCGACATTGTATTCCATCTGTCAAACCTTAGTCCATTTGCTTAATCTATCTAAATCTCTTTGCTGCCTCTCTGTGTCCTCTACACAACCCGCTTCCCCACTATGTGTCATCTGCAAATTTTGTTATACTACACTCTGTCCCCTCCTCCAGGTCATCTATGTATATTGTAAACAGTTGTGGTCCCAGCACCGATCCCTGTGGCACACCACTAACCATCGATTTCCAACCTGAAAAGGACCCATTTATCCCAACTCTCTGCTTTCTGTTAGCCAGCCAATTCTCTCCATGCTAATACATTTCCGCTGACTCCACGTACCTTTATCTTCTGCAGTAACCTTTTGTGTGGCACCTTATCGAATGCCTTTTGGATAAATACACCACATCCATCGGTACACCTCTATCCACCATGCTCGTTATATCTTCAAAGAATTCCAGTAAATTAGTTAAACATGATTTCCCCTTCATGAATCCATGTTGCGTCTGCTTGATTGCACTATTCCTATCCAGATGTCCCGCTATTTCTTCCTTAATGATAGCTTCAAGCATTTTCCCCACTGCAGATGTTAAACTAACCGGCCTATAGTTACCTGCCTTTTGTCTGCCCCCTTTTTTAAACAGAGGCGTTACATTAGCTGCTTTCCAATCCACTGGTACCTCCCCAGAGTCCAGAGAATTTTGGTCGATTATAACCAATGCATCTGCTGTAACTTCTGCCATCTCTTTTAATACCCTGGGATGCATTTCATCAGGACCAGGGGACTTTTCTACCTTGAGTCGCATTAGCCTGTCCAGCACCACCTCCCTAGTGATAGTGATTGTCTCAAGGTCCTCCCTTCCCACATTCCCGTGATCAGCAATTTTTGGCATGGTTTTTGTGTTTTCCACTGTGAAGACCAAAGCAAAAGAATTGTTTAAGGTCTCAGCCATTTCCACATTTCCCATTATTAAATCCCCTTTCTCATCTTCCAAAGGACCAACATTTACTTTAGTCACTCTTTTCCTTTTTATATATCGGTAAAAGCTTTTACTATCTGTTTTTATGTTTTGCGCAAGTTTACTTTCGTAATTTATCTTTCCTTTCTTTATTGCTTTCTTAATCATACTTTGCTGTTGTTTAAAATTTTCCCAATCTTCTAGTTTCCCACTAACCTTGGCCACCTTATACGCATTGGTTTTTAATTTGATACTCTCCTTTATTTCCTTCGTTATCCACGGCTGGTTATCCCTTCTCTTACCGCCCTTTTTTACTGGAATATATTTTTGTTGCACACTATGAAAGAGCTCCTTAAAAGTCCTCCACTGTTCCTCAATTGTGCCACCGTTTAGTCTATGTTCCCAGTCTACTTTAGCTAACTTTGCCCTCATCCCACTGTAGTCCCCTTTGTTTAAGCATAGTACGCTCGTTTGAGACACTACTTCCTCACCCTCAATCTGTATTGCAAATTCAACCATACTGTGATCACTCATTCCGAGAGGATCTTTTACTCGGAGGTCGTTTATTATTCCTGTCTCATTACACAGGACCAGATCTAAGATAGCTTGCTCCCTTGTAGCTTCTGTAACATACTGTTCCAAGAAACAATCCCATATGCATTCTATGAATTCCTCCTCCAGGCTACCCCGTACGATTTGATTTGAACAATTGATATGTAGGTTAAAATCCCCCATGATTACTGCCATTCCTTTTTCACATGCCTCTATTATTCCCTTGATTATTGTCCGCCCCACCGTGAAGTTATTATTTGTGGGCCTATAAACTACGCCCACCAGTGACTTTTTCCCCTTACTATCTCTAATCTCCACCCACAATGATTCAACATTTTGTTCATTAGAGCCAATATCATCTCTCACAACTGCCCTGATATCATCCTTTATTAACAGAGCTTCCCCACCTCCTTTCCCTTCTTGTCTGTCCTTCCGACTTGTCAGATACCCCTGTATGTTTAATTCCCAGTCCTTTCCACAAGTCCAGGACTGTCACTCTCCATCTTAATAAAGAATTCTACCATATTATGGTCACTCTTCCCCAAGGGGCCTCGCACAACAAAATTGCTAATTAGTCCTTTCTCATTACACATCACCCAGTCTAGGATGGCCAGCCCTCGAGTTGGCTCCTCGACCTATTGGTCTCAAACCATCCCTAATACACTCCAGGAAATCCTCCTCCACCACATTGCTACCAGTTTGGTTAGCCCACTCAATATGTAGATTAAAGTCACCCAAGATAACTGCTGTACCTTTATTGCATGCATCCCTAATTTCTTGTTTGATGCTGTCCCCAACCTCACGATTACTGTTTGGTGGTCTGTACACAACTCCCACTCGCATTTTCTGCCCTTTGGTTATCCGGAGCTCCATCCGTACCGATTCCACATTATCCAAGCTAATGCCCTTCCTTACTATTACATTAATTTCCTCTTTAACCAGCAACGCCATCCCACCTCCTTTTCCTTTCTGTCGATCCTTCCTAAATGTTAAATACCCCGGATGTTGAGTTCCCAGCCTTGGTCACCCTGGAGCCATGTCTCTGTGATGTCAATTACTTTATTTCCGTTAACTTCTATCTGCACAGTTAATTCCTCGACCTTATTGCCAATATTCCTCACTATTGAGGCACAGAGTCTTGTCTTTTTAAATACCCTTTGCCCCTTTAGAATTTTGCTGTAATGTGGCTCTTTTTGCTTTTTGCCTTGGGTTTCTCTGCACTCCACTTTTACTTTTCTTCTTTCTATCTTTTACTTCTGCCCCCATTCTACTTTCCTCTGTCTCCCTGCATAGGTTCCCATCCCCCTGCCATATTAGTTTAACCCATCCCATGGGATCCCATGAGCTCATCTCATTCACGAGACCTGCTTCCTTGACACCATTTACATTTAACTGTTGAACACCCAACTCTTTTTCTGGCCCCTATGCTAGGTGATATGATAAATAGTTATTTTTCCTTGGGCAGTGTCTCCCTCACTTTTAAAACTGCTGAAATGTGTCTCTTTTTCTCTCTCTTTCTCCCCCCCCCCCCCCCCCCCCACCCCCACCCCAGGCACCAACAAAGTTTGACCATTCAGCCCTCTATTCTTACAAATAACCACCCCATCTCCAACACCTCGTTCCTCTGCAAAGTCCTTGTTCATCTTCTCTCTTCCCAAATTCATGCGCATCCCATTACCCAACCACTCTTGGATTAAACCAGATTGTTTGCAATTTTGCAATCCTATTTGACCCCAAGCTGAGCTTCCAACTCCATATCCTCGCCATCACAAAGACTGCCTATTGTTTAAACCCTCATCCATGCCTTTGTCACCTCCAGGCTCAACTACTCCAATGCTCTCCAGGGTAGTCTTCCATCTTTTCTGTCCATATCTGCAGGAAGTCCCCATTGCCTTGTCCTTTTGTCCTTGCTGACCTACAGTAAATTATTCTCTCTTTCTCCACCCCCCCCCCCCCCCCCCCCCCACCCACACCAACTCAAATTAAAAATTCTCATTCTTGTTTAAATCCTTTAACTAATTCACAGAACTATTCCCTGATTATCAAGATCCATGATGAGACCTTGGACAATGTGGACCACTTCCCATACCTTGGGAGCCAACAATCAGCAAGGACAGACATCGACAACTAAGTCCAACACTACATTCAGTGTGCCAGTGCAGCCTTTGGCCGACCAGGATCTCAAACCCGACAACAAGCTCATGGTCTACAGAGCAGTAGTGATACCTGCCTTCCTATATGCTTCAGAGACATGGACTATGCATAATAGACACCTCCAAGCACTAGAGAAGTACCATCAACGCTGCCTCCGCAAAATCCTGCAAATTCATTGGCAGGATAGGCGTACCAACGTCTGCATTCTCTCTCACAACGTCCCTAGCATCAAGGCATTGACCACACTCGATCAGCTCCGATGGATGGGCCACATTGTCCGCATGCCCGATGCTAGATTCCTGAAACAAGCACTCTATTCTGAACTATGTCACGGCAGGCGAGCCCCAGGAGGGCAGAGAAAATGCTTCAAGGACACCCTGCAAGCTTTCTTGAAAAAATACGACATCCCCACCACCTCTTGGAATACCTGGCCCAAGACCTCGCAAAGTGGAGGAGAAGCATCCGAGCAGGCACTGAACACTCTCCACCGGGAGCACGCGGAAGCCAAGTACAAACCACGGAAGGACCCACCCGGCCCTCCAATCCCATCTGCCACACCTGTGACCGAGATTGTAGAATCCGCATTGATCTCGTCAGTCACCTTGGAACTCACTTCCATCCTCTACTGCAGGGGACTGCCTAAGAAGGGAGAAGAATTTGTTCCAAGAAGCCTCTTATGCATTCCATCTCCTCTCTTTGCCTCACCATTGTGGCTGTGCCTTTAGCCATCTAGGATGCAATACCTAGAATTCCCTTCTTAAACCCTTCCACCTATCCATCTTCCTTTTCTCCTTGAAGACCCGCTTTAAAACCCACCTGACCAAATGTTTGGTTGCACTTTCTAATATATCTTTGGTTCCTTGTCCATTTTTTTTTGTCTGAAGTATCTTGAGGTCTTTCTTTGTTAAAGGCACTTTATTTTTGCAAGTTGTTGGATTATCTACTAGCTGGGTGTGCTTATGTCAATTTAATTGCGTGGGTGTTAAAATCTCAATTTGTCGAAGTATTCAGTGTGTGTTAAGTTATCCATGTGATTATGCTGTGATTTTATTTTCTTCTGGTTACAGATCTGCATCAGCGTTGGATTGATGTTTTATGTTGTGCACAGGGCTCATACCGAATTGGATGCTGCCATTTTGGCTTGCCAGATGGAACTTAAGACTTCAATGATTAAAGATGGTCACCCAAATGGAGCCAGCTTGACATTCTGCAATAAGAGGACTTCAGCAATGACCAGTGGGGGAGTTAATATTGTGTGAATCAAAATGTTTATATAGATTCAGGGAACTGTAAACCTGTCAGCCAGTGCTAATTTAGTTCAGTGGAGGCTAATGACTAATTGTTGTGTATCAGTAGATATGACTTCACGCAACTGCCTTAATAGTGAACAAGTTAATAGTATGGTACTGGCAGCTAAAATAGAAAGGTAAATCACAAGCCATACAGTGATGGAGTTTAGTTGCTGGTGGAAAAAGAAAGTCAGATGGGAGGTCAGCTTAAAACAAAACAACTAACATTAGTAATGTATTGATAACCGAATCCCATATGCAGTGCGTTTGAACCGTGTCTATCTGTGTTGTGGAAGAATGCAACCTGTAACATTTACTTTTTCCCACTGGAAGGTTAAGGATGTTTGGCTCTCCTCTCCTCTCCTTGGCTATTTACTTTGTAATTGGTTTCCCAATCAAAATTGTGCAGAGTGATATTTGGCAGCAACAGTTTTTTGTAATCCAGTACATGTGGCAATATGGTGTATCTACTAACATGGTTTCTATAATGTGAGGTAACTGCCTAATGTCAAATGAGCAGACAAGAGAAAAGAACAAAATACCTCCCACCTTTGGAGAGTAAAATGGAGTGTTACAAGCTGCACAGTTTCGAACAATGGAATTTCATGATAAATCAAAGTATCTTTTTTTAAATCTGGTTAAAGTCCCCTTTAAAGCATTAAATAATACAGCAGTTTTGCTGATCAGTCAAATAAGCACTAAGTTTATAATAATGTCTCTTCCATTGTAATCTAATTAAGTGAGTAGGAGTAGCGCAAGTGTTACTTATAATATGCACTTTAGTTACTTGGTCTTAATCTGAATGATACCATTTGTAGAATAAATGATGACAGCAGAGAGTGTCTCAAATATAATACTTTCTTGCTGTCATTCAACTGTTGAGGCTATCTGCTATAATTGAAATAATAGGTAAAATATAGGATTAAAAAGAATAAATAAATTATTTTGCACACTAGAATTAGCATGTTAAAACTAGAGACATTTATGTCTTAATAGTGATCAGTTTGAACCAGATGACATTGGGAACATTAAAATGCATGTGAACATGCTCTTGCTCATCTGAGCATGAAAGTAAAATAAAAATATCACAATGTGATCTATATTTTTCTCAATCTATTCCAGTCTGAGTGGGTTCAAGATGTCCTATGCACTTACAAAAACCAAGGGATGTGTGTGTGTGTTTTTAAAACTCTGTTGGCTGAAACTATAATGAATAAATTGATGTATTTGCCAACATCCCGAGGCTCTTCATTACTGTGTGAAGATTATATTAGTTAGGGCTGCTTGATTTGTTAAAGTGCTGGTGTATCAATGTCTAGACATTACAATTGGAAACATAATTTGCAATGAATGAGGTCTGTAGTCTTTCAACAGTCTCCATGCAATGTCATTTCTGCAGAGACATTGAGATAATTTTACCTTGTGTTTGAAACCCTTGTTCTTTAAATAACACTAAAATATATTATTTTTTTAAACCCACAACTAAGCAATTAAATGCAGTGAAATACAAACAGAAAATACTGGAAGTGCATAGCCAGTCAATTACTTGAGTGGCCAATCCATCTTAATCAAATGGGATTTTCTTTTCAGACAAATGCATATACCAGAAATATCGCATGACTCAAATCGGTTTTGTTAAATCAGCAGGCAGGAGCATACAATTTTTCATGTTGCTTTAACATCCCACATGTAAGATTAAGTAATATTTTAGTGTAGTATATATTGAACATCAGTTCTAGTTAATGCACTATTGTGTAATAACTGACCTTTATACAGCATGTTAAATCTCAAAGATGTGCTGCATGTTTTCTGAGCCATTACTTTGAATTATCAATGTAATGAATGTTTACTTTGTGATTGTTGCTCTGGTATTTTCATAACAGGCTCTCATTTTGCCTTATAATCTGATAACCACTTTACACACAGTTTGTGAGGTAATGATTTTTATATGATATATTTACAAGGTACAAACACCATTTGTATTCCTTTTGTTTTTGTAACTTGGATGCACAATATTGCTGCTGGAGTTGACAGACATGCACTTCTAGCCCATACCAAATGTACATGAATCGCTTCCTTTTATTTGATATGTACAATATGTTTTGAATTATGTGGCCTATGTACCATTCGGACTTATTCCAAATTCTGTTAGGGTCATGGATATAAATTGAACAGCAGTAACTAAGGGTTGAAGTAATGAAATGTAATGTGATAGTGAAAAATATATTTATGAATAATTGGGATCCAGTTCATATGGACATACTGAGCGTATTACAGTTTTTGCTTTTGGAAATAGTTGTGATTGATAGGGGTTAAGCACATTTGTTTACACTTAAACTTTTTAAATTGTGGGAATAGACTTGTAGCTGATTATTTAAATTTGCAAGGCATATGCCATACATTTTTTTTCTCAGACTTCAGTTAAAATTAAAATCTTAATTTATTTTACATCTCAACTGAATCGCCATCTTGATGAGGGTTAAGCTGTTCAATACAAAAAGGTCCCTTTTTAAAAGAATATGGTTTAGCTGTAATGATTTTAAGAAAAGCACACTGTAAAGAATTTTACTTTTTAACTTGTTTCCTGTTTGTCCATGAATATCAGTGAGGTAAAGTACAATTGATTTTACGAACTGAAAACGGGTATGGAACAGACACAACTTTAACTTAGGACTTGGGACTTTGATGACTTAATGCTTTTTTATTGTAAATAATAAAAGTAAATTACAGCTGTGACTTTGTTCCCTTCTAAAGTTGAATTGATGTGAAAGGTTAACCAACATATTCTGCTTTTTCTTTGCAAATATACAACGGTGAATATTTTGTTTAGTGTGTGTAAATTGAATTGCCCTTTATATTTCTTGGGGAAAGTATTACGATTTTATAAAATTTGAATTCTGCTTGAATTGTCAATTATACTTTCATATAATGATACATGGCAATAATATGTATGTATATCAGTGGTACGTAATATAGACTATGTAGAATTTTCCAGTAATCGGCAGCAGACGGTTCCTTGATAAATCTGCAGAAATGTCATTTTAGTTAAATGTTTTGTGTGAATAATAAAAATGTGGTGTGCATGAACTGTTAGTATCCATACTGACAGCCACTGCCCTGTATAGAAACTCCAGAATAAAAGGCCTGTATGAAATTGAAGATGCCGTTTATATCCTAAATAAATGATTCCAATGCTATAATCTAATTTTGGGTTCAGATGACTTAGAAACTACCTTTACTGTTGTGGTTTTTCACTTGACTGGCTCAATTAGATCACTGTCTTAAAGTTGCTCCTGGTGTCTGGTATTTTGTATAGAAACAACTGATGTTTCTATACGTTGTAAAATTGATACCATTGTTTACTATAAAGTGCATTTCTTAATTGTATTGATGTCAGATGAAAGATTGAATATTTAATTTAATGTACAATAAACTGTTTTAATAAATTGACTTCTTAAAGTGATCTGGCACTTCTTCATTTGCTTCTGCATCATTCATCAGTATAATGTTGAACAGTGCAGTAGAAACTTTTGCACCCACCTAAACAGACAGACAGGGTCTCAATTGTAACCTCTGGTATAAGACCTCCAGAAATGTATTACACTCAGTACTCTATTGAAATGCTTGCCCAGAGTTTGTGCTCCAGTCTGAGAATGGAACGTGAGTTATGACCTCTGACTCTGAGGCTGTGCTATTAAGCCACCTTGATAGATACATTCTATTATCTAGTGGTTCTAAATTCTACAATTCCTCTACATTAATCATGAATTATATTGTAGTTAAACTACATATTGTTTTGTACTAAGCATTCTTGCACCTTTCTAAATACCTTCCTTTGCATCAGTCTTGAGACTAAGCAACATCTTGTCATTTTCATCTGAAAAATCGAAATAGTTTAAACAAATAATGTAAAGAACAATATATTAAAGGGAATTATAGTTTAAAAGGGAATAAATAATAGCTTATTATTGCATAATAACATTGCTCATAAACATGCTTTCATGATGCAAACTGCATAAAGGTTTAGCAACACTTGAGTTAACGTTTCAGATCGGTGACCTTTCGAAAGGTCACTGACCTGAAATATTAACAGTCTCTCCACAGATGCTGCCTGACTGGAGTATTTCCAATATTTTCTGTTTATATTCAAAATGCAAGCCTTCGAGCAATCTATTTAATTATATAATTGAGTCTAATAGTCGACATGGGAGCAATCTAAATTTTTGTGGAAGCCCATAATCTTGTTGTGACTTGCTTGAAGGCCACTCCCAAGATCTACCCTAAAGCAGCTCCTATACTGTCTCCTATCCCTGCTCTATTACAGGGCTCAATTTTGGACCACCCCTTTTTTTGGCGCACTTACCGGAGATGCGTCGCTTTTCTCCGTTCAGAAGTGCACCGAAAAAATTCCTCTCCACTTTGGCCGTTGTCCGACCTCCTCCTTGTGGTCGCGCAGCATGGCCAGTCGAGTTGCGGGTGGAGCCGGCGTCCTGCGCTGAAAAGTGCCAGGAGGTCTGCACATGCGCATTAGAGTCGGGTCGCGATGTCCGCACATGCGCAGTAGTGCCAAAATTTGGCAATCGGCCCAGCCTCCCCACAGATGCCCCGTTCACTCGCTCTCCTCCCCTGTTCATTTTCAGCCTAGCCCCTCTCTCTCTTCCCCCCCCCCCCCCCCCCCAAACACAGATGCCACGTTCACTCGCTCTCCTCAACCCCTCTCCCCACTGATTCCGCATTCAATCGCTCTCGTCCTCCACCCCACCCCTGTTCATTTGCAGCCCAGCCTCTCTGGAATACAGATGCCGATCGCTCCCACCCCTAGCCCAGGCCGAGTGGCTTCCTGGGCCGAGTTTTAAGATGAAGGTAGGGCTTACATTTATTTTTAATTTGTTTTGAATGCATATCACTTTTTGTTTCCAAGGTTTAGTGCTTTGTAAGTCTTGGTGCTTTAGGTGCAGGTCCTCTCCAGAAGCCTTCCCGCCCCTATCCCAGGCCGAATGGCCTCCGATGTTCCTACCTGCGTTGATTTCTTAACTCTCCGCAAGTGGCCACATAAGCTGGCATAAGTAGATTTGGAATAACTATTAGCTGGCCAAAGTTCTCTAAATGGGCAGAACTGGCGTAGGTGGCTGGTAACGCCCCCTTTTGAGAAAAAAAGATGAAACAAAAAATCGTAACTAACTCACACTGGTGCAAATTGAATGTGCAAAATGGGGATTTTTAAGATACGCCAGAAAAATCAAGTTATTCCAAAAAAAAACTGAGCAACTCCTGCCCAAAATTGAGCCCACAGTGGTGGGCTGTGAAATGTGGAGCAGCCCAACAGCTGAAAGATCGGTTAGGCTCCCGGCATGTATTGCGTATCAATGCCTTAACACATACCAATTTTACTAATGAATAAATTCAAATCAAATTGTAAACTTCATAAAGTGCATAAAATGTACTATATTTACACTGCAATCCGTTTTTAAATTTCAGAGACATCTGATAAGAAAGTGAACACTGCCTTTGATATTTGTGTGTGCCATTTTCTGAGTTCCAGGTGACATTACAATTGGATGTTTTGGATAACAAAATCAGTTTGAATTTAAAAGACCCAACATGCTTTGATTAGTGTCAACTTGGCTTAGTTGGTAGATCACTTGCTTCTTGAGTCGAGGTCTTGGGTCCAAGCCCCACTGCAGAACTTGAGTACATATTCTATGCACTGTGTACTGTTTTGGTCTCCTTATCTAAGGAAGGATATACTTGCCTCGGGGTGCAACAAAAGTTTACTAGATTGATACATGGGATGAGAAGGCTGTCCTATGAGGAGAGTGAGTAGAATGGGTCTATACTCTGGAGTTTCAAGTATGAAGTGATGTTATTGAAACAAGATTCTGAGAGGTTATTTCTCCTGGCTTGAGAGGCTATTTCTCCTGGCTTGAGAGGCTATTTCTCCTGGCTTGAGAGGCTAAAGAAAGAAAGACTTGCATTTATAAGGCGCCTTTCATAACTACCAGACTTATTAAAGCACATTACAGCCAAGTACTTTTTGAAGTGTTGTCACTGTTGTATTGTAAGAAACGTGCTCCACAACTACATGCAAGCCGTGATCCTTACCAACGGATCCACTACAGACACAATCCACTCCGGACTGGGGTCAAACCGGGCTGAGTTATCGCCCGAACCCTCTTTTCAATTTTCCTTGCTGCCATGCTCCACCTCACAGTCAACAAGCTCCCCGCTGGAGTGGAACTAAACTACAGAACCAGTGGGAACCTGTTCAACCTGCGCCGTCTCCAGGCCAGGTCCAAGACCACCCCAGCCTCTGTCATCGAGCTACAGTACGCGGACGATGCCTGCGTCTGCGCACATAGAGGCTAAACTCCAAGCCATAGGCAACATTCACTGAGGCGTACGAAAGCATAGGCCTTACACTAAACATCCGTAAGACAAAGGTCCTCCACCAACCTGCCTCCGCTGCACAGCACTGCCCCCCCAGTCATCAAGATCCATGGCACAGCCCTGGATAAAGTGAATCATTTCCCATAGCTGGGGAGCCTCTTATCAACAAGAGCAGACATTGACGACGAGATTCAACACTGCCTCAAGTGCAGCCTGAGGAAAAGAGTGTTTGAAGATCAGGCCCTCAAATCTGCCACCAAGCTCATGGTCTAC
The DNA here is from genome assembly GCF_044704955.1 of Pristiophorus japonicus. Lineage (NCBI taxonomy): Eukaryota > Metazoa > Chordata > Chondrichthyes > Pristiophoridae > Pristiophorus > Pristiophorus japonicus. The sequence continues at coordinate 461,863,888 of NC_091977.1, read as the reverse complement.
AGGGATGTCGTAATATTCACCCTCCTGTATGGCTCAGAGACACGGACCATTACAGCAGACACCTCAAGTCGCTGGAGAAATACCACTAACAATGTCTCCGCACCTGCAAATCCCCTGGGAGGACAGACAAAGTTAGCATCCTCGTCCAGGCCAACATCCCCAGCATTGAAGCACTGACCACACTCCGCTGGGCAGGTCACATTGTTTGCATGCCAAACACGAGACTCCCAAAGCAAGCGCTCTACTCGGAACTTGTCCATGGCAAACGAGCCAAAGGTGGGCAGCGGAAACGTTTCAAGGACACCCTCAAAGCCTCCCTGATAAAATGCGACATCCCCACTGACACCTGGGAGTCCCTGGGACTCCTCCACTTAAAGACCGCCCGAAGTGGAGGAAGTGCATCCGGGAGGGCGCCGAGCACCTAGAGTCTCATCACCGAGAGCATGCAGAAATCAAGCGCAGGCAGTTGAAAGAACGTGCGGCAAACCAGTCCAACCCACCCTTTCCTTCAATGACTATCTGTCCCACCTGTGACACGGATTGTGGTTCTCGTATTGGACTGTTCAGTCACCTAAGGACTCATTTTTAGAGTGGAAGCAAGGCTTCATTGATTCCGAGGCACTGCCTATGATAATGATGATGTAGGAAACGTGGCAGCCAATTTGTGCACAGCAAGCTCCCACATGCAACAATGTGATAATGACTAAATAATCTTTTCGTGATGTTGAGTGAGTGATAAATATTGGCCAGGACATTGGCAATAACTCTCCTATTCTTCAAGATAGTGTCATGGAATCTTTTGCTTCCACTTGTGAGAGCAGAGAGCGATTCTGTTTAATGTCTCATCCGAAAGACGGCACATCTGACAGCGCACTGGAGTGTCAGCCTCGATTTTTGTGCTCAAGTCTTTGGAGTGGGACTTGAATCCACAACTTCTGACTCAGGCAATACCAACTGAGCCATGGTTGACTCGAAGTAGGCTTCACAGTATCAAGATAAGTGGTTGACCGTTTAGGACTGAGATGAGGAGAAATTTCTTCACCCAGAGGGTTGTGAATCTTTAGAATTCTCTATCACAGAGGGTTGTGGATGCTCAGTCGATGAGTACATTCAAGACTGAGATTGATAGATTTTTCGGGACTAAGGGAATCAAGTGATACTGGCATAAGTGGAGTTGATTTAAAGGTTTAACCATGATCTTATTCAATGATGAAGCAGATCGATGGGCAGTGTGGCCTACTGCTATTTATTATGTTCTTGCATTCAGAGGTGCTGTCTTATGAGTGACATGTTAAACCAAGGCCCCTTCTACCTGTTTATGGTGAACATTAAAGACGTGACACAATTCATAGAAGAACAGAGTTCTCCGAGTCAACATTCCTCCGTTGATCAACTCGAACGGAGAACGTGATCTCTGATAGATGTGCTTAACCATATAGGGGGTTTTGATGAGGTAAATTGTGAAAACCTATTTCCACTGGTTGACAAGTCAGCTACTATAAGGCATAAATTTAAAATCACTAAAGCAAAGGTTTATTTTTAAGCAATTGATGCAAGGACATGGAATGCCCTGCCAGAAACAATGGTGGAAGCAGAATTTTAAATAATCTTTAAAAAGAGAAGTGGATGCCTATTTGAATGAGCCTGTTCTGTAATGTAAGATTATACCACCAGGAACTGATTAACTGATTACTTATCTTCTTTTCTATTTGTAGGACATCGTTGTGCTCAAATGCCCTGTTATGTTTCGTTCAAAAATTAATTAATTGGATGTTAAAGATGTTGAGATGTCCTGAGGACATGCTGAAACCCTATGTAAAAGCAAATTGTTTCAATAAGTACAATTCTATAAGTTCAAGACAGAGATCGATAGATTTTTGGATATTAAGGGAATCAAGGGATATGGGAATAGTGCAGGAAAGTGGAGTTGAGGTCGAAGATCGGCCATGGTCTTATTGAATGGCAGAGCAGGCTCGAGGAACCGAACGCCTACTCCTGCTCCTAATTTTTATGTTCTTATATGTTCAATTAAATGTATTCAGGAGCCAAAGGAAGTGGTGTTTTCATGTCGGTAGATTTAAATGTAACCAACATAAGTAATAATGCTTCAAACTGATGGATTAATGCTGCAGTTAAAAAAAAATAACATTGCTTTCATAACTGTTACATATCTGAGCAGAATTCATATAAAAATTAAAGATCAAGATCGATAAATTCTTATTGGGTAAGGGTATCAAGGGTTGTGGAGCAACAGCGGATAATTGGAGTTGAAGCACACATCATATATGATCTAACTGAAGGGTGGAACAGGTTTGAGGGACTAGATGGTCTGCTCCTGTTCCTATAAACACTTATCCGCAATCAGAAATAACTGCCATTATGCTTTTTCTGTAGATGAATTGTGGTAAAGGCTTTACTTTGAATGTTATTTTTGTTATGAGAACTAAAATACTTATATTTGAATTGTTGCATATAAAGGAGGTAAAATTACCCGTATAGATAACTTGAATGAAAAAGTTAGAAAGAACTTTGTACTCGCAACAAATTTATCATGAACACTAACATTAGGAGAAATTGCACTCCCAAAGGCCGTTTAGACAGTTTTTCATAATGAAATGAAATGTTAAACATTTACTGCTGAACCATTAATACTGCACATTCTGATGCATGATATTTAAATTTAATATATTATGATAGGTCATTGGGCTATAGCAAAATGCACTGGAGCTCAGCCACCTCTTATAAAGGATGGAAGAGGCTATTAATTTTTACAAGTCGCTGTGGGGCCACACTGGCGCTCAAGCTTTTTGGAACCTGACATCTATTTCCAAAAGAAGTATAAAGGACAGATTCACAAACGAGAGGTTGGATCTGGAGGAGCCAATGCCAGGAATTACATAATACATGTTAATGCACATGAGAGATGCCCCCCGCCCTGCCCCATATTGGCCCAGAAATCCCGGTCAGCTGCTTCCTGCGGGCAATCGGGTAAAAATCTTTTTAAAAAATGCGCACTTATCTTATCCTGCTGTGCCCACGTGAGTTCCCGGTTCAGAGGACTCCATTGACTGTGTCGCAACACGTGCACGTCAGGACGTGCGCAGGGCTGGAGCTGCAGTAACATGGCTCTGGGCAGCCAATCAGGTAAAGTATGTTCTCATTCATAATAATAGGAACTCCGTAAGTTGAAGTTCCCATTATTATGAATGAGAAACAGCCCCCAAAACACAAAACTAATAAAAAATAGAAAAAATACACAACATATTTTTATTAATTTAAATTAGTTATTTATGTATTAAAAAGAAATCAGAAAAATATATTTTTTAATAAGTTTTTTTTATTATGGTTTAAAATAAACTTACCAGAGTGGGAAGGGTTTTTAACAATAAAAATATGTTTTTATAATTTTATTTTAAAATGTTTGTGTATTTTAAAACTCTTACGCCTGTAAAAGTTGGCTATGCGCCTGCTTTTATCGGGCACAAGAGTTTTGAGGACATTTGCTGGGAAAGATATGGGTAAATCCCGCAATCTTGCCCTTGCAAATGTCCTCGCTCCCGAGATACGGAAGATCTGTCGAGCTCCAACTTGAGTGATCGGAAAAGCTGGTTTTCCGTGCATGCGCATTGTACGGTTTTGTGATGCCTTCCCGGGTCCGTACACATTCAGTACGGACCCGGAGGCCTGAATTTCTGCCCCATAGTCTCATTTGAAACAATACATTTATATCTAAATATTGTGGAAGGTGCACATTCTTATATATATATATGTGAAATTATTCAGTTTGATAACATGAAACGATGAGATATTTGGAAATGGGTTCATAGTCAACAGGTGACAGATTATGTTGAAAGCTGACCCTGTTTCTTTTCTCGAATTAACATACTTGGCACTCACAACATCCAAAAACATTGTGAATGTAATTAAAATTTGGTTCTGTTCTGCAAGCAGCTGTGGAAATGCTTAGCTGTTAACCAGACTGCTAATAAGTATATGCAATTATGAGGACATGAGCAACTTATTGAGACAGATTGAGAGATAATTTTGAAGCATTGCCTTAGTCACTGGCTGGCTTCCTATTTACTGAAGGAAATACAAATGTATGTGCAGTTACATCACAAGGCATGTACGACTATAATTGTCAATTCACTGCCCCCACTGGCTCTCATCAGCACACTAGATTAAAAATAATAGTCTGCACTGCTGATACAAAGTGAGGCATGAGTGATTGACTTTTCTACTCAATGGCTATGAATCACCCAGAAAGGTTGGAATGATTTAAAGGCTTGTTCTGTTTCGAAAAGGTGAGATCTAAAAATCACTTAGCTGAAGTGTTCTAAAAGGGGATTGACATAGAAACATCAAAAATAGGTGCAGGAGTAGGCCATTCCACCCTTTAAGCCTACACCACCATTCAATATGATCATTCCTGCTTTCTCTCCATACCCCTTGATCCCTTTAGCCATTGATCCAAGCAAATTGGTCACTGTTGTGAAACATAGAAGTTTACAGCGCAGAAGGAGACCATTTTGGTCCATCATGTCTGCGCCGGCCGACAAAGAGCCGCACGGCCCTTAGTCTGCAGCTCTGAAGGTTACATATAAACCTATGAACAATGGGCAATGGTGGAAAGGCAAAGAGCACCCAACCCAACCATTCTTCCTCTCACAACTGTGACACCCCGGAGCCATGTGATCTCCTGGGAGAGGCAAAAACCAGATAAAAACCCAGGCCAATTTAGGGAGAAAGAAAATCTGGGAAAATTCCTCTCTGACCCATCCAGCCGATCGAAACTAGTCCAGGAGATCACCCTGGCTGTATTCAATTCCCTGCAGTACTTACCAGATATCTGCGCCAGCCAACAAAAGGTTATCCAGTCCAATCCCAATTACCAGCTCTAGGTCCATAACCTTGTAGGCTACTGCACTTTAAGTGCCCATCCAACCATCTCTTAAAAGTCGTGAGGATTTCTGCATCCACCACTCTTCCAGGCAGTAAGTTCTAGATCCTCAACCCTCTGCGTAAGGAAGCCCCCCACCTCCTCAAATCCTCTCTAAACCTTCCACCAACCACCTTAAAACTATGCCCCCTCATGATAGATCCCTCTACCAATGGAAATAGGCCTTTACTATCCAGGCCCTCAATATTTTGTATACCTCTCAATCTCCTCTGTTCCAACGAGAACAAACCCAGCCTATCCAATCTGTCCTCATAACTCAGGTTCTCCATTCCAGGCAGCATCCTAGTAAATCTACTTTGCACCCTCTCTAGTGCAATCACGTCCTTCTTATAATACGGCGACCAGAACTGCACCCAGTGAAGGAGGAGATGAGAATAAAATCAGGAGGTTAGGAGTATAGAGGAAATTTGGGCATACTTTTTTTTTACATAAAGGCTAATAGAGTTGGGGAATAAGCCAGCTAAGATTTTTTTTGTCGAAAACCTTATAAATAAGTAGGTTTATGATGTGTCCCTGAAAAGAAGAGATTGAGGGCTATGATTAGAAGCTGGGCAGGTGGGATTCTTCTATCAAAAAAAGATGGGTAAAATAGCCTATTCATCCTAAAAGTTTTCACATTAACTTTTGTAAATCTGCATCATACGTTCTCTTGCCTGAGTGCAGTTGGATAGTCAACACACAGTTTTCGTACTTGAGTATATCACACCAGAAAATTGCATAAAAATTAAACTGGGTACAACACAGTCATCACAACTTTCATGTGTTATGCCTCAATAGAGTGCAGAAAGAGTCCTGAGTGTTTTCAACCTTAAAAACACGTTTTTGGATGCAGCTTCACATTCAGAATTGATCATGGGAACAAAGAGAGGAATTTTTTTTAAGTAAAAGTAATGGACTGAAGTATATTAGATGGATATAAACTAAAATAAAAATAACAGAAATGGTGTAAAGAGAATGTCAGGAAAGTGAAGAAAATCATGTAGGAGTATAATGTTTAAAGGCTGGTTTCGATCCACACCAAACATTCACATATTCACACTTTCCAGCAGATGTCATCAATTAACTCAAGTCATGCTGCACTGCTGTGCTCTGTGGAGGTGCCCTGGAGTGCCAAACAAGGGAGTCTCCTTATACACACCTCATGCAGCAGAAACTCCATCTTTGGACGTGAGGGTCTGCTGAAACATTCCAGATATTAGGGTTGCTGCATCAGAAGTTTATATTGAACTTCCCTTTCAATGGCTGTGCAGCACTTCAGATCCCACCCTGTATGTGATCTGGAAGCAGCTGGTTGCATAGGCAGGAACTCAAAATGAATATTTAATTGAGGTCCAATGTTGTTGAATGAAGTCAATGGAAATAAAAATCAGGAGAGATGTAAAACTGACTGACGATTCGCTGTCACCCGTTTTAGAGAATCACACAAAATCAAAATCTACCCCATGGTGTAGTGTAGTGTTATTCTGCCAGCTTCCAAAATCAAAAATGATCATAAAAAAACTAATGATAAAACCAATAATCTGAAGCAAAATGAAATCCTGGGCACACTACAAATGTATCTAAACGTGAAGACAATGAAAAGTGCCCTCTGGGACGGTTGGAGCAAAGGTTCATCCAAGGAAAGGTCAATGATGCTGAATCCATCCCCCCCAAAAAAAACTAAGAGTAAATAAGGATAAGAAGTATCAACAGAATGGTAGTGTAGTGGTTAAATTTCAGGACTAGTAATCCAAAGGCTTGGACTAATAATCCAGAGGCGTGTGTTCAAATCTCACTTTAGCAGCTGTGGAATTTAAATTCAGTTAAATTATTTTTTTAAATCTGGAATGAAAAGCTAGTGTCAGTAATGGTGACCATAAAACTACCAGACTGTTGTAAAAGCCCATCTGGTTCACTAATGTCCTTTAGGGAAGAAAATCTGCCGCCCTTACCTGTTCTGGCCTGTATGTGACTCCAGACCCACAGCAATGTGGTTGACTCTTAACTGCCCTCTGAAATGGCCTAGCAAGCCATTCAGTTGTAAACAATAATAAAAATAAAACTGGACAGACCACCCGGCATCGACCTCGGCACCGCCTTCAGATATTACAATGTGAGTACTTGTGCCAAAATTGGGAGGGCTGTCTGACAGACTAGTCAAGCAACAGCCTGACATAGTCATACTCAAAGAATCATACCTTTCAACCAATGTCCCAGACTCCTCCATCACCATCTCTGGGTACGTCTTGTCTCGAGGTGGCAGCATAGTGGTAAAAAGTTGGGAGGGAGTGGCCCTGGGAGTCCTCAACATTGACTCCGGACCCCATGAAGTCTCATGGCTTCAGGTCAAGATGGGCAAGGAAACCTCCTGCTGATTACCGCCCTCCCTCAGCTGATGAATCAATACTCCTCCATGTTGAACATCACTTGGAAAAGCACTGAGGTAGCAGGGCACAGAATGTACTCTGGGTGGGGGACTTCAATGTCCATCACCAAGAGTGGCTCGGTAGTACCACTACTGATTGAGCTGGCCGAATCCTAAAGGTCATATCTGCCAGACTGGGCCTGCGGCAGGTGGTAAGAGAACCAACACAAGGGAAAAACCTACGTGACTTCGTCCTCACCAACCTATGTCACATATGCATCTGGCCATGATATCATTGGTAGCAGTGATCACCGCACAGTCATGGTGGAGACGAAGTCCCATCTTCACACTGAAGACACCCTCCAATGTGTTGTGTGGCATGACCACTGTGCTAAATGGGATAGATTCAGAACAGATCTAGCAGCTCAAAGCTGGACTTCCATGAGGCGCTGTGGGCCATCAGCAGCAGCAGAATTCTATTCCACTACAATCTGTAACCTCATGGCCCGGCCTATCCCTCACTCTACTATTACTATCAAGCCAGGGGAAGAACCCTGTTTCAATGAGGAGTGCAGAAGAACATGTCAGGAGCAGCAGCAAGCACACGTATAAATGTGGTACCAACCTGGGGAAGCTGCCACACAGTGCTACAAGCATCCTAAGCAGCAGAAGCAGCATGCTAAGAACACAGCTAAGCGATCCCATAATCAACGGATCAAATCAGAGCTCTGCAGCCCTGCCACATCCAGTCATGAATGATGGTGGACAATTAAACAACTAATGGAAGGAGGAGGCGCCATGAATATCCCCATCCTCAATGATGGCGGAGCCCAGCACGCAAGTACAAAAGACAAGGCTGAAGCATTTGGAACCATCTTCAGCCAGAAGTGCCAAGTAGATGATCTATATCGGCCTCCTCCTAAGAACCCACCATCACAGAAGCCAGTCTTCAGCCAATTCGATTCACTCCACATGATATCAAGAAGCGGCTGAGCGCACTGGATGCAGCAAAGGCTATGAGCCCCGACAACATCCCAGCTGTCATGCTGAAGCCGTGCTCCAGAACCAGTAACACCTCTAGCCAAGCTTCCAGTACAGCTACAACACTGGCATTTACCTGACAATGTGGAAAACTGCCTCATTATGTCCTGTCCTCAAAAAGCAGAACAAATCCAATCCAGCCAATTACCGCCCCATCTGTTACATATGCAGACTAGAGATATACTCTCTGTGTAGTCATTGTATAGTTGCATAAGATGGAGACTTGTTACCTGATGTACTGTCAATAAGGTTTACACTGTATATATACCATGCTGGCACCACTAGATGGTGCAACTGGTGGAGACTGGGGTTTCCTGCTCCTGTGGCAGAGGCTGTCCACAAGAGAGCATTGTGGTGGGAGACCTCAGGGTCACCTGTATAGGTGTGCAGGGCCCAGTATAAAAGACTGCCAACCATGCTTGTGCCTCACTCTGGAGTTACGAATAAAGGACCAAGGTCACGACAGTTTGAGTACAACACATTGACTCATGGAGTCAGTCACATTACAGATATAACAACTGGCAATAAGAATATGGAATTTCACGTGATTATAGCTACCTTTGGCACACTAAAAGACTTTGCAGAGGGTGATGATTGGGATGCCTTCATGGAAAGGCTCGAGCAATATTTCGTGGCAAACGACCTGGCAGGGGAGACATCGGCGGAGAAGTGCAAAGCTATACTGCTGAACGGTTGAGGGCCTGAGGTCTACCGCCTCATCAGGGACTTGCTGGCACCCACAAAGGCCAAGGATAAGACATACGATGAGCTGACTGAACTAATTCACGACCAACTAAAACCAAAACAGAACATCCTCATGGCCAGGCACAGATTCTACACTCACCGCAGATCTGAGCGCCAGGAGGTTGCAAAATATGCTGACGACCTCAGGAGACTTGCAGCACCGTGTGATTTCGGCACGCACCTCAACGAAGCATTGCGAGACATCTTCGTTATAGGAACTGGCCACGAGGGCCTCCTTCACAAGCTATTACCTGCCGACACCACAGTCAACCTGCAGAAGGCCATCAGCATCAGTCAGGCGTTCATGACCTCGATCTGCAGCACCAAGCAAATTATTCATCCTGTGGACTCAAACCTAGTACTGTACACAGAATGGTGCCTTTCACAGGCAAGACTGTAGAACATGGCTCTGCCCAGGGCAGAGAGCACAGACCTCAGGGTTCCACAACTCAGAGTCCGCCGAGGGGTGCTAATTGAGTAACACCATGCTGGTGTGTGGAGAAACCATCGGGCTCACCAGTGTCGGTTTGCTGAGTACATATGCAAAACCTGTAACACGAAGGGCCACCTCCAGCGTATGTGTAAAAGAAATACGACACACCGTCTAGCAGAGGAGTCAGTAGATGACTTTGAATCCAGCGGGGAGTATGATGATTTGGCCAGAGAGACAGCTCAGCCCCAAGAAGTGTATGGAGTGTATTCCTGCACCACCGATTGTCCTTCAGTGTAGATGGAAGTTGAGATAAGCGGTGTTCCAGTCTTCATGGAAGTGGACATGGGAGTGAGCCAGTCAGTGATGAGCCAGGATGCCTTTGAGAAGCTATGGAACGAAAAATGACCCGAGCTGGTTCCAGTATAGGAAAAGTTGCACACCTACACCAAGGAGCTGACCCCAGTAATTGGTAGTGCGGATGTAAGTGTAATCCATAATGGCGTGGTGCACAAGTTACCTCTGTGGGTTGTTGCAGGTGATGGTCCAACGCTACTCGGAAGAAGGTGGATGGGGAAGATCCAGTGGAAATGGGAAGTCCTCTTCACTCTAGCAATCGATGTTCCCCATGCTCAGAGGCAGAGCAAAACCTCACCTTCACTTGGGCCAGGCACCAGAAAACAGACCAGTGCAGCACCTGAGGCACAGACCGTCCATCACGACTGCGTGGCAATAGTCCGACCGGAACGACCTAAAAGTACCTTCCCGGCTCCAGTGGCAGGACTGCTGGGGAAGAAGATCAAATTCACAGGCACTCTTCCAGCTTTTGTGGCAGAATTGCGGGAGAGAAGGATCACGGCAGTCGACTTCATGGACAGAGGCAAAATGGCTGCAAAAAAAGATGGCCACGGCCATACCACGAGGTGCAACGCTGAGGGACCAACACGTGGTGTCTAACAAAGGATTTGATTGGGGTAAAGCCAGCAGGGTTCTTTTAAAGGAGACCTGCAACCAACTGAACTTAAAGAGACATTGTATGCATGGCAATCAATGTAACGAACCGATTAAGATTGTGAACAAAATGTTGTTGCGAGATGTTGGTACCATTCCCAATGTAAAGAACAAAATGTTGTTGCGAGATGTCGGGAATAGAGTGTCCCCAAAAGTAGCAAGCGAGCGAATTCGGGAGGGTAAAGGCGCTGATTCTGATGCCCTGCCCCAGGTGTCCCCAGAAGTTATAGGCCAGCGACCTCAGGAGGGTGAAGGTACTGATTCCAATATCCTGCCCCAGGTCTATCCCATGCTGCAGGCACCTGATGGCACTATTCGCCATGGATCTAGATCAAAAATGGCGTCAATATGCGCAGTTGACTGCCGTTGTCCACCACCCGGGTGGAGACGGCGCAGCCCCCAGACCCAGTCGCTACCTCGGCCATGTCCAACTCAATGAGTTCCCCAAAAGGGACCTGGAACAGCCAGGTTCCCAATACTGTTAGAGAGCAGGCAGAAGCTTCTGCAGCCCTCAAAGGAGGACAGTGAGGCCACACACATCTGCGCTCTGCCCACCACTAGGCAACGGCAAAGGCCCTGAGTCCTGGCTAGGTGAGTGAACCAAGCCCAACCCACTAGCAGGGGGCGCAGCGCCGCTATCAGACGACTAGGACCCCGTCTGGTTGCTCTGGAACCTGCGTCCTCGCACACCTGTACTGCTACCTCAGTACTTACCATGACTGAACCATGAATGCAATCCACCCATTCCTGGCGCACGACTGCAAAACGTAACGAATGTAAGTCACTGAACCAAGGTGTCACGATATAAACTGTAACTTCCTTTCTTTGGACTTGCACTGTGTCTAATCCTGCATGTTAATGTAACGGGCCTGGGGCATGATCTCGCTGTGGAGTGGGGGGGGAAATGGATGTATGTAGCCATGGACACACACATGGATCACACCCAGAACCCACTGGAACCTCCACTGCATCATCGAACCATCCAAACTGGTAACCACTACTCAATGTTGCGGCAAAAGGACTTGGGGGTTAACAGGGAGAGAGCCAAGCCAAAGCATAGCCAAGTGCAAGGGCTATTTTCTATGTTTCTATCAAAAAGGAGTTAGATGAAGTCCTTACTACTAGGGGGATCAAGGGGTATGGTGAGAAAGCAGGAATGGGGTACTGAAGTTGCATGTTCAGCCATGAACTCATTGAATGGCGGTGCAGGCTAGAAGGGCTGAATGGCCTACTCCTGCACCTATTTTCTATGTTTCTATGTTAAATCTGGGGAGAGCTAGGCCAGAGCACATAGTGCAAAGGTAATCGGCACAAAGGACTTGGGGGAGAGTGATGTTATATATGCAGAATATAGATATACTCTCTGTGTAGTCACTGTATAGTTGCATAAGATGGAGACTTGTTATCTGATGTACTATCAATAAGGTTTACACTGTGTATACACTATGTTGGCAACACTAGAGGGTGCAACTGGTGGAGACCGGGGTTTCCTGCCCCTGTGGCAGAGGCTGTCCACCAGAGGGCAGTGTGGTGGGAGACCTGAGCGTCACCTGCATAGGTGCGCAGGGCCCAGTATAAAAGGCTGCCCACCATGCTTGTGCCTCACTTTGTAGTTATGAATAAAGGACCAAGGTCACAACAGTTTGAGTACAACACACTGCCTCGTGGAGTCATTCATAAGTGCATTACAAACATAACACCATCAATCTACTCACAATCATCAGCAAAGTGAAGGAACTTTTCATCGACAGTGCTATCAAGCAGCACTTATTCACCAATAACCTGCTCACCAATGCTCAGTTTGGGTTTTGCCAGAACCACTCGACTTACCCGCCATCAAATGTTCAGAAGTGGGGATGTTCGCTGACGATTGTACAGTGTTCAGTTCCATTCGCAACTCCTCAGATAATGAAGCAGTCCATGCCCACATGCAGCAAGACCAGGATGAAATTCAGGCTTGGGCTGATAAGTCGCAAGTAACAATCGCGCCACACAAGTGCCAGGCAATGACTATCTCCAACAAGTGAGAGTCTAACCAACTTTCCTTGATATTGAATGGCATTACCATCACCAAATTCCCCATCATCAACATCCTGGGGGTCACCATTGACCAGAAACTTAACTGGACCAGCCACATAAATACCGTGAGAACAAGAGCAGGTCAGAGGCTGGATATTCTGCAGTGAGTGTCGCACTCCTAACTCCCAAAGCCTTTCCACCATCTACAAGGCACAAGTCAGGAGTATGATGGATGAATGCAGCTCCAACAACACTTAAGAAGCTCGACACCATCTGAGACAAAGTAGCCTCTATGATCCGTACCCCATCCACCCACTTTAACAATCACTCCATCCACCACCGGCACACTGTGGCTACAGTGTGTAGCATCTATAAGATGCACTGCAGCAACTCCCCACGGCTTCATCGGCAGCACCTCCCAAAGCTGCAATCTCCACCACCTAGAAGGACAAGGGCAGCGGGCACATGGGAACACCACCACCTGCAAGATCCCCTCTAAGTTACATTTTAAAAAAATAGTCCAACAGTTTCCCTATCACCTCAGAGAAGTGTAAGTAAGGAGCTGGTGAGCTGAAGAAAGCACCAACTTCACTTACTGATTACAAGCTCCAGAGGAACTTTTTGTAACCTCTTTCATCACATTTTCTAATCATTGACACCTGCCATTCGTTTTACCATCATGCTTTCCTCTCTTCCTACTCCCAATCCCAGATTCAATTCGACTTCGGACAACGGATATCTTACACCATGGACAAGCCACTCTGTTTCATCATAATGGAGGAGCAGTTGCAGCAGCAGTGTGCCGAGGTCGGGAAAATCAGACAATATGGCAGAGGACAGCACTTCCCAGGTTCTACCCTCCCCAACTGGTGTACAGGCGTGGAGACCTCTCCGAGGAGCTGTGAATCTGACAGCTGTCTCTGTCTATGGATACCACTGGGCATCTTGCCCAACTTCATCACCAAGATTTGCAGACACTCTCCATTGCCACAACTGTTCTGTTTGTAGCAGTGATCCAGACCAATGGATCCACCACAGACCCAATCCATGTCCGGACCGGGATCAAGCAGGGCTGTGTCATCACGCCAACCCTCTTCTCGATCTTCCTCGCTGCAATGCTCCACCTCACACTCAACAAGCTCCCCGCTAGAGTGAAACTAAACTACAGAACGAGTGGGAACCTGTTCAACCTTCGTTATCTCCAGGCCAGATCCAAGACCATCCAATCCGCTGTCGTTGAGCTACAGTACGTGGATGACGCTTGCGTCTGCGCACATTCAGAGGCTGAACTCCAAGTCATAGTCAATATCTTCACCGAGTATGAAAGCATAGGCCTTACACTAAACATCCGTATGACAAAGGTCCTCCACCAACCTGACCCCGCCACACAGCACGGACCTCCAGTCACCCAGATCCACAGCGTAACCCTGGACAACATGGATCACTTTCCACACCTCGGGAGCCTATTATCAGCAAGGGCAGACATCAACGACAAGGTTCAACACCGCCTACAGTGCGCCAGCACATCCTTCGGTCGCCTGAGTGAGTGGTTGAAGATCAGGCCCTCAAATCTGGCACCAAGCTTATGGTCTACAGGGCTGTAGTGATACCCGCCCTCCTGTATGGCTCAGAGACGTGGATCATATAAAGTACACACCTCAAATCGCTGGAGAAGTATCACCAACAATGTCGCCACAAGATCCTGCAAATCCCCTGGGAGGACAGATGCACCAACGTTAGTGTCCTCAATTAGGCCAACATCCCCAGCATCGAAGCACTGACTACACTCGACCAGCTCCGTTGGGCGGGCCACATTGTTCACATGCCTGATACAAGACTCCCAAAGCAAGCACTCTACTTGGAACTCCTACACGGCAATTGAGCCCCAGGTGGGCAGAGGAAACGTTTCAAGGACACCCTCAAAACCTGCTTGATAAAATGCAATATCCCCATCGACACCTGGGAGTCCCTAGCCAAAGACCGCCCTAAGTGGAGGAAGAGCATCCGGGAGGGTGCCAAGCACCTTGAGTCTCGTCGCCGAGAGCATGCAGACAACAAGCGCAGGCAACCGAAGGAGCGTGCGGCAAACCAGACTCCCCACCCACCCTTTCCTCCAACTACAGTCTGTATCACCTGTGACAGACTGTAATTCCCTATTGGACTGTCAGTCACCGAAGAATTCACTTTTAGAGTGGAAGCAAGTCTTCCTCGATTTCGAGGGACTGCCTATGACGATGATGATGGTTTGTAGCAATTAAAGTGGCAGCAACCCGCAAATTTCACAACTTTGCATGCTTCCAGGCTGCCACAGGGCAGTTGTGCAGCATTGGCCAGGGAGCTGTCAGGCCATGTATAGGGCAGGTGATGGATAGGTTCCTTCATAGATCAACTGAATTTCTCCACATGGGATTCCCCCACAAGCAGCAGAGGCACAGAGCCAGGGAACTTTACAGGATAGCTAGATTCTCCAGGGTGTGGGGTGCTGCCATGGCACACACATGGCACTAGAAGTGGTAACCGAGCAGCTGCTGATGTATGTTAATAGGAAGGAGTTCAATTCCCGAGACGATCAGCTTGTCTGTGATGTCATCCAGGCTCTGCAAGAGACAGATTCTGCAGGATGTCTTCATCGACTGATTGACTGCAGTGGCAGCACCTCAGCTTTACCTTCTTATACCTACTCTACCAGATGACACCACAGCAGACCTCTTTAGCCCAATGAGACTTTGCCACAAAGCAACACCTAAGTGAAAAAGTCCATACCAAACAAGTGTTCCCCTTTTTGAAAGACTGTCGTGAACATAATTAACAAAGTACAAGATAATTGCACAATGTGTACCAAGCAACAAAGTTTCTTTTTTTTACAGAAAAAAATCCATTTATTTACATCGAGCAGTTCGAGCAGTCAGTTGAGGAGGCGGGAGCTCGGAGCAGCGCGAGTCCGGGGTCGGCGAGAGGCCTATAAAGGCCAGCGGGAGTCGAACAGTCAGTCGAGGATGCGGGAGCTCGGAGCAGCGCGAGTCCGGGGTCGGCGAGAGGCCTATAAAGGCCAGCGGGAGTCGAGCAGTCAGTCGAGGAGGCGGGAGCTCGGAGCAGCGCGAGTCCGGGGTCGGCGAGAGGCCTATAAAGGCCCAGCTTGTGCAGCTACAGGGAGAAGGCAAAAAAGAAGTAGAAAGAAACAGAAAGGTGACGTCACAGCCAAGGGGGTAAGTGATTGGCTGGTGATTGGTGAGTAGTTCTTCTTTTTTCTCTTCTATAACAGTCAGTAACTTTTAACATTGTTGTTGCCAATTTAAGTGTATCTAAGGGTTAATTCATGGCAGGGGAGCTCGGTCACGTGATATGCTCCTCCTGTACCATGTGGGAACTCAGGGACACTTCTGGTGTCTCTGACGATTACGTGTGCGGGAAGTGTATCCGCCTCCAGCTCCTGACGGTCCGCGTTGCGGAATTGGAGCTGAGGGTGGATTCACTCTGGAGCATCCACGATGCTGAGAACGATGTGAGTAGCACGCGTAGCGAGTTGGTCTTACCGCAGGAGAAGGGTCCACAGCCAGCTAGGGAATGGAAGACCAGCAGGAAGAGTAGTGCAAGGAAGGTAGTGCAGGGGTCCCCTGCGGTCATCCCTCTGCAAAACAGATACACTGCTTTGGTGCTGTTGAGGGGGATGACTCATCAGGGGAGGGCAGCAGCAGCCAAGTTCATGGCACCGTGGCTGGCTCTCTTGCACAGGAGGGCAGGAAAAAGAGTGGGAGAGCGATAGTGATAGGGGATTCAATTGTGAGGGGAATAGATAGGCGTTTCTGCGGCCGCAACCGAGACTCCAGGATGGTATATTGCCTCCCTGGTGCAAGGGTCAAGGATATCTCGGAGCGGGTGCAGGACATTCTAAAAAGGAAGGGAGAACAGCCAGTTGTCGTGGTGCACATTGGTACCAACGACATAGGTAAAAAAAGGGATGAGGTCCTACGAAACGAATTTAAGGAGCTAGGAGCTAAATTAAAAAGTAGGATCTCAAAAGTAGTAATCTCGGGATTGCTACCAGTGCCACGTGCTAGTCAGAGTAGGAATCACAGGATAGCGCAGATGAATACGTGGCTTGAGCAGTGGTGCAGCAGGGAGGGATTCAAATTCCTGCGGCATTGGAACTGGTTCTGGGGGAGGTGGGACCAGTACAAACCAGACGGTCTGCACCTGGGCAGGACCGGAACCAATGTCCGAGGGAGAGTGTTTGCTAGTGCTGTTGGGGAGGAGTTAAACTAATATGGCAGGGGGATGGGAACCAATGCAGGGAGACAGAGGGAAACAAAAAGGAGACAAAAGCAAAATACAGAAAGGAGATGAGGAAAAGTGGAGGGTAGAGAAACCCAAGGCAAAGAACAAAAAGGGCCACTGTACAGCAAAATTCTAAAAGGACAAAGGGTGTTAAAAAAACAAGCCTGAAGGCTTTGTGTCTTAATGCAAGGAGTATCCGTAATAAGGTGGATGAATTAACTGTGCAAATATATGTTAACAAATATTTGTAGAAGTATAAATAAGGATTTATTGTAGAAATGGGCTTACGGAGACGTGGCTCCAGGTTGGTCAGGGCTGGGAACTCAACATCCAGTGGTATTCAACATTCAGGAAGGATAGAATAAAAGGAAAATGAGGTGGGGTAGCATTGCTGGTTAAAGAGGAGATTAATGCAATAGTTAGGAAGGACATTAGCTTGGATGATGTGGAATCTATGGGCCCAAGTTTCCACATGATTTGCGCCTGATTTTTAGGAGTAACTGGTGGAGAACGGACTATCTTAGAAATCGCAATTCTCCACATTTTTTTTCCTGCAGTTCTAGTCAGGTCGAACAGTTCTACTTTGGAACAGAATTTTTTCTTCAAAAGGGGGCGTGTCCGGCCACTGACGCCTGATTTCAAAGTTTCCACAGTGAAAACCTACTCCAAACTAAAGTAGAAAGGAGCAAGTGAAGATTTTTGTAGAACTGAAAAAACCTGTTCTACACATTAAAAAATCAAGCGCAGGTTACAAATTAGGCGTCCAGAACGAGGTGGGGGGGGAAGGGAAGTCATTAAATTCGACAATAAATCCTTATTTATACTTCTACAAATATTATACAAATAAATCCAATCTGAATAAACATTTATAAGCAAAGAAAAGATTAAATAAACCATCTTCCTACCTGTGTGAAAGTGCTTCAGGCAGGGAGAATTCTGCAGTCAGCCTGAGGCGCCCGTTCTTCCTGCGGGAGGGGGGGAGGCGTCCGTTCTTTCCCGCGGGGGGGGGGAGGAGAGAGGAGGCGCCCGTTCTTTCCCGCGGGGGGGGGGAGGCGCCCGTTCTGCCCGCGGGGGGGGGAGGGGAGAGGAGGCGCCCGTTCTTTCCGCGGGGTGGGGGGAGGCGCCCGTTCTTCCCGCGGGGGGGGGGAGGGGAGAGGAGGCGCCCGTTCTTCCCGCGGTGGGGGGGAGGGGAGAGGAGGTGCCCGTTCTTTCCCGCGGTGGGGGGGAGGGGAGAGGAGGTGCCCGTTCTTTCCCGCGGTGGGGGGGAGGCGCCCATTCTTCCTGCGGGGGGGGGGGTAGGAGGCGCCCGTTCTTCCCGCAGGGGGGGTAGGAGGCGCCCGTTCTTCCCGAGGGGGGGGGAAAGGAGACAGTGAGAAGGCTGCAAGTGCTAATGTGCTTTTATGACAAAAATGTTCAAAAATTAAACAGCTACAAAGAACTACAAAAATGGCCGAGTGCCAATGTTTTTTTCACACTGCGCGTGCGCGAATGCTCCAATGCGCACGCGCAGCGTTGCCGGCAGGAAAAAAACTAATTTAAATAGTACCCGCCCCCTCCCACTTACAAAATCGGCGCGAGTGTAGGCTCCGCCCCCATGGGCGCCGCGCCAGGCAGACAAGGAGCTGCAGAACGCTCCAGAATTGCGATTTTTTTTTTTAGGCACCGTTTTAGGCGCGAAAAACGGGCGCCCAGCTCGGAGGGACGCCCATTTTTTATCGTGTGGAAACTTGGGCCCATTATGGGTAGAGCTGCAGAACACCAAAGGGCAAAAAACGTTAGTGGGAGTTGTGTACAGACCTCCAAACAGTAGTAGTGATGTTGGGGAGGGCATCAAACAGGAAATTAGGGGTGCATGCAATAAAGCTGCAGCAGTTATAATGGGTGACTTTAATATGCACATAGATTGGGCTAGCCAAACTGGAAGCAATACGGTGGAGGAAGATTTCCAGGAGTGCATAACGGATGGTTTTCTAGACCAATATGTCGAGGAACTAACTGGGGGGAGGCCATCTTAGACTGGGTGTTGTGTAATGAGAGAGGATTAATTAGCAATCTCGTTGTGCGAGGCCCCTTGGGGAAGAGTGACCATAATATGGTAGAATTCTGCATTAGGAGGGAGAATGAAACAGTTAATTCAGAGACCATGGTCCAGAACTTAAAGAAGGGTAACTTTGAAGGTATGAGGCGTGAATTGGCTAGGATAGATTGGCGAATGATACTTAAGGGGTTGACTGTGGATGGGCAATGGCAGACATTTAGAGACCGCATGGATGAACTACAACAATTGTACATTCCTGTCTGGCGTAAAAATAAAAAAGGGAAGGTGGCTCAACCGTGGCTATCAAGGGAAATCAGGGATAGTATTAAAGCCAAGGAAGTGGCATACAAATTGGCCAGAAATAGCAGCGAACTCGGGGACTGGGAGAAATTTAGAACTCAGCAGAGGAGGACAAAGGGTTTGATTAGGGCAGGGAAAATGGAGTACGAGAAGAAGCTTGCAGGGAACATTAAGACGGATTGCAAAAGTTTCTATAGATATGTAAAGAGAAAAAGGTTAGGAAAGACAAACGTAGGTCCCCTGCAGTCAGAATCAGGGGAAGTCATAACGGGGAACAAAGAAATGGCAGACCAATTGAACAAGTACTTTGGTTCGGTATTCACTAAGGAGGACACAAACAACCTTCCGGATATAAAAGGGGTCAGAGGGTCTAGTAAGGAGTGGAACTGAGGGAAATCCTTATTAGTCGGTAAATTGTGTTGGGGAAATTGATGAGATTGAAGGCCGATAAATCCCCAGGGCCTGATGGACTGCATTCCAGAGTACTTAAGGAGGTGGCCTTGGAAATAGTGGATGCATTGACAGTCATTTTCCAACATTCCATTGACTCTGGATCAGTTCCTATCAAGTGGAGGGTAGCCAATGTAACCCCACTTTTTAAAAAAGGAGGGAGAGAGAAAACAGGGAATTATAGACTGGTCAGCCTGACCTCAGTAGTGGGTAAAATGATGGAATCAATTATTAAGGATGTCATAGCAGCGTATTTGGAAAGAGGTGACATGATAGGTCCAAGTCAACATGGATTTGTGAAAGGGATATCATGCTTGACAAATCTTCTGGAATTTTTTGTGGATGTTTCCAGTAGAGTGGACAAGGGAGAACCAGTTGATGTGGTATATTTGGACTTTCAGAAGGCTTTCGACAAGGTCCCACACAAGAGATTAATGTGCAAAGTTAAAGCACATGGGATTGGGGGTAGTGTGCTGACATGGATTGAGAACTGGTTGTCAGACAGGAAGCAAAGAGTAGGAGTAAATGGGTACTTTTCAGAATGGCAGGCAGTGACTAGTGGCGTACCGCAAGGTTCTGTGCTGGGGCCCCAGCTGTTTACATTGTACATTAATGATTTAGACGAGGGGATTAAATGTAGTATCTCCAAATTTGCGGATGACACTAAGTTGGGTGGCAGTGTGAGCTGCGAGGGGGATGCTATGAGGCTGCAGAGTGACTTGGATAGGTTAGGTGAGTGGGCAAATGCATGGCAGATGAAGTATAATGTGGATAAATGTGAGGTTATCCACTTTGGTGGTAAAAACAGAGAAACAGACTATTATCTGAATGGTGACAGATTAGGAAAAGGGGAGGTGCAACAAGACCTGGGTATCATGGTACATCAGTCATTGAAGGTTGGCATGCAGGTACAGCAGGCGGTTAAGAAAGCAAATGGCATGTTGGCCTTCATAGCGAGGGGATTTGAGTACAGGGGCAGGGAGGTGTTACTACAGTTGTACAGGGCCTTGGTGAGGCCACACCTGGAGTATTGTGTACAGTTTTGGTCTCCTAACTTGAGGAAGGTCATTCTTGCTATTGAGGGAGTGCAGCGAAGGTTCACCAGACTGATTCCCGGGATGGTGGGACTGACCTATCAAGAAAGACTGGATCAACTGGGCTTGTATTCACTGGAGTTCAGAAGAATGAGAGGGGACCTCATAGAAACGTTTAAAATTCTGACGGGTTTAGACAGGTTAGATGCAGGAAGAATGTTCCCAATGCTGGGGAAGTCCAGAATCAGGGGTCACAGTCTAAGGATAAGGGATAAGCCATTTAGGACCGAGATGAGGAGAAACTTCTTCACCCAGAGAGTGGTGAACCTGTGGAATTCTCTACCACAGAAAGTTGTTGAGGCCAATTCACTAAATATATTCAAAAGGGAGTTAGATGAAGTCCTTTCTACTAGGGGGATCAAGGGGTATGGCGAGAAAGCAGGAAGGGGGTACTGAAGTTGCATGTTCAGCCATGAACTCATTGAATGGCGGTGCAGGCTAGAAGGGCCGAATGGCCTACTCCTGCACCTATTTTCTATGTTTCTATGTTTCTATATACGACTTGCTACTCTTTCTTAGCATCATGCTTCACCGTCATATCTATCTCCTATCCTAGTGCTGTGTCTCCTCTCTTACATATTCCATAAACTCAAACTTACCGAAAACTTTGCCATAAGGTAGTGTTCAGTCGGCATAACTGGTACTTAAGTGGGCATGATGGTGCCAATCTAGACTGCGACAGATGCCATCAAGTGATTTCATGGAAATTGGCAGCAAAACCACTTGACAGCTTCTTACCTCGTTGCTGGACAATAATCTGTCGCACCCAGGCGACTAGAGTGCTTTTAAAATGTGAAGACATTGCACAGAACTTTCCTGAGTGGTGTCTGTGTGAGAGCAACTTACACTCAAGTTACACCAGAGCTTCACCAGAAATATTTAAAATAATTTACCCCAGAAAACATGTGTGTAAAACCCTCTTCAGATGAATGGCATAGTTTTCTGGTGTAACTACAGCATAACTGATATTGAGGAAATTCAGGGCCTGGTCTGGTACACCTCAGGATATGGCTGCAATGAGGTATGTATGCAAAGGCAAGTAACTTATTGTGATAAAAGAATCAGAAGAGTAAAGAATCAAAATAACATTGAGAAATTAATACTCACAAATTTGTGTTCTGGAACTATTTTAATCTTCATCTCAGTATTGGCCATTGAATAAATCAAACACCACAGCAGATGGCAGTATGTTCCAATTGTTCTTTCAATCATCAGGAAGACCTGCATTTATTGTCATGAGATATTGGGCTGGAATTTGCTGAAAATTCTGATGCACGCCGTTATTACTGTGCACATTGGCCAGCAACTGGTGCTGAGGAAGAGATAGCTAGTGAATTGCAAAGCAACAGAAGTTGCTGAATCATTTGTGAAAATAGCATCTCGCACTTAACCTCTTAAGTAATTTTGATGAAGTTGCTGCCATTACACATTAACAGCCCATTAAACCCGCTACAGAAAATCAAGTCTAGTAATTAACAGCATAAGTACTTTTTTAACAATGTGGTAAATATTAATGACTGACAATCAGACCTATCAATGATTGTCTCGTTATTCACCGAGGTCCAGATGCTCTGTTGCCTTCACTGCACCATTATCAGCTTGCGCCCAAAAAACCCCCCAAAAAACTACAAAAAATACAAAAAAAAACAAAAAACACAAAAAAGGACCTGGAAAAATGGTTGGAGTGTCCCCCAGATCGGGGGGCACTTGTTTTAACTGGTTAATTTTGTTTACCTCAAAAGAGTTGTAGAGCTGTTGGAGGCGTGGCCTATTCATTTGGAGCTTGGTGCAGTGAGGGAAGGAGCTCTCTGCTTTAGCTCCTGCCTGAGGCCTGGAGAAACCCTGTGAACAGTCCAGGAAGAGGAGGAAGGGTCTTACTACATTTCAATTCATCCAGAGGGAGAGGAGGAGAGAAAGAACTTCTGCTACCACACTGCCACAGAGGGTTGGAGAGAGGAGAAAAGAACAATAATATCACCATTATCAGCTCGCACTTCCAGCAACTTTGTGGAAAATGTTTTTAAAACTGAAACGTGCACGAGCAGGTCTAACTAACGGGGCATGCCGCGAGATGCCCCGGTACAGCAAATCCTTCCTCCAAAGTTACAGCAAGAGATCAGGAGAACCCCTGCATAAAGTTTAGACGAATGTCATGCTTAATGTCCCAAACAAATAATTTCCTCTGTTTACTAATTGAAGCAAAATTATAAACATGTTCCTCATCGAGTAAATTCACCAATCCTGCACTCTTAGCAGTGAGCCGTGTTTGAAGTTGAAGTTACAAGATTAAATCTAACCTGATAGTCACATTTATGAGTTTGTAAAGTTTTGGTATTATATTTACTGAATAACTACAAAAGTAAATTACCTTTATTTCATGATTTCTTTTCATGAGGTCTGATGAGTCACGGCACACAACATCTAAGCACCACCGGTAGACTTACAGTAGAGGGCAGGTTTTCACCAGTTTGATGGTCACAGTGCTTCAATATGAATGACACATTACCTTGCTTAGTGGTAATATTGTCAGGTATTAAAAATAATTGCAAAAATAATGGTTTGTATTAAACTTAGAAATGCAATGCTTTCACGGCAAGCTGTGTGTACTTTGCACAAAAATATATGCTCAAACATAAGATGGATGTTGGCAGGTTGAATCTTTTCGTGTACTTTTCAGGACAAGTCCAGGTAAAACACAATTCATAGAGACATTTTGTTATTGCTTAGGATCGATTTGTTGAAACATTCAATGTAATGATTTTAATAAAATTGTATTGCTGATTGACATAACTAATATTGCAGCTAATCTGTAGGAGATTTTTGCCAGAACTGACTATTGAAGGGTATGAGAAATATTTTAAGTTATGATCTTTGGGACCAGTCCGATGGATCTTTTCCAGTCCTAAGGCCATTGGGACATAATGGGGATGGAGTTATTTAAATACCTAATGCATACTGGCTAACTACAGACTTCTGGAGCTTGCTTGATTGCAAGGGAGTTGGAAAGGAATTAACTGAAACTATCTACAATTTTGTTTATTTCCTTTGCCTCCTGGAGTTAATGTTATTAGTAACTGGGAAGGATGGTGCACAGGTTCCACCACCTTAAGGGTAAAGTGAGCATGATGGGTCTTAGATCCTTGTCATTTTTTTGTGTAAATCAGAAAGATCAAAACTAGACTTTGCATCCTGTACTTTGTAAAGATATTGGGGTAAATTTTCCTCTTCACTGCCTGGATGGTAATCTGGCAGAGTGGTCCGGACAGCCTTTAAAGAGCCCGCATGATTTCCATTCCATAGGGTCCCATGTTAATGATAGGTACAAACAAAGGCCGTTATTTTAATCTGGAGGTGGGTCAGGGTGGGGAGCGGACTAGAAAATGATCAGGAAACCAGGGAGAACAGGTTTCACGCAGGCCCTGCTGAATTTAATGGCAGGGCCTGATTAACATTTGAAAGTTCTGAAAGCCAGATGGAGAGGCTGGCTGGCTGTGGGTGGGTAGGTCTGCTGCTCTAGGCCACAGAGAGGCCAGCTCCCAGGATTATTGATTGTCAAGGTGCACACAGGGATAAAGCCTCTCCCAAACTTGTGAAATGTATTAGATTTACTTTCACTAAATTCTGCAGAAAAAGAGGCTCTTACTTGCTTACAGGGGGGCCTCCTTCTAGTCCCAAAACCCACCTGTTACAAAATATGATATGCAGTAATTCAGGCAAATAAGGTCATGGACATGATTTCCCAAACCAGGTCCACCCCAAACTGAGGATAATACTGGCACCCATATGCACACGTCCTCGTGACTGGTAAAGGATTAAAGTTTCCATCAAACATTTGGTGGTTTAGAGGCATACTTCATCTCATAATTGAGAACAGGGTTGGAGCGATGTCGCAGCCCTGTTTGACCCCGGTTCGGACGTGGAATGGGTCTGTAATAGATCCACTGGTAAGGATCGCGGCCTGCATGTCATCATGGAGCAGGCGAAGGATGTTGACAAACTTTTGGGGGCACCCAAAACGAAGGAGGACGCTCCATAAGCCCTCACGGTCGACAGTGTCAAAGGCCTTTGTAAGATCGAAAAAGGCCATGTTTCAGGGTTGGCGCTGCTCCCTGCATTTTTCCTGCAGTTGTCGTGCTGTAAAGATCATGTCCGTTGTTCCCCGTAGGGGATGAAATCCGCACTGTGACTCTGGGAGGAGCTCCTCGGCCACAGGGAGAAGACGGTTGAGGAGGACTCTAGCGACAACCTTCCCAGTGGTTGATAGCAGGGAGATTCCCCTGTAGTTGCCGCAGTCGGATTTGTTCCCCTTTTTAAAAATGGACACGATCACTGCATCTCTGAGATCACCTGGCATGCTCTCTTCCCTCCAAATGAGAGAGATGAGGTCATGTATCCGTGCCAACAGCACCTCTCCGCCATATTTTAGCGCCTCAGCAGGAATTCCAGCCGCACCTGTAGGCTTGTTATTCTTTTCTCAATCTTCCTCGCTGCCATGCTCCACCTCACTGCCAACAAGCTCCCCGCTGGGGTGGAACTATACTACAGAACCAGTGGGAAGCTGTTTAACCTACGCCGCCCCCAGACCAGGTCCAAGACCACCCAAACCTCTGTCGTTGAACTACAGTATGCAGATGACTCCTGCGTCAACGCACATTCTGAAGCTGAACTCCAGCTATAGGCGATGTATTCTCCGAGGCATATGAAAGCATGGGCCTTACGCTTAACATCCGTATGACAAAGGTCCTCCACCAGCCTGTCCTCGCCGCACAGCACTGCCCTCCAATCATCAAGATTCACGGCGTGGCCCTCGACAACGTGGACCACTTCCCATACCTCGGGAGCCTCTTGTCAACAAAGGCAGACATTGATGCGGAGATTCAACATCATCTCCAGTGCGCCAGTGCAGCCTTCGGCCGCCTGAGGAAAAGAGTGTTTGAAGACCAGGCCCTCAAACCTACCACCAAGGTCATGGTCTACAGGGCTGTAGTAATACCCACCCTCCTGTATGGATCCGAGGCATGGACGACTTACAGAAGACACATTAAGTCGCTGGAGATATATCACCAACGATGTCTCCGCAAGATCCTGCAAATCCCCTGGGAGGACAGGTGCACCAACATCAATGTCCTTGCCCAGGCTAACATCCCCAGCATTGAAGCACTAACCACACACGATCAGCTTCGCTGGGCAGGCCACTTAGTTTGCATGCCAGTCACGAGACTCCTGAAGCAATTGCTCTATGTGGAACTCCTTCATGGCAAATGAGCCAAAGGTGGGCAGCGACAGCGTCATAAGGACATCCTCAAAGCCTCCCTGGTGAAGTGCGACATCACCACTGACGCCTGGGAGATCCTGCCCGGGAAGATCGCCCTAGGTGGAGAAAGTGCATCCGGGAGGGCATTGAGTTCTTCGAATCTCAACGCTGTGAGCGTGAAGAGGTCAGGCATAGGCAGCGGAAGGAGCGTGTGGTAAATCAGTGCCACCCACCCCTTCCCTCGACGAATATCTGTCCCACATGTGACAGGGTCTGTGGCTCTCGTGTTGGACTGTTCAGCCACCAAAGTGGAAGCAAGTCTTCCTCAATTCCGAGGGACTGTCTATGATGATGATGATAATTTCATAATTGTGCAAAAATTTTATTTTGACTAACTTGAACAAAAATTTTGAAACAACTAGCTTCAAGATATACCTTCAAGTTTTTTTTATTTAATCGTGCCTTATTTCCTGTGGCTTTGCCTTTGTTAGTTTGGTATCTGAAGCAAAGTTGTAATTGTTTCACTGCTAGCCTGCAAGTCCTATGGGGAAGTGGTTCAAATAGGTTGTGTGTCTAGTTAGAGGTTGACTATTGTTGTTCTTGGAAGTTTGTCTGGTTGGCTTCTCTCCTTATGATCTCAGCAACCTCTCCAGCTTATCTCCAAGTCAGAAAAACAGCTGGAATAACCTAGGTTAAGTTTCTTGTACTTTTGTTAAAGATTGTGGAGTTACGATTTGCTGAAGTACAGTTAAGTCTGGATCATGATGTTTCATCATCATATCATCATAGGCAGTCCCTCGGAATCGAGGAAGACTTGCTTTCACTCCCAAAGTAAGTTCTCTGGTGGCTAAACAGTCCAATACGAGAGCCACAGACTCTGTCACAGATTGGACAGACATTCGTTGAGGGAAGGGGCGGGTGGGGCTGGTTTGCCGTGCGCTCCTTCCGCTGTCTGCGCTTGACCTCTTCACGCTCTTTGCGTTGAAACTCGAAGAACTCAACATCCTCCCGGATGCACTTTCTCCACCTCAGGCGGTCTTCGGCCAGGGTCTCCCAGGTGTCACTGGTGATGTTGCACTTTACCAGGGAGGCTTTGAGAGTGTCCTTATAATGCTTTCACTGCCCACCTTTGGCTCGTTTACCATGAAGGAGCTCCGCGTAAAGCATTTGCTCAGGGAGTCTCGTACCTAGCAGGCGAACTATGTGGCCTGCCCAGCGAAGCTGATCGAATGTGGTCAGTGCTTCAATACTGGGGATGTTAGCCTGGATGTGGACACTGACATTGCTGTGCCTGTCCTCCCAGGGGATTTGCAGGATCTTATGGAGACATTGTTGGTGATATATCTCCAGTGACTTGAGGTGCCTTCTATACAACGTCCATGCCTCAGATCCATACAGGAGAGCGGGTATTACTACAGTCCTGTAGACCATGAGTTTGGTGGTAGATTTGAGGGCCTGGTCTTCAAACACTCTTTTCCTCAGACGGCCGAAGGCTGCACTGGTGCACTGGAGGCGATGTTGAATCTCCGCATCAATGTCTGCCTTTGTTGATAAGAGGCTCCCGAGATATGGGAAATGGTCCATGTTGTCGAGGGCCGCGCCGTGAATCTTGATGATTGGAGGGCAGTGCTGTGTGGTGGGGACAGGCTGGTGGAGGACCTTTGTCTTACGGATGTTAAGCGCAAGGCCCATGCTTTCATATGCCTCAGTGATTACATTAACTATACCCTGGAGTTCAGCCTCAGAGCGTCATCGCTCCAACTCTCTTCTCAATCTTCCTCGCTGCCATGCTCCACCTCACAATCAACAAGCACTCCGCTGGAGTGGAACTAAACTGCAGAATCAGTGGGAAGCTGTTTAACCTACACCGCCTCCAGGCCAGGTCCAAGATCACCCCAACCTCTGTCATGGAGCTACAGTACGCGGACAATGCCTGCGCCTGCGCACATGATGTTTACAGCATGATGAACACTATTAAAAAGAGATGCACAAGTCATTGGGGCAGAAATTGTCCCTCTGAGAAAGGCCCATTAGTGCCTCCGGGAGGCGCTAATGGGACGCTAAAGGGGTTTCGCCTGGGCATAGCGGTCAGAGCGCTCACCCCCAGAGTTGTCCCTTGGACTCGGAGTACGAAATGTGCTTTGCGGCGCACCCGCGATGACACCATCGCTAAGCATGCCAACCCCATATTGCCCTACACCAATCCCTTGTGCCCTGTGGGGAAAATTTCCCCGCTGGATGTGATGTTGGCGCGGGAAGATGACACCGACAGCTTCCCGGGGCAAGAAGCTGTGGTAGCTGGGGTGCCCCGGCCACTCTTAAAGGGGAGGTGGTAGTGCCATGGCCGCCATCTTTTCTGTGACACCTCACTTTTCAGTCGGCCCGACAATGGTGGCCGCTGGTGTGGCCGGGCTGCCAACATTACACCTTTACTTTTGACTGTCACTGTGAACTTAGCAAAACCCAAATCTTGTCAATGGGCTGCTACAGTTCACATCTTTTCATGAATTCTTTATGTAACACATATCTAGTGATGGAATCCCATTGTAAACAGCTTTAACTAAATTTGATATCAGAGAACCACTGCAGTAGAAAAGTGTCAGTTATAGTGTAGTGGTAATGATATGAAATTGTGTGAACAGGCAGCACGAAGTTATACCACCCTTCCTGGCCCCAGGAATTTGGGGGCTGATAATTGAAAAGTAACATTCGCACCACACAAGTGCCAGGCAATGACTATCTCCAACAAGCGAGAATCTGACCACCGCCCCTTGACATTCAACGGCATTACCATCATCGAATCCACACCATCATCATCCTGGGGGTTACCATTGACCAGAAACCTTACTGGACCAGCCACATAAATATTGTGACAACAAGAGCAGTAAACTTGAATACTTTCAAATGACTTCAAACTGGTTGGCACAGCTGACAAGTTCAAACCAGATGGGGAACATCAGCAAACTTGTTTAAAGGGATTTTATGCTAAAATATGGCCTCTCGTTATTTGATTTTCTTTGTATGAAGTAAGTATTCAGATAACCTGGCATGTGATGTGAATTAATCCATACAGCGAAATATAGATATCAGTTTAAACATAAGAGTAAAGTAACCTAACTCTAATAAGAGGGCAAAAAAGATTTTGATAGATTAACATAGGAAATGACTTAGGTATAAATAGGTCACTGGTCATCACAACGACTAAAGATTATTATTGATTATCAATCATTAGCAGTCTTAAAAAGAGTAAGATACCCATTACACATATATAGGGACTGAAATTGATGGCCTTATCGCTGACTGCCGCCGAGATCTGCCGACATTCCTCTTTGGGTTCGGCCCTGTGCCAGTTTGCACTTGGGCTCGAGCAGGCGGAAAGGAAGAACCGCCGGGAACCACCCGCTGACGTCAGCGGATGGCCAAGTGGCGCAAGTGACCTCCCACTCACCGAGATGCCAGATTGGTGCGGGCGGGAGTCGGCGCTAGAAGGGGGAAGGATCGCTGCGTGGAGGCTTGTCTATCCCCGACAGTAGGTATGAAGACCTGCAAAAAAAGGTTAGTGAACATTTAAAAAAAACATTTCTTACAGCGACTTACCTGCATGGGGTCCCCGAAGGTGTTCCAGTTCTTTTTTTGCATTGATTTTTCTTTTCAGCTCTTCGACCCGCCGTGGGCCCGACTCCATCCTCGGTGGCACTTGCAACAGTCTTTGCCACCGAGATTGGGAGCTCCTGCCCGCTGCCGCCCAGATTGACGGCGTAAGTCCCTCTTTTGCCGCTGGGCATCCTTTCAAGGACCTTTTTGCCGAAACTCCTGCCCAAAGCATCGTCAGGTATCTCGGCGGCCATCAGCGGTCCTTTGGGCGGCACTTGGCCGGCCCTTGGCCTTCACCAATTTCGGCCCCTATAGTCTTTTGAAATATTCTGCAGTGCACTTACAAGAAGGCTGCAATAAATACTACTATTCCTCAGATCTATCTACTTTCAGAATTGTAATCCCAAGCATCTGCTTCAAAAGGCTGGCTTCATATTTAGAAATGATTTTATTTTGTTGCAGTTACTAATCAACCAATAAATAATCCTAACATAAAAGAAAGATTGAATCCTTACTAAATAAATTCTACATCTGAGAACTATTTTAGGTTGAATAGGAAAGATCTTTTCAATTCTAGTGCAAACTATAGACTTTATTTAATGCATATAAAGTCAGATAAACACATAATTGCTTTGTCTTTATTAGATGTCAGATTTTTTAATACTCATTCTCTCTTTTCTTACAGAAATCTCTAACCAAGTATTACTGCATTGTTTTTTTTTGCGTACATATTTGTTACTTTATTTAATACTGGGGTATTAAATAAAGTAATCACTTTATTTAATACCCCAGCTCCAAGATCACCCAGAGAACACAGGCCTCAGTGGCTGACTATTTTTAAATTTAAGAATTTGATCTGAAATTTACATGCCATTTTGAAAAGAAATGTATATCTTCTACCTTATCATTACTTCACTGTATATTTGTGGCTAGCGATTAGTTTTAGGATATGCGATGCGTTTACCACGACAGTATTTCCTCATAAAAGCCCTAATGGAAATTAGCCATAGATGGCAAACATAAAGTTTGCAGGCTGCCCATGCGGGTCCTCTTTTAGTTCCTGCTGGTATTATAAGCAATCAACAAAAATGTAACAATTTTAACAAATTTATGTAACTTCACCAATATTGACTTTTATATCTCAGCCAAAAATGTAAAAAGAGTATCCACACAAGGTGACACGATGGGCCAAAATGGCCACCTTCGGTGCTGTAAATTTCTAAACTTCTATGAAGGTATGCTTAAGTCAGAATCATCATCATCATAGGCAGTACCTCAGAATCGAGGAAGACTTGCTTCCACTCTTAAAATGAGTTCTTAGGTGGCTGAATAGTCCAATGCGAGAACCACAATCCCTGTTACAAGTGGGACAGATAGTCGTTGAGGGAAAGGGTGGGTGGGACAGGTTTGCCGCACGCTCTTTCTGCTGCCTGCGCATGATTTCTGCATGCTCTCAGCGATGAGATTCGAGGTGCTCAGCGCCCTCTCGGATGCACTCCCTCCACTTAGGGCGGTCTTTGGCCAGGGACTCCCAGGTGTCAGTGAGGATGTTGCACTTTTTCAGGGAGGCTTTGAGGGTGTACCTATAACGTGTCGTCTGCCCACCTTCGGCTCGTTTGCCATGAAGGAGTTCCAAGTAGAGCATTTGCTTTGGGAGTCTCGTGTCTGGCATGCGAACGATGTGGCCTGCCCAGCGGAGCTGATCAAGTGTGGTCAGTGCTTCAATGCTGGGGATGTTGGCTTGGTCAGGGACGCTAATGCTGGTGCATCTGTCCTCCCAGGGAATTTGTAGGATCTTGCGAAGGCATCGTTGGAGGTATTTCTCCAGCGACTTGAGGTGTCTATTGTACATGGTCCATGTCTCTGAGCCATACAGGAGGGCAGGTATTACTACAGCCCTGTAGACCATGAGCTTGGTGGCAATTTTGAGGGCCTGATCTTCAAACATCTTTTCCTCAGGTGGCCGAAGGCTGCACTGGCGCACTGGAAGTGGTATTGAATCTCATCGTCACTGTCTGCTCTTGTTGATAAGAGGCTCCTGAGATGTGGGAAATGGTCCACATTGTCCAGGGCCGTGCCGTGGATCTTGATGACTGGGGGGCAGTGCTGTGCGGCGAGGACCTTTGTCTTATGGATGTTTAGCGTAAGGCCTATGCTTTCGTAAGCCTCAGTCAATACGTCGACTATGTCCTGGATCATATTCTGACTGCACGAGGTAGAAAAAGCCATTAGATAGCTTAAGAACAATAAGGCTATGGGAGCAGATGGAATCCCTGCTGAGGCACTAAAGTACGGCGGAGAGGCACTACTGGCGCAAATACATGACTCATCCCTCTCATCTGGAGGGAGGAGAGCATGCCGGGAGATCTTAGAGATGCAGTAATTATGACCATCTTTAAAAAAGGGTGAAGTCCGACTGCGGCAACTAAAGAGGAATCTCCCTGTTATTAGCCATTGGGAAAGTCGTCGCCAGAAGTCCTCCTCAATCTTCTTCTCCCTGTGGCTGAGAAGGTCCTCCCGGAATCACAGTGTCGATTTCATCCCCTATGGGGCACAACAGACATGATTTTTACAGCACGACAGCTGCAGGAAAAATGCAGGGAACAGCAGCAGCCCTTATACATGGTCTTCTTCAACCTTACAAAGGCCTTTGACACTGACCCTGGTCCAGACGTGGATTGGGTCTGTAATGGATCCATTGGTAAGGATCACGGCCTGCATGTCGTTGTGGAGCAGGCGGAGGATGGTGATGAACTTTTGGGGGCATCCGAAACGAAGGAGGACGCTCCATAGTCCCTCGCGGTTGACAGTGTCAAAGGCCTTTGTAAGGTTGAAGAAGGCCATGTATAAGGGCTGGTGCTGTTCCCTGCATTTTTCCTGCAGCTGTCGCGCTGCAAAAATCATGTTCGTTGTGCCCCATAGGGGACGAAATCCGCAATGTGACTCTCGGAGGAGCTTCTCAGCCACAGGGAGAAGAAGGTTGAGGAGGACTCTAGCGACGACTTTCCCAGTGGCTGATAGCAGGGAGATTCCTCTTTAGTTGTCGCAGTCGGATTTGTCCCCTTTTTTAAAGATGGTCACAATTACTGCATCTCTAAGATCTCCCGGCATGCTCTCCTTCCTCCAGATGAGAGAGATGAGGTCATGTATTTGCGCTAGTAGTGCCTCTCCGCCATACTTTAGTGCTTCAGCAGGGATTCCATCTGCTCCCATAGCCTTGTTGTTCTTAAGCTATCTTATGGCTTTTTCTACCTTGTACAGTCAGAATATGATCCATCCGTCTGTTATGTTCTACCCCAGGATGGAACCTCACTCAGGTCTCAGCCACTTACTCGGGAAGAGTAGCTGGAGTGGTTTTCCATTGTCTCCTTATGGTTTTAAAAACAAATCTTTGCACTACCTTCTCCTCGGTGGGATGAAACCAAAACTAAAGAGTTTACAATGTTGTAGGCAGGTGGGGAGGGAACCATCACTGAACGTCAACCCAGTAGTTAGAGCCAGTGCTGTTTGGTGAACCTTCTGACTTAGAGACAGGAATACTGCTGCTGAGCCAGTGTCCAAACATGAGTACCCTGTTGAATGTCAACCCAGTATTTAGTAACCATATTTGAGTCTCCACTTACCGGGGCTCAAACCCTTCACCACTCAGCCAATGGTTCGCTAACACGATAACTGTGTGACATTTAAAACGGCTGAAAGTGACAAACCGAATCTTTCAGAGATTTCCCTGATGCGCCGTTTTAGGTTTTACAATCCTGCTGGAAACAAACATCTGCAGACCTAGTACATCAACACATTGATTTTTTTCCCAAATAAATTATTTTTCATTTGTCCTCTTAGTCCTTAATTTAAAATGAAAATATGGATGTTAAATCAACAGAAAATTAGAATAGATTAGAAGCTGTCTGTGAGAAGAATTGTTTATTGTTGCCTTTCTTCGTACTTGTTTCCTGTTAGACACTAATGCACAGTTACCCTTTCTGTGCGCACTGTATTAAGGCAGTAAATTAAACTGTCAGCATTGCGTATCAAAAAAGTCACAGTTAGCACAATGTCAAGTGCTACTTCAAACTATAATAGCCTCCATTGTAATTTGAAAAGAATTCTTCTATTTAGATAGAAAATTGGTTGCAGAACATAAATTAGAAAATACACTGAACCTTTTTTCATTGTTTAACTTTTGGGAGTTTTTACCATTATTTTGGTATGTGGTATTATGAGATTTTTACCAGTATCAGATTCTGCCTGTTTTGCCTCGAAGTCAGAAATGACTGGCCTTGATTATTATAAAATGTTCCCTTACCTATACCGATTTCATATTATAAAGGAAAGGTGGGTCACAATGTTCTATGCAGTACCTGTTATGCGGGTAGGTTTTGCAGTAATTGGTATTTTCAGTAACATTTGGATAAAGTTCCATCTGCTGTCCTGTACTGTGGTGTTTCCAATTTCCAAGCAACTCTGCAGCTTCACCTATGAGCTCAGCAAAAGTCCCAACCAGGTAGTCTGAGTATGAGACAGGTGCTGAAGTTGACTTGCAAGAGCTTTAGGGGGCGAAATTGCCCCTCGCCTTAAGGCCTATTACTACCGCAAATTGGCGGCCTTGCTGCGGAATGCAGTGGCCGCTGACTTTTCGTGGAATAGGCTCTGCCAGTCCAATTGCCCCTCTGAGGTTTCCCGGTGGTGCCCTGATCCCCCCCTTACCGTTCGCTGCCGCCGATCTGTGTTAAGTACGTCATTACCGTGCGCACCGCCAACCTAACCCCCCAACGGTGACAATCCCCTCTGAAAATCTTTGGCCCACCCAGCGGTGCCAAAACCTGTTTTTTTCTGGTGGTCCAGTGAGGCTGTGGCCTTCTGCAATGGTAGTGCAGTTTCCCTTAAAAGGGAGGATGCACTGCTGCTGCCACCATGTTTTTTTTTGTCGGCCGACTGCTGTGTCGGCCCGACAGTTATGCCCCCAGGTTTAGCCGGGCTGCCAATAGGCAGCCTGGAACCCTCTCTTGGGTGCCAGGCCACTGGCCCGACTGAAACCCTCCTTGGTGGCCCAGTGGGCTGAAGTTTTAAAATTGCGAATGCTCTCCCCTTTCAGTGAAGGGGAGAGCCATGATGACGTAATCGTGGCGGTCACTCCGCACCGCCCCCCAACTTCCGCCCCTCAGGTGTTACCACCGCCGCCTATCTGCCTCTCTAGTGTAGTCACCACCCCCATTAAAAGTGGCTTCCGGATCCGAATAAAAAAAACCAACAAAGAGCGGAGTTTCGCTCAAGAGACGATCACGACCACAGCTTCAGTAAAAAACATTCAATCGGGGTGTGTGTAACCCGTTTCAGGTGGGGGGCAATTTCGGCTCCTTACTCTCATAATATAGTTAATTCTGATGGAACTGTCACTACTATATAAATGTACTACACACCACGAACTGAAAATACAAAAAGTTCTGAGTGAGCCTCCATCACTATTTCTTGACTAGATATACTGTGAGGTTTGATATACCTAGACCACAAGGTATTGTGCCACCTCATTTTCCTGCAAGGTTGTTGCAAACTAAATTCTTGGAGCTAGATGGAACCCACAAGCTGACTCTTGACAAACTATCACATTCAACTCCTACCCTCCATTCAGCAAATTGGCCCCTCGTCGCTCATTGTCTTTCCAGGCCTGGGTCAGCTTCGTGTTTCCTGATCAATTGAGTTTGATTCTCCCATTCCCACTCCCTCCCTCTCCCCCCACTGCTAAGATCAAAATTCATGCTGACAGAGGAAAATGCAGCTCACTGCAACTCCCCACAACTAACTGCTGAGATGGAAATTCACACTCCCCCTTTGGAAATGTTCCAGCTTTCATTGTGACCCTCCCTCCCACTGGAAGAGTTTTCTTGCCTTTTCTCCCCCATTGCCACCCCATTCCTCCATTGCCCTATTTCCTCCACCCCTCCATTTCTTGTCCCCATTGTTTTATTCCTGTCTGATATCCTTTCCCCTTCACCTCCTCTCACTCTGCCTTCTTGTATCCCTTTCCCTTACTCTGCCATCCTCCACTTCCGTTCCACATCTACTCTACCCCACTACCTCTCTCCTCTATCCTCCCCCTTACCTCTTAGCTTATTTGAGGTGACACACTTTCCCACAACCAAGTTTCTTACAAATCTTTTGCAGCTGATCAGTTGGTATTAAGTTTATTCCAGCTCAATGTAAATGACTTCTATCTGATATGTCAAGTTATCAGTTGTGATTTAAATTTATTCATTATAATTCAATAATACGAAACTTACTTAGAAAGATTAAGGAGAACCAAGAACGTTACTCAAACTCCTTTTATTTAAACATTTTGGCTGCCATTTGGATCTGTAAGGTTCTGCAAAACCAACCACGGAGACATGTGGCAGGGAGAATGGGAAGATGCCATGTTTAAAATGATCAACTGTAGCCAACAGCCTGTAAACCGCGGAGGATGATGGGACTCTGGCCACCCTGTATAGGCAAATTCTCCCCAGTAATACACAAGGCAACACAAAGGGTATCAGTTTGAATAATTAAACAAAGGCCCACAGGTCTGATGCAATCAGTTTGGCCAGCCCAGACAGAGTGGCACCTCTGTCGAGATAGTGAACAATCATCTTCATTCCAGACAGATGGATACACATCGAACTGCCATTCACATCCCATGAACGGACTATAAGAAAAGCTGCAAAAACACACAAGGAAGTTGGATAGGTTGGAGGTTTTGGAAGGTGGGGGAGGTTTTGGAGAGGGGGGAGGTTTTGGAAGTTGGAGAGCTTGGAGCTTAGAGCTGGCAGCTTGCAGCTTGTATCTAGAGAGAGCTCTCTCGCCCTCTCGCTCTCGCTCCACCAGAGGAAGAAGCAGCAGTTCC
Organism: Pristiophorus japonicus; assembly: GCF_044704955.1. Lineage (NCBI taxonomy): Eukaryota > Metazoa > Chordata > Chondrichthyes > Pristiophoridae > Pristiophorus > Pristiophorus japonicus. The sequence goes on along the minus strand of NC_091977.1, from coordinate 461,827,460 downwards.
GCAGATGAAGCCACCGAGACTGAAAACCAGCAGGCAGTGGCAGTGACTTCCCACAGCTGAGCTGAGCAAGGAAACCAACCAAAGGTTGGAGGTTGGAGTCAGCTTTTGGAAGTTGAGTCAGTTTTTCACAGGGCCCTCGCTCTGGGGAAGGTGCGCTTAACTCCAGCAGCTTTTTGCTTAGGAGCCAACCGAAAGACAGAGAGAAGAAACCGACGCAACATCGAGGAGGAAAACCGAAATGACCAACAACATAAAACCCACCCCAGAGGGACCCCGAGCTGAAATAAGTGCCCCCAGAACCCCGGAGTTGATAGGATTGTGAGTAAAGCCCAAACCCCCTCACAGACTCAATTTAGGATAGAGATTGGTAAGAAGGGTGGAAGTGGGAGATGGGGTTGTGTGTGAGTGGAATGTTTTAACCTCTTATTTTCCCCTTCCCTGTTGCGAGATTTTTCGTGTTGTTGAGTGAGATTTTGCCATTACTGCTATTTATGACCTCTTCCTATGCCGTCTATCTTGGTGTTTACTATTCTAAATAAACAACATTAGCCATTTTGTACTCTTACCCACTGTGTCTGGTGCCTCATTACTCACCCATCCTCATAAATCGCACGAACTGAACCCCAGGGGAGTGTGGATTTGAACCCACACCCCAAGCTCCCCTTAAAATAAAGTTCATAACATAATTAAAATATTATTTCACAATAACATAATTAAACTTAACTATAAGGTTGCATTTTTTATCCTTCATTAACACTTCTACTTTGAACACCTCAGCCTCTGTCAAAATGTGGCCTCGGATTTAATATTTATGCAGAGAGCTATCAACCTGTTAGTTGAAGTCAGACCTTCCCCACCTCCAGTTCAGCTTTTGCAAATTGCAGTGTTTCCCAGTTGGGTTTTGTCAGCCTAACTAAATGAAGGTTTTTCTTCAGCCTTTAACACTACAGTCTAGAAATGTGATGATGCTGCACCTGTTTACAGGCACTCAAGCACCCAATATGGCAGGTGGTGTGTGCACACATGTACTGAGATGGATGTGTGCCACCTGCCATATTGGTATAGGCATCAAAAGAGATGCCCAAGGCCCTCACATGCAAAAAGGGGACCTAACGCCTGTTTGTTGCCTCCTTTACCATATCGGTTTGCCCCGATCACCCTCCTCTTGGAAAATAATGTGGTTCGAGATTCAAATGGTCTTTGTCAGCAAGTTGCCTGGAGATGTCCAACAGATGTCTGCAGCTTGTCAGTTTGATGTAAATAAGGCTCGAGGCCCAATATCGGGTGGGCCCTGGGCTACCCATTGCAGCACAGGGATCAATCTCTGCAGCCAATTCGTGCCAGCAGGCCGGTGTGAACCAATTTCTAGGCTCATGTATCCATCTGTCTGTTTTCCAAATATGTGAAGATACGAATGGGAAAATAAAAAATGGGAGCAGCAATAGGCCATAAAGCTCATTGAGCCTTCTCCGCCATTCATTAAGATCATGGCTTAACTTCTACATCAACTCCACTTTCCCACCCTATCCTATTAGCAATAGCAGTGTTTCTCAAACTGGGGCCCTCGGACTCCTGGGGTCTGTAGAGACTTTCTAGCGGGTCCACAGCTGCAAGCGGCCGAAGGTAATTCCAAACCTGCTCCTCTTTATAAAACAGACACTGATTCAGTTTTTGTGAATTATTCTCAATGGCTGGACGCGCTTCTTCACAGAGGCCCACAGCTCTCACTCACTTTACAAGAGCGCTCCCTGCAGTCAAGCCGATTTATCGCCCTGGCGCCGTGAGTATGTGCCATGTGCCTGTGGTCAGAGCGCCTGCAAGGCCCTTAACACACAAGCAGGTACAATCCTACAGTGCAGCTGTTACAGAACATACCAGTGGGACAGTATGGCGGTGAGTCATGCTTCCAGCGGCATCCCAGCATGTGCATAGATGCTCGTGCGCTCATTCACCTTGGCCGGTCTACTGATGGCTTTAAAACTTGTCCAACACTAAGTGACTAATAGTGGACATCTGTTGCTGCAGAGTACCCAGAAGTGGTGTGCGAAGCAGGCACACCCATCTCACTAATATCTGTAAGTAAATACCTGTTTTTGTAAAAGCATTATTAAAATACTCTTTACATATAAAACTTTTGGATTACGAGCATTATAAGAACATAAGAAATAGAAGCAGGAGTAGGCCATTTGGCCCCTCAAGCCTGCTCCGCCATTCAATAAGATTATGGCTGATCTGATCTTGGCCTCAACTCCACTTCCCAGCCTGCTCCCCATAACCCTTCACTCCCTTATTGCTCAAAAATCTATTTATCTCCACCTTAAATATATTCAATGACCCAGTCTCCACAGCTCTCTGGGGTAGAGAATTCCTAAGATTCACGACCCTCTGAGAGAAGAAATTCTTCCTCATTTCCGTTTTAAATGGGCAACCGCTTATTCTGAAACTATGCCCCCTAGTTCTAGATTCCCCCACGAAGGGAAACATCCTCGCTGCATCTACCCTGTCAAGACCCCTACATTTCAATAAGATCCCCTCTGATTCTTCTAAACTCCAATGAGTATAGGCACAAACTACTCAACATTTCTTCATAAGACAACCCCTTCATCCCAGGAATCAACCTTGTGAACCTTTTCTGAACTGCCTCCAATGCAAGTATGTCCCACCTTAAAAAGGAGACAAAACTGTATGCAGTACTCCAGGTGTGGCCTCACGAATATCCTGTACAGTTGCAGCAGGACTTCCCTACTTTTATACTCCAGCCCCCTTGCAATAAAGGCAAACATTCCATTTGCCTTCCTAATTACTTGCATGCTAATTTTTTATGTTTCATGTATAAGGATCCCCAGATTCCTCTGTACCTGCATTTTGTAATCTCTCCCTATTTAAATAATAATTTGCTTTTTTATTTTTCCTAACAAAGTGGGAACCTCATGTTTTCCCACATTATACTCCATCTGCCAAATTTTTGCCCACTCACTTAACCTATCTATATCTCTTTGAAGATTCTTTGCATCCTCCTCACAACTTGCTTTCCCACCTATCTTTGTATCGCCAGCAAATTTGGCTACATTACACTTGCTTCCTTCATCCATTATATCGTATTAGAATTTAGATGGGCTGTCCGTGATTACTAATTGATTTGAAAAGGGCTCCTTCAATTAAAAAAGTTGGAGAACCACTGAGCAAAAGAATGAATTAGAATCATTTTATTCAGGTAAATTTCATATTGTTTTTCTTTCATTACAGGGCGGTTGTCTGGGTGAGAGACAGAGATAGAAACAGTCACAGAAGACACTTGAAGCATGCCAGGGGGGTAATTTTCAACTTTACTGCCTTGGCAGTAATCTAGAGGAGCAGAGAGGTTATGCTTGAACTGTATAAAACATTAGTTAGGCCACAGCTTATTGTACTGCACGCAGTTCTGTTCACCACATTACAGGAAAGAAGTGATTGCACTAGAGAGGGTACAAAGGAGATTTACAAGGATGTTGCTTGGACTGGAGAATTTTAGCTATGCTGAAAGATTGGATCGGCTGGATCTGTTTTCTTTGGAACAGAGGATGCTGAGGGAAGACCTAATTGAGGTGTATAAAATTATGAGGGGCCTAGATAAAGTGGAAAGGAAAGAATTATTTCCCTTAGCAGAGGGGTCAACAACCAGAGGGCATAGATTTAAACTAACTGGTTGGAGATTTAGAGGAAATTTGAGGTGAAATTGTTATGTATCTGGACTTGTATAAACTCTGTACAGCCACCAGAGGACTCATTCCCCGGAGTCCCAAGGGATCTCATAATCCCTTGGGAGCACAGGTATTTAAGAGTGCGTCACAGGTTGGAGAGACACTCTGGAGACCTGCAATAAAAGACTAAGGTCACACTTTACTTTGAGCTCACAGTGTTCAATCTGACTCTTTCTCCATACACTACAACTGGCGATGAGATACAGATAACAAACCCAAAGATGCAGAGAACAGTGGGCATCCTGGAGAAATTTTCGGAGGGAGATGATTGGGAAACTTTTGTAGAGCGACTCGACCAATACTTCGTGGCCAATGAGCTAGACGGGGAAGAGAGCGCTGCCAAACGTAGAGCGATCCTCCTCACCGTCTGTGGGACACCAACGTATGGCCGCATGAAAAATCTGCTCACTCCAGCGAAACCCATGGAGAAATCGTACGACGATTTGTGCACATGGGTCCGAGAGCATTTGAACCCGAAGGAAAGCGTTCTGATGGCGAGGTACCGGTTCTACGCCTACAAACAATCTGAAGGGCAGGAAATGGTGAGTTATGTTGTCGAGCTAAGATGCCTTGTAGGACTTTGCGAATTTGAAGGACATTTGGAGCACATGCTCAGAGACTTTTTCGTACTTGGCATTGGCCATGAAACCATACTTCGCAAACTTTTGACTGTAGAGGCTCCAACCTTGAGTAAGGCCATAGCGATAGCCCAGGCGTTCATTGCCACCAGTGACAATACTAAGCAAATCTCTCAGCACACAAGTGCTGCGACAAGTACTGTGAACAAAGTGATGTTGTTTTCGAATTGTAACGGACAGGGCAGGTCACACATACCTGCAGCTACATGTCCGCAGATGGCTCAGAGTCCACCACCAAAGGTGATGAATGCAAGGCCATTAATACCTTGTTGGCGCTGCGGGGGTGATCATCGTTTCCATTCATGCCGCTTCAAAGGATACATTTGCAAGGGCTGTGGAACAATGGGACACCTCCAACGAGTGTGCAGGCACGCTGCTAGGCCTGCTAAACCTGCAAACCACCACGTTGCGGAAGATCACAACGAAACAGCACCTCTGATAGAGGAGGCAGAGGTACATGGGGTGCACACATTCACCACGAATTGTCCCCCGATAATGCTGAATGTTGAACTAAATGGACTCCTGGTGTCAATGGAGCTGGACACGGGCACGAGCCAGTCCATCATGGGCAAAAAGACTTTCGAAAGGTTGTGGTGCAACAAGGCCTTAAGGCCAGTCTTAACTCCAATTCGCACGAAACTAAGAACTTACACGAAAGAACTGATTCCTGTAATCGGCAGTGCTACCGTAAAGGTCTCCTACGATGGAGCGGTGCACAAGCTACCACTCTGGGTGGTACCGGACGATGGTCCCACGCTGCTCGGCAGGAGCTGGCTGGGAAAGATACGCTGGACATCTGAGCGCTATCGCCCGCTGACGACACTTCATGTGCACAGTTCTTAAACAAATTTCCTTCGCTGTTCGAACCAGGCATCGGGAAATTCCAAGGAGCAAAAGTGCTGATCCACCTAATTCCGGGGCGTGACCCATCCATCACAAGGCGAGAGAAGTACCATACATGATGAGAGAAAGGGTAGAAATCGAGATCGACCAGCTGCAAAGAGCGGGCATTATCTCACCGATCGAGTTCAGCGAATGGGCCAGTCCTATTGTCCCAATCCTCAAGGGAGACGGCACCATCAGAATCTGTGGCGATTACAAAGTAACTATCAATCGTTTCTCCCTGCAGGACCAATACCCACTTCCAAAAGCCGACGAACTCTTTGCAACGCTGGCAGGAGGAAAGATGTTCACGAAGCTGGATCTGACCTCAGCCTACATGACGCAGGAACTGGAGGAATCATCGAAGGCCCTCACCTGCATCAACACGCACAAAGGTCTTTTTGTTTATACAGATGCCCATTTGGAATCCAATCAGCGGCGGCGATATTCCGGAGAACCATGGAAAGTTTACTGAAGTCGGTCCTGCACACCGTGGTCTTTCAGGATGACATCTTGGTCATAGGTCGGAACACAGTCGAGCATCTGCAGAACCTGGAGGAGGTTCTTAGTCAGCTCAACTGCGTGGGGCTCAGGTTAAAATGCTCGAAGTGCATTTTCCTGGCACCTGAAGTAGAGTTCTTGGGAAGGAGGATTGCGACGGACAGCATCAGGCCCACCAACGCGAAGACAGTGGCAATCGAGAATGCACCGAGGCCACAGAATGTGAAGGAGCTGCGGTCGCTCCTGGGACTCTTGAACTACTTTGTTAACTTCTTACCGGGTCTCAGCACACTGCTAGAACCACTACATGTCTTACTACGAAAAGGGGGTGAATGGGTTTGGGGCAAAAGCCAAGAAAATGCCTTTGTAAAAGCGAGAAAATTGTTATGCTCAAACAAATTACTTGTGTTGTATGATCCAGGTAAGCGTTTGGTACTAGCATGTGATGCATCGTCATATGGCGTCGGGTGTGAATTGCAACAAGCTAATGATTTCGGGAAACTACAACCGGTTGCTTATGCAGTCAGGAGTCTGTCTAAGATCGAGAGAGCCTACAGCATGATTAAAAAAGAAGCGTTAGCGTGTGTCTATGGGGTAAAGAAAATGCATCAATACCTGTTTGGGCTAAAATTCGAATTGGAAACTGACCATAAGCCACTTATATCCGTGTTTTCTGAGAATAAAGGGATAAATACCAACGCATCGGCCCGCATCCAGAGATGGGCGCTCATATTGTCCGCATACAACTATGCTATCCGTCACAGGCCAGGCACAGAAAACTGTGCCGATGCTCTCAATAGGCTGCCATTGCCCACCACGGGGGTGGAAATGGCGCAGCCCGCAGATCTAGCCATGGTTATGGAAGCATTTGAGAGTGAGCAATCACCTGTCACTGCCAGGCAGATCAAAATCTGGACAAACCAGGACCCCTTATTATCTCTAGTCAAAAGCTGTGTGCTTCACGGGAGCTGGTCCAGTGTCCCAGTGGAAATGCAGGAAGAAATAAAGCCGTTCTAGTGGCGCAAAGATGAAATGTCTATACAGGCATACTGCCTTCTGTGGGGCAATCGAGTAGTGGTCCCCAAGAAGGGCAGAGACACCTTCATCAATGACCTCCACAGTACTCACCCAGGCATCGTAATGATGAAAGCGATAGCCAGATCCCATGTGTGGTGGCCTGGCATCGATGCGGACTTAGAGTCCTGCGTTCACAGATGTAATACGTGCTCGCAGTTAAGCAATGTACCAAGGAAGGCGCCGCTAAGTTTATGGTCTTGGCTCTCCAAACCGTGGTCTAGGGTACACGTCGACTATGCAGGCCTGTTCTTGGGTAAAATGTTCCTTGTGGTTGTAGATGCATACTCCAAGTGGATTGAATGTGAGATAATGTTGGTTAGCATGTCCGCTGCCACCACTGAAAGCCTGCGGGCCATGTTTGCCACACATGGTTTACCCAATGTCCTGGTGAGCGACAACGGGCCATGTTTTACCAGTGTTGAGTTCAAAGAATTTATGACGTGTAACGGGATCAAACATGTCACATCTACCCCGTTTAAACCAGCGTCCAATGGTCAGGCAGAGAGAGCAGTGCAAACCATCAAACAAGGCTTGAAGAGGGTAACTGAAGGCTCACTGCAAACTCGCCTATCACGAGTCCTGCTTAGCTATGCACAAGACCACACTCACTCACTGGGATCCCACCTGCTGAACTGCTCATGAAAAGAGCACTTAAGACAAGGCTCTCGTTAGTTCACCTACATGAACGGATAGAGAGCAGGCGGCTTCAACAAAGTCTATACCATGATAGCACAAATGTGTCATGTGAGATTGAAGGCAATGATCCTGTATTTGTATTAAATTATGGGCAAGGTCCCAAGTAGCTTCCCGGCACTGTCGTTGCCAAAGAGGGGAGCATGGTGTTTCGGATCAAACTTTCACATGGACTCATTCACCGGAAACACTTGGACCAAATCAAACTCAGATTCACGGACTACCCTGAGCAACCCACCTTGGACCCTACCTTTTTTGATCCCCCAACATACACACCAGTGGCAACTGACACCATGGTTGACCACGAAGCAGAAACCATCATCCACAACAGCCCTGCAGAGTCCAACACACCAGACAGCCCAGCAAGGCCAGCTGCACAGCAGCCCAGCGAGGGCCCAACAAATGGCTCAACAACACCAGCCTTCACACCGAGACGATCAACCAGGGCAAGAAGGACCCCAGGTCGACTCACATTATAAATAGTTACACTATTGGCTTTAGGGGGAATTTTGTTATGTATCTGGACTTGTATATACTCTGTACAGCCACCAAAGGGCTCATTCCCCGGAGTCCCAAGGGATCTCATAATCTCTTGGGAGCACAGGTATTTAAGAGTGCTTCACAGGTTGGAGAGGCACTCTGGAGACCTGCAATAAAAGACTAAGGTCACACTTTACTTTGAGCTCACAGGGTTCAGTCTGACTCTTTCTCCATACACTACAGAAATGTCTTCACCAAGAGGGCAATGGTGGTCTGGAACTCACTGCCTGAAAGGGTAGTAGAGGCAGAAACCTTCACCACATTTAAAAAGTACTTGGATGTGCATATGAAGTGCCGTAACCTATAAGGCTACGGACCAAGAGCTGGAAAGTGGGATTAGGCTGGATAGCTCTGTGTCGACCAGCATGGACACGATGGTTTGAAATGGCCTCCTTCCGTGCTGTAAATTTCTATCATTCTGTGATCACCCGCCCTTCATAGAACCTCAGCTACCCCATTGACGCCCAAGGCCTGCTTGATGCAATTTTCTGGCGGGCCTGTAAATGACCGAATAGCCTGTCTGGCTGTTTCTGGTTGGAGTTTGCTTAAATATGCAAATCAGGATCCTAAGCCGAGTATAGGATCCCAGTACTGCCACACCCCATGACCTCAGTGATACTAGAGCCATGACCCCTTATCTGTGTTAACAAACTCCAGGATCCTAAGTATTGCCAAACATTAAAACCACCTCTCAATGCGACTAAATGCCAGGGACCATCCCCAGAGATACCAAAGCTCAGGAACCATGATCCATGCTGCTAAACCTGAGTACGCCATTCCCATTGTTACAAAAAACAAAGGAATAACACTGCATTGCTGCCTAGCTTTAGGATTCCTCCCCCATTGCCATGCACCAGGGCCCTAAAAATACACAGGATTGCTCATCTTAGTGTAAGTGTCAAGATCTGCCTGCCTTGACCCTCTGTCACTGACCCTGCCAAAGTCAGGGGAGGTCCCTCCATTTGCCTACCATTGCTTGGCAGCCACACATTAGGAAGGCATTTGGGGTGCCTGCCATTGCAGCAAGGCTGGAAGGTCCAGCAGAAGTGGTCTGCCCTGGGGCTGGATGTGTGAAGTCAGGCCCCTTCAAAACAAAATATCGTTTCCTGTTCTAGCCCCCGCTGTAAGGGCGGTACTTTACAAATTTAAAAAAATGTCCTTGCGAATCATAGGGGAACCAGGCACAGCATTGGATCCCCTAAACCGTCCCTGAGTCAGCCAGTATACTTACTGTCCCTGAGAGGATGAGACTGGGGAATTAATAATGGAAAATAGGGACATGGCAGAGGTTTTGAACAAATATTTCACGGTAGAAGACACTAAAAACATCCCAATAATAGATAATCAAGGGACTATAGGGAGGGAGGAACTTAAAACAATCACTATCACTAAAGAAAAAGTACTCGGTAAAATAATGGGACTTATGGTGGACAAGTCCCCTGAACCTGATGGCTTACATCCTAGGGTCTTAAAAGAAGTGGCTGCAGAGATAGTGGATGCATTGGTTGTAATCTAAAAAACTCCCTAGATTGTGGTGAGGTCCCAGCAGATTGGAAAACCATAAATGTAACACCCCTTATTTAAAAAAGGAAGCAGACAGAACGCAGAAAATTTAGAGACCAGTTAGCCTGACATCTGTCATTGGGAAAATGCTGGAGTCCATTATTAAGGAAACAGTAGTAGGGCATTTGGAAAAGCATAATACAATCAAACAGAGTCAGCATGGTTTTATGAAAAGGAAGTCATGTTTGACAAATTTCCTGGAGTTCTTTGAGGATGTAACGAGCAGGGTGGATAAGGAGGAACCTGTGGACGTGGTGTATTTGGATTTCTAGAAGCCATTCGATAAGGTTACATAAAAGAAGATAAAAGTTCACGAGGTTGGGGGTAATATATTAGCATGGATAGAGGATTGGCTAAATAACAGAAAACAGAGAGTCAGGATAAATGGGTAATTTTCCATTTGGCAAACGGTAACTAGTGGGGTGCCACAGGGATTGGTGCTGGGTTCTCAATTATTTAGAATCCCTTTTAATGATTTGGATGAAGGGAACGAGTGCAATGTAGCCAAGTTTGTTGATGATACAGAGATGGCTGGGAAAGCAAGTTGTGTGAAGGACACAAAACATTTGCAAAGGGATATAGACAGGCTAAGTGAGTGGGCAAAAATTTGTCAGATGGAGTATTACGTGGGAAAATGTGAGGTTATCCACTTTGGCAGAAAAATAAAACACAAATTATTATTTAAATGAAGAGAAATTACACAATTCTGCAGTACAGAGAGACCTGGGGGGTCATTGTGCATGAAACACAAAAGGTTTGTATGCAAGTACAGCAAGTAATCATGAAGGCAAATGGAATGTTGGCCTTTATTGCAAATTGGATGGAGTATAAAAGCAGAGAAGTCCTGCTACAACTGTACAGGGTATTGGTGAGGCCACACCTGGAGTTTTGGTCTCCTTATTTAAGGAGGGATATACTTGCTTTCAGAGGAAGTTCACTAGGTGGATTCCTGAGATGAAGGAGTTGACTTATGAAGAAATGTTGAGTAGGTAGGGCCTATACTCATTGGAGTTTAGAAGAATGAGAGGTGATCTTATTGAAATTAAAAAGTAGGACCTCAAAAGTAGTAATCTCGGGATTGCTACCAGTGCCACGTGCTAGTCAGAGTAGGAATCGCAGGATAGCTCAGATGAATACGTGGCTTGAGCAATGGTGCAGCAGGGAGGGATTCAAATTCCTGGGGCATTGGAACCGGTTCTGGGAGAGGTGGGACCAGTACAATCCGGACGGTCTGCACCTGGGCAGAATCGGAACCAATGTCCTCGGGGGAGTGTTTGCTAGTGCTGTTGGGGAGGAGTTAAACTAATATGGCAGGGGGATGGGAACCAATGCAGGGAGATAGAGGGAAACAAAAAGGAGGCAAAAGCAAAAGACAGAAAGGAGATGAGGAAAAGTGGAGGGCAGAGAAACCCAAGGCAAAGAACAAAAAGGGCCATTGTACAGCAAAATTCTAAAAGGACAGAGGGTGTTAAAAAAACAAGCCTAAAGGCTTTGTGTCTTAATGCAAGGAGTATCCGCAATAAGGTGGGTGAATTAACTGTGCAAATAGATGTTAACAAATATGATGTGATTGGGATTACGGAGACGTGGCTCCAGGATGATCAGGGCTGGGAACTCAACATCCAGGGGTATTCAACATTCAGGAAGGATAGAATAAAAGGAAAAGGAGGTGGGGTAGCATTGCTGGTTAAGGAGGAGATTAAGGCAATAGTTAGGAAGGACATTAGCTTGGATGATGTGGAATCTATATGGGTAAAGCTGCAGAACACCAAAGGGCAAAAAACGTTAGTGGGAGTTGTGTACAGACCTCCAAACAGTAGTAGTGATGTTGGGGAGGGCATCAAACAGAAAATTAGGGGTGCGTGCAATAAAGGTGCAGCAGTTATAATGGGTGACTTTAATATGCACATAGATTGGGCTAACCAAACTGGAAGCAATACGGTGGAGGAGGATTTTCTGGAGTGCATAAGGGATGGTTTTTTAGACCAATATGTCGAGGAACCAACTAGGGGGGAGGCCATCTTAGACTGGGTGTTATGTAATGAGAGAGGATTAATTAGCAATCTCGTTGTGCGAGGCCCCTTGGGGAAGAGTGACCATAATATGGTGGAATTCTGCATTGGGATGGAGAATGAAACAGTTAATTCAGAGACCATGGTCCAGAACTTAAAGAAGGCTAACTTTGAAGGTATGAGGCGTGAATTGGCTGGGATGGATTGGCGAATGATACTTAAGGGGTTGACTGTGGATGGGCAATGGCAGACATTTAGAGACCGCATGGATGAACTACAACAATTGTACATTCCTGTCTGGCATAAAAATAAAAAAGGGAAGGTGGCTCAACCGTGGCTATCAAGGGAAATCAGGGATAGTATTAAAGCCAAGGAAGTGGCATACAAATTGTCCAGAAATAGCAGCGAACCTGGGGACTGGGAGAAATTTAGAACTCAGCAGAGGAGGACAAAGGGTTTGATTAGAGCAGGGAAAATGGAGAAGAAGCTTGCAGGGAACATTAAGACGGATTGCAAAAGTTTCTATAGATATGTAAAGAGAAAAAGGTTAGTAAAGACAAACGTAGGTCCCCTGCAGTCAGAATCAGGGGAAGTCATAACGGGGAACAAAGAAATGGCGGACCAATTGAACAAGTACTTTGGTTCGGTATTCACGAAGGAGGACACGAACAACCTTCCGGTTATAAAAGGGGTCGGGGGGTCTAGTAAGGAGGAGGAGCTGAGGGAAATCCTTATTAGCCGGGAAATTGTGTTGGGGAAATTGATGGGATTGAAGGCCGATAAATCCCCAGAGCCTGATGGACTGCATCCCAGAGTACTTAAGGAGGTGGCCTTGGAAATAGTGGATGCGTTGACAGTCATTTTCCAACATTCCATTGACTCTGGATCAGTTCCTATGGAGTGGAGGGTAGCCAATGTAACCCCACTTTTTAAAAAAGGAGGGAGAGTGAAAACAGGGAATTATAGACCGGTCAGCCTGACATCGGTAGTGGGTAAAATGATGAAATCAATTATTAAGGATGTCATAGTAGTGCATTTGGAAAGAGGTGACATGATAGGTCCAAGTCAGCATGGATTTGTGAAAGGGAAATCATGCTTGACAAATCTTCTGGAATTTTTTGAGGATGTTTCCAGTAGAGTGGATAAGGGAGAACCAGTTGATGTGGTATATTTGGACTTTCAGAAGGCGTTCGACAAGGTCCCACACAAGAGATTGATGTGCAAAGTTAAAGCACATAGGATTGGGGGTAGTGCACTGACATGGATTGAGAACTGGTTGTCAGACAGGAAGCAAAGAGTAGGAGTAAATGGGTACTTTTCAGAATGGCAGGCAGTGACTAGTGGGGTACCGCAAGGTTCTGTGCTGGGGCCCCAGCTGTTTACACTGTACATTAATGATTTAGATGAGGGGATTAAATGTATTATCTCCAAATTTGCGGATGACACTAAGTTGGGTGGCAGTGTGAGCTGCGAGGAGGATGCTGTGAGGCTGCAGAGCGACTTGGATAGGTTAGGTGAGTGGGCACATGCATGGCAGATGAAGTATAATGTGGATAAATGTGAGGTTATCCACTTTGGTGGTAAAAACAGAGAGACAGACTATTATCTGAATGGTGACAGATTAGGAAAAGGGGAGGTGCAAAGAGACCTGGGTGTCATGGTACATCAGTCATTGAAGGTTGGCATGCAGGTGCAGCAGGCGGTTAAGAAAGCAAATGGCATGTTGGCCTTCATAGCAAGGGGATTTGAGTACAGGGGCAGGGAGGTGTTGCTACAGTTGTACAGGGCATTGGTGAGGCCACACTTGGAGTATTGTGTACAGTTTTGGTCTCCTAACCTGAGGAAGGACATTCTTGCTATTGAGGGAGTGCAGCGAAGGTTCACCAGACTGATTCCCGGGATGGCGGGACTGACCTATCAAGAAAGACTGGATCAACTGGGCTTGTATTCACTGGAGTTCAGAAGAATGAGAGGGGACCTCATAGAAACATTTAAAATTCTGACGGGGTTAGACAGGTTAGATGCAGGATGAATGTTCCCAATGTTGGGGAAGTCCAGAACCAGAGGTCACAGTCTAAGGATAAGGGGTAAGCCATTTAGGACCGAGATGCGGAGGAACTTCTTCACCCAGAGAGTGGTGAACCTGTGGAATTCTCTACCACAGAAAGTAGTTGAGGCCAATTCACTAAATATATTCAAAAAGGAGTTAGATGAGGTCCTTACTACTAGGGGGATCAAGGGGTATGGCGAGAAAGCAGGAATGGGGTACTGAAGTTGAATGTTCAGCCATGAACTCATTGAATGGCGGTGCAGGCTAGAAGGGCCGAATAGCCTACTCCTGCACCTATTTTCTATGTTTCTATGTTTCTATGAAACATATAAGATACAGAGGAGGCTAGACAAGGTAGATGCAGAGAGGATGTTACCACTCACGGGAGATTCTAAAACTAGGGAACATAGTCTCAGAATAAAACTGAGATGAGGAGGAATTTATTCTCTCAGAAGGTTGTATATCTGTGGATTTCTCTGCCCCAGAGAGCTGTGGAGGCTGGGTCATTGAATATATTTAAGGCAGAGATAGACAGATTTTTAAGTGATAAGGGAGTAAAGGGTTATGGGGAGCAGGCAGGGAAATGGACCTGAGCCCATGATCAGATCAGCCATGATTTTATTGAATGGCGGAGCAGGTTCGAGGGGCCAAATGACCTACTCCTGCTCCTAATTGTTATGTTCTTATGTTCAATGTCAATCCACAGCATGGAAATGCCAATATTTGGAATCTCTGCACTAGCCCTGCTCCTCTCTTTACACCATCCTAGGAACCTCGGGGCTTGGATGGGACCTGCTGTATCTATGTCCCAGCCTAGCTTCTGGCCATTCTGGTGTCAGAACAGACATAATTGTTTGGGAGATATGCACCTCTACCTTAATATAATTTTTCCTACCTTTTGTTGTGTATCCTGAAATTTGGAAATGCTAAGAGGAAATAATTGAGTACATAGGTAAAGGATAATGTAATAATAATGAAAGAATCATGTAATAATATTCACAGAAATTGGAACGTATTGCAACATTTGCTCCTTAAAACACTGGTAAAAATCACAGGATACCATGCAATAAAAACATAATTTGATTTATTTAATCATCGTAAATTAGTGATCCTGATAATATACATTGTGCATTACATTCCTATTCCACCCCTATTCAAGAAGGGAGGGAGACAGAAAGCAGGAAACTATAAGTCAGTTAGCCTTACATCTGTCATTAGGAAAATGCTGGAATCCATTATTCAGGGAGTAATAGCAGCAAAGTTTGAAAATCATAATACAATCAAGCAGAGTCAACATGGTTTTATGAAAGGGAAATCGTGTTTAATAAATTTATTGGAGTTTGAGGGTGTAACTGTAATGTCTGTAAGCTTGTAATGTTTGTAGCTCCACACTGTGGATGGTGACGTATTGTGTACTGCAAGTGCAGGGTTAATAATAAATAGCCCAGTAAGATTTCCGGAGACTTCCGAGAGAGCTGCCTGCCATGTTAGGAAGCTGTGTGTGCTGTGCTCTGTGAATATATCACATTTGGTGACGAGAATGGGATTTTTCGGATGATTTAAAGATTAAATTTTGTTGATGAAGGATTCAGCCAGCCGACAAAGAGACTTTGGAAGTTTCTGTCTTTGGAAAAAAAGCTACAAAATCTGAGGTAAAATACAGCACACGGTGTGAACAGCTAGAGATTAAAATGGCAGGTGTAATCGGATATTTGGGTGAATATAGACTCGACCATGAATGTTTTAAAGCGTATGTAGATCGGCTAGAAATGTATTTCATTGCAAATAACATAATCGAAGTTCCAGACAATGCAGTCCAGAACCGGGCTGTGTTGGAACGTAAGAGAGCGATCTTCTTATCGGAGGCAGGTCCGGCATTATATGACACTCTTATAAATCTGCTTGTGCCTGACGAGCCAAAGGACACAACGCTTAAAGAGATTTTAACGAAGCTGGAGCAGCACGATAACCCCAAACCGTTAGAAATTGCTGAAAGCTATCATTTCGGGATTCGGAATAAAAAGACTGATTAACGTATCAGTGATTACATCGTTGCATTAAAAAAGCTATCGATGCACTGTAATTTTGGAAACTTTCAAAACCGAGCATTACGGCATCGTTTTGTTTGTGGGGTGAAAAATGATGCGATCAGAAGGAAGTTATTGATGATGGATGACTTGACTTTTGAGATTGCTCGTCAGACAGCGAGGTCGATGGGCATGGCCGAACAATATTCCCGAGAATTAAATAATGATTACGGTCGTCAGTCAACCGAGGTAAATCACCTGCAGGTTCAAAGTAAAAGACGGTGGGGACCCAAAGTCTCAGAAACTTGAAATTCTAACAGAGTGTCAAAGTCGTGCTGTGGGTGCCTGGGACAACACATTGCTCAAAGTTGTTCATACGTGAAGGCAGAGTGTTTCTTCTGCAGAAAGACTGAGCATCTTGAGAACGCATGCCGACTGAAGGGTAAACCAGCTTTTAAAGCTATGAGTCCAGTGTCCAGTGTTCAAAGCTATGAGTAGAAATCCAAAGAGACTACATAGCATGGAAGAACAACAACAGGACGAGGAGATGTTAGAATTACACATCATCAGGAGCACGAGGTTAACGGACAGCGATTTGGAAAGCATCAAAATCCACATAGATGTTGTGGGATTCAAGATACCAATGGAAATTGACATGGGTGCATCCGTGAGTGTAGTACCGGAGTCACTGTACCGTGACAAATTGCGTGATTTCCAACTAGAGAAATCCAAGATAGAGCTGCGAGGCTACTCAGGAGAGAAAATTCCTGTGGTAGGTCGTATCACCGTACCGGTGAAATATAAAGATCAATTTCAGAACTTGCCTCTAATAGTAGTGAAAGGAGACAAGTCTGCCTTACTAGGAAGAAATTGGTTGAGCTCACTGAAGCTGGATTGGAGTAAGATTTTCTGTGTGGAAGCGAGATTTTCATCAACGGATGAGGTTATCAAGAAGTATCCGAAGGTGTTCTGTGAAACGGGCAGTCCGATCCAAGGCTTCAAGACGGTGTCAGGGTACAGAAGGATGCTAGATGGGTATACTACAAGCCACGTTCCGTACCATATGCACTCAAGGAGAAAGTTGAGCAAGAACTCAAAAGACTAGAGACTGAGAACATTAGTTGTAAGATAGATCGATGTAATTGGGCTACACCCATTGTTGTTGTTGTACCTAAGTCTGATGGTAAGGTAAGATTGTGTGGTGATTATAAAGTAATCATAAACCAGGTTCTAATGTCCCCAGTACTTTGCCGAATATAGAAGATTTGTTCACAACACTGACAGGTGGTCAGATCTTCTCAAAACTGGATCTTACGAATGCCTACTTAAGCTTGAACTAGATGAGGAGTCCAAGTCATGTTTGACTATAAATACTCATCTAGGCCTATATCAATTTAATAGGCTACTGTTTGGAGTGTCTTCCGCCCCTGCCATATTCCAAGGGGTGACGAACCAGATTTTGCAAGCTATTGAGGTGGTAGTATGTTATTTGGATGACATACTAATTTCAGCACCAAATAGGCAAATTCATAATAACATATTGAATGAAGTCCTCAAACGGCTAGAGAAGCACAGAGTACGAGTGTCTGCTCATAAGTGTGAGTTATTTAAAAACTCAGTGGAGTACTTAGGGTACAGCGTAGACAAAGATGGTTTACATCCAACCATGGAAAAATTGGATGCAATTAGAAATGCACCCACTCCCAGGAATGTCACTGAACTTCGTTCATTCTTGGGTCTTTTGAACTATTATGGGAAGTTCCTACGAAATTTGTCTACAGTATTACATCCACTAAATGAACTTTTGAAAAAACAGGTCCATTGGAAGTGGTCAAAAGAATGCGATACAGCATTCAAGGGGTATAAAAGCAAATTGGTAGAGAGCACCATGTTAGTTCACTATGACATATCTAAGGAGATTAAGCTAGCATGTGATGCCTCTCCGTATGGAGTTGGGGCAGTAATCTCTCATGTATTAAGTAGTGGGGAGGAGAGACCAATTGCTTTTGCTTCACGCACTCTCAGTGCCAGTGAGAGTAATTATGCGCAAATTGAAAGGGAAGATTTGGCATTAATTTTTGGGGTCAAGAAGTTCCACAAATACTTGTATGGTTGTAAGTTTACCATCATTATGGACCATAAGCCCCTAACAGCAATCCTCCATCCAAAGTCCTCAGTTCCAACATTAGCTGCAGCCCGAACACAGAGATGGGCTTTGATTTTGTCAGCATATGCATATGATATTGAATAGAGACGATCAGCTGATCACAGTAATGCTGATGCAATGTCTAGGTTGCCTTCCCCATCACAAGTTACACCCAATAGGGAAGAAGTGTTTTATTTTTCATACATTGATGAACTGCCAGTCACAGCTGAAGAGATTGGTAGAGCAACCAAACATGATCCAGTGATGTCAAAGGTGTATGAGTATATTGCGAATGGATGGCCAAACCAGGTAACAGACAAAGATACACATCCATTCTTCATTCGTAGGAATGAATTATCAGTCGATAATGATTGTATCATGTGGGGTGCAAGAGTGGTTATGCCAAATAAATTCAGGTCCAAATTATTAGGAGACCTCAAGCACCTGGGAATGTGCTTGTCCAAGAATTTTGCACGCAGTTATTTATGGTGGCCAGGTCTTGATAAAGATATAGAGTACATCGTGAGTCAATGTACGACATGCCAATCGGTAAGCAAGCAACCACCACCAGTACCATTACAGCCATGGAAATGGCCTCCCAGGGTGTGGCAAAGGCTACATATTGATTTTGCTGAGTTAGAAGGACAACAATTGTTCATTGTGATTGATAACCATTCGAAGTGGGTTGAGGTGTTTCCAATGTGGAAAATAACAACAAGTAAAACATTGGACATTTTAAGAAAATTATTTTCTTCATTTGGCCTCCCAGAAGAAATTGTTTTGTATAATGGACCACAATTTCATTCAGAAGAATTTGCACAATTCACGAGCAAATATGGTGTGGAACGTACCAAGGTTCCAGCATACTATCCTGCTTCGAATGAGACAGCAGAGCGCACTGTACAAATTGTAAAATGTGCCCTCATCAAGCAAATGTTAGTTACAAATCCAAGGAAATGACAGTTGTCATTGGACCACAAATTGGCTAATTTTTTGATTACATATTGAAATACTCCTCATACAACCACTGGTAGAACACCAGCAGAGTTGTTTCTCAAACGACAGCCACGAACCAGATTCTCGTTGTTAAAGCCAAATTTGGCACAGTCTGTAGAAGAGACACAATTAAGACAGAAAGAGAATCATGATAGAGGTAGAGTAAAAGGGAGAAGTGTGAAATTAAACCAGAAGGTGAGAGTGAAGAACCATCATCATAAATGGTTAAAGTGGTTACCAGGAAGAGTGGTGAAGATATGTGGTCCTCGCACATATTTGGTAAAGATGTTTGATAATGGACAGGTTAGGTTTGTTCATATTGATCATATTTTACCTACAGACATGGAAGGAGTTGAAGGTGGGAATGATTCAATTATTTCTGACTCATCAGATAGTTTTGATACACCAGTAACAAATCCTAAATCCAATGTACTGGAAACAAATCCAGGAGAGAATCAGAAGGAAAGTCTGAGTCCGAGTCAGGAAAACAAAGAGCCTGAAGTTAGAGTGAGTTCAAATGAAAATCAAGGAAATTCCGTGGAGGAAAACGTTCCTCAGGATGAGCCTCGAATGAGTGTAAAATCGACACCATGTTTGGAAGGTTCTGTTCAAGAGTGAAGGTATCTCTTCAAAACAGAAAACAAGTGGTAAAGTTAAATTTTAAATATGGAAAAAAGTACGTTTATATCCTGTGTTATGTATAAACATGAAAGTTATGTATGATGTTTGTTATGATGGCTTCTTCATTAAGGAGGGAGAAGTGTAATGCCTGCAAGCTTGTAATGTTTGTAGCTCCACACTGTGGATGTGGACGTATTGTGTACTGCAAGTGCAGGGTTAATGATAAACAGCCCAGGCAGATTTCTGGAGACTTCCGAGAGAGCTGCCTGCCATGTTAGGAAGCTGTGTGTGCTGTGCTCTGTGAATATATCACAGTAACGAGCAGGGTGGATAAAGGGGTACCATTTGATGTAGTGTATTTGGATTTCCAAAAGGCATTTGATAAGATGCCACATAAAGGGTTATTGCACAAGATAAGAGCTCATGGGGTTGAGGGTAATATAAATGCATGGATTGAAGATTAGCTAACTAACAGAAAACAGAGAGTCGGGATAAATATGTCATTTTCAGATTGGCAAACTGTAACTAGTAGTGTGCCTCAGGGATAAGCGCTGGGGCCTCAACTATTTATAATCTATATTAATGACTTGGACGAAGGGACCGAGTGTACTGTAGCCAAACTTGCTGATGATGTAAAGATAGGTGGGAAAGCAAGTTGTGAGGAGGACACAAAGAGTCTGCAAAGGGATATAGATAGGTTAAGTGAGTGGGCAAAAATTTGGCAGATCGAGTATATTGTGGGAATATGTGAGGTTATCCACTTTGGTAGGAAGGATAAAAAGCAAAATATTATTTAAATGGAGACATTACAAAATGCCGAGGTACAGAGGGATCTGGGGGTCATCGTACATGAAATACAAAATGTTAACATGCATGTACAGCAAGTAATTAGGAAGGCAAATGGAATGTTGACCTTTATTGCAAGGGGGATGGAGTCTAAATGTCTTGCTACAACTGTACAGGATGTTGATGAGACCACACCTAGAGCATTGGAGGCAGTTCAGAGAAGGTTCACTCGGTTGATTTCTGAGTTTAAGGGATTATCATGAAGAAAGGTTGAGCAGGTTGGGCCTATACTCTTTGGCATTTAGAAGCATGAGAGGTGATCTTATTGAAACATATAAGATTCTGAGGAGGCTGACAGGGAAGATACAGAGAGGATGCTTCCCCTCGTGACAAATCTAGAACTAAGGGGCATCGTTTCAGAATACGAGTCGCCCATTTAAGGTGGAAATTAGAAGGAATTTCTTCTCTTAGAGGGTCATGAATCTTTGGAATTCTCTACCCCAGAGAGCTGTGGAGGCTGGGTCATTGAATATATTTAAGGTGAAGATAGACAGATTTTTGAACGATAGAGGAGTCAAGTGTTATGGGGAGCGGGCAGGAAAGGGGAGTTGAGGCCAAGATCAGATCAGCCATGATCTTATTGAATGGCGGAGCAGGCTCGAGGGGCCTTAATAGCCTACCCCTGCTCTTATTGCTTATGTTCTTATGTACATGGCCTAATACTTATGTTGTTATCAACTTAGCTTCTGACTTATCATAAGCAATGCACTCAAAGTTGGGGAGGGGGTGGGAAGAGTTTCCCCTCCACAATCCCAGCCAAAATCAGGCAAAATTGTGGCTGAGAATAACAGAAAATTTATGTGGTGAAGGCTACTACCGCCTCACTGAGAACCTAGAAATCCGTCCCATATCCTTCCCATGATTGCTCCTTCCTTATCCACAATCCTGATTAACGCAAATTTTCCATTTTCCCACTTCTCAGAGCACATCTCCCATAAACTTCTTTCCAAATTCTATCATTTCTTCACTTCTCCACTCCAAGAACTCTCCTTTGTGGTAGGGGAGACTCCAGCTCACCATAGGCAACACACAGGAGATTGAGGAAAATATATATAAAATAAAAAAGGCACTAAATGAGTTAAAGGCAATTACACAAATCGTCAGGTTCAAACGACAGGCTGCTTAAAAGAAACATTGTCATCCTGCTCATGTATCCTGCAAGATGCTCTATTAAGTGTTTACACAAAAATGAGCATCATGACAAGTTTGCCAATGCATCAACATCATCATGTCACCTAGAAAAACTAACATAGTATTAAAACTACATTTAAAAAGTTCATTCTACAACTTGAATTTGCTATAATGGCCTCCGTAGTGGCTTTGCAGCAGTTTTCAAATCAATCTGTTCCAGGAATTGAAGAGTCAAAAGAAAAATCTCCTTAATATGATGATAGCAGCTTTTTAAACTATAGTTTAGTAGATTAGAACATCCACTCCTGTAACCATCCATTGATGAGTATGTATCAGGTTTCAATTTAATTGCCAGTTTTTACCTTCCTTACCAGTATATGTACAAATGCTTTATGTTTATTCACTCAAGTTGCAGATTGCATCATTGGCAACAAAGAGAACAGATGTTTGTTATTGAACAGATTATCACATCTCATCTCTTGGGTGAAAGAGCACAATCATTGCTGATTAAACCCAGTGCCTGACTGCCACTGTGCCGCTTGAAGACTGAAAGCTAAAGCAATATTTTCATGCCATGAAATCATTAACACCTAGAATAATTCACAAATTGTGTGATAAATGAAATTCAAAACCTGGTCTTCATGTTATAAAAATAAATAACCTTTACTAACATAGGTGAAATGGAAAATCATTAGCAACATTTTAGTCTTTTATTGAAAGCCAACCATTATTTATAGAGAGACGAGTCCAGTAATTACATATAAAAGATGATTATTGCTCAAGACATTTGTGAAATAATTAAATGACTTATTAAGAATTAAACCAAGAGATCAAGAAAATTAAAGAACAAAAGGTTTCACTTTGGTATGAACTTTCACCATTAGCCGCGTCATTGAGCTGAGTTTTATCTGTCTTGTACGTAGCAAAGGCTATACATGAGTCACGTGCTCACCTAACGACTTTCCAATGGATTCCAAGCCCTTCAGTTGCTCCAGGGGCAATCTCTAACCTACATTAGATTTACTCAATAGCCATTTGTATGGGAAAATATTTATATATATTTTGCTGTTATTACTTATCTGTTTTAATGAGGTCACTGCACTGATACTTTATGATGAGAATATCTTATAATGATTTATAGAATGCAGATTAATCAAATTAATTATTCAGAATGGATTAATTAATTGAAGGTGTCTAAAAATTTTATACGTGGGTCATGAAGGGCGACTAAGGGAAGAGACAGTAATCTGAAGAGGCTATTACTCTCTGTTTAGACCAAATATTAATATTTATGCATGCAATTTAGTTAAAGTAACCCCTGGAGGATTTGAGTCAAGCTCATGATATGAATTAAGTAAGTTTGTGAAAGTTCTGATATAAAACAGAAATAATGACCTGCCACAAGCCTCTTACAAACATATTTTGGCTGATGGAGCAATTATTTTGATAAACTCAAAAATTTAAAGGGAGCATAATTCCAATTGCTGAGATCAGACATTTCATTCTTTCCTGTGAGGCGGGAGATGAGAGGAAGCCCCGGAGAAGCAGCATGAACAACAATAATAGCAGCATGAAGCCTTCCTCTGCTTTTAAGAGGTTTCTTGCGGGTGGGTGAGGGTCAGCAGCCATGGATTCAGAGGATAGGCATGTTTTGCCAAGAGCCATCCACCCAGTCCTTCTCCTCTTTCAGTGAATGTGGGCACCATGAACACCTGCTTCCTGGATCTCAGCTACTGGTGTGCACGATGATGCTTCTGGTGGTCAGACGCCAACGGAACAATTAATTGAGTGCAAACCCTTACTCTTCATCAAGGTCCAAGGGGTTGATATGAAGATGCCTCATTGCTAGGTGAGTTCCATTTCTAATTTGCACGAGAGAATTTTACCATTTAGTCAAATCTGTGCATTCTGTATAGGTAATATCTCTTTTCCACAGCTAAACATAGAAACATAGAAAATAGGTGCAGGAGTAGGCCATTCGGCCCTTCAAGCCTGATCCACCATTCCATATGATCATGGCTGATCATGCAACTTCAGTAACCCATTCCTGCTTTCTCTCCATACCCCTTGATCCCTTTAGCTGTAAGGGCCATATCTAACTCCCTTTTGAATATATCTAGTGAACTGGCCTCAACAACTTTCTGTGATAGAGAATTTCACATGCTCATAACTCTCTGAGTGAAGAAGTTTCTCCTCATCTCGGTCCTAAATGGCTTATCCCTTATCCTTAGACTGTGACCCCTGGTTGTGGATTTTCCCAACATCAGGAAAATTCTTCCTGCATCTAACCTGTCCAATCCCGTCATAATTTTATATGTTTCTATGAGATCCCCTCTCATTCTTCTAAATTCCATTGAATATAAGCCTAGTCGATCCAGTCTTTCTTCATATGACAGTCCTGTCGTCCCAGGAATCAGTCTGGTGAACCTTCGCTGCACTCCCTCAATAGCAAGAATGTCCTTCCTCAGATTAAGAGACCAAAACTGTACACAATATTCAAGGTGTGGCCTCACCAAGGCCCTGTACAACTGTAGTAAGACCTTCCAGCTCCTTTACTCAAATCCTCTCGCTATGAAGGCCAACATGCCATTTGCCTTCTTCACCGCCTGCTGTACCTGTATGCCAACTTTCAATAACTTATGCACCATGACACCCAGTTCTCATTGCACCTCCCCTGTTACTAATCTGTCACCATTCAGATAATAATCTACCTTCCTGTTTTTACCACCAAAGAGGATAACCTCACATTTATCCACATTACACCGCATCTGCCATGTATTTGCCCATGCACCTAACCTGTCCAAGTCACCCTGCAGCCTCTTAGCATCCTCCTCACAGCTCACACTGCCACCCAGCTTAGGGTCATCTGTAAACTTGGAGATATTACACTCAATTCCTTCGTCAAAATCATTAATGTATATTGTAAATAGCTGGGGTCCCAGCACTGAACCTTGCGGTATCCCACTAGTCACTGCCTGCCATTCTGAAAAGGTCCCGCTTATTCCTACTCTTTGCTTCCTGTCTGCCAACCAGTTCTCTATCCACATCATTACATTACCCCTAATATTATGTTCTTTAATTTTGCACACTAATCTCTTGTGTGGGACCTTGTCAAAAGCCTTTTGAAAGTCTAAATACACCACATCCACTGGCTCCCCCTTGTCCACTCTACTAGTTACATCCTCAAAAAATTCTAGAAGATTTGTCAAGCATGATTTCCCTTTCATAAATCCATGCTGACTTGGACCGATCCCATCACTGCTTTCCAAATGCGTTGCTATTAAATCTTTAATAATTGATTCCAACATTTTCCACCGATGTCAGGCTAACCGGTCTATAATTTCCTGTTTTCTCTCTCCCTCCTTTTTTAAAAAGTGGCGTTACATTAGCTACCCTCCAGTCCATAGGAACTGATCCAGGGTCTATAGAATGTAAAGTCATGAAGATATTTGCCCTTACCAACATAGTTACTTCCTTGATAAATTAAGTGCTGTAGACTGTTTAATATGGAAAGAAAGGGGCTGAAATTGCTCCTTGCAATAAGGCTTCTGGCTGCCTGAAAGTGACAGCAATAGGGGAGTGCGGAATGGCTGCCGACACCTTGTGGAAGGGCCGGCATTTTGCAAATTGCTCTTCATCAGGGCCAGAGCGGATTCGGGGACCACTCCGCCCATTTTCCCGTATGCACCGACCCCGTACCGTGGTTGGCGACTGCTTCCCGAAATTGTCCCGTGGGAAATATCTGTTTTATGGAATTGCCCCGCAGGAGTGGCGCCGCCGCGGCCGGTGCCTCCGACAGATTTTTTTGTCGGTGCACTCCTTGTTGGTTCTTGCTGGTCGGCGGCGTGGCCACCCCTAAAGGGAAGGTCGTTCTGCCAGCGACGCCATTTTATTTTTTATTGTCATTTGCCAGGTCGGCCTGGCAATTATGCCCCCGGTTTCGGCTGGGCCGCCAACAGGCAGCCTGTCACCCCCTCTTGAGGCTGAAACCCTCCCTGCTGGCCCACTTCTATCAGAAGTTACCGCTGATCCAGATCTTATGTGTAGATCATTAGGCAACTAGTGGCACAACTCTGTGGAAACTTGTCTTATAATGCAAAGATGGTGAAGTAAGGATTCCCCTGACACATGCAGGTGTGGGTCCCAGTGTGATGATTTGTGTGACTTGAATGCCTCAGCCAGTTAGGCCCCTCATCAACTTATACTTCAATTATGCAGCATTTTAGAAACACTAGTACACATCCTCCCTTCTTCGTATCATGCCTCATTTAACAGAAATTAAAAATAATGAAGAAACGTATTGGAAGACAAAATTGCAAAACAAATGCCATCCCAGTCAAACTAAATAATGTAAAATTCAAATTGTACCTAAGAGAATATTTTTAAAAATCTCAAAATAGTTAACTTTTCCTATAAAGAGGCCTACTAAGCAGGCCTCACCAGTTCCACTGCTTCTGCACTAACTTTTTATGGCAAGGATTGTGCTACTGGTAGAGGCTACCTGACATTGGAAAATCTATTGAGAATATATGTTGTTATGATATGATATGGCTGGCATAATATTATTTTACAGCATAAATTATACAGCCACATGAATAGTGTAACATGTGCTTTCATTGTACAGTTGATATCTGATATTTGAATTATTAAGGCACTGAATTTCCTCGGATTTTCTGTCGCTGCAAATTTTTCTTTATCCGTTCCTGAAGTGGGCGTCACTGGCAAGACCAGCATTTATTGCTCATCCCTAATTACCCTTGAGAAGGTGGTGGTGAGCCACCTTCTTGAACCGCTGCAGTCCCTGTGATGAAGGTACTCCCATAGTGCTGTTAGGGAGGGACCGGCCAATCAAACAGACTGCTTTGCCCTGGATGCTATCGAGTTTCTTGAGTGTTGTTGGAGCTGCACTTATCCAGGCAAGTGGAGAGTATTCCATCACACTCCAGACTTGTGCCTTGTAGAAGGTGGAAAAGCTTTGGGGAGTCAGGAGGTGAGACACTCGCCACAAAATATCAAGCCTCTGACCTGCTCTTGTAGCCACAGTATTATGTGGCTGGTTCAGTTAGATTTCCGGTCAATGGTGACCCCCAGGATGTTGATGGTGGGGGATTTTGGCAATGGTAATGCCATTGAATGTCAAGGGCCGATGGTTAGATTCTTGCTTGTTGGAGTTGGTCATTGCCTGGCACTTGTGTGGCGCAAATGTTACTTGCCACTCATTAGCCGAAACCTGAATGTTATCCAGGTCTTGCTGCATGTGGGCATGGACTGCTTCATTATCTGAGGAGTTGCGAATGGAACTGAACACAGTGCAATCATCAGCGAATATCCCCACTTCTGACCTTATGATGGAGGGAAGGTCATTGATGAAGCAGCTGAAGATGTTTCGCCCTAGGCCACTGCCCTGAGGAACTCCTGCAGTGATATCTTGGGCCTTAGATGATTGACTTCCAACAACCACAACCATTTCCCTTTGTGCTAGGTATGACTCCAGCCAGTGGAGAGTTTCCTCCTGATTCCCATTGACTTCAATTTTACTAGGCTTTCTTGATGCCACACACTGTCAAATGCTGCCTTGTTGTCAAGGGCAGTTATTCCCACCTCACCTCTGAAATTCAGCTCTATTGTCCATGTTACGAGAAAGGGTGTAATGAAGTCTGGAGCTGAGTGTTCCTGGCGGAACCCAAACTGAGCATCAGTGAGCAGGTTATTGGTGAGTAAGTGCTGTTTGATAGCACTGTCGACAACACCTTCCATCACTTTGCTGATGATTGAGAGTAGACAGATGGGGCGGTAATTGGCTGGATTGGATTTGTCCTACATTTTGTGGACAGGACACACCTTGGCAATTTTCCTCTTTGTTGAAGAGATGCCTGTGTTGTAGCTATACTAGAACAACTTGGTTAGAGGCACAGCTAGTTCTGGAGCACAATTCTGTATGCATAAGTATATAACTTTATCAGAAGTGCAGCAAGTAAACACAGTTCCCACCACAATTTGATGAAGATATGCAGCAGCAGTAAGTCTAAAAAATTCAATCAAACAGCTTAACTTAACTTTCACCTGGCAATAGAACCTTTACACCATATTTTCTGTTCAACAAGCTGCATTCTCTAGAAGGCCAAATATTGTTTCTGCAACTTCATTAATGTGTGCAGTCTCAGAATTTGAACCATCAATGTAATTTCTAAATTGAATCACACATCCTTATTGATCTGACAGAAATAAATTGTTTTATTAATATTGATAATATTATAAATTATATCCATAAGGAAGTCATACTGGACAGCTTTCCATGTAAACAAGTTGAACTTCCTAGTCAGAAAATACAGTATCAATAATTTCCATGCATCAAATATCTGAGCGTAGTGGGGTGGAAGTTTGGTTGTCTAGCACCTCAGTTAGTGGCCCGGAGGGGTGTTAATGCGAGCGTATTAGCTTACCGACCGGGCTCGCAGCTTGCTGCACCCAGCCAGAAAATTTAGTTGAGGCTTACCGGCGGTGCCAAACACTAGCATCTGGCTGCTGACTATCAGTCAGATCATGATGTCAGTCCTGGTGCAGCGGCCATGCTTGCGCCCCGCTCGCTAAATGAGGTGCGGCCGCCTCATTTAGCGACCATCTCTAATCACACCTGGAAAAACAGTCAGTACAATCTTCCATCGTCGTTAACTGGTGGCTACTTAATGGGATGCAGAAGCCCTTCCCTCGGAGGTCAGAGTTAGTGCAACGTTTACACAGAGCACAGTGCCTGAGCTTCCGAGTTTGCAGCAGCAGACAGACCTAACATTACAGCTTGCTAACAACTGAAGTTGAAAAATTTAATGGGGGCTTCACAATGCTGCAACATCGCATTCTACATGCTCTTGTAAGGCGGTGTCAAGAGAGAAGGGCTGTTGGCCATGTCGGCAGCTGAAGGAGGAGAGCCTCTGGATGTCTGGGCAGGAGGCCATACACCACAGCTTTACTGCTGGCAATGCTCACCTGGACCTGTCCGAGGAGCAGTGTGTCAGAAGGCTCTGTAACAAGTAGTTACAGAGATATGCCATCTCCTGCAGGCATATGAGCACTAGAACTGTGCTGCCCTTCGCAGTGAAGGTCACAGTGGCACTCACCTCCGATACCTTCAGCTCCTTCCAGGCTACATCAGGGAACATATGCAACGACTCACAATTCGCAGCACATCGCTGCATCCACGACATCATACAGCACATTACACATGCAGAATGGACTTCATTACCTCCCCGATGACCAGGGAGAAACAGAATGAGTGCTCATATGGGTTTGCCAGGATAGCAGGCTTCCCGATGGTTCAAGGAGCAATTGACTGCACGCACGTGGCCTTGAGAGCAACATTCAAGAATGCAGAGGTCTTCAGAAACAGAAAGGGATACCACTCCCTAAATGTGCAGCTGATGTGTGACCACACGCAGCACATCCTCGCAGTCAATGCTCGCTATCCTGGAAGCACACATGATGCATTTATCCTGCGGGAGAGCACTGTGCCTCGACTGTTTATAGCCATTATGGCAAGGCCTAGACTGGCTGATGATCCCCCTCCACTACACCACTATGGAGCCGGAGGAATGCCACTATCATGTATGTACATGCACACACATGGTGCTGCTCTGGTATAAAAGGCCAGCCATTTTGTGAGTCAGGCAATTTGGGGCGTAATAAAGCAAAGCCAAAGTTGTACCTTGTTCAGTTAAACAGTACTCAGTTTGTACCTTTATTGCATAGATAACATTTGGCGACGAGAATATAAGAAACTTTGTTTGCAAAATGAGCACGATTGGATTTTTAGAGCGATTCGTGGAGGGAGAAGATTGGGCAGACTTTGTGAGCCATTTGAACCATTACTTCGTGGCCAACAAAAGGAAGGGGGTCGACAATGCAGATTGGCACCGGGCTGTGTTCTTCACTGTGTGCGGTTCAAAGATCTACAGTCTGATAAAGAATCTACTCATGCCTCGTGATCCAACAGAGAAAACGTACGAGGAGTTGTGTACATTGGTACGGCAGTACCTCAACCAGACGACAGCATCTTCATCTCAAGATACAGGTTTTATACACTCATTCGATCGGAGGGCCAGAGCGCGGCGGAATTCGTTGCTTACCTGAGACGTCTAGTGGGACCATGCAAGTTCGGGATGGTGTTGGCAGACATGCTGTGGGACTTCTTTGTTATCAGTATCAACCACGAGGTGATCCTGCGCAAACTTCTGGTGGTGGAGGAGTTGGATTTAAAAAGGGCCATCCAGATCGCTCAATCATGTATGACGACGGACAGGAGTCTAAAGCAAATATCGGTGAAGAACCGAACCTCGGCAAGTACTGTAAATGCGATTGATTTGGCGTTCGGCAGAGTGGCACATGGCAGGGCCTATCCGACTGCGTTCGAAAAACCTGTGGCTGCCCAAAGTCTGCCAGCGGGAATGTATCCGACTTCTCCGTGTTGGCGTTGTGGGAGAAATCATCGGCACCAGCAGTGCCGATTTAAGCAATATAGTTGCAAAGTCTGTCTGAGAGTGGGGCGTCTCCAGTGCAAGTGTCCGCAGATGAGCAAATGAGCTGCGACACAACATGTGGAGGATCAGAGTCAGACTAGCGCGGATCCGGATACGCAATCCAAAATGCTAGAGGAGGAAGTATATGGACTGCACTCTTTCATAACCAAGACTAAACCAATTTTGATTAAGGTGAAGTTTAACGGGATACCGGTATCGATGGATCTGGACACAGGGGCGAGTCAATTGATCATGAATGAGAGGGCATTTAATAAGCTGTGGGATACTAAGACTGTGAGGCCCAGGCTGAGCCCTGTTAACGCCAAGCTGCGCTCGTACACCAAATAACTGATTGGCAGTGCATAAATTAATGTGTCGTATAACGGTGCGGTTCACGAGTTACTGCTGTGGATTGTTCCAGGCAATGGCCCAACGCTGCTCGGCAGGAGTTGTTTGGAGAAAATCAGATGCGACTGGAACGACATAAAGGCGTTGTCGTCGGAGGAGGATACATGTGCCCAAGTATTGAGCAAGTTCCCCTCGCTTTTCGAACCGGGTATTGGCAACTTCACGGGAGCCAAGGTGCAGATCCACGTGGACTCAGATGCAAGACCCATCCATCATAAATCTCGGGTAGTTCCGTACATGATGAGGGAGAAGTTCGAAATTGAACTGGATAGACTCCAGCGTGAAGGGATCATATCACCGGTCGAATTTAATGAATGGGCGTGCCCCATTGTTTTTGTGCTGAAAAGTGATGGCACAGTCAGAATCTGTGGAGACCACAACGCTACGATCAACAGGGTTTCGAAACAAGATCAGTACCCGTTACCGAAGGCCGATGACTTGTTTGCGATGCTAGCTGGAGGGAAATCATTCACAAAACTGGACTTGACGTCGGCTTATATGACACAGGAGTTGGTCGACATGTCGAAGAGACTTACGTGCATTAACACGCACAAAGGACTGTTTATTTACCACAGGTTTGGAATTTGCTCGGCTGCAGCAATATTCCAGAGGAATATGGAAAGTTACTGAAGTCCGTTTCCAGAACCGCCGTGTTCCAAGATGACATTCTGATCCCTAGTCGTGACTCCAAGGAACATCTGAACAACCTGGAAGGAGTTCTACTGCGTTTGGACAGAGTGGGGCTCAGACTTAAACGCTTGAAGTGCGTCTTCATGGCACCGGAGGTCAAATTCCTCGGGAGGAAAATCGCCGCTGATGACATCAGACCTACTGATGTGAAAATCAAAGCCATCAAGAATACACCAACCCACAGAATGTGACAGAGCTGCATTCGTTCCTGGGTCTACTCAACTACTTTGGTAAATTCCTACTTAAATTGAGCACTTTACTTGAACCACTGCACATTCTATTGAGAAAAGGCAACTGGGTGTGGGGCACATTGCAAGACAGAGCTTTCGAGAAAGCCACCAATCTGCTTTGCTCGAACAAGTTGCTGGTACATTATGACCCATGTAAATGTTTAGTTTTGGCCTGTGACGCATCGTCATATGGAATTGGTTGCGTGTTACAACAAGCCAATGAGTCGGGGAAACTTCCACCTGTCGCGTATGCATCCAAAAGTTTGTCTACAGCCGAAAGAGCTTACAGTATGGTAAAAAAAATTAGCTTTAGCGTGTGTGTACAGTGTTAAGAAGATGCATCAATACCTATTCGGTCTGAGGTTTGAATTAGAGATCGATCACAAGCCGCTCATTTTGTTGTTTTCCCGAGAGCAAAGGTATCAATACCAACGCTTTATCCCCCATCCAAAGGTGGGCGCTGACATTAACTGCCTATGATTATTTCATTCGCCATCGACCTGGCACAGAGAATTTTGCCGATGTTTTGAGCCGGTTGCCGTTGCCCACACTGGAGGTGGAAACGTCACAACCGGCAGATTTAATATTAATCATGGTTGCTTTTGAGAGTGAAGGTACCCCTGTCATGGCTTAACAAGTTAAGACCTGGACCAACCAGGACCCGATATTATCAGTGGTAAAGGGTTGCATCCTCAAAGGGGATTGGTCTGCCATACCTGAGCAAATGTGCGAGGAGGCCAAACAGAACATTCGTCGCAAGAACGAACTGTCTGTTCAAGCAGATTGCATATTGTGGGGCAATCGAGTTGTAATGCCTAAGAAAGGGAGAGAGAAGTTTGTGCGTGAATTACACAGCACACATCCTGGGATAGTGATGACGAAGGCCATTGCCAGGTCCCACATATGGTGGCCAGGAATTGATTCTGAGCTGGAAGTATACGTGTATCAGTGCAACACCTGCATGCAGCTCAGCAAAGCACCAGCGGAATTGCCGCTGAGTCTGTGGTCATGGCCATCCAAACCTTGGTCCAGGAACCATGTAGATTTTGCAGGTCCCTTCCTGGGCAAGATGTTTTTGGTGGTGGTGGATGCTTATGCGAAGTGGATAGAATGCATAATCATGTCATCCAGTACGTCCACGGCAACTATAGAGAATCTCAATGTCATGTTTGCGACACATGGTCTGTCTGACATAGTGGTGAGCAACAATGTGTCGTGCTTCACCAGTCAGGAGTTTCAAGAGTTTGTAAAACTTAACGGCATAAAACATGTAAGGTCAGCACCATTCAAGCCTGCGTCCAATGGGCAAGCAGAACGTGCAGTACAAATTATCAAGCAAAGCATGAGGAGAGTAACCCAAGTGTCACTGCAGACCGCTTGTCTTGCATACCGCAGGACAAGACCCTTCACACTCACAGGGTCTCACCTGCTGAACTCATGATGAAAAGAGGTCTTAAGACCAAGTTATCTCTTGTACACCCGGATTTAAGTAATCATGTTGAATACAGAAGACAGAGTCAACAAAGGTACCACGATCGTGCAACTGTGCCACACAAAATTTCTGTTAATGATCCAGTATATGTGTTGAATTATGGTCAGGGTCCCAAATGGATCGCTGGTACAGTCATGGCCAAGGAGGGCAACAGGATATTTGTTATTAAGCTCAAGAATGGGCAAACGTGCAGGAAACACATGGATCAAACAAAGCTGAGGCACACAGACGAGCCAGAGCAGTCGGACGAAGAAACCGTCGATAACCAACCAACCTACCAGCAGCTTTCAGTGGACTCAAGGGTCATCATTGAACCCGGAATTCCCATCACGGACTTGTTCAATAAAAATGGACTTGCAGTTCCTGACATGGCCACTGCCATCCCCCAACAAGTCAGCCATCCAGCCACCAGCCACAACAGACTCCGGACATTCACCCAAGGCCGGAATCGAACTGAGACGATCAATCCGGGAGTGTAAAGCACCAGACCATCACTGTTATATATGAATAAGGAGTCTGACTGGACATTGTGAGCTCAAAGTAACGATGGACCTTAGTGCTTTATTGCAGGTCTCCAGAGTGCCTCTCCAGTCAGTGAGACCTCTTTAAGTACTGGTGCTCCCAAGGGATTGTGGGATCCCTTGGGACTTCAGGGGATGAGCCCTCTGTTGGCTGTACAAGGTGTATACAAGTTTACATACGTAACAACAATCCCCCCGCCCCCCGCAAAGTCAACAGTGTAACTATTTGCAAGGTGAGTCGATCTGGGGCCTTTCATTCCCTGGTTGATCTTCTCGGTGCAAATGCTGGTTTTGGTGAATCGTTTGTTGGGCCATCACTGAGCTGCTGTGCAGTTGGCCTTGCTGCGCTGTCCGGTGTGGTGAGTCCTGCTGGGTTGCTGTGGGTGATGGATTCTGCTTCGTGGCCAACCGTGGTGCCGGTTGCCACTGGTATGTATGTTGGGAGGTCAAAGAAGGTTGGGTCCAAAGTAGGTTTCTCAGGATAGTCCGCGAATCTGAGTTTGATTTGTTCCAAGTGTTTCTGGTGAATGAGTCCATTTGAAAGTTTAATCCGAAACACCCTGCTCCTCTCTTTGACCACAATAGTGCCGGGAAGCCACTTGG
Organism: Pristiophorus japonicus; assembly: GCF_044704955.1. Classification (NCBI taxonomy): domain Eukaryota; kingdom Metazoa; phylum Chordata; class Chondrichthyes; family Pristiophoridae; genus Pristiophorus; species Pristiophorus japonicus. The sequence goes on along the minus strand of NC_091977.1, from coordinate 461,793,543 downwards.
TACTTTGTCCATATTTCCATACAAATACAGTATCATTGTTTTCAATTTTGCGTGAGACATTTGCGCTATCATGATATGTACTTTGCTGAAGCCGCTTGGTCTCTACCTGTTCATGTAGATCAGGGTGAACTAACGAGAGCCTTAACAAGTGCCCAGTTCATGAATAGTTCAACAGGTGAAATTTCAGTGAGCGAGGGGGGTCTCGTGCGGTAGCTCAGCAGGACTCGGGATAGGCGAGTCTGCAGTGAGCTTTCAGTTACCCTCTTCAAGCCCTGCTTGATGGTTTGCACTGCTCTCTCTGCCTGACCATTGGATGCTGGTTTGAACGGGGCAGATGTAACATGTTTGCTCCGGTTACGGGTCATGAACTCTTTGAACTCGGCACTGGTAAAACAAGGCCTGTTATCGCTCACGAGGACATCAGGTAGTCCTTGCGTAGAAAACATGGCCCGCAGGCTTTCAGTGGTGGCAGCGTATGTGCTTACCGACATTATCTCAAATTTATAGAAACAGAGAAACAGAGAAAATAGGTGCAGGAGTAGGCCATTCGGCCCTTCGAGCCTGCACTGCCATTCAATGAGTTCATGACTGAACATGCAACATCAGTACCCCATTCCTGCTTTCTCGACATACTCCTTCATCCCCCTAGTAGTAAGGACTACATCTAACTCCTTTTTGAATATATTTAGTCAATTGGCCTCAACAAATTTTTGTGGCAGAGAATTCCACAGGTTCACCATGCTCTGGGTGAAGAGGTTTCTCCTCATCTCGGTCCTAAATGGCTTACCCCCTATCCTGAGACTGTGACCCCTGGTTCTGGACTTCCCCAACATTGGGAACATTCTTCCTGCATCTAACCTGTCCAAACCCGTCAGAATTTTAAACGTTTCTATGAGATCCCCTCTCATTCTTCTGAACTCCTATGAATACAAGCCCAGTTGATCCAGACTTTCTTGATATGTCAGTCCCGCCATACCGGGAATCAGTCTGGTTAACCTTCGCTGCACTCCCTCAATAGCAAGAATGTCCTTCCTCAAGTTAGGAGACCAAAACTGTACACAATACTCCAGGTGTGGCCTCACCAAGGCCCTGTACAACTGTAGTAACACCTCCCTGCCCCTGTACTCAAATCCCTTCGCTATGAAGGCCAACATGCCATTTGCCTTCTTAGCCGCCTGCTGTACCTGCATGCCAACCTTCAATGACTGATGTACCATGACACCCAGGTCTCGTTGCACCTCCCCTTTTCCTAATCTGTCATCATTCAGATCATAGTCTGTCTCTCTGTTTTTACCACCAAAGTGGATAACCTCACATTTATTCACATTATACTTCATCTGCCAAGCATTTGCCGACTTACCTAACCTTTCCAAGTCACTCTGCAGCCTCATAGCATCCTCCTCGCAGCTCACACTGCCACCCTACTTAGTATCATCTGCAAATTTGGAGATACTACATTTAATCCCCTCGTCCAAATCATTAATGTACAATGTAAACAGCTGGGGCCCCAGCACAGAACCTTGCGGTACGCCACTATTCACTGCCTGCCATTCTGAAAAGTACCCATTTACTCCTACTCTTTGCTTCCTGTGTGCCAACCAGTTCTCAATCTACATCAGCACACTACCCCCAATCCCATGTTCTTTAACTTTGCACATTAATCGCTTGTGTGGGACCTTGTCGAAAGTCTTCTGAAAGTCCAAATACACCACATCAACTGGTTCTCCCTTGTCCACTCTACTGGAAACATCCTCAAAAAATTCCAGAAGATTTGTCAAGCATGATTTTCCTTTCACAAATCCATGCTGACTTGGACCTATCATGTCACCTCTTTCCAAATGCGCTGCTATGACATCCTTAATAATTGATTCCATCATTTTACCCACTACCGATGTCAGGCTGACCGGTCGATAATTCCCTGTTTTCTCTCTCCCACATTTCTTAAAAAGTGGGGTGACCTTGGCTACCCTCCACTCCATAGGAACTGATCCAGAGTCTATGGAATGTTGGAAATGACTGTCAATGCATCCGGTATTTCCAAGGCCACCTCCTTAAGTACTCTGGGATGCAGTCCATCAGGCCTTGGGAATTTATCGGCCTTCAATCCCATCAATTACCCCAACACAATTTCCCGACTAATAAGGATTTCCCTGAGTTCCTCCTTCTTACTAGACTTTCTGACCCCTTTTATATCTGGTAGGTTGTCTGTGTCCTCCTTAGTGAATACCGAACCAAACTACTTGTTCAATTGGTTTGTCATTTCTTTGTTCCCCGTTATGACTTCCCCTGATTCTGACTGCAGGGGACCTACGTTTGTCTTTACTAACCTTTTTCTCTTTACATATCTATAGAAGCTTTTGCAGTCCGTCTTAATGTTCCCTGCAAGCTTCCTCTCGTACTCTATTTTCCCTGCTCTAATCAAACCCTTTGTCCTCCTCTGCTGAGTTCTAAATTTCTCCCAGTCCCCGGGTTCGCTGCTATTTCTGGCCAATTTGTATGCCATTTCCTTGGCTTTAATACTATCCCTGATTTCCCTTGATAGCCACGGTTGAGCCACCTTCCCTTTTTTATTTTCACGCCAGACAGGAATGTACAATTGTTGTAGTTCATCCATGCGGTCTCTAAATGTCTACCATTGCCCATCCACTGTCAACCCCTTAAGTATCATTCGCCAATCTATCCTAGCCAATTCACGCCTCATACCTTCAAAGTTACCCTTCTTTAAGTTCTGGACCATGGTCTCTGAATTAACTGTTTCATTCTCCATCCTAATGTAGAATTCCACCATATTATGATCACTCTTCCCCAAGGGGCCTCACACAATGAGATTGCTAATTAATTCTCTCTCATTACACAACACTCAGTCTAAGATGGCCTCCCCCCTAGTTGGTTCCTCGACATATTGGTCGAGAAAACAATCCCTTATGCACTCCAGGAAATCCTCCCCCACCGTATTGCTTCCAGTTTGGTTAGCCCAATCGAAATGCATGTTAAAGTCACCCATGATAACTGCCAATTGATTCGATCCATTTGGAGTATGCATCTACAATCACAAGGAACATTTTACCCAAAAACGGGCTTGCATAGTCGACATTGACCCTGGACCACGGTTTGGAGGGCCACGACCATAAACTTAGTGGCACCTCCGTGGGTGCATTGCTTAATTGCGAGCATGTGTTTCATATCTACATCGATACCAGGCCCCCACACTTGGGATCTGGCTATCGCTTTCATCATTATGATGCCTGGGTGTGTACTGTGGATGTCACTGATGAAAGTGTCTCTGCCCTTCTTGGGGACCACTGCTCGATTACCCCACAGAAGCAGGTCTGCCTGCATGGACATTTCATCTTTGCGCCACTGGAACGGCTTTATCTCTTCCTGCATTTCCACTGGGTCACTGGACCAGCTCCCGTGAAGCACACAATTTTTTACTAGGGACAGTAAGGGGTCCTGGTTCATCCAGGTTCTAATCCGTCGGGCTGTGACGGGTGATTGCTCACTCTCGAATGCTTCCATAACCATGACTAAATCTGCGGCTTGCGCTATTCCACCCCGTGGTGGGCAATGACAGCCTACTGAGAGCTGGTTTTCTGTACCTGGCCTGTGGTGGATGGCGTAGTTGTATGCGGACAACGTACGCGCCCATCTCTGGATGCGGGCCGATGCATTTGTATTTAGTCCCTTACTCTCGGAAACATGGATATTAGTGACTTATGGTCCATTTCCAATTCAAATTTTAGCCCAAACAGATATTGATGCATTTTCTTTACCCCATAGACACATGCTAACACTTCTTTTTCAAACATGCTATAGGCTCTCTCAGCCTTAGACAGATTTCTGGATGCATAAGCAACCGGTTGTAATTTCCTAGATTCATTGGCTTGTTGCAATACACACCCGATGTATCACATGCTAGTACCAAACACTGACATGGATCATACAACACAAGCAATTTGTTTGAGCATAACAATTTTCTAGCTTTTACAAAGGCATTTTCTTGGCTTTCGTCTCCTTTACGCAGTAAGGCGTGCAGTGGTTCTAACAGTGTGCTGAGACCCGGTAAGAAGTTACCAAAGTTATTCAGGAATCCTAGAAATGGCCGCAGCTTCGTCATGTTCAGTGGCCTCAGTGCGTTCACGATTGCCTCCGTCTTCGAATCGGTGGGCCTGATGCCGTCCGCCGCGATTCTTCTCCCCAAGAACTCCACTTCAGGCGCCAGGAAAGTGCACTTCACTTCGAACGTTTCAACCTGAGCCCCACGCGGTTGAGTCGACTAATAACCTCCTCCAGATTCTGCAGATGCTCGACTGTGTGCCAACCTATAACCAAGATGTCATCTTGGAAGAACACCGTGCGCAGGACCAAATTCAGTAAGCTTTCCATGTTTCTCTGGAATATTGCCGCGGCTGATCGAATTCCAAACGGGCATTTGTTATAAAAGTTGAGATCATTTTGCATGTTGATGCAGGTGAGGCCCTTCGATGATTCCATCAGCTCCTGCATCATTTAGGCTGAGGTCAAGTCCAGCTTCGTGAACGTCTTTCCTCCCGCCAGCGTAGCAAAAAGGTCGTCAGCCTTTGGTAGTGGGTATTGATCCTGCAGGGAGAAACGATTAATAGTTACTTTGTAATCGCCACAGATTCTGATGATGCCATCTCCCTGAAGGACTGGAACAATCGGACTGGCCCACTCATTGAAGTCGATCGACAAAATGATGCCCTCTCGTTGTCGCCGGTCCAGCTCGATCTCTTCCCTTTCTCTCATCATGTACGGTACTGCTCTCGCCTTGTGATGGATGGCTCGAGTCCCCGGAAATAGGTGGTTCTGCACTTTTGCTCCTTGGAACTTCCCGATGCCTGGTTTAAACAGCGAAGGGAACTTGTTTAAGACATGGGCTCATGAAGTGTCGTCAGCAGACGAGAGCGCTCGGACATCGTCCCAGTTCCAGCGTATCTTTCCCAGCCAGCTCCTGCCGAGCAGCGTGGGACGATCGGCCAGTACCACCCAGAGTGGTATCTTTTGCACTGCTCCATCGTCGGAGACCTTTACGGTAGCACTGCCGAATACGGGAATCATTTCCTTTGTGTAAGTTCTCAGTTTCATGCGAATGGGAGTCAAGACTGGCCTGGAGGCCTTGCTGCACCACAAGTTTTCAAAAGTCTTTTTGCTCATAATGGACTGGCTCGCGCCTGTGTCCAGCTCCATTGACACCGGGAGTCCATTTAATTCAACCTTCAGCATTATCGGGAGATGCTTTGTGGTAAATGTGTGCACCCCATTTACCTCTGCCTCCTCAGTCTGAGGCTCTGGTTCGTCGTGATCTGCTGTGGATCTGTCCTCCTCTGCAACATGGTGGTTTGAGGGATTAACAAGGTTTGCAGCTCGCCTGCACATACGTTGGAGGTGTCCCATTGTTGTCCCATTGTTCCATAGCCCTTGCAAACGTACCCTTTGAAGTGGTATGAATGGATACGATGATCACCTCCGCAGCACCAATAATGTGTTAATGGCCTTGCATTCATCAACCTTGATGGTGGACTCTGAGACATCTATGGACGTGCAGCTGCAGGCATGTGGGGCCTGCCCTGTACATTGTGATTTGAAAACAACATCACTTTGTTCACAGTACTTGTAGCAGCACTCGTGTGCTGAGAGTTTTGCTTAGTATTGTCACTGGTGGCAATGAACACTTGGGCTATCGCTATGGCCTTACTCAAGATTGGGGTCTCTACAGTCAAAAGTTTGCGAAGTATCTTGTCTGGGCCAATGCCAAGTATGAAAAAGTCTCTGGGCATGCGCTCCAAATTCGCAATGTCCTGTAAGGCATCTTAGCTCGGTGACATAACTCACCACTTTCTGGCCTTCACACCTTTTGTAGGTGTCGAACCGGTACCTCGCCATCAGAACGCTTTTCTTCAGATTAAGATGCTTCCGGACCAGTGTGCACAAATCATCATACGATTTCTCTGTAGGTTTTGCTTGAGCAAGCAGATTTTTCATGAGGCCATATGTTGGTGCCCCGCAGACGGTGAGGAGAATCACCCTTTGTTTGGCAGCGTTTGCTTCTCCTTCCAGCTCGTTGGCCACGAAGTATTGTTTGAGTCGCTCCACGAAGGTTTCCCAATCCTCTCCCTCCGAAAGTTTCTCCAGGATGCTCACTGTTCTCTGCATTGTTAAGTTCATCATCTCTATCTCGTCGCCAGTTGTTATATATGAATAAAGAGTCTGACTGGATACTGTGAGCTTAAAGTAAAATGTGATCGTAGTATTTTATTGCAGGTCTCCAGAGTGCCTCTCCAGCCTGTGAGGCCTCCTTAAGTACCTGTGCTCCCAAGGGATTGTGGGATCACTTGGGACTCCAGGGGATGAGCCCTCTGGTGGTTGTACACCGTATATACAAGTTTACATACATAACAGTCTCAACCTGCGAAAGACTGTAATAAGATCTCAGAGGAGGATATTGTCATGTATGTACATGCTCTTTGTAGCCACCAGATGGTGTCATTGTTGGAGGCCACTGAGCAGCATGCACATGGTGCTCCTATGGTATAAAAGGCCAGCCATTTTGTGAGGTCAGGTACTATGGTCCATAATAAAGCAAAGCCAATGTTGTAAGGGTCAAGGATGTCTCGGAGTGGGTGCAGGACCTTCTGAAAAGGGAGGGTGAACAGCCAGTTGTCGTCGTGCAAAAAGCTACTAACGATACAGGTAAAAAATGGGATGAGGTCATACGAGACGCATTTAGGCAGCTAGGAGCTAAATTAAAAAGTAGGACCTCAAAAGTAGTAATCTCAGGTTGCTACCAGTGCCATGTGTTAGTCAGACTAGGAATCACAGGATAGCTCAGATGAATACGTGACTTGAGGAGTGGTGCAGAAGGGAGGGATTCAAATTCGTGGGGCATTGGAACCGGTTCTGGGGGAGGTGGGACCAGTACAAACCGGACGGTCTGCATCTGGGCAGGACCAGAACCAATGTCCAAGCGGGATGTTTGCTAGTGCTGTTGGGGAGGAGTAAAACTAATATTGCAGGGGGATAGGAACCTATTCAGGGAGACAGAGGGAAACAAAAGGGAGACAGAGGCAAAAGATAGAAAGGAGATTAGTAAAAGTGGAGGGCCGAGAAACCTAAGGCAAGAAACAAAGAGGGCCACATTACAGCAAAATTCTAAAAGGGCAAAGTGTGTTAAAAAGACAAGCCTGAAGGCTCTGTGCCTCAATGCGAGGAGTATTCAGAATAAGGTCGACGAATTAACTGTGCAGATAGCAGTTAATGAATATGATGTAATTGGCATCACAGAGACATGGCTCCAGAGTGACCAAGGCTGGGAACTCCAGGGGTATTCAACATTTAGGAAGGATAGAGAGAAAGGAAAAGGAGGCGGGGTGGCGTTGCTGGTTAAAGAGGAAATTAATGCAATAGTAAGGAAGGACATTGGCTTGGATGATATGGAATCGGTATGGTTGAGCTACGGAATACCAAAGGACAGAAAACGCTGCTGGGAGTTGTGTAGAGACCACCAAACAGTTGTAGTGAGGCTGGGGACAGCATCAAACAAGAAATAAGGAGTGCATGCAATAAAGGTACAGCAGTTATCATGGGTGACTTTAATTTATATATAGATTGGGCTAACCAAACTGATAGCAATGGGGTAGAGGAGAATTTCCTGGGGTATATTAGGGATGGTTTTCTTCACCAATATGTCGAGGAACCCACTAGAGAGCTGGCCATCCTAGACTGGGTGATGTGTAATGAGAAGGGACTAATTAGAAATCTTGTTGTGCAAGGCCCCTTGGGGAAGAGTGACCATAATATGGTAGAATTCTTTATTAAGATCGAAAGTGACACAGTTAATTCAGAAACTAGGGTCCTGAACTTAAGGAACGCTAACTTCGACGGTATGAGGCGTGAATTGGCTAGAATAGACTGTCAAATGGTACTTAAAGGGTTGACAGTGAATAGGCAATGGCAAACATTTATCGATCACATGGATGAACTTCAACAATTGTACATTCCTGTCTGGAGTAAAAGTAAAACAGGGAACGTGGCTCAACCGTGGCGAACAAGGGAAATTAAGGGTAGTGTTAGATCCAAGGAAGAGGCATATAAATTGGCCAGAAAAAGCAGCAAACCTGAGGACGAGGAGAAATTTAGAATTCAACAGAGGAGGACAATGGGTTTAATTAGGAGGGGGAAAATAGAGTATGAGAGAAAGCTTGCCGGGAACATAAAAACTGACTGCAAAAGCTTCTATAGATATGTGAAGAGAAAAAGATTAGTGAAGACAAACATAGGTCCCTTGCAATCGGACTCAGGTGAATTTATAATGGAGAACAAAGAAATGGCAGACCAATTGAACAAATACTTGGGTTCTGTCTTCACGAAGGAAGACACAAATAACCTTCCGGAAGTACAAGTGGACCGATGCTCTAGTGAGAAGGAGGAACTGAAGGATATCCTTATTAGGCAGGAAATTATGTTGGGGAAATTGATGGGATTGAATGCCGATAAATCCCCGGGGCCTGATTGTCTGCATCCCAGAGTACTTAAGGAAGTTGCTCTTGAAATAGTGGATGCATTGGTGATGATTGTCCAACAGTTTATCGACTCCGGATCAGTTCCTATGGACTGGAGGGTAGCTAATGTAACACCACTTTTTAAGAAAGGAGGGGGAGAGAAAACGGGTAATTATAGCCTGACATCAGTAGTGGGGAAAATGTTGGAATCAATTATTAAGGATGAAATAGCAGCGCATTTGGAAAGCAGTGACAGGATCGGTCTCAATTAGCATGGATTTATGAAGGGTAAATTCTGCTTGACAAATCTTCTGGAATTTTTTGAGGATGTAACTAGTAGATTGGACAAGGGAGAACCAGTGGATGTGGTGTATTTGGACTTTCAAAAGGCCTTTGACAAGATCCCACATAACAGATTGGTGCAAATTCAAAGCACATGGTATTGAGGGTAATGTACTGACGTGGATAGAGAATTGGTTGGCAGACAGGAAGCAGAGAGTCGGGCAAAATGGGTCCTTTTGGAATGGGAGGCTGTGACTAGTGGGGTGCCGCAGGGCTCAGTGCTGGAACCCCAGCTCTTTACAATATACATTAATGATTTAGATGAAGGAATTGAGTGTAATATCTGCAAGTTTGCAGATGACATTAAACTGGGTGGCGGTGTGAGCTGTGAGGAGGACGTTAAGAGGCTGCAGGGTGACTTGGACAGTTAGATGAGTGGGCAAATGCATGGCAGATTCAGTATAATGTGGATAAATGTGAGGTTATCCACTTTGGTGGCAAAAACACGAAGGCAGAATATTTTCTGAATGGCAGCAGATTAGGAAAAGGGGAGGTGCAACGAGACCTGTGTGTCAGGATTCATCAGCCATTGAAAGTTGGCATGCAGGTACAGCAGGCGGTGAAGAAGGCAAATGGCATGTTCGCCTTCATAGTTAGGGGATTTGAGTATAGGAGCAGGGAGGTCTTACTGCAGTTGTACAGGGCCTTGGTGAGTCCTCACCTGGAATATTGTGTTCAGTTTTGGTCTCCTAATCTGAGGAAGGACGTTCTTGCTATTGAGGGAGTGCAGCGAAGTTTCACCAGACTGATTCCAGGGATATCTGGACTGACATATGAGGAGAGACTGGATCAATTGGGCCTTTATACACTGGAGTTTAGAAGGATGAGAGGGGATCTCATAGAAACGTATAAGATTCTAACGAGACTGGACAGGTTAGATGCGGGAAGAATGTGACCGATCTTGTAGAAGTCCAGAACCAGGGGACACAGTCTTAGGATAAGGGTAGGCCATTTAGGACTGAGATGAGAAGAAACTTCTTCACTCAGAGAATTGTTAACCTGTGGAATTCCCTGCTGCAGAGAATTGTTGATGCCAGTTCATTGGATATATTCAAGAGGGAGTTAGATATGACCCTTACAGCTAAAGGGATCAAGGGGTATGGAGAGAAAGCAGGAAAGGGGTACTGAGGGAATGATCAGCCATGATCTTATTGATTGGTGGTGCAGGCTTGAAGGGCCTAATGGCCTACTCCTGCACCTATTTTCTATGTTTCTATGTTTCTATGACACATGGATGACACCCAGAACCCACACAAACCTCACTACAACCTCCAACCGTCCACTGCTGACCACCTCCCAATGTCGTGGCAATAAGGACTTGGGGGTCCACAGGGAGAGAGCCATTCCCTAGCAAAGACAAAGTGCAAGGGCTTTGGGCACTCAAGTCGAGGGTCAGAGCACACAGTGCAAAAGCCTGTGGCACAAGACTTAGGGGGGAGTGTTCTTGTGTATGTATAATGTATGTACTGTAACACTAGACCACTGAATGTATCTTCACACTGTATACACCATACCTATACCACCAGAGGGTGCTATTGGTGGAGACCTAAGGGTCAGCTGCACACTGCAGGTAACCAAGTATAAAAGGGAGCTCACCTCATTGTGTCCTCACTCAAGGAGCTGCAATAAACGGACTAAGGTCACTGAAGTTCAAGTACAATACCCTTACCTCGCGGCTGCATTCTTAGAGTGCTTGCATATACTACAAACATGTACTTTGCAGAGCTGATTTCCTTAATGTGTTCGAAATGGCCCAGTGTTCGCAGTATGCCTTAATACACTTAAATTTGTGGACTGTGGAGTGCGGATTTGGCAAGGTCAGATCATTCAAATAATTGTAATATGCTACCTTCCTAACCACTGTGTGTGCAAAGATTGCTATGACAACTAGTGGGTGGAGAATGTAAAGTGCAGCAGCTCTTTGAAGAGCTGCTGCTTTTAAATAACTTTTGTTCCTTTCTTTTGCTGCTGACTATTGTGACTGCTGGAAAGAGGATGGATAGACAACCAAGGCCAAGTGCCAGAACTGCATTCTTTGATGAGGAGATGGCAGAATTGTTGCTAGAGGAGGTGTAACAATGGAAGGTGTCCGTCTTAGGATCGGAGGAGCCCTCCTATCTGAGCCGTGAGCAGCAAATATGGAAGGAAATTGCCAAAAGATTAAATGTAGTCTCCTATATCCATAAGTTGTGGCAGCAGATTAGAAGAAGTACCAGTCTACCTATTCCATGAAATAGTACTGGTATAATGGACTTGCTGCTGCCAGGATATTGCTTATTCATCTGTATTATTCTGTTCCTGTGGTTCGACACCATCTGTACATCAATGGAATGAAAGCATATCCTGTTCAAACATTTGGAGATACTACATTTCATCCCCTCGTCCAAATCATTAATGTGTAACAGCTGGGGCCCCAGCACAGAACCTTGCGGTACGCCACTAGTCACTGCCTGCCATTCTGAAAAGTACCCATTTACTCCTACTCTTTGCTTCCTGTGTGCCAACTAGTTCTCTATCCATGTCAGCACACTACCCCCAATCCCATGTGCTTTAACTTTGCACATTAATCTCTTGTGTGGCATCTTGTCGAAAGCCTTCTGAAAGTCCAAATATACCACATCAACTGGTTCTCTCTTGTCCACTCTACTGGAAACATCCTCAAAAAATTCCAGAAGATTTGTCAAGCATGATTTCCCTTTCACAAATCCATGCTGACTTGAACCTATCATGTCACCTCTTTCCGAATGCGCTGCTATGACATCCTTAATAATTGATTCCATCATTTTACCCTCTACCGATGTCAGGCTGACCGGTCTATAATTCCCTGTTTTCTCTCTCCCTCCTTTCTTAAAAAGTGGGGTTACCTTGGCTACCCTCCACTCCATACTGATCCAGAGTCTATGGAATGTTGGAAAATGACTGTCAATGCACCCGCTATTTCCAAGGCCATCTCCTTAAGTACTCTGGGATGCAGTCCATCAGGGACTGGGGATTTATCGGCCTTCAATCCCATCAATTTCCCCAACACAATTTCCCGACTAATAAGGATTTACCTGAGTTCCTCCTCCTTACTAAACCCTCTGACCCCTTTTATATCTGGAAGGTCGGCACCGGGCCGTGTTCCTCACTGTGTGCGGGTCACAGATCTACGATTTGATAAAGAATCTACTCATGCCTCGTGATCCAACAGAGAAAACGTACGAGGAGTTGTGTACATTGGTACGGCAGCACCTCAAGCCAGACGACGGCATCTTCATCTCGAGATACAGGTTTTATACACCCGTTCGATCAGAGGGCCAGAGCGCGGCGGAATTCGTTGCCGACCTGAGACTCTAGCGGGACCGTGCAAGTTCGGGATGGTGTTGGCAGACATGCTGTGGGACTTCTTTGTTATCGGTATCAACCACGAGGTGATCCTGCGCAAACTTCTGGTGGTGAGTTGGATTTAAAAAGGGCCATCCAGATCGCTCAATCATGTATGACGATGGACAGGAGTCTAAAGCAAATATCGGTGAAGAACCGAACCTCGGCAAGTACCGTAAATTTGGTGTTCGGCAGAGCGGCACATGGCAGGGCCTATCCGACTGCATTTACAAAACCTGTGGCTGCCCAAAGTCTGCCAGCGGGAATGTATACGACTTCTCCGTGTTGGCGTTGTGGGAGAAATCATCGGCACCAGCAGTGCCGATTTAAGCAATATAGTTGCAAAGTCTGTCTGAGAGTGGGGCGACTCCAGTGCAAGTGTCCGCAGATGAGCAAATGAGCTGCGACACAACATGTGGAGGATCAGAGTCAGACTAGCGCGGATCCGGATACGCAATCCAAAATGCTAGAGGAGGAAGTATATGGACTGCACTCTTTCATAACCAAGACTAAACCAATTTTGATTCAGGTGAAGTTTAACGGGATACCGGTATCGATGGATCTGGACACAGGGGCAAGTCAATCGATCATGAATGAGAGGGCATTTAATAAGCTGTGGGATACTAAGACTGTGAGGCCCAGGCTGAGCCCTGTTAACGCCAAGCTGTGCTCGTACACTAAAGAAATGATAAAGGTGATTGGCAGTGCATAAATTAATGTGTCGTATAATGGTGCGATTCACGAGTTACCGCTGTGGATTGTTCCAGGCAATGGCCCAACGCTGCTCGGCAGGAGTTGTTTGGAGAAAATCAGATGCGACTGGAACGACATAAAGGCGTTGTCGTCGGAGGAGGATACATGTGCCCAAGTATTGAGCAAGTTCCCCTCGCTTTTCGAACCGGGTATTGGCAACTTCACGGGAGCCAAGGTGCAGATCCACGTGGACTCAGATGCAAGACCCATCCATCATAAATCTCGGGTAGTTCCGTACATGATGAGGGAGAAGTTCGAAATTGAACTGGATAGACTCCAGCGTGAAGGGATCATATCACCGGTCGAATTTAATGAATGGCCCAGCCCCATTGTTTTTGTGCTGAAAAGTGATGGCACAGTCAGAATCTGTGGAGACCACAAGGCTACGATCAACAGGGTTTCGAAACAAGATCAGTACCCGTTACTGAAGGCTGATGACTTGTTTGTGACGCTAGCCGGAGGGAAATCATTCACAAAACTGGACTTGACGTCGGCTTATATGACACAGGAGTTGGTCGACACGTCGAAGAGACTTACGTGCATTAACACGCACAAAGGACTGTTTATTTACCACAGGTGCCTGTTTGGAATTTGCTTGGCTGCAGCAATATTCCAGAGGAATATGGAAAGTTACTGAAGTCCGTTCCCAGAACCGCCGTGTTCCAAGATGACATCCTGATCCCCAGTTGTGACTCCAAGGAACATCTGAACAACCTGGAAGGAGTTTTACTGCATTTGGACAGAGTGGGACTCAGACTTAAATGCTTGAAGTGCGTCTTAATGGCACCGGAGGTCAAATTCCTCGGGAAGAAAATCGCCGCTGATGGCATCAGACCTACTGATGTGAAAACCAAAGCCATCAAGAATACACCAACCCACAGAACGTGACAGAGCTGCATTCGTTCCTGGGTCTACTCAACTACTTTGGTAACTTCCTACTTAAATTGAGCACTTTACTTGAACCACTGCGCATTCTATTGAGAAAAGGCAACAACTGGGTGTGGGGCACATTGCAAGACAGAGCTTTCGAGAAAGCCACCAATCTGCTTTGCTCGAACAAGCTGCTGGTACATTATGACCCATGTAAATGTTAATTTTGGCCTGTGACATACCAACGCTTTATCCCGCATCCAAAGATGGGCACTGACATTACCTGCCTATGATTATGTCATTTGCCATCGACCTGGCACAGAGAATTTTGCCGATGTTTTGAGCCGGTTGCCGTTGCCCACACTGGAGGTGGAAACGCCATAACCGGCAGATTTAATGTTAATCATGGATGCTTTTGAGACTGAAGGTACCCCTGTCATGGCTCAACAAGTTAAGACCTGGACCAACCAGGACCCGATATTATCAGTGGTAAAGGGTTGCATCCTCAAAGGGGATTGGTCTGCCATACCTGAGCAAATGTGCGAGGAGGCCAAGCAGAACATTCGTCGCAAGGACGAACTGTCTGTTCAAGCAGATTGCATATTGTGGGGCAATCTCTAAGAAAGGGAGAGAGAAGTTTGTGCGGGAATTACACAGCACACATCCTGGGATAGTGATGATGAAGGCCATCGCCAGGTCCCACATATGGTGGCCAGGAATTGATTCTGAGCTGGAAGCATGCGTGTATCAGTGCAACACCTGCATGCAGCTCAGCAAAGCACCAGTGGAATTGCCGCTGAGTCTGTGGTCATGGCCATCCAAACCTTGGTCCAGGAACCATGTAGATTTTGCAGGTCCCTTCCTGGACAAGATGTTTTTGGTGGTGGTGGATGCTTATGCGAAGTGGATAGAATGCATAATCATGTCATCCAGTACGTCCACGGCAACTATAGAGAATCTCAATGTCATGTTTGCGACACATGGTCTGTCTGACATAGTGGTGAGCAACAATGTGTCGTGCTTCACCAGTCAGGAGTTTCAAGAGTTTGTAAAACTTAACGGCATAAAACATGTAAGGTCAGCACCATTCAAGCCTGCGTCCAATGGACAAGCAGAACGTGCAGTACAAATTATCAAGCAAAGCATGAGGAGAGTAACCCAAGTGTCACTGCAGACCCGCTTGTCTTGCATACCGCAGGACAAGACCCTTCACACTCACAGGGTCTCACCTGCTGAACTCATGATGAAAAGAGGTCTTAAGACCAAGTTATCTCTTGTACACCCGGATTTAAGTAATCATGTTGAATACAGAAGACAGAGTCAACAAAGGTACCACGATCGTGCAACTGTGCCACACAAAATTTCTGTTAATGATCCAGTATATGTGTTGAATTATGGTCAGGGTCCCAAATGTATCGCTGGCACAGTCATGGCCAAGGAGGGCAACAGGATATTTGTTATTAAGCTCAAGAATGGGCAAACTTGCAGGAAACACATGGATCAAACAAAGCTGAGGCACACAGATAAGCCAGAGCAGTCGGATGAAGAAACCGTCGATGACCAACCAACCTACCAGCAGCTTTCAGTGGACTCAAGGGTCATCATTGAACCCGGAATTCCCATCACGGACTTGTTCAATAAAAATGGACTTGCAGTTCCTGACATGGCCACTGCCACCCCCCAACAAGTCAGCCATCCAGCCACCAGCCACAACAGACTCCGGACATTCACCCAAGGCCGGAATCGAACCGAGACGATCAACCCGGGAGTGTAAAGCACCAGACCATCACTGTTATATATGAATAAGGAGTCTGACTGGACATTGTGAGCTCAAAGTAACGATGGACCTTAGTGCTTTATTGCAGGTCTCCAGAGTGCCTCTCCAGTCAGTGAGACCTCTTTAAGTACTGGTGCTCCCAAGGGATTGTGGGATCCCTTGGGACTTCAGGGGATGAGCCCTCTGTTGGTTGTACAAGGTGTATACAAATTTACATACATAACAACAATCCCCCCGCCCCCCGCAAAGTCAACAGTGTAACTATTTGCAAGGTGAGTCGATCTGGGGCCTTTCATTCCCTGGTTGATCTTCTCGGTGCAAATGCTGGTTTTGGTGAATCGTTTGTTGGGCCATCACTGAGCTGCTGTGCAGTTGGCCTTGCTGCGCTGTCCGGTGTGGTGAGTCCTGCTGGGTTGCTGTGGGTGATGGATTCTGCTTCGTGGCCAACCGTGGTGCCGGTTGCCACTGGTGTGTATGTTGGGAGGTCAAAGAAGGTTGGGTCCAAAGTAGGTTTCTCAGGATAGTCCGCGAATCTGAGTTTGATTTGTTCCAAGTGTTTCCGGTCAATGAGTCCATTTGAAAGTTTGATCCGAAACATCCTGCTCCTCTCTTTGGCCACAATAGTGCCAGGAAGCCACTTGGTACCTTGTCCATTATTCAATACAAATACAGAATCATTGATTTCAATTTCGCGTGATACATTTGCGCTATCATGATATGTACTTTGTTGAAGCCGCTTAGTCTCTACCTGCTCATGTCGATCAGGGTGAACTAACGAGTGCCTTAACGAGTGCCCAGTTCATGAATAGTTCAGCAGATGAAATTCCAGTGAGCGAGTGGGGTCTCGTGTGGTAGCTCAGCAGAACTCGGCATAGGCGAGTTTGCAGTGAGCTTTCAGTTACCCTCTTCAAGCCCTGCTTGATGGTTTGCACTGCTCTCTCTGCCTGACCATTGGATGCTGGTTTGAACGGGGCAGATGTAACATGTTTGCTCCGGTTACGGGTCATGAATTCTTTGAACTCGGCACTGGTAAAACATCGCCCGCTGTCGCTCACGAGGACATCAGGTAGTCCTTGCGTGGCAAACATGGCCCGCAGGCTTTCAGTGGTGGCAGCGGACATGCTTACCGACATTATCTCACATTTATAGAAACAGAGAAACAGAGAAAATAGGTGCATGAGTAGGCCATTCGGCCCTTCGAGCCTGCACCGCCATTCAATGAGTTCATAACTGAACATGCAACTTCAGTACCCCACTCCTGTTTCTCGCCATACCCCTTCACCCCCCTAGTAGTAAGGACTACATCTAACTCCTTTTTGAATATATTTAGTGAATTGGCCTCAACAACTTTCTGTGGCAGAGAATTACACAGGTTCACCATGCTCTGGGTGAAGAAGTTTCTCCTCATCTCGGTCCTAAATGGCTCACCCGTTATCCTTAGACTGTGAGCCCTGGTTCTGGACTTCCCCAACATTGGGAACATTCTTCCTGCATCTAACCTATCTAAACCCATTAGAATTTTAAATGTTTCTATGAGATCCTCTCTCATTCTTCTGAACTCCAGTGAATACAAGCCCAGTTGATCCAGTCTTTCTTGATATGTCAGTCCCGCCATCGCGGGAATCAGTCTGGTGAACCTTCGCTGCACTCCCTCAATAGCAAGAATGTCCTTCCTCAAGTTAGGAGACCAAAACTGTACACAATACTCCAGGTATGGCCTCACCAAGGCCCTGTACAACTGTAGCAACACCTCCCTGCCCCTGTACTCAAATCCCCTCGCTATGAAGGCCAACATGCCATTTGCCTTCTTAACTGCCTGCTATACCTGCATGCCAACCTTCAATGACTGATGCACCATGACACCCAGGTCTCGTTGCACCTCCCCTTTTCCTAATCTGTCACCATTCAGATCATAGACTGTCTCTCTGTTTTTACAAACAAAGTGGATAACCTCACATTTATTCACATTATACTTCATCTGCCAGGCATTTGCCCACTCACCTAACCTATCCAAGTCACTCTGCAGCCTCATAGCATCCTCCTCGCAGCTCACACTGCCACCCACCTTAGTGTCATCCGCAAATTTGCAGATACTACATTTAATCTCCTCGTCCAAATCATTAATGTACAATGTAAACAACTGGGGCCCCAGCACAGAACCTTGCGGTACGCCACTAGTCACTGCCTGCCATTCTGAAAAGTACCCATTTACTCCTACTCTTTGCTTCCTGTGTGCCAACCAGTTCTCTATCCACATCAGCACACTACCCCAAATCCCATGTGCTTTAACTTTGCACATTAATCTTTTGTGTGGGACCTTCTCGAAAGCCTTCTGAAAGTCTAAATACACCACATCAACTGGTTCTCCCTTGTCCATTCTACTGGAAACATCCTCAAAAAATTCCAGAAGATTTGTCAAGCATGATTTCCCTTTCACAAATCCATGCTGACTTGGACCAATCATGTCACCTCTTTCCAAATGCGCTGCAATGACATCCTTAATAATTGATTCCATCATTTTACCCACTACCGATGTCAGGCTGACCGGTCTGTAATTTTCTGGTTTCTCTCTCCCTCCTTTCTTAAAAAGTGGGGTTACCTTGGCTACCCTCCACTCCATAGGAACTGATCCAGAGTCTATGGAATGTTGGAAAATGACTGTCAATGCATCCGCTATTTCTAAGGCCACCTCCTTAAGTACTCTGGGATGCAGTCCATCAGGCCTTGGGAATTTATCGGCCTGCAATCCCATCAATTTCCCCAACGCAATTTCCCGACTAATAAGGATTTCCCTCAGTTCCTCCTTCTTACTCGACTCTCTGACCCCTTTTATATCTGGAAGGTTGTTTGTGTCCTCCTTAGTGAATACCGAACCAAAGTACCTGTTCAATTGGTCTGCCATTTCTTTGTTCCCCGTTATGACTTCCCCTGATTCTGACTGCAGGGGACCTACGTTTGTCTTTACTAACCTTTTTCTCTTTGCATATCTATAGAAGCTTTTGCAGTCCGTCTTAATGTTCTCTGCAAGCTTCCTCTCGTACTCTATTTTCCCTGCTCTAATCAAACCCTTTGTCCTCCTCTGCTGAGTTCTAAATTTCTCCCAGTCCCCGGGTTCGCTGCTATTTCTGGCCAATTTGTATGCCATTTCCTTGGCTTTAATACTATCCCTGATTTCCCTTGACAGTCATGGTTGAGCCACCTTCCCTTTTTTATTTTCACGCCAGACAGGAATGTACAATTGTTGTAGTTCATCCATGCGGTCTCTAAATGTCTACCATTGCCCATCCACTGTCAACCCCTTAAGTATCATTCGCCAATCTATCCTAGCCAATTCACACCTCATACCTTCAAAGTTACCCTTCTTTAAGTTCTGGACCATGGTCTCTGAATTAACTGTTTCATTCTCCATCCAAATGTAGAATTCCACCATATTATGGTCACTCTTCCCCAAGGGGCCTCACACTACGAGATTGCTAATTAATCCTCTCTCATTTCACAACACCCAGTCTAAGATGGCCTCCCCCCTAGTTGGTTCCTCGACATATTGGTCGAGAAAACCATCCCTTATGCACTCCAGGAAATCCTCCTCCACCGTATTGCTTCCAGTTTGGTTAGCCCAATCTATATGCATATTAAAGTCACACATGATAACTGCCAATTGATTCGATCCATTTCGAGTATGCATCTACAACCACAAGGAACATTTTACCCAAAAACGGGCCTGCATAGTCGACATGGACCCTGGACCACGGTTTGCAGGGCCACGACCATAAACTTAGAGGCGCCTCCGTGGGTGCATTGCTTAACTGCGAGCATGTGTTACATATCTGCATGCAGGACTCTAAGTCTGCATCGATACCAGGCCACCACACGTGGGATCTGGCTATCGCTTCCATCATTATGATGCCTGGATGGGTACTGTGGATGTCACTGATGAAAGTATCTCTGCCTTTCTTGGGGACCACTGCTCGATTACCCCACAGAAGCAGGTCTGCCTGCATGGATATTTCATCTTTGCGCCACTGGAACGGCTTTATCTCTTCCTGCATTTCCACTGGGACACTGGACCAGCTCCCGTGAAGCACACAATTTTTTACCTGGGACAGTAAGGGGTCCTGGCTCATCCAGGTTCTAATCCGTCGGGCTGTGATGGGTGATTGCTCACTCTCGAATGCTTCCATAACCATGACTAAATCTGCGGGTTGCGCTATTTCCACCCCCGTGGTGGGCAATGGCATCCTACTGAGAGCTGGTTTTCTGTACCTGGCCTGTGGTGGATGGCGTAGTTGTATGCGGACAACGTGCGCGCCCATCTCTGGATGCAGGCCAATGCATTCGTATTTAGTCCCTTACTCTCGGAAAACATGGATATTAGTGACTTATGGTCCATTTCCAATTCAAATTTTAGCCCAAACAGATATTGATGCATTTTCTTTACCCCATAGACACATGCTAACACTTCTTTTTCAATCATGCAATAGGCTCTCTCAGCCTTAGACAGATTTCTGGATGCATAAGCAACCGGTTGTAATTTCCTAGATTCATTGGCTTGTTGCAATACACACCCGACGCCATATGACGACGTATCACATGCAAGTACCAAACACTTACATGGATCATACAACACAAGCAATTTGTTTGAGCGTAACAATTTTCTAGCTTTTACAAAGGCATTTTCTTGGCTTTTGTGCCATACCCATTCGTCTCCTTTACGCAGTAAGGCGTGCAGTGATTCTAACAGTGTGCTGAGACCCGGTAAGAAGTTACCAAAGTTATTCAGCAGTCCTAGAAACGGCCGTAGCTCCATCACGTTCAGTGGCCTCAGTGCATTCTCGATTGCCTCCGTCTTCGAATTGGTGGGCCTGATGCCGTCCACTGTGATTCTTCTCCCCAGTAACTCCACTTCAGGTGCCAGGAAAGCGCACTTCGAACGTTTCAACCTGAGCCCCACACGGTTGAGTCGACTAATAACCTCGTCCAGATTCTGCAGATGCTCGACTGTGTGCTGACCTATAACCAAGATGTCATCTTGGAAGAACACCGTGCGTGGTACCGACTTCAGTAAGCTTTCCATGTTTCTTAGGAATATTGCTGCGGCTGATTGAAACAAACGGGCATTTGTTATAAAAGTTGAGATCATTTTGCATGTTGATGCAGGTGAGGCCCTTCGATGATTCCATCAGCTCCTGCATCATGTAGGCCGAGGTCAAGTCCAGCTTCGTGAACATCTTTCCTCCCGCCAGCGTAGCAAAAAGGTTGTCAGCCTTTGGTAGTGGGTATTGATCCTGCAGGGAGAAACGATTGATCGTTACTTTGTAATCACCACAGATTCTGATGATGCCATCTCCCTGAAGGACTGGAACAATCGGACTGGCCCACTCGTTGAAGACGATCGACAAAATGATGCCCTCTCGTTGTCACCGGTCCAGCTCGATCTCTACCCTTTCTCTCATCATGTACAGTTCTGCTCTCGCCTTGTGATGGATGGCTCACGTCCCCGGAAATAGGTGGTTCTGCACTTTTGCTCCTTGGAACTTCCCGATGCCTGGTTTAAACAGCGAAGGGAACTTGTTTAAGACATGGGCTCACGAAGTGTCGTCAGCAGACGAGAGCGCTCGGACATCGTCCCAGTTCCAGCGTATCTTTCCCAGCCAGCTCCTGCCGAGCAGCGTGGGACGATCGCCCGGTACCACCCAGAGTGGTATCTTTTGCACTGCTCCATCATAGGAGACCTTTACGGTAGCACTGCTGAATACGGGAATCAGTTCCTTTGTGTAAGTTCTCAGTTTCATGCGAATGGGAGTCAAGACTGGCCTGGAGGCCTTGCTGCACCACAAGTTTTCAAAAGTCTTTTTGCTCATAATGGACTGGCTCGCACCTGTGTCCAGCTCCATTGACACCGGGAGTCCATTTAATTCAACCTTCAGCATTATCAGGGGATACTTTGTGTGAAATGTATGCACCCCATATACCTCTGTCTCCTCAGTCTGAGGCTCTGGTTCGTCGTGATCTGCTGTGAATCTGTCCTCCTTTGCAACATGGTGGTTTGAGGGATTACAGGATTTGCAGCTCGCCTGCACATACGTTGGAGGTGTCCCATTGTTCCATAGCCCTTGCAAACGTATCCTTTGAAGTGGTATGAATGGATACGATGATCACTCCCGCAGCACCAATAAGGTGTTAATGGCCTTGCATTCATCAACCTTGATGGTGGACTCTGAGACATCTATGGACGTGCAGCTGCAGGCATGTGGGGCCTGCCCTGTACATTGTGATTTGAAAACAACATCACTTTGTTCACAGTACTTGTAGCAGCACTCGTGTGTTGAGAGTTTTGCTTAGTATTATCACTGGTGGCAATGAATACTTGGGCTATTGCTATGGCCTTACTCAAGATTGGGGTCTCTACAGTCAAAAGTTTGCGAAGTATCTTGTCTGGGCCAATGCCAAGTATGAAAAAGTCCCTGGGCATGTGCTCCAAATGTCCTTCAAATTCGCAATGTCCTGTAAGGTATCTTAGCTCGGCGACATAATTCACCACTTTCTGGCCTTCACACCCTTTGTAGGTGTCGAACCGGTACCTCGCCATCAGAACGCTTTTCTTCCGGTTAAGATGCTTCCGGACCAGTGTGCACAAATCATCATACGATTTCTCTGTAGGTTTCGCTGGAGCAAGCAGATTTTTCATGAGGCCATATGTTGGTGCCCCGCAGACGGTGAGGTGAATCACCCTTCGTTTGGCAGCATTTGCTTCTCCTTCCAGCTCGTTGGCCACGAAGTATTGTTTGAGTCACTCCACAAAGGTTTCCCAATCATCTCCCTCCGAAAGTTTCTCCAGGATGCTCACTGTTCTCTGCATTGTTAAGTTCATAATCTCTATCTCGTCGCCAGTTGTTATATATGAATAAAGAGTCTGACTGGATACTGTGAGCTCAAAGTAAAATGTGACCTTAATATTTTATTGCAGGTCTCCAGAGTGCCTCTCCAGCCTGTGAGGCCTCCTTAAGTACCTGTGCTCCCAAGGGATTGTGGGATCACTTGGGACTCCAGGGGATGAGCCCTCTGGTGGTTGTACACCGTATATACAAGTTTACATACATAACAGTCTCAACCTGTGAAAGACTATAATAAGATCTCAGAGGAGGATATTGTCATGTATGTACATGCTCTTTGTAGCCACCAGATGGTGTCATTGTTGGAGGTCACTGAGCAGCACGCACATGGTGCTGCTATGGTATCAAAGGCCAGCCATTTTGTGAGTCAGGCACTTTGGGCCGTAATAAAGTAAAGCCAATGTTGTACCTTGTTCAGTTAAACAGTACTCAGTTTGTATTTTTATTGCATACATAACAGCTACAATGAGAGTCATGCTGCCACCTGCAACACCATGCAGCAAACAAAAGGGCTGCTGAAGCAGCGATTCTGATGCCTGGACCGCTCTGGAGACAGCCTTCAATATTCCTCTGAACAGGTTTCGCTATTCATTGTGGTGTGCTGCATGCTGCAAAACTTGGCCATCATGAGGGCCAGGCCTTGAAAGTGGGGATCGCAGGCCCACCTCAGGAGGAGGAGGAGGAGGAGGGAGAGAAACCTGGCAGCACCGAATGTCCAGCAAAACGAGGAGGACCAGCAGCTGCCACAAAGATGGCAATGTGTGGTAAAGGTCGGACACCAGCGGCTCATAATGCATTGGTTTGCTTAAATCGGGGAAGCTGTGGGATGCAGCTAATAATGACCGTGCATTGTGCAACGATAATGCCACATCTCCGTCACAAGCTCACAATTTTCAGTGGCGTCCCCCCCCAGGTCAGGTGTATAATGGCTGATTTAGCGCCTCTTCAGCTTTTGGTCCGATTCTACCAAATTTCTCAGCGGAGGGTAAACTTTTTAAAGGCGCTATACTTACCACTCCGTCTAGATTAACGCCTCAGAATGGGCGGTACCGAATTTCCACCCCACTGAGTCTTTTGTGAATCTTTGGGGCCGAATTTGGTCAAGGCCTCCATCCGCCCAAGTGCCGCCCAAAGTGCCGCCGATGGCTGCCGAGGTACCGGACGGTACTTTGTGTGGGATATTCATCGCCAAGGTCCCTCGAAGGTTGGTGAGCGGCAAATGAACAATGTACACCACCAATTTGGGCGGCAGCAGGCGGTGGTCTCATTCTCGGCGGCAGAGGCACTTGCCGCCCAAGTGTCACTGAGGATGGAGTCGGGTTCACAGAGGGTCAAACAGCTAAAACTAAAAATCTTCAGGATAAAATAAGAAAACTATCGGAAGACCTTCAGGGGACCCTATCCAGGTGGGAAAAAAATATATCAAATTTTCACTAACCTTTTCTTCAGGATCTTCGTATTTACCGTCGGGGACAGACCAGCCTCCATCAGCGGTCCACCCCCATTCTGGCGCCGGCTCCCGCCGACTCCCACCCGCATGACTATGGGAGCTTGGCAGGCGGGGAGATCAGTTGCATCACTCGGCCATTCGCTGATGTTAGTGGGTGGTTCCCGACAGCTTTCCCTTCCCGCCCGCTCCAGGCCACATCGAAAGTGGCACTGGGCGGATCTTGCAGAGGAATGTCGGTGGCAGTAGACGGCAGTCAGCGGCAGTGGGTGGTAAGTTGATCAATTTCAGCCCCTTTGACTCTGTTCTGGCTTGTTCTACTTTCCTTCTTGATTCATGTCTCCTATGTTGACTTTTCCTATCTCAATGATGAACTCCTGAATTGTGTGTTCGTTATTTGAATTGTAATATTATGCAACATGAAATTGCACAGTGAGATGTGCGAGCCGCAGAGGAACATTTCATCACAGATACCAAGATACTAGGAGCCAGCTACAGTACAACAGGTCGAACCTTAAATACAGAAAGGACTGTGAAATGCTCATTACATATTGATATGGTTAGGTAAAGATATAAGCATTGTTGTGTATGTATAATGTATGTACTGTAACACTGGACCACTGAATGTATCTTCACATTGTATACACCATACCTGTACCACCAGAGGGTGCTACTGGTGGAGAGCTAAGGTTCACCTGCTCACTGCAGGTAACCAAGTATAAAAAGGAACTCGCCTCATTGTGTCCTCACTCAAGGAGCTTCAATAAACGGACTAAGGTCACTACAGTTCAAGTACAATACCATTACCTCGTGGGGTCATTATGAGAGTGCTTGCATATACTATAACTGGCGATGAGATTACAAATTTCCACGCGCAACATGTCTAACCGAAGCAACTTTCAACAATTCGCTGATGGGGGAAGATTGGGATGCCTTTGTGAAAAGGCTCGAACACTTTTTCATTGCAAATGACCTGGCAGGAGACGATCCGACCTCGCTGGCTGATAAGTGCAGAGCTATCTTGCTCAGCAGTTGTGGGCCCACTGTCCATGGCCTCGTCAGGGACCTGCTAGCCCCAGCAAAGATGACAACCAAAACATACGTGGAGCTCGTAACAATAATACAGGAACAGCTCAAACCTAAAGAGAGCATCCTCACAGCCAGATACCGGTTCTACACCCACTGGCGGCCCGAAGGCCAAGAAATTGCAAAATACGCTGCAGACCTGAGACGATTGGCTGCACCGTGTGATTTTGGCGACCATGTCACCGAAGCACTAAGGGATATCTTTGTCATTGGAATCGGCCACGAGGGCCTCCTCCACAAGCTGCTCTCTGCGGACACTACGGTCACCCTGCAGAAGGCAATTAAAGTGAGCCAGGATTCAAGATTTCGGCCTGCAATTCCAAGAGGATGATGACTCACCCCCAGGACTCTAACCCGACGAGTACAGTGAACCAAATGGTGCCTTTCAGAGGCAAGACTGCTGCCCCGAGTCCCGCAACCCTGAGTCCGCCAAATGGGGCCAATCGGCTAGCCCCGAACTGGCGCTGTGGAGGAAGTCACAGGGCCCACCAGTGTCAATACAAAGACTATACGTGCAAAGGCTGTAACACTAAAGGTCATCTCCAGTGAATGTGTAGAAGAAAATTTACTCACCGAGTCGCTGAAGAGTTGACCGATCACCCGGGCTCCAGTGCTGATGAAGACTAAGAGAGAGTCTATGAAGCGGTTCAGCCCCTGGAAGAGGTGTACAGAGTGTATACCTGCTTCACCGAGAGTTCCTCGTGGAAAATGGAAGTAGAAATCAACGGTGTTCCAGTCTCGATGGAGCTCGACACAGGGGCAAGCCAATCGTTGAAGAATCAGACGGCTTTCGAGAAACTCTGGGACAATCCCGCCAAACGACCCAAAATGCTCTCAATCCAGGCGAAGCTGCTCACTTACACAAAAGACACCATCCCAATCGTTGGCAGCGTGGATGTCCAAGTGCCCCATGGCAGCGATGCACAAGCTACCTTTGTGGATCGTTGCTGGTGATGGTCCAACACTGCTGGGAAGAAGATAGGTGAAGCAAATCCAAATCTGTTGGAGCTGGGAAAGCCTCCACGCCTCAGCGATCAATGTCCTACGTGGCCCCAAATTTGGATCCATCAAAGCACCTTGAAATCCTATCGTCCAACTCGACTGCATGGCGATGACACAGACCGAACAACTCAATGGCAGGATGATCCAACCCGAACGGCCAGACCTCACCTTCCAGGCTCCGAGGGAAGAAGATCGGTGCAGAAGGTAGGTTCCCAGCTTCCATGGCAGAACCTGGGGAGAAATGGATCACCGCAGCCTATCTTGTGGAGAGAAAGAAGATGGCGCCCGCA
This sequence comes from Pristiophorus japonicus, assembly GCF_044704955.1. Classification (NCBI taxonomy): domain Eukaryota; kingdom Metazoa; phylum Chordata; class Chondrichthyes; family Pristiophoridae; genus Pristiophorus; species Pristiophorus japonicus. The sequence continues at coordinate 461,767,201 of NC_091977.1, read as the reverse complement.
CCACGAGTTAAAGCACCTGAAATCAAGATGGCCGCGACCAGACCACAAGAGCGTTGAGGGAGCAACACGTGATTCCAAGCAGCGAACCGGATTGGGGTAAAGATTGCAAGGCCCTTTTAAAGGAGACTGGCAGCCCAGAACAATTAAAGGGACAGTTCCAGTCTTTGTACAGCGATGCCGGTGACACTAATGATAAAAGTGTAATTAACGAATGCAAGTATACAAATGTACCGTTGAACAGCGATGCCGGTGACACTAATGTAAAAGATGCGATCAACAAATGCAAGTGTATAAATGTACTGTTGAACAGTGAAGCTGGTAATACTAATGAAAAAAATTTAACTAACAAATGCAGGTATCTAAATGTAGCCTTGCACCGAGATGCTGATAGTACACAGGAAAGTGATGTAATTGACAAATGCTAATGATGAAATGAGATATGATGCCAGGTTCTACATGCACGCCAACAAAGCCAAAGGCAACCTCCCGTGGGAAGCACTCAGATCCAGCGGGCTACCCGATCATGTAGCTTGCGCCTCCGGGACCAACGTGATGCCCCAGGGAGGGTAGCCACACACACAGTGGGAGCATACCCACTGTAGGGCCAGCGATCAATGGACAGCACAGGCTCTGTCCCAGATCGGCCCTACTCCCCTAGCCACCAGGGCCAGCACTGGGAGCAAGAGACTAGCACCCTCCAGCCCTCCCTGGGACCAGGGATGACCAAATTTCCACCACCGCTGAAGGGCAGCAGGGAGACCCCTGCAGCCCTCAAAGGAGGCTAGGGAGGCCACACATTCCTGTGGTTCTGCCCAACACTAAACGTCCTCACCCACCTGTACCCACGCCTCCAGTTGGAGACCACAATACCATATATGTACCTGTAATATGTACTTGCTCCACCACTGCTGAACTCAAAAACAGTGACATAACCAATCCAATTCGTTATTCTCTGTACATGTTTGACAAATCTTCTAGAGATTTTTGAGGATGGAACTAGTCGAGTAGATAAAGGAGAACCAGTGATGTGGTGTATTTGGACTTTCAAAAGGCTTTTGACAAGGTCCCACACAAGAGATTAGTGTGCAAAATTAAGGCACATAGTATTGGGGGTAATGTATTGACGTGAATAGAGAACTGGTTGGCAGACAAGGAAGCACAGAGTGAAAATAAACGGGTCCTTTTCAGAATGGCAGGCAGTGACTAGTGGGATGCCGCAGGGTTTAGTGCTGGGACCCCAGCTATTTACAAAACACACGAATGATTTAGACAATGGAATTCAATGTAATATCTCCAAGTTTGCAGATGACACTAAGCTGGGTGGCAATGTGAGCTGCGAGGAGGATGCTAGGAGGCTGTAGGGGGTCTTGGACAGGTTAGGTGAATGGGCAAATGAATGGCAGATGCAGTATAATGTGGAGAAGTGTGAGGTTATCCACTTTGGTGGCAAAAACAGGAAGACAGATTATTATCTGAATGGTGACAGATTAGTAAAAGGGGAGGTGCAATGAGACTTGGGTGTCATGGTACATCAATCATTGAATGCAGGTACAGCAGGCAGTAAAGAAAGCAAATGGCATGCTGGCCTTCATGGCAAGGGGATTTGAGTATAGAAGCAGGGAGGTCTTACTACAGTTGTACACACCACACCTTGAGTATTGTGTGCAGTTTTGGTCTCCTAATCTGAGGAAGGACATTCTTGCTATTGAGGGAGTGTAGCGAAGGTTCACCAGACTGATTTCCGGGATGGCTGGACAGACATATGAAGAAAAATTGGATCGACTAGGCTTATATTCACTGGAATTTAGAAGAATGAGAGGGGATCTCATAGAAACATATAAAATTCTGATGGCATTGGACAGGTTAGATGCAGGAAGAATTTTCCTGATGTTGGGAAAATCCAGAACCAGGGGTCACAGTCTAAGGATAAGGGATAAGCCATTTAGGACCGAGATAAGGAGAAACTTCTTTACTCAGAGAATTGTGAACCTGTGGAATTTTCTACCACAGAAAGTTGTTGAGGCCAGTTCGTCAGATATATTCAAAGAGGGCTTATTACAGGAAAATTCTAAAGGTTCAAAGTGTGTTAAAAAGACAAGCCTGAAGGCTCTGTGCCTTAATGCGAGGAGTATTCGGAATAAGGTCGACGAATTAACTGTGCAGATAGCAGTTAATCAATATGATGTAATTGGCATCACAGAGACATGGCTCCAGAGTGACCAAGGCTGGGAACTCCAGGGGTATTCAACATTTAGGAAGGATAGAGAGAAAGGAAAAGGAGGCGGGGTGGCATTGCTGTTTAAAGAGGAAATTAATGCAATAGTAAGGAAGGACATTGGCTTGGATGATATGGAATCGGTATGGTTGAGCTACGGAATACCAAAGGACAGAAAACGCTGCTGGGAGTTGTTTAGAGACCACCAAACAGTTGTAATGAGGCTGGGGACAGCATCAAACAAAAAATAAAGGTACAGCAGTTATCATGGGCGACTTTAATTTATATATAGATTGGGCTAACTAAACTGGTAGCAATGCGGTGGAGGAGGATTTCCTTGAATATATTAGGGATGGTTTTCTTCACCAATATGTCGAGGAACCCACTAGAGAGCTGGCCATCCTAGACTGGGTGATGTGTAATGAGAAGGGACTAATTAGAAATCTTGTTGTGCGAAGCCCCTTGGGGAAGAGTGACCATAATATGGTAGAATTCTTTATTAAGATGGAGAGTGACACAGTTAATTCAGAAACTAGGGTCCTGAACTTAAGAAAAGCTAACTTCGACGGTATGAGGCGTGAATTGGCTAGAATAGACTGTCAAATGATACTTAAAGGGTTGACGGTGAATAGGCAATGGCAAACATTTATAGATCACATGGATAAACATCAACAATTGTACATCCCTGTCTGGAGTAAAAGTAAAACAGGGAATGTGGCTCAACTGTGGCTAACAAGCGAAATTAAGGACAGTGTTAGATCCAAGGAAGAGGCATATAAATTGGCCAGAAAAAGCAGCAAACCTGAGGACTGGGAGAAATTTAGAATTCAACAGAGGAGGACAATGGGTTTAATAAGGAGGGGGAAAATAGAGTATGAGAGGAAGCTTGCCGGGAACATAAAAACTGACTGGAAAAGCTTCTATAGATATGTGAAGAGAAAAAGATTAGTGAAGACAACCGTAGGTCCCTTGCAGTCAGACTCAGGTGAATTTATAATGGGGAACAAAGAAATGGCAGACCAATTGAACAAATACTTGGGTTCTGTCTTCACGAAGGAAGACACAAATAACCTTCCGGAAGTACTAGGGGACCGAGGCTCCAGTGAGAAGGAGGAACTGAAGGATATCCTTATTCGGCAGGAAATTATGTTGGGGAAATTGATGGGATTGAATGCCGATAAATCCCCGGGGTCTGACTGTCTGCATCCCAGAGTATTTAAGGAAGTGGCTCTTGAAATAGTGGATGCATTGGTGATCATTGTCCAACAGTCTATCGACTCTGGATCAGTTCCTATGGACTGGAGGGTAGCTAATGTAACACCACTTTTTCAGAAAGGAGGGAGAGAGAAAATGGGTAATTATAGACCGGTTAGCCTGACATCAGTAGTGGGAAAATGTTGGAATCAATTATTAAGGATGAAATAGCAGCGCATTTGGAAAGCAGTGACAGGATCAGTCTAAGTCAGCATGGATTTATGAAGGGGAAGTCCTGCTTGACAAATCTTCTGGAATTTTTTGAGGATATAACTAGTAGAGTGGACAAGGGAGAACCAGTGGATGTGGTGTATTTGGACTTTCAAAAGGCCTTTGACAAGGTAGCACATAACAGATTGGTGCAAAATCAAAGCACATGGTATTAGGGGTAACGTACTGGTGTGGATAGAGAATTGGTTGGCAGACAGGAAGCAGAGAGTCTGGATAAACAGGTCCTTTTTGGAACGGGAAGCAGTGACTAGTGGGGTGCCTCAGGGCTCAGTGCTGGAACCCCAGCTCTGTACAATACATTAATAATTTAGATGAAGGAATTGAGTGTAATATCTGCACGTTTGCAGATGACACTAAACTGGGTGGCGGTGTGAGCTGTGAGGAAGACGTTAAGAGGCTGCAGGGTGACTTGGACAGTTAGGTGAGTGGGCAAATGCATGGCAGATTCTGTATAATGTGGATAAATGTGAGGTTATCCACTTTGGTGGCAAAAAACACAAAGGCAGAATATTATCTGAATGGCGGCAGATTAGGAAAAGGGGAGGTGCAACGAGACCTGGGTGTCATGGTTCATCAGTCATTGAAAGTTGGCATGCAGGTACAGCAGGCAGTGAAGAAGGCAAATTGCATGTTGGCCTTCATAGCTAGGGGATTTGAGTATAGGAGCAGGGAGGTCTTACTGCAGTTGTACAGGGCCTTGGTAAGGTCTCACCTGGAATATTGTGTTCAGTTTTGGTCTCCTAGTCTGAGGAAGGACGTTCTTGCTATTGAGGGAGTGCAGCGAAGGTTCATCAGACTGGTTCCAGGGATGACTGGACTGACATATGAGGAGAGACTGGATCAATTGGGCCTTTATACACTGGAGTTTAGAAGGATGAAAGGGGATCTCATAGAAACGTATAAGATTCTGACGAGACTGGACAGGTTAGATGCGGGAAGAATGTGACCGATCTTGTAGAAGTCCAGAACCAGGGGACACAGTCTTAGGATAATGGGTAGGCCATTTAGGACTGAGATGAGAAGAAACTTCTTCACTCAGAGAGTTGTTAACCTGTGGAATTCCCTGCCGCAGAGAATTGTTGATGCCAGTTCATTGGATATATTCAAGAGGGAGTTAGATATGACCCTTACAGCTAAAGGGATCAAGGGGTATGGAGAGAAAGCAGGAAAGGGGTACTGAGGGAATGATCAGCCATGATCTTATTGATTGGTGGTGCAGGCTTGAAGGGCCTAATGGCCTACTCCTGCACCTATTTTCTATGTTTCTATGTTTCTATGACACATGGATGACACCCAGAACCCACACAACCCTCACTACAACCTCCAACCGTCCACTGCTGACCACCTCCCAATGTCGTGGCAATAAGGACTTGGGGGTCCACAGGGAGAGAGCCATTCCCAAGCAAAGAGAAAGTGCAAGGGCTTTGGGCACTCAAGTCGAGGGCCAGAGCACACAGTGCAAAAGCCTGTGGCACAAGACTTAGGGGGGAGTGTTTTTGTGTATGTATAATGTATGTACTGTAACACTAGACCACTGAATGTATCTTCACACTGTATACACCATACCTATACCACCAGAGGGTGCTATTGGTGGAGACCTACGGGTCACCTGCACACTGCAGGTAACCAAGTATAAAAGGGAGCTCACCTCATTGTGTCCTCACTCAAGGAGCTGCAATAAACGGACTAAGGTCACTGAAGTTCAAGTACAATATCCTTACCTCGTGGCTGCACTATTAGAGTGCTTGCATATACTACAAACATGTACTTTGCAGAGCTGATTTCCTTAATGTGTTCGAAATGGCCCAGTGTTCGCAGTATGCCTTAATACACTTAAATTTGTGGACTGTGGCGTGCGGATTTGGCAAGGTCAGATCATTCAAATAATTGTAATATGCTACCTTCCTAACCACTGTGTGTGCAAAGATTGCTATGACAACAGTGAGACAGAGGGAATGAAAAAGGAGGCAAAAGCAAAAGACAGAAAGGAGACGAGGAAAATTGAAGGGTAGAGAAACCCAAGGCAAAGAACAAAAAGGGCCACTGTACAGCAAAATTCTAAAAGGACAAAGGGTGTTAAAAAAACAAGCCTGAAGGCTTTGTGTCTTAATGCAAGAAGTATCCGCAATAAGGTGGATGAATTAACTGTGCAAATAGATGTTAACAAATATGATGTGATTGGGATTACGGAGATGTGGCTCCAGGATGATCAGGGCTGGGAACTCAACATCCAGGGGTATTCAACATTCAGGAAGGATAGAATAAATGGAAAAGGAGGTGGAGTAGCATTGCTGGTTAAAGGGGAGATGAATGCAATAGTTAGGAAAGACATTAGCTTGGATGATGTGGAATCTATATGGGTAGAGCTGCAGAACACCAAAGGGCAAAAAACGTTAGTGGGAGTTGTGTACAGACCTCCAAACAGTAGTAGTGATGTTGGGGAGGGCATCAAACAGGAAATTAGGGGTGCATGCAATAAAGGTGCAGCAGTTATAATGGGTGACTTTAATATGCACATAGATTGGGCTAACCAAACTGGAAGCAATACGGTGGAGGAGGATTTCCTGGAGTGCATAAGGGATGGTTTTCTAGACCAATATGTCGAGGAACCAACTAGGGGGAAGGCCATCTTAGACTGAGTGTTGTGTAATGAGAGAGGATTAATTAGCAATCTCATTGTGCGAGGCCCCCTGGGGAAGAGTGACCATAATATGGTGGAATTCTGCATTAGGGTGGAGAATGAAACAGTTAATTCAGAGACCATGGCCCAGAACTTAAAGAAGGGTAACTTTGAAGGTATGAGGCATGAATTGGCTAGGATAGATTGGTGAATGATACTTAAGGGGTTGACTGTGGATGGGCAATGGCAGACATTTAGAGACCGCATGGATGAACTACAACAATTGTACATTCCTGTCTGGCGTAAAAATAAAAAAGGGAAGGTGGCTCAACTGTGGCTATCAAGGGAAATCAGGGATAATATTAAAGCCAAGGAAGTGGCATACAAATTGGCCAGAAATAGCAGCGAACCCGGGGACTGGGAGAAATTTAGAACTCAGCAGAGGAGGACAAAGGGTTTGATTAGGGCAGGGAAAATGGAGTACGAGAAGAAGCTTGCAGGGAACATTAAGGCGGATTGCAAAAGTTTCCATAGATATGTAAAGAGAAAAACGTTAGTAAAGACAAACATAGGTCCCCTGCAGTCAGAATCAGGGGAAGTCATAATGGGGAACAAAGAAATGGCAGACCAATTGAACAAGTACTTTGGTTCGGTATTCACTAAGGAGGACACAAACAACCTTCCGGATATAAAAGGGGTCAGAGGAACTGAGGGAAATCCTTATTATTCGGGAAATGGTGTTGGGGAAATTGATGGGATTGAAGGCCGATAAATCCCCAGGGCCTGATGGACTGCATCCCAGAGTACTTAAGGAGGTGGCCTTGGAAATAGCGGATTCATTGACAGTCATTTTCCAACATTCCATTGACTCTGGATCAGTTCCTATCGAGTGGAGGGTAGCCAATGTAACCCCACTTTTTAAAAAAGGAAGGAGAGAGAAAACAGGGAATTATAGACTGGTCAGCCTGACCTCAGTAGTGGGTAAAATGATGGAATCAATTATTAAGGATGTCATAGCAGCGCATTTGGAAAAAGGTGACATGATAGGTCCAAGTCAGCATGGATTTGTGAAAGGGAAATCATGCTTGACAAATCTTCTGGAATTTTTTGAGGATGTTTCCAGTGAAGTGGACAAGGGAGAACCAGTTGATGTGGTATATTTGGACTTTCAGAAGGCTTTCGACAAGGTCCCACACAAGAGATTAATGTGCAAAGTTAAAGCACATGGGATTGGGGGTAGTGTGCTACGTAGATTGAGAACTGGTTGTCAGACAGGAAGCAAAGAGTAGGAGTAAATGGGTACTTTTCAGAATGGCAGGCAGTGACTAGTGGGGTACCGCAAGGTTCTGTGCTGGGGCCCCAGCTGTTTACAATGTACATTAGACGAGGGGATTAAATGTAGTATCTCCAAATTTGCGGATGACACTAAGTTGGGTGGCAGTGTGAGCTGCGAAGAGGATGCTATGAGGCTGCAGAGTGACTTGGATAGGTTAGGTAAGTGGGCAAATGCATGGCAGATGAAGTATAATGTGGATAAATGTGAGGTTATCCACTTTGGTGGTAAAAACAGAGAGACAGACTATTATCTGAATGATGACAGATTAGGAAAAGGGGAGGTGCAACGAGACCTGGGTGTCATGGTACATCAGTCATTGAAGGTTGGCATGCAGGTACAGCAGGCGGTTAAGAAAGCAAATGGCATGTTGGCCTTCATAGCGAGGGGATTTGAGTACAGAGGCAGGGAGGTGTTGCTACAGTTGTACAGGGCCTTGGTGAGGCCACACCTGGAGTATTGTGTACAGTTTTGGTCTCCTAACTTGAGGAAGGACATTCTTGCTATTGAGGGAGTGCAGCGAAGATTCACCAGACTGATTCCCGGGATGGTGGGACTGACCTATCAAGAAAGACTGGATCAACTGGGCTTGTATTCACTGGAGTTCAGAAGAATGAGAGGGGACCTCATAGAAACGTTTAAAATTCTGACGGGTTTAGACGGTTTGATGCAGGAAGAATGTTCCCAATGTTGGGGAAGTCCTGAACCAGGGGTCACAGTCTAAGGATAAGGGGTAAGCCATTTAGGACCGAGATGAGGAGAAACTTCTTCACCCAGAGAGTGGTGAACCTGTGGAATTCTCTACCACAGAAAGTAGTTGAGGCCAATTCACTAAATATATTCAAAAGGGAGTTAGATGAAGTCCTTACTACTAGGGGGATCAAGGGGTATTGCGAGAAAGCAGGAAGGGGGTACTGAAGTTGCATGTTCAGCCATGAACTCATTGAATGGCGGTGCAGGCTAGAAGGGCTGAATGGCCTACTCCTGCACCTATTTTCTATGTTTCTATGTAACTAGTGGGTGGAGAATGTAGAGTGCAGCAGCTCTTTGAAGAGCTGCTGCTTTTAAAGAACTTTTGTTCCTTTCTTTTGCTGCTGACTATTGTGACTGCTGGAAAGAGGATGGATAGACAACCAAGGCCAAGTGCCAGAACTGCATTCTTTGATGACGAGATGGCAGAATTATTGCTGGAGGAGGTGTAACAATGGAAGGTGTCTGTCTTCGGATCGGAGGAGCCCTCCTATCTGAGCCGTGAGCAGCAAATATGGAAGGAAATTGCCAAAAGATTAAATGTAGTCTCCTATATCCATAAGTTGTGGCAGCAGATTAGAAGAAGTACCAGTCTACCTATTCCATGAAATAGTGCTGGTATAATGGACTTGCTGCTGCCAGGATATTGCTTATTCATCTGTATTATTCTGTTCCTGTGGTTCGACCCCATCTGTACATCAATGGAATGAAAGCATATCCTGTTCAAACATGACAGTGAATGGCAGCCGGTTATTCCTCTTTGGTGGATATCAGGGCCTAGTTTCACATTGTTCTCACCTGATGTAAACACACACACATTTTCTAGCATGATAGCAATCTGGAATGGTTGCTATGAACTCTGATTTTTCTTTTCCTCTGCCCAGGAGCTCTAATGTTAATTATAACACTCGATCTGTATCCCAGATGAGATCAATAAATTCAGAACAGGTGAGGATTTGAAACTGGAATCTTCTGGTCTCTTTGATTCAGTTTCACATTAGTCAAGCAACTTGCTAACGTTTTTGGTTCTCTAATGACACTGCATTGTAACAAAAGTAATGCAGAAAATACACTGCTGCTCTAATGGAGTCTATTAACGCATGTTGACAAGTTTATCCAGTGAACGTCTAAGACATACAGTGGTCTAAGTTTAATATCCTTGCACCCATTTTATGGGCCTCAAACAGGCTCAACAGTAATTAATTTAGCAGTACCAACACACTTTAGCAGAAGCCCACACCCAATCTGCACCAGAGTTCCACTGTTAAATTGGTTGGGGGCTTATTTTAGGCAGCTCTGATGCCTACTTGAAATGATTACAAGCTGATAGTATTGAAATATTATTGCAATGCACAAGCTCCAACTGGCATTTCTTGGCCTTAAGTAGCCTAACCAATGCACATAAAAGGACTGCTGGAGGCCACTCAAGAAAGGACCAAACTATTTTGTGCTCCTCCTGGCACCACAAAACAACTGTAGGGCACTACTGGCCCATTTTCGCACCCACCTCTCCCTATGTGCTTCCCCCCGGCGCTCTCCTCCCAGACTTACGTCTGGGCCTCGGCATTGGCCGAAATTTGCAAGGCCCCAACAGGCAAGCTGTGTCGGGGTGCCTAATTTGTGCCCGCAGCTCTCTTAGTTTATTTTGGTGAGTCCCGAGGATGAATTAATAGTACACCACCAGAACTGCGCCTGGTTTGGTGGATCTCAAGAATTTAGGCCACACATATCATGCCAGTCCCAGATTCGATCTCTCGTCTGTAATATGTTAACTGATCTCAGCTGGGATAATGATAGGGATAGCGCAGTTGGCTTCAGTTCTGCGCAAGAAGTGTATAATCAATTTGGGTTAATGCGCTCGATTATTATTCAACAACCCCTACCGGAAGTGCGAGTGTGTGGATGACAGTGAGGACAAGATTAGACTTGGCTGTGATGCCTCACAGTTGAATAGAATGCTGGCTCTCCTCTGGGATCATATTTGGATAATAGGCAAGGTATTGGAAATGCGTGCAGCACACACGGGTCTATATATATAAGAACATAAGTAATGGGAGCAGGAGTAGTTCATTTGGCCCCTCGAGCCTGCTCCACCATGGCTGATCTGATCATGGGCTCAACTCCACTTTCATGTCCACTCCCCATAACCCTTGACTCCCCTATCATTTAAAAATCTGTCTTTCTCTACCTTAAATATATTCAATGACCCAGCCTCAACAGCTCTCTGTGGTAGAGAATTCCAAAGATTCACGATCCTTTGAGAGAAAAAAATCCTCCTCATCGTTTTAAATGTGCGACCCCTTATTCTGATCTAATGCCCCCTAGTTCTAGATTCCCCCAGGAGGGGAAACATCATCTCTGCATCTACCTGGTCCAACCCCCTTGGAATCTTATATGTTTCAATACGATCAGCTCTCATTCTTCTAAACTCCAATGAGCCCAACTTGCTAAACCTTTCTTCATAAGACAACCCCTTCATTTTAGGAACCAACCTAGTGAACCTTCTCTGAACTGCCTCCAATGTAAATATATCCCTCCAAGGCCGTAGTAATACCTGCCCTCCTGTATGGCTCAGAGACATGGACCATGTACTGTAGACACCTCAAGTTGCTGGAGAAATACCACCAGCGATGTCTCCGCAAGATCCTGCAAATCCCCTGGGACGACAGATGCACAAACATTAGCGTCCTCATCCAGGCCAACATCCTCAGCATTGAAGCACTGACCACACTTGATCAGCTCCGCTGGGCAGGCGACATAGTTCGCATGCCAGACACGAGACTCCCAAAGCAAGCGCTCTACTCGGAACTCGTCCACGGCAAACCAGCCAAAGGCAGGCAGAGGAAACGTTACAAGGATACCCTCAAAGCCTCCCTGATAAAGTGCGACATCCCCACTGACACCTGGGAGTCCTTGGCCATAGACTGCCCTAAGTGGAGGAAGTGCATTCGGGAGGGCGCTGAGCTCCTCGAGTATCGTCGCCGAGAGCATGCAGAAATCAAGCACAGGCAGCGGAAGAAGCGTGCCGCAAACCAGGCTCCCTGCCCACCCTTTCCCTCAACGACTATCTGTTCGACCTGTGACAAAGACTGTGTTCTCGCATTGGACTGTACAGCCACCTAAGAACTCATGCTAAGAGTGGAAGCAAGTCTTCCTGTATTCCGAGGGACTGCCTATGATGATGATGATCCCTCCTTAATTAACGAGACCAAAACTGTACACAGTACTCCAGGTGTGGTCTCATCAACGCCCTGTACAGTTCAAGGGATGAAATGTTGGAAGGATCATCAAACGAGGCCATATGGGTCGAACTGAAAAATAAAAAATGGGCGATCACACTGTTAGGCATGTACTATAGACCCCCAAACAGTGAGAGGGAGACAGAAGAGCAAATATGTAGGCAAATTTCTGAGCAGTGCAAAACTTATTGGCCAGTAATAGTAGGGGATTTCAATTTTCCTAATATTAATTGGGACAACATTATTGTGAAGGGTATAGAGCGTGCAGAATTCCTAAAATGCATTCAAGAGAACTTTTTAAGCCAGCATGTCACAACAGGAGAGGGTGGTTCTGGATTTAGTTTTCAGGAATGAAGCTGGGCAGGTGGAAGGAGTATCAGTGGGAGAGCATTTAGGTGCTAGTGACCGTAATTCAGTTAGATTTAAGGTAGTTATGGAAAAGGATGAGGTTAGACCAGAAATAAAACTTCTAAATTGGGGAAAAGCCAACTTTACTGAGCTGAGAGGTGATTTAGCCATAGTGGACTGGAAACAGCTACTTGAAGGTAAATCAGTGTCGGAGCAGTGGGAAGTATTCAAAGAGGAGATCCGCAGGGTTCAGGCCAAATATGTACCCTTAAAGGAAAAGGGTAGGACTAACAAATCTAGAACCCCTTGGATGTCTAGGGACATACAGGGTAGGATAAAGAAAAAAAGAGAAGCTTATGACATATACCGAAGGTTAAATACTGCAGAATATCCCTCGGACTTTCTATTCTCGAGAGATTTTGCAGTATTTAGCCTTCAGTATCTATCATAAGCTTGCCTTTTTTTCTTTATCCTACCCTGGACTTTCTATACTCCTCGAGTGAGATCAAAAGGGTTATTAGGAAAGCAAAGAGAGAACATGAAAAATTATTGGCAAGTAAAATCAAGGAAAAGCCAAAAATGTTTTATAAGTATATTAAGGGCAAGAGGATAACTAAAGAAAGGGTAGGGCCTATTAGAGACCATGAGATTAATCTGTGTGTGGAGGCGGAAGATGTGGGTATGGTTCTTAATAAATACTTTGCGTCTGTTTTCACAAAAGAGAGGGGTGATGCAGACACTGCTATTGAGGAGGAGGAGTGTGAAATATTAGATGAAATAAACATACAGAGAGAGGAGGTATTAAGAGGTTTAGCAGCTTTGAAAGTGGATAAGTCCCCAGGCCCAGATGAAATGTATCCCAGGCTGTTAAGTGAAGCAAAAGAGGAAATAGCAGAGGCTTTGACCATCATTTTCCAATCCTCTCTGGCTTCAGGTGTGGTGCCAGAGGACTGGAGGACTGCGAATGTGGTACCTTTGTTTAAGAAGGGTGAAAGAGATAGACTGAGTAATTACAGGCCAGTCAGCCTAACATCAGTTATGGGAAAATTATTGGAAACATTCCTGAAGGACAGGATAAATCTACATTTTGAAAGACACAGGTTAATCAGGGACAGTCAACACGGATTTGTTAAGGGAAGGTCATGTCTGACTAACTTGATTGAATTTTTCGAGGAGGTAACCAGGAGAGTAGAAGAGGGCAGTACATAAGAAGTACTGTATATGAATTTTAGCAAAGCCCATGGGATCCAGGGCAAAGTGGCAAGTTGGATACAAAATTGGCTCAGAGGCAGGAAGAAATGGTTAATGGTTAATGGGTGTTTTTGTGACTGGAAGGCTGTTTCCAGTGGGGTTCCGCAGGGCTCAGTGCCAGGTCCCTTGATTTTTGTGGTATACATCAATGATCTAGACTTGAATGTAGGGGGTATGATTAAGAAGTTTGCAGATGATACAAAAATAGGCTGTGTGGTTGATAATGAAGAAGAAAGCTGCGAACTGCAGGAAGATATCAATCAACTGGTCAGGTGGGCAGAACAGTGGCAAATGGAATTTAATCCAGAGAAGTTTGAGGTATTGCATTTGGCAAGGGCTAACAAGGAAAGGGAATACGCATTAAATGGTAGGACATTGAGAATTGCAGAGGAACAAAGAGACCTTGGAGTGCATGTCCACAGATCCATGAAGGTAGCAGGCCAGGTAGATAAGGTGGTTAAGCAGGCATATGGAATACTTGCCTTTATTAACCAATACATAGAATATAAGAGCAGGTGGGTTATGCTTGAGCTGTATAAAACATTGGTTAGGCCACAGCTAGAATACTGCATGCAGTTCTGGTCACCGCATTACGGGAAGGACGTGATTGCACTGGAGAGGGTACAGAGGAGATTTACGAGGATGTTGCCAGGAGTGGAGAATCTTAGCTATGAGGACAGATTGGATAGGCTGGGTTTGATTTCCTTGGAACAGAGGAGGCTGAGGGGAGACCTCATTCAGGTGTATAAAATTATGAGGGGCCTAGATATAGTGGATAGAAAGGACCTATTTCCCTTAGCTGAGGGGTCAACAACCAGGGGGCATAAATTTAAAATAATTGGTAGAAGGTTTAGAGGGGATTTGAGGGGAAATTTCCTCACACAGGTGATTGTGGGGGTCTGGAACTCACTGCCTGAAAGGGTGGTGGAGGCAGAAACTCTCACCACATTTAAAAAGTACTTGGATGTGAACTTGAAGTGTCGTAACCTGCAGGGTTACTGACCTAGAGCTGGAAAGTGGGATAAGGCTGGATTGCCTCTTGTTGGCCGGCGTGGACATGATGGCCCGAAATGGCCTCCTTCCGTGTTGTAAACTTCTACGATTCTGTGATTCTACTTCCCTACTTTTATACTCCATCCTCCTTGCAATAAAGGCCAACATTCTATTTGCCTTCCTAATTACTTGCTGTACCTGCATGCTAACATTTTGTGCTTCATGTACAAGGATCCCCAGATCCCTCTATACCACAGCATTTTGTCGTCTTTCTCCATTTAAATAATAATTTGCTTTTTTATTCTTCCTACCAAAGTGGATAACCTCACAGTTTCCCACATTATACTCCATCTATCAAATTTTTGCCCATTCACTTAACCTATCTAATTTTTTGCAGACTCTTTGTGTCCTCATCACAACTTGTTTTCCCACCTATCTATCTATCATCAGCGAGTTTGGCTACAGTACCATCGGTCCCTTCGTCCAAGTCATTAATAGTTTGTAAATAGTTGGGGTCCAGCACTGATCCCTGTGGCACCCCACTAGTTACAGTTTGCCAACCTGAAAATGACCCATTGATCCCGACTCTTGTTTTCTGTTGGTTAGCCAATCCTCTATCCATGCTAACACATTTCCCCCAACCCCAGTAATCTTTTATGTGGCACCTTATCGAATGTCTTCTGGAAATCCAAATACACGACATCTACTGGTTCCCCTTTATCCACTTTGCTCGTTACATCCTCAAAGAACTTTAGCAAATTTCTCAAACATGATTTCCCTTTCATAAAACCATGCTGACTCTGCTTGCTTGTATTATGAATTTCTAAATGTCCTGCCACTACTTCCTCAATAATGGACTCCAGCATTTTCCCAATGACAGATGTTAGGCTAATTGGTCTATAGTTTCCTACTTTCTGTTTCCCTCCTTTCTTGAATAGGAATGTTATATTTGCAGTTTTCCAATCCGCTGGGACCTCCCCAGAATCTAGGGAATTTTGGTAGATTACAACCACTGCATCCATTATCTCTGCAGCCACATCTTTTAAGACTCTAGGATACAGGCCATCAGGTCCAGGGGCTTGTTAACCTTTAGTCCCATTCGTTTGTCTAGTGCTTTTTCTCTAGTGATATTGATTGTTTTAAGTTCCCCCCTCCCCTTGATTAACTATTATTATTGAGACGCTTTTAGTGTCTTCTACCATGAAGACCAATACAAAATGTTTGTTCAAGGACTCTGCCATTTTCCTGTTTCCTATTATTAATTCCCCAATCTGATCCTCTAAGGGGCCAATATTTACGTTAGCTGCACTCTTCCTTTTTATATATCTGTAGAAGCTCTAACTCTCTGTTTTTATATTTCTTGCTAGTTTACTCTCATAATCTATCTCTCTCTTTATTATTTTTTTTGTCGTCTTTTGCTGGTTTCTAAAAAATTCCCAATCCTCTGGCCTCCCACTAATCTTTGCAACATTGTATGCCATTGCTTTCAATTTGATACCATCCTTAACATTCTTAGTTAGCCACGGATAGTTCATCCTTCTCTTAGAGTCTTTCTTTCTCACTGGAATATATCTTTGCTGAGAGTTATGAAATATCTCCTTAAATGTCTGCCACTGCTTTTCTACTGTCTTACCCTTTAATCTATTTTCCCAGTTCACTTTAGCCAACTCTGACTTCATACCATTGAAATTGCTTTATTTAAGTTAAGGGCACTAGTTTGAGACCCAAGTTTCTCACCCTCAAACTGAATTTGAAATTCTAACATGCTTTGATCACTCTTCCCTAGAGAATTCTTTATTACGAAATCATTATATCATTACACATTACTGGATCTAAAATAGTCTGCTCCCTGGTTGGTTCCACAAGTATTGTTCTAAGAAACTATTCCAAATACACTCTATGAACTCCTCCTGAAAACTATCGTTGCCAATATGATTTGTCCAATCTATATGAAGTTTAAAATCGCACATGATTATTGCTGTACCTTTCATACAAGCCTTCATTATTTCTTGATTTATACTCTGTCCTACAGTGTAGCTACTGTTAGGGGGCCTATAGAGACCTTGGGAGCCTCTTATCAACAAAGGCAGACATTGATGACAAGATTCAACACCGCCTCCAGTGCGCTAGTGCAGCCTTCGGCCGCTTGAGGAAAAGAGTGTTCGAAGGCCAGGCCCTCAAATCTGCCACCAAGCTCATGGTCTACAGGGCTGTAGTAATACCTGCCCTCCTGTATGGCTCAGAGACATGGACCATGGACAGTAGACACCTCAAGTCGCTGGAGAAATACCACCAACGGTATCTCCGCAAGGTTCTGCAAATCCCCTGGGAGGACAGACGCACCAATGTTAGTTTCTTCAACCAGGCCAACATCCCCGGCATTGAAACACTGACCACACTCGATCAGCTCCGCTGGGCAGGCCACATTGTTCGCATGCCTGACACGAGACTCCCAAAACAAGCGCTCTACTCGGAACTCCTTCACGGCAAACGAGCCAAAGGTGGGCAGAGGAAACATTTCAAGGACACCCTCAAAGCCTCCTTGATGAAGTGCAACATCCCTACTGACACCTGGAAGTCCCTGGACAAAGACCGTCCTAAGTGGAGGAAGTGCACCTCAAATCTCATCGACGAGAGCATGCAGAAACCAAGCGCAGGCAGCGGAAAGAGCGTGCGGCAAACCAGTCCAACCCACCCTTTCCCTCAGCGACCGTCTGTCCCACCTGTGACAGGGACTGTGGTTCTCGTATTGGACTGTTCAGTCACCTAAGAACTCATTTTTAGAGTGAAAGTAAGTCTCGATTCTGAGGGACTGCCTATGATGATGATAGAGTACTCCACCAGTGACTTCTTCCCCTTATTATTTCTTATCTCCACACAAACTGATTCTACATCTTGATCTTCTGAGCCAATATGATTTCTCACTACTGCACTGATCTCATCCTTTATTAACACAGCTACCCCACCTCCTTTTCCTTCCTGCCTATCCTTCCAAAATGTCAAATAGCCTTGAATATTTAGTTTCCAACCTTGGTCACCTTGCAACCGCGCCTCAGTAATGGCTATCAGATCATACCCATTTATTTCTATTTGTGTCATCAATAATATCTTATTACAAATGCTGCGTGCATTTAGATAAAGAGCTTTTAATATGTTTTCAGGAGAGGAAGGAAGGGGTGAAAATTGTGGAGAAAAATATTCTTATCTTAAAATGAAGAAATGTTTAAAAACCTGCGTTGCTTGAAGATTAATAGCAGATAATTTGCTTCTTTCAGTTTGAGTTTGCTGTCATCAGAACATTATCTATTGTTTCAAATGACACAGTTGCTCTGTAGCTAATTAGTTATATTGATATAAAAATGATGCTTTACAGATGCAATATTTATTTATCAGTATATAATAGCAAATAGATTAGATTTTAGAGCTAGCATCACTGAATAAATCTGATAATAAATAATAAGAACAAGAACAGTAAGGAATTAAATCTAAAAGTAACAGTGCATTTGTATGATTATATAAAGTGAATAGGAAATGTATTAAGGGCTATTTTATTGTTGAAGCGACTGCTGATTTTTTTTCAGTTTTCAGTCTCATGAATGTGAAGTACTGTTCCTTTGAACTCAGTTTTACTAAGGAATCAAATTTAAAATGAAATATAATCAGAAGCTGAGCTTTAAAAGGGATTAATTATTTTGGATATTATAATCAAAGATTTGAAAATTGCTTTTATTTAAACTGCCCTCGTACCATTTAATTTGTTCTGCAGTGAATAACATAGCAGAACAGAAACAATGTTGACCTATACTGTTGCTGTGTGTATTGGAGATGCAGTATTTCAGGTGCAAGGGAAATTTTTCACACATGATAATGTGCCAGCGACATTTCTGCTTCTGATTATTAATTACCTGTGAGGGTTTGTAAAAGCTGAAAATGCTGGAAATACTCTACCTGAAACATTAACCTGTCTTTTCTCTTTTCAGTTTCTGATGTACCAACTGTGTATTTCCAACATTTTCTGTATTATTTCAGCTTACAAGTATTTGCAGCATCTTTACACCTCCTTGTGGGAAGATAATTCACAACATCAAGTATACAAGTGGCTACAAAAGAGGATCCATACATCCCCCCAACACTATTCTGTTAAACCACCAAGACTATCATCAAGGGCCATATTATTCCTTTCTCCTGCCAAAAGGAGAAATTATTGCAAATCCATGGAGCTAAAAACCTGAAACAAAAGTACCAATCTAACAGCAGTGATTCCTGATCCAGATCCTGGCTTAACTGAGTTGGGAGTTCCGGGGACCAGAGGTTATACTCACTACTGTGCCTTCTGCAGTTTGGTGGTTTGTTTCTTCTATCTTCGGTGTCTTCGGACACTGGTTTTCCTTCAGTCTCAAGAGGCTTGCTGGTTGTTGGATCACGAGGGCAGGGAACCACCCACACTACGTCAGAAACCCCTTTTTATAGCCAGATTATCCAGTCCGCCTCTCCTGCTGAAATTGATTCTTCCCATTGGTGGGCTTTGTGATTTTGAAAAATGCAGCAGTTTTAGATTATTGCGGGTTTTTTCCACTGATGTTAACCTACTCAAGGTTTGAGTGGGTGTTGATTGCGTTGGCCTCCTGTAGCCATTGTGTAGGCCCTTGGGTTGTTTTGGGTTCCCTGGTTTCTGAAGGTCTGCATAATTTTCCTCCAATTCAGTTTTTCTAACTTACTCAAGGTTTGAGTAGGTGTTAATTGGGTTGGCCTCCTGTAGCCATTGTGTAGGCCCTTGGTTTGTTTTGGGTTCCCTAGTTTTCTGAAGGTCTGCATAATTTCTTTCCATAGTGTAAACATGGGGAAGACAATAGCCCGATAATGGCTATCGGTCAGTCCCACAGTTTTCGAGCAAGTGCTCTCCCATTGGCTTGAGAGCCCCATGCTTTGGGCTGACTCTGTCCCACCATTGGCCCTCCAGTGTCCTCCTCCATCCAATCACTGCTCTACCAATGTCAAACCGTCTCGGTTTCAATTCACAGCACAGACCGATCCCCTTTTCCTTCTGGGTAAAATGAGGGGGTTTTCGTCCTCCCCGACACTTCATCCAAGTCATTAATATAGATTGTAATAGTTGTGGCCCCAGCACCGATCCCTGCGGCATCCAACTAGTCACTGTTTGCCAACCAAAAAATTACCCATTTATCCCAATTCTCTGTTTTCTGTTAGTTAGCCAATCCGCTATCCCTGATAATATATTACCCTCAACCCCGTGAACTTTTATCTTGTGCAGTAACCTCTTATGTGGCACCTTATCAAATGCCTTCGAGAAATCCAAATACACCACATCCACTGGTTCCCCCTTATCCGCCCTGCAATCTTACATCCTTAAAGAACTCCAGCAAGACAGAGGCTACGTATTCTGTGGCAAGTGGAAATTCCAGCACTCATGAAGCGGGATTACTGCTGCAGCACCTGAAGTGATAGGGGCCATATTAAAGGGTGAGAAGAACCTAAAGCCTCCCAGTGAAGGCCTATAGGCTGCTTTGCTCATCTATGCATGATTTTGCCAAGACAGCATGTAGATGAAGAAGAGAAGGGGGCCAAGGATAGGTCCTTGGGGACTCCAGAGGTGATTGTGTGAGGCAGGATGAGAAGCCATTACTGCAGATACTATATCGATGATATCGATGATTGGATTGTTAAGAGTTGCAACAAGTGAGGACAGTCCCACTGAGCTGAACAATGGAGGAGAGCCATTGAAGGAGCATGGTGTAGTCAACTGTGTCAAAGGCTGTCGAGAGGTCGAGGGGTAATGCCTGGTGGGTGAGGTTAGTGGGATGCAAAGGAGGTTGGTGAGGGTAGCTCCCAGCTGGTTTTCTGGGTGGAAGTTTAGTCATAGAAGAGGATGGAACAGTTAGGGTTACTCTTAAGGAGGCAGTGACAGGTGCCTTGATGGTGAGTTTGGAGAATGCCAAAAATGAAAAATGAGCCAAAGATTGAGAAATTAGGAAGGTGACCAAAGGTTTGGTTAAAAAGCTGCATTTTAAGGCAAGATGTAAAGGAAGAGAGGGTTGTGAAAGGCTTTAGAGACTGAATTCCAGAGAGTGGGACCGAGCCAGATGAAGTCATGGCCATCATGGAGAGATGATGGGTCGGAAATGTAAAAGATAAAATCCTAGAATTGTTTAAGAATTAATTAACTGGTTGTCATGATTGTTGTGTATTTCTGGATGGATGAACAAAATTGAGCCAAATGATCTTACTCCTCTGTAATTATCTTGTGTGGCCTGACTAGCACACTGTACAGTTTGAGCATAACTTCTGCTCTACTGTTTCATGTGAAATCCATCCCTTAATAGACAAGAACCTTAATATTCTTTTGATCCAGCCAATTATCCTGGCCCCCAGAAGGGCAGTGTTCTTAACACATGCATTCACTGCAGCAACAACCCCAATGTAATAGTACAATCTCATGTGACTAAACTGTACAGTGGCTTAATAAGATATCTGAATGTATTATTTTCTTTGAATAAAAATTTCTAACAAGAACCTTTGATGAATTTCATTATTTCCACTAATATCTCCTAAATATTCATGAAGCATGTTGAAGTTAAAAGGGTTTTATCTTTGGTTGCTATCTCTCTGCAGCAGCATTCTGTAATCATCACTATTTTATCTCCACTGTGCATAAAGCAGTTAATAAGTGAGCTCTCTGAAAGGTATCACTGCGTGCATAAAGTAGGCTGTGATTGAATTAGATTTCAAAAGCCTGTCACTGTTTATCTATTGGTGCACTTTCTGTATAAAGGATAATTGATGTTTCAAAAAGTTTTTTAAAAGTCATTTGCAACTCATTATTGCTGTAATATGCCATGGATGAAAAGGCAGTCTCAATTATTAATGAATGGCTGCTGAATTTATGTAAATGCATCATTCTATTTGTGCAGGATAGCTGAGACATTTGAGAATGCTTCATATTGGGATGATATACACAGCCATCTCATGCTGATTTTTACAGCACAGGCATGATAAGCTTGTACATTGCTGAGGACATTCTTGGAGAAGGCTCTTGAGCAGCCATCACATTGAATTACTTATATTTTTCATATCCAGCCAGGCATTCCTACTTATGAGACAGTTTGAATTAGTGCAGTGCACCAGTATAGCTAATATAGCCGTCTGCAGATAGACTTAAACAAAGTCTGGACAGGAAACACGACTGAGTTAGAAAATATTACCTGGTTTATCCACAGCATATCCAGATATTTGTTTTTTAATTGTTGAAACATTATTTACAGGAATTGTAGCATAGTGGTTATGTTACTGAACTAATAATCTGATAGGCCTGGACTAATGATCTGGAGACATGGGTTCAAATCTCACCACGGTAGCTGTGAATGCAAATTCAATTAATTAAATAAATCTGGAATAAAAAGCTAGCATCGGTAATAGTGGCCATGTAACTACTAGATTGTCATTAAAAACCCATCTGGTTCACTAATGTTCTTTATCTGCCATTCTTACTGTACATTGCTGGCCTATATGTGACTCCAGACCCACAGCAATGACATTGCAAGCCGTTCAGTTAGATCGGGATGGGCTATAAATGCTGGGCTTGTCAGCGATGCCCACATTCTGAGAATGAATTGAAAAAAACAATCAGGTACAGGGCTAGAGTTTCACCTCAAATCGCCCAGTTACCGCCCAGAAATACAAGTTTCCTCTCAAATTGCCCATTTACCACCCAGATACCGCCCAGCGCTAAATTCCACAGTCATTACCGCCGAGCGGTATTCGATACTATCCGCCCATATATTACCACCCAAAATGGAAGTTTCATCATTAAGATCCCTTTGCCACCAGACCTTAATACTGTTCTGAAAAAGCAGGTCTTACTGGATCTTAAGTGGGTGGTATAGACACAGATCTGACAGGTTTGTTTGATTTAAAAACAGATCTTTATAGTTCTCCACAGTTTGATGTATTTTTTAATGGATTGTAATATTTTTGTGTTAGGCAATAATATAAATGGTCTAATACCTTTAGTCCTTTAGTCTCTCTCATTCACTAGTCTCACTCACATTCGTCTCACTCATTCCCCAGTCTCTCCTCCCCCAGTCTCTCTGCCCCCAGTCTCAGTCTCTCTCACCCCACCATGGTCTCTCTCAGCCCCAAGTCTCTCTCCCCTCCTCAATCTCTCTCCCCCACCCCCAGTCTCTCTCCCCCTCCAGGCTCTCTCACCTCCCAGTCTGTCTCACCCCTTACAGTGATCTCACCCTCCCCCACCCACAGCGATCTCTCTCACCCCACACCCCCCACAGCGATCTCACTTTCCCCCCATAACGATCTCACTCTCTACCCACCCCCACCCCCCCACAGCGATCTGTCGCCGCCCCCCCCCACAGCGATCTCTCTCACCCCACCCCGCCACAGCGATCTCACTCTTCCCCCTCCCCACACCCCCCACAGCGATCTCACTTTCCCCCCCATAATGATCTCACTCTCTACCCGCCCCCCCCAACAGCGATCTCTGTCGCCGCTCCCCCCCCCCCCCACAGCGATCTCTCTCCCCCCCACCCCGCCACAGCGATCTCACTCTTCCCCCTCCCCACCCCACCCCACAGCGATCTCAGGCCAGCAGTCTCTGACCCTTCGTCGGTGCCTCTCGGGGGGACGGAGCTTGACAGCCGCGCGCGCGTGTGCACATCTTGGGAGCTAAAGATTCCCGAGTCGATAGGTCTCCTCTGCCGCACACCGTCGACTGCACTTCGCTCCTGCACCGCATCGCCGCCGCCGACATGGAGCACCTGAAAACCGCGAGAACGTGCACCAGTGGCCTTCCGGAGGTTGAAAAAGACGCAACCGCCGGAACACTGCTAAGGATCGGGCAGGGGTGATTGAAATGGAAAATCCAGCCCAGAAGGTTTGCTACCAAATTGCGAGATAGAGTTTCCATTAATTTTATCAGTGCAATCTGGGTGAAATCGAACCAGTGCAAACAATCGGGCAATTTTAAAGGTAAGCAACATCAAGTGTAATTGAGTTTCTGCAAACTTTAATGCCGGTCTAAAAATCATTTCGCCCGAAGCTAGCCCCGCCCGCAGACTAATGAGCATGGCAGGTTTCCGTTCAGCCATCCAAGAAGTGTCTGCAAATTGATCTCATTTTCTTCGGCACACAGGCACTAGAAGGCACATTTTAAAAGTTTTCAGCTAGAAAATTGGAGCCGTTTGCGGCATCTGTTACAGCTGGTTTGGAAGAAAAAATGGTGACCACCTCACTTCCTGGTGCCGCTATTTAGGGCGGGCCGGCAGCGCTGCCGTTTTCTGTGCTCGCTTCACATGTTTAGATGAGCCAGATCGTGACAAGTATCGGCATGCAACACTAAGTTTAAACTCAATCAGGTCTTTTATATGTCATCGCTCTTATTAATGCCCCCTTCAAAGCACACATGGCAGAACATGCATGCAGCAGTACAACAGATCTGTTGCCAGCATTTCTTAAAGGGATACAAGCAACTTTTAGGTAAGTTTAGATCTTTACTTTTGTACTGGTTTCTTTACATTTTATTGGAGTAATGGCTTGGTGTAAACATTTAAATAGTTGTTAAAGTGTGTAGGGTGTACAGGGAGTGGCTGCTGGATATTTCCAAGCCTTTGGTTCTTAAAGGAAAGCCTCTGAGAACACCACTTGTTCTAGTTGCAGCCCCATTGGCTTGCAGCATGATTTGGAGATGGATCAGAGGCAGCAAAAAAGACAAGCTGCTCGTAAAAGGAGAAGGACGAGGAGAAAAAGGAGGAAGAGCAAAAGCAGAAGAGGAAGAAGCAGAAGAGGAGGAAGTGGAAAAAGGGAGGCAACCCAGACAGCCCCTTTCTGGTCGGGATATCCGGGATCGAATCATCCGCCTGCTGTATCAGTGAACACAACCCCAATTCCCCTTTCAAAATTTATCCCACACCTTACCTTTCCTCTGTTACTGACCATCACAGCGTCTTTACTACAATGTTGCAATAAAACCCACCACAAAACAAACATGCCAATCCAACTTTATCCACATATGCATTCACTGTTACTTCAAAAAATCAACTAATCATCGTTGCGCATTCCATTAGTGAGCCTGTATCTTTGCCTATCCTAGTGCTCTTATGCAGTGCTACCCCAGTGGCTGCAGCATGGCTGGTGGAAGGCTGCTGACTTTCAATGAGGTACACTGCAGCTGGCCTTGCAGAATGATCTTGAGGAGCTGGTGGTTAGGAGTGTGACATTGAGAGGCGGTGTTTCTTCTTCACTCTCCTCTTCCTCTACTTCGTGAACCACCGACTGAGCAGGCTGGATTTGTTGGATGTCTGAAATGAGGAAGGAACAAGGGTAGTGTTATGTATGTAACTATGTAATAGTTGCCACCAGAGGGCGTGACTGTTGGAGTCCTAATGATCATCTGCACATACATGCAGAGCCAGCATAAAAGATTGGCAGCCATGTTGTTTAGGCACTCTGGAGTTGTAATAAAGAAGATTAAGGTCACACTAAGCTTAGCTCACAGTACTCAGCCTCGTGGAGTTCTTCTATGCACAACAATTGGCGACGAGTAACAGAATACGAACCTTCACGCAACCATGGCTGTCATTGGAATATTAGAAAGATTCATAGAGAGTGATGATTGGGAAGCCTTCGTCAAGCAGCTCGACCAGTACTTTGTGGCCAACAAGCTGGAAGGAGACACTAACGTGGCCAAGTGCAGGGCAGTTCTCCACACCGTCTATGGGCTTAAAATATACGACCTCATCAAGAATCTGCTCACACCAACAAAACCAACGGAGAAGGAATATACAGAGTTGTGCACGCTGGTTCGGGACCACCTCAAGCCGAAGTAGAGTATCCTCATGGTCAGATATCATTTTTACACGCACCATCGCTCCGAGGGCCAAGACGTGGCAGATTATGTCGCCGACCTGAGACGGCTCGCAGGATCTTGCGATTTTGGAACTGCGTTGGAGCAAATGCTGCGGGACTTTTTCGTGTTGAGCATCAGCCACGAGGTCATTCTTCGAAAGCTGCTGGCTGCCGAAACCCTAGACCTGAGCAGGGCCATCGCGATCGCCCAGGCATGCATGGCCACGGACTATAACACCAAACAGATATCTTTTCAACATCGAAGCTCACCGGCAAGTACTGTGCATAAAATGACGTCACTAGCAGGCCATACTGCATATGGCAGGGCCTATACTTCTGCAGCTGCAAGACCTGTAATGATTCAGAATCCGCCATCGGGGGGGTGAATGTGAATCCATTAGCACCGTGTTGGCACTGCGGGGGTAATCATCGGGCCAATCAATGTTGATTCAAGCACTGCATGTGCAAAGGCTGCACAATGATCGGGCACCTCCAGCGAATGTGTAAACGTACTGCGACATACCACGCGGCAGAGGATGATCAATCCGGTGCGGATCACGCAGCACAGGTAACTCAACCCGAGGAAGAAGTGTATGGGGTACATACCTTCACCACCAAGAGCCCTCCTATAATGCTGAAAGTTAAATTAAATGGAGTTCCAGTATCCATGGAGTTCGACACGGGAGCGAGTCAGTCAATAATGAGCCAGAAGGCTTTCGAGAAACTGTGGGACAACAAAGCACAAAGGCCCAAACTGAGCCCGCTTAATGCAAAGCTGGACCAAAGAGCTCATACCAGTCATTGGAAGTGCGCAGTGAAGGTATCGTATGATGGAGCTGTGCATGACCTATCATCGTGGATTGTTCCAGGCAATGGCCCAACGCTGTTCGGTAGAAGCTGGCTAGAAAAGATTAGATGGAATTGGAACGACATCAAAGCACTATCTTCAGTGGATGACGCCTTGTGTGCTCAAGTGCTGAGCAAGTTTCCCTCGCTATTCAAACCTGGCATCGGCAACTTCACAGGCGCCAAGGTACAGATCCATCTCGGTCCCGATGCACGGTCCGTCCATCACAAGGCTCGGGCGGTTCCGTGCATGATGAGGGAGAAAGTCGAGATCGAAGTGGACAGACTCCAATGCGAAGGAATCATATCACCAGTCGAGTTCAACAAGTGGGCCAGTCCAATTGTTCTGGTGTTGAAAAGTGATGACATGGTCAGAATCTGCGGAGACTACAAGGTAACAATTAACCTAGTCTCACTACAGGACCAGTACCCGCTGTCCAAGGCGGATGACCTGTTCGCAGCTGGGGGGGAGTCATTCACCAAGTTGGACCTAACCTCCGCCTACATGACACAGGAGCTGGCTGAATCATCGAAAAGACTGACGTGCATCAACACACACACAGGGCTGTTTATACACCACAGGTGCCCTTTTGGGATTCACCAGGCTGCAGCCATTTTCCTGAAAAATATGGAAAGTTTTCTGAAATCAGTTCCACGTACCGTTGTGTTTCTAGACAACATCCTGATCACTAGTCGTGACACCATCGAACATCTACACAATCTGGAAGAGGCTCTAAGTCGCCTAGACAGAGTGGGACTCAGGCTGAAACATTCCAAGCATGTTTTCCTGGTGCCGGAAGTCAAATTTTTGGGGAGAAAGATTGCAGCAGACGGCATCAGACCCACGGACTCAAAAACAGAGGCGATCAAGAATGTACCCAGACCACATAATATGACAGAGCTGCGTTCGTTCCTGGGACTCCTCAACTATTTTGGTAACTTTCTACTCGGGTTGAGCACGTTATTAGAGCCTTTGCACATGTTGCTACATATGGGTGATGACTGGGTTTGGGGCAAATCTCAAGACACAGCCTTTGAGAAGGCCAGGAACCTGCTATGTTCAAATAAGTTACTTCTATACTGTGACCCATGAAAATGTTTAGTGCTAGCTTGTGAAGCCTCATCATATGGGGTCAGCTGTGTGTTACAGCAAACCAATGTATTGGGCAACCTCCAACTGGTTGCATACTCATCTAGAAGTCTGTCTAAGGCTGAGAGAGCCTATAGTATGGTCGAGAAAGAGGCGTTAGCATGTGTATATGAAGTTAAGAAAATGCACCAATACCTATTTGGACTTCGGTTTGAGCTTGACACTGACCACAAGCTGCTCATTTCGCTGTTTTCAGAGAGCAAAGGTATAAATACCAATGCTTCATCCCACATTCAAAGATGGGCACTAACATTATTCGCTTATGACTATGTTATCCGCCACAGACCAGGCACTGAAAACTGTGCCGATGCTCTCAGCCGGCTACCATTACCCACCACTGGGTTGAAATGGTGCAGCCCGCAGACTTGCTACTGGTCATGTATGCTTTTGAGAGCGAGGGCTCACCCGTCACAGCTTGCCAGATCAGGACCTGTGCTATCATTAGTAAAGAGTTGCGTCCTAAATGGAAACTGGTCGGCCGTTCCCGGGGAACTGCAAGATGAAATTAAGCCGTTTCACCGACGCAAAGATGAAATGTCCATTCAGTTGGATTGTCTCTTATGGGGTAATCGCGTGGTTTTGCCAAAAAGAGGCAGAGAAACTTTTATACGCGACCTATGCAGTACCCACCCAAGCATTGTCACGATGAAGGCAATTGCCAGGTCGCATGTTTGGTGGCGCGGCATTGACTCGGACTTGGAGTCATGCGTGCATCAGTGCAACACATGCTCGCAACTGAGCAATGCACCAAGGGAGGCTCCACTGAGTCTGTGGTCATGGCCCTCCAAACCGTGGTCCAGGATTCACGTAGATTTTTCCGGCCCCTTTCTAGGAAAAATGTTTTTAGCAGTTGTGGACGCTTACTCCAAATGGATTGAATGTGTAATCATGTCATCCAGCACGTCCACCGCCACCATTGAAAGCCTTCGGTCCATGTTCACCACCCATGGCTTACTCGATGTCCTTGTCAGCGACAATGGACCGTGTTTCACCAGCTCAGAATTTAACGAGTTTATGACCTGCAACTGCATCAAGCATGTCAGGTCTGCTCCGTTTAAGCCCGCGTCTAACGGTCAAGCAGAGCGGGCAGTCCAAACAATCAAGTACAGCATGAAACGCTTGACGGACGGCTCCCTGCAGACCTGCTTGTCTCGCATTCTGCTCCGTTACCGCATGAGACCCCACTTGCTCACCAGGGTTCCCCCGGCAGAATTGTTAATGAAGAGAGCCCTCAAAACCAGGCCCTCCCTAGTCCACCTGGATCTTAATGATCACGTGGAAACCCGGCGGCACCGGCAGAACATGTACCACGATCGCACGGCTGTTTCACGTGACATTCATGTTAATGACCCTATGTTTGGCTGAATTATGGTCATGGTCCCAAGTGGGTTGCTGGCACTGTTTTGGCCAAGGAAGTGAATGAGATGATTATAATCAAAATGTTAAATGGCCAAACGTGCAGAAAGCATTTAGATCAGACCAAATTGCGATTTACTGACAACCAGGAACGACTTGAAGAGGACATCACCATCGACAATCCACCAACACGCACCCAACCAGCAATCGACCTCGCGATGAACCCACCATTCCTGACAGTCCAGTCAGACCAGCACGGTGCAGTGCAGCAATGGTCCGGCCAACTCACAGGTGCCAGGGTTTGAACTTAGACGATCAACCAGGGAGCGAAGGGCTCCGGGTCGCCTCAACTTGTAAATAACTTGTACCGAAGACTTTGTGGGGCTGGGGGGGGGGGGTGGGGGGGGGGAGTGATGTTATGTATGTAACTATGTAATACTTGCCACCAGAGGGCACGACTGTTGGAGTCCTAATGGTCACCTGCACAAAAGTGCGCGGCCAGTATAAAAGGATGGCTGCCATGTTGTTTAGGCACTCTGGAGTTGTAATAAAGAAGACTAAGGTCACACTAAGTTTAACTCACAGTACTCAGTCTCGTGAAGTTCTTCTACAATAGGTAGGGTTCTGGTGAGGTGAGGGATATAAAGCAAGAGGTGCATGCTCGTGTGTGACTTCACCGTCCAGCGGGCTGGCACCTGCGCTATCCTTTCCCCCTGCCCTGGCGGCAGCCCACTCGTGCTCGGTGACTCACCACGTGCTGATCCTGACTCTAAGCTACCCTCTAAAGTTCACGCAGTGCCAATATCTGAGCTGATGGATGCGACTGTTAGATCGAATGATCATGTTTCTTCTTCATCATTACTTTACCTCTTGCACCACTGCCTGGCCAGTTTGGATTTCTTGGGTCTCTGAAATGAGAAAGGCACAAGGGTAGCATTGTAGTGAGGGGGATGGAAGGAGGTGGAATCAAGAGGTGCATGCTTACTGCTTACACCATCTGCAGCTTGTAAGTCAGAAAAGATTATAGGTTGAGGGGGTAAATGGAATGTGAGAAGGAGGATGACATATGAGGGTATCAGCATCTTGTATTTTTTCAGCTGCTGCTGGTGAAGGGCTCAGCCATGCCCCTGCCAAGAATGGCTAGCACTGTCTCCTCCAAGGGGGTGAGATGAAGCCAGGAATGTCAGGTGTGCCTTGTGTTTGGTAGAGATTGTTGGTACGTAAGTCAGGCATTGAGCAGTGTGTGAGGTTAGTGTTGCAATTGGTTTTCTTCTCTTCTTTTGTATGGTAGTAGCAAAGCAAAACAAACGTCAATATCCAAGTTGAATATCCAGGCCAAAGCTTCCGGTGTAACAGTGTTGATATCTTGTAGGCTTCCAGCAAATTTCCTCTGAGGGCAGTGCTCAATGATGTGCTCCAGGATCTGATTAGGAGCTCCACATTCGCATGATGGGGATGTTTTAATCTTCCACCTATGGAGAAGATGGCAGCATCTACCATGACCAGTTCCGAGGCATTTAATGGTTGTCCGCTGTTTGCGGGGAAGGTTTGATCCTACAGTGGGGTCCTCTTTAAGGAATCCATTTACTATGTCGCAGTTCTTCCAAGCATTTCGCCATCGGTCATCAAGGCAGAGGGGAGATTGCTGAAGGCCTTCGGCGACGGTCCAAAAAGGCCTTCTAGATTTGAGACAGGTTGGTGGTAGGTTGTTCAAGTCGGCCTGGATTCGCATGTCTTTGCTGGTGTCGTGTATTCTCTGGAGACTGCATATTCGTGGCGTAGATGTGGTGATGTGATGTTTGCAAGCACAGGGAGCCAAGGTGATGGTGGCGATAAAAGCGTACCAATGATAATTCTCATCGTAGAATTCAGCTGGACATCAAAGGATTTAACATGCGGTCTTGATAGCCATGATGGAGAGCAGTACTCCACAGTAGAGTACACCAGGGCGAGTGCTGCCGTATGGAGGGTTCGAGCATTTGCTCCCCATTTGGATCCAGCGAGTTTCTGGATTAAGTTGACCCTACTCTTTAGTTTCTTCTCAAGGATCTGGAGATGTTGTCTATATGACAGGGTGCGATCAAGCATGACTTCTTAAATAGGAGGGGATGTCATGGTTTACATCTGTGGTGCAAAAGGAGACTTTCAAAGCTTGGTTTGCTTGACAGGTGTTGAGGTGGAAAGATGAGGTGACCAGTCTTTTGTGGGTTTGGCCAAAGTCACCATCGGCAGAAGTAGGCCTCCATCCTCTGAAAATCACTGGTCAGAGTCTCTTCGGTGATGGACAGATTTGTCTTTTGCACAGCCATGGTAATGTCATCAGCATATACGAACTTGCGAGACTCTGTTTTGGGCAGATCACTGATGTAAACGTTGAATAACATGGGTGCCAGGACAGAACCCAGTGAGACTCTGTTGTTCAGTGCCCTATATCTGCTCTTCTGGGTGCCAGAGTACACATGGAAGCGTCAGTTGCTAAGCATGGAATTGAGAAAATGGATCATTGTTCTGCAGGATAAAATGCTGGAAAGCTTGAAAAGCCCTCCATGTTTCCATACTGAATCATACGCTGCTGACAGGTCCATGAGTACTACGGCAGTCTTGAGCTGGCGCTGGAAGCCTGCTTCAATGTGCGTTTCGAAAGCTACCACTTGGTCGTAGCAGTTACAACAGCTCTGGAAGCCCGTTTGTTCCTTAAGTATGGTTGGCTCGGTGATGGGGGCTAGTCTGTGAAGTAGTAGCCTATTCAACAAGTACAAAGTAAGGAGATTGAGTGATAGCTGGAGGTTTCACAACCATTCTTCCCATGCTTCAGGAGGGCAATTATTTTAGTCTCCCTCCAAATAGGTGGAATTTTACCAGTTGCCAGTACCTCAGAGAAGAAGGTGGTCAACCATCTCTTTGCTTTGGGTGCCAGTGCTTTTAAGAATTCTGGGTAAGCACCATCTGGACCAGCAGCTTTTCCAGATTTAGTTGTCGACAGGACTACGTTTGATTTGTCCAAGGTGAATGGATCAGATATAATTGATGATCTTGGTGCCACAGTCAAGTTTGTCGAAAGCTGTCACTTCATCTGACGACAAAATTCATTGTCCACCGGAGCCTTTGATGTTTGTATCAAGTGGGATGCAATGGCATTCACTCTGATGGTCATCCTGAGTTTATAGACAGGGTTTGCCCCGTCAAGTTGACGGAGCAGGGTCCATGCTTTCCTGCTGGAATGAGTGAAGTTAGACTTTTACATAAGGCTCCTCCACCTTTCACGTCTCGCCGAGTTCAAGGACTCCAGCATTGTGGTGGCTGTGGCTGGGTTCTTGTTCAGCGAATACTCCTGGTAGAGAGCCTTACTTTCTTCTGTCCAACAGGGAATATATGTCTTTCTAAACCCCCGAAGTATACTGAGGTTTTGTGGCAGCTTTAATAATTCCTATAAATCTGTTGAAGGCATTGGTGGTTGACGGAATCCGCCTGATGTTGCTGTCAACTGACCTTTGGAAGGTTTCCCAGTCTGCTTTTTTGAAGTTCCATCGTGGTTCCAGTATTGATGTAATGGCAGGAATTTTGATCCCAATGCTGATGATTGAGGGCCTGTTGACTGTTGGGGAAGTCGTTGAGAACAGTTCTGAAGGCAGTGATTGGTTTCCTTTAAAGAGGAAACATAGGTCTGGGTTATAATCTCTCTGCCACCTTGGCAAATGGAACGTACCCCGATCAAGGCGTCAAAAAGAGGAATTTATTCTCCAGTGAAGCCCACTGTACAATTGCTTTTCCATTAAAATTGGTGTCTGCATAGCCCCACATTGTGTAGTGACTATTGAAGTCTCCGAGATGAATGGATGGATGCTGACTAGCAGAGTGCAATGGATCTGGCCACTCTAGGAATGGTGGTTTGTAGACATTGGAGATTGTTAACTCTCCTAACCCTTGGTTACAATTGGTTGGAGACGGCTTTTGTAAATGCATTCACTGACCTTAACCACTCGTCTGAGGTCATGAAACTTTATTGGGCACTAGAGCCAGATCCTAGGGGATGGCACTGCTGACAGTGACTGACTCGGCAATCTGGTCCCACATCCTTCACGAAGGAAGACACAAATAACCTTCCGGAAATAATAGGGAACCGCGGGTCTAGTGAGAAGGAGGAACTGAAGGAAATCCTTATTATGCGGGAAATTGTGTTAGGGAAATTGATGGGATTGAAGGCCGATAAATCCCTGGGGCCTGATAGTCTGCATCCCAGAGTACTTAAGGAGGTAGCCCGAGAAATAGTGGATGCATTGGTGATCATTTTCCAACAGTCTATCGACTCTGGATCAGTTCCTATGGACTGGAGGATAGCTAACGTAACACCACTTTTTAAGAAAGGAGGGAGAGAGAAAACGCGTAATTATAGACTAGTTAGCCTGACATCAGTAGTGGAGAAAATGTTGGAATCGATTATTAAAGATGAAATAGCAGCACATTTGGAAAGCAGTGACAGGATCGGTCCAAGTCAGCATGGATTTATGAAAGGGAAATCCTGCTTGACAAATCTTCTGGAATTTTTTGAGGATGTAACTGGTAGAGTGGACAAGGGAGAACCAGTGGATGTGGTGTATTTGGACTTTCAAAAGGCTTTTGACAAGGTCCCACACAAGAGATTGGTGTACAAAATTAAAGCACATGGTATTGGGGGTAATGTACTGACGTGGATAGAGAACTGATTGGCAGACAGGAAGCAGAGAGTTGGATTAAACGGGTCCTTTTCAGAATGGCAGGCAGTGACTAGTGAGGTACCACAGGGCTCAGTGCTGGGACCCCAGCTATTTACAATATACATTAATGACTTGGATAAGGAAATTGAGTGTAATATCTTCAAGTTTGCAGATGATACTAAGCTGGGTGGCAGTGTGAACTGTGAGGAGGACGCTAAAAGGCTGCAGGGTGACTTGGACAGGTTAGGTGATTGGGCAAAGGCATGGTAGATGCAGAATAATGTGGATAAATGTGAGGTTATCCACTTTGGTGGCAAAAACCCGAAGGCAGAATATTATCTGAATGGCGGCAGATTAGGAAAAGCGGGGTGCAGCGAGCCTAGGTGTCATGGTACATCAGTCATTGAAAGTTAGCATGCAGGTACAGCAGACGGTGAAGAAGGCAAATGGTATGTTGGCCTTCATAGCTAGGGGATTTGAGTATAGGAGCAGGGAAGTCTTACTGCAGTTGTACAGGGCATTAGTGAGGCCTCACCTGGAATATTGTGTTCAGTTTTGGTCTCCTAATCTGAGGAAGGACGTTCTTGCTATTGAGGGAGTGCAGCGAAGGTTCACCAGATTGATTCCCGGGATGGCAGGACTGACATTTGAGGAGAGACTGGATCGACTGGGCCTGTATTCACTGGAGTTTAGAAGGATGAGAGGGGATCTCATAGAAACATATAAAATTCTGACGAGACTGGACAGGTTAGATGCAGAAATAATTTTCCCGATGTTGGGGAAGTCCAGAACCAGGGGACACCATCTAAGGATAAGGGGTAAGCCATTTAGGACTGAGATGAGGAGAAACTTCTTCACCCAGAGAGTTGTTAACAAGTGGAATTCCCTACCGCAGAGAGTTGTTGATGCCAGTTCATTGGATATATTCAAGAAGGAGTTAGATATGGCCCTTATGGCTAAAGGGATCAAGGGGTATGGAGAGAAAGCAGGAAAGGGGTACTGA
Organism: Pristiophorus japonicus; assembly: GCF_044704955.1. NCBI lineage: Eukaryota > Metazoa > Chordata > Chondrichthyes > Pristiophoridae > Pristiophorus > Pristiophorus japonicus. Next base: position 461,733,043 of record NC_091977.1, on the reverse strand, counting down.
GGTGAATGATCAGCCATGATCTTATTGAATGGCGGTGCAGGTTCGAAGGGCCAAATGGCCTACTCCTGCACCTATTTTCTATGTTTCTATGTTTCTGGAGAGCCTCTTGGCCCTCTTTAAGTAGAGGACCTTTGTTCCAGTGTTGACCCCCAGCACAAAGCTCGAGTGCTAGTTCTGAGACCATGGCTGCCCTTTCCCTGGCCTGCTGAACCATTTGTATTAGTGCTGAATCACATTTTTCACTGCAGAAGGCAGCTCACCTTTAGGAGTTGCAAGCTGCCGAGTGCTGAATCAGTTTAAAAAAGTTTCATCCGCAGAGGGCAGCTCATCTTCAAGAGGTACAGACTGCCTTTAAGAGGAGCACGGTAGCTTTAAGTAAAGCTAGCCTCACTCGAGCAACGTGAACTTAGGTCCCCTGCTGAGCGCAAAGCATGTCAGGAGCACGTTCAGTCTTAGGATGTGCACTACAATCATGATAATTAACAGGCAGCATGCATCGAGGTGCCCGTGCCTTTTTTTGCGTTATTCTCGGCCTTTATATATATGTGTGTATTTAATTTATTAAAAAACTGACTACACAAATGAAACTAGTAATAGTTCATTCATTATAGTGTTTTTAAGTCATTTTCAATGATTTAAATCAGGTTACTCACAAGTGGAAAACTAAACACACATTAAAAATGCTTATATTTTGTAATAAACCCATTTTTAGCTGCATTAATAAAAGTGCACCAAGGTTATTACTCTTAAATATATCAAAGAATATTTTTGGATTTATTGAAGATTTTACAGTTTTGATTATGCGAATGCATTTTAACGGAAACTTGAACCGTAACCTAACCAGTGTATTATCAAGTCCAATTTGCACCCAATTTCTCAATTGTACCCCGAGTGGAAACTGACCCCCAAAATATAATAATGAAGTAACACGATTTGACAATTCTCAAGCTGTACAGATTTAAATGGATGATAAACGATGATGCACCAGGGGGAGCTGTTGGGTTTAGAGGAACTCTATGGCATTATTATAAGATAAATTTGAAATGCAAATTTTATTTTTTCCCAGTTTTCAACATTTTTCTTCCCCTCCTAACTTATGCTGGGATATGATTCCACAGGCACTGGTTGCCCTCTAGTTGCCTAAATGGCCAAAATTCATGTGTAAGCCTCAATAGGAAATGTCAGCATGTTAGTTGGCTGGGGAGGTATCTGAGCAGAGCCTAATCCTGTCCTTACCGAACATACGCACAACCAACAGATGATTAAGAGCAGAATCATGGTGAATGTTATTCTTCCAAACCTGGGGCACTGTGACCGATTACAGTGGCCGTACTGCTACCCCAATTGAGGTCAGATAACTCAGAGCAGGGCCTGAAATTGTGGTCAGAGGTTTCTCACGAGCGGTGCCTCCGACCTGCAAAAAATCTACACACTTATTTGATTGTCCCGGAGGTTCAGACATTTGCGTTCCTGGGCCTCTACGCATAGGCCTACGTAGAGGCCCATGTATCCCATGGGTGCATGCAGTTTGCAAGCGTCGCTGGGATCACATGGGCCGGCCCAAACAATGGAAGAAGGGGGATCGCCATTCATACTTATGGGGATTCCTTGCATGGAATCACCATAAGTATGAATGGGAATACCCTCAAAAATACATGTACACTTAAAATAATTTTTTTTTAAATCACACATTTAAAATGAATCAAAATAGTCATTTAATTAAATATTTTAAACAATGTACATATTTTAGTGGGTCTGAAAATAAACATCTTATTTCATAGGTTTTTAAATTTATAAATTATTGAAAAAAAATTATTTTTCTGTTCTTTAAAAATCTTACGCTGGTAAAAGCAGCCCTTCGCGCACCCAAACCATGAATTGGCGCGGCCCTGCCGGATGGGTGTGCACCTCGTATGCACTCGCAGGGGCCGCAAATTATGGCCCATTGAACCTGCGGCACAAAAACGGGCCATTTGGCCCAACTGGCCTTTGCCAGTGATTATACTTCCCATTCTAATTACCTCTTTCCACCCTGCCCCTGTATATCTCTATTCCCTTCTCATTCATGTATACATCAAACCTCCTCTTACTTTTTACAACATTTGTTCCTGGAGTGTGGGCGTCATTGGCAAGGCCAGCTTTTATTGCCCATTGTTAATTGCCATCGAGAAGGTGGTGGTGAGTCGCCTTCTTGAACCGTTACAATTCATGTGGTGAAGGTACTCCCATAGTGCTGTGAGGTAGTGAGTTCCAGGATTTTGACCCAGCAACGATGAAGGTGCAATGATATATTTCCAAGTCAGGATGGTGTGAAGGGAAAATTGGAGGCGATGGTGTATCCATGCGATTGCTGCCCATGTCCTTCCAGATGGTAGACGTCGCGGGTTTGGCCGGCACTGTCGAAGAAGCATTGCTGAGTTGCTGCAGTGCATCTTGTAGATGGTACACATTGCAATCACAGTGCACCTTTGGTGGAGGGCGTGAATGTTTAAGGTGGTGGATGGGGTGCCAATCCAGTGGGCTGCTTTGTCCTGGCTGGTGCTAGCTTCTTGAGTGATGTTGGAGCTGCACTCATCCAGGCAAGTGGAGATTATTCCATCACACTCCTAAGTTGTGCCTTGTAGATGGTGGAAAGGCTTTAGGGAATCAGGAGATGAGACACTCGCCACAGAATACCCAGACTCTGACCCGCTCTTTTAGCCACATTATTTATCTGGCTGGTCCAGTTAAGTGTCTGGTCAAGGGTGACCCCCAGGTTGTTGATGGCGGGGTATTCGGCGATGGCAATGCTGCTGAATGTCAAGGGCTGATGGTTAGACTCTCGCTTGTTGGAGATAGTCGTTGCCTGGCACTTGTGTGGAGGTAATGTTACTTGCTACTTATCAGCCCAAGCCTGAATGTTGCCCGGCTCTTGCTGCATGTGGGCATGGACTGCTTCATTATCTGACGAACGGAGAATGGAACTGAACACTCTGCAATCATCAGCGAACTTCGCCATTTCTGACATGATAGAGAGAAGGACATTGATGAAGCAGCTGAAGATGGTTGGGCCTAGGACACTACCCATAGAAACTCCTGCAGCGATGCTCTCAGGCTGCGATGACTGACCTCCGACAACGACAACCATCTTCCTTTGTGCTCGGTATGACCCCAGTCCAGCCCTGTTTCCCATTGACTTCAATTTTACTCGGGCTCCTTGATGCCACACTTGGTCAAATGCTGACTTGATGTCAAGAGCAGACTCTCCCTCCTCTTAAATGCATCAATGCTATCTACTTCAACCTCTCCATGGGGCGAGTTCCACATTCACACCACTCTGTGTAAAGAAATACTTCCTAAATTCTTCATTTGATCTGTTAGTGCCTATGTTTCATGTATGTTCCTTGTTCTGGACTCACCCACAAGTTGAAACAGTAACAAGTTGAAACACAGAGCAGGACAGACTGCTCAATAGGGCAGGAGGAGGAGCGGGAAAAGGGCTCTCAGCAGATCATATCCACCCAGGGTATTCAGCGAGCAATTCTCCTACCTCAACGGCAGCATAGTGGTTATGTTGCTGGATTAGTAATTCAGGGGCCTAACCTAACGATCTGGAGACATCAAATCCCACCAAGGCAGCTGTAGAATTTAAATTCAGTTAATTAAATAAATCTGGAAAATAAGCTAGTATCAGTACTGGTGCCCAAGAAACTACTGGATTGTCGTAAAAATCCATGTGGTTCACTAATGTAGTTTAGAGAAAAACATCTGCTGTCCTTGCCTGATCTGGCCTATATATAACTTCAGACCCAGAATAATGTGGTTGACTCTTAATTGCCTTCTGAAATATCCTAGCAAGTCACTCTGTAGTAACAAGAAATAATAATAAGAATAAAACTTGACGGATCACCTAGTATCGACTCGGTACCAGTTTCAGGCATGACAAAGGCACACCCAGCCCAGTTGACCCTGCAAAGTCCTCCTCACTAACATCTGGGTGATGTGACAAAATTGGGAGAGATGTCCCACAGACTAGACAATCAACAGCCTGACATAGTCATACTCACAGAATCATACTTTTCAGCCAATATCCCAGACCCCTCCATCACCATCCTTGGGTATGTCCTGTCCCACCGGCAGGACAGAGGCAGTGGCACAGTGGTATAAAGTTGGGAGGGAGTGGCCCTGGAAGTCTTTAACATTGACTCCAGACTCCATGAAGTCTCATGACTTCAGGTCAAGCATGGGCAATGAAACCTCCTGCTGATTACCACCTTCCGCCCTCCCTCAGTTGATGAATCTGCACTTCTCCATGTTGAACATCACTTGGAAGAAGCAGTGAGGGTAGCAAGGGCACAGAATGTACTCTGGGTGGGGAACTTCAATGTCCATCACCAAGAGTGGCTCGGCAGCACCACCATTGACCGAGCTGGCCGAGTCCTGAAGGACATAGCTGCCAGACTGGGCCTGCAGCAAAGGATGAGAACAACAACACGAGGGAAAAACCTACTTAACCTCATCCTCACCAATCTACCTATCGTAACTGCATCTGTCCATGACAGTATTGGAAGCAATGAACACCGTACAGTCCTTGTGGAGACGATGTCTTGGCTTCACACCGAGGACACCGTGTTGTGTGGCACTATCACCGTGTTAAATGGGATAGGTTCAGAAGAGATCTAGCCGTTCAAAACTGGGCATGTATGAGGCGCTGTGCAGCATCAGCAACAGCAGAATTGTATTCCACCACAATCTGTAACCTCATGGTCCGGCATATCCCTCACGCTACCATTACTATCAAGCCAGGGGACCAACCCTAGTTCAACAAGAAATGTAGAAGAGCAGCACCAAGCATACCTAAAATGAAGTGCCGACCTGGGGAAGCTGCAACACACAATACATGCATGCTAAACAACAGAATCAGCATTCTATAGACAGGGCTAAACGACCACACAATCAACAGATCAGATTAAAGCTCTGCAGTCCTCCCACACCCAGTCGTGAATGGTGGTGGACAATTGAACAACTAATGGGAGTAGGAGGTTACATGAACATCCCCCTCAATGATGGCGGAGCTCAGAATGCAAGTGCAAAAAACAAGGCCGAAACATTTACAACCATCTTCAGACAGAAGTGCTGAATGGATGACCCATATCGGCCTCCTCCTGAGGTCCCCACCTTCATAGAAGACAGTCTCCAGACATGTTAGATTCATTCCACATGAAATCAAGAAATGGCTGAGTACACTGGATACAGCAAAGGCTATGGGCCCCGACAACATCCCAGTTGTCATGCTGAAGACTTGTGCTCCTGAACTAGCTGCACATCTAGCCAAGCTGTTCCAGCACAGCTACAAAACTGGCATCTACCCAACAACATGGATAACTGCCCAGGTATGTCCTGTCCACAAAAAGCAGGACAAATCCATTGCAACCAAGTATTGCCCCATCAGTCTACTCTTAATCATCAGCAAATTGATGGAAGGTGTCGTAAACAGTGCTATCAAGCAGTACTTACTCAACAATAACCTGCTCACCGATGCTCAGTTAGGTTTCCGCCACTACCATTCGGCTCATTACAGCCTTGGTCAAAACATGGACGAAAGAGCTGAATTCCAGAGGTGAGGTGAGTGTGCCTGCCCTTGATATAAAGGCAGCATTTGGCTGAGAGTGGCATCAAGGAGCCCTAGTAAAATTTAAGTCAATGGGAATCAGGGGGAAAAACCTAGCAATGGCTGGAGTCATACCTAGCACAAAGGAAAATGGTTGTGGTTATTGGGAGGCCAATAATCTCAGCCGCAAGACATCACTGCAGGAGTTCCTCAGGGCAGTGTCCTAGGCCCCACCATCTTCAGCTGCTTCATCAATGACCTTCCTCCATCATAACGTCAGAAGTGGGTATGTTTGCTGATGATTGTACAGTGTTCAGTTCCATTCGCAACTCAGAAAACTGAAGCAGTCGATGCCCACTTGCAGCAAGACCTGGATGACATTCGGGCTTGGGCTATAAATGGCAAGTAACATTTGCGCCACACTAGCGCTAGGCAATGACTATCTCCAACAAGAGAGTGTCCAACCACTGCACCTTGACATTCAACCACATTACGATCACCAAATCCCCCAACATCAACATCCTGGAGTTACCATTGACCAGCCACATAAATACTGTAGCCACAGGAGCAGTTTTGAGGATGGGTATTCTGCAGCAAGTGTCTCACATCCTGACTTCCCAAAGCCTTTCCACCATCTACAAGGCACAAATCAGGAGTGTGATGCAATACCCTCCAATTGTCAGGATGAGTGCAGCTCCAACAATACTCAAGAAGCTCGACAGCATCCAAGACATAGCAACCTGCTTGATTGGCACCCTATCCACCCCCTTAAAGATTCACTCCCTCCACCACTGGCATACAGTGTGTACCATCTTTTTTTTCTTCGTTTATGGGATGTGAGTGTTGCTGACAAGTCCAGCATTTATTGCCCATCCCTAATTGCGTGCGTGATGCACTGAAGCAACTTGCCAAGGCTTCTTTGACAGCACCTCCCAAACCCACGACCTCTACTATCTAGAAGGACAAAGGCAGCAGGCCCATGGAAACATCATCACCTCCAAGTTCCCCTGCAAGTCACACACCATCCTGACTTGGAAATATATTGCCGTTCTTTCATTGTCGCTAGGTCAAAATCCTGGAACTTTCTCCCTAACAGCACTGTGGGAGTACATTCACCACAAGGACTGCAGTGGTTCAAGAAGATGGCTCATCACCACCTTCTCAAGGGCAATTAGGGATAGGCAATAACTTCTGGCCTTGTCAGCAACTCCCACATCCCAAAAACAAAACAGTTTCTCCACATCCACTCTGTTGAATTCCTTCATATTTTTAATTAACTCTATTAGGTCTCGGCTTAGTTTTCTCTTTCACAGGGAAACGAACCCCAGCCTTCTCAATCTTTCCTGACAGTTGCATCCTCTCAATTCTGGTAACATCCTTGTAAATCTTTTCTGCACTTTCTCCAGTGCTTCAATATCCTTTTTGTAGTATGGAGACCAGAATTGTGCATGGTATGGTCGAACTAAAGCCCCATATAAATTTATCATTGGGCCGAAAATTGCGGTCAGAGGCTTCCTTCTTATGAACGCATCTGACCTGAAAAATCTACAAAGCTACCTGTTGGTCCTGGAGGAATGTAGGACTCCGGTCGAATTTTTTTTAATAGGGCTAAAATTTTGTTTTAATACGGTTAAAAATAAATTTGCCTTAATGGACAGTGTTATGTTTATAGTGTACTTATGAATGACTCCACAAGGCAATGTGTTGTACTTGAACTGTAGTGACTTTGGTCCTTTATTCCAAACTCCAGAGTTCTGTGCAAGCATGGTGTGGAGCCTTTTATACAGGGCACTGCCACCAGGACAGGAAGCTCCCAGTCTCCACCAGTTGCACCCTCTAGTGGTGCCAGCATATATGTACACGGTGTGAACCTTATTGAGAGTACATCAGGGAGACAAGTCTCCATCTTATACAATCTCACAGTGACTACACGTAGAGTAAATCCATAGTCAGCATATGCAACAGACAAGGTTTTTAAAATAAAAATGAATGATTACATTTCATTTTTCTATGTTTTAAAAGTGTTACGCTGGTAAAAGTAAGCTTTTACCAGGCGTAAATGTTGCAAGGACATCTCTGCCACGCGGATGTCATTCCTGCCGGGATGCGTAGATTTATCTGAAGAAATTTTGACAGATCGGAAAAGCAGCTTTTGCGAGGCCTCGCCGGGTGCGTGCGCACTTCGTACGCACCTGGCGAGGCCACAATTTTCGGTCCAATATCTCCCAGCTTTTGTATTATAGTCCTCTAGAGGTGAACCCCAGTACTTTGTTTGCATTCATTATAGCGTTATGAACGTGTTGCTACTTTTAAAGATCTATGCACCTGTATTTCTTTTTGCTCCTCTACCCCATTTAATGTCTTGCATTTCAAGGAATAAGTGACCTCCTTATTCCTCATACCAAAATGAACCATCTTACACTTGCTATTAGTAAGCCTGTTTATGTCTTCCTGTATTTTGGTGCAGTCCTTCATAAATCAGTTACACCCCCAATTTTGTTATCATCTACAACTCCAACACCACACAATTTCTGAGTCCAGATAATTTATGTATGTGGTGAAGTTACCGACATGGATCCCTGTTGGACATTACTTCCCACTTGCTGCCCGCCCAAGAAACTATCCTACCTTATGTTTTCTGTTTAGTAGCCATATTTCAATTAATTCTTCGACCTGACCCCTGACTCAACCTTTGTTATGAATCTCTTATGTTGTACCTTATCAAAGGTCTTCTGAAAGTTCATATATACCACATCCACTGCTTTATCCTTGTTTACTCCTTTACATATGCATTTTCTTTAGATTCAATTTTACCCTCACCTTTTTACTTATCCATGGTGTCTCATTCTTGGCTAGTTTGTTCTTATGTTGTAGTGGAATATAATTTTCCTGGACTGTATTGATCACCCTTTAAATATTGTCCACTTTTATTCTACTTCTTCGTCAATATTTTGTAGGGGATGCTGTTTTTACGAAGTGCTGTTAAACAAATTCTCTGACTGCCTTTTCAGATGGATGTAAAATATCCCATGGCATTTTTTCATAGATCAGGAAGCTCTCCCAGTTTTCCCAATCGACAGCACCAAAAACAGATTAACTGGGTAATCATTTCATGTTTGTGGGACCTTTCTCGGATCAAAATGATTGCTGCATTTGCCTATGTAACGAAAGTCGCTGTAATTAATTCATAACATCATAAGCCTCAAGATTCTGATTCCCATGGTCTGTTGCTGGAACTGTACCTGTTGCCTCCATTCAGAAGCTCCAGGGTCAGAATATTTGAATAAAGCTAGGTGAAATATGTCCCACCAGCAATAATGCAGAAGCACTCATGGAGGCAGAAAAAATTGAGGGAGGGTGAAGGCAGAAGTCGTAACATGATGCCATTTAACAGCAGATGAAAGTCCTCATCTCTGAAGTGGGCATGGCAGAAGCAAGTGGGAGAAAGAGAAGAGCAGATAATTGTATAGACAATGGGGGCAATTTTGACTTTGTGCAATAGTGTAAAATAGGTGATAGCGAATGCTTTTGAAATTTCCCAATTTTTATTTCCATTAAAGTGAATATTTTGTTATAAGTGTGGTATAAATTTGCTAATTCAAGGAAAGTTTAATTTTATCACCAAACCTATATTATAATTTGGAAATTTTAAATTCTGAGGATGCTTCAGAGCCTCCCACTGTTATGTGAAGTGGCTCTCACCTCTTGCTGGAACATTTTGTACGCTTGGTTAAAAATCCCACTAATAGTGATTAGCTTGGTTCAATAGCTTGGCTCAGTACTTGTAGCACCCGACCCTCTGAGTCAGGAGGTTCTGTTTTCACATGCCACTCCAGTACCTGAAGTGATAAGTTATCCTGCAGTACTCCATGCTGTGGGAGATGCCATTCCTTGGATGAGATGTTAAAACCAAAGTCCTGTCTGCTTATTCTGGTGGCTTTGTTGGCTATCAAGAGTTATCCTTGTAAACATTCCTCCTCAGCCAATACTATCAAAAATATATTAATTGGCCATTCATCTAACTGATGTTTATGAGATCGTGCTGTCTGATTAATGGTTGTCACATTTGTCTGCATCACAGTCACTGCACTTTGAAGTAATTCACTGTATATATAGCATTTCGAAATGTGGGACTGTGGAAGTCTTTTTAATGGGAGACATTGGCCGCCGCTTTACCTCCGAGATGCATTCAGTGCGGCGGGGAGAAGTTAGGAATGGGAAAGCTGGAAGTACAGGTTTCCCAAACGTCATGCAGTTTTTAACTGAAGGACGTCTTTAATTTTTTTCTATAGGTTTTGCATTCCTATCGGACGGGAAAGCCTGCAGCGCAAGGCCGCATCTGAGCTGAGAGCAGGTAGCTCTAGTGGGGGGAGTGGGTGGTGGTCGGATTGGGGGTTCGATCACAGGGGGTGGGGGGGCCAGATCTTGGTCAGGGGTGGAGCAGATGGTGGTCTGGGGCTTCCGTTTACATGGGGGAGCAGGCCGGTTGTGGAGCGGGGTTTACTGGTAAGCTTGTTGGGCCTGGGGGACACAATCCTGATCCTCCTGGCCCACAAGCTGCACTAACCTCAAAGATTCAGGCCTTCTGGGCTCCTTTCACCTGCCAGGTTTACCACGGACTGGGAAACTCAGCCGATTGTGGTTAAAAATGGAATCACTATTAAAATGAAGGCACGTAGTTTAATTAAAATATTTAGATGACAAACCTGCCTTCTGAGAGCAATTAGTTGGCTGCCCCTCATCCTGCCTCCGTTTAAATAGGAAACGGATGGGTTTGAGGCGGGTTGGGTTCCTGCTTCAGATGTTTACCTTTATAACCTCCCACCCGAACTAAACCCACCTGTTTTTGGTGGTTAAAATTACCCCCATTTTGGTCAACTACAATCACAACATATATTTGTTTAACAACTTATCATGTAGTTGCCTTCAATTTTTAGCACTAATAACGTTCCATCACTGGGCAGAGAAAGGGAACCCAGGGTGTCAGACGCAGCACTGGACGCCTTAGTGCAGGGGGTAGAATGGAGGAGACAGGTCCTCTACCTGCAGAGGGCCACCAGACTCACAGTAAGGCAGCAGTGGGAGCTGTTATGTTCATACTCTATTTGTTTGTTACATCTCACAGGACAGGCATTAGGACCCTGCGGGAGTTATTCACAGTTACTCTACTCATGCTGGTTCATGCCGGTTTGAGATCCATTTTGGATTGTATAAAGCACAGTTAAGTTATGTTATGTTACTTCTGGCTCAGTTTGTCATTTACTTACGTGTACACTGTTATATCTTTAGATGCTCTGATAATGACTCCATGAGGCAATGTGTTGTACTTGAACTGTAGTGACCTTAGTCCTTTATTGATAACTCCAGAGTGAGGATCACACCTGGTGGCCTGCATTTTATATTAGGCCTGGCACACCTGTACAGGTAACTTACAAGTCTCCCACTGAGGTGCCCCCTGGTGGCACATCTTGTAATAGTCCAAGCAGTAACCATGTAGGATACATGACATCACTCTTCCCCCAAGCCTTTAGTGCAAATCGCCTTCATGCATTGACTGTACTCTGGGCTTAGCTCTATCTGGTTGACCCTTGGAGGGTCGTTTCCATCTTGGGTGAGTAGGTGGTGTTTCGTTGGCAGTGGAGGTGCTGGTGGTTTCTGTTTGTACATCCATGACCACTCCATTCTCTCCCTGCCCAACCCCACCGCCCCACATAAACATTATGCCAGTGGCTCATTACGTTCATATACATTCAAGTCCAGAAAAAAACATTTGCATTTACATCATTACATTTGTGGTACAGTTGTGAGGCAAGTACATTTGATTGGTGAGGTACATACTTGATATATACTTGGAATCAGTACTGGTATGTGAGGACAAACTAGTAGCAGAACTGTTGGATGGTGTCCCGGTAGTCTAGTGGTGTAGCGGTGCCCAGTGCTGGCAGTGGGAACCCGGTTGGCTCAAGTTGCCTGTTTTCGGGGCCTTGGCCATTGCTCCTAGTGTCGGGCAGGTTCACAGATGCCTGTGACCTCCCTGTCCTTTCCTTACGCCCAGGGTCGCTGCTGCTCCCTGAGGAGCAGCCGTCTGGCAGTGCACAGGGAACTGCTGACTCGCTTGCCTGGGCATTATTTGGTTTGGGATCCTGGCCGGTCCCAGTCCCATTTGGGAGAACTGTTGCGGGTGACCCTTCGTTCCCGGGTGTAGCCTTGGTGGTGATCAGGTCTGGGGGCTGCGCCTTAGTGCGGTTTGCTCTTTCAGGCGCGTGGCGGTTGGTGCCATCAGGTTCCTAAGAGGTGGAGCCAATCAGGGGCAGGGTATCGATACCGGTGCCATTACCTTCCTCAGATAGCTTGCTCTGCGGCTTGTATGTATTGGCTGCTTGTGGCCACACTCCATGGTGCATAACTGTGGTCCCAGGGACGCAGGCTACTACATTGGGTAGCTCGCTGGACCTGTGTGCTCCCGATGGGTGTCTGCCCGCTGCATTGACTGTATGCAGTTGAAATCCTACATTGCATAATGTTTCATTACTATAGTAAATAACCTGTAGTTCCGATCGCGATCGCGTGACTTTTTTTTGCTTATTGCACGTACACAGCTCTGATCATCAATTACACATTTTACATCTGTTGTAGGAGGTAGGCACCTTTAGAATATACCAGAATACTAGGCATTAGGCACCTGCTAGATATATCAAAACTCACATAAGCTTAAAATGGACACACACATAAAATGGCTGCCCAGGCATGATGGGAAATCAGGTAGTCAAGCTGTGAACTGTTGAACGTTCAATGACCAAGCAATAACCCTGTGAGGCCCACTGTAGGAATGCCTGGGATGCGGGAAGACAGAGATAAGAAGGAAACCATCTCCTGTGAACAAGGTCATAAACCAATTAATTCCCCAGGAAGAAAGATAAGAGGGAAACCATCTCCTGTAAACAAGGTTATAAACCAATTATTTCTCCCAGATGAAAGAACTAGGGAGAGAACCTATAAAGTCATCGATCAGCCCAAGCTGACAATAACCGAACATATGGTTCCCTGGATACTAGGGGAATTCTATTGGGTTAAAAGAACCTATATGTAATCTATAATCATTGTGATTGGCTTGTGTCCAGCCGTGATGGGCTGTGTAGCTATAGTAAACTGTTTTGTAACTGTTGTGAAACATATAAAGGTGCATGTAACCCTTTGTTCGGAGGAGAGAAACCTGGATACGGTCCTGAGTTTTTCCTCCCCGCTGAGCGTAATAAAAGCTGCATCAGCATTGGAACCGACTCTGAGTGTTGAGTGATTCTTCTAAGAAAACACTAACGCTAACACATCTAACTCACAGTTGCTATTACATTGAGACTTTTCTTTGCTTATTGCATGCACACAACTCTGATCATCAATTGCACATTTTACATCTAACTCACTGTTGCTCTTATATTGATTGAGAGTGTGGAGCTGTCCCTTTAAGTGTGGTGGGTTGCAGGCCTCCTTTAAGAGAGCCTTGCTATCTTTACCCCAATCCTCTTGTTTATTTGGTGCCATGTGTTGCTCCATCAGCGCTGCACCTCGTGGTCTGGCCGCTGCCATCTTTTTCTTTAGCGCATCACCTCATGGTTTGGACGCCATCTTTCCTCCATCCACGATGTTGACTGCGGTGGTCAACTTCTCCCCGGGTTCTGCCACCAAAGCTGGGAAGTCGCCTTTGGATCCAATTGTCTTCCTGCGGAGTCCTGCCACTGGAGCCTGGAAGGTGCGTTTGGGTTGTCTCAGCTGGATCGTCTCCACACAGTCGTGCTGAGCAGTCTGTGCCTCGGGTGCTGTGCTGGTCTGCTCTCTGGTGCCGGATCCAACCTCAAGTGAGAACTTGCTTTGCCTCTGAGTGCAGAGGATGTCGATCGCTGGAGGGATGAAATCTTCCCAACTCTAATGGATCTTCTCCATCCACCTTCTTCCGAGTAGCGTTGGTCCATCACCTGCAACAATCCACAGATGTAACCTGTGCACCATGCCATCATGGAGTACCTTTACATCTGCACTACCAACGACTGGGATAAGTTCATTGGTGTAGATGCGCAGCTTTGCCTGAACTGGGATCAACTGGGTCGTTCAGCTTAATTGTCCCATAGCCTCTCAAAGGCTTCTTGATTCATTACTGACTGGCTCGCCCCGTGTCCACTTCCATGAAGACTGGAACGCGATTTATCTCGACTTCCATCCTCAATGAGAAACGCTCGGTGGTGCAGACAAACATGCTATATACCTCATCGTGGGGCTGAGCTGCCTCTCTGACTATCGTTTCATAATCTGCGCTGGATTCATGGCCATCTGCAGTGAGTTTATCAACACAGTGAGTCACATTTCTTTTACACATTCACTGGAGGAGGCCCTTTGTGCTGCAGCCTTTACAAACATTGTCTTTAAAGCAGCGTTGGTGAGCCCTGTGATTCCCTCCGCAACGCCAGCATGGAGCTACTCGGTTAGCCCCCCCTCGGTAGACTCTGAGTTAAGGGACTCGGGGGCCTGTTCTCTCTGCTCTGAGAAGGTTCATATTCTACAGTCCAGCCTCTGAAAGGCGCCACTCTGTGCACAGTACTTGCCGGGTTTGAGTCCTGAGGATGAGTCATCTGCCTAGAGCCGCAGGTCGAGGTCATGAATGCCTGGCTCACAGAGATGGCCAACAGTAGCTTATGAAGAAGGCCCTCATGGCCGATTCCAATGACAAAGATATCCTGCAGCGCTTCGGTGAGATGTTTGCCGAAATCACATGGTGCAGCCAGCCTCCTGAGGTCTGCAGCATATTTCACGATTTCCTGGTCTTCGGGCCGTCGGTGGGTGTAAAACCGATGTCTGGCTGTGAGGATACTCTCTTTGGGCTTGAGTTGTTCTTGGATCAGCGTTACAAGCTCCTCATACATCTTGGTCATTGTCTTCGTTGGTGCCAGCAAGTCCCTGACGAGGCCATAGACAGTGGGCCCACAACTGGTTCGTAGGATATCAGCCAGTGTGACCAGATTGTCGCCTGCCAGGTCGTTTGTTGTGAAGAAATGGTCGAGCCACTCCACAAAGGCGTCCCAATCATCACCATCGGCAAACTGCTGCAACGTACCGAGGGTAGCCACTTTCGCGTGAAGGTCCGTAATCTCGTCCTTAGATTCTCTAATAATGACTCCATGAGGCAATGTGTTGTACTTGAACTGAAGTGACCTTAGTCCTTTATTGATAACTCCAGAGTGAGGATCACACCTGGTGGCCTGCCTTTTATACTAGGCCTGGCACACCTGTACAGGTAACCTACAAGTCTCCCACTGAGATGCCCCCTGGTGGCACACCTTGTAATAGTCCAAGCATTAACCATGTAGGATACATGACATACCCAACATAATTTGATGATGAGGATGACTCAAATTAACCTCCCTACTACCCCACCTTTCGTCTCCACACCCGGGGACCCTCCAATTCCGTGGCCGAGTTGGATAAAAAGTTTTACTGCATACATTATGGCGAATGGGTTAGATGACGACAACATAACACCAGCTCGTCGCCGTGCAATACTTATCCACTGCCTTGGCACCGAAGGCCCACGCATCTTTAGCCAAATCAAAGACACAGAGTCCTATGACAAAATGGTAAGCACCTGAGAGAACTATTTTGGGTCAAAGAAAAGTATCGTGATGGAGAGATACCAATTCTGTCAAAGGGGACAAGGGAACAGTGAACCAATCAAACAGTACATCAGTTCATTAACTGAACTGGCCGCTATGTGTAACTTGCTATTGAAAAAACAACGATCCCCTGCATTCAGGAAAACTTGCTAATGGAGATTGATAAATTGACATTGGACAAAGCAACTAATTTGCCATCCAAATTGAATCAGCGCTTTCCGATTCAAAAGCGATCAGATCCCCTGCTCCCCCTGTGCAACAGTCTGCAGCTACAGTCCATGTGCAAGGCATTCATCCAAAGCGGAAATCACAGCAGAGACCCAAGGCTAGTAATAAGCCACCCATTACGGATTGCGAGCCAAACTTCCACTGCTTCAACTGGCCACAAATCACACTCAGCAAAGGGTCCTAACTGCCATGCACATGAGAAGAAATGCTCTGCACGTGATAAAATTAACCATTTTGCTAGTGTCTGTCGCTCATTGCAGCATATTCGACATGTGGACAACCCCGATAGTGATAAACCCAGTATGGTTTGCACCGTTAGTGATATTTTGCGCATCAGTTCAGGCAAATTCAAGGACTGTGAGGTAAACAGTGACAGCACACCCTGCTCCCTCCTCATTGACGTTGGAGCCAAAGTCTCCATATTGAGCGAGGCTGTGTACAAACCCCACTTCACGCACTGTCAAATGCAGCCCGCAACTTTCATGCTACATGTGTACTCTGATTCCAAAATTGAAGTACATAAGAACATAAAACATAAGAATTCGGAAAAGGAGTAGGCCATCTAGCCCCTCGAGCCTGCTCCGCCATTTAAAAAGATCATGGCTGATCTGGCCGTGGACTCAGCTCCACTTACCCGCCGGCTCCCCATAACCCTTAATTCCCTTATTGGTTAAAAATCTATCTATCTGTGATTTGAATACATTCAATGAGCTAGCCACAACTGCATCCCTGGGCAGAGAATTCCACAGATTCACAAACCTCTGGGAGAAGAAATTCCTTCTCAACTCGGTTTTAAATTGGCTCCCCCGTATTTTGAGGCTGTGCCCCCTAGTTCTAGTCTCCCCGACCAGTGGAAACAACCTCTCCGCCTCAATCTTGTCCATTCCTTTCATTATTTTAAATGTTTCTATAGATCACCCCTCAGCCTTCTGAACTCCAACGAGTAAAGACACAGTCTACTCAATCTATCATCATAAGGTAACCCCCTCATCTCCGAAATCAGCCTAGTGAATCGTCTCTGTACCCACTCCAAGGCTAGTATATTCTTCCTTAAGTTAGGTGACCAAAACTGCATACAGTACTCCAGGTGCAGCCTCACCAATACCCTGTACAGTTGCAGCAGGACCTCCCTGCTTTTGTACTCCATCCCTTGTGCAATGAAGGCCAACATTGCATTCGCCTTCCTGATTACCTGCTGCACCTGCAAACGAACTTTTTGGGATTCACTGTGGCTCAACTGGCGCCCGGTCTCCCTCCTCAGCACGGACTACAAAATCTTCGCCAGGGCGATGTCTGCTCGCCTTGGTGCCGTGCTGGACCACATGATCCACCCCGACCAGTCATACACGGTCCCGGGCCGGACAATCCACGATAACATCCATCTGGTCCGGGACCTCATCCATTGTTCCCAGGAGGCTGGTCTGTCGGTCGCCTTCCTATCCCTCGACCAAGAGAAGGCGTTCGACAGGGTGGATCACGACTATCTGCTCGGAACTCTGCGCGCTTTCGGGTTCGGGACGCATTTCGTCGCCCGGATCCGACTTTTGTACGCCGCCGCGGAGTGTCTGATTAAAGTTAACGGGTCCTTGACGGCGCCCCTTCGCTTTAGGAGAGGGGTGCGCCAGGGATGCCCCATGTCCGGCCAGTTATACGCCGTTTGCGTGGAGCCTTTCCTGCGCCTCTTGCGGACGAGGTTGACGGGACTGGCTCTGCAAGGGCCGGGCGTGGAGGTCGTCCTCTCGGCTTACGCCGATGACGTGCTCCTCGCGATAGAGGATCCCGCTGACCTGCGGAGGATGCGTGAGTGCCAGGAGATTTACTCGGCCGCGTCCTCCGCCAGGATCAACTGGGAGAAATGTTCCGGACTCCTGGTGGGTCAGTGGCGGGTGGACTCCCTGCCGGAGGAGCTCAGGCCTTTTGCCTGGAGCACGACCCATCTCCTCTATCTGGGAGTCTACCTTAGCCCCGACGAGGGAGCCTGGCCGGCGAACTGGCAGGAGCTGGAGGCCAAGGTCGCCGCTCGCCTAGGGCGCTGGACAGGACTGCTCCGAGTGCTGTCCTACAGGGGTCGAGCGCTAGTCATAAACCAGCTGGTGGCCGCAATGCTGTGGTACCGGCTGGTCACTTTGACCCCTCCCCCTGCGTTTGTCGCCAAGATACAGAAGAAGCTGGTGGACTTCTTCTGGAACAACAGGAAGCACTGGGTCTCTGCCGCGGTCTTGAGTCTCCCGCTTGAGGAGGGCGGTCAGTCGTTGGTGTGCATCAGCGCCCAGCTCGCGACTTTCCGTCTTCAGACCCTGCAGAGATACCTTTACGTCGAGCCCCCTCCTAGGTGGTGCGCTCTGGCGAGGTATTTCTTCCGCCAGCAGCTCGACCTCAATTATGACACGCAGCTCCTGTTTGTGAACTTGGGGGGTGCCAGGACCGCCCTCCGGGAGCTGCCTGTCTTTTACAGGGAACTCATCAGGGTCTGGAACAAAGTCTCCACCAAGCGCAGCTCTCCGCCGGCTGGAGTGGCGGCCGTCCTGCAGGAACCGCTGCTCGGGAATCTGTACCTCCACGACCGAGGCTTTATGTGGCGGTCGGAAGAGAGGGCTGTGGCTGGTGAGGTGACCAGGGTCAGGGACCTGCTCGATGGCGGAGGAGCGGGCTGGATGGCGCCAGACACGCTGGCGCGGCGCCTAAATTCTGCCAACGTCCGCCACGCGGCCGATGCCATCGAGTCGCTAAAAACAGCTCTGGGCCCTGACTCCGTTAGGTGCATCGAGGAGGCTCAAGCACGTGGGGAGATCCCGTCCGAACTGACCCCCGTCCGGACGGAATTCCTCATCGGCGCCAAACCCCGGAACCTCCCTCGGGGGCCGGCGCCTCACAACTTGAGCCGCCTCCGGGAAATCCCCTCCGTGCCTTTCAGTTCCGCGCGGAGGGATTTCCTGTACGGGCTGCTCCTGCACACCCTCAACTTTGCCATCCTCGCCGGCCGTCCGGACACGCCATGGCGTACCATCTTGCCGTCCGGAGGAGGCGGGGATCCCCGATGGAGGGCACTCTACGCAGGGGTCCTCCCACTATTCATCGGGGACTTGGCCTGGAGGGTGGTGCACGGAGCAGTGCCGTGCAACAAATTTTTAAGCCGGTTCACGGACTCCCAGGCCGCCTGCAATTTCTGCGGTCTGGAGGAGTCCGTGTTCCATGTTTTTATTGAATGCACGAGGTTGCAGCCCCTGTTCCACTATTTGAAGGGGCTGCTCCTGAAATTCTGGCTGCACTTCAGTCCCACTCTCCTGATCTTTGGGCACCCTGTGCGGAGGGGAGCGGGTAGGTCCGAAGGCCTCCTCGTAGGACTGCTCCTGGGCATGGCCAAGGGTGCCATCAGCCGGTCCAGGCAGCGGGCGGTCGAGGGGGTCGTTCAACCTGACTGCCTGCCTCTCTTCCGCTCTTACATCCGGTCCAGGGTGTCCTTGGAGATGGAGCACGCGGTGTCCACCGGTACGCTCGCGGCCTTCCGCGAGAGGTGGGCACCGGAGGGACTGGAGTGCATCATCACGCCCGGCAACCAAATTTTAATTTGATTTTACGTTTTAAAGTTAATTTGTTTTAATTGCCGGTGCTTTTAGTGTCCCCTTCCCTTTTATAGGGGGCACTGGGGAAAAATTGTGATTTTAGTGCCCAAAAAAAAAACAAAAAAAAAAGAAAAAACACAAAAAAACAAAAAAGGGGGGAAAAAAAGGGCCTTGTAAATGTCTGGAGTGTCACCCAGGTCGGGTGGCACTCTTTAATGTTTTATGTTTTCGCAGGTAAACTCCAAAAAGAGTTTCACTGTGGCTCAACTGGCGCCCGGTCTCCCTCCTCAGCACGGACTACAAAATCTTCGCCAGGGCGATGTCTGCTCGCCTTGGTGCCGTGCTGGACCACATGATCCACCCCGACCAGTCATACACGGTCCCGGGCCGGACAATCCACGATAACATCCATCTGGTCCGGGACCTCATCCATTGTTCCCAGGAGGCTGGTCTGTCGGTCGCCTTCCTATCCCTCGACCAAGAGAAGGCGTTCGACAGGGTGGATCACGACTATCTGCTCGGAACTCTGCGCGCTTTCGGGTTCGGGACGCATTTCGTCGCCCGGATCCGACTTTTGTACGCCGCCGCGGAGTGTCTGATTAAGGTTAACGGGTCCTTGACGGCGCCCCTTCGCTTTAGGAGAGGGGTGCGCCAGGGATGCCCCATGTCCGGCCAGTTATATGCTGTTTGCGTGGAGCCTTTCCTGCGCCTCTTGTGGACGAGGTTGACGGGACTGGCTCTGCAAGGGCCGGGCGTGGAGGTCGTCCTCTCGGCTTACGCCGATGACGTGCTCCTCGCGGTAGAGGATCCCGCTGACCTGCGGAGGATGCGTGAGTGCCAGGAGATTTACTCGGCCGCGTCCTCCGCCAGGATCAACTGGGAGAAATGTTCCGGACTCCTGGTGGGTCAGTGGCGGGTGGTCTCCCTGCCGGAGGAGCTCAGGCCTTTTGCCTGGAGCACGACCCATCTCCTCTATCTGGGAGTCTACCTTAGCCCCGACGAGGGAGCCTGGCCGGCGAACTGGCAGGAGCTGGAGGCCAAGGTCGCCGCTCGCCTAGGGCGCTGGACAGGACTGCTCCGAGTGCTGTCCTACAGGGGTCGAGCGCTAGTCATAAACCAGCTGGTGGCCGCAATGCTGTGGTACCGGCTGGTCACTTTGACCCCTCCCCCTGCGTTTGTCGCCAAGATACAGAAGAAGCTGGTGGACTTCTTCTGGAACAACAGGAAGCACTGGGTCTCTGCCGCGGT
The DNA here is from genome assembly GCF_044704955.1 of Pristiophorus japonicus. Lineage (NCBI taxonomy): Eukaryota > Metazoa > Chordata > Chondrichthyes > Pristiophoridae > Pristiophorus > Pristiophorus japonicus. The sequence continues at coordinate 461,712,755 of NC_091977.1, read as the reverse complement.
CTTGAGTCTCCCGCTTGAGGAGGGCGGTCAGTCGTTGGTGTGCATCAGCGCCCAGCTCGCGACTTTCCGTCTTCAGACCCTGCAGAGATACCTTTACGTCGAGCCCCCTCCTAGGTGGTGTGCTCTGGCGAGGTATTTCTTCCGCCAGCAGCTCGACCTCAATTATGACACGCAGCTCCTGTTTGTGAACTTGGGGGGTGCCAGGACCGCCCTCCGGGAGCTGCCTGTCTTTTACAGGGAACTCATCAGGGTCTGGAACAAAGTCTCCACCAAGCGCAGCTCTCCGCCGGCTGGAGTGGCGGCCGTCCTGCAGGAACCGCTGCTCGGGAATCCGTACCTCCACGGCCGAGGCTTTATGTGGCGGTCGGAAGAGAGGGCTGTGGCTGGTGAGGTGACCAGGGTCAGGGACCTGCTCGATGGCGGAGGAGCGGGCTGGATGGCGCCAGACACGCTGGCGCGGCGCCTAAATTCTGCCAACGTCCGCCACGCGGCCGATGCCATCGAGTCGCTAAAAACAGCTCTGGGCCCTGACTCCGTTAGGTGCATCGAGGAGGCTCAGGCACGTGGGGAGATCCCGTCCGAACTGACCCCCGTCCGGACGGAATTCCTCATCGGCGCCAAACCCCGGAACCTCCCTCGGGGGCCGGCGCCTCACAACTTGAGCCGCCTCCGGGAAATCCCCTCCGTGCCTTTCAGTTCCGCGCGGAGGGGTTTCCTGTACGGGCTGCTCCTGCACACCCTCAACTTTGCCATCCTCGCCGGCCGTCCGGACACGCCATGGCGTACCATCTTGCCGTCCGGAGGAGGCGGGGGTCCCCGATGGAGGGCACTCTACGCAGGGGTCCTCCCACTATTCATCGGGGACTTGGCCTGGAGGGTGGTGCACGGAGCAGTGCCGTGCAACAAATTTTTAAGCCGGTTCACGGACTCCCAGGCCGCCTGCAATTTCTGCGGTCTGGAGGAGTCCGTGTTCCATGTTTTTATTGAATGCACGAGGTTGCAGCCCCTGTTCCACTATTTGAAGGGGCTGCTCCTGAAATTCTGGCTGCACTTCAGTCCCACTCTCCTGATCTTTGGGCACCCTGTGCGGAGGGGAGCGGGTAGGTCCGAAGGCCTCCTCGTAGGACTGCTCCTGGGCACGGCCAAGGGTGCCATCAGCCGGTCCAGGCAGCGGGCGGTCGAGGGGGTCGTTCAACCTGACTGCCTGCCTCTCTTCCGCTCTTACATCCGGTCCAGGGTGTCCTTGGAGATGGAGCACGCGGTGTCCACCGGTACGCTCGCGGCCTTCCGCGAGAGGTGGGCACCGGAGGGACTGGAGTGCATCATCACGCCCGGCAACCAAATTTTAATTTGATTTTACGTTTTAAAGTTAATTTGTTTTAATTGCCGGTGCTTTTAGTGTCCCCTTCCCTTTTATAGGGGGCACTGGGGAAAAATTGTGATTTTAGTGCCCAAAAAAAAAAAACAAAAAAAAAAAGAAAAAACACAAAAAAAACAAAAAAGGGGGGAAAAAAAGGGCCTTGTAAATGTCTGGAGTGTCACCCAGGTCGGGTGGCACCGTTTAATGTCCTTATGTTTTGCAGGTAAACTCAAAAGAGTTTCACTGTGGCTCAGTGGGTAGCACACTCACCTCTGAGTCAGAAGGTTTGTAGGTTCAAGTCCCACTCCATGAACCTGAGTATGTAAATCTAGGCTGAAAAGGTATGTAGTCGTGGCTCAGTGGGTAGCATGCTTGCCTTTGTAGTCTGAAAGTTGTGGGTTCATGCCCCACTCCAGTGACTTGAGCACAGAAATCAGTACTAAGGCTGACACTCAAAAGAGTTTCATGCACAAGGAGGTCGTCCTCTTGGCTTACGCCGATGACGTGCTCCTCGCGGTAGAGGATCCCGCTGACCTGCGGAGGATGCGTGAGTGCCAGGAGATTTACTCGGCCGCGTCCTCCGCCAGGATCAACTGGGAGAAATGTTCCGGACTCCTGATGGGTCAGTGGCGGGTGGACTCCCTGCCGGAGGAGCTCAGGCCTTTTGCCTGGAGCACGACCCATCTCCTCTATCTGGGAGTCTACCTTAGCCCCGACGAGGGAGCCTGGCCAGCGAACTGGCAGGAGCTGGAGGCCAAGGTCGCCGCTCGCCTAGGGCGCTGGACAGGACTGCTCCGAGTGCTGTCCTACAGGGGTCGAGCGCTAGTTATAAACCAGCTGGTGGCCGCAATGTTGTGGTACCGGCTGGTCATTTTGACCCCTCCCCCTGCGTTTGTCGCCAAGATACAGAAGAAGCTGGTGGACTTCTTCTGGAACAACAGGAAGCACTGGGTCTCTGCTGCGGTCTTGAATCTCCCGCTTGAGGAGGGCGGTCAGTCGTTGGTGTGCGTCAGCGCCCAGCTCGCGACTTTCCGTCTTCAGACCCTGTAGTGATACCTTTACGTCGAGCCCCCTCCCAGGTGGTGTGCTCTGGCGACGTATTTCTTCCGCCAGCAGCGCGACCTCAATTATGACACGCAGCTCCTGTTTGTGAACTTGGGGGGTGTCAGGACCGCCCTCCGGGAGCTGCCTGTCTTTTACAAGGAACTCATCAGGGTCTGGAACAAAGTCTCCACCAAGCGCAGCTCTCCGCCGGCTGGAGTGGCGGCCGTCCTGCAGGAACCGCTGCTCGGGAATCCGTACCTCCACGACCGAGGTTTTATGTGGCGGTCGGAAGAGAGGGCTGTGGCTGGTGAGGTGACCAGGGTCAGGGACCTGCTCGATGGCGGAGGAGCGGGCTGGATGGCGCCAGACACGCTGGCGCGGCGCCTAAATTCTGCCAACGTCCGCCACGCGGCCGATGCCATCGAGTCGCTAAAAACAGCTCTGGGCCCTGACTCCGTTAGGTGCATCGAGGAGGCTCAAGCACGTGGGGAGATCCCGTCCGAACTGACCCCCGTCCGGACGGAATTCCTCATCGGCGCCAAACCCCGGAACCTCCCTCGGGGGCCGGCGCCTCACAACTTGAGCCGCCTCAGGGAAATCCCTTCCGTGCCTTTCAGTTCCGCGCGGAGGGGTTTCCTGTACGGGCTGCTCCTGCACACTCTCAACTTTGCCATCCTCGCCTGCCGTCCGGACACGCCATGGCGTACCATCCTGCCATCCGGAGGAGGCGGGGGTCTCCGATGGAGGGCACTCTATGCAGGGGACCTCCCACTATTCATCGGGGACTTGGCCTGGAGGGTGGTGCACGGAGCAGTGCCGTGCAACAAATTTTTAAGCCGGTTCACGGACTCCCAGGCCGCCTGCAATTTCTGCGGTCTGGAGGAGTCCGTGTTCCATGTTTTTATTGAATGCACAAGGTTGCAGCCCCTGTTCCACTATTTGAAGGGGCTGCTCCTGAAATTCTGGCTGCACTTCAGTCCCACTCTCCTGATCTTTGGGCACCCTGTGCGGAGGGGAGCGGGTAGGTCCGAAGGCCTCCTCGTAGGACTGCTCCTGGGCACGGCCAAGGGTGCCATCAGCCGGTCCAGGCAGCGGGCGGTCGAGGGGGTCGTTCAACCTGACTGCCTGCCTCTCTTCCGCTCTTACATCCGGTCCAGGGTGTCCTTGGAGATGGAGCACGCGGTGTCCACCGGTACGCTCGCGGCCTTCCGCGAGAGGTGGGCACCGGAGGGACTGGAGTGCATCATCACGCCCGGCAACCAAATTTTAATTTGATTTTACGTTTTAAAGTTTAATTTGTTTTAAATTGCCGGTGCTTTTAGTGTCCCCCTCCCCTTTTATATGGGGCACTGGAAAAAATTTGATTTTAGCGCCCCAAAAAAAAAAACCAAAAAAAAGAAAAGAAAAAAAAAGGGGCCTTGTAAATGTCTGCTGTGTCATCCAGGGCGGGTGGCACGGTTTAATGTCTTTTTATGTTCACAGATAAACTCAAAAAGAGTTTCATGCACAAGGACCCCCAGGTCCCTCTGCACCACAGCATGTTGTAATTTCTCCCCATTCAAATAATATTCCCTTTTACTGTTTTTTTTTCCCAAGGTGGATGACCTCACATTTTCCGACATTGTATTCCATCTGCCAAACCTTAGTCCATTCGCTTAACCTATCTAAATCTCTTTGCAGCCTCTCTGTGTCCTCCACACAACCCGCTTTCCCACTCATCTTTGTGTCATCTGCAAATTTTGTTACACTACACTCTGTCCCCTCCTCCAGGTCATCTATGTATATTGTAAACAGTTGTGGTCCCAGCACCGATCCCTGTGGCACACCACTAACCACCGATTTCCAACCTGAAAAAGACCCATTTATCCCGACTCTCTGCTTTCTGTTAGCCAGCCAATTCTCTGTCCATGCTAATACATTTCCGCTGACTCCGCATACCTTTATCTTCTGCAGTAACCTTTTGTGTGGCACCTTATCGAATGCCTTTTGGAAATCTAAATACACCACATCCATCGGTACACCTCTATCCACCATGCTAGTTATATCCTCAAAGAATTCCAGTAAATTAGTTCAACATAATTTCCCCTTCATGAATCCATGTTGCACTATTCCTATCTAGATGTCCCACTATTTCTTCCTTAATGATAGTTTCAAGCATTTTCCCCACTACAGATGTTAAACTAACCGGCCTATAGTTATCTGCCCCCTTTTTTAAACAGAGGCGTTACATTAGCTGCTTTCCAATCCACTGGTACCTCCCCAGAGTCCAGAGAATTTTGGTAGATTATAATGAATGCATCTGCTATAACTTCCGCCATCTCTTTTAATACCCTGGGATGCATTTCATCAGGACCAGGGGACTTGTCTACCTTGAGTCCAATTAGCCTGTCCAGCACGACCTCTCTAGTGATCGTGATTGTCTCAAGGTCCTCCCTTCCCACATTCCTGTGACTAGCAATTTTTGGCATGGTTTTTGTGTCTTCCACTGTGAAGACCGAAGCAAAATAATTGTTTAAGGTCTCAGCCATTTCCACATTTCCCATTATTAAATCCCCCTGCTCATCTTCTAAGGGACCAAGATTTACTTTAGTCACTCTTTTCCGTTTTATATATCTGTAAAAGCTTTTACTATCTGTTATTATGTTTTGCGCACGTTTACTTTTGTAATCTATCTTTCCTTTCTTTGTTGCTTTCTTAGTCATACTTTGCTGTCGTTTAAAATGCTCCCAATCTTCTAGTTTCCCACTAACCTTGGCCACCTTATACGCATTGGTTTTTAATTTGATACTCTCCTTTATTTCCTTGGTTATCCACGGCTGGTTATCCCTTCTTTTTCACTGGAATATATTTTTGTTGAGCACTATGAAAGAGCTCCTTAAAAGTCCTCCACTCTTCCTCAATTGTGCCAACGTTTAGTCTCTATTCCAAGTCTACTTTAGCTAACTCTGCCCTCATCCCACTGTAGTCCCCTTTGTTTATGCTCGTTTGAGACACTACTTCCTCACCCTCAATCTGTATTACAAATTCAACCATACTGTGATCACTCATTCCGAGAGGATCTTTTACCAGGAGATCGTTTATTATTCCTGTCTCATTACACAGGACCAGATCTAAGATAGCTTGCTCCCTTGTAGCTTCTGTAACATACTGTTCTAAGAAACAATCCCGTATGCATTCTATGAATTCCTCCTCCAGGCTACCCCGTGCGATTTGATTTGACCAATCGATATGTAGGTTAAAATCCCCCATGGTTACTGCCATTCCTTTTTCACATGCCTCTATTATTCCCTTGATTATTGTCCGCCCCACTGTGAAGTTATTATTTGGGAGCCTATAAACTACACCCACCGGTGACTTTTTCCCCTTACTATCTCTAATCTCCACCCACAATGATTCAACAATTTGTTCATTAGAGCCAATATCATCTCTCACAACTGCCCTGATATCATCCTTTATTAACAGAGCTACCCCACCTCCTTTCCCTTCTTGTCTATCCTTCCGAATTGTCAGATACCCCTGTATGTTTAATTCCCAGTCTTGGCCACCCTGCAACCATGTTTCTGTAATGGCCACCAAATCATACCCATTTGTAATGATTTGTGCCGTCAACTCATTTACTTTATTTCGAATGCTGCGTGCGTTTAGGTAGAGTGTTTTAATACTAGCTTTTAAACCATGATTTTTAGTTTTGACCCCTCCTACAGCCCCTTTATCTTCATACATATTGTCCCTTCCTATCACCTTGTGGTTTACACTTACCCCAGTGCTACTCTGCTCTGTTGCCTCCTGCCTTTTGCATTCTTTCTTGGGGTCCTGTTCATCTGAGCTCTCACCCACTCTAACTAGCTCAGAGCCTTCTCCTGGGTTCCGAATACTCCTCGCATTGAGGCACCGAGCTTTCAGGCTTGCCTTTTTATCACACTTGGACCCTTGGGGTCATATCTGTCCCGATATACTACAAGGACATAACATTGGAGAACTTTTCCTTTTATGTCACGAAGGGACGAAGCCTCATGGGCGTTGCCCTTTTTGACAAGCTTGGGTTTAAACTTTGCGACCCAACTGGCACACCTGTGTACACGGTGGAATTTGACAAGCATTACCCCTCAATCTTCACAGAGTTTGGAGTGACAACAAAATTCTGCCATTGTCCCCACGTTGACCCTTCCGTCAAACCAGTTACGCGACTTCGCCGTTTCCCATTCGCGGATCACGACCAAGTATCCGCAGAATTAACGTTACTCGAATCTCAGGGAATCATTGAGAGCATCGACTCCTCACCCTGGATCTCGAACTTAGTCATTGCTTGGCATAATAATGGGGAAGTCCACCTAATCATCGACCTGAAAGAGGTCAGCAAGGCCATCATCCCTGACAAGCACCCTCTTCCTACCATCTTCAGAATTCCACGGTGCAATAGTTTTTAGAAAACTCGACATGCGCCGCAGTTACCTACAAATAATCTAGCGGAGGACAGCAAACCGCTCACGGCCTTCACAATGCATGATGGTCTGTATCAGTATCAGCGCATGCCCTATGGACTATCTTCTGCACCAAATGCATTTCAGAAGATTGTCACTACTATACTAGCAGGCATAGAGGGAGCCGTCTGTTGTATATGCAGACTATGGATGTACTCTCTGTGTAGTCACTGTGTGGTTGCACAAGATGGAGACTTGTTTACCTAATAATCCATCAATAAGGTTTACATTGTGTATATACATGCTGACACCACTAGAGGGTGCAACTGGTGGAGATCGGGGGTTTCCTGCCCTGGTGGCAGGGCCCAGTATAAAAGGCTGCACACCATGCTTGTGCCTCACTCTGAAGTTTGGAATAAAGGACCAAGGTCAGTACAGTTTGAGTACAACACATTGCCTCGTGGAGTCATTCATAAGTAAATTACAGACATAACAACTGGCGACGAGAATACGGACTTTCACGCAATTATGGCTACCTTTGGCACACTAAAAGACTTTGCAGAGTCTTTCACAGAAAGGCTCGAGCTATATTTCGTGGCAAACGACCTGGCAGGGGAGATGGACACATTGGCGGAGAAGCGCAAGGCTATACTGCTGACCAGTTGTGGGCCCAAGGTCTACCTCATCAGGTACTTGCTGGCATCCACGAAGGCCAAGGATAAGACATACGATGAGCTGACTTAACTAATTCGCGACCAACTTAAACTAAAAGAGAGCATCCTCACGGCCAGGCACAGATTCTACACTCACCGCAGACCTGAGGGCCAGGAGATTGCAAAATATGCTGTCGACCTCAGGAGACTTGCTGCACCGTGTGATTTTGGCACGTATCTCAACGAAGCATTGTGAGACATCTTCATTATGGGAATTGGCCACGAGGGCCTCCTTCACAAGCTATTATCTGTTGACACCACAGTAAACATGCAGAAGGCCATCAACATCAGTCAGGCATTCATGACCTCGACCTGCAGCATCAAGCAAATTATTCATCCTGTGGACTCAAACCCGGCAAGTACTGTACACAGAATGGTGCCTTTCACAGGCAAGACTGTAGAATGTGGCTCTGCCCAGGGCACAGAGCACAGACCGCAGGGTTCCAGAAGTTAGAGTCCGCCAAGGGGTGCTAATCGAGTAGCACTATGCTGGCGTTGCGGAGGAAACCATAGGGCTCACCAGTGTCGGTTTGCTGAGTATGTATGCAAAGCCTGTAACACGAGGGCCACCTCCAGCATATGTGTAAAAGAAATACGACTCACCATCTAGTGGAGGAGTTGGTACATGACTTTGAATCCAGCAGGGAATATGATGATTTGGCCAGAGAGGCAGCTCAGCGCCAAGAAGAAGTATATGGAGTGTATACCTGCACCACCGATTGTCCTCCAGGTGAAGATGGAAGTCGAGATAAACGGCGTTGCAATCTTCATGGAAGTGGATACGGAAGCGAGCCAGTCAGTGATGAACCAGGATGCCTTTGAGAGGCTATGGAATGAAAAATGACCCGAGCTGGTTCCAGTACAGGAAAAGTTGCGCACCTAAACCAAGGAGCTGATCCCAGTTGTTGGTAGTTCGGATGTAAGTGTAATCCATAATGGCGTGGTGCACAAGTTAACTCTGTGGATTTTTTTGCAGGTGATGGTCTAATGTTACTTGGAAGAAGGTGGATGGGGAAGGTCCAGTGGAAATGGGAAGACCTCTTCACTCCAGTAACCGATGTCCCCCCTCAGAGGCAGAGCAAAACCTCACCTTCGCTTGGGCCAGGCACCAATGAACAGACCAGCGCAGCAACCGAGGCATAGACTGCCCATCATGATTGTGCGGCAATGATCTGACTGGAACGACCTAAAAGTACCTTCCCGGCTCCAATGGCAGGACTCCTGGGAATTCACAGGCACTCTTCCAGCTTTTGTGGCAGAATCGCAAGAGAGAAGGATCAAGGCTGTCGACCTCGAGTTCAGAGGCAAGATGGAGTCCCAGCTGCAGCGAAGTGCAGCGTGGCTGAAAAAAAAGATGGCTGCGACAATATCATGAGGTGCAACACTGAGGGGCCAACACATGGTGTCTAACAAAGGATTTGATTGGGGTAAAACCAGCAGGGTTCTCTTAAAGGAGACCTGCAACTAACTGAACTTAGAGACATTGTATGCGTGGTAATCAATGTAACGAACCGATTAAGATTGTGAACAAAATGTTGTTGCGAATTGTTCGTACTATTCCTAATGTAAAGAACAAAATGTTGTTGCGAGATGTCGGGAATAGAGTGTCCCAAAAAGTAGCAAGCGAGCGGCCTCAGGAGGGTGAAGGCACTGATCCTGATACCCTGCCCCAGGTCTATCCCACGCCGCAGGCACCTGATGGCACTATTCGCCACGGACCTGGAAATGAAAATGGCGCCAATACACACAGTCAGCCGCCGTTGCCCACCACCCGGGTGTAGACGGTGCAGCCCCCAGACCCAGTCTCTACCTCGACCATGTCTGGGAACAAAAGGTTAGAACCAACGAGCTCCCCAAATGGGACCTGGAACAGCCAGGTTCCCAACACCGTTAGAGAGCAGGCAGAAGATTCTGCAGCCCTCAAAGGAGGACAGGGAGGCCACACACATCTGTGGCTCTGCCCACCACTAGGCAACGGCAAAGGCCCTGAGTCCCGGCTAGGTGAGCGAACCAAGCCCACCCTGCTAGCAGGGAGCGCAACGCCCGCCATCAGACGACTAGGACCCCGTCCGGTTGCTCTGGAACTAGCGTCCTCGCATACCTGTACTGCTACCTCAGTACTGACCATGACTGAACCATGAATGCAATCTACCCAATCCTGGCGCAAGATCATAAAACGTGATGAATGTAAGTCACTGAACCAAGGTGTCACGGTACAAACTGTAAAAAATTTTCTTCTGCCTTTGTTTGTACTTGCACTGTGTCTGATCCTTTATGTTAATGTAGTGGGCCAGCTGCATGGCCTCGCTATGGGGGGTGGGGGGGGGAAGGATGATTGTATGTAACCATGGGTAAACACATGGATCACACTCAGAACCCTCTGGAACCTCCACTGTATCATCGAACCATCCAAACTGGTAACCACTACCCAATGTTGTGGCAAAAGAACTTGGGGGAGAGTGATGTTGTATATGCAGACTGTGGATGTACTCTCTGTGTAGTTGCACAAGATGGAGACTTGTTTATCTGATGTATCATCAATAAGGTTTACACTGTGTATATACATGCTGGCACCACTAGAGGGTGCAACTGATGGAGACCGGGGCTTTCCTGCCCTGGTGGCAGGGCCCAGTATAAAAGGCTGCACACAATGCTTGTGCCTCACTCTGGAGTTTGGAATAAAGGACCAAGGTCACTATATTTTGAGGACGACACATTGCCTCGTGGAGTCATTCATAAGTAAATTACAGACATAATACCTCAATCTGCTTGACGATATCATTGTCCATGGACAGACAATGGAAGAACATGACCAGCGACTTCACGCAGTTATGGTTAGACTTGCCATACATAACATTACACCTAATGCCGATAAGTGTACATTCGTAGCTGGAGAAATAAACTTTCTGGGTTGCAGAGTCACAGCACAAGGTGACAGGCCGACGCTTGACAACATTGACGCGGTCCAGCGAATGCAAGAGGCTACCAACGTTCCAAAGAACTTTCATCATTCTGCGGCACTTGCAACTTCTATCTGAAGTTTGTCCCGCACTACGCGCACATCGCAGAACCACTTTGCAAGTTGCTGTGCAAGGACGTCCCTTGGGAATGGACAGATTCCCAGGCTCAGGCATTCACCATGCTTAAGGAGAAAATCACATCCCCTCCTATACTAGTGCACTTTGACCGGAATGACACTATATACGTCACCATCAGGCACCGCCATGGGTGTTGTGCTCTCGCAATGGATAGACTGCCTGGGACGCCCAGTCGCCTTCGCCTCTCGCACACTCTCATCTGCAGAACGTAAATACTCGACAGGGGAACACGAAGCACTTGAATCTACGCATGCGAACACCAGCACATCTACCTCTAGGGCAGGAAATTTACCCTCCGTATGGATCACCAAGCACTAACTACGCTACTCGCTATAACCAGATCTGGGTACAGACCACTACGAATCAGCTGATGGTCAGATCGCCTTTGTTATATATGTAAACCTGTATATACCTTGTGTAACCACCAGAGGGCTCATCCCCTGGAGTCCCAAAGGATCCCACAATCCCTTGGGAGCACCTGTACTTAAGGAGACCACACAGGCTGGAGAGGCACTCTGGAGACCTGCAATAAAAGACTACGGTCACACTTTATTTTGAGCTCACAGTATCTAGTCAGACTCTTTATTCATACATAACAATTGGCGATGAGATACAGATGACGAACCCAACGATGCAGAGAACAGTGGGCATCCTGGAGAAATTTTCAGAGGGAGATGATTGGGAAATCTTCGTGGAGCAACTTGACCAATACTTTGTGCCAACGAGGTGGAAGGAGAAGTGAATGCTGCCAAATGAAGGGCGATTCTCTCACCGTCTGTGGGACACCAACGCACGGCCTCATGAAAAATCTGCTTGCTCCTGCGAAACCCACAGAGAAATTCTACAATGATTTGTGCACACTAGTCCGGGAACATCTGAACCCAAAGGAAAGCGGTCTGATGGCGAGGTACCGGTTCTACACCTACAAAAGGTCTGAAGGCCAGGAAGTGGTGAGCTACGTCGCCGAGCTGAGACACCTTGCAGGACATTGTGAATTTGAAGGATCCTTGGAACACATACTCAGGGATTTTTTCGTATTTGGCATTGGCCATGAAGTGATACTTCGCAAACTTTTGAATGTAGAGATCCCAACCTTGAGTAAAGCCATAGCGATAGCCCAGGCGTTCATTGCCACCAGTGACAATACTAAGAAAATCTCTCAGCACACAGGTGGTGCTACAAGAACTGTGAACAAAGTGATGTTGTTTTCAAATTGCAACATACAGGGCAGGCCCCACATGCCTGCAGCTGCACGCCCGCAGATGTCTCGGAGTCCACCATCAAGGGTGATGAATGCAAGGCCATTAACACCTTGTTGGTGCTGTGGTGGTAATCATCATTTCCATTCATGCCGCTTCATCGGTTACATTTGCAAGGGCTGTGGAACAATGGGACACCTCCAACGTATGTGCCGGTGAGCTGCAAACCCTGCTAATCCTGCAAATCACCATGTTGCAGAGGAGGACAGATCCACAGTGGATCACGACGAACCAGATTCTCAGACCGAAGAGGTAGAGGTATATGGGGTGCACAAATTTACCACAAAGTGTCCCCCGATAATACCGAAGGTTGAATTAAATGGACTCCCGGTGTCAATGGACCTGGACACGGGCGCGAGCCAGTCCATTATGAGCAAAAAGACTTTCGATAAAGTGTGGTGCAGCAAGGCCTCAAGGCAAGTCCTGACTCCCATTCACTATAAACTGAGAACTTACACAAAGGAACTGATTCCTGTAATCAGCAGTGCTACTATAAAGGTCTCCTACGATGGAGCAGTGCACAAGCTACCACTCTGGGTGGTACCAGGCGATGGTCCCATGCTGCTTGGCAGGAGCTGGCTGGGAAAGATACGCTGGAACTGGGACGACATCCGAGCGTTCTCGTCTGTTGACAACACTTCGTGTGCCCAGGTCTTAAACAAGTTCCCCTTGCTGTTCGAACCAGGCATTGGGAAGTTCCAAGGAGCAAAAGTGCAGATCCATTTGATTCCGGGGGCATGACCCATCCATCACAAGACGAGAGCATAGAAACATAGAAATATAGAAACATAGAAAATAGGTGCAAGAGTAGGCCATCCGGCCCTTCGAGCCTGCACCACCATTCAATAAGATCATGGCAGTACCCCGTTCCCGCTTTCTCTCCATACACCTTAATCCCGTTAGCCGCAAGTGCCATAATCTAACTCCCTCTTGAATATATCCAATGAACTGGCATCAACAACTCTCTGCGGTAGGGAATTCCATAGGTTAATAATTCTCTAAGCGAAGAAGTTCCTCCTCATCTCAGTCCTAAATGGCCTACCCCTTATCCATAGACTGTGACCCCTGGTTCTGGAGTTCCCCAACATCGGGAACATTCTTCCTGCATCTAACCTGTCCAGTCCCGTCAGAATTTTATACGTTTCTATGAGATCCCCTCTCATCCTTCCAAACTCCAGTGAATACAGGCCTAGTCGATCCAGTCTCTCCTCATTTGTCAGTCCTGCCATCCCAGGAATCAGTCTAGTGAACCTTCGCTGCACTCCCTCAATGGCAAGAACGTCCTTCCTCAGATTAGGAGACCAAAACTGAACACAATATTCCAGGTGGGGCCTCACCAAGGCCCTGTATAACTGCAGTAAGACTTCCCTGCTCCTATCTTCAAATCCCCGAGCTATGAAGGCCAACATACCATTTGCCTTCTTCATCGCCTGCTGTACCTGCATGCCAACCTTCAATGACTGATGAATCATGATACCCAGGTCTCGCTGCACCTCCCCTTTTCCTAATCTGCCGCCATTCAGATAATATTCTGCCTTCGTGTTTTTGCCCCCAAAGTGGATAACCTCACATTTATCCACATTATACGGCATCTGCCATGTATTTGTCCACTTGCCTAACCTGTCCAAATCATCCTGAAGCCTCTTAGCTTCCTCCTCACAGCTCACACCGCCACCCAGTTTAGTGTCATCTGCAAACTTGGAGATTTTACACTCAATTCAATCATCCAAATCATTAATATATATTGTAAAGAGCTGGGGTCCCAGCACTGAGCCCTGCGGCACTCCACTAGTCACTGCCTGCCATTCTGAAAAGGACCCATTAATCCCGACTCGCTGCTTCCTGTCTGCCAACCAGTTCTCTATCCACGTCAGTATATTACCCCCAATACCATGTGCTTTGATTTGCACACCAATCTCTTGTGTAGGACCTTGTCAAAAGCCTTTTGAAAGTCCAAATACACCACATCCATTGGTTCTCCCCTGTCCACTCTACTAGTTACATCCTCAAAAAATTCCAGAAGATTTGTCAAGCATGATTTCCCCTTCATAAATCCATGCTGACTTGGACCAATCCTGTCACTGCTTTCCAACTGCGCTGCTATTTCATCCTTAATGATTGATTCCAACATTTTCCCCACTACTGATGTCAGGCTAACTGGTCCATAATTACCCATTTTCTCTCTCCCTCCTTTTTTAAAAAGTGGTGTTACATTAGTAACCCTCCAGTCCATAGGAACTGATCCAGAGTCGATAGACTGTTGGAAAATGATCACCAATGCATCCACTATTTCTAGGGCCACTTCCTTAAGTACTCTGGGATGTAGAGTATCAGGCCCTGAGGATTTATCGGCCTTCAATCCCATCAATTTCCCTAACACAATTTCCCGCCTAATAAGGATATCCTTCAGTTCCTCCTTCTCACTAGACCTTCGGACCCCTAGTACTTCCGGAAGTTTATTTGTGTCGTCCTTTGTGAAGACAGAACCAAAGTACTTGTTCAATTGGTCTGCCATTTCTTTATTCCCCATTATAAATTCACCCGAATCCGACTGCAAGGGACCTACGTTTGTCTTCACTAATCTTTTTCTCTTCACATATGTATAGAAGCTTTTGCAGTCATTTTTTATGTTTCCGGCAAGCTTCCTCTCGTACTCTATTTTCCCCCTCTTAATTAAACCCTTAGTCCTCCTCTGCTGTATTCTAAATTTCTCCCAGTCCTCCGACTTGGAACTTTTCCTGGCTAACTTGTATGCCTCTTCCTTGGATTAACACTATCCTTAATTTCCCTTGTTAGCCACAGTTGAGCCCCCTTCACCGTTTTATTTTTACTCCAGACAGGGATGTACAATTGTTGAAGTTCGCCCATATGATCTTTAAAGGTTTGCCATTGCCTATCCACCATCAACCCTTTAAGTATCATTTGCCAGTATAAGCTAGCCAATTCGCGCCCTCATACCATCAAAGTTACCTTTCCTAAAGTTCAGGATCCTAGTTTCAAGAATTAACTTTGTCACTCTCCATCTTAATAAATAATTCTGCCATATTATGGTCACTCTTCCCCAATGGGCCTCGCACAACAAGATTGCTAATTAGTCCTTTCTCATTACACATCACCCAGTCTAGGATGGCCAGCCCTCTAGTTGGTTCCTTGAGATATTGGTCTAGAAAACCATCCCTAATGCACTCCAGGAAATCCTCCTCCACCGTATTGCTACCAGTTTGGTTAGCCCAATCTATATGTCGATAAAAGTTGCCCATGATAACTGCTGTACCTTCTTTGATGCTGTCCCCAATCTCACTACTACTGTTTGGTGGTCTGTACACAACTGCCACTAACGTTTTCTGTCCTTTTGTATTCCGCAGCTCTACCCATACAGATTCCACATCATCCAAGCTAATGTCCTTCCTTACTATTGTGTTAATTTCCTCTTTAACCAGCAACTCTACCCCACCTCCTTTTCCTTCCTGAATGTTGAATACTCCTGGATGTTGAGTTCCCAGCCTTGGTCACCCTGGAACCATGTCTCCATAATCCCAATTATATCATATTCGTTAATAACTGCCTGCGCAGTTGATTCGTTCACCTTATTACGAATACTCCTCGCATTGAGGCTCAGCGCCTTCAGGCTTGTCTTTTTAACACACTTTGTCCCTTTAGAATTTTGCTGTAATGTGGCCCTTTTACATTTTTGCCTTGGATTTTTCTGCCCTCCACTTGTACTTTTCTTCTATCTTTTGCTTCTGCTCCCATTTTACTTCCCTCTGTCTCCCTGCATATGTTCCCATCCCCCTGCCATATTAGTTTAACCCCTCATGGAAAGCTTACTGAAGTCGATCCCGTGCACGGTGGTCTTCCAGGATGACATCTTGGTTACAGGTCAGCACACAGTCGAGCATCTGCAGAACCTGGAGGAGGTTCTTAGACGACTCAACCGCGTGGGCTCAGATTAAAATGTTCGAAGTGCGTTTTTCTGGCACCTGAAGTGGTGTTCCTGGGGAGAAGAAGCGCGGCAGATGGCATCATGCCCACCAATTCAAAGACGGAGGCAATCGAGAACGCACCAAGGCATCAAGGCAACAGAGTGTGGCGGAGCTGCGGTTGTTTGTAGGACTCCTGAATTACTTTGGTATCTTCTTACCGGGTCTCAGCATACTGTTAGAACCACTGCAAGCCTTACTGCGTAAAGGTGACGAATGGGTATGGGGTAAAAGCTGTCTTGTATCTGTAAAGCATGCACTTCCATGTTCTGCCACCAGGGAGTGCATCCCCTGAAGTCCCAAGGGATCCCAGCATCCCTTGGGAGCACTGTATATAAGCCGGCCCCTAAGGCCTGTTCCTCACTCTGGAGTGTCTTAATAAAGACTGAGGTCACTGTTACTTTAACCTCCCTGCGTGCAGTCTCAACTGTGTTAGGAACAGAATAAAAGCCAAGAAAATGCATTTGTAAAAGCTAGAAAATTGTTATGCTCAAATAAATTGCTTGTGTTGTATGATCCATGTAAGCGTTTGTTACTGGCATGTGCTGCGTCGTCGTACAGGGTCGGGTGTGTATTGTTACAAGCTAATGAATCTGGGCAATTGCAACCAGTTGCTTATGCATCCAGAAGTCTGTCTAAGGCTGAGAGAGCTGATAGCATGATTGAAAAAGAAGCATTAGCATGTATTCATGGGGTAAAGAAAATGCATCAGTATTTGTTTGGGCTCAAATTTGAATTGGAAGCTGACCAACTGATAGCCCTTTTTTCCGAAAGGGGATAAATATGAATGCATCGGCCCGCATCTAGAGATGGGCGCTCACGTTGTCCGCATACAACTACGCCATCCGCCACAGGCCAGGCACAGAAAACTGTGCTGATGCTCTCAGTAGGCTGCCATTGCCCACCACGGGGGTGGAAATGGCACAGCCCGCAGATTTAGTCATGGTAATGGAAGCATTCGAGAGTGAGCAATCACCCGTCACAGCCTGACAGATTAAAACCTGCATGAGCCAGGGCCCCTTACTGTCCCTAGTAAAAAATTGTGTGCTTCATGAGAGCTTGTCCAGTGTCCCATTGGAAATGCAGGAAGAGATAAAGCTGTACCAGCGGCGCAAAGATGAAATGTCTGTACAGGCAGACTGCCTTCTGTGAGGTAATCGGGTAGTGGTCCCCAAGAAGTGCAGAGACACTTTCATCAGTGGCCTCCACAGTACTCACCAGGCATTGTAATGATGAAAGCAATAGCCAGATCCCACATGTGGTGGCCCAGTGTCGATGCGGACTTAGAGTCCTGCATGCACAAATGTAACACATGCTCGCAGTTAAGCAATGCACCCACGGAGGCGCCACTAAGTTTATGGTCTTGGCCCTCCAAATCCTGGTCCAGGGTCCAGGTCGACTATGCAAGTCCGTTCTTGGGTAAAATGTTCCTAGTGGTTGTAGATGCATACTCCAAATGGATTGAATGTGAGATAATGTCGGCAAGCATGTCCGCTGCCACAACTGAAAGCCTGCGGGCCATGTTTGCCATGCACGGCCTGCCTGATGTCGTTGTGAGCGACAACGGCCTATGTTTCACCAGTGCCAAATTCAAAGAGTTCATGACCCATAATGGGATTAAACATGTTACATCTGCCCCATTCAAACCAGCCCCATCCAATGGTCAGGCAGAGAGAGCAGTGCAAACCATCAAGCAGAGCTTGAAAGGGGGAACTGAAGGCTCACTGCAGACTCGCCTATCCCGAGTCCTGCATAGCTACCGCACGAGACCCCACTCGCTCACTAGGATTCCACCCGCTGAACTGCTCATGAAAAGGGCACTTAAGACAAGGCTCTCATTAGTCCATCCTGATCTACATGAACAGGCAGCTGCAACAAAGTACATATCATATTAGCGCAAATGTGTCACGCGAAATTGAAATCAATGATCCTGTATTGGTGTTGAGCTATGGAAAGGTCCCAAGAAGCTTCCGGGCACTATTGTGGCCAAAGAGGGAAGCAGGGTGTTTCGGTTCAAACTTTCAAATGGACTCATTCACTGGAAACACTTGAACCAAATCAAACTCAGATTCACGGACTACCCAGAGCAACCCACATTGGACCCTACCTTCTTTGTCCCCCCAACATACACACCAATGGCAACCAACACCGCGGTTGACCCCGAAGCAGAACCCATTACGCGCAGCAGCCCAGCAGGACTCACCACACCAGGCAGACCAGCAAGGCCACCTGCACAGCAGCCCAGCGAAAGCCCAACAAATGACTCATCAAAACCAGCATTTACACCGAGACGATCAACCAGGGAAAGAAAGGCCCCAGATCGACTCAACTTGTAAATAGTTACACTATTGACTTTGGGAGGGGGGGGAGTTTTGTTATATATGTAAACCTGAATATACCTTGTGTAGCCACCAGAGGGCTCATCCCCTGGAGTCCCAAAGGATCCCACAATCCCTTGGGAGCACCTGTACTTAAGGAGGCCTCACAGGCTGGAGAGGCACTCTGGAGACCTGCAAGAAAATACTAATGTCACACTTTACTTTGAGCTCACGGTAATTAGTTAGACTCTTTATTCATGCATAACCGCCTTCATCAGTATAACTTTGATGTACAGTATATTGCTGGCTGTCGCAACCACGTAACTGACATGCTGACCCACTCAACATCAGCTTCCGATGCTGGTACTGACTTGAATATGACGACACATATGTTACGTCGATCGTCACTCAGTCCATCAGAAACCTTGTCTCTTGCGATAAACACAAAACCGAATCACAGAGTGATGCTACGCTCCAGCATGTAAGCCACTTCCTCCAGACTGAGTGGTCTCAGCAAATTCCGGAAGAGCTGAAATCATTCCACTGACTTCGCGATGAATTGTCCATTTGGAACGATGGTTGCTTAGCTCGTGGTGATAGAGCAGTAATTCCTAAGTCATTTCAACAGCGCGTTCTCTCATTGGCACACGATGGACACCCTGGCATACTCCACATAGAAAATAGGAGCAGTAGTAGGCCATTCAGCCCTTCGAGTCTGCACCGCCATTCAATATGATCATGGCTATCTCTACATTATATTCCCGCTTTTTCCCCATATCCCTTGATGCCTTTTGTTTCTAGAAATCTATCTATCTGCCTCTAAATATATTCAGTGACTTGGCCTCCACAGCCTTCTGTGGTAGAGAATTCCACAGGTTCACCACCCTCTGAGTGAAAACATTCCTTCTCATCTCCTGCCAGCAGTCTTGTCCCAAATAACTGAATCCAGTGTGAAAAGAAGTTTAATGACATTACATGAGTGGTCAAGGTCAGTGAACGCATCTTTAAACAACTGCACCACTAGGCTCACAAACATTTTGATGCACCACATCCCCATCACTCACCTACCAACAATCTCTATCAATCACAACATATCTCAGATTAATAGCTTCACCACACCCTCACACACTTACCACTGCTGCAAGCCTCACACTCACATGTCTCACCTGGCACACACTGCCAGCTATTCAACCATGACAGGCACATCACCCAAACACATTACACCACACTCTCTGACACACTTCCCTTTATCTTGCTGAGCAAGGTGGCACATAACAGAAGAAGCATTGGTGGGGTACAAGCACAGCTGACCCAGCTAGAGGAGCTGCTGCTTGAAATTATTGGAGGGGCCGTCACTGAGGTTATGGACATAGGCGAGGCTGAAACCATTGAAGATGATGGTATGCTCATACTTACTTCTCTTTCTCACATCTCACTTTCCCCTCATCCCACAATCACTTCTCTCTTACAAGCTGCTGATTGTAAGAAAGGGGGAAATCTTCATTTCTGAGTCGCCCTATTAACGAACTGAACTAAATGAAATAAGTATCATTAGCTTTAGTCTTAAGTTTTTATAGAAACATAGAAACATAGAAAATAGGTGCAGGAGCAGGCCATCTGGCTCTTCGAGCCTGCACCACCATTCAATAAGATCATGACTGATCATTCCTTCAGTACCCTGTTCCTGCTTTCTCTCCATACCACTTGATCCCTTTAGCCGCAAGGGCCATATCTAACTCCCTCTTGAATATATCTAACAAAATAGATATTTTATGTTTTTATTATGTAACTGATATGCAATGCACAATGATGCTTGAGTAATCATGCTTTTAAAATTAATGTAATATGCCTTGGGTAGAAGCGGTTAGATTTTAAAATGGAAGAAATGCAGGCGGTGGCCCTCTCTTGACCAACATTTTAAAAGTGTTTCTCATGAACCTATTTGTCATGTATGTATACTTGGGGTTACGAGCCACCAGGTGACGCCATTGTCAGAGGTCATTGGGCTGTACGCATGTGTGTGCGGCCCAGGTATAAAAGGCAAGCCATCGTGCAACATAATCACTTTGGGCCCTAATAAAGCAGAGCCAGGTTTGTACCTGTGTTAGTTTACAGTATTCAGTCTATCGAGTTATTACATACATAACACTATTAATTAAAAACAGACAGCTTGTCTGTGGGAACAGAACTAGCAAGGTCATGTTTGACTGCCACTCTCTTGGAATGTTATGATATCTGCAGGAAATTAAAAATGTAGGCAAACGGCAAGGAGACCATGTGGGAAAAATTGGTGATTGCCAGCAAAGCAGTCGGTGTCACCGCCAACTGCTGTTAATGGCCGCCCAAAATGGCCGCAGCGCTAACGACCTAAATTAGTGTGGGGGACATGGAGGTAGGTGGTGCAGCGCTTACCTTAGGCGCAACGTCGTCCTGGGGGCATTACACGAGGGATCAGGACCAATTTGTAGTCCTGGTGTGGTGTTGCTGCTTCCCCGAGCGTCTGTATGCGAGGCTGTTAAGATCACAATGCATTGTGGACAATGAGGAGCTCTGAAATTTAAAGGGGCTATACACATTGAAGCGTTCCAAATAAAATGCACTGATTCCATACATTTTTCAGCCCTTTCTGTCTTTCTACAAATTTCAATATTTAAAAGAAGTAGCTGAATTACCTTCCTGAACTGAACAAATGGGATCATTTCCTCAGCACTAACATGGGCTCAGCAAGCCAGGGACAGGGCACCCAGGGTCTTGCATTCAGCATTCCAGCTTTGTGCAGGACGTCAACACTGCAAGACTGGCCCTCTACCCATAGAGGCCAGGAGGCCCTTCAGAAAGAACAATGTGGGAGTAGATTACCAAGACCATCACTTCAAACAGTTTTGCCCCCACCATCTTGCTCCAATGCCCAAAGAAGCTTCATGACCTCAGACCACTGGTCAAGGTCAGTGAATGCATCTTCAAAAACCATCACCTACCAAATGTCTCACACTAGCCTCAATAATTTAGGATCTTGTAATCAAGGTAAACGGAATAGTGAGTTTTATGTAATGACTTAGCTTTTATGCTTTGTATCCTCTCAGGCTCAAAAACCCTAACTGCGTGAATTTGAACTCAATAATGTTGTCCCCAGCATACCACTCTTTTACCTTGACTCTATTGTGAATGGCTATTCCTTTAAGGTGACTGAGTATATGCCAAAGAATGAAATAACCCAATAACTATGATAACAGCCCTGCAATTTCTAACATTGTTGAGTATTGATCACACAAGTCTTCAGGCCAGTCATTACACCACACCCTGGGGCAGAGTCTCCGCTTTGGGTATAATCGGTGATTCCAGTGCAAATTGCACCCAAAATAGCACCTGTTTTGAAGTGTTTTTTGCCCTGTGTTGTCATTCAAACTTATTTGCATATCACCGAATGCAAAATCTGCCATGAACCAGTGCAATTGGGCAGCATTTTAAAATGCAATTTAAAAAAGAAACAAACATTTTGCTTTAAAATATATTCCTTGACATATTTAAGAATGGAAAATTGGGAAAGTTTGATTAATGCAGCTGAAAATGAGGTTATCACAAAATATAAGCATTTTAAATCAGTGTCAATCCACCCCCTGTGAAAATCCCAATTTTACTGAAAATGACTTTTAAAAAATCTATAAAACTATTTTCTGGATTGGTTCCATCTGTCAATTTACATATTTTTTATTCAATACCTTTCAAAACTTACCTGTTGGTGTCCTTGTTCCCAAAAGATCCAGCTTAATTTTTGGAGCCCCCTCAAAGGCCTGCAAACAAATGCAATTAGTGGAAACTCCCAATGGTAATGAATCCACTCAGGGGGCGTGGACATATTTGTGGGCAGGGCCTGCTTCTAGCACAATGTTTTTAAAACTAGCACAAAAGATCGCAGAAACTCAAGTTGCACTGATTGTAATTTACGCTTAAAACTCCACATTGCTGCCCAGGATGGCCTCACTATGGCCAGATTTACTTCATTTGGCACTGTACACCCTGGCTGCCACATAATGCGCCAGGTTGGCACCACCCTACACCAACACCATAAAGCATACTTGTGCATGAAACGCAAAAGGATAGTATGCAGGTACAGCAAGTGATCGGGAAGGCCAATGGTATCTTAGCCTTTATTGCAAAGGGGATGGAGTATAAAAGCTGGGAAGTCTTGCTACAGCTATATAAGGTATTGATGAGGCCACACCTGGAATGCTGCATGCAGTTTTGGTTTCCATATTTACGAAAGGATATAGTTGCTTTGGAGGTAGTTCAGAGAAGGTTCACTAGGTTGATTCTGGGGATGAGGGGGTTGATTTATGAGGAAAGGTTAAGTAGATTGGGTCTCTACTCATTGGAATTCAGAAGAATGAGAGGTGATCTCATCGAAACGTATAAGATTATGAGGGGGCTTGACAAGGTGGATGCAGAGAGGATGTTTCCACTGGGAGACTAGAACTAGAGGGCATGATCTTAAAATAAGGGGCTGCCCATTTAAAACAGAGATGAGGAGAAATTTCTTCTTTGAGGGTTGTAAATCT
The DNA here is from genome assembly GCF_044704955.1 of Pristiophorus japonicus. Classification (NCBI taxonomy): domain Eukaryota; kingdom Metazoa; phylum Chordata; class Chondrichthyes; family Pristiophoridae; genus Pristiophorus; species Pristiophorus japonicus. Next base: position 461,690,006 of record NC_091977.1, on the reverse strand, counting down.
GCAATTCACTGCCTCAGAGAGCTGTGGAAGCTGGGACATTAAATAAATTTAAGACAGAAATAGTTAGTTTCTTCAACGATATGGGGATAAGGGGTTATGGGGAGCGGGCGGGGAAGTGGAGCTGAGTCCATGATCAGATCAGCCATGATTTTATTGAATGGCGGAGCAGGCTCGAGGGGCCGTATGTCCTACTCCTGCTCCTATTTCTTATGTTCTTATGTAATATCCAAGCCATTCCTTTCACACTCATCACTATTGCAGGGTTAGTGTTATGTTTCACCATTTACTGCAACTCCCCAAGCCACTTCCAAAGGTTCACTTAAATTCATCCAAAGTGTTGAAAAGAAAAGTTTCAATGTTTGACACCACATTAACAGAAACTTTACATGAACATTGCATAAAACATTTTAGTGCCTACCTTTGTGTGTTATTAGTTGGTATGATTGGATTAGGATGAGGGTGAGTGTGAGGGGCGGCTAGTGAGATGGGATGTGATAATGTAGATAGAGAGAAAGGGATGGGTGGAGGTGCAAAGTAAGTTGGTGTAAGGATGTGCAGGAGTAGGTTAGGGAAGGCAGAGTGATGTGATGAGAAGCACAGAGGTTAAGTGCGGTTTTATATTAATGTTTTGTGATCTACTGAGATCATTGACATTTTTGTGGCACTGTACCCAGGTCCTCCTGATCACATCCCTGCTTGTGCCCGCCTGTGCAATGTGCAACCAGGCCTAGGGATATCGCTTCCGCCGATGGGAAGGGACAAGAACCTTATTGTGTGGTGTGACTCCGTCCATAAGCATATGGAGGGAGTCATGCAAGAGCCTGGGTGCAGCCCTGCACCTCTGTGCAGTGTTTATCAGTGTTTGCAGCACCTCAATGCTGTAGAACACTGACAGCACAAATATCAAAATAAAGTTGGCCATGGTCCCTTGAAGGAAACCGGCTAATTAAATTCCAAATCAGAGGCAGACAGAAAAATGAAGAGAGCGAAAGAAAGATTGATCTAAGAGAGAGAGAAAAAAGTCAGAAATGAAATTTTTTTAAAAAATTTCAATTTTAGATTTAAAATTTTTTTAAACTCCAAAATGTAAAACTTGAATGAATGAGACTCCACACTTGTAATAGTTAATTAGCAGTACCAAAGAGGTCCCTTTAAAGAAACTGGCTAATGACGCGTCATCAAATGACGTCACCAGACCACTTCCTTTAATTGGCCAGGAAATGTGCTGGGCGGGCTGAACATGCCCAATCAGGGAAACATCATTTCAGAGGCCGGGATGGAGACAGCAGTGGGGCCGAGAACTGCCACCGATCCCGGTCGCCCCCACTGACCCACCGAGTTTCATAAAATCCAGCGCATGATGTTGGTCACATTCCACGCAGCCAAAACTCCCAGCAATTGAAGAAAACAAATTGTAACTCCATAAAATATCACGGCCCATAATTTGCTGTCAATGACAAAGCTAATTATTTATGCGCAACTGCTACAGCAACTTCAGGCGAAAGAAGATGTGAAGTTAAAAGTAGAAATCCAACAGTTGCTGTCTGCAATGCACCGATCCACCCTTAGGTTTGCTAAAATGGCATATCATCTGCTCTCCATTGAATTACGTTGAATGACATGAAGTTGCTGTACTTGCACGACAGATATGAACTAAACTCACCACAGAAAGTTAGGTTTTATCCATTCCAGTCTACCACATCATCATAGGCAGTCCCTCGAAATGAGGATGACTTGCTTCCATGCCGAAAAGGGATGAGTTCACAGGTGTTTCAATGAAGGACCTAATATTCCAGATTCTGAACGACATCTTGAATGGTGGAAGATGCCTGTGCGTGAATTTTTTTAACATGTGGTGGCTGTTGCATACCAGCCACCACACAGGCTTGACAGAGCTAGGTCTTGGTCCAGTGGCAAGGATTAATCAAGACGACTGGAGACCAGCTCTGCTGCATGGACCCAGTGCGCATACATCATCATCATCATCATCATCATAGGCAGTCCCTCAGACTTGCTTCCACTTTTAACATGAGTTCTTAGTTGACTCTACAGTCCAATACGAGAACCACAGTCTCTGTCACAAGTGGGGCAAATAGTTGTTGAGGGAAGGGGTGGGTGGGGAGTCTGGTTTGCCGCACGCTCTTTCTGCTGCCTGCGCTTGATTTCTGCATGCTCTCGCCGTTGAGACTCGAGGTGCTCAGCGCCCTCCCGGATGCACTTTCTCCACTTAGGGCGGTCTTTGGCCAGGGTCTCCCAGGTGTCAGTGGGGATGTTGCACTATATCAGGGAGGCTTTGAGGGTGTCCTTGTAACGTTTCCGCTGCCCACCTTTGGCTCCTTTGCCGTGAAGGAGTTCCGAGTAGAATGCTTGCTTTGGGAGTCTTGTGTCTGGCATGCGAACGATGTGGCCTGCCCAGCGAACACATATCACAGTGTGGGCTGGCCCGTGCTGCCCCTGGGCCCTCGCCTCTTCTGGGCCCCGATCACATCCCTCTAAGAACTCTTGCCCTGACCTCGCCGCTCCTGCTGTACCTACCCACACTGCAATCAGCCGTCGCCCTCCTGCAGTAGTACGAGCTGCTTCCTGAAGTTGCATGCAGCCGCACACTACTCCCTCTAATGGCCCCGGCCTGCTGATGGTCTTGCAGGCTAAGTATCCCTTTAACGATGTGATAAATGTTAATTACTGCCAGTCAACCTCTCTGGCACTGCTAATTAACTAGTACAAGTGTGGAGTCTCATTCCTTCAAGTTTTAAGTGTTGTTGGAGTTTTAAAAAATTTTAAATTTTAAATTGAAATTTTTGTTTTAATTTTCATTTCTGCCTCTTTTTTCTCTCTCTCTGAATTCAATCTTTCTTTCGCTCTCTTCATTTTTCTTTCTGTATCTGATTTGGAATTTAATTCACCCATTCTAATTTACACTTCCTTTTCAGGCCTTGCTCTATTAATTTCTCAATCCTTCAATCTGATTGGTTAAGGAAATACACAGTTGCTTGCCCTGTTCATACAGGTCCCAGATGCCCGATTTTCCTCACTGTGATGTTATCAGCTTGCACTTTCAGCAACTTGCCATGCAAATTTTTTAAAAACCTAATGATGCAAGGACAAGCCTAAGTAAAGGCAAATGCTGTTAGATACCCTGCCACAGCAAATTACCCATTTATTGTTATTAATCAAAATTCTGAGTTAAATAAGGAGTTTCAAATACCACATTCACTCCAACACCAATTATTTCCACTTTTGTCGTTGGTATTTTGAGCAGATGGTAATTTGCCATGGTCCTGGCCTCACTGACTGATTTGTCCAAGAATGACAGCTCTGGCTAATAGTGGAGGGGATATGCACAGTGCAGATGTGAATGTAAAAGCATATGCTGCCTCTTGGTTCTTGTGAAATGTAATTTCTTAACGTGATAGGGATAATCTTAATCTGGAATGACCTGAACTGAGCAAAGTTCAGATATTCCTGAACAAACTAAAAAAAACTAAAAAGAAAAGAAGCAATTAACATGTTCACTCATATTAGAAAACGAACACAATTGCTTTTGTAGCTGTACTCAGCATTCTAAATTGTTCCAAAAAGTCTACATGACAAAACAAAGAAACGACTTGGCACAGTGCTTCCTGCTCCCCTGCCTCTGGAACCCTTCTCTCAGATAGCATTGCCACCTGGAACTCTGCTTCTTGTATACAGAATATACTAACCTATAAAAATGATGGGTAGTAAAGATCAGCTGGTTCATCATGCCCAAAGAAGCCGAGAAGTTGAACTGTAGAGTCAACCAATAGTTGTTGACTCATGTGGTTACTGGAAAATGTGTTGGCAACCTGCGACTTGCCTTCTGCAATCAATATAATTTATCCAAGCCTGCTGCAAAAAGAACAACTTTGTGAGTCGTTTGTTCTTTTTACCATTACCTCGAGATGTGCCTTGTTGTTATGGCAACTAATATACAAAAAATAAATGTAAATAAATGACTGCTCTTTGGATCCTAGCTTGTGCTGAGGTGTGGTTGCCAATTTGTTTGGTAAATCAGCAGCTCCTGTTCTAACTTTTACCCTTCATCAAACCACTTACTTTATCTTAATAGACAGGTACAAAATGGAAAATTATAAATTTTGCTGTCATTAATGACTAATTATTGATACAAAGTTTTAACTGTGTAAACGAATGGCTTTAACATTTTAGGGATAAATGATGTGCCTACGAAGGTCATCTGTTTTGGCATTGTAGGCATTTGCCCACAGAAATATTGCAGTACACTTACTAGTCGAGGATTTCAGAGTGCACAGTTTATCAATGTTAAACGTATCCCAGTTAGAATCACAACTAGCATTTTTTTAAACAACTTAATACACAGGAAAAAAAAATATTTTTTATTTGATGAATTTTTCTGTCCACATCAAGGTAACATCAGCACTCGGAAATTAAAAAAACTTTAGGCCAATTTTCCTCTCTGGACTCCCAGGGAAACTCCAGGCACAGGTCTGTCTATTCTGCAGGCCGTGCAGTTTCAGAGTGGGAGCCGATTTAAGAGTGGCTACCTCTCAGCCGTCCAGTTACATCCCAGGCCTCTGAGGTCATGGACTTTTGACAGCTGATGGAGGTCAGCAATCTGATTGCATCCAAAAATCCTGGATTTAAAAGAACAACATTACCGACCTATTTTTGGCCTTCCCCAAGACCCACACACAGGCTCTTCACTTGGTGAAGGTCTTGTAGGTTCTGCTGATACCCCTAGAAACTGAGACTGGAGGTTAAGATCACCCCTACCCTGGCTCAACACAATAATTATACTGGCAGGTGTAGGCCCAGTTGTGTCCCATGGAGAAACCCCAGGAAATCCTAGCAGGATGCAAAGGAAGAGGAGACCTGTTGTTAATGATCTCCGCCACTTTTACCTCTGCCTTGTGTGATTTTCCAGATGTTGGAAAGAGAAAATGGCAGACTTGTTGAATGAGTACTTTGTATCAGTTTTCACAGCAGAGGAAGAGGACAAAATACCAGCCATACAAGGGAATCTAAAAATAAGTCATGGGGATGTACTTAGTGGATTTAATGGGGAGTGAAATTAATTGAAGCCCCGTTTGTGGCACTAACTTTAAAAAAAGTTAGCATCAGGTGCAAACGATTAGTAACCTTTGCTAATTGGGCTTTAGCGCTCTCGGAAGGAGGGAGGGTAGTAAATGAGGCACTAATGACCTCAAAGGGGTGCTGTAAGGCTGCCAAAAACAGAGCACTTCTCCAAAAAAATCAAAACAGAGCACTACCTATTTTCAGGTGACTTGTATTCAGCAATCATCCTTCAATCCTTGACACTGGCTGATTCCAGCTCTTAAAGGGGAAGTTATATCAAGCTGCCACTGCTCATTTTCAGCATTTGAGGGAGAGCTGTGAGCTAGTGCACCTACTTTCTGGGATGGCTGCTGCAAATACTACTGGAAAGGAGAGGGCAAGACGATTCAATGATGTGGCATTGGAGACATTGGTGGGGGCAGTGGAGAAAGGAGGGTTGTGCTGTTCCCTACATCTGGAAGGAGGCCATTGCCACAGGTTTTCAGGTGATGTGGAGAGACGTGGCTGAGGAGGTGTTGACCAGCACTGTAGAAAATTGAACCCTCACACAGTGCCGGAAGAAGTTCAACAACCTCAATTGGGAGGTCAAGGTAAGTACATGCTTCCACAACTCCTGCATAACTGCCTCTTAACCTCTGTCTGTGCACACTGCACAAACCACCACTCACCCACCAAACATGTGCAGCTACTCAAACCCACATCCTCAACTCACACTTTGCCTACATTCACAGCTATTCAATTAAAGCAGGCATATCTCCAACATAGCTGGACTCTTATTCACACAAATTCCATTATTTTGCTGGCCAAGATGGCACATAATTAGAAGGAGCAACAGAGGACTGGCGTGAGTGAACCTCAGCTGCAAGAGCTGTCTGACCTGGAGGAGCGAGTGCTGCAGCTCATTGGCCCGCAGGTGATGGGCGCCATGGTCAGCGGAGATGTCAACCCCGCTGGGGGCAATAACAGTATCTTTATCCCCTCTCCTTTTCTCATCCCACTTCCCTATCACACCAGAAGGCTTTATCACTTTCCAGCTCCTGATACTGTCTGCTATCCTTGCTCCATTCCTGCCCCCTGCCCTCACCTTAACGTGTGTCTTGTGCCATTTATGTTTTCAGATAATCAGCAAGCAGATATGCAGCTTGTACCTGAACCCCCCCGTGACACTGAGGAGGGAGAAGGGGAGGAGGATCCAAGCATTGCATCATTGCATCTCTCACCCGTAGGCATCAGCTCAGAGACTGGTACTACGCAATCCTTAGAGGTTAGCTTAGCAGAGGGGTCTGCACTGTGTCATGTATCTTACATTATTATATATAACTGTATCCCAACATGCTATACATGACTGTAATAAGATATGACCTGTAACCACCAGCATACCTTACCACCGGGGGTGCACTTGCAAGAGACAGGTATATAAGCACAGGTCTCAGGCAAGTGCAGCATTCCAGAGCTGTGAAATAAAAGGTACAGGTCCAGAGTGACCTTGACTTCACTACATGCCTCGTGTGAATCTGTACTGAGGGGACAGGACTTTACACACTGGATGATACACTGGGATGTAGCGGGCTGCAGTAAGGTCAAAGGGAAAGGGTAGCTCGGGAGCCAGTTCCCCCGAGGGAGAGTTCGCATGCGAGTTCTGTTGCACAGGACTCAGATGAGGACCTCGATGGAGAGGCGTTTGCAAGAAGGGTGATGGCTATGCACTCCGACATGATCGATGCAATGGCAAGGGTGCCCGAGAGCCAATGGTAAGGAATGTGGAGGAGTCCACCTCCAAAATTGCAGAGAGCTCTGTGCACACCATGGAGCCCATAATTTCCAGTCTGCAGACGATGGTGGACTCCCAGAAAGACCGTGCGGATCCAGACCACATGATGTGTGTCATGGGTATGTGGCAGCTTCCACTGCAGCACAGGTGTAAGCAATGCAACGTCTTGGTGCTGTAATGCAGAAAATGGTTGGTGACATCAAAGCTTAGACTGTTCTCATACAGTCTCAGCTGGATGCCATGCGTGATCTTAGTCATGTTATGCAGTCAGTGAGTGCTGGCATCAAGTCTTAGACTGTTCTCATGCAGTCTCAGCTGGATGCCACACATGCTCTGACTGCTGACATCACTACTGGATCCACCACAGTCAACCGGGGATCTCACGGTGTCGCAGTAGGCCACCAATCTGTGCTCTAGCGGATTGCTGAGGTGCTGGCCTGGGGGAGTGGCAGTGGGTCAGTGGAGCAGGAACCTACTGTCCTCTCTCAGGATGACAGGATTCCTGATGCCACCACTGACATGCCATCACCCAGCCAGCCCAAACTGCCGCCGCCCAGCCTGAGGTGGTGCAGTCTATAGCCGGGCCTTCAAGGCCCAGAGCTGGTTGAGGGCATCCTGCAAGGCCATCTGCAGCCCTGATACACAACAGCCATTCACCAGCCCTGCTGCAGCCAGGTGGGACACACTGCAGAAGAACCGAGTGTTAAGGCGGGATATCAGGTATTGCATAAGGGTGATTCTTAAATATATTTTTATTTATAATACTGTTAAATGTTGTGAGCTCAATTTTAATTGGAATGTTGCATCTTTGGTGTTGTGTCTCATTTCAGTTTTGGAGCTGTGGTATGGAATGGGGAAATGGATGTGGTGATGGGGACATACAGAGGAACCGGGAAGTGGGATGGAATTCACTGGAACCGAAGTCTGATGAGACGTCGCGGACCACCCTTGCAGAATTGTGATTGAGTGGCTGCCTCCTCCGTCGCTGCTGTTGCCGCACCTGCTCCTCTCGTCCTGTTCCTCGTCCTCGTCCTCCTCCTCCTCCTGAGGTGGTGCAGTTATGCCTGGTGGCAATGGCTGCACCCTCATGATGGCCAAGTTGTGCAGCATGCAGCAGACGATGAAAAGGGACGCCCGCTCAGCCGAGTACTGGAGGACTCAACTCGAGCGGTCGAGGCAGAAGATCACAATTCTGCAAGGTCGTCGGTAACCGTCTCATCAGACTTCGGTGAATTCCATCCCACTTCCCGGTTCCTCTGTCCGATGGTCTGCTCAATGATGAACCTGGTGGCAGCATGGCTCTCATTATGAGTGCTGTGCAGGAGTGTTGGGGTTGTGGAGGGGAGTCACGAGCCAGGTGGAGAGCGGATAGCCCTTGTCTCCGAGCAGCCAGCCGTGTACTTCACATGGTGGCTAGAAGAGAGCTGGCACTCCGGTCTAGTGCAAGATGAAGGCATCATGGCTGTTGCCAGGATAGCGGGCATTGACAGTGAGGATTCTGCATGTGTGACCTCACACCAGCATTACATTCAGTGAGTGGTAGCCATTGCAGTTATGGAATACCTCAGGATTGTGGTGCGGTGCCCGCAAAGCGACGTGGGTGCAGTCAATGGCGCCCTGCACCATGGGGAAGCCCGCTATCCTGGCAAAGCCACATGCATGCTCCAGCTACTTCGCTCAGGTCATGGGGAAGGAAATGTATTTCCGTCTCCGTCTGTACAGAACATCAGAGACCTCGCGGATGGAGCAATGGACGGTAAACTAGGAGATGTTGGAGATGTCTCCTGTTGCACACTGGAAGGGTCCGCTGGCGTAGAAATTGAACACGATGGTGACCTTGACTACTACTGAGAGAGCCGTGGTCACATGATTTGAGGCTCGAGGTCTGATAGCAGAAGAAGGCAGAGCTCTGTTGAAGCGCAGTCTTCGAACACACTGTTCCTCACTGAAATTGATGTACGAGAGCTGCTGCCGGAATACCCTGGGAGGATAAGGTCTCCTGTTGGGCCTACTCTGTCTGACCACATTTTGCTGTCTTTCTCTCTGCCTTTCTCTCTGCCTACGTTACCTCCGACGGTGACATCGGAGGAGGTCGCGTTCCAACACAGTCGCCATGAAATGATATAAACGTTGTTGTTTCAAATCTGCCCTCAATGAAAGTCAGGAATGTTTAACAGCCAGAACACTGCTTCAACTGAAAATCACTGGAATCTATCAAAAAGCCTGTCTGTGTATGTGGAATTAAACTGCAAACATTAATGGCTGACAAGTTTTTCCCAAAGATGGCACCTTTAAATAGCACTCCTCCAGCCGATGCCTGACTGAAACTCGATAGCTGAAGCTGTCGTTGTCAGCGCCAGGCGGGAACGCAGGGGGCATGACCAAATTTAGCTTCCAGGGCACTAATGGGATGCTGCGCACACCGATTGGGTCATCATCGCCGGGCGCAGCCAAGTGGGGCGCTACCTGTTAGTGGCACCTCAAAGCTCTCGCCCAATTTAGCGGGAGTCATTGATCTCGCCGCGCCTGGGCAAAAATCTCTTTTGTGCCCTGTTAGCACTCCCCACAAGCGCTATGGGGGGGCACAAAGTACCTGAATTTTGCCACCAATATATGTTAAAAATAGTAACAGAGAAAATAATGGGATCTAATGTAAACATATCTCCAAGACCTGATAATTTCCAAGTCAGAGTATTAAAATAAATTGATGAGGAAGTTGCAGCAGCTTTCCAAAGCTCCTAAGATTCAGGAATTATGCCTTTGGATTGGAAAATTGGAAATGTTGCTCCATTATTTAAGAAGTGAGGAAGAACTGCACCTATGAAATCCCAACTGTCCAGCTTTCGGCCCTCCATTTGCCATAACATTACTGCAGCAGTTTTTGGCAGATGAGAGCAGGATCCGATAATGCTTTATTTGGTCCAGCCCTTGTCGCTATTAAAATAATTATTCTATCTCACCCTGATCATTCCCCTGGTACGGCCCTCATCTTCACTCCCCTAACTCCAAGGGGCCCAGACGTGAATGGATATGGCGGACAACTGGTTTAGCCATTCACCACCAGATCTGGCTGGACCACATAAAGCATTATCGGGTCCTGCTCTCATCTGCCAAAACTGCTCACTATTCCAGAATCATTCTGGAATACAAAGATAACCCCCGGCTTCGATTCTCTACTGCTAACTGTCTTCTTAAATCCCTCCCCCCTGTCTCCTGCACCCTCACCTCCAACAACAAGTGTGAGGAATTCATGGACTTCTATGTCTCTAAGATTGTGACCATCCATTCAACTGCCTCTGCCACTTCACTTCCCTCCCCTCGCCCACTGGGCCAAACTTCCTCTAAGGTTCCCTCTTGTCTTCGCTCTGAACTCACATCTTTCTCCAGTTTCTCTCCCATCTCTCCTCATGACCTCTCTGCGCTCATCCTGTCCATGAGACCCAATTCCTGCTCCCTTGACCCTATTACCACCAAACTGCTGACGACTCAAGTTCCTTTTCTGGCTCCCGTGTTAGCTGACATTGTTAATGGTTCACTCTTCTCAGGTACTGTCCCCCTCTCCCTCAAATCTGCTGTTATCACCCCTCCTCAAAAAACCAACCTTTGATCCCTTCGTCCTTGTAAACTACTGCCCCATCTCCAACCTCCATCTCCTCTCCAAAGTCCTTGAACGTGTTGTCGCCTCCCAAATCCATGTCCATCTTTCCCGCAACTCCATGTTTGAATCCCACCAATCAGCTTTCCACCCCTGATTCTGTACCCAAATGGCTCTCATCAAATTACATCCTTTATGACTGTGACAAAAGTAAACTATCACTCCTCGCCCTACAGCCTTTGACATGGTTGACCACTCTATCCTCTTCCAACGCCTCTCCACTGTCATCCAGCTGGGTGGGACTGCACTTGCCCAATTCCATTCTTATTTCTCTAATTGTAGCCAGTAAATCAACTGCAATGGCTTGTCTTCCTGCCCCTGCATCATTACTTCTGGTGTCCCTCAAGGATCTATCCTTGGGCCCCTCCTATTTCTCATCGACATGTTGCCCCTTGGCGACATCATCCGCAAACGCAGCGTCAGTTTCCATGTGTACACTGACGACACCCAGCTCTACCTCACTACCACTTCTCTCGACCCCTCCAGAATCTCTAAATTGTCTGACTGCTTGTCCGAAGTCCATCAACTTGCACGTGGGACCCGGGAAAATCCAGCCATTGACAGTCCCGAATAACTAACATTGTAACAAATACAAGAGGCACTCTGAAACCATGGGTGTTAAGTTCAGAATAACTCCACGAGATTGTTGTAAGCTCAAACCATTATGACCATGGTCTCTTTAATATAATTCCAAAGTGAGGCATGGTGGACTGCCTTTTATACCTGCTTGCTCCAGGGTGTACAGGTGACCCATAGGTCTCCCACAGGTGTGCCCCCTAGTGGCAAATCTTACACACAAGTGAGTTTCACATATATAACAATGGGCACTCACAAATTATGAATTATAGACAGCCTTCAATGTACAAAGATCTTTTACACCTTAAACCACAGGACACAGCATGACATCACACTTTAAAATATTCAAAGTCTGAAGTTCATGATGACCGATGGATTGTGTAACCTGACTCCAAGTTATGGATGCAAAAATATTTTATTGCATGAGACCAAGTCCAAATACACACAATGGCCAGGTGTGCGGGAATGGAGGCGGTTGGGATTAAAAGTGGAAATAAATCGGAGCGTGTCAGGAACCCACCGTTATCCCGTCTCCTCGCAACTTTAACCCGGGCGTGTTTGCCAGCGTGTTAATGACAGCCTCTGACCAAGCGTCCGGGCCTTCACTCCTCCAGCGGCGGTGGACCTTCTCGTCCAGCGGCAGCTGGCCTTCACTCCCCCAGCGTCGATCGGGCCTTCTCCCCCAGCGGCAGCTGGCCTTCACTCCCCCAGCGGCGATTGGGCTTTCACTCCCCCAGCGGCGGTGGACCTTCCCCACCCCAGCGGCGGCGGGCCTTCACTCCCCCAGTGGCGATTGGGCTTTCACTCCCCCAGCGGCGGCGGACCTTCACTCCCCCAGTAGTGATCGAGCCTTCACTCCCCCAGTGGTGATCGAGCCTTCACTCCCCCAGTGGTGGGCCTTCACTCCTCCAGCAGCGGCGGGCCTTCACTCCCCCAGTGGTGATCGGGCCTTCACTCCCCCAGTGGTGATCGGGCCTTCACTCCCCCAGCGGCGGCGGGCCTTCACTCCCCCAGTAGTGATCGAGCCTTCACTCCCGCAGTGGTGATCGAGCCTTCACTCCAGCAGCGGCGGGCCTTCACTCCCCAAGTAGTGATCGAGCCTTCACTCCTCCAGCAGTGGTGGGCCTTCACTCCCCCAGTGGTGATCGAGCCTTCACTCCCCCAGTGGTGATCGGGCCTTCACTCCCCCAGCGGCGGCGGGCCTTCACTCCCCAAGTAGTGATCGAGCCTTCATTCCCCCAGTGGCGGGCCTTCACTCCCCCAGTAGTGATCGAGCCTTCACTCCCCCAGTGGTGATCGAGCCTTCACTCCCCCAGTGACGGGCCTTCACTCCTCCAGCAGCGGCGGGCCTTCACTCCCTCAGTGGTGATCGAGCCTTCACTCCCCCAGTGGTGATCAAGCCTTCACTCCCCCAGCGGCGGTGGGCCTTCACTCCCCCAGCGTCGATCAGGCCTTCTCCCCCAGCGGCAGCTGGCCTTCACTCCCCCAGCGTCGATTGGGCCTTCTTTCCCAGCGGCAGCTGGCCTTCACTCCCCCAGTGGCGATTGGGCCTTCACTCCCCCAGTGGCGATTGGGCCTTCACTCCCCCAGCGGCGATTGGGCCTTCACTCCCCCAGTGGCGATTGGGCCTTCACTCCCCCAGCGGCGATTGGGCCTTCACTCCTCCAGCGGTGGCGGGCCTTCACTCCTCCAGCGGTGGCGGGCCTTCACTCCTCCAGCGGTGATCGAGCCTTCACTCCCCCAGTGGTGATCGAGCCTTCACTCCTCCAGCGGCGGCGGGCCTTCACTCCTCCAGCGGCGGCGGGCCTTCACTCCTCCAGCGGCGGCGAGCCTTCACTCCTCCAGCGGTGATCGAGCCTTCACTCCCCCAGTGGTGATCGAGCCTTCACTCCTCCAAAGGCGGCGATCGGGCCTTCACTCCTCCACAGGCGGCGATCGGGCCTTCACTCCTCCAAAGGCGGCGATCGGGCCTTCACTCCTCCAGTGGCGATCGGGCCTTCACTCCTCGACAACGGCTGGACCTCTCCTTCCCCACAGGTGACCTCCTCCTTCAGCGATGACAGGAGCTCTCCTTCTCCTCCAGCACATGGTGGCCATCATGGCCTTGACTCCCCTGACCCCCCACTCTGAACCCCAGTGGGCCACTGACCCTCCCAATGCCCCCAGTAAGCCTCGGACCACCTACCATCAAGGGCACTACTCAGCACCGAGCCAGCGGCCAACATCTCGCCGTAGGCAATTAGGCCCATATAGCAGTGCCTGGTCTTCAGTCATCTTAGACCCCTTTACACTGGATCAAGATCTTGCTCAGCTAAGCACGTGTGGTAGCTGGTGTGCAACGGCCATTCCACGTTAAAAGAACTCACGCACAGGCATCTTCCACACCTCTAACATGAAGTTCGGGACTTGGAATGTCAGGACCCTCATGGAAAACCTCAACAGCAACAGGCCGGAACGCTGCACCGCCATAGTTGCCCAAGAACTTAGACGCTTTGATATCGACATCGCCGCCCTAAGTGAGACCCGCTGGGCAGGGGAAGGCCAGCTCAAGGAACAAGGTGGAGGTTACACCTTCTTCTGGAAAGGGGAACCAGAGGAAGAACGCCGCCTTCACGGAGTCGGCTTCGCCATCAAAAACGAGCTGGTCGACTGCCTCAATGACTCGCCCTGCGGGGTTAACGAATGCCTCATGACTGTTTGACTCACCCTATCCCGGAATCAATGCGCCGCAGTCATCAGTGCATACGACCCAACACTCGATGCAACAGATGAGACCAAAGAGGGTTTCTACTCTAACCTCTCAAAATCCCTGTGGACGACAAACTGATCCTCCTCGGTGACTTCAACGTCAGGGTCAGCAAGGACACAGCCCTCTGGGGAGGTGTGATTGGCAGAGAGGGAGTTGGGAAAATCAACTCCAGTGGTACCCTACTCCTGACCAAATATCTAGAACATGAACTCCTCATCACCAACACCTTGTTCCACCAGAGGGACAAATACAAGGCATTGTGACAACATCCTCGCTGCAAGCACTGGCACCTGCTTGACTATGTCATTGTCCAAGCCAGGGAACGCAAGGATGTGCGCATCTCCCGCGCCATGACAGGAGCTGATGACTGCTGGATGGACCACGGCCTAATCCGATGCGCCATTGGCATCATCATAGCCCCAAAGCGTGAGGGGGCAGCAGAAGCAATGCCGCAAAAAAGTCAACGCCGGGGCATTTAAAGACCCAGCTAAGAGAGCCCTATACAGTCAGGGCCTCTCAGCTAATCTGGCGTGCTTTGATGACCCCCCTGAGATGCTGAATGCCCATAGTGCTTGGTCTGCCCTCCAGGCCTCCATAACCAGTGCCTGCAAAGAGAAGCTCGGTCACTCCATCAGGAAACACCAGGATTGGTTTGATGAGAATGATCAGGAGATCCAAGAGCTAATAGATCGCAAATGCAGGGCATTTCTAAGCCTTAAGCAACTACCCAACTCCGGAGCAGCAAGTAGCATTAGACGCCTCAAGGCTGAGGTCCAACAAAAAACCCGGGACCTAAAGAGCAGGTGGTGGATGGAGAAAGCACAGGAAATATAGCAGCTGGCCGACAGCCATGATGTGCGAGGATTTTTCATCGCAGTGAAGGCCACCTACGGTCCAAACACCCAAGGCCCCACCCCACTGCTGGCCAAGAACGGGGAAACAATCATCAAAGACACCGAGCCAGTCAGGGCCCGCTGGAAGGAGTACTTCGAAGATCTCCTCAATCGAGACTCTGCCTTTGACTCGAGTGTTCTTGACTCCATCCCGCAGCATGCTACTCGCCACCATCTCAGTAAAACCCCAACAATGCAGGAGGTAGAAAAAAACCATAAGACAGCTTAAGAACAACAAAGCTTTGGGAGCGGTTGGAATCCCTGCTGAGGCATTGAAGTATGGCAGAAAGGCACTACTGGTGCGAATACATGACCTCATCTCTCTCATCTGGAGGGAGGAGAGCATGCCGGGAGATCTCAGAGATGCAGTGATCGTGACTGTTATGTATTGAATAAAGAGTCTGACCAGATACTGTAAGCTCAAAGTAGCGTGTGACCGTAGTCCTTTATTGCAGGTCTCCAGAGTGTCTCTCCAGCCTGTGAGGCCTCCTTATGTACCCGTGCTCCCAAGAGATTGTGGGATCCCTTGGGACTCCAGGAGATGAGCCCTCTGCTGGTTAAACATTGTAGTTACAGGTTTACATATATATCAATGACCTTCTTTAAAAAAGGGGACAAGTCCGACGGTGGCAACTATAGAAGAATCTCCCTATCAGCCACTGGGAAAGTCGTCGCTAGAGTCCTCCTCAACCGTCTTCTCCCTGTGGCTGAGGAGTTCCTTCCGGAGTCAGTGCAGATTTCTTCCCCTACGGGGCACAAGAGACATGATTTTTGCAGCGCAACAGCTGCAGGAAAAATGCAGGGAACAGCACCAGCCCTTATACATGGCCTTCTTCGACCTTACAGAAGCCTTTGACACTGTCAACCATGAGGGTCTATGGAACGTCCTCCTCCGTTTCGGATTCCTCCGAAAGTTCATCACCATCTTCCACCTGCTCCACGACAACATGCAGGCAGTGATCCTTACCAACAGATCCATTACAGACCCAATCCATGTCCGGACCGGGGTTAAACAGGGCTGCGTTATCGCCCCAACCCTCTTCTCAATCTTCCTCGCTGCCATACACCACCTCACAGTCGACAAGCTCCCCGCTGGAGTGGAACTAAACTACAGACCAGTGGGAAGCTGTTCAACCTTCACTGCCTCCAGGCCAGGTCCATGACCACCCCAACCTCTGTTGTCGAGCTACAGTACGCGGATGACGCCTGTGTCTGCGCACATAGAGGCTGAACTCCATGACATAGTCGACGTATTTACTGAGGCGTACGTAAGCATAGGCCTTACTCTAAACATCAGCAAGACAAAGGTCCTCCACAGCCTATCCTTATCGCACAGCACTGTCCCCCTGTCATCAAGATCCACGGCGTGGACCTGGACAATGTGGACCACTTCCCATATCTCAGGAGCCTCCTATCAGCATAAGCAGGCATTGACGACGAGATTCAACACCGCCTCCAGTGTGCCAGTGCAGCCTTCAGCCACCTGAGGAAACGAGTGTTTGAAGACCAGGCCCTCAAAACTGCCACGAAGCTCATGGTCTACAGGGCTGTCGTAATACCTGCCCTCCTGTAGGTCTCAGAAACATGGACCATGTACAGTAGACACCTCAAGTCGCTGGAGAAATACCACCAACGGGGTCTCCGTAAGATCCTACAAATCTTCTGGGAGGACAGACGCACCAACACTAGCATCTGTGACCAGGCCAACATCCCCAGCATCGAAGCACTGACCACACTTGATCAGCTCCGCTGGGCAGGCCACATAGTTCGCATGCCAGAAATGAGACTGCTTCTCAAAGTGCTCACACTTCTCCTCCCTTGCCTCCCCCTCAGTCAGAGCCCCAGATGCCTCATTGCATCTTGATAGCCAAGTCTACCCTGCACAGTCGCAGGAGGAGTAGACTTTGGCGGGGCCATCAGAGACTCCAAAACCATGAGGATGTCCACCAAGTGTCGACACAGTTGCAGCAGGGAAATTAGCAGGCTGTCTCTACCTCTGCTGAAGCCACAAGATAGCACCTCGTAGAAGCAGGCATAAGCCATGATCTTATTGAATGGCGGTGCAGGCTTGAGTGGTCGTATCGCCTACACCTGTTCCTATTTCTTATGTTCTTATGTTCTTACGACTCAGAAGTGCTGTCCGATACTCAGTTCGGGTTCCGCCAAGACCACTCGGCTCCAGACCTCATTACAGACTTGGTCCAAACATGAACTGCTGGAGAAATACCACCAATTATGCCTCTGCAAGATCCTGCAAATCCCCTGGGAGGACAGACGCACCAACGTTAGTGTCCTCGATCAGGCCAACATTCCCAGCATCGAAGCAGTGACCACACTCGACCAGCTCCGTTGGGCGAGTCACATTGTTCACATACCTGACACAAGACTCCCAAAGCAAGCGCTCTACTTGGAACTCCTACATGGCCAGGTGGGCAGAGGAAATGTTTCAAGGACCACCCTCAAAACCTTCTTGATAAAATGCAACATCCCCACCAACATCTGGGAATCCCTGGTTAAAGACCGCCCTAAATGGAGGAAGAGCATCCGGGAAGAGCACCCTTTCCTTCAACAAATGTCTGTCCCACCTGTGACAGAGACTGTAATTCCCGTATTGGACTGTTCAGTCACCTAAGAACTCACTTTTAGAGTGGAAGCAAGTCTTCCTCGATTTCGAAGGACTATGATGATGAGGTATCTGTGGTTTGAATCACTCCTGCAGCCACTGTCCCTATAGGTATCTGGAGTTTGAATCTCTTCTGCAGCTGCTGTCAGTATATACAATGCCCATTTTGAAAATAAGGGTACCTGCACAAAATGAACAACTGATGCTAGTCCCTTAGATGTCTGTAATTAACTGGTTTAATTCCAAAAGACGAATGGAATGTTGTCCTTTATCACAGGGGGGCGGAATACAAAGGGGAGGAAGTGTTGGTTTAGTTGTACAACTGGAATACTGCGTTCAGTTCGGCCACCAAACCTCAGGAATGATATATTGTCCTTCGAGGGGAAACAGTGCAGATTTACTAGAATGATACCACGGCTTAAAGTGTTAAATTAAGACAACATATTTCATAAAATTAGGTTGTATTTCCTTGAGTTTAGAAAGTTGAGGGCTGATCTAATCAAATCTGATTAAAGTGTTGAAAATGATAAAGGGAATCAATAGGGTGGATACACAGAAGCTATTTCATCCGGTGTAGGAAATGCACAATAAAGGGGCATATCATAAAATAAGAACTAGGCCATTTGGAAGTAAAATCAGAAAGCGTTTTTTCACACAATAGGTATTGGAAATCTGGAACTTGCTCCCCAAGATGCGGTGATGCTGCGTCAATTGAAATTTTCAAGATTGAGATCTATAGATTTTTGTTAGGTAAGGGTATCAAGAGGAGGATGAAGGGAGGAGGCTGGCAGCAAATCCCCATTCTGGACGGGCTGTCTGTGAGCATGTCATCAGACTCCGGTTCCAATGAATAAAATCCCAGATCCCTGTTGCTCAATATTTACCCACTTTAACATGTGTTATGTATGTAACGGAGCCAAGAAAATGCCTTTGTAAAAGCTAGAATATTGTTATGCTCAAACAAATTGCTTGTGTTGTATGATCCATGTAAGCATTTGGTACTAGCATGTGATGCGTCGTACAGTGTTGGGTGTGTATTGCAACAAACTAATGATTCTGGGAAATTGCAACCGGTTGCTAATGCATCCAGAAGTCTGTCTAAAGCTGAGAGAGCCTACATTATGATTGAAAAAGAAGCGTTAGCGTGTGTCTATGGGGTAAAGAAAATGCATCAATACCTGTTTGGACAAAAATTTGAATTGGAAACAGACCATAAGCCACTGATATCCCTGTTTTCCGAGAGTAAGGAAATAAATACAAATGCATCGGCACGCATCCAGAGATGGGCGCTCACGTTCGCATACAACTATGCCATCCGCCACAGGCCAGGCACAGAAAACTGTGCCGATGCTCTCAGTAGGCTGCCACTGCCCGCAGATTTAGTCATAGTTATGGAAGCAGTCGAGAGTGAGCAATCACCCGTCACAGCCCGACAGATTAGAACCTGGATGAGCCAGGACCCCTTAGTGTCCCTAGTAAAAAATTGTGTGTTTCACAGAGGAGGACAAAGGGTTTGATTAGGGCAGAGAAAATGGAGTACGAGAAGAAGCTTGCAGGGAACATTAAGGCGGATTGCAAAAGTTTCTATAGGTATGTAAAGAGAAAAAGGTTAGTAAAGACAAACGTAGGTCCCCTGCAGTCAGAATCAGGGGAAGTCATAACTGGGAACAAAGACATGGCAGACCAATTGAACAAGTACTTTGGTTCGGTATTCACTAAGGAGGACACCAACAACCTGCCGGATACAAAAGGGGTCAGAGGGTCTAATAAGGAGGAGGAACTGAGGGAAATCTTTATTAGTCGGGAAATTGTGTTGGGGAAATTGATGGGATTGAAGGCCGATAAATCCCCAGGGCCTGATGGACTGCATCCCAGAGTACTTAAGGAGGTGGCCTTGGAAATAGTGGATGCATTGACAGTCATTTTCCAACATTCCATTGACTCTGGATCAGTTCCTATGGAGTGGAGGGTAGCCAATGTAACCCCACTTTTTAAAAAAGGAGGGAGAGAGAAAACAGGGAATTATAGACCGGTCAGCCTGACCTCAGTAGTGGATAAAATGATGGAATCAATTATTAAGGATGTCATTGCAGTGCATTTGGAAAATGGTGACATGATAGGTCCAAGTCAGCATGGATTTGTGAAAGGGAAATCATGCTTGACAAACCTTCTGGAATTTTTTGAGGATGTTTCCAGTAAAGTGGACAAGGGAGAACCAGTTGATGTGGTATATTTGGACTTTCAGAAGGCTTTCGACAAGGTCCCACACAAGAGATTAATGTGCAAAGTTAAAGCACATGGGATTGGGGGTAGTGTGCTGACGTGGATTGAGAACTGGTTGTCAGACAGGAAGCAAAGAGTAGGAGTAAATGGGTACTTTTCAGAATGGCAGGCAATGACTAGTGGGGTACCGCAAGGTTCTGTGCTGGGGTCCCAGCTGTTTACATTGTACATTAATGATTTAGACGAGAGGATTAAATGTAGTATCTCCAAATTTGCAGATGACACTAAGTTGGGTGGCAGTGTGAGCTGCGAGGAGGATGCTATGAGGCTGCAGAGTGACTTGGATAGGTTAGGTGAGTGGGCAAATGCATGGCAGATGAAGTATAATGTGGATAAATGTGAGGTTATCCACTTTGGTGGTAAAAACAGAGAGACAGACTATTATCTGAATGGTGACAGATTAGGAAAAGGGGAGGTGCAACGAGACCTGGGTGTCATGGTACATCAGTCATTGAAGGTTGGCATGCAGGTACAGCAGGCGGTTAAGAAAGCAAATGGCATGTTGGCCTTCATAGCGAGGGGATTTGAGTACAGGGGCAGGGAGGTGTTGCTACAGTTGTACAGGGCCTTGGTGAGGCCACACCTGGAGTATTGTGTACAGTTTTGGTCTCCTAACTTGAGGAAGGACATTCTTGCTCTTGAGGGAGTGCAGCGAAGATTCACCAGACTGATTCCCGGGATGGTGGGACTGACCTATCAAGAAAGACTGGATCAACTGGGCTTGTATTCACTGGAGTTCAGAAGAATGAGAGGGGACCTCATAGAAACGTTTAAAATTCTGACGGTTTTAGACAGGTTAGATGCAGGAAGAATGTTCCCAATGTTGGAGAAGTCCAGAACCAGGGGTCACAGTCTAAGGATAAGGGGTAAGCCATTTAGGACCGAGATGAGGAGAAACTTCTTCACCCAGAGAGTGGTGAACCTGTGGAATTCTCTACCACAGAAAGTTGTTGAGGCCAATTCACTAAATATATTCAAAAGGGAGTTAGATGAAGTCCTTACTACTCGGGGGATCAAGGGGTATGGCGAGAAAGCAGGAAGGGGGTACTGAAGTGCATGTTCAGCCATGAACTCATTGAATGGCGGTGCAGGCTAAAAGGGCTGAATGGCCTACTCCTGCACCTATTTTTCTATGTTTCTATGTTTCTATCCCAGTGGAAATGCAGGAAGAGATAAAGCCGTACCAGTGGCGCAAAGATGAAATGTCTATACAGGCAGACTGCCTTCTGTGGGGAAATCGAGCAGTGGTCCCCAAGAAGGGCAGAGACACTTTCATCCGTGACCTCCACAGTACCCACCCAGGCATCGTAATGATGAAAGCGATAGCCAGATCCAACTTGTGGTGGCCTGGTATCGAGGCGGACTTAAAGTCCTGTGTGCACAGATGTAACACATGCTGGCAGTTAAGTAATGCAGCCAGGGTGGCACCACTAAGTTTATGGTCTTGGCCTTCCAAACCGTGATCCATGGTCCATGTCCTTTTTTGCAGGCCCGTTTTTGGATAAAATGTTCCTTGTGTTTGCTCCAACTGGATCGAATGTGAGATAATGTCGGCAAGCACGTCCGCTGCCACCACTGAAAGCATGTGGGCCAAGTTTGCCATGCACAGACTACCTGATGTCCTTTTGAGCGCCAACGGGCCATGTTTTACCAATGCCGAGTTCAAAGAGTTCATGATCTGTAACGGGATCAAGCATGTTACATCTGCCCCATTCAAACCAGCATCCAACGGTGAGGCAGAGAGAGCAGTGCAAACTATCAAGCAGGGCTTGAAGAGGGTAACTGAAGGCTCACTGCAGACTTGCCTATCCCGAGTCCTGCTTAGCTACCGCACGAGACCCCACTCACTCACTGGGATTCTACCTGCTGAACTGCTCATGAATAGGGCACTCAAGACAAGGCTCTCATCAGTTCACCCTGATCTACATGAACAGGTAGAGAGCAGGCGGCTTCAACAAAGTACATATCCTGATAGCGCAAATGTGTCATGCGAAATTGAAATCAATTATCCTGTATTTGTATTGAATTATGGACAAGGTCCCAAGTGGCTTCCTGGCACTATTGTGGCCAAAGAGGAGAGCAGGGTGTTTTGGGTTAAACTTTCAAATGGACTCATTCACCGGAAACACTTGGACCAAATTAAACTCAGATTCACGGACTATCCTGAGCAACCCACCTTGGACCCTACCTTGTTTGACCTCCCAACATACACACCAGTGGCAACTGACACTGTGGTTGGCCACGAAGCAGAACCCATCACCCGCAGCAGCCCAGCAAGATTCACCACACCAGGCAGCCCAGCAAGGCCAGCTGCACAGCAGCCCAGCGCGGGCCCAACAAATGATTCACCAAAAGCAGCATTTGCACCGAGATGATCAACCAGGGAAAGAAAGGTCCCAGATCGACTCAACTTGTAAATAGTTACACTGTTGACTTTTGGGGGCAGGGGAGTGTTGTTACATATGTAACCTTGTATATACCTTGTGCAGCCACCAGAGGGCTCATTCTCTGGTGTCCCAAGGGATCCCACAATCCCTTGGGAGCACAGGTACTTAAGGAGGCCTCACAGGCTGGAGAGGCACTCTGGAGACCTGCAATAAAAGACTAAGGTCATACTTTACTTTGAGCTCACAGTATCCAGTCAGACTCTTTATTCATACTTAACAATTAACATAATTGATCCAGCCACACACACACCCAAGCAGCAATTGACCTCGTGGTCAACCATGAGGATGAACCCACCATGCCCGACAACCTGATCAGACCAGGCACACCGCAGCACAGCAATGTTCCGACTGATTCACCCATGCCAGGACTTCAACTCAGGTGATCAACCCGGGAACGCAGAGCTCCGGATCACCTCAACTTGTAATAACTTGTACATAAGACTTTGGGGGAGGGGAATGATGTTATGTATGTAAACATTAACAATGTGTAAGACTTGCCACCAGGGGATCCAAGGGTCACCTGCACACCCTGGGCAAGCAGGTATCAAAGGCAGTCTACCATGCTGCCTCCTCACTCTGGAATTACAATAAAGAGACCAAGGTCATAACAGTTTGAGCTTAAGAGATAAAGTCTTGTGGAGTTATTCTAAACGTAACAGGACGACTCTGTCCTCTAGGGCACAGAGCTGAAATGAAAGCCACCACAAAACAAACATTCCAAACATAAATTATAAAAGATTATTTTGAATCTTATGTAACAATGTCAACGAATCATACTTGTGCATTGCCTTAGTGTCTGTTTTTCGTGTTCCTTTGCATATTCTACTGCATTTACGAAATGCTGCCCCAGTGGCTGCAGCATGCCTGGTGGAAGGCTGCTGACATTCTGTGGGAGACACTGCAGATGGTCTTGCAGGACGACCTTGAGCAGCTCTGGGCCTAGAAGGCCCAGCTGTAGGCTGCACCACCTTGACCTGGGTGGCAGCGGTCTGGGCTGGCTGGCTGACAGGCAGCAGCAAGAGTTCTGGTGGAGTGGCAATGGTGAGAGTACAAATGCTGTCATCCTGAGAGAGGACAGCAGGTTCTTGCTCCATGGAGCCACTGCCACTCCCCCGGGACAGAACCTCAGCATTTCTACCCATTTGTTGGAGGACAGATTGCTGGACTGCGATGAGACCCTGTGAACCCCTTTCCATACTTGTAAATGCAGCTGCGGTGGCAGCAGGCTGGGCTTGCATGGCAGTAAGCTGAGACTGCATGAAAGCAGTCTGAAACTCCATTGCAGCGCTACAATATTGCCCATCACATCCAGCATCATGGTTGAGTACACTAGTGCTCTAATGGAGTTGCCTATCGCTTCCATTCTGGAAATTGTGGACTCCAAGCTCCGCGCAAACCCCGTGCAAACCCCGTGCATTGTCTTGACAATGACAAGTGGCTCTCTGGCAGGCATTCCATTGCACCAAATATTTCTGTCTGCATGCCCATGACCCTTCTTCCGAAGGCTGCCCCTTTGAAATCTTCATCTGAGTCCTGTGCAGCAGAACTTGCCCTCTGGGGATGTGACACTAGAGCTACCTTTTCCCCCTGGTCTGGCTGCAGACCATTCATGCCCCATGACTCACTACTTGCAGATCCTGCTTCTATACTAGCCTCTTTTGCCTCTTCTTCTCCATCACATTCCTCCTCTAGTTGTTTGTGGACTGGCTAGGCTGATGGATGTTCTTGGGTATCTGAAAGGAGAAAGACACAAGGATCGGGTTGTAGTGAGGGGAGGGGGGTAAAGCTCTCACTGGTTCACCCTGATCTACATGAACAGGTAAAGAGCAGGCGGCTTCAACAAAGTACATATCATGATAGCGCAAATGTGTCATGCGAAATTGAAATCAATTATCCTGTATTTGTATTGAATTATGGACAAGGTCCCAAGTGGCTTCCCGGCACTATTGTGGCCAAAGAGGGGAGCAGGGTGTTTTGGGTTAAACTTTCAAATGGACTCATTCACCGGAAACACTTGGACCAAATTAAACTCAGATTCACGGACTATCCTGAGAAACCCAGCTTGTAAGTGAGAAGGGATTGTGTGATGAGGGGGAAGTGGGAAGAAGGATAAGGTAAGAGCATACCATCATCATTAATGCTTTCAACCTCGCCACTCGCCACAGCCTCCGTGACAGCTCCTCTAATTATCTCCAGCACCGTCTCCTCCAGCGCAGTAAGGTTCTGAAGACATGCTTTACTCCCACCTGTCTGCTGCTGACACTGGTTGTGAACCACCTTTGCTTGCAAGAGAAAGGGACGTATGTCAGTGAATGTGGTGCAATATGTCTGGGTGATGTACCTGACATGGTTGAACAGCTAACATTATGTGCAAGTTGTGAAATGTGGGTGTGAGGCTTGCAGCAGTGTTAATTGTTTGAGGGTGAGGTGAAGCTATGGTTGTGAGGAATGAGTTGTGATTGCTCGAGATTGTTGGTAGGTGAGTGATGGGGGTGTGATGCACTGAGCAATGTGTGAGGCTAGTTGTGCAGTTGGTGGGATATGGCATTTGAAGATACATTCACTCACCTTGACCACTCGTGTGAGGTCATTGAACTTCTTGCGGCACTGGATCCAGGTTCCGGCAGCAACACTTGTGGCACTGACGGCTTGCACAATCTTCTCCCATTGCCTCCTGCCCCACTGCAGGTAGAGGACCTGTTTTCTTCTGCATAACCCCTGAAGCAAAGCCTTGGGTGCGGCATTTAAGAAGTGAGGTACCCTGTCTCTCCCCTGTTGTGACATTGCTGCAGCTACAGTGACAATGAGGTGCTTCTGCAACAAAGCACCTCCCCTTTATGAAATGCAGAGAGCCTATTCAAAATGTTATGCGACAGTGGACTGCACCCGATATTGGCCCCCCTGTTGAGCGCTGAGCCAGCCAGCAGTGCCTTTAGCGCTGAGCTCAGCGCTCCAATCATTAGAATGAGCAGGCAGCAAGCATTTTGCGTGCTGCCTGCACCACTTTCAACGGGCACGGGCAGATCGGGCATTGCATGGATGGTGGAATAGCTCTTATTTCCTAGGATTGATTTTAAAAGCTTGCACTCCTGGGGAGGATCCTTGTCTAGCAGAACAGCCATGGTTATGAGCTCCTTATTCGTCAAACTTCCCACTGTGAATGCACATTTGTGAAAGCAACGCTCTTAATATCATTCACTCATTTTACTGGACAAGAAGCTTAGGGAGAGAAAAGCACTAATCCATCACAGTCAAAGAAGTAGGTCATTGATGGAGGAAGTATTGGTGATAGGCTCAGAATCACATGATTGTATTCTGTGCAATCAAACTATCCTAATTTTTCTCAGTACTGTGTGTGGGGCAGCCAGTTAAGCCTTACTGATGCACATGGTAAAGATAACTACTCGAGATGTACTTTTGATGGAATTAAATCTGCCCAGTTTCAAGTTATAAGAATTTCTATATTGTGGATTTTATATGAATTTATAGCTAGGCCTAGTTACTGTCAATTTTTAAAATGGAAGCCATAGCAGCTGTGTCTGTTTCTAATTCCCTTTTCTTGAAATGAAGGCTGGAGTGCAATGTAGCCCACACTTGCCTGTCTGGACAAGCTATTGATATTCAAAATGGTTGCCTGTGTCATGTATGCATGTATGCTTGGGGTTACTAGCCACCAGGGGGCGCCACTGTCAGAGGTCATTGGGGTGTACGCAAATGTGTGCGGGCCAGAGGTATATAAAGCAAGCAATCATGTAATGTGTGCACATTGGGCCCAAATTAAGTTGAGCCAGGTTTGCACCTGAGTGAGTTTACAGTACTCAGTCTATCGAGTTATTACATACATAATATTTGGCGACAAGGTAACTCAAGAACCTTCACATGCAAAATGAGCACCATTGGAATTCTGGAGAGATTCGTGGAGGGAGAGGACTGGTCGGATTTTATTGATCGCCTGGACCAGTACTTCGTGGCCAACAAAATGGAGGAAGCTACTGACGCAGTTAGGCGCAGGGCAGTTTTCCTCACTGTATGAGGTCTGAAAATCTATGGCCTCATAAAGAATCTCCTCTCACGTGCACATCCAACAGACAAGGACTATGAGGAATTGTGTGCTCTGGTACGTGACCATCCCATACCAAAAGAAGGCATCATCATTTCACGCTATCAATTCTACATGCATGTTCGTTCTGAGGGCGACGATGTGTTGGAATTCGTCGCCGACCTAAGACATCTTGCTGGGCCATGTAAGTTCGAAGATGCGTTGGGAGACATGCTCTGAGATTTCTTCGTAATAGGAATCAACCACGAGGTGATCCTCCAGAAGTTATTGGCTTCAGAGACACTGGATTTGAGCAAGGCTATCGCGATTGCCCAGGCATGCATGACGATGGATGATAATTTAAGGCAGATATCATTGAAGAGTCGGAGCTCCACGGCAAGTACTGGAAACAAGATTGTGTCATCGTATGGCAGAGCTGCTTATGGCAGGGGCTACTCGACTGCGTATGCGAAACCTCTTATATATGTAAATCTGCATATACCTTGTGTAGCCACCAGAGGGTTCATCCCCTGGAGTCCCAAGGGATCCCACAATCCCTTGGGAGCACAGGTATTTAAGGAGGCCTCACAGGCTGGAAAGGCACTCTGGAGACCTGCAATAAAAGACTAAGGTCATACTTTACTTTGAGCTCACAGTATCCAGTCAGACTCTTTATTCATGCATAACAACTGTCGATGAGATACAGATGATGAACCCAATGATGCAAAGAACAGTGGGCATCCTAGAGAAATTTTCAGAGGGAGATGATTGGGAAACCTTCATAGAGCGACTCGACCAATACTTCGTGGCCAATGAGCTGGAAGGAGAAGTGAATGCTGCCCATCGAAGGGTGATTCTGCTCACCGTCTGTGGGGCATCAACATATGGCCTCATGAAAAATCTGCTTGCTCCAGCGAAACCCACAGAGAAATCGTACGATGATTTGAGCACACTGGTCTGGGAGCATCTGAACCTGAAGGAAAGCGTTCTGATGGTGAGATACCGATTCTGCACCCACAAAAGGTCTGAAGGCCAGGAAGTGGCGAGTTATGTCGGCGAGCTAAGACACCTTTGCAGGATATTGCGAATTTGAAGGACATTTGGAGCACATGCTGAGAGACTTTTTCATACTTGGCACTGGCCATGAGGTAATACTTCGCAAACTTTTGACTGTAGAGACCCCAAACTTGAGAAAAGCCATAGCGACAGCCTAGGCATTCATTGCCACCAGTGACAATATGAAGCAAATCTCCCAGCACACAAGTGCTGCTACAAGTACTGTGAACAAAGTGATGTTGTTTTCAAATCACAATGTACAGGGCAGGCCCCACATGCCTGCAGCTGCACCTCCGCAGAGTCTCAGAGTCCACATCAAGGGTGACGAATGCAAGGCCATTAACACCTTGTTGGCGCTGTGGGGTGATCATCGTTTCCATTCATGCTGCTTCAAAGGGTATGTTTGCAAGGGCTGTGTAACAATGGGACACCTCCAACATATGTGCAGGCGAGCTGCAAACCTGCAAACCACCATGTTGCAGAGGAGGACAGATCCACGGCGGATCACAACGAACCTGAGCCTCAGACCGAGGTGGCAGAGGTATATGGGGTGCACACATTTACCACAAATTGCCCCCCATAATGCTGAAGGTTGAATTAAATGGACTCCCGCTGTCAATGGAACTGGACACGGGCGTGAGCCAGTCCATTATGAGCCAAAAATTTCGATAAATTGTGGTGCAGCAAGGCCTCAAGGCCAGTCTTGACTCTCATTCGCATGAAACTGAGAACTTACACAAAGAAACTGATTCCTGTAATCGGCAGTGCTACTGTAAAGTTCTCCTATGATGGAGAGGTGCACAAGCTACCACTCTGGGTGGTACTGGGCGATGGTCTCATGCTGCTCGGCAGAAGCTGGCTGGGAAAGATATGGTGGAACTGGGATGACATCCGAGCGCTCTCGTCCGCTGACGACACTTCATGTGCCCAGGTCTTAAACAAGCTCCCTTTGCTGTTCGAACCAGGCATCGGGAAGTTCCAAGGAGCAGAAGTGCAGATCCACCTAATTCCGGGGGCGCGACCCATCCATCACAAGACGAGAGCAGTACCATACATGATGAGAGAGAGGGTGGAGATCAAGCTAGGCCGGCTGCAATGAGAGGGCATCATTTCGCCGATCGAATTCAACAAGTGGGCCAGTCCGATTGTTCCAGTCCTCAAGGGAGACGGCACCGTCAGAATCTGTGGTGATTAGAAAGTAACTATCAACCATTTCTCTCTGCAAGATCAATACCCACTACCAAAGGCTGATGACTTTTTTGCTACGCTGATAGGAGGAAAGACATTCACAAAGCTGGACTTGACCTCGGCCTACATGACGCAGGAGCTGGAGGAATCATCGAAGGGCCTCACCTGCATCAACGCGCACAAAGGTGTCTCCATTTATAACAGATGCCCATTTGGAATTCGATCAGCTGCCGCGATATTCCAGAGAAACATGGAAAGCTTACTGAAGTCGGTCCCGCACACCGTGGTCTTCCAGGACGACATCTTGGTCACAGGTCAGAACACAGTCGAGCATCTGCAGAACCTGGAGGAGGTTCTTAGTTGACTCAACCGCGTGTGGCTCAGGTTAAAACACTCGAAATGCATTTTCCTGGCGCCTGAAGTGTTCCTGGGAAGGATGATTGCGGCGGACGGCATCAGGCCCACCAACGCGAAGACGGAAGCAATCGAGAATGCACCGAGGCCACAGAACATGACGGAGCTGCGATCGTTTCTGGGACTCCTGAACTACTTTGGTAACTACTTACCGGGTCTCAGCACACTGTTAGAACCACTGCATGTCTTACTACGAAAAGGGGACAAATGGGTTTGGGACAAAAGCCAAGAAAATGTCTTTGTAAAAGCTAGAAAATGTTATGCTCAAACAAATTGCTTGTGTTGTATGATCCATGCAAGCGTTTGGTACTAGCATGTGATGCG
Source organism: Pristiophorus japonicus (assembly GCF_044704955.1). Classification (NCBI taxonomy): domain Eukaryota; kingdom Metazoa; phylum Chordata; class Chondrichthyes; family Pristiophoridae; genus Pristiophorus; species Pristiophorus japonicus. The sequence continues at coordinate 461,660,912 of NC_091977.1, read as the reverse complement.
TCGTCGTATGGTGTCGGGTGTGTATTGCAACAAGCTAATGATTCTGGGAAATTGCAACCGGTTGCTTATGCATCCAGAAGTCTAAGGCTGAGAGAGCCTACAGCATGATTGAAAAAGAAGTGTTACCATGTGTTTATGGGGTGAAGAAAATGCATCAATATCTGTTTGGGCTCAAATTTGATTTGGAAACTGACCATAAGCCACTGATATCCCTTTTTTCTGAAAGTAAGGGGATAAATACGAATGCATCGGTCCACATCCAGAGATCGGCGCTCATGTTGTCCGCATACAACTATGCCATCCACCACAGGCCAGGCGCAGAAAACTGTGCCGATGCTCTCAGTCGGCTGCCATTGCCCACCACGGGGGCGGAAATGGCACAGCCCGAAGGTTTAGTCGTGGTTATGGAAGCATTCGAGAATGAGCAATCTCCTGTCACAGCCCAACAGATTAGAACCTGGATGAGCCAGGACCCCTTACTGTCCCTAGTAAAAAATTGTGTGCTTCACGGGAGCTGGTTCAGTGTCCCAGTGGAAATGCAGGAAGAGATAAAGCCGTACCAGCGGCGCAAAGATGAAATGTTTATACAGGCAGACTGTCTACTGTGGGGTAATCAGGTAGTAGTCCCCAAGAAGGGCAGGGACACTTTCATCAGTGACCTCCACAGTACTCGCCCAGGCATCGTAATAATGAAAGCGATAGCCAGATCCCACGTGTGGTGGCCCGGTATCGATGCAGACTTAGAGTCCTTCGTGCACAGATGTAACACATGCTCGCAGTTAAGCAATGCACCCAGGGAAGTGCCACTAAGTTTAAGGTCTTGGTCTTCCAAACTGTGGTCCAGGATCCATGTCGACTATGCAGGCCCGTTTTTGGATAAAATGTTCCTTGTGGTTGGAGATGCGTACTCCAAATGGATTGAATGTGAGATAATGTCGGCAAACACGTCTGCTGCCACCACTGAAAGCCTGTGGGCCATGTTTGCCACGCACAGACTACCTGATGTCCTTATGAGTGACAACAGGCCATGTTTCACCAGTGCTGAGTTCAAAGAGTTCATGACCCGTAATGAGATCAAACATGTTACATCTGCCCCGTTCAAACCAGCATCCAATGGTCAGGCAGAGAGAACAGTGCAAACTATCAAGCAGGGCTTGAAGAGGGTTACTGAAGGCTCACTGCAGACTCGCCTATCCTGAGTCCTACTTAGCTACCGCACGAGACCCCACTTGCTCACTGGGATTCCACCTATTGAATTGCTCATGAAAAAGGCACTTATACAAGGCTCTCATTAGTTCACTCTCATTTACATGAACAGGTAGAGAGCAGGTGGCTTCAACAAATTACATATCATGATAGCGCAAATGTGTCACCTGAAATTGAAATCAATGGACCTGTATTTGTGTTGAACTATGGACAAGGTCCCAAGTGGCTTCCCAGCACTGTCGTGGCCAAAGAGGGGAGCAGGGTGTTTCCAGTTAAACTTTCAAATGGACTCATTCACTGGAAACACTTAGACCAAATCCCAAATCAAACTCAGATTCACGGACTATCCTGAGCAACCCACTTTGGACCCTACCTTCTTTGACCCCCCCAACACACACACCAGTGGTAACCAACATCGCGGTTGGCCACGAAGCAGAACCCATCATCAGCAGCAGTCCAGCAGGACTCACCACACCAGGCAGCCCAACAAGGCCAGCTGCACAGCAGCCCAGTGAGGGCCCAACAAACGATTCACCAAAACTAGCATTTGCACCAAGACGATCAGCCAGGGAAAGAAAGGCCCCAGATCGAATCACCTTGTAAATATTTACACTGTTGACTTTCGGGGGGAATGTTGTTATATATGTAAACCCTGTATCTACCTTGTGTAGCCACCAGAGGGCTCATTCCCTGGAGTCCCAAGGGATTCCACAATCCCTTGGGAGCACAGGTACTTAAGGAGGCCTCACAGGCTGGAGAGGCACTCTGGAGACCTGCAATAAAAGACTAAGTTCACACTTTACTTTGAGCTCACAGTATCCAGTCAGACTCTTTATTCATGCATAACAAAACCTGTAGCTGCTCAAAGTCCACCAACGGGTACGAATCCGATTTCACCCTGTTGGTGTTGTGGGGGCAATCATTGGCATCATCAGTGTCGTTTTAAACAGTACATCTGTAAAAGCTGTTCGAAAGTGGGGCATCTTCAACGAATGTGTCCACAACTGAGCAAGCGTGCTGCGACTCACCACGTGGATAATGACGACCAGTACAGCGCGGACCTGGATATGCAACCCGAGATACCCGAGGAGGAAGTATATTGACTGTCTTCATTCCTGACAAATTGCCAACTGTTAATGGTTAATGTGAAACAAAATGGCGTGCCGGTATCAATGGAATTGGACACGGGTGCGAGTCAGTTGATAATGAGCCAAAGGACATTCAACAAGTTGTGGGACACTAAGGCTGTGAAGCCTAAGCTGAGTCCAGTCAATGCCAAGTTGCGTACTTACACCAAAGAACTCATACCAGTGATTGGCAGTGCAGTTGTATTGTATGATGGTGTGGTTCATGATCTACCATTATGGATCGTTCCAGGAAATGGTCCAACGCTGTTCGGCAGCAATTGGCTAGAATAAATCAAATGGAATTGGAATGATATCAAAGCATTGTCATCGGTGGATGACACTTCGTGTGCTCAAGTGTTGAGCAAGTTTCCCTCGCTCTTTGAACCGGGCATCGGCAATTTCACGGGAGCCAAGGTGCAGATTCACCTGGACTCGGGTGCAAGACCCGTCCATCATAGAGCTTGGACGGTTCTGTACATGATGAGGGAGAAGGTTGCAATTGAGCTGGAGAGACTTCAACGTGAAGGGGTCATATCACCGGTCGAATTTAACAAATGGGCCAGTCCCATTTTTTCTGTGTTGAAGAGTGATTGCACTGTCAGGATTTGTTTGAGACTACAAGGTTACGATCAACCGATTTTCGAAACAGGATCAGTACCCGTTACCAAAGGCTGATGACCTGTTTGGGAAGCCGGTGGGAAGTCATTCACTAAACTGGATCTGACGTCGGCCTACATGGCACAGGAGCTCGTCAACACGTCGAAGAAACTTACGTGCATCAACACTCATAATGGACTGTTTATTGACAACAGGTGTCCTTTTGGAATTCGCTCAGCTGCAGCCATATTTCAGAGGAACATGCAGAGTCTACTGAAGCCCGTCCCTAGAACTGTCATGTTTCAAGATGACATTCTGGTCACAGGTCGTGACACTGCCGAACACCTGAACAACCTTGAAGAGGTTCTACATCGTCTGGACAAAGTGGGACTTAGGCTGAAACATTCGAAGTGCATCTTCATGGCACCGGAAGTCGAATTTCTGGGGAGGAAGATTGCTGCTGATGGCATCAGGTCTATGGACTCGAAAACCAAGGCCATCAAAAATGCACCCAGGCCTCAGAATGTGACGGAATGCATTCGTTCCTTGGTCTACTCAACTAATTCGGTAGTTTCTTACCTAGATTGAGCACTTTATTAGAGCCACTGCACATGCTGCTCAGAAAAGGCGATAACTGGGTTTGGGATGTGTCTCAAGATAGAGCTTTCGAGAAAACTACAAATCTGCTTTGCTCTAACAAGTTGCTAGTACATTATGATCTGTGTAAGCCTCTAGTATTGGCCTGTGATGCTTCGTCATATGGGGTAGGCTGCATGCTCCAACAAGTTAATGATTCGGGTAAACTACAAACTGTTGCATATGCTTCGAAAAGTTTGTCAAAGGTGGAAAGAGCCTTCAGTGTGCGGAGTTAAAAAGATGCATCAGTATGGGTTTGGTCTTCGTTTTGAACTCGAAACGGATTATAAGCCACTCATTTCATTGTTTTTGGAAAACAAAGGTATCAATACCAATGCATCATCCCGCATCCAGAGGTGGGCACTGACATTATCTACCTATGATTATGTCATTCGTCATAGACCTGGCATCGAGAATTGTGCCGATGCACTGAGCCGTCTGCCTTTGCTCACACCGGAGGTGGAGACGCCACAACCTGCAGATCTATTGTTAGTTATGGATGCTTCTGAGAGTGAAGGAACCCCTGTCACTGCTCAACAAGTTAGGATCTGGACCAGACAGGACCCGATTTTATCGGTTGTAAAACATTGTGTCCTTCGTGGTGATTGGTCTGCTATATCTATGGAAATGTGTGATGAGACCAAACCTTACAACCGTCGCAAAGATGAACTATCCATTCAAGTCAGATTGTTTACTGAGGGGTAATTGTGTTGTTATGCCTAAGAAAGGCAGAGAGAAATGTGTACGTGATCTACACAGCACTCATCCCGGTATTGTCATGATGAAAGCCATCGCTAGGTCTCACTTATGGTGGCCTGGAATTGACTCTGATCTGGAATCATGTGTACATCAGTGCAACACTTGCATGCAGCTAAGCAAAGTACCAGCGGAATCTCCGTTGAGTCTGTGGTTGTGGCCATCTAAACCATGGTCCAGGATCCACATCGACTTTGCGGGTCCTTTCCTGGATCAGATGTTTTTGTTGTGATGGATGCATAAACCAAGTGGATAGACTGTATAATCATGTCATCCAGTACATCCACAGCCACCATTGAGAGCCTTCGTGATATGTTTGCCACTCATGGTCTGTCTGACATCGTTGTGAGCGACAACGGATCTTGCTTCACAAGTCTGGAGTTTCAAGTGTTCATGAAACTCAATGGTATTAAACATGTGAGTTCAGCACCATTCAAACCTGCTTCTAATGGTCAAGCAGAATGTGCTGTCCAAACAATCAAGCAGAGTATGAAAAGTGTAACTCAAGGTTCACTGCAGACTCGCTTGTCATGCATATTGTTTAGTTATAGGACAAGATCCCACACACTTACCGACATCTCCCCTGCTGAACTATTCATGAAGAGATGTCTCAAGACTAAGCTCTCTCTCGTCCATCCTGACTTGAACGATTGTGTTGAAAACACGTCAAAATCAGCAGTGGTATCATGATCATGCTGCTGTGTCATGCAACATCTCTGTTAACGATCCTGTGTATGTGCTAATTTATGGTCAAGGTCCCAAGTGGGTCACCGGTAGTGTTACGGCCAAGGAGGGTAACAGAGTGTTTTTTGTCATACTCAAGAATGGGCAAATATGCAGGAAACATGTTGATCAGATAAAGCTGCGGCACACAGGTGAACTGGAACAAGTTGAGGATGATACGATCAGTGACTAACCAACTCATCAGAGGACTCCGCCGTCATCAATGAATCTGGACTTTCAATCTCTGACATGGTCACTGCCACTCCCATCAGATCGGCTACCCAGCCTCCAGTCATAACTGACTCAGAATGCTTGCCCAGAACTGGAGTTGAACTGAGACAATTAATTCGTGAGCGGAAAGCCCGGACAGTCTTAACTTGTAAAATGACTAATACTAAGATCTTGAAGGGGGATGTTGTCATGTATGTATGCTTGGGGTTACTAGCAACCAGGGGGAGCCACCGTTGGAGGTCATTGGGCTGTACGCACGTGTGTGCGGGCCAGAGGTATATAAAGTAAGCCACCATTTAATGTGGGCACTTTGGACCGAATAAAGTTGAGCCAGGTTTGCACCTGAGTGAGTTTACAGTACTCAGTCTATCGAGTTATTACATACATAACTGTCCATCAGGTCAAAATTGATTTGATTGTTTCTTAGGCATTGTTGCAAGTTTGCAGTTGCATTTTTTCCGCTTCAAGAAAAGGACAGAGCCCAGTCCGCCCCCATTATTTCACTGGAAACGTGGCAGAAACTCAATCGGGGCAACGAGGCAGCACTTGCGCTTTTGAAATCTGACTTGATTGACATCTCTTAGGGACCGCTCAAGCTGAGGATACATATGGGAATAGTTGACCAATGCTTTAGTTCACTAGGCTGAATTGCATATAAGTCACTGCTGCTAGCAGGAACACTGTGCAAGCCTGAAAATTATTCAACAATGATAACAAATGTAAAATGCTTTGTTTCGCTGTCTGAAACAAACAGTTTCAAAGTATAGGTGAGAATTGAGAACTATTGCTATTATCTGCTGATTTATTTATATATATAGCACCTTTCACAACTTCAAGACAGCCCAAAACATTTTACAGTCAATAAAGTATTTCATGATATGTCGTCGCTGTTGTGACATCAAGGAACACGGCAGCCAATGTGCACACAGCAAGATCACACGAACAGTGATAAGATAACTGATACCGTTTGAAATATCAAATACCAGCCAGTACATCGAGGACACCTCTGCTCTTCTTCAAATAGTGTCATGGGAGGGTGGGAGGATGAGGGAGGGAGAGAGAGGGTGAGAGGGAGGAAGGGAGGGGGAAGGGGAGGGAGAGAGGGATGGAGAGGGAAGGGGAGGGAGAGAGGGATGGAGAGGGAGGGAGGGAGAAAAAGACGGGAGGGAGGGAGGGGGAGGGAGAGAAGGAGGGAGAGAGAGAGAGAGGGAAAGAGAGGGGAGAGGGAGAGAGAGAGGGGAGGGAGAGAGGAAGGGAGGACATCGGCGTTGATTCTATAGATGAAGAAGATGATAGTCTAAACAAGTACTGTTGCAATAAAGATACTAATTTGACCACAAATGTTTTGCGGGTCTCTGCTAGTAACAGAATATAACAAAGAGGTAAAAAGCTGTCTGCTGTTCAAGTACATTTTTATCTCATTTTAGCTCAATTTAGATATTTCCATGATAAGGTTACGGCTCAGTCAAGAAAATAATCTGGACATGGAATTAAAAAGAAAGCCTCAGGAAATTCCATATGTCTTCTTTCTAATCCTTAGAAATGCTGAGTGATAAAAAGGATTTGCTCCAACTTTTCTCTTCACCCTCTCAGCATTTAAGCAAGTAAATCTGATCAGCAGCTTTGATCACTCATCTTCATGTATAACTGTTTCTCGAGTGCCCGCACATTTGCGAGAACGTGAAGGATCTGCGGATTATCATTTTATGAATTAGTGACATATACAGCCATACCCAGAGGGGAAAAAAATGTCAGCATTGAGGAGCCCTCAGGATGTATGTAACACACCCAGATTTGAGCCATCATTGTAATGGTGTGGCGCTGGATTTTGTGCATAGAAGTTACATAATAATACAATCTCTAATTACAGTCTATTCTTTTCCAACCCAGCTCTTTCCCATTTGACAGGTTCAGCAAAGGTGGTTAATATCCTATTGATCTGATCAGTCATTTTGAAAGCCATCTATAGTTGAACATTACAGACGATCGCAAATAATCATGGCTAGAAGAACATCCAGTTAAAAATAGTGATCCTGAGTAACACTGAGCAGTTCAGGAGATATTCATGATAGGTAAGCAGTGTTGTTGTCATGGTATTTTATATCTGCTGAGAGCTGAAACACAATTCATTCCCACTCAATTCTCAGCTGCCAGCCATTAGAGATATTGTAAAACGATTTTATTTAAACAAAGACTTTCAAGGTTCTTCACAATTTTAAATAGCAGAGAGAAGCTGAGCTCAGTGAAGTTAGTGGAAAGCCAAACATTAGATGTTAAAAGTATCTTAATGTAGAAATCGTCATGTCAGTTGAAAAATTGCAGATTATATTTTACCCTTTATATGTGAATGAAAAATGGCTATGATTTATTACCTGGAAGTCTCCATGGAAGATTTTGGAATCATAGAAATGTTAAATATAGAAGTAGGCCATTTGGCCCATTATGCCTGTGCCAATGCTAGCTCCACTTGAGAGCTATTCTCTAATCCAATTTAACTGCTCTTTCTCCTTATCCTTTAATATTTTCCTCTTCAAGTGTTTATTTAATTCCTTCTCAAATGCCACGATCCAAAAGTCATTTGCAGTAATGAATTCTATATTCTAATGACTCAACATTGATTGTTTTTCTTTTGGTATTAATGTCAACTTATGCCCACTTATTATCAATTCAGTGACTATTGGAAATAATCTTTCACTATTTACTCCCCCATAGCCCATCAAAATATTCAGCATTTCTGTTAGATTTCCCCTTAGGCTTCTCTACCTCCAGTGAATACAGACCCAGTTTTTCATGTCTTCCTTCTTAATTATGCCCTCTTATACATGGTATAATTCTAATGAATCTATCTTGCATCTTTATCCATGGTTTCAATATTGTTTCTACTATAGGGGTGCTCAAAGCTGGACAAATTTCTCCAACTGTGGTCTACTCAATGTCTCACACAGATTCATCATCACCTGGAAAGGACTTGGCCATCAACTGTATTAAGTGTGTATTTTTTCAGCCAAAGCTTGCCTAAAATGGATTATCTTCCAAAGACAGGCACCTGCTGAGTTGTGTACAGGTAGTTAGATAAATTGAAATTACAATGCAAAATGGGAAGTTATTTCTCTCAGAGACCCAAATATTGGGCTATTCATTAGCCATGTTTGATTATTCAGAAAGACACTTCGCACATCGGATTTACAGACCGTTTTGATCCTTTTGGGGACCGCACGAGAAGCTTTTAAAAATCAGGACACAAACACCTGGAGTGGGGGAACGGGGAGTTAAGGGGGGCAGGATAGAGGATTTTTGACTTCTGCCCCAAGTTGGTATGAAGTTGACAGAGTGGCTGCACCACCTGCCCAAAGCCAGTGCCAGGAGGCCCAACCATTTTTGGGTTAGGTTGCCAAATGGGCACTTACTTCACTGCAGCTTGTTAATTGTGGTAGGGCGGGAATTTGGCCAGCTCCTAAACTGAGCAGGCCAGCCGACAGGTTGGACCTGGGGAGGAGCTAATCTCGGGTGGGAGGGGGGGGCGGAGAGAGTGAGCATGGGTTAACAATGGGTCACATCGTTTTTGTTGAGGCAGGAGAAGCACTTGTGCTCATAAATAACATGCTACGGGAAACTGGAGGATCAAATATGTTATATGTAAGAGACCATGGAGGAAAGGAAACATCATATGTTCAACAGGGATAATCAGTATGGCAAGAATCTATCAGGTTCCAAATTTAATGAGTGAAGGAGCTTAACGCAATTCAAATGGGGCTGTGAAAGTAATGTTAGGCCATATCATGTGACCTTCACAGTTTTACTAACAGGTACAATACCCCTGGAATGTGTTGCCTATTTTTAATCTTCTGCCCCTAGATGTCGCTAGCATATATTACAAATAATGTATCACATCATACTAGCAAATTATGCATAGTGCATTAAGAGAAGGATTGTCATTATTGCAATACTGATTTCTAGTTTCAGATTCCTAATGGTGAGCAAGACAAATAGGCAAATAAAATGCTGGAAATTTTAACTTGCCCCATCAGGCAGAAACCAGGTGAAGGGGAAGTTAAAATGGAGTGGGAAAACTCCATTCCCATTCAGCTGCAATTTTAAAATGCCTGCTTTTTCAGGCGATTGAGGCGGCCACCTGGGTCATTAATAGGACACATATGCAATCTCTACCCAAGTAAGCAGGGTGCCCACAACATCAGCCTTGCCAGCTGTAGCTGGTTCAGCTGACTGAAGACACCATTCCAAGTAAATTTTAAACTTTCTTTCATGGGGCCAGGAGGTGCAGGATTGTACTCCTGAACTCCCGCCTCCGCACTTACCTTAAACATGGATGGTGGCTTCTGGGCTGCTGGACTTTTTGCCATTTTCTGCTAACTTCCCGGCCATTTTGGTCGGCCAGCAGCATGTTAATGTGATTCGGCTGTTAAAATGGGCTGGGTCTTCCACTGCTGTTCCCAGACAGGTCGACTACACGCCTTCCTGCCTGGGAGTAAAATTCCCACCAATGTTGCAGAAAGGATTTTTGAAAAGTTGATTTTGATAAAAGGTCAGAGTTACAAAATAAAGAAATCAATTTTCTTTATCGGTCAGAATAAGAACAATTAGTTTTGGTGTGCAGTCGATGTTTAAATAGAAAGAAGTGTGCAAAACTACAGCAATAAAGTATTGCAATTATATAAATCATGAATATTTTCCTGTGTGTTATGCGATGACAGGTGTGCCTTGGGGAGCTGCATGTCACAGCTTCCAAAAACCGTACAGTGCAAACTGGAGGTAATTATATTAGCAATAATTTGGAAAAGAATACAATTAGTAAATATATGTAGCCTATCCATAACCAATGTATATTTAGCTATCTTGATACACAATACATATCATTTCCTTAAAAAAATACAACTGTACCAAAAGAGCCATAGGGTGGCTAGTAAAATGTTGCTTGCCCCAGATAATGTTGCTTGTTCCTGAAGTAAAAAAACAGTCGGAAAAGCTACAATACAAAAATAACAAGAGCAATGTTTTGCCATTTAGTGAAAATAGATCCTTAGCCAAAATTAATGGCCTCCAGCATGTTATAATGCCAAATATACTTCTGTATTTCATTTATACATCTATATTTTATTTTAAACTGATAAAAAGATTATTTCTTGACATTTCTATTCTCTGCATTATCTAGTAGGCAATCACGCAGAATGACAAAAAGCAAACGAATGAAACTGCAGGTGCTGGAAAGCTGAAACAAAAATAGAAAATGCTGGGAACATTGAACAGTTCAGGCGGCATCTGTGAACAGAAGAAATGAGTTAATGTTTCGGGTGTGAATCTTTTATTAACTCATCTGTTCTCTCTACAGAAGCTGCCTGATCTGCTGAATGTTTCCAGCATTTTCCGTTTTTGTTACACGATTTTGATTGACACAGTAGTTGGACTAATCTACACCAAAGGTGAATTGGTAGCTATTTTTTAGTTTCTTAGTGTATTGTCAGTCACCCCAAAGATTTTAGCAATTTGAATACTTTTTTTTCTTTGCAGCTTTTAAATACTGTACATTTTCATTGATTATCTTTTTTTAAACTGATTTGGGCTATTTTTGGTGTAAAATTGCTTTTAGAATCTTGTAAGGATTAAAGCTTCAGTGTTTAATAAGTTTAAATTGCAACTTGCAAATTCAAATGTTCAACAAAATAAAGTAATAGCGTTAGGAGGAATATATTGGGTTTTCTAAAGCACTTTTAACATCAAGATATTAAAATATAGTTATTATAGCATAAATATGAAATAATTCAAAAATAAACATAATTTTAAAGCTGCAGCTTTAAACACATATATAATTCTGTAATTTCTCATTCACAGTTCAATACCTCATATGGATAGGTTATTCTTTCAGTCAGTACAATATTGAGAAGTGTACTTTATGAACTTCTTTTGATGAATGATGATGGTGCTGTATTTAATAGCAACACACAGAATCAGCTTCAAATATTTGTTCTGTTGAAATGAATGAAACCCATCAGTTTTGCTGGTACTGTGCAGTTTTATTAGGACTGTCATTTGAATTCAGCATTATTCAACATCTATTTTTTTTCTCTTATCCAAAAAAGCTAAGGCTCCGAAATTGATGTCCGGTAAGGCCCGCCCATTTTTCAGCAGTCCCCGGGCGGCACCTACCTTTTTGGCGCCCCCTGCCACCGGGTCCCGTTGGGAGCCATTTTCGGCAAGGTTGTGTGGGCGGCAGCGGCAGGCAGTGGGAGTTGGCGGGCTGGAGAGGGCGTCAGAGGGTGGGGCGGTGGCATCAGTGGGCGGCAGGTGCAGGTCTCTCGAATCGGATAACTTCAGAGGCCCTGCAACGTGCATGCGTGAGATTTGAGGGTTTGTTTTGTAGTCTTTTCACCCATCTGATGTCATTTCGGCCACATTTGAGGCTGATGGGACCTTTGCCATGTGCTTACCACTCTCTTGCAGCTGTGAGTGGGAGAGGGGAGAGTGGGAGTTGGAGATTGGAGAGGGCAGAGTCTGAGTTGGAGAGAGGATAGTCTGTGCTGGAGAGGTGAAAGTCTGAGTTGGAGAGGGGACAAACTTGTAAAATGAGAGCCACAAAAGTCTTGATCATCCATTTCTTTAATCATTGAGGATAAGTGGGCAAAAATCTGCAATGAAGACTGTCAAAATCAGGCCCAGAGCTCCTCCAGCAGATCCTCCAACAGTTCCCCCAGCACTGGCACCAGGAGCCCCGAGAGGCAGAGGTTGACAGATTGTGCCCACCACCTCAACTATGCAAACCTGGTGAGGTGCGACAAGAGTATGAAGAGCAGATCAGAAAGTTGAACGCAGAACTTGCTGCCCGTGAAGAGGATGAACTCCGAGCCAGTGAAAAGTTCATTCAGCAGCTGCTGGCAGAGGAGCAGGAGCAACAAATCTATGTGGAACAGCAGAGGAAGGAAATGGATGAACGGTTAAAAAGAGATGAAAAGCTCGCTCAGATGCTGAGTGAGGAGATGAATCCAATAGCTAAGACGCTTTAATGACGAGGAATTGGAGGAGCTAGTAACGGAGGTGGAGCGCAGGCATAAAGACCTCACCTGGGATGGTCGTGGCAAACCTCCACCACCACAATACTGATGCATTTGGAGATCATCGCTGAGAGCGTATACGCAATGGGCAACGTTGCGCGGGATGGGGACCAGTGCAGGAAACGTTGGAACAATTTGGTGGCAGCAAGAGTTAGTAACAATGTATTGCCCCACTCCTGTCCAACTCCAGAAAGGTTGTGTGCCAGATGTGTATGTGTGTGGGAGTGTGTGTGGAGGGTATCAGCAAAGGAGCTAAAGGCTGCAACGTTTCTTTGTGCAGAAGAAAAATGCATCCAAAGCAGCAAGCCTGAGTACGATGGGAGGGGGCCCAGCAGAGGTGATAGAATTGAGCAGCCTGGAGGAGTGTGCATTGGCTTGGTGGGTGCTGCTGCCGTGCAACCACAAAGGTTGATGCAGATCCATATACTAATTTCCGGTATGAGCCACGCTCATGGCATGAAAGGTCATGCAATGTTAAGGCAATCGCGGTTTAATGCACACTTTGCCATCCATTATTGGTGTGCCCATGTAGAGATGGAACACTTTTCTGGCACAATGTGAGATGGCACTGCTCACATGTCAGCTTGACCAGCACCACCTCCCCCACTGCCCCAGACTGAAATATTGTCTTTTACTTGCAGATGATGACTTGGACAGCACGGATCAAGGTACACCATCCACCTTTGGCATTCAGAGAAGCCATCAGACCCCAACGTCTCCCACCCCGACGTTGTCCCCAGCCCAACACAATGGCTCCTTCTTCCACCCTCCCACCACCCCCCCCGCCCAGATCACCCATTTCCACCTCTCCCACCTCCGCCACCAAGAGCCACAAAGAAGAGGAGAGAGAGGAGGGAGAAGGACCTGTCTTTGAAGCCCTTGAGCTCGAGGAGCTGGAACAGGATGACAGCAGCCTCCTGCCTTGTGTGCCAACTATCCACATAACCTCGGCATCGGGCTCCGAGTTTCTGGGGTTTGGAACGGACTCCACACTAGCAAGCTCTACCAAGTGCAGAGGCCATGGCACGAAGGCAACCAAGGCGCCTGAACCCACCAGGAGTGAGCAACCAGCTGACGGCTCTCTGCTATTCAGGAGATGATCCAGCTATCACGGACGAGCGTGGATATAGGTCACAATATGTTCCAGACCATAGCTGGGATAGCTGGCAGCTTGCCACCTTCACTCAGCAGCATGATGACAGGATTGACCGGCTCATTACTCTGTTAGAGCGCACAACTGAGTCTGTTGAGGCAATGAGACAAGAGATGAATTCTGGCCATGTAATAGAAGCCCCTGACCCCACACCGTCAAGGCAGACAGATCTGCAGGAGCAGCACATCCCGACGCCTTTGGTCATGTCCCCTACCTTCTTACCAAGAAGCACACATCTGCAGAGATCCCGTTGCCCCCCTGCACAATCTCGTCAACTAGAGGCAGTGAGGGGCAGGGGAATGGGATGCCGTGGTGTAGGCGGGGCAAGGAAGAGGAGCTTGGGCATTGCATCAAGGGGGAGGAAGAGAGGTGGTGGTGCTGATTAGAGGGGTAGGTGTTGGTGATGGAAATGTTCCTAAATGTAATAATGTTATGTAACCTTTGTTATTGTGTACTTGTAAATACACTCACTTTGTTGACCCTCTCTTGGTCAGTGTCTCATTTTAACATCATGTTTGGTGCCTTGTGAGAAACACACATTTGTCCCTCAGGTAATCTGCTTTATCACGAATATCTTCTCAGCCACATATGACTTGACTGTATAATGGGTTCTGTCATCAGGCCATCGCAACACGGCAAGGAAAGGGTCACCAATGCAGGAAGGCTGCCATTCAATGACACTCACTTTAAGGCTTGCACTTCAACCCTCTTTTTCTGAGGCCAAACATGGCAGAGTGCCACCCCTCAGATGACATGATAATCAGTTACATTGAAATACATTAAATGTATTTTCCCGTGTTCCATAGTTCATGTAATGCTCTTCTGACTATCAGTTACAGCGATGCGCCATTTCTTTACACCTTCTAACTCTCGCTTATTCACAATATGTGCCTAAATATGTTCCGCATTAAATGCTCTCATAACTCTTGGAGGGCATCTTCATTGAGCCTTTACCATCTTTCGCTACACATTGCCGCTTCCTCTACCACACCTTCCCTTCAACGGAGTCATATGGAGAAACATATCTGAAATCTTTCTGTGCGGGTTAACATCAATCACATTACTCTTTATGTGCTGTGAGGGTTATTCGATCTGTCCGATTTATTACATCTCTCAGAATAATGTCCGTGACCACAACAAAGCACACTGGGTACAGGTATTTTGTGATTAAGCAGAACAGATTACTTAAGTAGTTTCCTTGCATTACAAAGAAATAAAACTTAACAAGGCAATAGTGACAGTCTCTTCATTGAAACCTCAATGGTAGGCCACTGAGTCACCATGGTGCTTGTCTCTTGCTGTGTTCTATTGACCATAGTTCTTCCTCAGTTTCCTCTGTAATAGTACTGCCCCTAAAGTCGAATAGCTATAACTTTATACCCTTTTCCTCCCATATAAATGTTGTGAGAGTATGCAGCTGTCTCAGGCTTACAATAGATCATTCTAAGTCTGTGCCTCTGACCTTCTATGCGATACCTAGTGCTTCCCTGCGAACTTTTAGAAGGACTGTGTCACAGAATTAATTAATGAGCTTGGCTGCACAAAATGTGACATGCTGCATACTTTTCAGTTATTGATAATTATTTGGCCTTGACCATTGTGGTTCTAAATGAAGGTGTTTCAGCAATGTAAAAAATCGCTTAGACACGTTAGTCGTTTTTATCACATACCAATTAAACATGAGCATGATCAATAAACTAAAGCAACATCCAACAAACTTTTTTCTAGCAGTCCCACTCATAATGCTGCAGCATCTGCACGATACCCGTGATGTGCAGCGCTGCAGCAATCTGAGCCATTCTCCCTGCCGCCCGACTCACAGCCAGCTTTGACCTGCTTTTTGCCATCATCCCTGACCAAAATGGGCGATTTCCAGCATCCAGCATGGGCGGGCGGCACAACGTCACACCGGTGGAACCCTCCGCAGCCAATCTCCTGCTGGGCAGAACGTGGATGGCAGATGGACGGTTTCAGAGGAATTGCTCCAAAAACTACATTTCCGGTGGAACCTCGGCGGCTGTAGGCGCAACTTCCACCAATTTCGGCCTCTAGATTTCTCTTACTAACAAACTGTTGGCAGCAGAATTCATATAATTATGTGTCATTTAAAATAGGTTTCCGTTTAACACTGGACTTTATTAACCAAGCTGTCTTCTTTGCTGCTGTCAGGCGTTGGTCTATTTTCTATTTCATCTTCTTCTTCATCAACCCTTAAACAAATGTAGCCCCTACCCCATCCACAGGGAAGCAAAAATAGAGCAGTCTAGATGCTGGAAAGTATTGTTGGTGATATTAGTGGGTGAATGCTTAAGTCATTTATGTAAGTAATCTTGCTATTCTAACTCATTTATTTTGAATGGGTTAACACCTGTGATAAAAAGAATGTCATCTGAACATCGTTCAATTGCTGATACCACCTTATTTTCCCCTATTTGTATTTTCCCGTATTGATGCAGCTTTATAAGAAGCACATTGCATTATTGATCTGTTCATCGTGTACAGGTCTGATCGCTTTCATTCAACCTCTTCTATTATTGTGATCTCGGTGCTATGAAAGGTCTAGTTCAATTTCAAGCTGTTAATTTTCTGAGCAAACAAGTCATCTTCCGACCACATTAGTCATGACCTGATAAATAATGTGATTTATAAATGTAGGCTTTGAAAAGCTATTATATCCCTTTCCCTTTACTCAATTTCCCTTTGTTAAATATTTCAAACTTTTATAAATGAGATACCATAGTTACAGCCTAAACTCCATTCCTTTCATTCTTTCAGTAGGAATAAGCTCTGACCCGAAGACACATTTTGAAAGCTTCTCATAAAGCTTTATAATCTTCTCTTCGTACTAACACACTCATAACTATAACAAACTGTCCCTATGAGAGCTCAGATGAGTGTCATCATAGCTTTGGGGGCCACAGTTGAAAGGACTTTCCAAGGCACCACATCACTCCTGCACTGGGTTCTCCAGCAGAGCCCTGGGAGTGTTGAGGCACCTCCCCAGGAGAGTATCGGTGGCTCCATGGGAGAGAAACCAGCTGTCCTCTCTCAGGAAGACACCATGCCTGCTCCCATTCCAGACATTCCATCAATGCCCTTACTGTGCCACTCAGCCAGCTGGCTCAGACTGCTGCAGCTCAGGCCAACATGATGCAGGAGAAGTGCTCCCTGAATATCCACTATGGATATGACCTTCTGTGCAGTGTTCTCATCCTCCCTCTTGTGACAGCTGCTCCTGCTCTGTGGTGTCTTCCTTGCTGCTCCCCCTCATCCCATCGCCTGAAGGCCGCCCTGTGAGACCATCCATGTGTGCAGCCAGACAACTTCTGAGATAAACAACAACAATCCTCTCTGTGTAGACAAAGTGAACATTCCAGAGTGATTAAACACACTCAGAGATGCCCAGAAGTCAAGCAGCAGCCTGAAATGATAAACTAACCTATAAGTGCTGCTTGATTCCTTTAAGTAGCACTGGTGAAGGGGCCTTCCTGCTAGTTAGCGCACCTTATGCGGTGCGAGTTCATCACATGGCGAGTGAAACGCTGGGGACATTAGATAATCTAAAATGAGTCCTGCAAGTGGTGAAGAACAAAAATTTACATAAATTATTCTTGCCTATAAATGTCAGTGATGTGCGCTTCCGCTGCCAGCGCAACCTCCTTTTCCAATATGGCAGGTGGTGCACATCTGACTGGGAATATGCACACAGTTCCTGCCCGCCATATTGAGACCCTGGTAGGCCAATTAGTGGCCAAAAATCGGGCAATGTGCGGCAAAAATTTCTAATTCTACGTGATTCTATGCATGCAGAACATTTTCAGATAAAGAGCAGCATTATAGAGTATATAACTTGAGAAGGCCATTGAAGTAAACAAAACAAATGGATCCAGTCGGCAATTAGTTGCCTTTCTGGAGGCAGCAAGGATTGAAGGATATAGAGATAGATTTTACAAAACAATAATCCAGACACGCAGCTTTGCACAATGGAATTGTATATTGGGGATTTGGGTACAGACGTCAGTATGCCCTTCAAAATGTTTTGTTCTGCTGCTGCAGCTCTTCATGCAGCCAGTAAAGGTTGGTCAATATTGTGATATATTCTTGCAACATCACTAAGAAGCACGCAAAACAAGATGGCTCTAAAATAGAAGCTGTCATCATGTGACTTTGCCACATGATCCTTTATTATTTACATCAGTATCTGCATTACCACAGTAGTTCACTAGGTGGAGCCGTCGTCCACTAGGTGGAGCTCTATTATACATCCCACTCCTTACTGAAGAAGTAACCATAACAAAATAATCATTATACATAACTTGCATGGTTATACACGAGAAAATGATATGGACTTACTTTCCCATATTTACAAATCAAACTTAATCACTGGTTTTCTGTTTCAAAGAGGATACCTTCGCTCTCAAACAGAACTTTCCATACTCGGTGTCAAACTTCGACTCATTCTAGGCTGATCCTGAGGAGAATGTTTCTCTAAGGGCAACCCTTGATCTACTTTTTGACTCTATACAAATTCAGACTGTTTGTCTGCCTGATTCGGACTCAGACTTAAATTCTGACATTCTCTTGGACTTGTTTCTAGTATATCTGATGTAGGATTTGCTACTGGTACTCTACTTGTAACAAGATTATCTGACTCATCAGAAATAATAAAATTATTCCAACTTTCAACTCCTTCCACATCTGTAGGTAAAATATGATCAATGTGAACAAACCTAACCTTTCCATGATCAAACATCTTGAACAAATATGTACGAGGGCCACATATCTTCACTACTCTTCCTGGTAATCACTTTAACCATTTATGGTGATGGTTCTTCACACTAACCTTCTGATTTAATTTCACACTTCTCTCGCTTACTCTACCTCTATTTGACTTAATTGCATCTCTTCTACTGGCTTTAACAACGAGTACCTAGTTTGTGGCTATAATTTGAGAAACAACTCTGCTGGTGTTCAACCAGTAATTGTATGAGGAGTATTACAATAAGTAATTAGAACATTTACTTGTTTGTGTCCAATGATAACTGCCATTTCTTTGGATTTGGATCCAATATTTGCTTGATGAGGGCATATTTCACAATTTGTTACAATGGTGTGTTCTGCTGCACCATTTGAAGGAGGGTGGTATGGTAGAACCTTGTTATGTTTCACGCTATTTCTGCTCATGAACTGTGCAAATTCTTCTGAATGAAATTGTGGTCCATTATCTGCAACAATTTATTCTGGGAGGCCATAAGAAGAAAACAATCTTCGTAAATTGTCTAGTGTTTTACCTGTTATTTTCTGCATTGGAAACACCTCTACGTACTTTGAATGACTATCAATTACAATGAACAAATGTTGCCCTTCTTGCTCAGCAAAATCTACATGTAATCTTGGCCACACCCTGGGCAGCCATTTCCATGGCTGTAATGGTGCTTTCTTGCTTACTGATTGACATGTTGTACACTAATTAATGATAGGGCTAGATTTTCCACTTTTGTGCTTATCGCCCCAAAATGGGTGCTATTTCCAGTTTGGGCTGTAAAAATGGGTTTTCAGATCGCCGGCTTCTCGCCCATTCTCAAAGCACCTAGTCTCCATTTTTTAAAATGGGCCTTACCGCGAGCGATATGAAATGGGTGGTAGCGTTAAATCTCGCTGACCTTCTGCCATAAAGTGTCGCCATCGTTAGCAATGGCATGGCAACAGTCGATTCCCGCAATTCAGGAGGTCAAGGATCATCATGACATGCTCAGAAGAGGAGACAGAGAGAAAGGGAGCACAGAGGGACTGAAGGCATGTCTAGATGTGGTGTGGCTGCTTTGGGAGTAAGGAGGGAGACTTTAGAGCTTCACAGCAAGTAGGGAAAGAAAAATTAGCTGTTACCAGCCACATATTTGCCCAAATTTGGCTTATGATGGAGGGAGAGGAGGAGGCATCACAGCACGTTGTGGAGTCTAATGCTGGAGAGAGCACTGAGATGGGAGAGGAGCACATTGGAGGGCGCAAAAGAGCCAGGAGGTTCTCAGACGAGGCAAATGCCTTCCTCCTACAGGAGGTTGAATCATGCTGGGGTAAGTTGACACAGGGAGGGCGTGGGAAGCCCACCCCAGAGGCCTACCAGAAGATATGGACCGAGATAGCAGAGATGGTCTCGTCAGCAACCAACGAGGTTCGTGAGAGCAACCAATGCCGCAAACGACGGAACGACCTTGTGGGATCCGCAAGAGTAAGTATTACATTGATTTACATGTACTTATGTATTTATATAATTTGATTTGTAACAGTCATGAGTGGCTATCAGCAGATGTGAGGTCTTTCACTTTTACCGGGAATGTGTTACTCAAAGCCTGTGGTCACGGTGCACGTCTTTAAGTAAAGAATGATAATGTTCATAATAATCATGATTACATCTGTCGGTTATGTGTTGTATCAATCTCTGTGACAGTACCTAGCAATGATATCACGCAATCATCTCATGCCATGTCATCCTGTCACCTTTTACAGAAGAAGCTATCGACGATGAGGTCTGTGCAGAGGCGAACGGGTGGGGGGCCACCAGTCCACAGTGACATCGTTGAGATGGAGGAGCGGGTGCTCGCACTCGTGGGGAAGCACACTCGGACAGCTACGGAAGCATCTTAGAAATAATGCTGGCCGAATGAAAATCATTGCAATGCAAATGTGTTGATGGTCATGAAATGTGTTGTCTGCGATGAGCTTGAGAGCGATGGTGCTTTTGTTGTGCATATGTTGTGTGTAGCGCTGGACTCACCTTGTGACCCTAGCACCCCCTTCTCCTCTAATAATCTCATTTGTGTTTTGCAGCTCAGCCAGCAGCGCGGCCCCAGGCAACACCATAGAGGCCAGAAGGTTGGGTTGTGGGGCCCGACTCCCCGGACGACCCTACATCTGGTGCTGAGGTGCTCCGATTCTCACCTGTCAATCCGCTGGGTCTGTTTTCCATAGATGAGAGCGCGGACTTCGAGCAACCTGCATCGCCATGCTCCAGAAGCCATTCCACCCCAAGTCCACCTAGTGGTCCTCCGGTCATTCCCGCCTCTACTCTGGAGGTACCGGCCCAAAGCACCTCACCACAGGGCACCCCATTTGCCCCCAGGATGGTGCTGACCGGGCGGAGGCCTCGTGGATGTGGCAGGTCTGTTCCACGAGCGCCTCATGAGAGCAGAGAAATGGTACATTTTCCAGGAGGACTGTAAACATTGGTGATCAGCTCACTGAAGCATTGGGGGGCCATATCCCGACAGCTGGCCACCATGACTGAGTACGTTCCGCGGATTGCAGAGGCCCTGGATGCGATAGCCAGGAACACTGCTGGTACAGGCCTCCCAGTGGTCCCCGAGCGTGGCACTCCGCTCCTAGGTTCCACACCACCACTGCGAATGACAGCTGGGAGCAAGGACCAAGATCCTGCTTCTGCATCAGAGAATGTTGCCCCCTCAGCAACCCCCCACTCTGGTACCTGTGCAACCACCGCATCTGCCTTCATCCCGCGCAATGAGGCACCGCCTGAGGAGCTCTCGGCCAAGTGCCGTGGAGCGAGGAGGGGAAGGGGTAGAGGTGAGGAGAAGAAGGGGAGGGGGGAAAGAAAGTGAGGTACATGTCTGTGTTATATCTCCATCTGGGTGTAAGCAATTTGTTGTAATGTATGGGGGCTGAGGACCACCCTCCTCTTTGCCTTTGTATTCTGTGTTGCTG
The DNA here is from genome assembly GCF_044704955.1 of Pristiophorus japonicus. Lineage (NCBI taxonomy): Eukaryota > Metazoa > Chordata > Chondrichthyes > Pristiophoridae > Pristiophorus > Pristiophorus japonicus. The sequence continues at coordinate 461,639,700 of NC_091977.1, read as the reverse complement.
GACATGTTGAACATTTAATTGATGCCAATGGTGGAAAAAGTGGAGTGTGGGTGAGGGTTGGGTGTTATAGCCTGTGATACTTATATTTTCAGACCAATGTTGGTATAACAGTTTTTTTATTGAACATAACATTGTTGCACATTGTCTCAGATAGCTGGACCATTACACTGGTGATTCCTTAACATGAAAGGATTAAATACAATTTAACTTCAATCAACGTAAACTTTAACTGGCACCATTGATATCTGAGCTGCACACACACAGCAGTGTGTCAGCATTGTCACTCACATCAATGTTCTTTCAGGCAAATCGTTCAGATATCAGCTCTTCACGTAAGAGTCTTGCAGCTATGTAGCCACCACGGGCCCTTTCCTGCGGTCTGGAGGAGGTCGTGGGCATGGTTGCATAGCCAGCCTGATTGTCTGGCCCTAGGTCAGCGTCTAGCCCCTCGTCGACCTCTTCCTCTCTCTCTCCTGAGGTGGAGATCAGTACCTTCTGGCAACTCTTGGCCCCTCCTGATAGCCAGGTTGTGCAGCATCGAGCACATGACCACGAATTTACCTACTTGCTCAGAGTTGTATTGTAGCTCCCCTCCTGAGTGGTCCAGACATCTGAAGTGCTGCTTAAGCACAGTTATTGTTTTGTGGACCACGTTGCGTGTGTCTCTGTGGCTCCGATTGTATCGCTTCTTGGTCTCGGTGTGGGTGTCATACAGGGGGGGTCATCAGCCAGGTGGCTAGGCCATATCGGTTATCACCAAGCATCCAGCATTGTCCTTGTGGCTGACTCTTAAAGATGTCAGAGACAGCGCTCTCACACAGGATGTGAGCCTCATCAAAGCTGCCCGGACATTTGGCATTCACTGCCATTATGATCTGGTTGTGGTCGACAACTAGTTGGACCTTCAGGGAGTGAAAACGTTGCGGGTCCTGAGAAGGTGGCCGCATGATGATGTGAGTGCACTATATAGCTCCCTGCACCCTGGGGAACTTAGCAATGTGGTAGAATGCTCCAGACCTGTCAGTCTGAGCCTCCGTGGTCATGGGGAAGTTGATAAAGTCCATCTTTCTCGTGTGGAGGGCCTCCTTGACCTGTCTAATGCAGTGATGGATTGCATGGTGAGACAGAGGGCAAATCTTGACCACAGAGGCCCGAAAGGAACTGGACGCATAGAAAGACAGTGCCACGGTGACCTTGACCTCGACTGACACTGATGTCCTGATGGCAGGCTGCATATGTGGCCTGATGAGCTCACATATTTCATTGATCACCACCATGTGGAAGCGCAGTCTCCGAAAGCAGGTGTGGTCGGAGACGTTGAGGTAAGACCTCTTTTCCTTGTACATGCGGGGTGTGTACGGTCTGACCCTCCTCCTCAATCTTGCACGTCTTAAATTGGGGACATAATGATGTGCATCACACATTGAGCCATCTGCACTCTGCAGCATTTGAGTGTTAATCGATGCAGGCGAAGAAATGGCTGGCCCCATTGCAATGAAAGTATAATAGCGATTGATCAGAAGCAATGATTTCCTCACTAAAATACACCTAGAGTAAACCCCCAATAGTCCAGAGTCAGAAAATATGTCTGTTGGGATGGTCACTTCACCTGAGAAGAATTCTAGAGTCAATGCAAACTCCCCCGAAGTTGAAGCAGCCTTTTTAGTGAAACAAGCAGCTCTATGCTGACAGAAATGTTGAAATGGCAAGAAATACAAAATAAAAGTACAATTTCAGTTCTACTGGGCAGGCCCAGTACTGAGCATTCATCAGGCTAAAGTGAATGAAGATTGCAAACTTTAATAAGGCTGTCTGCTTATGCCTAGGCCCCAATCAAAATATTAGCAACCAAAGTGGCAGCGGGAGTGCGATGATGAGTGTGGCGTCGCCATTTTCGCTGCCCTAGTCTTACCTGGTAGAGGGAATGAAAATCGTTCCCAGAGAGTGAGTGAGATCTGCTCCCGTGGAACTGTAAAATGCAGAGTATCACATAACAGCCAGGTAGAAAATGTATAAATATTTGAGGACTTTTCATCATCTTAACACAGATCAGTGGGCAATTGCACAGTAGTAAACTGAAAAATTCAATGGAGGTTCATCTTGTCAGTAAATAATTTATGGTGGTTACCTACAATGTTGCTGCATTAATATGTTAAGATATATTACTTGGTAGAAAATCCAAAGGGAAGTTAATCTACTGTTATGTTTCTCATTATAACAAGGCATTTTTAACTCTATGTTGGTTCCGTTACATACTGCTCAAGGAACCCGTCCCTTATGGACTCTATGAACTCCTCCTCAAGGCTACCCTTACCAATTTGATTTGTCCAATCAATATGGAGGTTAAAATCTGCCATGATTATTGCTGTTTCCTTTTTACAAGCCCCCACTATTTCCTGGTTTATGCTCCGACCAACAGAGTTGCTACTGTTAGGGAGCCTATAGACTTTTTCCCCTTATTGTTCCTTATCTCCACCTAAACTGTTTCAACACCCTTATCATTTGAACCAATATCATTTCTTACTATTGCAGTGATTCATCCTTTATCAATAGAGCTACCCCACCTCCTTTTTCTTTCTGTCTGTCCTTCCGGATTGTCAAGTACCCCTGAATATTTAATTCCCAATCCTGGTCACCTTGCAACCAGATCTCTGTAATGGCTATCAGATCATACCTATTTGCCTCAATTTGTGCCGTCAACTCATCTATTTTGTTACAAATGCTTCGTGCATTTAGACAAAGTGCTTTTAAGTTTGTTATTTTACTCTTTTTTTTCCTGCTTGTTTCCTCCGCAGAAACGCCTGTCTGCTCCCCTGACTAGCGAATCCCCTACCACTAAAGCTCTTCCATCCTTTTTCCTCCCCCTGTGCAGCTGAGCCACCCGTGGTGCTGTGGACTTGGGTCTGGCTGCACTCCCCAGAGCCACCATCGCCCTCACCGGCACTCAGAGCAGAGTACCAGTTGGAGAGCGAAATGGACTCAGGGGACTGCTGCACTACCTGCCTAGTCCTCCTCTTCCATCCAGGTGTCACCCAATCCCTATCTGCCTGCACACTCTTAAGCTGGGGTGCCTGCCTCTAGAAATGAGCTATCCACGTTGCTCTCAGTCTCACGGATACACCGCAGTGACCCCAGCTGCTGCTCAAGCTCCAAGACACCTCCGGCACACGTGGACACCCCGGCTGCGCGAAGCATCGGGGACTTCCCACATGCCACAGGATGCGCAATCCACGGGACTGAGTTGCCCTGCCATCCCTTTAGTTACACTCGCAACTATCGAGTAGAACTAAACTCTAAACCTTAGCACAACACACATGAAAGACAAGCAAAAAGAGCAAATAAACAATATTTAGCAAATGCAGTTCAAAGCCAATATTGAAAAGGTGGCCTTGACTTCTCTGCATTCTGTTCTACATGAGCAGCACATATCCTTCATCTGAATTACAATGTTAATGTACAAGTGGAATTATATCATAAATGGACTGCTCGTGTGTTTAATACTGTAGTATTACAAGTTTAACCTTTACATGCATCCAACTATACTTATACAAATTCTTGCTCATCCACAATTTTGATCCCTTATGTCAAAGCAGTCAGAGACCATTCACATCACACAGCTGTATAAGGTTCTCTTGGATGGCATGTTTTCAATATATTATTACAATACTTCAATGTCACAAAGTCTGTAATTGGACCCTACACTTGTGAAAATCATCAGGTTTGCCTATTAGAAGAGGAAGGAGTCAAAACTCAGATAATACTTGCCCACAATTCTAGCAATACATTTTTTTATTCTCTGGAGTTACATTCAACTGAAGTATTGTGAGCAAGAGTAAGTCTAAAAATTGCATGCTCTGCTGCAGATTTGATATGACGTTAGTGAAATATGCCAGTCAGTAGCATGACTGAAAAAGTACTATTTGAAGAGTTTGTGCTGAAACTTAACACTGACTGACTTGAATGTGGAGCATCAGACATTGAGCTTGACATACCCTGGAAATAATGGAATAGAATTGGATGCAATCATTTAGAATAGTCTGAATTTCAAATTATTTTAAATGAATGAGATCTTCAGTACTGCGAAAATCAGTTTGTCATCGAGAATTTCTAATTTTCCTATAAATCAACGTCAAATCACCATAACTAAGAAATAGCTTTTACATCCTATTTTGATGTGATATGGGGATTAATTAGTGGCATGCCTGGAGATGGAATGTATCCCAAGAAAGAGGGAGCTAATTAATTTATTAAAGGACACGTTTTGTAGAGTGAATTTAAAAGTGAAATAAATTATATAGAACAACAATAGCAAGATTGTTATTAATAAATCCAATAGGGAAATAAGGAGAAATTTCTTTACTCAGAGAATGGTTTGAATGTCGAACTCACTACCACAGGAAATGTTTGAGGCAAATAGCTTAGATGTTTTCAAAAGGAAAGTGGACAAGTATATGAGAGGAATAAAATAGAAAGATATGCTGAAAGGCTGAGATGAGGTAGATAGAATGGTAGGAGACTCGTGTTGAGTTTAAACAAGCACAGACTAGTTGGGCTGAAAGATCACTTTCAATGCTTTATATTCTTTGCAATTCATAGTAAAGCTTCTCAAGGCACTTCATAGAAGCATATTCAGACAAACAAATAGCCACCAAGCCAAAGGAAGGAAGGATTAGGGCACATGACCAAAAGCTTTGTCATAGAAGTAGGTTTCAAGGAACGTCTTAAAGGAGAAGATAGAGGTGGAGAAGCAAAGATGTTTAGGGAGGAAATTCCAGAGCTTAGGTCCTAGACAGCTGAAGGCATAACTTGGCGAAGGAAGTCAGAGATGCACAAGTGGCCAGAATTGCAGAACAGCAGAGTTCTCGAAGGGCTGTAAGGCTAAAAAAGGTTACAGAAATAGGGAGGGTTGAGGCCATGGAGGGATTGAACATGAGGATGAGAATTTTAAAATCGAGGCATTGCTAGATTGAGCACAGTGCTGATGGGTGAATAGGACTTGGTGCGAGTTAGGATACGAATTTTGGATGAGCTCAGGTTTATGGAGGGTGAAAGATGGGAGTAGGAAAACATTGGAATAGAAAGTCTGGAGGTAACAAAATGTGAGTGAGGGTTTCAACAGCAGATTAGAAAAAGTAGGAGTGGAGATAGGCAATATTAAGTCGATGGAAGTAGGCGGCCTTGGTGATGGAAAAGATATGCGGTTGGAAACTCCACTCTGGGTCAAACAGAATGCCAAGATTGCAAACATTCTGGTTCAGCCTGAAACAGGGCCAGGGAGGGGGATGCAATCGATGACTAAACATGGAAACATAGAAAATAGGTGCAGGAGTAGGCCATTCGGCCCTTCGAGCCTGCACCGCCATTCAATGAGTTCATGACTGAACATGCAACTTCAGTACCCATTCCTGCTTTCTCGCCATACCTCTTGATCCCCCGAGTAGTAAGGACTACATCTAACTCCCTTTTGAATATATTTAGTGAATTGGCCTCAACAACTTTCTGTGGTAGAGAATTCCACAGGTTCACCACTCTCTGGGTGAAGAAGTTTCTCCTCATCTCAGTCCTAAATGGCTTACCCCTTATCCTTAGACTGTGACCCCTGGTTATGGACTTCCCCAACATTGGGAACATTCTTCCTGCATCTAACCTGTCTAAACCCGTCAGATTTTTAAATGTTTCTATGAGATCCCCTCTCATTCTTCTGAACTCCAGTGAATACAAGCCCAGTTGATCTAGTCTTTCTTCATATGTCAGTCCCGCCATCCTGGGAATCAGTCTGGTGAACCTTCGCTGCACTCCCTCAATAGCAAGAATGTCCTTCCTCAAGTTAGGAGACCAAAACTGTACACAATACTCCAGGTGTGGCCTCACCAAGGCCCTGTGCAACTGTAGTAACACCTCCCTGCCCCTGTACTCAAATCCCCTCGCTATGAAGGCCAGCATGCCATTTGCTTTCTTAACCGCCTGCTGTACCTGCATGCCAACCTTCAATGAATGATGTACCATGACACCCAGGTCTCGTTGCACCTCCCCTTTTCCTAATCTGTCACCATTCAGATAATAGTCTGTCTCTCTGTTATTACCACCAAAGTGGATAACCTCACATTTATCCACACATGATACTTCATCTGCCATGCATTTTCCCACTCACCTAACCTATCCAAGTCACTCTGCAGCCTCATAGTATTCTCCTCGCAGCTCACACTGCCACCCAACTTAGTGTCATCCGCAAATTTGGAGATACTACATTTAATCCCCTCGTCTAAATCATTAATGTACAATGTAAACAGCTGGGACCCCAGCACAGAACCTTGCGGTACCACACTAGTCACTGCCTGCCATTCTGAAAAGTACCCATTTACTCCTACTCTTTGCTTCCTGTCTGACAACCAGTTCTCAATCCACGTCAGCACACTACCCCCAATCCCATGTGCTTTAACTTTGCACATTAATCTCTTGTGTGGGACCTTGTCGAAAGCCTTCTGAAAGTCCAAATACACCACATCAACTGGTTCTCCTTTGTCCACTCTACTGGAAACATCCTCAAAAAATTCCAGAAGATTTGTCAAGCATGATTTCCCTTTCACAAATCCATGCTGACTTGGACCTATCATGTCACCTCTTTCCAAATGCGCTGCTATGACATCCTTAATAATTGATTCCAACATTTTACCCACCGATGTCAGGCTGACTGGTCTATAATTCCGTTTTCTCTCTCCCTCCTTTTTTAACAAGTGGGGTTACATTGGCTACCCTCCACTCGATAGGAACTGATCCAGAGTCTATGGAATGTTGGAAAATGACTGTCAATGCATCCGCTATTTCCAAGGTCACCTCCTTAAGTACTCTGGGATGCAGTCCATCAGACCCTGGGGATTTATCGGCCTTCAATCCCATCACTTTCCCCAGCACAATTTCTCGACTAATAAGGATTTCCCTCAGTTCCTCCTCCTTACTAGACCCTCTGAGCCCTTTTATATCCGGAAGGTTGTTTGTGTCCTCCTTAGTGAATACCGAACCAAAGTACTTGTTCAATTGGTCCGCCATTTCTTTGTTCCCCGTTATGACTTCCCCTGATTCTGACTGCAGGGGACCTACGTTTGTCTTCACTAACCTTTTTCTCTTTACATATCTATAGAAGCTTTTGCAGTCTGTCTTAATGTTCCCTGCAAGCTTCCTCTCGTACTCTATTTTCCCTGCCCTAATCAAACCCTTTGTCCTCCTCTGCTGAGTTCTAAATTTCTCCCAGTCCCCGAGTTCGCTGCTATTTCTGGCCAATTTGTATGCCACTTGCTTGGCTTTAATACTATCCCTGATTTCCCTTGATAGCCACAGTTGAGCCACCTTTCCTTTTTTATTTTTACGCCAGACAGGGATGTACAATTGTTGTAGTTCATCCATGCGGTCTCTAAATGTCTGCCATTGCCCATCCACTGTCAAACCTCTTAAGTATCATTCGGTAATCTATCCTAGCCAATTCACGCCTCATACCTTCAAAGTTACCCTTCTTTAAGTTCTGGACCATGGTCTCTGAATTAACTGTTTCATTCTCCATCCTAATGTAGAATTCCACCGTATTATGGTCACTCTTCCCCAAAGGGCCTCGCACAACGAGATTGCTAATTAATCCTCACATTACACAACAGCCGGTCCAAGATGGCCTCCCCCCTAGTTGGTTCCTCGACATATTGGTCGAGAAAACCATCCCTTATGCACTCCAGGAAATCCTCCTACACCGTATTGCTTCCAGTTTGGTTAGCCCAATCTATATGCATATTAAAGTCACCCATGATAACTGCTGCTGCATGCACCCCTAATTTCCTGTTTGATGCCCTCCCCAACATCACTACTACTGTTTGGAGGTCTGTAAACAACTCCCACTAACGTCTTTTGCCCTTTGGTGTTCTGCAGCTCTATCCATATAGATTCCACATCATTCAAGCTAATGTCCTTCCTAACTATTGCATTAATCTCCTCTTTAACCAGCAATGCTACCCCACCTCCTTTTCTTTTTATTCTATCCTTCCTGAATGTTGAATACCCTTGGATGTTGAGTTCCCAGCCCTGATCATCCTGGAGCCACGTCTCAGTAATCCCAATCATATCATATCTGTTAACATGTATTTGCGCAGTTAATTCATCCACCTTATTACGGATACTCCTTGCATTAAGACACAGAGCCTTCAAGCTTGTCTTTTTAACACATCTTGTTCCTTTAGAATTTTGCTGTAATGTGGCCCTTTTTGTTTTTTGCCTTGGGATTCTCTGCCCTCCACTTTTACTATTCTCCTTTCTATCTTTTGCCTCTGTCTCCCTTTTATTTCCCTCTGCCTCCCTGCATGGGTTCCCATCCCCCTGCCATATTAGCTTAACTCCTCCCCAACAGCACGAGCAAACACTCCCCCTAGGACATTGGTTCCGGTTCTGCTCAGGTGCAGACCGTCAGGTTTGTATTGGTCCCACCTCCCCCAGAACCGGTTCTAATGTCCCAGAAATTTGAATCGCTCCCTTCTGCACCTCTCCTAAAGCCACGTATTCATCTGAGCGATCCTGCGATTCCTACTCTGACTAGCACGTGGCACTGGTAGCAATCCTGAGATTACTATTTTTGAGGTCCTACTTTTTAATTTAGCTCCTAGCTCCCTAAATTCGTCTCGTAGGACCTCATCCCGTTTTTTACCTATATCGTTGGTACCTATGTGTACAACGACAACTGGCTGTTCACCCTCGCTTTTCAGAATGTCCTGCACCCGCTCCGAGACATCCTTGACCCTTGCACCAGGGAGACAACATACCACCCTGCAGTCTCGGTTGTGGCCGCAGAAATGCCTATCTATTCCCCTTACAATTGAATCCCCTATCATTATAGCTCTCCCACTCTTTTTCCTGCCCTCCTGTGCAGCAGAGCCACCCACGGTGCCATGAACTTGGCTGCTGCTGCCCTCCCCTGATGAGTCATCCCCCTCAACAGTACCCAAAGCGGTGTATCTGTTTTGCAGGGGGATGACCACAGGGGACCCCTGCACTACCTTCCTTACACTGCTCTTCCTGCTGGTCACCCATTTACTATATGGCTGAGTACCCTTTACCTCGGTGTGACCAACTCACTAAATGTGCTATTCACGTCATTCTCAGCATCGTGGATGCTCCAGAGTGAATCCACCCGCGGCTCCAGTGCTGTAATGCGGTCCGTCGGGATCTGCAGGCGGATGCACTTCTCGCATATGTAGTCGTCAGGGACACCGGAAGCGTTCCTGACTTCCCACATCGTACAGGAGGAGCATAACACGTGTCCAAGCTCTCCTGCCATGACTTAACTCTTAGATACACTTAAGTTGGCAACAACAATGCTAAATGTTACTTACTGATAAAGAAAGAAAAAGAAAAGCTACTCATTAATCACCAGCCAATCACTTACCCCCTTGGCTGTGACGTCACCTTTTGATTTCTTTCTATTTCTTTTTTGCCTTCTCCCTGTTGGGGATGAGTTTGTGGTGGGTTACGAAGACAATGGCTTCGGACAACCCAATGTTTTATTGGAGGAGAATTCTACTCATTCAGAACTGGATGTAGGAAAAGCAGACTGACAAGAGTCCGAGAGAGATGATGGTGAGGTGGAGCTGGATGTCATCAGAATACCTGTGGAATCTGATGTGTTTTCAGATAATATCGTTGAGAGGCAGCATGTAGATGAGAAATTAGATTCTTGGGGGATTCCAGAGGTAATGATGTAGGAACAGGAAGAGAAACTATTGCAGGAGATTCTCTAGGTATGACTGGATTGATAAGATTGGAACCAGGCGAGGGCAGTCCCACTCAGCTAGACAATGGAGGAGAGGGTTAGGGTTAGGGTTGAAGAAGGATAATGTGATCAACTGTGTCAAAGTCTGCTCAGGTTGAGAAGGATAAGGAGAGGTAGTGTACCATGTCACAGTCACATAGGATGTCAGTTGTGACTTGTTTCAGTGCTGTGAGAGGCACTGAAATCTGATTGGAGAGCGTCAGATATGGAATGGGAAAGATGGGTATGGATTTTGGAGGTGGCAACACGTTCAATGTCCTTGGAGAGAAAAGGGAGGTAGGAGATGGGGTCAAGGGTGGGTTTTTTGAGGAGGTTGATGATGACAGCAAATTTGAAAGGGTGCAGTTAACAATCTCAACTAGCATGGGGCCAGTAAGGGAAGTTTGGTGGTGAGCAGTTTAGTTCGAATGGTGTTGAGAGAACAGGAGGTATATATTCAAATATAATCTGGTAAGCTATTATATTCATTAGCTTGTCATTTCACATTCTGTGAAATAAGTTTAGTGGTATGAGCTTTTCTTCATCTGAACTGCGGAAAATAAATAAGTATTAGGGCTATGCTTATGAAACAATAGGCTATTTGCACGCTTATTGAATGAGCCCAATGAGTAAGCTGCTCATTACATATGTATGATTATATTCATTACATCACAGGACATATGAAGAGAGGAGAAAGGTTGTGAGGGGTATGGTAGCATAATGGTCCAAAGGCCTAGACTAAGATCCAGAGGCACAAGTTCAAATCCCACCATGGCAGCTGGGGAATTTAAATTCAGTTAATTAAATAAATCTATAATTAAAAACCTAGTATTGTTGTTAAAGCCCATCTGGTTCACCAATGCCCTTAGGGGAAGGAAATCTGCCATCCTTGTCTGGCCTATATGTGACTCCAGACCCACAGCAATGTGGTTGATTTTTTACTGCCCTCTGAAATGGCCTAGCAAGCCACTCAGTTGTACCAAACAGCTAAAGAAAACAATAATAAGATTAAAACCAGACAGACCACCCGGCATTGACCTCGGCATCAACCAAAAGCACACCCAGTCGAATTGTCCTCACTAACGTCTAAGGACTTGTGCCCAAATTAAGAGAGCTGTCTCACACAGTCTCGTCAAACAACAGCCTTACGGAGTCATACACACAGAATCATACCTTTCAGACAATGTCCCAGACTCCTCCATCACCATCCCTGGGTATATCCCATCCCACCGGCAGGACAGAACCACCAAAGGAGGCGGCACAGTGGTATACAGTCGGGGGTGAGTGCTCCTGGGAGTCCTCAATATTGACTCTGGACCCCATGATGTCTCATAGCATCAAATCAAACATGGCCAAAGAAACCTCCTGCCGATTACTCCCAACCGGCACCCGACTTCAGCTGATGAGTCAGTACTCCTCCATGTTGAACCCCATTTGGAAGAAGCACTGAGGGTAGCAAGGGCACAGAATGTACCTGGGTGGGGGACTTCAATGTCCATCACCAAGAGAGGCTCGGTAGCATTACTACTTACCGAGTTGGCCGAGTCCTGAAGGGCATAACTGCCAGACTGGGCCTGCAGCAGGTGGTGAGAGAACCAATATGAGGGAAAAACTTACTTGACCTCGTCCTCAACAATCTTCCTGTCACAGATGCATTTGTCCATGATAGTATTGGTAGCAGTCCTTGTGGAGACGAAATTTTGTCTTCATACTGAGGACTCCCTTCATCGTGTTGTGTGGCACTACCACCATGCTAAATGGGATAGATTCAGAACAGATGTCGCAGCTCAAAACAGGGCATGCATGAGGTGCTGAGGGCCATCAGCAGCAGTAGAATTGTATTCCACCACAATCTGTAACCTCATGGCCGAGCATATTTCTCACTCTATCATTACCATCAAGCCAGGGAACCAACCCTGGTTTAATGAGGAGGGCAGAAGAGCATGCCAGGAACAGCACCAGGCATACATAAAAATCAGATGCCAACCTCGGGGTGCTTCAACACAGTACATGCATGCTAAACAGCAGAAGCAGCATGCTATAGACAGAGTAGTTCAGAGGCTGGGTATTCTGCAGCAAGCGTCTCACCTCCTGATTCCCCATAGCCTTCGACAAGGTACAAGTCAGGAGTGTGATGGCATACTCTCCACTTGCCTGGATGAGTGCAGCTCCAACAACACTCAAGAAGCTCAACACCATCCAGGACAAAGCAACCCGCTTGATCGGCACCCCATCCACCACCTTAAACATTCACGCTCTTCATCACTGGTGCAACGTGGCTTCAGTGTCTACCATATACAAGATACACTGTAGCAACTTGCCAAGTCTTCTTTGGCAGCACAACCCAAATCCGCGACCTCTACCATAATATGGTAGAATTCTTTATTAAGATGGAGAGTGACACAGTTAATTCAGAGACTAGGGTCCTGAATTTAAGGAAAGGTAACTTCGATGGTATGAGAGGTGAATTGGCTAGAATAGACTGGCAAATGATGCTTAAAGGGTTGACGGTGGATAGGCAATGGCAAACATTTAAAGATCACATGGATGAACTTCAGCAATTGTACATCCCTGACTGGACTAAAAAAAAACGGGGAAGGTGGCTCAACTGTGGCTAATAAGGGAAATTAAAGATAGTGTTAAATCTAAGGAAGAGGCATATAAATTGGCCAGAAAAAGCAGCAAACCTAAGGAGTGGGAGAAATTTAGAATTCAGCAGAGGAGGACAAAGGGTTTAATTAGAAGGGGGAAAATAGAGTATGAGAGGAAGCCTGCTGGGAACTTAAAAACTGACTGCAAAAGCTTCTATAGATATGGGAAGGGAAAAAGATTAGTGAAGACAAACGTCGATCCCTTGCAGTCAGATTCAGGTGAATTTATAATGGGGAACAAAGAAATGGCAGACCAATTGAACAAATACTTTGGTTCTGTCTTCACGAAGGAAGACACAAATAATCTTCTGGAAGTACTAAGGGACCGAGGGTCTAGCGAGAAGGAGGAACTGAAGGATATCCTTATTAGGTGGGAAATTGTGTTAGGAAAATTGATGGGATTGAAGGCTGATAAATCCCCGGAGCCAGATAGTCTGCATCCCAGAGTACTAATGGAAGTTGCCTTAAAAATAGTAGATGCATTGGTGATCATTTTCTAACAGTCTATCAACTCTGGATCAGTTCCTATGGACTGGAGGGTAGCTAATGTAACACCACTTTTTAAGAAAGGAGGGAGAGAGAAAACGGGTAATTATAGACCGGTTAGCCTGACGTCAGTAGTGGGGAAAATGTTGGAATCAATTATTAAAGATGAAATAACAGCACATTTGGAAAGCAGTGACAGGATCGATCCAAGTCAGCATGGATTTATGAAAGGGAAAACATGCTTGACAAATCTTCTGGAATTTTTTGAGAATGTAACTAGTAGAGTGGACAAGGGAGAACGAGTGGATGTGATGTATTTGGACTTTCAAAAGGCTTTTGACAAGGTTCCACACAAGAGATTGGTGTGCAAAACTAAAGCACATGGTAGTGGGCGTAATGTACTGACGTGGATAGAGAACTGGTTGGCAGACAGGAAGCAGAGAGTCGGGATAAACAGGTCCTTTTCAGAATGGCAGCCAGTGACTAGTGGGGTGCTGCAGGGCTCAGTGCTGTGACCCCAGCTATTTACAATATACATTAATGATTTGGATGAAGGAATGGAGTGTAATATCTCCAAGTCTACAGCTGACACTAAACTGGGTGACGGTGTGAGCTGTGAAGAGGATACTAAGAGTCTGCAGAATGACTTGGAGGTTAGGTGAATGGGCAAATGCATGGCAGATGCAGTATAATGTGGATAAATGTGAGGTTATCCACTTTGGGGGAAAAAACACAAAGGCAGAATATTATCTGAATAGCAGCAGGAAAAGGGGAGGTGCAACGAGACCTGGGTGTCATGGTACATCAGTCATTGAAAGTTGGCATGCAGGTACAGCAGGCGGTGAAGAAGGCAAATGGTATGTTAGCCTTCATAGCTAGGGGATTTGAGTATAGGAGCAGGGAGGTCTTATTGCAGTTGTACAGGGCCTTGGTGAGGCCTCACCTGGAATATTGTGTTCAGTTTTGGTCTCCTAATCTGAGGAAGGACATTCTTGCTATTGAGTGAGTGCAGCGAAGGTTCACCAGACTGATTCCCGAGATGGCTGGACTGACATATGAGGAGAGACTGGATCGACTGGGCCTGTATTCACTGGAGTTTAGAAGGATGAGAGGGGATCTCATAGAAACATATAAAATTCTGTCGGGACTGAACAGGTTAGGTACAGGAAGAATGTTCCCGATGTTGGGGAAGTCCAGAACCAGGGGACACAGTCTAAGGATAAGGGGTAAGCCATTTAAGACTGAGATGTGGAGAAACTTCTTCACTTAGAGAGTTGTTAACCTGTGGAATTCCCTACCGCAGAGAGTTGTTGATGCCAGTTCATTGGATATATTCAAGAGGGAGTTAGATATGGCCCTTACGGCTAAAGGAATCAAGGGGCATGGAGAGAAAGCAGGAAAGGGGTACTGAGGTGAATGATCAGCCATGATCTTATTGAATGGTGGTTCAGGCTCGAAGGGCCGAATGGCCTACTCCTGCACCTATTGTCTGTGTTTCTATGTTTCTACTACCTAGAAGGCCGAGGGTACAGGTCCACATCAGCTCAGTGGTTACTCAAGTACCACACCCCACCTTCTCAAATATCCTTTTTCGGTTTATAGATTTATTACAAAATGTGAGTATTAGTAAAACAGCTTATAGAAATCTTGTACTATCACATTCAAAATTCATATTCCCTTGAAATACAGATATGTTTCATGTAACATTGGGAAGTCCAGGATGTTGACCCAGTGACTATGAAGGAAGGGCGGTATATTTCCAAGTCACGATGGGGTGCAATTTGATGGGGAACTTGGAGAAGATGGTGTTCCCATGTGCCTGCTCCCTTGTCCTTATAGGTGGTAGATTATGGTGGATTGCAATTCTGCTGCTGCTGATGGCCTACAGTACCTTATGGTGGATGATGGAAAGGAGCTTAGGGTAAGTTATCAGAAAAATGGTTTAATGTCAAAATGCAAAATAAAACACAGGATGAAAACAAATTGTTTTCGTAATTATTGAAAGACAATATGCTATCCAGGGCTGCTACGTCCTTATAGGGTGATACTCAGTGATTTCCTTCCAGCCTAGTTAAGATAACAGTCCAGAACTTTATCAATTGTTGAATAAATGTAGCAACTGCGGTGTATAAATATCCCCCAAGCATTGATACAAAAAGTGAATATAAGACTGATGACCAGAACAACTGGTTTGCAGTGACTGAATAAGGCAGACTTATCTCTTGTAGTTTTTGGGCATGAAGGAATCTTTTGGGCATGAAGGAATCCTTTGGGCGGAGCGCATGGCGGGAAATCAAGCATGGAGACTAACATACATGAAATGGATTCTGCCTGATTTTCCATTCATTAATTTAAATGGATATGTGCATGTGAATCTCCCTACTTGATTTTACTCTAAGCGCTGCAGTTGTTTTTATGATTGTGCACAATTACATTCAAATGTGCCCTGATAAATTAAATGTTATTTTTACTCCAAGGATTTTTCATGATAATTTGAGGATTGCATTCCAATTTATTCCAATGGTTTTTGTGAAAACCAAAACCGATGACCCTATTGATGACCAATATTGCATTTTACCAGGGCTGGAGCCTTTGAGTGGCTTTTCCCAGCACATACACTGCTGTATTAAAACAAAATCTTTGGCCTCGCTATTAACTCCCCCATGCCCTGTGGGAAAGGGTTGGTGGGGGGTGGGAATGGGGAAGATGTCCCCAATCCGTTGCGTACATTCCTGCCGCCATTTTTCACAGGTTTCGTGGCATAAGAGTGTCCTGCCGTGGAGAGGCAGAATAGTTTATTAACATTTAAATCAGGCTCCCACAATGCAATTGGGAGCTTGATTTGAATTTAACAGTTGCTGCATGGGTTTCTGAGGGCTCAGGACACCCGACAGTAAAAGGGAGGTGGGAGCTGCC
Source organism: Pristiophorus japonicus (assembly GCF_044704955.1). Taxonomy (NCBI): domain Eukaryota; kingdom Metazoa; phylum Chordata; class Chondrichthyes; family Pristiophoridae; genus Pristiophorus; species Pristiophorus japonicus. The sequence continues at coordinate 461,623,866 of NC_091977.1, read as the reverse complement.
AGCTCGAGAACACAAGTGCCTTTTACAGCACTCCTTGTGGGTTGGGAGGGGCCAGGAGCAGCAAGAGTGCTTCCCTTGACCTGAAGGCCCATCTCTTGCTCCTGTGCCACGGCTGTTACCCGGAGCGTCTTCCACTTTGTCTGGAGGTCCAAAATGGAACGTGTCCGCAGAGACACAATGAACAAATCTCTGGACAGTGGAGGAAAGGATGTTCCGAACGTGGCCCTCATCCTGATGGCCACCTTTGTGTGCGGCTGCATCAAGCTGTGCACAGACCCCTGGTACGCCAACACCAAGTGTCACTACGTGCTGAGGTTCTACCTGTCCCCTTTGTTGCGAAAGATGGGCCTGGCCACGCTGCCGCGAAACGCCCCCACCAGCTGGACCATGCCTGCCCACCTGTCCTTCGTGGAAAAGTTTTTCACAAAAAACCCCTTTGACCACAAGGCCATAAAACAGTGGTCAGCACCTAACGTCCTGGACGCCCTACGAAAGGAGAGGGTGGACCCTGAGCGGACTGTCGAACTCGTTTGGCAGAACGTCTCATCGCCAGAGCTGTCACACAAGCATCAAAACGTAGCTTGGTTGGCGGTGAGGAGGGTCTTACCTGTCAGAGCGTTCATGCACAGCCGACATATCAGCAGCACGGCACGGTGCCCCCGAGTCGGCTGCGGGACGGACAAGACTGTCACCCATCTCCTTCAGGATTGCGCCTTCGCAAGGCAGGTTTGGAAAGTGATGCAGTGGTTGCTGTCGAGGTTCATTCCGAGCAGCTCCGTAACACAGGACTCTGTGCTCTATGGGCTGTTCCCAGGGACACACACCGAGACAGACATCACCTGCTGCTGGAGGGCCATCAACTCGGTCAAAGACGCTCTTTGGTCTTGCCGAAACTTGCTGGTCTTCCAGAGCAAGGAAATGTCCACGTCTGCGTGTTGCAGACTGGCGCAATCCAAGATCCAGGATTACGTGCTGAGGGACGCACTTAAAATTGGTGCATTCGCCGCAAAGGCACGGTGGGGAAGGGCCACAGTTTAAAGCCCTTCTGCCACGGTAAACCCGGGGGCAGGAATCAGTACAAACCCCCCTCGGGCTGTACTTGTAACTTCTTTTTTGTGTACATGAAGCACCATGATCTATAAACACCTATGTAGTGCCATGTACAATGCAAGGTCTGTTTCGTAATGCACGTTGAAAAGAAAAATGTAAATGTACCGTCACCCATTCCGTGTACTGTATAGTGACACATGTAATGGAATTTGTTGAATGTACTACAATGTATCCCGTATTGTACCGAATTGTACTTGAACTGAAAAGCAAGGAAATGTATCGAACGGAACTGCCGTCAGCACCCAAATGTAGTGTATGGGATTGCTGACTGCAGCTAAATGTACTGAACTGCTTTTGAATGTACTGTACAAATTTTTATATGAATAAAGTATATTTTGCCGATCGTGGTCTTTCTCTCCTGCCTGCCATGATTGAAATCTCACCCACTAGGCACAGTTGTCCACTCTATGCTGCGATTACAGCCAATTCCCCACATCCTCACCAGGTCCGATCCCTGGCCTTCCTCACTCCTGATTGTCAGGGACCATCACCAAGGGCCCCTGGCTGTGGCCTCCTGGCATTGGTTTTCAATTGGCCAGCTGCTGGGCGGGAAATGGAAGAAAAAAATTATAATGATGTCCTACTGTTTAATTTGGCAGGACCTCCACGTCCCTGGTCTCAAAGTGCTCCATCCCTTGTATTCCTGCCTACCTCCCTATGAATGTCAGGGCTTTTGTCTCCTTACTGTTAAATCTATGTGCACTGTCCTGGATAAGGATGAGTGGCAAACTATTCTAAATGTTTTCAATGCTAGATGAATTATTAGATAATTAGTGCTGCCTATGACATCTTAGAACAATATTTTACTGTATTAAAATGAGGTATGGCCAGATAGTGTAATATTTTACTGAAATTAAAGTCAAGGTAAAAGTGAAAACCTAAAAATTGTATAATCATGACAAATCCCCTTTAATCAGAATCTGATAAAGTATTCATATATTTTGTCCATGTACTTTGGCCAAAGCATAGCATCAACCTGAAATAATGAGCCTTGGCTATGTCATTGTTTTAAATGCTGAAGACAATGCAGAAAATTAGTTCAGTTTCATCTGCATTTCAAATGAATTGCTTTGAAAATATGTATGTCAATATTGAATTTTCAATGACATTCAGAACTGATTCCTGACTGGCACTACAGCCATGCCAGTAATGAGCAAACTGACAGACAGGTAAAGCAATACCAACTCAATAACTTAAACAGTGTCAGCATGGATGGATGGACTGGACAAATACTTCCAAAATCTGAGGATGAGCTGTCAACACTTTCCTCTCTGTCCATGGGAAGACACACAAAGAAATATCTAAGATCCACTCTTGAGGATTAATCAGAAAAACAGGCGTTCCCAAAGGAGATCTGGAATTCTATCCAAGACAGGCATGCCAGAGGGAAATTAAGATTGCTACCAGGACTGCAGCTGTAGCCATGATGATTAATATTTTTGTAAGATACCAAAGGGAAATCAATCTCCTAAAGGAACAAAAATGAAAGAGAACAAATGGTGAGAGCTTTTTTTAAATAGGTGTCAAGTGAATAATACTAGAATCTATCGTGTATATTTACACTTCCACTTGAGCTCCGAAGCAAAAGTACATCCAATTTATCAATTCCTTATACTTACACATCTTTTTCAGACTAAAATCATGACTTGCCTTCAGACAAAAATCATGATGAAAAATTAACCTGCCTCATTTTCTGTTTTTATTTCAGGTTTTCGGTTTTAAATGATCTTTTCTGGCCTGCAGTTTCCAGCGACTACTGCCCGATTTTTGGATGGTTGTCAGGCGGGCAGAAATTTGTTATGCTACATCCCAGCCACTTTTGTTTCCATTCAATAGTTGCATCCTCGTTTCTGGTTGATGTTAGAAATGCTCATCTGTTTTGGGCATTTAAGTGAGATGGCAATGGCGGAGTTACCAGCTTTGGTCATTTTACTTCAGGGGCAATTTTCAACTGCCGGATGCCCATTTCTATCTTTAAAAAATGCGCAGTTAGCAGCTGAAAGTGCAGGTCGAGGTGTGGGGGTAGGGGCATTGGGTGCTATACCACCAGTGGTAATATCCTGCTAAAGATGGTGGGGTCAGGTGAATCACCTGATTTACATAATGGCAACAGACACTCATGCCATTGCTTCTTGGGCACTTTACATGCCCCAGGAGGTTGGATACATCATCAGATGATGCCAGGTTAGACATTGCTTTTGGATAAATAAAAAGAAAAAAACGTAAAATTCTGGAAATCTGACATGAAAACAGAAATCCCCTCCCAGAATCATATCAGTACTTTGGCCATTGGACCCATGATAAGAGAACAGAGTAAAAGTCTAACAATGCTAGATCTGGACCCCTAAGGTGACCCCCACATCCGCCATTGGTGAGGATGGTTCAACCAGTTTCACTAGGCATTATTGGCCTGCCAGTCTTCTGCCAAGCTGACCATATGGGGGCCTCAGTGTCCCCGTCCCCAATCACACACCTCCTATGCTGTAGGACTTACATGGGGTGGGTGAAAGCTCTGTGCAACATATACAGAGATAACTGGGACATCAGGGAGCCAGCATACCTGGGCCCTGGGATATTTCAGTCTTTTCACTGCTCTCCCGCTGGATTTATATTCAGAGTGCGACAGAGGGCCACAGAATTTCAGTATCTTGTCCTTCAGAATAAATATAAGTACATGTAAATCAAATGTTAATTTGGGATGAAGCATGTTACTCTCATATATTTCTCAGCTCCTAGTCTGTAAAAATAATGGACTAGTGTTGAGAAATTGGTGAATGAATTAAGACCAAAAAAAACACTTCCATAATATCTGCAGTCCTATAGAAGTAAGGTATGAAAGTTAAGCTGTTGCAAATTCCTTTTTTGTTTTAACATATTTAGATTGCCACACTGATGATGTTTTATATCATCTAACAGTTTCCTGTTTTTCCATTAAGCAGTTGGAGGTTGTTCAACTCATTATCTCCCTTGCTGTAATTGGAGTATCTGATGTTTCTTATCCTTTATTCCCAACCTGACTAAGGAGCAGGCTTATTTTCCGGTTTTTAGTTCGAATGAAGGTTATACCTGAAACATTAATCTGTCTTTTCTCTTTATAGCTGCTGATGGACTTGGATTTTTTGGAGGGATTTCCAGCATTTACAGGTTTTTTTTTCTTTTTATTTATCCAAAATCAGCACACTTTTATGGAAGTAAAAAGTTATAAATAATAGAAATCAGAAGAATTGGTGGCACAAAAATTAGTGCTGTAAGAATCGTCGGAAACATCGACAGACTTCAAAACATTTTGGACTTTAAGTTTTGGACAGTGCTTTTCCATATTTTCTGTTACTGCAGAAGAACAGACAGTGGACTGGGATAGGTCCAAACATGTTCCACAGGAATACACATCAGGTGGGTGGGGATGGGTCAATGGCTGAAATTGCAGGAAGATGGCTGATGGGGCCCTTTGTTATGTAATGGGAACCCATCAGTGTGAGAGCAAGTAAATTGGTCAGTGCTCAATGCATCAAAATGACTGAGAGCCCCGGAGAGCAGGAACCTCAGAACAAAGGAAAGCTATTGACCACCCAGACTCGTTGGAGCCTTTATCCCCAGAACAGCCCAGTAACAAAGGCACAGGATTCATTGCTCTTTCAGTTGGACTGCCTCAGGCAAAGGACTGTTTTTTGACGCAAACAATTCAGAAGTATTTTCAGGTATGAGAAGTGGCAATTGCAGCCATTTCTCGCTCTCTCCTCTTCTACGCTTGCTTGCTTCGTTCAACGCACACAAGGACTGAGCACTCCATCTGGGATGGAGAGAAGAAACCACCATCTATGAGCAAAGAGAGTCTCGCTCATCAGGAGAAGCAGTGAGAAAGCCAGAGGGGTAACTGGTGAGCATTGTCCCAGTCCACAAATTCTTAAGACCACCGCATAGTATGAAGGGGTGTTGTGTGTCCCAACCAAGCCTTATTGGGGAGGTTTCTGCATGGATCATAGACGTACGCATTTTCTGTTGGACAGATTCAGTGGTGCCCTATTGAGCCAAGCAGAGGTGTTTTAGTCATGGGTACTTGCGATAGGGGCCTATTCAGATGGGCCAGTTTTGTGTGTTATACTGTGGTTTTTGTTTCACACCACCAGGGTGTGTTTTACTGGAAGCAGGTGTGTGGTTTAACTTGAATAAAAACATTGTGACGGTTGAGACTGAAAATGATTTGTCCATAACTGTATATTCTGTTCATCACTATAATTCCAGGTCCAGAACTATTGTAAGGGGCGGGTGATTCAAAACCACCAAGGGCAAAACCACTTACAGTACCTACATATCAATATGTACAGGATTTGTAACAGCAAATAACTGTTAAACCATGTGCATCCAAAATGCTCCATTACATACATTATCCAGGTCTGAACTACATCCATAAATAGTCTATTGACTGTACACAAACGGAAATCATACTAGAGCATTGAGGGTTATGAAGAATTTATGTTTTTTTTCAAATATCTAGATCAGGGACTTGTGACTTATAGAGAGCTAACCTCAATAACTATGGGTGGCTCAGCTGCAAGGGTGGGGAGGAAGAAGAATGGAAGAGCTATAGTAGTAGGGGATTCAATAGTCAGGGGAGCAGACAGGTGTTTCTGCAGCCGCAGATAGTGACTGCAGGATGGTATGTTGCCTTCCTGGTGCCAGCGGCTGCAGGCATTCTGGGGGAAGAGGGTGAACAGCCAGAGGTCGTGGTCCATATCGGGACCAATGACATAGGTAGAAAGAGGGATGAGGACCTGCAGGCAGAGTGTAGGGAGCTAGGAGAGAGGTTAAAAAGCAGGACCTCAAAGGTAGTAATCTCCAGATTACTCCCGCTGCCATGAGCTAGTGAGTACAGAAATAGGAGGAAAAAGCAGACGAATACATGGCTGGAGAGATGGTGCAGGCGGGAGGGCTTTAGTATCCTGAGGCATTGGGACCGCTTCTGGGGGAGGTGGCACCTGTACAAGCCAGACGGGTTGCACCTCAACAGAGCTGGAACCAATATCCTTGCTGTTGGGGAGAGTTTAAACTAGCTTGGCAGGGGGATGCTAACCTGAAAATAGATTCAGTAGGGAGGGGAGTGAAGCTGGAAGTGAATTTGAAGGAGAGAGGAAACAAGCAGGAAAAAAGGGTAAAAAAAACAAACTTAAAGGCACTTTGTCTAAATGCACGTAGCATTCGTGAGTTGACGACACAAATAGATACAAATGGGTATGACCTGATAGCCATTACAGAGATGTAGTTGCAAGGTGACCAGGACTGGGAATTAAATATTCAGGGATATTTGACAATCCGGAAGGACAGACAGAAAGGAAAAGGAGGTGGGGTAGCTCTATTGATAAAGGATGGAATCACTGCAATAATGAGAAACGATATTGGCTCAAATGATCAGGATGTTGAAACAGTTTGGGTGGAGATAAGGAATAATAAGGGGAAAAACTCACTGGTGGGTGTAGTCTATAGACCCCCTAACAGTAGCAACTCTGTTGGTTGGAGTATAAACCAGGAAATAGTGGGGGCTTGTAAAAAGGGAACAGCAATAATCATGGGTGATTTTAACCTCAATATTGATTGGAAAAATCAAATTGGTCAGAGTAGCCTTGAGGAAGAGTTCATAGAGTGCAAAAGGGTGCTTAAGCTCTACGTAACGGAACCAACCAAGGGGCAGGCTATCTTGGATCTGGTCCTGTGTAATGAGACAGGATTAATAAACAATCTCCTAGTAAAGGATCCCCTGGGAATGCGTGATCGTAGCATGATTGAATTTCAAATTCAGATAGAGGGCGAGAAAGTTGGATCTCAAACCAGCATACTAAGGTTAAATAAAGAAGATTATAAAGTTATGAGGGCAGAGTTGGGTAAAGTGGACTGGGAAAATAGATTATAGTGTAGGACGGTTGATGAACAGTGATGTACATTTAAGGAGATATTTCACAACTCTCAAAAAAAAAATATTCCAGTGAGGAGGAAAGGGGGTAAAAGAAGATAGCCATCCGTGGCTAACTAAAGAAATAAAGGACGGTATCCAATTAAAAACAAGGGCGTACAAAGTGGCCAAAACTAGTGGGAGGACAATAGATTGGGAAGCTTTTAAAAGCCAGCAAAGAATGACTAAAAAAATGATTAAGAAAGGGAAGATAGACTATGAAAGTAAACGAGCACAACATATAAAAACAGATAGCAAGAGTTTCCATCGGTATATAAAAGGAAAAGAGTGGCTAAAGTAAATGTTGGTCCCTTTGAGGACGAGACCGGGGAATTAGTAATCGGGAACATGGAGATGGCAAAAACTCTGAACAAATATTTTGTAGCAGTCTTTACGGTAGAGGACACTAACAATATTCCAACAGTGGATAGTCAAGGGACTATAGGGGGGGAGGAAATTAACACAATCACAATCACAATCACTAAGGAAGTGGTACTCAGTAAGATAATGGGACTAAAGGCAGATAAATCCCCTGGACCTGATGGCTTGCATTCTAGGGTCTTAAGAGAAGTAGGGGCAGGGATACTGGATGCATTGGTTGCAATTTACCAACATTTCCTATATTCTGGGGAGGTTCCACCAAATTGGAAAACTGCAAATGTAATGTTCCTATTTAAAAAAGGTGTCAGACAAAAAACAGGAATCTATAGACCAATTAACTTAATATCTGTGGTTGGAAAAATGTTGGAGTGCATTATTAAAGAAGCAGTAGCAGGACATTTAGAAAAGCATAATTCGGCCAGGCAGACAAATTTGCTAGAATTCTTTGAGGATGTAATGAACAAAGGGGAACCAGTTTGAAGTCATACACTTTGGCAGAAAAATCAAGGTAGCAAAGTGCTGCAGTACAGTGGGACCTGGGGGTACTTGTGCATGAAGCACTGTAAGAGAAGGGCAAAATTTGTGGGGAAACCCCCCCCCCCCCCTGTGTGTTTGTACTCATTGGAAAGGAAATTTAATTTGGAACTGTCTACCAGAAAGTTTGAAGTCCTAAAGTGCTATGAACTTTAATCGAATTTTGGATTTTACAAAGCAGATTGAACCTGTGTGGGCAGGGCTAAGGAACTATCCCTCAAAGAAGCCAGTTTGATTATTGAAACTGCCTGGGGCATTGAGACTAAAGTAAATTGTCTGGAAAATGGATGCTCCAAAACTCTTCTCCACAAAAGACATTAGCATTGCAACAATTAACTCAGAGATGGCCAGCCATCAACCTGAACCTGGAAAGCCATTTTCAGCCTATGCATAAAAACAAAAGGCCCACTCCAGCCTGCATGAAAAAAACAAGCACGAAGAACATTGCAATTACCAAGCTAATATTTCCATCAAGAAACTGATTTAGAAGATCAACCCACCCGAGACATATTAACTTTTAACGAGCATGCCCAAGTATGACAAAGAATTCTCGGGCCCGCCATATTAAACAAAGAATTTTGGTTTGATTTAGCGTGAAAATTAGGACAGCTCCTACAGTATAACTGGCCCCATGTTTTAACAAAGGGTATGCTACTGCTTATGCTACTGCCTCAAGACACATTGCTTGTGCTAGTGCTAGTACCATACTACACCTATGCCATCAAGAAGGGAGAGAAACCAACGCGACAGTTGTAAACTAACTTCCCCAGCCTCGACGTCCTGAAATCGAAAAGGAAGGAAGAACATCACCATCGTGGCAGCAACCGACCACAGCCAACATGGTAGCACTAAAACCACCACGACCAACTAACCTTGAAACAAAACTTCACAAGGAAGAAACCGAAGAATCAAAAGTTTCCACTCTACAATCTAGGCCTGACTACCAACAGGTGAAAACGTTACCTAAAAGGACTTTGAAACCTATTTCTAACGAAAGAAAACGGGTACTTACCCCACAAATCCAAAGCGCGCCCTACCGCATCAGCGGACTCAACCCAACTGAAGATTGCGTAGTAAGAAGTCCTCTCTGATGTTCGGGGTACGGCAAGCAGAACCTACAGAATCCAATGAGCCCCAAAATCGCGAACTACCACTAACTGACCAGAAAGGATTGGTAAGCATAGTCCCTGTCTGCCCTGGAGTCTAACTTAGCCAGTGTTAGGTATTTGGGAAGTGGGAGGTGTAATTTTCACTGCAACCCCTTTGAATGTGTGATGTACTGTTCTTTATTAGTGTAATTATAAGTGTGCAATGTATTTTCTTATCTTTAATAAAATCAAAGTTCTTTTGCTCCAAACCAGTGGTCCTTTGCATTTTATCACATCCCCCAAATAAATCCAGAATCTAGAACCCAAGGGAGTGGGAGCGATTAGAACTGCTCAAGTAGGTCAGAGGTGAACCTGACCCTCGAGGCCACCCCTTACAAAATGGCGACTGCAGCACAACTCTGGTATAAGGGGTGTGATGCAGAGAGTGCTGGCTTGGGAGAAAGAACCAAGATGGAGGAGAGGATTTCCTCCTATGTATATAAGAAGGTAAATGTCACTAAAAAATGGGTGCTTGGTCTACTGCGCTCTGAGCGTCCAGTTGACGCTGCAGCCCAGTGGATAGCAAGCAAGGACCATAAAGAGTCAGTAGAGAAGGCAATTTGGTTGGTCTGTCTACAGTGACAGGTCCAACTCCTAGACAAAACCGTTGAGTCACTACAGGCAGAATTATGGGAATGCGCAGATACATCACAGGAAAGGACTATGGCAGAAGAAAGGTTATGGGGAGAACTCCATAAGCTAAAACAGGGAAAGACCCAGCTAATGGAAAGGTTTAAAAACAGTCAGGACTATTTTCAATGTCAGGTTACCGAGGCTAAAAATAATGAAAAGATACTGCGGGAGGAAAGCACTTGCCTCACCCGACAAGTGAAAGAGCTGGAGGAAAAATTAAGAGACGTGCAGGCAGCATATAAAATAGCTAGCTCTAATGGGTTTGAGTCAGGAGACCACGGTCCCTGCCAGCAACAAACCAAAAGTTTAAACCTTGCTCTGTCCAAGGCAAAAGGCATGGTATGCCTAATAAACCCGGGTACGGCCCAGGTAAGCTTGGAAGAGAAGGAAGAAACTGTTCAGCCATCACTTGTGACACCGGTGACTACACCGGCTCGGCAGCAGGAGGGTGAACGAGTTGCGGGGCGGACAGGGATAGTGAACCACCACCACCTGTGGCGCCGAGTTTCAGCTCGGTTTGGCAGCAGGAAGGAAAGAGCCAGAACCAGGGCCAATGTGCCCGGACCGGCAACAGACGTTTGGCCTGCCCACCAGTGCCGGGGGTCAAGGGCCCCTGGAAAGTCAGTTTGTGGTCCCCCACACTCCCCAACAGCATAGGGCTATGATAAGCTACCTGGAAAAGCTAACTCCAAAGGTTTACTTTATGGAAGTGGAACAGGCAGGGGATATTAATGGGTGCGATGATGCCAAGATAGCAAAGATACTCCTCCTATCCCTGGACAGCAAGCTGTACCAGTCCTTCTCTACCGAGAGCAAAAGGGGACAGAGAACATTTGCTGCCGTCCAGGAAGACATTTTAGAAGCCATGGGCTGTAATGACGGGCGTCTCTTCTCCAGAGTAGAGAAAACAGTGCAGCTCACAGGGGAAACCCCACAGGCCTTCGCCAGAGTTGATTGACTGTTGGAAAATGATCACCAATGCATCCACTATTTCTAGGGCCACTTCCTTAAGTACTCTGGGATGCAGACTATCAGGCCGTGGGGATTAATTGGCCTTCAATCCCTTCATTTTCCCTAACACAATTTCCTGACTAATAAAGATTTCCTTCAGTTCCTCTTTCTCACTAGACCCTCGGTCCCCTCGTATTTCTGCAAGGTTATTTGTTTCTTCCCTCATGAAGACAGAACCAAACTATTTGTTCAATTGGTCTGCCATTTCTTTGTTCCCCATTATAAATTCACCTGATTCTAACTGCAAGGGACCGACATTTGTCCTCACTAATCTTTTTCTCTTCACATATCTATAGAAGCTTTTGCAGTCAGTTTTTATGTTCCCAGCAAGCTTCCTCTCTTATTCTATTTTCCCCCTCCCTAATTAAATCCTTTGTCCTCCTCTGCTGAATTCTAAATTTCTCCCAGTCCTCAGGTTTGCTGCTTTTTCTGGCCAATTTATATGCCTCTTCCTTGGATTTAACAGTATCCCTAATTTCCCTTGTTAACCACAGTTGAGCTACCTTCCCCATTTTATTTTTACTCCAGACAGGGATGTACAATTGTTGAAGTTCATCCATGTGATCTTTAAATGTTTGCCATTGCCTATCCACCATCAACCCTTTAAGTATCACTCGCCAGTCTAATCCAGCCAATTCACCTCTCATACCATCGAAGTTACCTTTTCTTAAGTTCAGGACCTTAGTCGCTGAATTAACTGTTTCACTCTCCATCTTAATAAAGAATTCTATCATATTATGGTCACTCTTCCCCAAGGGGTCTCGCACAACAAGATTTCTAATTCGTCCTTTCTCATTACACATCACCTAGTCTAGGATGGCCAGTCCTCTAGTTGGTTCCTCGACATATTGGTCTAGAAAACCATTCCTAATACACTCCAGGAAATCCTCCTCCACTGCATTGCTACCAGTCTGGTTAGCCCAATCTATATGTAGATTAAAGTCACCCATGATAACTGCTGTACCTTTATTGCACGCATCCCTAATTTCTTGTTTGATGCTGTCCCCAACCTCACTACTACTGTTTGGTGGTCTGTACACAACTCCCAATAGCTTTTTCTGCCCTTTGGTATTCCGCAGTTCTACCCATACCGATTCCACATCATCCAAGCTAATGTCCTTCCTTACTATTGCGTTAATTTCCTCTTTAACCAGCAAGGGATATCATGTTTGACAAATTTGTTAGAGTTGTTTGAGGTTGTAAGTCACAGAATAGACAAGGGTGAACCAGTGGATGTGGTATGGTTGGATTTTCAGAAGGCATTCGATAAGGTGCCACACAAGAGGTTATTAAACAAAATTAGGGCCCATTTGGATAGGGGGTAATATACTAGTAGGAATTGAGGATTGGTTAACGGACAGAAAACAGAGTAGAAAAAAATGGATAATTTTCGGGTTGGCAGGCTGTAACTAGTGGGGTATCACAAGGATCGGTGCTTGGGCCCCAGCTATTCACAATCTATATCAATGGTTTGGATGAGGGGACCAAATGTAATGGCCCTGAAATTCCGATCGGTGGCTTCTTTGGAACGAACGCCTCCGACCGGTGAATTTTTACGAACTTACCTGGTGGTCCCGGAGGCTCCTGGGATTCCAATGGGGAGGCTATCTCTTCCCTCGCTGCGGAGCACACTCCCATCCTCCAGGTTCCAATGTAGATGGTGCAGTCATGTGTGATCATTAATAGCAATGGGAACTCCACATCTATGAGTTCTCGTTGTTAGTAATGAGAGAAAAAACAAACACACTAAACACCATAACAAAAAATAAAAAGCACAAGTTACGTAATTTAAAATTAATTGAAAATAAAGTTAATAAATGTCTTAGAAAAAAAATATTTTTCCGACTTTTAAAAACGTTTTGTAATTAGGGTTAAAAATAAACTTACCTTAGTGGGCAGGGTTTTTAACATTAAAATTTGTTTTTTAAGATTTATTGTTATATGTTTTTGTATGTTTTAAAACCCTTACGCTGGTAAAAGTAGGCTATGCGCCTGCTTTTACCAGAGCAAGAGTTTTCAGGGTATTCGCTGAGCAAGAGATGGGTAAATAGGGCAATCTTGCCCATGCTAATATCCTGGCTGTGGGGATATGGAGGATCTGTCAAGCCAGAGCTTGACAGATCGGAAAAGCCGGTTCTCGGCGCATGCGCATTACGTGCTGAAAACTGGCTTTTGCGATGCCTTCCCGGGTCTGCACTCATTCCGGGGAGGCCGGGATTTCAAGGCCCCATTATATCCAAGTTTGCTGATGATACAAAGCTAGATGGGAATGTAAGTTGTGAGGAGGATGCAAAGAGGCTTCAAGGGGATATAGACAGACTAGATGAGTGGGCAAGAACATGGCAAATGGAATATAATGTGGAGAAATGTCAAGTTATTCACTTTGGTAGGAAAAATAGAAAAAGCAGAGTATTTTTTAAATGGTGAGAGATTGGGAAATGTTGATGTTCAAAGGGACCTGGGTGTCCTTGTACACGAATCACTGAAAGTTAACTTGCAGGTACAGCAAGCAATTAAGAAAGCAAATGCTATGTTGGCCTTTATTACAAGAGGATATGAGTATAAGAGTAAAGACGCCTTACTGCAATTATATAGGGCCCTGATGAGAGTGCACCTGGAGTATTGTGTACAGTTTTGGTCTCCTTACCTAAGGAAAGATATACTTGCCATAGAGGAAGTGCAACGAAGGTTCACCAGACTGATTCCTGGGATTGGGGGATTGTCTTATGAGGACAGATTGAGTAGATTAGGCCTATATTCTCTAGAGTTTAGAAGAATGAGAGGTGATCTAACTGAAACATACAAATTTCTTACAGGACTTGACAGGATAGATGCAGGGAGGATGTTTCCTTTGACTGGGGAGTCTAGAACCAGGGGTCACAGTCTCAGAATGAAGCGACGGCCATTTAGGACTGAGATGAGGAGGCATTCAGAGGGTGATGAATTTTTGGAATTCTCTAACCCAGTGGGCTGTTGAGGCTCAGTATTTGAGTGTATTCAAGACAGAGATCGATAGATTTTTGGATATTAAGGGAATCAAGGGATATGGGGATAGTGCAGGAAAGTGGAATTGAGGTAGAAGATCGGCCATGATCTTATTGAATGGCGGAGCGGGCTTGAGGGGACAAATGGCCTACTCCTGCTCCTATTTCTTATGTTCTTATGTAACCGAGGCACTCTACTCACATCATCGCAGCACTGATGATGTCAGTGCATTGATGCTGACGTCAGCTTCTCTTAAAGGGGAGGGCCACTGAGATCTGAGCAGCACTTTCAGTGCCGCCCACTGGGCCACCAGGGAGGGTGTCGGCTGGGCCAGCAGACACGTGGCAGATAAAATTCAACGCAAAAAAGTGTCTTACCACAGAAAGTTGTTGAGGCCAATTCACTAAATATATTCAAAAAGGAGTTAGATGAAGTCCTTACTACTAGGGGAATCAAGGGGTATGGTGAGAAAGCAGGAATGGGGTACTGAAGTTGCATGTTCAGCCATGAACTCATTGAATGGCGGTACAGGCTAGAAGGGCCGAATGGCCTACTCCTGCACCTATTTTCTATGTTTCTATGTTTCTATGTTTCTATGTGAAGTGATATATTTTGGCCTCTCAAAGACCTTCACGTCTTTCCTAAAGTGCGGTGCCCTGAATTGGACACAATACTCCAGTTGAGGCTGAACCAGTGTTTTATACAGGTTCATCATAATTTTGTACTCTATTCCTCTACTTATGAAGCCTAGGATCCCGTATGCTTTTTTAACTGATTTCTCAACCTGCCCTGCCACCTTCAACGATTTGTGCACATATACCTCTAGATCGCTCTGTTAATGCACCCCCTTTTAGGATTGTACCCGTTAGTTTATATTTCCTCTCCACATTATTTCTATCAAAATGTATCACTTCAAAATTGTCTGCGTTAAATTTCAACTGCCACATATCTGCCCATTTAACCAGTCTCTCTATGTCCTCTTGAAGTCTCTCACTATCCTCTTCACTATACTTCCAAATTTTGTGTCATCTGTAAATTTTGAAATTGTGCCCTGAACACCTACATCCAAGTCATTAGTCAAGAAAAGCAGTGGTCCTAGAACCGACCCCTGGGGAACCTCCAGTCTGAAAAACAATCGTTCACCACTACTCTCTGGGCGCGAAATTGTTGGCCTTACCACCCACTGCCGCCGGTTGTCGGCGTGTTTTTTTGGTGGTCTCCCCTTGGTGACAGATTCCTTCAGGTCTGCAGCGGGCAGGAGGGGAATACCGCCGGGAACCACCCGCTGACGGCTGTTGGCTGCCAAGTCATGGAAGTGTCCTCCCGCCCGCCGAGCTGGCAGGTTCCTCCAGGTGGGAGTCTGCGGCAGCAGGGGGAAGGACCACTGCATGGAGGCTGGTCTAATCCCGATGGTAAGTAAGAAGACCTGCAAGAAAAGGTTAGTGAACATCTTTAAAAAAAAATTTCCAGCAATGTATCTATCTGTATGTGGTACCCTGAAGATGTTCCAGTGTTTTTTTTTAAGATTTTTATTTTTAGATCTTCCCCCCTCCCTGGGCCCGACTCAATCCTCGGTGACACTTTGGCGAGGATCGCATTTGCCGCCGAGGTTGGGAGCTCCCACCTGCTGTCGCCCAGATTGATGGCGTAAGTAGTTATTTTGCCGTTGTGCGGTACTGCCATCTCTTTTAGAGAGATCTTCATGGCAAAGTACTGCGCGGTCTCTCGGCAACCATATGCGGACCTCTCGGTGGCACTTGGACAGACCTTGGCTTTGACCAATTCGGGCCCTCTGTTTCCTGTTACTTAGTCAATTTTGTATCCATGCTGCCACTGTCCCTCTTATTCCATGGGCTTCAACTTTGCTGGCAAGCCTATTATGTGGCATTTTATCAAACGCCTTTTGGAAATCTGTGCGCACCACATCAACCGCATTGCGCTTTCAATCTTCTCTGTTACCTCTTCAAAAAACTCGATCACTTAGGTTAAACACGATTTGCCTTTAATAAATCTGTGCTGGCTTTCCTTAATTAATCCACACTTGTCCAAGTGACTGTTAATTTTGTCCCTGATTATTGTTTCTAAAAGCTTCTCCACTGCCAAGGTTAAACTGACCGGCTAATAGTTGCTTGGTTTATCTTTACACCCTTTTTTGAACAACTGTGTAACATTTGCAATTCTCCAGCCCTCTGGCACAACCCCCATTTCTAAGGAGGATTGGATGATTGTGGCCAGTATCTCTGCGATTTACGCCCTCAATTTCCTCAGCATCCTAGGTTGCATTCCATCCGCTCCTGGCGATTTGTCTACTTTAAGTACAGCCAGCCTTTCTAATACCTCCTTATCAATTCTCACTCCCATGCAGTATCCCATCTACCTCCTCCTTTACTATATATATTGCAGCATCTTCTTCCTTAGTTTAGTACCTCAGCCATAGCCTCTGCCTCCATGCTTAGAACTCATTTTGGGTTCCTAGTTGGCGCCAACCCTCCACTTACTACCCGTTTACTATTTATATGCCTATAGTAGACTTTTGGATTATATTTTATGTTAGCTGCCATTCTATTCTTATTCCCTCTCTTTTCCACTCATTTTCTTTTTGACATCTCCTCTGTACTTTCTATATTTAGCCTGATTCTCAGATGTATTCTCGACCTGACATATGTCATACGCGCTCTTTTTCTGCTTCATCTTACTCTCTATCTTTTTCATCATCCAAGGAACTCTGACTTTAGTTACTCTACCTTTCCCCCTCGTGGGAATTTACTCTGACTGTACCTGAACTATTTCCTCTTTAAAGGCAAACCATTGCTCCACTACAGTTTAGCCGACCAATCTTTGATTCTAATTTACCCGAGCCAGATCCGTTCTCATCCCACTGAAATTTGCCTTCCTCCAAATAAGTATTTTTACTCTAGATTGTTCTCTGTCCTTTTCTATAGCTAATCTAAACCTTATGATGCTATGATCGCTGTTCCCTAAATGTTCAGCTACTGACACTTGCTCCACTTGACTTACCTCATTCCCCAGAACCAGATCCTTCCTCATTTGGCCGGAAAAATACTGAGCCAGAAAGTTCTCCTGAACACACTTCAGAAATGTTTCCCTTCTCTGCCTTTTACACTATTTTATCCCAGTCTATATTCGGATAGTTGAAGTCCCCCATTATCGCTACTCTATAGTTCTTGTGTCTCTCTGTAATTTCTCTTCAAATTTGCTCCTCCATATTTTCCCACTAGTTGGTGGTCTATATAATACACCTAGTAGTGTAATGGCACCTCTATTATTTTTTAATTCTAGCCATATAGATTCTGTCCTTGAGCCCTCCAGGACATTCTCTCTCTCTCCAGCATTGTAACATTCTCCTTAACCAATACTGCCAGACCACCTCCCATCTTTCCTTAACACCCTGGGGTACAAATTGGGATGGGGGGTGGGGGGGAAGAGAGAGAGAGCCTGGTTGTGGGAGTGGGGGGCAGGGGGGGGGGGAGGCAAAGAGAGCCTGGTTGAGGGGGAGGAGAGAGAGAGCCTGGTTGTGGGGGGTGGGGGTGGCAGGGGGAGAGAGAGAGCCTGGTTGGGGGTGGAGGGGAGAGAGAGCCTGTTTGCGGGGTGGAAAGAGAGCCTGTTTGGGGGGGGGGAAGAGGGAGCCTGGTTGGGGGATGGGGGAGAGAGAGAGCCTGTTTTGGGGGGGGGGGAGAGAGATTGAGGAGGGGGATAGAGTGACGGGGTGGGGGGAGGGGGGGAAGAGTGGTAACTCAGAGAAGACAAATCACGTTCTTCCAATCCCCTTTTCACCCACACCCAACATGGTTGGAGTGGATAAAATCCAGAAGTCATGACACTGCCATTTCATACCCAGTAAATCTGTTAACAATCCGCACACAATACTCCATCTATGGCGGAGTGGGGGAGGGGTGTTAAGATCATGCACTTGCGCTTGGGTAAGGGACTTAGGCTGGGGGAGGGATGCACTTGCAGTGGGATAAGGGACCAGCTAAGGGAGGCAGCACTTGCACTGGGGTGGGGGGGGGCAAGGGACTTTGGCTGGGGGGGAGGGATGCACTCGCGCTGGGGTAAGGGACTTCGGCTGGCATGGTGGCTTCTGGGAGATCTATTCTCTGTGGCTTCTGGAAGTCAAAGTGGATCGAGTTACAATTTGTGAAGTCAGTGAGAACTTGGGCTGGGCGGTTCCAGTTACACATTCCAGAGAAACTTCAGGGTGTGATTTATCCTCCAAGGGGACCAATCAGAGACAAGGGGCGGCTATTTTTAGAGCACAAATAAAATCGTCCATATTTAATACCCAACCCTGCCTTTTTATGAGCCAGGTCTCCGTTATTGCCATGACATCATATTCCCATGTGACTATTTGCATCTGCAGCTCACCAACCTTGTTTACTATGCTTTGTGCATGCACATACATACACTGTAAACCTATCTTAGATCATCCTGTTTTCTCTCTTAGTCTGTACCCACCTAATACCTTATTATTTCTTGCTTTAGTGCTATCTATCGTTCTCAATCCTTTGCGCCCTTTGTTTCTCCTTTCTAATGCTACAACCTGGTGCTCATCCCCTGCCAACTTAATTTAAACCTTGTTTGCCTGCTCAGTTGAGAAGGTTAAAATCAGGAACTATCAGTTCCCAGCATCTCCACGCTAGGTAAGTAAACCTTGGAGATTTAACGTCCCACCAGTCTGATTTTGCTGGGCAGGTTAGGATTAAAATCACCCCCAAATAATCAAAAGTAACCTGGTTGTAAAATTATTTGCATTGATGTTTCATCATATAGGCAAAATATGAACCCTATGTAATACTGATTTATACTCTATGTAAATTAATCTATACTAGAATTCTTTTTCCCAGCAACATGGGAGTTGGCAGATGGACGGTTAATGTTGGTATTTAAGTTAATGTAAAGGGTTCTTGTAAGAAGATGCACCAAAATAGTGATTTAGGGCCCATGTTTTTTTCAATTATTAGATTTCAGCTTTACAGTGCACATCTGATTAGCATGTTACCGCTTTTGATTTCCGCATCACTAAGTCTGACCACGCATATGTAATACCACAGACAGATCGACACTGATTCCCCTTACATGAAGAAAGCCTTTCAAATTTTTCAATTTCAAGTTGATCAAAAACTTAATTTTAGAAATAGACTAGGGGGGTATAAAAATTGAATCAATCTGTGTTACATGTCAATGCCATTTCCAATTAAACTATTGTTCTTACTGGAGAAATGGAAGTAGTTCTGGAACGGTGTAAAGCCTGAAGATATCTGCAGAGAACAAACTGCAGACTGTTTCTCTCTGGTCAAATGATTTCCAGCTGTCAAAATCTATCAGTTTCAAACAAGTGTTGCGTATTTCTTAATTTATAGCAACGAGTACTGACAACCAAAGTGAAGAGTGAACCTCTGCACACAGTATGATAAAGTGCTAACATAATTTACAACCACACTGAACTTACTATGTTTTTTAAATTTGATTTATGTAGATGTATGTGTGTGTTTGGTGGGGACAGAGAAAGTATGCAGGTGATATGCCCCAAATTTCTACATGATGAGTTGCACCACTTTTATGCTATTTGTTTATGAGCTGTGTTCACCAACGGTCTTGTAAAACTTGTGTAAAGTGGGAGTGATCAGTTGCTTTTTAACCATACCTGTAATCAGGCCGCTGAGTCCCGATTGACCACATTTACATAAATTATGCCAATGGCATTGCAGCTCCCAGTTTTCTGACTCTAAGTTCGCAATGCCATCAGGGAAACTTAGACTAAGATTTATAAGATGCAGCAGCTGCCAGGATCAGTCGCGACAGGCGGAAGTGAGGAGTTTCTGATCCTAGAAAATCTGATAATTTTACTCGTGACTTCTGCATCTACAGCACTTTTTTGGGGCATTTTGGCTAGTCAGAGGTGGACGTGTTTCTCCCTGCTATTATTTATTTTATGAAATCTGGAGACTGGGCCCAAATTTCCCCATGAGTTGCACCGTTTTTTTTGGTGTAACTTGATTTTTCTGGTGCATCTTTTTAGGTGCAAATATGGCCATTTAATTTGCGCCAGTGTAAGTGAGTTAGTTAGGTTTTTTGTTAGGTCATTTTTTTTTTCAAAAGGGGGCATTCCCAGCCACTTACACCATTTATGTCAATTTGGCCAGAAAAAAGTTGTACTAAACTAACTTAGGGTAGCGTATGTGTCCACTTTTGTCCGCACAGAAAGACCTTACTTACAGTTAAGGTATCGGCGCAAGTAACTACATTTAAAGCACCACCAAGCACCAAACAAAGCACAAAAAGTAATAAGCAATTAATTAATAAATAAAATAGAAGGGACCCTGCCCCTAAAGCACCAAAATCAATCAGTAAATAACAAATAAAAAATAGAAGTCCTATCTTAGGGAACGCAGCAGGCCGCCGATGAGGGAGCCCATTCGGCCAGGGCTAAGGGGGGGGGGGGGGGAGGTGGAAGTACCCTCTTGAACAAATGGTACAAATCCTCTGGAAGGTCTGGAGCCATGCCCTTGGACTTCAGTATCCTGAGGAACTTGTTCGCCCGAGATACGGTGAACGTTCCCTTCGCTCAGGCGCATCTGTTCCTGCTGTCGGGGCCGCTTACTGAGCTGCCTGCGCGACACAGTTACTCCCATCCTCGCTCACAGAGGGCCTGGCCACGTTTGGGTCACTGATCTTGGAGGGCTTTGGTGATGACCACTTGCTGATGGTCCTCAAAGCACGTCTAGACTGATGTCCAGCATGGCATCAAGCACCCGCATGAATCCCCGGTTCATCTGGTCGAGAGTTGCAAACCCAGACCCCCAGAAACTCTTCAGGTGTTTTACAATCAGTCCAGAGTTGACACAGCCTGCAGAGCACACTCTGGCTGCCGATGAGGGAGCCCATTCGGTCAGGGCTAGGGACGGCATGCTTCGGCCCCTCCCACACAGCCTGCAGCGCGCATTTGCAGAAACGGCCTGCCAGGAGCTACTCACATGCGCGCAGACTCTAGCACGCATGTGCAGAAACAGCGCCGGGACCTGACTCCGCCCCTAATCCATTGGGCCATGCTGCGCCACGCCTGAGGAGAGGCAGGGGAGCGGCCAGAATATAGACATCTATTTTCGGCGCGCTTGGAGGCGGACAAAAGTGCCGCACCTTGGGTGATGGCACCAGAAAAACAGATTAGGGAAATTCTAGCCCTAACAAACTAAAAGATACTATTGTGAATATTAGCTTGAAGTAGTTTTACACAGCCATAACTCTGTGAAGGTTACCATCAAATTATGATCCTATGGAACGTGACATCCCAATGTGTATAACATAGAAATTGTTGAAAAATCATATCTATTGCAGGCTATCTAAGAATCTGGGCATCTCATTTATCACTGAATTGTTTTATTGCTGCCATTTAGAAAT
This sequence comes from Pristiophorus japonicus, assembly GCF_044704955.1. Lineage (NCBI taxonomy): Eukaryota > Metazoa > Chordata > Chondrichthyes > Pristiophoridae > Pristiophorus > Pristiophorus japonicus. The sequence continues at coordinate 461,602,701 of NC_091977.1, read as the reverse complement.
TATTAGATTGGATAAATAAAGATACTCATACACGAGCTGAAATTTAAAAAAATGGTACAACAAAACCCATGTAAACCATTTCAAATAAGATTGAGTATATAATGTGTAAAATTTTGTTATGACTGTAGAAACCATTGTGATCATATTGACACTGTGGTAAATTGTATGGAATTTTCAAAAGGATTTTGAAAGGATGTGAAATTCTGTTTGTGTAGGTTAGATCTCTTGGGTTAAAAAGACATGTTAAAGCTAATGGAATTCCTCAGACTGTTGAAGGCATTAACTGCTACTGATGTTGTGAGTACTAATAATGTATAGTACGTTTTCATACACAGATATATGAAACTAGCCTACATCATTACAAAAACATTATAACTGTGATATCTGAGTGGGATATAATTGAAACATCTCTTCAGAGGCTGTTATCTGTCAAGGAAATCAACGAAGCACTGATTATTCATATAGATATTGGTACTGTTAGTAAAACTGAGATTCTCTATCAGCCTGCCCCTGGCACCACAGCACCTGCTCCCACAGTCTCCATCGGCAGTATACAACTAAAGACAGTGGACAGCTTCAAGTACCTTGGCAGCACCATATCAAGTGATGAGTCCTTGGACAAGGAGATTGATGCAAGGATCTGCAAAGCAAGCCAGACACTTGATCGCTTGCGCACCAAGGTGTTGAGTCACCACCACATCCAACTGTCAACTAAATTGTCGGTGTATAGAGCAGTCGTTCTCTCATCTCTCTATGGATGTGAGACCCGGACACCCTACAGGCGACACACCAAAAAGTTGGAAGCTTTCCACTTGCGCAGACTCAGATCTATACTCTACATACGTTGGCAAGACCGGGTGTCAAACCTCGAGGTTCTGGAGAGAGCACAATCAACTAGCATTGAGGTGATGATCATGTGAGCCCAGTTCCGGTGGGCTGGACATGTCATCCGCATGGATGAGTCAAGGATCCCTCGTCAGCTTCTTCACGGTGAGCTCTGTGAAAGCCGAAGACACCAGGGGCGCCTCCGCAAGTGCTATAAAGATTGCATCAAGACTAACCTCCAGTACTGTGGCATCCGACCAAAGGACCTCGAGAGTACAGCAGCTAATAAAATCCAGTGGGGAACCCTCACGAGAACTGCTTGCCAGACCTTCGAAGAAAGCCGATGTCAACGCCTGTGGGACACTAGAGATAGACGACATCAGGTGGCAGTACTGTCAGCATCAGGCACACTAAACTTCCCTTGTCCGGTGTGCAAGAGACTACATGCATCCAGAATTGGCCTATACAGCCATGTGAAGACACATGCCATTGATGATTAGCACAACAACATCTTTGTTGGATATGACAGATTACCAAGATTGGTACTGAGACATGGCCTTGATTTTAACTCTGGCCTAATTTTCAGTGGGTGAGTTTCGGGCTCCAATTTTAACTGGGGGCCCATTCCAGGTGGGAGATTGTTGGGAATCAGTGCAAATTCACACAGCCACCAAGCAGGTAAGAGCACAGGATTGGCTTCCGGAGCCCTCCCGTGGAGGTCCCTGCAATTGGAGTTGAGGGGTGGGGATCATACTTTAAGGCAATATTTAAAGCAGAGGAAGATACAGGGCTCCAAGTTTTGGATTACTCCAGCATGGATTAGTTTTGGATTACTCCAGCAGGGATCCAGCACAGGTGCAATGAGTGTCATTCTATGCTGTAAACTTCTATGGTTCCATTTTCCTATGGTCGTTAACGATCCCATGGCACTTCCTGAAGAAGAGAAGAGAAGTCTCTTGCTGCCCGGGCCACATTTTTCCTATAACCAGTGTTGAAAGAAACAGGTTAACTGGTCGTTCATCTTCTTGCTGCCTGTGGGACCTTGTCTGCATAAAATAGTTGCTGCGATGACCTATATAACATCCAAGGCCGCAATTCAAACAGGCTTCACTTGAACCAGGCTGCGACCAGTGTCCTGGTGAATCAAATAACTAGGGCTGTAGATAAGGCTTTAAACTAAATAGTGGGGGGAGGGGAGGGATCAGATGACCGGATATTTAAAAAGTCAAAGAGAAAGGAGAAGGCAATAATGCAGGGTAGCGATAAGGGTACTGCACAAATTAAGAGCTGACAGGGTTGGGCGTAATATATGAGCATGGATAGAGGATTGGCTAACTAACAGAAATCAGCAAGTTGGGATAAATGGGTCATTTTCAGTTTGGCAAACGGTAACCATGGGGTGCCACATGGATCACTGCTGGGGCCTCAACTACTTACAATCTATATTAATGATTTGGATGAAGGGACCGAGTTTAATGCAGCCAAATATGCTGACAATACAAAAATAGGTTGGAAAGTAAGTTGTGAGGAGGACGCAAAGAATCTGCAAAGGATTATAGATAGATTAAGTGTGTGGGCAAAAATTTGGCAGATGGAGCATAATGTTGGAATATGTGAGGTTATCCACTTTGGTAGGAAAAATTAAAAAGCAAATTATTATTTAAATGTAGAGAGATTACAAAATGCTGAGGTACAGAAGAATCTGGGGGTCCTTGTACATGAAACACAAAAAGTTAGCAAACAGGTACAGCAAGTAATTAGGAAGGCAAATGGAATTTTGGCCTTAATTGCAAGGGGGCTGAAGTATAAAAGTATGGAAGTCTTGCTACAATTGTACAGGGCGTTGGTGAGACCACAATTGGAGTATTGCATACAGTTTGGTCTCCTTATTTAAGAAAGGATATACTTGCATTGGAGGCAGTTCCAGAAGATTCACAACGTTGATTCCTGAGATGAAGGGGTGTGTCTTCTGAAAAAAGGTTGAGCAAGTTGGGCCTATACTCATTGGAGTTTAGAAGAATGAGAGGTGATCTTATTGAAATGTATATGTTTCTGAGAGGGCTTGACACGATAGATGCAGAGAAGATGTTTCCTCTCGTGGAGGAATCTAGAACTAGGGGGCATAGTTTCAGAATAATGAATCGCCTATTTAAAACAGAAATGAGGAGGAATTTATTTTCTCAGAGGGCCGTGAATCTTTGGAATTCTCTACCCCAGAGAGCGATGGAGGCTGGGTCATTGAATATATTTAAGGTGGAAATAGACAAATTTTTGAATGATAAGGGAATCAAGAGTAATGAGGAGCGGGCGGGGAAGTGGAGTTGAGGCCAAGATCAGATCAGCCATGATCTTATTGAATGGCGGAGCAGACTCGAGCAGCCAAATGGTCTACTCCTGCTCCTATTTCTTATGTTCTTATGTTCTTATGTATTGACTCTTTGTGGAGCAGTTTGGAGCATCATGAAAAAGTTTTAAGGTGCAATTTCTTTCTCTCTTTCATCCAAGTGGACTGCCTTCATGTAAGGATCTAAACTCAGTTTTGGTCCACTATCACCCACTAGGACTATTATAGCCAAGCTCAATCCTATCCTGGCCTAATGCCCACATGCACATTTTCTGGTGGGGTGGCGGTGGTGGTCACTGGATAGAAAGCAGGAGTAGAAAACTTGATTCATTTCCTCTTCTCTAGCATCGGGACATTCGGGTAATTTGTATCACACCCAGTGCCACCAAGTTGAAGTCAGCTAAATCAGCATAAACCACCAATTGAACCTGAACCTACCTGATCTGTGTGGGTCAGATAAAAGGAAGAACTGCAAATGCTGAAAATCTCAGCAACTATGATACATAATTCGTACAAATATTGACAAAACCATTTCTCCTTCTCCCCCATCCAACCTCCGCACAGTCAAGTAGAACACACCTGAAATGCAAACTACCTGACCTGAGCCCACTTGTATTTTGTCATTTAAATAATATGAAAATGAGGCAGGACTGACCTCACTACCCCTTTCACCTTATTTTCTGGGTCTTTGCTTGGGAGAAGCCCAAACATCATGTTTGGGAAGCCCACTGAAACACCTTGAGTCTCAACGCTGAGAGCATACAGAAAGCAAGCACAGGCAGCGGAAAGAGCGTGCGGCAAACCAGTCCCACCCACTCCTTCCCTCAATGACTATCTGTCCCACCTATGACAAAGTCTGTGGCTCTCGTATTGGACTGTTCATCCACCAAAGAACTCACTTCAGGAGTGGAAGCAAGTCTTCCTTGATTCCGAGGGACTGCCTATGATGATGATGATGATGATGATGATTTGGGGTTTGAGTCATTAACCCACCATTTTTGGGCCCTTTCGCCTGTCCATAAACAGCAGTCAGAAGATCGCTACCTCATAAACCTAACATGATGGCTCTGTGAAGGAAAAATAACATACCTTCCAACTAACTACAATTTTTCAATCAGCCCTTGCTCAAATCAGAGAACCTGGGCATACTGTGAATAGAGTCTAAGGCCCATTATAAAAATAAAAATAAATAATAAGACTTACATTTATATAACACCTTTCACGACCACGGACGTCTCAAAATGCTTAACAGCCAATGAAGTACTTTTGGAGTGTAGTCATTGTTATAACCACTATCAGTGGTTGCCATGATGTTTGGGCTTCTCCGAAGCAAAGACCCAGATAAATAAGGTGGAAGGGCTGGTGAGGTCAGTCCTGTCTCATTTTCATATTATTTAAATGACTGTGCTTGCTGAAGGCTCAAGGACTCTTCCCCCTTTGAAGAATCCCCAGAAATCCCTGGTTTTCTGCCCCATTTTCCTGTGCAGTGCACCTAGGGAATAAAAATTATCTGGGCATACAAATCTGTCTTAACATCTTCAGTAATAACATTTACCATTGCTAAATAGACTAAAATATTCCTGTGCTTTCTTGTATTTCTATGATTTGGAAACTAAAGGGTTAAAGTACCAATAATATGGTGAATTAAATGTAATCATCAGCTAATGTTCAAGTATCCTATACTTTGTCACAATTCATCACCTCAGGATTAGGCTGCATAATTTTTATATAGTTCTTCATTACTTTTTACAAGTAATGCAGAATCTGGCCATGGAAATTTCCCACTCGTGCAGAATTAGACAACAATGAAAGAAGAAGGTGTGCATTTATTGTGGGTTTATTAAACCATTTTATATAAAGAAAAGTATAAACCAAAGTGTATAAAGAAGGAAAGACTTGCATTTATATAATGCATTCCACAACCACTGGACATCCCAAAGTGCTTTACAGCCAACAAAGTATTTTTTGAAGTATAATCCCTGTTGTAATGTAGGAGACACAGCAGCCAATTTGTACACATCAAGCTCCCACAAACAGCAATGTGATAATGACCAAATAATCTGTTTTTTAAGTGAAGTTGATTGAGGGATAAATATTGGCCAGGACATTGGGGATAATTCTGAGGTTCTTCTTCAAAATAGTGCCATGGGATCTTTTACATCCACCTGAAAGAGCAGACAGGGCCGCAGTTTAACATCTCATCTGAAAGATGACACCTCTGACAGTGCAGCATTCCCTCAGTACTGCACTGGATTGTCAACCTAGATTTTTGTGCTCAAGTCTCTGGAGTGCGACTTAAACTTACAAAGGATCAAGAAAAATTGAGAAGTCAGGGAAGTCAATGGAAAGGGAAATTGGGTTAGGTGTATAACAGACGACCAATCCGCTACCGGCCAAATTATCGGCTCCACTGAAGTTGAAAGTTCCGTCCGTGGATACAAGTTCAGAATTCCTACATGGTAGATACTCGTCTTCTACATTTGACTTAACAACAACATAGAGGAACAGGAATGTGATCGCTGTTTTAGAATTCTCTCTGACAGCGATTAACACACAATAACCTTTCACTTTTGCAGCAGCTACCACATTTCCCAACTGAGATACAGTTTTGCAACTTGAGTTTTTTTGCCCCAAATGTTTCCACTGTTCCCCGCCCCCCCTCCTCACCCAATGGGATTGAATCCTTGCTGGGACTGAAGACTCTCTCATAAATTATCCAAATAACAATTAGCATATGCGAGCCTTGTCAGTGAGTGATTGGAGGGTATTGAACACAGAGGTGGCAGATGTCACACCCAAAGCTGTTTCTGCCATTACCGAACAATTGCACATGTGCACTTTACCACAGGGTTGCCAGATAGTAATCAGGGCCCCAAGTTTCCACATGATTTGCTCCTGATTTTTAGGAGCAACTGGTGTAGAACGGAGTATCTTAGAAATCGGAATTCTCCACATTTAGTTTGCTCCAGTTTTAGTCAGGTAGAACAGTTTCACTTTGGAACAGATTTTTTTTTTCCAAAAGTGGGCGTGTCCGGCCACTTACGCCTGATTTCAAAGTTTCGTGAGTGAAAACTTACTCCAAACTAACTTAGAATGGAGTAAGTGAAGATTTTTGTACACTCGAAAAAACCTTGTCTACACTTTAGAAAATCAGGCGTAGGTTACAAATTAGGCGTAGGGAACGAGGTTGGGGGGGGAAGGGGGGGGGAAGGGGGGGGAAGGGAAGTCATTAAATTCTACAATCAATCCTTAGTTATACTTATACAAATATTATACAAATAAATCCAACCTGGATAAAAATTTATAAGCAAAGAAAAGATTAAATAAACCATGTTCCTACCTGTGTGAAAGTGCTTCAGGCAGGCCTTTCATGTTGGAGACAGGCAGCGGTGTGGCGTCAGTGTCTCGACGGCAGCGGCAGCAAGCTTCGAGCTGAGCTGCAGTGCTTGAGGCAGGCCTTCATTCTCTTTGTGGCTGGCCGCGAAGAAGCAGCACCGGACGGACCCGAGGCCATTCGGCCATGAGATATCAGCGGCATCAGTGGCTGGCCAGCAGCCGAAGAATCAGCGGACTGATGTGAGGCCATTCGGCCATGAGATAGCAGTGGCGTCAGTGGCTGGCCAGCAGCCGAAGAATCAACGCAGGACACACGCAGCTCATTAAGGTTCTTGAGGCCATTCGGCCACGCTTTAGGGGCTGCGTCAGTGGCTGGCTGGCAGCCAAAGAATCAGCAGCGGACGGACGTGAGGCCATTTGGCCATAAGATATCAGCGGCGTCAGTGGCTGGCCGGCAGCCGAAGATACAGCAGCAGTCTTCGAGCTGTGAGGGGGATTGAGGCCATTTGGACAGGGAGAGGCAGCCACATCGACAGTTTTATATTTAAATTTGCAGAATGGGTGCTACATTGTCATTATTGCAAAGTTGAATTGACACTCTTTATTTCTCCAAACACACAGTCCTTAATTTGCATGCACCAATGCAGCACCGGTTTTGCAAGTTTAGCAGTGAAAAGCTGAACTCACTGATTTCAGCAGGTGATTTATTCAGCAGTGCTGCTAAAAGCACTCCTTCACACACAGAAATATTAAAAAAAATTAAATTACAAGCCTTTGCAGGGGTCCAAAAAACAAATCTTCACTTTATCTGCAGTATTTTTAAAAATGGCCGAGTGCCAATGTTTGTGTGAGACTGCGCGTGCGCGCACGCTCCAACGCGCACGCGCAGGGTTGCCGGCACCACGAAGGCTAATTTAAATTGTACCCGCCCCCTGCTACTTAGAAAATCGGCGCGAGTGTTAGGCTCCGCCCCCTGCTGCAAAGAGCGCGCCGCGCCAAGCAGACATCGAGCTCCAAGGAGCTCGAGAATATCGGATTTTTTTTTAGGCGCAGTTTTCGGCGCAAAAAACAGGCGCCCAGCTCGGAGGTGCGCCGTTTTCGCCGCGGCACGAAACTTGGGACCCAGGAGTGGGAATCCTCTAGTTCATTTTCCACTCCCTAACCCTGATTGTGGTGTTTCCACTGTTGCACAAGCTGAAATTAGTGAATTCAGCACGCATTGATAATCAAACCTAGAATCTTCCTGCTTTTGTGTGGCTCAGTTACTAACTGTGTTAACCTACTTAGCCAGTTAGGGATCTTACATCCATCAATTGACTCTATTTTGCCTCTTAGATCCTTGAGAATGTGTGCTGGATTGCATTTGTTTAGTTAATCCTTCTTCTTCGCTCAATCATCAGAAAACTTTTTCAGTTTTAAAAGCCAATGTTCAATGTGACCTTCAAGATTAAATACCCTGCACAATCTGCACAAGGGATTGCGATAAAATCTGCAAGACAAAGGTATGCTCATCACAAGTGTTTTGCAGCCTAAACTATTGCCTCTTTCTCTATTCGAGAGTAATTCCTTTCAGCCCTATTTAGATCTGTATGTCAAAGTAATAACTTTCTCTCAGTTGTCCTGCACAAGATAAAACAGCTCTTATTTCTGTGACTGAAGCGCTGGTGTTTCAACAAAATTGTTTATTGAACTGTGAAAATACAAGAGCCAAGACAGCGTTAACAAAGCTTGACATTTCAAAGTCCCCCAGAAAGGCTTGTTATTTTAAATTAGTTAGTGTGCGGGTGCTGCTAATAATATACAAATATCTCAAGTAAGAGGCTGATCCTAAGAATCTGGGGATCCAATAACACTGGGGATAATTTTGACTGTTGATGATAGCGTAACACGGCTGATATTGGCTTGGCCACCCGTTAAACATCTCTCTCAATTTTTGTTTCCATTTACTTCAATCCAGAGAGATGTTTAATTGGATTCCGAGCTGATATTGCCCGTTTTACACCATCTACTAAAGTCAAAATTACATCCATTGAATGGACAGAAGTGATTTTCTCCTGGGTTTAGCATCCAAATAGCACATGTAAAATGTGCCGTGTGCACAATAAAAATGGCTGTTAATTCTTTTCTCCTGTTCTGCACCTAAATAATACTGTCTCTGAATCTCCCAGATGGAACTGGCTGGACCAATGCAAATGAGTGTCAGAGAAGTGTGCACTAAAATCTCCTGCATTAGCACTGGGTAGAGTTCAGTGGCAATCTGCTCCTAAAACAAAAGCTGCCATATGTATGCTCTGTCGTAAAGGGACAGACGTCTCCTGTAAAAAAAAAACATTTTCAACCTTTTGAATTAAAAAAATTAGCTTTCAGCTTGAGAATGCTGCAACTTTTTTCATGATGCCATGTTTGGTACAGTAGTTCCCCCGCCTCCTTTTTGTCAGATAACCATTTTGGAGGCACATGCGAACCAATAACCACAAGCCCCCTTGACAGCCAATGAAAATACTCATCTGTCCCACTCCAGAGCCACCATCATCTGCTTCATTAGCAAAAGGTAAGAATCCTCCTTCCATCTGTTCATGCAATAACTCCATCTGACAATCAATAGAAAGAAAATCTTCCCACTCAAGTCCATACTCTCACCCAGTTCCCAATTCCTCAGCATACCACCCACACTTATTTTCCTTGTTCATCTATAGTAAATAGTACAAATGACTGGGTTTAACAGTGATTTATTAAAAATGCTGCTTCCCTTTTGTTATCTATGTATGTATGTAAACCTCACCAAAATGTAAGACTTGCCATTAGGGGGCACATATGTGGGAGACCTAAGTAAGGGTCACCTATGCACCCTGGGGTAAGTAGGTATAAAAGATGATTCACCGTGCTGCTTCTCCACTCTGGAGTCTGAATAAAGAGACCAAGGTCACAACAGTTTGAGCTTGCAATACAGTCCTGTGGATTTATTCTGAACGTAACACCTTTTACCCATTTTTTCCATGGTGGTGGTATGGGTGCATGGTTACCTATCAGCATTCCTTCTAAGTGAACACTGACAGGAGACTTGGGGACCAAAATTGCCCCTTTTTATAGCCCCGTTGACGCCTCCGGGGGGTGTTACCGGGGCTCAATGGCTTTACTGCCTGGGCGAGGGGGGTGATAGCGTCTCCCGGGAAATTGCTCCAGAGCTTTGGGAGGCGGTGTCCCGGTAGCGCTGCACCCTGTGATTAATGCCCCAGGCTGGCGCATGCTTGTGCGCGGCGACCTCTTACCGACCTGCGCTGACTCCTTTGCGCCCGCGGGGGAAATTGTCCCACGGGTCAATGTTGATGCCAGCTTCGTGGGTCATGAAGCTGGCTGACATCCGCCACTGGGGTGCCTCTTAAAGCACTCTCAGCCGCCATTTTAATTTGTTGACCAACTCTTGCGTTGGCCCGATAATGGCATCCCTCGTATTGATTGGGCCGCCATCATGCAGCCCGGCACGCTGTTTTGTGTGCCAGGCTGCTGACCCGGTCAATTGCATCTCTGGTGGCCCAGTGGCTGGCCAATAAAGGGCCTGCAGAGTGAGCAGCGGCCATCCCCTTTAAATGAAGGGGAATGGCATTTGAACGCGTCAGCGCTATGCAGATGCTCCACAAAGCGCTGTACTGCCGACCCAGGAGTGCTCCTCCAAGGAAGCAGAGTGTCTCAGACAGTGTTCCGCTTCCTTTGAGGGGCACATGTGCCCAATTCCGCGATGGGGGCCTGAATTCTAGCTGAAGGATAAAAGTTCTGGCCCGGATGGTTACCACCTCCAATCGGGGCGAGGCATAATTTCGGCCCCTTGGAGAGGGGCTATGCTGCCCTGCTACAAGCTGTGAACTCTCTGCAGATTCATTGGCAACCTGGCTCAGCCTGCCTTCTGGCTCTTGGACAGGCATGGCACCCGGGTGGAAGAGTAGTGTGGAACAATAACAAAAAATGCTGTAAATACTCAGCAGGTCAGGTAGCATTTGTGGAACGATAAACAGAGTTAACATTTTAGGTCAATGACCCTTCAACATAACTCTGTTTCTCTCTGCACAGATGCAGCCTGACCTGCTGTGTATTTCCAGCATTCACTATTTTTATTTCACATTCTCCAGCATCCACAGTATTTTGCTTTTGTAGTAGTGTGCAATGTTGCTTTCCTGAAACGAATTATCTTTCTCGCACTACTTGTAGTCTCAGTGTCACTGTGCCCTCTGGTCTGCGGGTGCAAGACCCGATGACTTCAGTGACATTAAGAAAGTCCATCCCTATCTCATTCCTATCTCATCCTCATTTAGGAAGGCTCATCAGTAACCATGCCCAGTAAAGCAGGCTTTCAAATATTTCTTTCAATCTTAACAGGTGTTCTTAAAAGATAAAGATATTGTTTAACCACATTAAACAATCGGACCACTGCCCTCATTGGAGTACTCATTCCTTGTTGGATTTATCAGACTGGAAGGCATGAATTTAAAGTGGTGTGAACCTCAGAAAATTGTAACTGTGGTGGTTTCACAGTCAGTCAAACAATTACCTGTTTATTTTTGACACTTGACTCAGATGCCATCGATTCTTGATACTGAAAGAGTGACATGAAATCTGATTTAACATCCTGTGATCAATACAAGATCATGTGGTTCCATCTTTTTATCTTTCAGAAAAATTGCAAACTTGTCATGTCACATTGTGATATTCACAACACTCTGCACAATAATCTGTTTGGAAAATCAGGCTCTAAACGGTCAGCTGTGGCACTATGAGCTCCAACACAGGAAAACATAGTTAAATATAGTGGACGAAGTATTGGTTACAAAATATACCCTAAATATTTTTGAGCACAACATGCTATAATTATCTTTTCTGTTCTTCATAGATTGAATTAGAATTAATCCTTTTTCTATTGTGTGTGCATCTGGCACCCTGGAGTCTTTCTAAAGGTCTCAGACATATCATATCCTAAGAGGAGTATGTACCAGCTGTCTGAGAGTACGTTAATATATTTACCAGCTGTCTCCACAATATTAAAAATAGTTTGCACCTTCCAGTTATAAACCCCTGCTTGCTGAATCTAGCATTGTGATTCTCGTGATTATGGTTTTGTAAATAGACTTTAAGCAACAAGCCATAGAAAGAAAGTCACATGGGACCATTTGGTTCCCTTTAGCTCATCCATCTGGAAAAATTACATTTTCTCACATCACCTCACAGTTTTTTAAAGGTTTTTGCTTCCAATACTGTGCTCAGTAATCCATTCCAGGTGTTGATGTTGATTACTCTGTCGGGAGAACCTCCTAACATCAGTGCTACATTTGCCTTTCCCCATTTCAAAACTGCATCATCTTGTCCTGCTATTAAGATTTACCGATGTACTGCTCTGGATTTACCAGTTATGTACTGTTGGTGTGTTATATAATTTGTAAAGCTTCCTCTCTTGTTTGCTTTCAGAACAAAGTGGCAAGTTAAAAATCTACATTTAGTAAATTGAGGGGTGAAATTGGATTGGGCCCGAAAACAGGCGCGAGGAATCACGGTGCGTGATCTACCTGTGTCCATTGAAAGTAGAGCAGGCAGCACGCAAAATTTATGCTGCCTGCTCATTAGCATGATTGCAGTGCTGAGCTAAGCATGAAACGTGCTGCTGGTTGGTTCAGCGCTCAACAGAGGGTCCAATATCGGTGCAGTCTGTTGTCCAATTAATGTACATCTTCAGAGTGAAAGGGCTCTCTGCTCTTCTTAAAGGAGATGTGCTTTGTTACAGAAGTACCTCATTGTCACCATAGCTGCAGCAATAGCACAACCTAGGAGAGAAAGGGCACCTTGCTTCTCTGATGCAGGACTTGAGGCCTTGGTCCAGGGGGTATATAGCAGGAGACAGGTCCTCTACCCACAGGGGGCAGGAGGCCTTCGAGACACAATGACAGAAGACAGTGGGAGGAGATTGTCCAAGTCGTCAGTGCCAGCAGTGTGGCTCCCAGATCCTGTATTCAGTGCCGCAACAAGTTTAATGACCTCACACGAGCGGTCAAGGTGAGTGAATGCATCTTCAAATGCCATATCCCAGCAACTGTAGCACCAGCCTCACACACGGCTCAATGCACCACACCCTATCACTCACCTACCAACAACCTCTATCAATCACGACTCATATCCTATAATCGTAGTTTCACCTCACCTTCACATACTTACCAATGCTGCAAGCCTTATACCCACATTAACACCTTGCACACAATGTCAGCTGTTACATAAGAACATACAAAATAGGAGCAGGAGTAGGTTAATTGGCTCCTTGAGCCTGCTCTGCCATTTAATAAGATCATGGCTGATCTGATCTTGGGCCCAACTGTAGTGCCCTGCCCCTTCCCCATAACCCTTCACTCTCTTATCATTTAAAAATCTATCTCCACCTTAAATATATTCAATGACCCATCTTCCACAGCTCTCTGGGGAAGAGAATTCCACAGATTTACGACCCTCTGAGAGAAGAAATTCCTCCTCATCTCAGTTCTAAGTGTGCGACCCTTTATTCTGAAACTATGCTCCCTAGTTCTAGATTCCCCCACGAGTGGAAATATCCTCTCGGCATCTACCATGTCAAGCCTGCTCAGTATCTTATATGTTTCAATAATATCACCTCTCATTCTTCTGAACTCCAATGAGTATAGGCCCAACCTGATCAACCTTTCTTCATAAGTCAACCCTTTCATCTCAGGAATCAACATAGCGAACCTTCTCTGAACTGCCTCCAATGCAAGTATATCCTTCCTTAAATAAGGAGACTAAAACTGCATGCAATACTCTAGATGTGGTCTTACCAGCACCCTGTACAGTTGTAGCAGGACATCTCTGCTTTTATACTCCATCCCCCATAGAATAAATGCCAACATTCCATTTGCCTTCCTGATTACTTGCTGTACCTACATACCAACTTTTTGTGTTTCATGCACAAGGACCCCAGGTCCCGCTGTACTGCAACATTTTGTAACCTCTCTCCATTTAAATAATAATTTGCTTTTTTATTTTTCCTACAAAAGTGGATAAGCTCACACTTTCTCACATTATATGCCATCTGTCAAATATTTACTCACTCACTTAGCCTGCCTGTATCGCTTTGCAGATTCTTTGTGTCCTCCTCACAACTTGCTTTTCCATTCATCTTTGTATCATCAGCAAACTTGGCTACATTACACTCAGTCCCTTCATCCAAGTCATTAATATAGATTGTAAATAGTTGAGGTCCCAGCACCGATCCTTGTGGCATCCCACTAGTTACTGTTTTCCAATGTTCCATTTATCCCAACTCTGAGTTCTGTTAGTTAACCAATCCTATATCCATGTCAATATGTTACCCCCAACTCCGTGAACTCTTATCTTTTGCAGTAACCTTTTATGTGGCACCTTATCGAATGTCTTCTGGAAATTCAAATACACCATATCCACTGGTTCCCCCTCATCCACCCTGCTCATTACATCCTCAAAGAACGCCAGCAAATTTAAAATCATGATTTTCCTTCCATAAAACCTTGTTGGTTCTGCTTGACAGCATTATGATTTTCCAAATGTCCTGCTACTGCTTCCTTAATAATGGACTCCAGCATTTTCCCAACAACAGATGTTAGGCTAACTGATCTATAGTTTCCTGCTTTTTATCTCCCTCCTCTTTTAAATAAGGTTGTTACATTTGCAGTTTTCCTAACAGTTGGGACCTCTCCAGACTCCAGGGAATGTTGGTAGATTCCAACCAATGCATCCACTATCTCTGCAACCACTTCTTTTAAGACGCTGGGATGCAAGCTATCAGGTCCAGGGTACTTGTCAACCTTTAGTTGCATTATTTTACCGAGTACTTTTTCTCTAGTGATAGTGATTGTTTTAAGTTCCCCCTCCCTATATCCCCTTGATTATCTATTATTGGGATGTTTTTAGCGTCTTCTACCATGAAGATCAATCCAAAATATTTGTTCAAAGTCTCTGCCATTTCCCAGTTCCCCATTATTAATTCCCCTGTCTCATCCTCTAAGGGACCAATGTTTGCTTTAGCTACCCTCTTCCTTTTTATGTTCAACCATGACAGCCACATCACTCAAATACATTGCACCATACTCACTGACACACTTCCCTTTCTCTTACAGGCCAAGGTAGTTCACAACCGGCTTGAGCAGCAGCAGACAGGCGGGGCAAGCACATATGCACAATCTTACTGCGCTGGCGGAGAATTGCTGTAGATAATTGGTGGGGCCATCACTGAGCCCATGGCGATCAGCGGGGTTGAAAGCATTGATTATGATGGTATGTTCATACCGACTCCTTCTTCTCACATCCCACTTCCTGCTCATCACACAATCTCTTCTCACTTACAAGCTGCTGATAGTGTAAGCATGCACATCTTGCTTTCCCCGCCTCCCAAAACGACAACCTAACCCTTGTGCCTTTCTCCCTTCAGATACCCAACAACTGTCAGCAGCCTAGCCAGCACACGAAGAACTAGAGGAGAGTGGAGGAGAAGGAGTTCAGAAGAATGAGAGGTGATCTTATCGAAACATATAAGATAATGAGGGGCTCAACAAGGTGGATGCAGAGAGGATATTTCCACTCATAGGGGAAACTAAAATTAGAGGACATAGTCTCAGAATAAGGGGCCACACATTTAAAACTGAGATGAGGAGGAATTTCTCCTCTCAGAGGGTTGTAAATCTATGGAATTCTCTGCCCCAGAGAGCTGCGAAGGCTGGGTCATTGAATATATTTAAGGCGGAGATAGACAGATTTTTGAGCGATAAGGGAACAAAGGGTTATGGGGAGAGGACAGGGAAGTGGAGCTGAATTCATGATCAGATCAGCCATGATCTTATTAAATGGTGGAGCAGGCTCGAGGGGCCAAATGGCCGACTCCTGCTCCTATTTCTTATGTTCTTATGTTCTAAGCAGAGGCACCATCAGTCGATCTGACTCTCCCCAGCACCAGCTCAGAAAATGGCACTGCATGATCTTTTGGGGGTAGCACAGAGGTGGGATTAGCACAGCGTGGCCGCAATTTCCCAACCTGGGCGGGGTGAAGGCGGGAGATGACGACGATGGGTGACGAACCCCCACCTGCGGCAATCCCGGCCAAAAATAATATTTTACCGTAATGGGCCTTGTTAGACCTGCCCTGTACATTTCCCGTTCCAATTAATGGGAGCTGGTCTGGTGACATCACCGGATGACACGTTTCTTGTTGGTATATTTAAAGGGGCCTAAAGCCCTGGTTGCTGACAGTTAGATTTTCTTTCGAGAAGCTTGCGTTAGTGAGTGGAGGTCTGTACCATTACATCTGAAAGGCAGAGATCTGCACCTTGTTTTAATGATGAGTCCCTCCAGCATCTTGTTGAGGGAGGGAGGGCACGTAGGGAGTTTCTCTTCCCCGCGGATGGCAGGAAGAGGCCCCCTCAACAGACAAAATCAGCATGGCTTAATATAGCCGAAGAGGTTACGGTGAATTCAGTAGTGCCTCATACCTGGTTACAGTGCAGGAAAAGGTTTAATAATCTTCTAAGATCAGGAAAAGTAAGTATAAACCTACACTTACCTTGTTGTAGCTGTCATCACATTCCCACCAATGTGCATTGCCAACCATACTCCTGCATAACATTACCCTGCCCAAGACCCCTTAGACCTTAATTTATCCATCTCTCTCTATTTATATTATAAGGTCCCCATCTTAATTTACACCTCTCAAACTTAGCATCATCTTTATGCAATGAAAGCAAGTAACAGCACAAAAGGGGGCAACTTGGTGTCGCCAAGCCACTCCATCAAAGTCGCTCTGTGAAGCTATATGCCATTCCATTAATGACAGTCAATCTCTTTAAACCTTCTCCTCTTTGCCTCCTTGCAGGAAAAGATTGCCCACAATAAGAGGGAGAGTTTGGGAGGAGGCCCTCAGTCAATCTTTCATTTGTCAAATGCAGAGGAGGCAGCATATTGCTGGTGTGGTGGAGGTTCCGGAAGTGGGGGGTGGAGAGGGGGACTCAATAGAAGAAGCTTGTGGCAGAATTATTATCCATACAGTTGTATGCCTTTCATCAGTCACTCATTTGGGATTTTATGTGATCAGAAAATCAGTGGTGATGTGTATAATGATATATGTCTGTACTTGAGATGTCATATATTTAAATCAGGTCTTTATTCTCCAACAGGTCTATTAGGAGCCCCCCGCCACTGTCCAAGAGCAAAAGGAACAAGAATCCTCAGATGAGTCTTCTGCCTCTGAGGACGCAGTATCACCTCACAGAATGCAAATCAGCACCAGTGTAGATACGCACACCTCGGTGGGGCCGTCGTGAGATAGAGTAGTATTGTCACCTGGTGTCTCACAGATCACAAGTGAGCAAGAACAAATGGTGGAGACTGACAGCAGTGGAAACTCCTCATCGGAGGGGGCAGGAGTCCCCTAGCTCTGCTCGGCTGCATGCAGACGCTGAGCCTTGGGGGCCATCCAAGAAGAGGGTGATCCTGGAGCTGCAGGAACCATTGCAGGAGGCTCTGACTGGTTTTGTGACTGCGCTGACTATGAGTGTGCAGAGAATGGAGGAGTCCATTTCCAACATGAGCAGCATGTTGGCATAGTCACTGGCATCTATAGCTTCCTTGATGGATAGGATGGCCACCTGATGGAGGAATCACAGCACCAATCTAAAGACAACATGGTTTCTCTTCTGAATCGATGGTCATCTATGAAGGATAGATTGGCATCTAAGGAGGAGAGAAACCAGAGGCTCATAGACGTCTTTTCTAGGAGGGATGTCAGTATAGATATGGGCTCTCATGGACTCACAGAAGTGCAGCAAGGTGCTCGCTAGCTTCTTGCTAGCAAGGAAGTGCGGGTGTCCCATGAGAAGGATGATGGTGGGAGGGGACATGTAAGTGGCGGCTCCGCTCCAAGTGTTCCAACTTCCACACCTTTGCCAATCCTAAGGTCAGAGACCCACATGCCTCCACGGAGAGTGATAGCTAAGTCTGCCCATGAACAGTCGCAGGAGGAGCAGACTTTAGCTGGGTGCTCACAGGACCCAAAACCCAGAGGACGACTGCCTATGGTGTCTAAGCAGTTGCAGCAGGGAGGTGAGGAGGCTGCCTCTACCTCTGCTGAAGCCACAGGGGTAACATCACGTAAAACCCCCTGGAAAAGTAAGATCCCACACAAAGTCACAAAGGTTATCACTCGGATGGGTTTCATAGAATCATAGAATCAGAAATTTACAGCACGGAAGGAGGCCATTTCAGTCCATCGTGTCCGTGCCAGCTGACCAAGAGTTATCCTAATCCCACCTTTCAGCTCTTAGTCCATAGGCCTGTAGGTTACGGCACTTCAAGTGCACATCCAAGTATTTTTTTAAATGTGGTGAGGCTTTCTGCCTCTACCACCCTTTCAGGCAGTGAGTTCCACACTCCCACCATCCTCTGGTTGAAGAAATTTCCCCTCATATCTCCTCTAAACCGGCCCCCAATTACTTTAAATCTATGCCCCCCGGTTTTTGACCCCTCTGCTAATGGAAACAGGTCCTTCCTATCCACTCTATCCAGGCCCCTCATAATTTTATACACCTCAATCAGGACACCTCTCAATCTCCTCTGTTCCTAAGAAAACAGACCCAGCATCTCCAATCTTTCCTCATAGCCAAAATTCTTCAGTCCAGGCAACATTCTTGTAAATCTCCTCTGCACCTTTTCCAGTGCAATCACATCGTTCCTATAATGTGGTGATAAGAACTGCACACAATACTCCAGCTGCGGTCTAAACAGTGTTTTATCAGTATCATTATGATGATTGTAAAATATGGAACTATGTAATTAAATCATTTCTTTGTCACACTTTGCAGTTGTAGCCAGATGTGTGGCATAGAATGGAGTTGGCGGATTGTAGGGTCAGGGCTGATTTGACATGCAGCAATGGTGCTGAAGTGAATGAAGTAGTCATTGATTGCATGGATTATGTTGCTGGTGTGGGATGATGCCAACATTTGTGACATCATCGAGAATCTGGGTGTCCCTGGTGTTATGAGCAGCAACATTCTCACACACTGGTCTTAATGGCAGTACTGGCTCCTCCAGGCCTTCCTCATCGACATTGCCAACCTCATGTTGCTCCTCTTCCTCCAATGAGGCTCTTTGCTCTGCGTCGTCTTAACCATTTACCGCCTGTCCTCACTGCTGAGCGATGTTGTGCAGGGCGCAGCAGACCACGGCTATTCTGGATACCCTCATTGGTGCATACTGAAAGGCACCTCAAGATTTGTCCAGGCATCCGAACCACATTTTAAGCAACTCTATAGTTTGCTTGATTATACTTCTCGTGAAATGGCACCGTTCATCAGCCTCGTTCGCTGGCCTCCTCAAAGGTGTCATCAGCCACATCTTGAGGGGATAGCCCTTGTCCCCAAGCAGCCAATCTGAAAGACTGGTTGGTGGTGCGAACATCTGAGGGACGCTGGAGTGGGGCAGGATGTACGGATCATGGTAGCTGCCAGGGAACGTGACGCACACATGTATGAAATGTTACTGTGGTTACACACCAGCTGAATGTTTAGGGAGTGGAAACCGTTGCGGTTCACAAAAGCTCTTGGATTGTGATGAGGTGTCCTGATTGCCACATGTGTGCAGTCAATCTCTCCCTGCACCCTTGGGAAGCCAGTCAGAGCGGCAATGCCAATCGCCCGCTCAGTCACACTGATTTGATCAGTGGTAAACTTTATATAGTTGCCCGACTTGTTAAACAGGGTATCGGTGATCAGTGTGATGCATCTGTGGATGGCAGACTGGGAAATGTCGCTAATGTCTGCGGCAGATGCCTGGAAGGAGCCTGAGGCAAAGAAGTTGAGGGCAAGAGTGACTTTGACAACCACTGGTAATGGGTGTCCACCCCTTCCTCTGGGCTGCAGGTCTTCCTCCAGCGATGCACAAAGGTCGGTGACCACCTGGCGAGATAGCCTGAGTCTCCTTTGGCACTGCTGCTCCATCATGTTGCAGTCGCTCATCCTCTGCCTATAGACCCTGTGCTGGGGGTAATGCCTCCAGCGCAGTGTATCCCTGTGACGATGCCTTCCACCCTGTGCAGCATGAGGTGGCTCAGGAGAAGATGGCGCTCTTGTTCCTGGTGTAGCTGCTCCTGCAGCTGTTCCTCATCAGACTCTGAGGACCAAGATGAGAGAGCATAAATCATACCCATTTGGATTCTTGATATGCTAGATCCATTTGTGTTGACAGAAGCAATCTGTCAATGGTCAGAATTGTTCCTTCAAGAAGGTTAAGTGAATTTCGAGTTCACTACAAATAATTCCAAAGTGTATCAAGCTGAAAAGACTCTTCCAAACACTGAAGGCTACAGCTTCTGAGATTGGAAAGTTAACAGGTGTGAAGTGGTAGCTTTTATACCACTTTTGCAGCTGTCACCTATTGAAAGCAAAGGAGAGTCATTGAGAACCCGACACACTTACCTGTTGTGTTCCCCGAGGGACAGTAAACTCGTCAAAAAGTTGGTAAAGTGGTATATGCCTGGTTATAATCCTCTTAAATACCTTTAAACTACCTGTTAAGTACATAATTGACTGGCCTGCTGCTGGCTGTCGGGTCTGTGAGCTGCAGCCAAGCCAGGGGGTAAGTGTAGTTCAGGTGCCAGTTCCCGGGCGGTTTAATTCACACACAGGTTCTGTTGCACAGGACTCAGATAAAGCCTTTGATAGGGCAGCCTTCAGAAGAAGGGTGTAGACATGCACGTAGAACTGCTTGGTGCAATGGCTGGCCTGCCAGACAGCCTACAGTGATTGTCAAGGAGCATGGAGTATTCCAGTTCTAACATTGCACGGGAATTTGCGCAGAGCTTGGAGCCTGTGATTTCCAGAATGGAAGTAATGGGCAACTCCATTAGAGCATTTGTGGACCCAACCATGATGCTGGGTGTGATGGGCGAAGTCGCAGCTTCCATTGAAACACAAACACAGAAGTGATCCAAAGTCTGAGTGTTGCAGTGAAAGCTCAGACTGCTCTCCTGCAGTCTCAGCTTGGTGACTGCTGTCATCGTGGCTGGGTTTATTATTGTGTTCCTAACACAGATGAGACTGCACACAGGGAGGTTAAAGTAACAGTGACCTCAGTCTTTATTAAGACACTCCAGAGTGGCTTATATACAGTGCTCCCAAGGGATGCTGGGATCCCTTGGGACTTCAGGGAATGCGCCCCCTGGTGGCAGAACATGGGAGTGCATGCTTTACAGATACACAACATCACTCCCCCCTCCAAAGTCAAAATGAAAACTATTTACAGGGTGAGGTGGTTGGGAGCCTTTCTTTCCCTGGTGGACCGCCTCGGTACAAATGTCTGTTCTGGTGCGTTGGCTGTGCCCTCGCTGGGCTGGTGTGTTGTTGGCCCGGTGTGTTGTTGGCCCTGCCGGGCTGCTGGGTGAGCCTGGCCTTGCTGAGCTGTTGGGCGTGATGGGTTCGATTTCCTGGTCAGGTGTAGTGTCGTTGATCCTTTGGGTGTGTGTTGTGGGCTCGAAAAAGATGGTGTCTGCTGTGGGTTGTTCAGGGCAGTCTGTGAACCGCAGCCTCGTTTGGTCCAGGTGCTTTCTGCAAATTTGTCCATTGTCTAGTTTGACTACAAACACCCTACTCCCTTCTTTAGCTATCACCGTGCCCACTGGAGGCTGGTTTAAACGAGGCCGAGGTGACATGTTTGATCCAATTGCGGGTCATGAATTCTTTAAATTCGGCACTGGTGAAACTTGGCCTGTTTTTACTGACCAGTATGTCGGGCAGGCCGTGGGTGGCAAACATGGCGCTCAGGCTTTCAATGGTGACGGTGGCTGTGCTTCCCGACATTATTTCACATTCAATCCATTTTGAAAAAGCATCCTCCACCACCGAGAAACGGGCCCACATAGTCGACATGGATCCTCGACCATGGTCTGGAGGGCCAGGACCACAAACTTAGTGGTGCCTCTCTGGGCGCGTTGCTCAACTGAGCACATATGCTGCATTGCCATACACAGGACTCTGAGTCAGAGTCGATAGCGGGCCATCACATGTGGGATCTGGCTATCGCTTTGATCATTACTGTACCCGGGTGTGTGCTGTGGAGATCCGAGATGAATGTCTCCCTGCCCTATTTTTGAAGCACTACGTGGTTACCCCACAACAGGCAATCTGCCTGAATGGACAGCTCGTCCTTACTCCGCTGGAACTGCTTGATTAGTTCTTGAATTTCAACAGGGATGCTGGCCCAGCTCTCCAGTAGTACACAGTTTTTTTACTCGGGACAGCAGAGGATCTTGGCTGGTCCAAATCCTAATCTGGCGGGCCGTGACAGATGATTTATCATTTTCAAACACTTCCATGACCATCAACAAATCTGCGGGCTGCGCCATTTCCACCCCTGTGGTGGGCAATGGTAGCCGACTGAGAACATCCACACAGTTCTCGGTGCCTGGCCTGTGGCGGATGGTATAGTTGTACGCAGAGAGCGCGAGTGCCCACCTTTGTATGCGGGCTGAGGCATTGATAGTTATCCCCTTATTTTCAGTGAGCAGGGATAGGAGGGGCTTGTGATCGGTTTCCAGATCAAATTTGAGGCCAAACAGGTACTGATGCATTTTCTTTACCCCGAACACACATGCTAATGCCTCTTTCTCAATCATGCTGTATCAGCCTTATAAAAGCTCCGAGAGGCATAGGCGACAGGTTGCAACTTCCCCTCAACGTTAACTTGTTGGTAATACACACCCGACTCCGTACGACGACGCATCACATGCTAGCACAAGTCTTTTACACGGGTTATACAATACAAGCAGCTTGTTGAGCATAAAATGTTTCTGGCTTTCTCAAAAGCAATCACTTGTTTTTTTTCCCAATACCCAGTTCTCAATTTTATGCAATAACACATGTAGGGGCTCTAAGAGGTTGCTTAACCCTGGTAGAAAGTTACCAAAATAGTTGAGGAGTCCCAGGAACGACTGCAGCTCCGTGACGTTCTGTGGCCTGGGTGCATTCCTGATAGCCTCTGTCTTGGCGTCTGTGGGCCGAATGCCATCCGCTGCGATCTTTCTCCCCAAAAACTCCACTTCTGTTGCCATGAAGATGCATATCCCTCTTCAGCCACAGCCCTATGCGATCCAGTCACTGGAGGACTTCCTCCAGCTTTTGTAGGTGCTCGACATTGTCACGACCCGTGACCAATATGTCGCCCTGAAAAACCACCGTGCGTGGTACCGACTTCAATAGGCTCTCTATGTTTCTCTGGAAGATCGCTGCAGCCAACCGAATTCCAAACGGGCATCTGTTGTAGATGAACAGTCGCTTGTGCGTGTTGATGCAGGTGAGGCCCTTCAAAGACTTCTCCAGCTCCTGCATCATTTAGGCCGAAGTCAGGTCGAGCTTGGTAAACGTCTTGCCTCCTGTCAGCATCGCAAATAGGTCGTCTGCCTTAGGTAGTGGGTATTGGTTCTGTAGCAAGAAACGATTAATAGTAACTTTATAATCGCAGCAAATCCTGACTGTGCCATCACTTTTGTGCACTGGAACAATCAGGCTGGCCCGCTCGCTGAATTCTACTGGGGAGATGATTCCCTCGCATTGCAGCCTATTCCAGCTCGATTTCCACTCTCTCCCTCATCATGTGAGGTACCACTTGCGCCTTGTGGTGAATGGGTCGTGCCTCTGGGACAAAGAGGATCCGCACCTTCGCCCCGGAAATGTTTCCAATGTCTGGCTCAAAAAGGGAAGGAAATTTGTTAAGAACCTGGGTACATGAGGCCTCATCGCCATGTGATAGCGTTTGGATGTCATCCCAGTTCCAGCGGATTTTGCCCAGCCAGCTCCTTCCACGCAGTGTGGTGCCATCACCCGGGACAATCCAGAATGGCAGTTCGTGCACCGTGTAGGTGACCTTGACCATGGCGCTGCCCAGGACAGTGATGAGCTCTTTGGTGTACGTTCTCAGTTTCATGTGAATGGGGCTCAGGGCTGGCCTGAGTGCCTTGTTGCACCACAGTCTCTCAAACATCTTTTTACTCATGATGGATTGGCTAGTACCAGTGTCCAGTTCCATGGCTATGGGTAAGCCATTCAATTTTACATTTAGCGTTATAGGTGGACATTTCGTCAAAAATGTGTGCACCCCATGTACTTCAGCATCTGCCTCCTCTCTCTGAGGCTCAAAATTGCTTTGATCCATTATGGACCGACCTTCCTCTGCCACATGGTGGTTAGCAGGTTTTGCAGAGCTTGCAGCTCGTCTGCAAGCTCGTTGGAGGTGCCCCATTGTTCCACAGCTCTTGCAAACATACCCTTTGAGGCGGCATGAATAGGCTGAATGGAAGCCTCCACAACACCAACAAGGTGTGAATTGCCTTGCATTCATCCTTTGTTGCGGACTCTGAGTCATCTGGGTCACCTGAGGCCTGCTGGCAGTTGCAGACTCGTGGTTTCTGCCCTGTACATTTCTGCTCTCAAACACAGCTCCAGTTAATTTATGAACATTGCTAGCACTTGTGTGCTGAGAGATTTGTTTGGTGTTATCTCTGGTGGACATAAACGCCTGTTCTATCGCAATGGCTTTACTGAGGGTCGGTGTCTCTACAGTCAAAAGTTTCCTAGGATGATCTCGTGGCCAATGCCCAGTACAAAAAAGTCTCTGAGCATCTGCTCCAGGTAGCCATCAAACTTACATTGTCCTGCAAGTCACCTTAGCTCGGCGACGTATCTCGCCACTTCCTGACCTTTAGATCTCTGGCATGTATAGAACCAATACCTCGCCATCAGCACGCTCTCCCTCGGGTTAAGATGCTCCCGAACCAGTGTACACAGCTCCTCATACAACTTATCTGTGGGTTTCACTGGAGCCAGAAGATTCTTCATGAGGCTGTAGGTTGATGCCCTGCAGACCGTGAGGAGGACTGCTCTCCTTTTTGCAGCACTTCCTTCTCCATCCAGCTTGTTGGCTACAAAGTACTGATCTAGCCGTTCGACCTAGGCTTCCCAGTCCTCACCCTCCGAGAACAGTTTGCTGCATCTTTGCGTTGGATTCGTATACTCGTCACCAGTTATTGTGTTCCTAACACAGATGAGACTGCACACAGGGAGGTTAAAGTAACAGTGACCTCAGTCTTTATTGAGGAACAGGCCTTGGGGGCCGGCTTATATACAGTGCTCCCAAGGGATGCTGGGATCCTTTGGGACTTCAGGGGATGCGCTCCCTGGTGGCGGAACATGGGAGTGCACCTTTATAGATACACAACATTTACAATTGTGGAAAGGTGTCATCAGACTCTTGTTCCAATGAATGAAACCCCAGATCACTGCAGGGCAGCGTGTCACAGAAGTTCAGCAATCTGTCCTGTAACAGATGGTTAGGAATGCTGAGCCACTGCCCCGAGAGAGTGATAATTGGCTCCATGGACCAAGAACCTGCTGTCCTCTCTCACGATGACAGCACGTATACTCCCACCCCTGCCACTACACTTTGCTATGCGCACTTAAACTACGAGCAGTGTATTCAGTGGCTCCGCTTCATCAAGGAGCTGGTCACAGAACTCTGCCACCTGTTGGTACCGGACCAGAAACCTCAGAGCAGGGCAACGACAGAGTTGCCAGTGGCCCTCAAGGTCACTGTGGCCCTGAATTTTTTTGCCATTGGATCTTTCCAGGCTGGAACAGGCGACATAACTAACATCTTCCAGTTCGCTCTCCATCGCTGCATCCGGGAGGTCGCAGAGGCGCTGTATTACAGGTGAAGGGACTTCATTGCCTTTTCTCTGAACAGACCACGTCCAGCACATCATGTTGGTGAATGCCCACTATCCTGGCAGCAGTCATGATGCCTTCATCTTGTGCCAGTGGTGTGCCAGCAATCTTCCAGCTGTCATGTCGATCCCAAGGTGGCTGCTCAGAGACAAGGGCTATCCGCATTACACCTAGCTGATGACTCCCCTCCGTAACCCCATCACTCGTGGCTAGCAGTCATATAATGACAGCCATGCTGCCACGAGAAATGTTATCTAGCAAAACCATCGGGGTGCTAAAGCAACAGGTCTGCTGCCTTGTCCACTCAGGAGGAGTCCTCCAGTACTCACCGGAGCAGGTGTCCCATTTCGTGGTGGCCTGCTGCATCCTCTAGCACATGGTCATCATGAGGGTGCAACCTTTGCTCCCACAGGTTCTGTGACCACCTCAGGAGAAGGAAGAAGAAGAGGAGTAAGGGAGGAGATAGGCAGCACTTCCCCACTCCAGGTGAGCTATCTCTGAGCGCTTCATCAGACTCTTGTTCCAATGAATGAAACCCCAGATCACTGTTGCTCAGCACTTCCCCACCTTATCATCCCTCTGTCATGGAACATTACAGCGTCCTTTTGGGCACAAAACTGAAATGAAAGTCACCACAAAACAAACATTCCAAACATAATTAATATATGATTATTTTGAACCTTACATAACAAAGTCAATAAATCACCCTCATGCATTCCGTTAGTGTCTGTGTTTCATGTTCCTTTGCCTACGCTAATGCTCTTACACAGTGTTACCCCAATGGCTGCAACATTCCTGGTGGTACATAAGAACATAAGAACATATATAAAACGGAAAAGAGTGACTAAAGTAAATGTTGGTCCCTTAGAAGATGAGAAGGGAAATTTAATAATGGGAAATGTGGAAATGGCTGAGACCTTAAACAATTATTTTGCTTCGGTCTTCACAGTGGAAGATACAAAAACCATGCCAAAAATTGTTGGTCACAGGAATGTGGGAAGGGAGGACCTCGAGACAATCACTATCACTAGCGGGGTAGTGCTGGACAGGCTAATGGGACTCAAGGTAGACAAGTCCCCTGGTCCTGATGAAATGCATCCCAGGGTATTAAAAGAGATGGCGGAAGTTATAGCAGATGCATTAGTTATAATCTACCAAAATTCTCTGGACTCTGGGGAGGTACCAGCAGATTGGAAAGCAGCTAATGTAACGCCTCTGTTTAAAAAAGGGGGCAGATAAAAGGCAGGTAACTATAGGCCGGTTAGTTTAACATCTGTAGTGGGGAAAATGCTTGAAGCTATCATTAAGGAAGAAATAGCGGGACATCTAGATAGCAATAGTGCAATCAAGCAGACGCAACATGAATTCATGAAGGGGATATCATGTTTAACTAATTTACTGGAATTCTTTGAGGATATAACGAGCATGGTGGATAGAGGTATACTGATGGATGTGGTGTATTTGGATTTCCAAAAGGCATTCGATAAAGTGCCACACAAAAGGTTACTGTAGAAGATAAAGGTACGCGGAGTCAGAGGAAATGTATTAGCATGGATCGAGAATTGGCTGGCTAACAGAAAGCAGAGAGTCGGGATAAATAGGTCCTTTTCGGGTTGGAAATCGGTGGTTAGTGGAGTGCCACAGGGATCGGTGCTGGGACCATAACTGTTTACAATATACATAGATGACCTGGAAGAGGGGACGGAGTGTAGTGTAACAAAATTTGCAGATGACACAAAGATTAGTTGGAAAGCGGGTTGTGTAGAGGACACAGAGAGGCTGCAAAGAGATTTAGATAGGTTAAGCGAATGGGCTAAGGTTTAGCAGATGGAATACAATGTCGGAAAATGTGAGGTCATCCACCTTGGAAAAAAAAACAGTAAAAGGGAATATTATTTGAATGGGGAGAAATTACAACATGCTGCGGTGCAGAGGGATCTGGGGGTCCTTGTGCATGAAACTCTTTTTGGAGTTTATCTGCAAAAACAAAAGACATTAAACCGTGCCACCCTACCTGGGTGACACACCAGACATTTACAAGGCCCTTTTTTTTTCCTTTTTTTTTTGTGTTTTTCTTTTTTTTTGGTTTTTTTTGGGCACTAAAATCACAATTTTTCCCCAGTGCCCCCTATAAAAGGGAAGCGGGACACTAAAAGCACCGGCAATTAAAACAAATTAAACTTTAAAACGTAAAATCAAATTAAAATTTGGTTGCCGGGCGTGATGATGCACTCCAGTCCCTCCGGTGCCCACCTCTCGCGGAAGGCCGCGAGCGTACCGGTGGACACCGCGTGCTCCATCTCCAAGGACACCCTGGACCGGATGTAAGAGCGGAAGAGAGGGAGGCAGTCAGGTTGAACGATCCTTGTGCATGAATCCCCAAAAAAAGTGAGTTTGCAGGTGCAGCAGGTAATCAGGAAGGCAAATGGAATGTTGTCCTTCATTGCAAGAGGGATGGAGTACAAAAGCAGGGAGGGCCTGCTGCAACTGTATAGGGTATTGGTGAGGCCGCACCTGGAGTACTGCGTGCAGTTTTGGTCACCTTACTTAAGGAAGGATATACGAGCCTTGGAGTGGGTACAGAGACAATTCACTAGGCTGATTCCGGAGATGAGGGGGTTACCTTATGATGATAGATTGAGTAGACTGGGTCTTTACTCATTGGAGTTCAGAAGGATGAGGGGTGATCTTATAGAAACATTTAAAATAATGAAAGGGATAGACAAGATAGAGGCAGAGAGGTTGTTTCCACTGGTCGGGGAGACTAGAACTAGGGGGCACAGCCTCAAAATACTGGGGAGCCAATTTAAAACGGAGTTAAGAAGGAATTTCTTCTCCCAGATCTGTGAATCTGTGGAATTCTCTGCCCAAGGAAGCAGTTGAGGCTAGCTCATTGAATGTATTCAAATCACAGATAGATAGATTTTTAACCAATAAGGGAATTAAGGGTTATGGGGAGCGGGCGGGTAAGTGGAGCTGAGTCCACGGCCAGATCAGCCATGATCTTGTTGAATGGCAGAGCAGGCGCAAGGGGCTAGGTGGCCTACTCCTGTTCCAAATTCTTATGTTCTTATATTCTTATATTCTCAATCCAAGCACATCCTCTGCCACAGTAGAAAGTCTACGGGCAATTTTCGCCACCCATGTTCTACCGGACATCTTCGTCAGTGACAATGGACCGTGCTTTACAAGCATTGATTGGCAGGACTTCATGGCAGGAAATGGTATCAACCGTTCAAGCTGGCCTCAAACGGCCAGGCGGAACGAGCAGTGCAGATAATCAAACAGGGGATGCTCAGAATCCAAGGGGGTTCCCTTCAAAGCCGCTTATCACGCCTCCCGTTGGCCAATAGATCCTGACCACACTCGCTCACAGGGATTCCAACCGCAGAGCTGCTAATGAAAAGGACGCTCAAAACCAGGTTATCACTTATACACCCTACCATGAAAGAAATTATTGAGAGCAGGTACCGGTCACAATATGACTACCATGACGGGAATGCGAGGGCGCGATTTATTGATGTCAATGACCCTGTCTTTGTCCTCAACTATGCTGCAGGGCCCAAATGGCTCGCAGTCACTGTGATTGCTAAAGAGGGGAATCGTATTCTGGTAGTTAAACTTACCAATGGACAAATCTGCCGCAAACACGTGGATCAAACAAAAAGGAGGTTCAGCAACCCCATAGAAGAAGCAGAGGAAGAACATGATGTAGCGTTAACTCCACCACAGGTGACCGAACATAGGAACCAAAGGGAGGAGAGCCCAGTCACTGTGGGCAGTCCGGACAGGCCTGAGGCACCGCAAACAGCAGAGACTCAGGCCAGCGCCCAACAACCGGAGCCCTAACTCAGGCGCTCTACAAGGGAGCGTAAACCACCAGAGAGACTTAACCTGTGATCCCCATAAGACTTTGGGGGGGAGGTGATGTCATGTATTCAACTGTCATTGTAACCCATGTATAAACTGACCTAAGTTGCACACCGTGAGAACACTGACCACTAGGTGGTAAACTTGTAGGAGACACTCCTAACCTGGACTTTCAGGTATAAAAGGGGAAGCTCCACCCACCTTCTTCACTTCAGTGCTGGCTAATAAAGGTTACTGGTCACAGAGTGACCTTCTCTCAAGTATGGGCCTCGTGTGCATTTGTACTGTATAGTAAGGAAATATTAGTTACATCATAAATAAGAACATAAGAAATAGGCCATTTGGCCCCTCGAGCCTGCTCTGCCATTCAATAAGATCATGGCTGATCTGATCATGGACTCAGCTCCACTTCCCTGCCCGCTCCCAATAACCCTTATCGCTCAGAAATCTGTCTATCTCCGACTTAAATATATTCAATGACCCAGCCTCCACAGCGCTCTGGGGCAGAGAATTTCATAGATTTACAACCCTCTGAGAGAAGAAATTTCTCCTCATCTCAGTTTCAAATGGGCGGCCCCTTATTCTAAGACTGTGTCCCCTAGTTTTAGTTTCCCCGATGAGTGGAAATATCCTCTCTGCATACACCTTGTCAAGCCCCCTTATTATCTTATATGTTTCAATAAGATCACCTCTCATTCTTCTGAACTCCAATGTGTATCGACCCAACCTACTCAACCTATCCTCATAAGTTAACTCCCTCATCTCCGGAATCAACTTAGTGAACCTTCTCTGAACAGCCTCCAATGCAAGTATATCCTTTCTTAAATGCGGAGACCAAAACTGTATGCAGTACTCCAGGTGTGGCCTCACCAATCCAGTTGTAGCAGGACTTCTCTGCTTTTGTACTGTATTCCCCTTGCAATAAAGACCAACATTCCATTTGCCTTCCTGATTACTTGCTGTACCTCATACCAACTTTTCTGATAATCATCTGATAATTATCATATATTATAGAGTATAACAAATTCTCGGCTTATGATGAGGATTCTTCTAATCACCGCTTATGGTGCTCGACATAATTGCAGTGGTTGTGACTGAAGCTGTGGCTAGCACTAGCGTTGAAACCATTGAAGATGACGGTATGCTCATAACTAATCCTCCTTCTCACATCCCACTTCCTCTCATCCCACAATCTCTTCTGACTTACAAGCTGCAGATGCTGTAAGGATGCACCTCTTATTCCCCACCACCCCGCCAATCCCCCTCACCACAAACATACTCTTGTGCCTTTCTCATTTCAGAGACCCACTGAAGACAGGCTCTAAGGGAATGCATATGAGTGATTATTTGACTTTTGGATGAAATATTCTAATGATTTCATTCATAAAATTGGTTTGGAATGTTTGTTCTGTGGTGGCTTTCATTGTAGCATCATGGCCAAGAGGACACTGTAAGGTGTGGGACTATTGTTGAATGTCGAATGTTAACCAGTACTGCAGTCGGATGAGTCGATCACAATCAGCGCGGCTAGAAAAGGCTGTCTGTGTTGCTTCTGAGCTTCTGCTTCCTCCTCTTCTGCTTCCTCCTCCTCCTCTTCCTTTTCCTCCTTTTCCTTTTCCTCCTCCTCAGCTGGTCGCTTTATGTCTGTTGGAAAAGGCTTTGCCCTCATGATGGCGAGGTTTTGGAGTGTGCAGCAAACCACGATGAATTTTGAGATGCGCTCTGCTGAGTACGGCAGGGCTGCTCTACCAGATTCCATGTGACAGCCTGGATTTCATTACATGCATACTGCACACATATAGTTAGGTTGTGCAGCGGAGTCATCAATCGGGTGGTCAACAGATAGCCTTTGTCGCTCAGTAGCCAGCCTTTCATTTGTTGTTAGGTCAAATACTGATGGTACTACGGACTGCCACAGAATGACGGCAGCATGACTGCCGAGCATTG
The DNA here is from genome assembly GCF_044704955.1 of Pristiophorus japonicus. Classification (NCBI taxonomy): domain Eukaryota; kingdom Metazoa; phylum Chordata; class Chondrichthyes; family Pristiophoridae; genus Pristiophorus; species Pristiophorus japonicus. The sequence goes on along the minus strand of NC_091977.1, from coordinate 461,571,600 downwards.
ACTTGCATGTTGCACTGAGTATGGCCACACACCAGATGGACATTGCAGGAGTGGAATCTAATGCAGTTGTGGTACATCCCCGAATTGTGATGCAGCGCTCACAAAGCAATGTTTGTGGAGTCAGTGACACCTGGCACCATGGGGAAGCCTGCTATCGTGGTGAAGTCACGTGCTCCCTCCACCTGTTTCTCTCTGGCTCTCTTTGTCCTTCTAGGTGGTAGAGGTCATGGGTTTGGGAGGTGCTGTTGAAAAAGTCTTGGCGAGTTGCTGTAGGGCATGTTGTTGGTACACGCTGCAGCCACGATGTGTCGATGGTGGAGGGAGTGAATGCTTAAGGTGGTGGATGGGGTGCCAGTCAAGAGGGCTGCTTTGTTCTGGATGGTGACAAGCTTCTTGAGTTTTGTTGGAACTGCACTCATCCAGGCAAGTGGACAGTATTCCATCACACTCCTGACTTGTGCCTTGTAGATCATGGAAAGACTTTGGGGAGTCAAGAGGTGAGTCACTCACCAGAGAATACCCAGCCTCTGACTCGTTCCTGGAGCCACAGTATTTATGTGGCTGGTCCAGTTAAGTTTCTGGTCAATGGTCACTTCTTGAATGCTGATGGTGAGGGATTTGGTGATGATAATGACATTGAATGTCAAGTGGGGGTGATTAGATTCTCTTGTTGGAGATGGTGATTGCCTTGCACTTTTGTGATGGGAATGTTAATTGACACTTATCAGCCCAAGCCTAAATGTTGTCCAGGTTTGCTGCATGTGGGCATGAACTGTTTCATTATCTGAGGAGTTTCGAATGGAACTGAACACTGCAATCATCAGCGAACATCCCCACTTCTGACATTATGATGGAGGGAAGGTCATTGAAGAAGCAGCTGAAGACGGTTGCGCCTTGGACACTGTCCTGAGGAACTCCTACAATGTAGTCCTTGGGCAGAGATGAATGGCTTCCAACAAGCACAACCATGTGCAACCAAGAGCAGGGAGGTTATGCTTAAACTGTATAATAGTCTGGTTAGGCCACAGCTGGAATACTGCATGCAGTTCAGGTCGCAGTATTATAGGAAGGACGTGATTGCACTGGAGAGGGTGCAGAGGAGATTTAGGATAATGCTGCCTGGAATGGCGACTCTTAACTATGAGGATGGATTGGATAGGCTTGGTTTGTTCTCATTGATACCGAGGAGGCTGAGAAGAGACCTCATTGAGGTGTATAACATTTTGAGGGGCCTGGATATAGTGGATAGCAAGGTCCTATTTCTCATGGTGGAGAGGCCAATTATGAAGGGGCATAGTTTTCAAGTGGTTGGTGGAAGGTTTAGAGGTGATTTGAGAAGAAGCTTCTTCACGCAGAGGGTTGTGGGGATCTGGAACGCACTGCCTGGAAGGGTGGTAGAGGCAGAAACCCTCACCACATTTAAAAGGTGCTTGGATGGGCACTTGAAGTGCTGTAACTTGCAGGGTTACGGATCTAGAGCTGGTAAATGGGATTAGACTGGATAATCTCTTGTTGGCTGGTGCAGATACGATGGTAAGTACTTCAGGGAATCGAATACGGCCACGGTAATCTCCTGGACTAGTTTCAATCGCCTGGATGGGTCGGAGAGGAATTTTCCCAGATTTCTTCCCCAAATGGCCTGGGTTTTTCTCTGTTTTTTTGCCTCTCCCAAGAGATCGCATGGCTCCAGTTGGGGTGGAGTGTAAAATCTTGTGATGCATGGGGTATCACAGTTGTGTGGGGCAGACTGGTTGGGCCGGATGCTCTTTACCTTTCCGCCATTATTCATTGTTCATAGGTTTATATGTAACCTTTAGGGCTGCTGACCGAGGGCTGCATGGTTCTTTGTCGGCCGGCACAGACACGATGGGCCGAAATGGTCTCCTTCTGCGCTGCAGATTTCTATGTTCTATGTTCCCTTCTGCTGGGTATGACCCAAGCCGGTGAAGAATTTTCTCCCTGATTCCCACTGACTACAATTTTACTAGGGCTCCTTGATGCCACACTCGGTCAAATGCTGCCTTGATGTCAAGGGCAGTCACTCTCACCTCAACTCTAGAATTCAGCTCTTTGTCCATGTTTGGACCAAGGCTGCAATGAAGTCTGGAGCCGAGTGGTCATGGCAGAACCCAGACTGAGCATTGGTAAGCAGGTTATTGTTGAATAAGTCCCGCTTAATACCACTGTCAATGACAACTTCCCTCACTTTGCTGATGATTGAGAGTAGACTGATGATGCGGTAATTGGCTGGATTAGATTTGTCCTGTTTTTATGTGGACAGGACATACCTGGGCAGTTTTCCTTTCCACATTGTCGGCTAGATGCCAGTGTTGCAGCTGTACTGGAACAATTTGGATAGACGCACAGCTAGTTCTGGAGCATGTCTTCAGCACGATAGTCGGGATGTTATAGGGGCCTTTGCTATATCCAGTGCGCTCAACCGTTTCTTGATATCACGTGGAGTGAATTGAATTGGCTGAAGACTGGCTTCTATGATGGTGGGGACCTCCGAAGGAGGCTGAGATGGATTATTCACTCAGCACTTCTGGCTGAAGATAGCTGGAAACGCTTCTGCCTTGTCTATTGCAGTCACATGCTGGGCTCTGCCATCATTGAGGATGGGGATCTTCATGGAGAACTGCAGAGCTTTGATCTGATCTATTGGTTGTGGGATCGCTTAGCTCTTTCTATAGCAAGCTGGTTCCACTGTTGAGCATGCATGTAGTCCTCTGTTGCAGTTTCACTAGGTTTGCAACTCCTTTTTAGGTATGCCTGGTGCTGCTCCTGGCATGCTCGTCATTTACACTTCTAATTGAACCAGGGCTGGTCCCCTGACTTGATGGTAATAGTAGAGTGAGGGATTTGCCGGGCCATGTGGTTACAGATTGTGGTGGAATATAATTCTGCTGTTGTTGATGGCCCACAGCTCCTCACTGATGCCCAGTTTTGAGCTGCTAGTTCTGTTCTGAATCTATCCCATTTAGCACGGTAGTAGTGTCACACAACATGATGGAGGATTTCCTAAGTGTGAAGATGGGACTTCGTCTCCACAAGGACTGTGCAGTGGTCACTGCTATCAATACTGTCATGGACAGATATGTCTGCAATGGGTAGATTGGTGAGGATGAGTTCAAGTAGGTTTTTCCCTCTTGTTGATTCTCTCACCACCTTCCGCAGTCCCAATCTGGCAGCTATATAATTCAGGAGTCAGCCAGCTCGGTCAGTAATGGTGCTACCGAGCCACTTTTAGTGATGGACATTGAAGTCCCCCACCCAAAGTACATTCTGTGCCCTTGCTAGTCTGTGTTTCTTCCAAGTGGTGTTCAACATGGAGGAATATTGATTCATCAGCTGAGGGAGGGCGATATGTGATAATCAGCAGGAGGTTTCCTTGCCCATGCTTGACCTGATTCAATGCCACTTCTTCCCGACTGTATACCACTATGCCGCCACCTCCGTTGGTTCTGTCCTGCCGGTGGGACAGGACATACCCAGGGATGGTGATGGAGGGTGGGACATTGGCTGAAATGTGAGTCTGTGGGATAGCTTTCCCAATTTTGGCACAAATTCCCAGATGTTAGTGAGGAGGACTTTGCAGTGTCGACTGGGCTGGGTATATCTTTGCTATGTCCAAATTTGGTGCCTAGTTCGATGCCAGGTGATCTGTCCAGTTTTATTCTTATTGTTTTTCCTGGCGTTTGAGTGGCTTGCTGGACCATTTCAGAGGCAAACACATTGTGTGGGTCTGGCATCACATATAGGGCAGACGGGTTAGTGAACCAAATGAGTTCTTATGACAATCTGATAGTTTTATGGTCACTGTTACTGATACTAACTTTTTATTCCAGATTTATTTAATAGAATTTAAGTTTCACAGCTACCGTTGTGGGATTTGAAGTAATGTCTCTGGATCGTTGGGTGGCTATGGCGTCCTGCTGAGAATCCTTCTCCCCCTCCTCCGCCTGCCTCTTCTTGCAGCTGGTCCTGCTCTGTGTCACCTCTGCTCATTCTCCCTATTATGCTGCAAGCTAAGGGGGTATAAACTACTATACTAATGCAACTGTTCTGAGCAGAACCCATGCAAGTCAATGGGCATGTGCCACACCACTCCTTGTAGACTTTAGGCAGATTTAAAGAAGTCTGGAAAGCAACAAATACATCTACAAACTCAGCAACAGCTAGTAGAAATCAATCAACAACTAACCTGTATGTAGGTGATGATCCCTTTAAATTGTGCTGATGGAGGGTCCTTCCTGCCGCTGAATGCATGTTCAGCTGTGCAAGGTTAATAGAGGGCATTAGCTCCAGTGCTGAGGTTGAAAATGGCAGCACTGGCATCAAATCAGTGTTGCACTCTGATTGACATCACAATAGAATTATCGAATCATAGAAATTTACGGCACAGAAGGAGGCCATTCAACCCATGGTGTCTGTGCCAGCCGAAAAAGAGCTATCCAGCCTAATCCCACTTTCCAGCTCTTGGTCCATAGCCCTGTAGGTTATGGCACTTCAAGTGTCTAGCAAGTACTTTTAAAATCTGATGAGGGTTTCTGCCTCTACCATCCTTTCAGGCAGTGAATTCCAAACCTCCACTGCCCTCTGGGTGAAAAACTTTCTCCTCAACTCCCCTCTAAACCTTCTACCAATTAATTTAAATCCACGCCCCCTGGTTATTGACCTTTCTGCTAAGGGAAATAAGTCTGTCCTATCTACTCTATCTAAGCCCCTCATAATTTTATACACGATCTGCATACTTATGACGCAAGCCTCCAGTGCTGACATGCCCACACCAGTAGTGTGCGCCATTTTTGAGCCAATTCAGCGTAAAACTTCTGTGCAAAAGCTGAAATTGCCCCTTTCTATGAGAGCCGGGTCAGGAAGGACTTACCGCCTAGTCGGGGTGGAGTCCACGACATTTAATAAATTGCCCTCCATGCTTTTGCCTGTAGTGATCGTCACCGCATTGCCTGTGTAGCTGCCCCACAATGGCTTGTCTTTTCATCCCCAAAACTATCACCTCTGGTCTCCCCCAAGGATTCATTCTCGGGCCCCTTCTCTTCTTGATGACATCTGTGGTCATCCCCCTGCAAAACAGATACACTGCTTTGAGTACTGTTGGGGAGGATGACTCATCAGGGGAGGGCAGCAGCAGCCAAGTTCATGGCACCGTAGGTGGCTCTGCTGCAAAGGAGGGCAGGAAAAAGAGTGGGAGCGCGATAGTGATAGGGGATTCGATGGTGAGGGGAATAGATAGGCGTTTCTGCGGACGCAACCGAGACTCCAGGATGGTATGTTGCCTCCCTGGTGCAAGGGTCAAGGATGTCTCGGAGCGGGTGCAGGACATTCTGAAATGGGAGGGAGAACAGCCAGTTGTCGTGGTGCACATTGGTACCAACGACATAGGTAAAAAAAGGGATGAGGTCCTACGAAAAGAATTTAAGGAGCTAGGAGCTAAATTAAAAAGTAGGACCTCAAAAGTAGTAATCTCGGGATTGCTACCAGTGCCATGTGCTAGTCAGAGTAGGAATCGCAGGATAGCGCAGATGAATACATGGCTTGAGCAGTGGTGCAGCAGGGAGGGATTCAAATTCTTGGGGCATTGGAACCGGTTCTGGGGGAGGTGGGACCAGTACAAACCGGACGGTCTGCACCTGGGCAGGTCCGGAACCAATGTCCTAGGGGGAGTGTTTGCTAGTGCTGTTGGGGAAGAGTTAAACTAATATTGCAGGGGGATGGGAACCTATACAGGGAGACAGAGGGAGACAAAAAGGAGGCAAAAGCAAAAGACAGAAAGGAGATGAGGAAAAGTGGAGGGCAGAGAAACCCAAGGCAAAAAACAAAAAGGGCCACTGTACAGCAAAATTCTAAAAGGACAAAGGGTGTTAAAAAAGCAAGCCTGAAGGCTTTGTGTCTTAATGCAAGGAGTATCCGCAATAAGGTGGATGAATTAATTGTGCAAATAGATGTTAACAAATATGATGTGATTGGGATTACGGAGACGTGGCTCCAGGATGATCAGGGCTGGGAACTCAACATCCAGGGGTATTCAACATTCAGGAAGGATAGAATAAAAGGAAAAGGAGGTGGGGTAGCATTGCTGGTTAAAGAGGAGATTAATGCAATAGTTAGGAAAGACATTAGCTTGGATGATGTGGAATCTATATGGGTAGAGCTGCAGAACACTAAAGGGCAAAAATTGTTAGTGGGAGTTGTGTACAGACCTCCAAACAGTAGTAGTGATGTTGGGGAGGGCATCAAACAGGAAATTAGGAGTGCATGCAATAAAGGTGCAGCAGTTATAATGGGTGACTTTAATATGCACATAGATTGGGCTAGCCAAACTGGAAGCAATACGGTGGAGGAGGATTTCCTGGAATGCATAAGGGATGGTTTTCTAGACCAATATGTCGAGGAACCAACTAGGGGGGAGGCCATCTTAGACTGGGTGTTGTGTAATGAGAGAGGATTAATTAGCAATCTCATTGTGCGAGGCCCCTTGGGGAAGAGTGACCATAATATGGTGGAATTCTGCATTAGGATGGAGAATGAAACAGTTAATTCAGAGACCATGGTCCAGAACTTAAAGAAGGGTAACTTTGAAGGTATGAGGCATGAATTGGCTAAGATAGATTGGCTAATGATACTTAAGGGGTTGACTGTGGATGGGCAATGGCAGACATTTAGAGAACGCATGGATGAATTACAACAATTGTACATTCCTGTCTGGCGTAAAAATAAAAAAGGGAAGGTGGCTCAACCGTGGCTATCTAGGGAAATCAGGGATAGTATTAAAGCCAAGGAAGTGGCATACAAATTGGCCAGAAATAGCAGCGAACCTGGGGACTGGGAGAAATTTAGAACTCAGCAGAGGAGGACAAAGGGTTTGATTAGGGTAGGGAAAATGGAGTACGAGAAGAAGCTTGCAGGGAACATTAAGGCGGATTGCAAAAGTTTCTATAGGTATGTAAAGAGAAAGAGGTTAGTAAAGACAAACGTAGGTCCCCTGCAGTCAGAATCAGGGGAAGTCATAACGGGGAACAAAGAAATGGCAGACCAATTGAACAAGTACTTTGGTTCAGTATTCACTAAGGAGGACACAAACAACCTTCCGGATATAAAAGTGGTCAGAGGGTCTATTAAGGAGGAGGAACTGAGGGAAATCTTTATTAGTCGGGAAATTGTGTTGGGGAAATTGATGGGATTGAAGGCCGATAAATCCCCAGGGCCTGATGGACTGCATCCCAGAGTACATAAGGAGGTGGCCTTGGAAATAGCGGATGCATTGACAGTCATTTTCCAACATTCCATTGACTCTGGATCAGTTCCTATCGAGTGGAGGGTAGCCAATGTAACCCCACTTTTTAAAAAAGGAGGGAGAGAGAAAGCAGGGAATTATAGACCGGTCAGCCTGACCTCAGTAGTGGGTAAAATGATGGAATCAATTATTAAGGATGTCATAGCAGCGCATTTGGAAAATGGTGACATGATAGGTCCAAGTCAGCATGGATTTGTAAAAGGGAGATCATGCTTGACAAATCTTCTGGAATTTTTTGAGGATGTTTCCAATAAAGTGGACAAAGGAGTACCAGTTGATGTGGTATATTTGGACTTTCAGAAGGCTTTCGACAAGGTCCCACACAGGAGATTAATGTGCAAAGTTAAAGCACATGGGATTGGGGGTAGTGTGCTGACGTGGATTGAGAACTGGTTGTCAGACAGGAAGCAAAGAGTAGGAGTAAATGGGTACTTTTCGGAATGGCAGGCAGTGACTAGTGGGGTACCGCAGGGTTCTGTGCTGGGACCCCAGCTGTTTACATTGTACATTAATGATTTAGACGAGGGGATTAAAAGTAATATCTCCAAATTTGCGGATGACACTAAGTTGGGTGGCAGTGTGAGCTGCGAGGAGGATGCTATGAGGCTACAGAGTGACTTGGATAGGTTAGGTGAGTGGGCAAATGCGTGGCAGATGAAGTATAATGTGGATAAATGTGAGGTTATCCACTTTGGTGGTAAAAACAGAGAGACAGACTATTATCTGAATGGTGACAGATTAGGAAAAGGGAAGGTGCAACGAGACCTGGGTGTCATGGTACATCAGTCATTGAAGGTTGGCATGCAGGTACAGCAGGCGGTTAAGAAAGCAAATGGCATGTTAGCCTTCATAGCGAGGGGATTTGAGTACAGGGGCAGGGAGGTGTTGCTACAGTTGTACAGGGCCTTGGTGAGGCCACACCTGGAGTATTGTGTACAGTTTTGGTCTCCTAACTTGAGGAAGGACATACTTGCTGTTGAGGGAGTGCAGCGAAGATTCACCAGACTGATTCCCGGGATGGTGGGACTGACCTATCAAGAAAGACTGAATCAACTGGGCTTGTATTCACTGGAGTTCAGAAGAGTGAGAGGGGACCTCATAGAAACGTTTAAAATTCTGACGGGTTTGGACAGGTTGGATGCAGGAAGAATGTTCCCAATGTTGGGGAAGTCCAGAACCAGGGGTCACAGTCTAAGGATAAGGGGTAAGCCATTTAGGACCGAGATAAGGAGAAACTTCTTCACCCAGAGAGTGGTGAACCTGTGGAATTCTCTACCACAGGAAGTAGTTGAGGCCAATTCACTAAATATATTCAAAAGGGAGTTAGATGAAGTCCTTACTACTCGGGGGATCAAGGGGTATGGCGTGAAAGCAGGAAGTGGGTACTGAAGTTTCATGTTCAGCCATGAACTCGTTGAATGGCGGTGCAGGCTAGAAGGGCTGAATGGCCTGCTCCTGCACCTATTTTCTATGTTTCTATGTTTCTATCATCTGCAGACAGGAGTGTAGATTTTCAACCTGCCATGTGGGCATAAAATTGCCATTGCAGAACAGCTCATCAAGCTCATTATAGAAACCATTCAATTTTCATTTAATGCAAATTGGGCAGTTCCTATAAGCGTGGCCCCATATCAAAAAGATTATCTACATCTACCTGTTATCTGCCACTGAAAACCTCATTTGTGTCTTTCTTGCCTTCAGGCTTAATGAATCCAATGCTGTCCTGGCTGACCCAATCTCCATCCTTTGTAAACAAATCTCATCAAAAACTGTGCTGCCAGTGTTCTATCCCACACCAGGTCACGCTCACTCCCTAGCCTCACTTACCTACTTGGCTCCTGATCTGCCAATGGCTCAAATTAAAAATTCTCATCCTTCTGTTTAAATCTCTCCATGGCCCAATCTTTCCCTAACTCTGTAATCCCTTCCAGAACTCCCGCCCTCCCCACCCATCCTACTCTCCCGAGAGGCAGCCACGGCTCTTACAGGAGTCCTCTGACTCCTATGTCTTGTGCATCCCCCTTCCCTTCACTCCACCATTAGCGGCTTTGCTTTTAGCTGCCACACTCTTAAATTTCCTGTTTCAATCTCTTTCCTCCTGAAAATCTATTTTTTTTTGGCCAAGCTTTTGATCACCCCTTTTAATATCTCATTCTTTGCCCAGTATCTATCCTCTCCTTGCGGCTCTGTGAAGCACCTTGAGACAGTTTCATATGTTGAAGGTACTATAAGTTGTTTTGTTTAGTAAGATGCAAGCATTGATACCACTGACAATTCCCTTTCTATTGTATCCTGATTGACAGGTAGAGCAAAAATGATGGCAAATATATAATTTAAACTTCAAACAAAAGGGAAGAAAATGTACACATTGTCAGAACAAACCAAAGTCAGTATCATTAACAGTTTTTGAATAATTACAATGACCCTAATTTTTTAAAACATTTCACGTAAACATACATTTTTTTAAGTAGAAGACAAGAGAGAGGTGCCACAATGCACATTTTCACTACTTACCTTTACTGTACACTGTGTGGGTTAATTGCGACATTAAAATAACCAGGCAGAACTAAAAATATTGCACAGGAGACAATAAATTCACGTGTGTCCCTGTTGAGGAGTGCTGTGTGGTGAATCGGCATGATCTTGAGATTGCAGTAAGAGGGCATTCAAATTGAAGATGATTATTACACAACATTTGTAAGGCATTAGAGGCACAGACCTTTGCCACGTGCCTATTTCTTACTCTAATACAAAGAGACAGCCATAATTGTCATCATTTTCACAGGAGTAACAGGAATTTTCTTTCACTCACATCTTCTCTAAGATCTATGTCTAATAGAAAAATACAGATCATCGAAAACATTTCTCACCAACCCTGAAAAGTTGGCAAACCACAGGTTGGGCAACTGGGATGATATTTGAAAAATCCCTAATGATTCCCATTGTGCAATGATATTAATTATTTGCTTACAAACCACTTCCTGACCTATCACTGGCTTGGGAATTGCATACCCTCTTGCATATTAATACAAATTGGTACACTGCTCTAAAAAGACTAACTTCAGATGCACATAGAAACATAGAAATATAGAAACATAGAAAATAGGTGCAGGAGTAGGACATTCGGCCTTTCGAACCTGCACCATCATTCAATGAGTTCATGGCTGATCATTCACCTCAGGACCCCTTTCCGGCTTTCTCTCCATACCCCTTGATCCCTTTAGCAGTAAGGGCCATATCCAACTCCCTCTTGAATATATCCAATGAACTGGCATCAACAATTCTCTGCGGTAGAGACTTCCACAGGTTGCCAACTCTCTGAGTGAAGAAGTTTCTCCTCATCTCAGTCCTAAATGGCTTACCCCTTATCCTTAGACTGTGACCCCTGGTTCTGGACTCCCCCAACATCGGGAACATTCTTTCTGCATCTAACCTGTCCAGTCCCGTCAGAATTTTGTATGTTTCTATGAGATCCCCTCTCATTCTTCTAAACTCCAGTGAATACAGGCCCAGTTGATCTAGTCTCTCTTCCTATGTCAGTCCTGCCATCCCGGGAATGAGTCTGGTGAACCTTCGCTGCACTCCCTCAACAGCAAGAATGTCCTTCCTCAGATTAGGAGACCAAAACTGAACACAATATTCCAGGTGAGGCCTCACCAAGGGCCTGTACAACTGCAGGTAGACCTCCCTGCTCCTATACTCAAATCCCCTAGCTATGAAGGCCAACATGCCATTTCCATTCTTCACCTCCTGCTGCACCTGCATGCCAACTTTCAATGACTGATGTGCCATGACACCCAGGTCTCGTTGCACCTCCCCTTTTCCTCATCTGCCGCCATTCAGATAATATTCTGCCTTGGTGTTTTTGCCACCAAAGTGGATAATCTCAGTTGTCCACATTATACTGCATCTGCCATGCACTTGCCCACTCACCTAACTTGTCCAGGTCACCCTGCAGCCTCTTAGTATCCTCTTCAAAGCTCACACCGCCACCCAGTTTAGTGTCATCTGCAAACTTGGAGATATTACATTCAATTCCTTCATCTAAATCATTGATGTATATTGTAAATAGCTGGGGTCCCAGCACTGAGCCCTGCGGCACCCCACTAGTCACTGCCTGCCATTCTGAAAAGGACTCATTTATCCTGACTCTCTGCTTCCTGTCTGCCAAACAGTTCTCTATCTACGTCAATACATTACCCCCAATAACATGTGCTTTGATTTTGCACATCAATCTTTTGTGTGGGACCTTGTCAAAAGCCTTTTGAAAGTCCAAATACACCACATCCACTGGTTCTCCCTTGTCCACTCTGCTAGTTACATCCTCAAAAAATTCCAAAAGATTTGTTAAGCATGATTTCCCTTTTATAAATCCATGCTGACTTGGACCGATCCTGTCACTGCTTTCCAAATGCGCTGCTTTTCATCTTTAATAATTGATTCTAACATTTCCCCCACTACTGATTTCAGGCTAACCGATCTATAATTTCCCGTTTTCTCTCTCCCTCCTTTTTTAAAAAGTGGTGTTACATTAGCTACCCTCCAGTCCATAGGAATTGATCCAGATTCGATAGACTGTTGGAAAATGATCACCGATGATCACCTTGCAAGGAAGTCCAGTGCCAACTTTTGAGTACTGAAGCCCAACATCTTGCTACAATAGTTACATGGTGAGAAGAATTACATTGCACAGTATGGCCCCAATTTCAACTTGATTGAATCATTACATTTTTCCTTCCGGGTTTTGTGTCTTCAAGCCATGCAGCGGGCGTGATTTGCACCGCAATTAAGTCCAATAATTAAAGGGGCAATGCAGAAATGGAATTTGGAGGAGACAGGAGGCGTTTAGGATGTAAACGTCCTGTATCCCCGGACTTGTCTTGCCAAACGTGCTTTGTCACATCGCTCCTCACATCCACTGAAGTTTCAACAGCACCAGCCTTTACTTTCTATGTAATTCCTCACCTCCCTATGTATCCATTCACTGCTGCAATCCAATCCAGACCCTATGCAATGTATTGTATCTGTTTGAGTCACCCTCACCGAATGCACTGGCCTTCAGTCAGTCACAAGTCTGTTCTTTCGCTCCTTGTAGAAGAGTGCATAAAACGCAAGGGGGAGAGAGAGGACTGCAAGTGGCCACGACAACTTGTGCAGTTACAAATGCAGTGGAGGAGGTCATGGAGATAAGTGACATATCTACGTCCCTCACAATCAGAGATGGGGATTCTTGGAACTAGTATATAGCTGGTGACAGGATTAAAAATATCTCTGACTCACATTTATCACACAATATCTTTGACACTTTATTTAATCAAATACTTAATCATCAATGAGAAGACACTGCGAGTAGACTACTCGGATGCAACTAAACATGCCTCAGTTAAACCCAGAAGTGGTGCCAGGTTGCAGTCACGCTTTAATTTTCTACAATTTGTACTTCCCAACTGACCCCAACCCACCCGCTCTTGGGAGTTAATTTTCCCCACTATGTGTAACTGCCTTGAAAAAGAACGTGTTGATGTTGTCACTGAACATAGCAACCAGAACAATCCTTCCTCCGTCGATACTTCCTCTATAAGAAATGTTTAAATAATGCTTCGACAATTACTCATGCTACTTTGCTTGCAGCTAATTGTTTTGAATATTAATTCAACTGAATGCACATGACTGACATTATCGTTGTTACCATGCAATTTATCACACCGTTCCCGAGAAAGAAATCTGAAGGCTGTCAAGTCAAATATTTTTCTTTTTCTTAAACGACTGGTGTTGGCATTCTCTTTGGCAGCAGTGGATTTATTCTTTTGTATTCTGTTATCTGATAGCATTGACATTCTGATGAGCTGCTTCTTAATAAGAATGTTCAAAACTCATTAGGCATGTCATAATTAATATTTAATCTGAACAGCCAGAAAAGAATTGTTGTCACAAAAGATGTTTTTAAATATATGAACTGTGTGGAGGGATTTTTTAAAAATTGACTAATAGCATGATATATTATCTTTAGACGTGAGATTTGAAATTAAATTTCACATATACTAATGAAAAACAGAAAAATAATATACTGAAACAATTGCTGAGAACTTCTGAGCTGGCAGTAAACGTTCCATGAATACTCATTTCTGATGTCTGAGTTAATATTGGGCTGGGGGATAAAAGCAGTTCTGAGGTAGAATAGGCATGACTCAACTTTTGAAGATTCTCTGAGCAATTTGAAACAGCTGTGTGGGATATTGACTGGCAGCAGGAAAGTAAAAGAAACAAGGTAATCTGAATCAGAGGCTGTGTCATCAGCAGCACAGAATCAAATGCAGCAGTGAATGCAGCCCACAACAGAGGTAATAAAGCCATGTGACAGTACTGTCATTGAAATCTGGTCCAATTCAAATCATCCCCAAGCTAAGAATATGCCGTTACATTTTAACAATTGTTCATCACGAATGAAGCTAGTATTTAAGAGCTGAAATTCCTAAACATATCACCTTAAAAACACATGCAAAGAGTTTGTGTGGAAGCTAATGTGAGCACAGCGACCCAGTATTCAGGAGGGGAAACTGCGTTGCGCCCTGTTTGGGGGCGGTAACAGCCGCGGGAGTTGTTAGTGGTGCTGCACCCGGGCGAAACGTCTCCAGGGACGCTAATGGGAGGCACAAACATCCCAAATTTCTCCCCCTCAATCTGATAAGCCCGGTAAATGCAGTTTGATCTTAATTTTAAATCATCCATCAATTCTACTTTTGAAAAGTCTATTACCATATACAATTAAAATCGGCAAAAACTGAACAGATTGCAACACATATGTGAGTATAGTCATTTTGGATGACATAAAATATATTTCACCTCTTTATCTCCCCTCTGTGTATAATCCCTCCTTGCAGCTTCAAACAGGAACTATTTTTTTTATTCATTCCTGCAAGGCCAACATTTATTGCCCATCCCTAATTGGCCTTGAGAATGTAGTGGTGAGCCGCATTCTTGAACCCCTGCAGTCCGTGTGATCACCAATCTATCTGTTACAACAGAACTCAACTTTTCACAAACCCTATAGACATACTGAGAAGCACTCAGGGACAGATATACCCTTTACACTGATCCAGATAAATAACCTAGGGGGCTACAAATTCAGTTGCATAGCGCCCATTGTTCCGCGCTGCGGGTGTTGTTTTGGGTCGAAAATGGCATCCAAGCAGCCCGGCACACCTCTGGTGTGGGCCACGCAAGGCATCATCTTGGTGATGATGTTAGCGGCAGCGTTGGGAATGTTATGGATGTAAACATTGTAACTGTGTAATACTTGCCACCAGAGGGCACAGCTGTTGGAGGCCCAAGAGTCACCTGCACACCTCGTGCAAGGAAGTATAAAAGGTTGTCTGCCATGCTGCTTAGGCACTCTGGAATTGTATTAAAGAGACTAAAGTCACATCAGTTTTAGCTCACAGTACTCAGTCTTGTGGAGTTCTTCCATACTTAACAATTGGCGATGAATAACAGATTATGAACTTTCATGTGGTCATGGCTGCTGTTGGTATTTTGGAGAGATTTGTAGAGGGCGATGATTGGGAAGCCTTTGTTGAGCATCTCGACCAATACTTCGTGGCCAACAAGCTGGATGGGGACGATAAAGTGATCAAGCGCAGGGCGATTCTCCTCACCATGTGTGGGTCCACAATATACAGCCTCATCAAGAATCTGCTAGCACCGGGGAAACCAGTGAAGAAGACATATACAGAGTTGTGTACACTGGTTCGGAACCACCTCAAGCAGAAGGAGAGCATCTTAATGGCCAGATATTGCTTCTACATGCACCACCGCTCTGAGGGCCAGGACGTGGCGAGTTACGTCGCCGACCTGAGACGCCTTGCAGGAACTTGCGAATTTGCTGGATTTTTGGGGAAAATGCTGCAGGACTTTTTTGTGCTTAGCATCGGCCACGAGGTCATTCTTCGCAAGCTGCTGTCCACCTAATCCCTACACCTGAGCAAGGCCATCACGATAGCCCAGGCATTCATATCCACGAGCGATAATACCAGACAGATATCTTTCCAACATCGAAGCTCACCGGCAAGTACTGTGCATAAAATAACATCGCTAGCAGGCAGAACTGCATATGGCAGGGTCTACACACCTGCAGCTGCAAGACCTAGGATGACTCAGAGTCCGCCATCGGGCGTGAATGCAAATCCATTAGCACCATGTTGGTGCTGCGGTGGTAATCATCGAGCCCACCAATGTCGATTGAAGCACTACGTGTGCAAAGGCTGCGAAACAATGGGGCACCTCCAGCGAATGTGCAAGTGTGCTGCGACTCACCACGTGGGAGAGTCGGCAGAGGATGATCGATCCGGCGCGGATCACGCAGAACAATCAAAAGAGGCAACTCAATCCGAGGAAGAAGTGTATGGGGTACACACCTTCACCACCAAGAGCCCTCTTATCATGCTGAAAGTCAAATTGAACGGTATTCCAGTATCAATGAAGTGGGACACGGGGGCGAGTCAGTCAATTATGAGCCAGAAGGCTTTTGAGAAACTGTGGGGCAACAAGGCACAAAGGCTCAAACTGAGCCCGATTCAGCCAAAGCTGAGCACCTACACCAAAGAGCTCATACCAGTCATTGGCAGTGCGGCAGTTAAGGTATCGTACGATGGAGCTGTACATGATTTATCACTGTGGATTTTACCAGGTGATGGCCCAACGCTATTCGGCAGAAGCTGGCTGGGAAAGATTCGATGGAACTGTGACGACATCAAAGCACTATCATTAGTGGATGATGCCTCGTGCGCCCAAGTGATGAGCAAGTTTCTGTTGCGATTTGAACCAGGCATCGGCAACTTCACAGGTGCCAAGGTGCAGATCCATCTAGTCCCCGATGCAAGGCCCATTCATCACAAGGCTTGAGCGGTTCCAAATATGATGAGGGAGAAAGTCGAGATCGAACTGGACAAACTTCAACGAGAGGGAATCATGTCGCCAATCGAGTTCAATGATTGGGTCAGTCCGATTGTTCCGGTGTTGAAAAGCGATGGCACTGTCAGAATCTGCGGATACTACAAAGTAACGATCAACTGAGTCTCGTTACAGGACCAGTATCCCTACCCAAGGCGGATGATCTGTTCGCAATGTTAGCAGGGGGAAGTCGTTCACCAAGTTGGATCGAACCTCCACCTACATGAAACAGGAGCTGACTGAATCTTCGAAAAGATTGACGTGCATCAACACACACAAAGGACTGTTTATATACCATAGGTGCCCTTTTGGGATTCGCTCGGCTGCTGCCATCTTCCAGAGGAATATGGAGAGTCTGCTGAAATCGGTTCCGCGCACCGTTGTGTTTCAAGACGACATCCCGATCATCGTTCGTGACACCACCGAACACCTGCACAACCTAGAAGAGGTTCTAAGTCGACTAGACAGAGTGGGATTTAGTCTGAATTGCTCCAAGTGTGTTTTCCTGGTGCCAGAGGTCGAATTTTTTGGGGGAAAAATTGCGGCAGATGGCATCAGATCCATGGACTCAAAGACAGAGGCTATCAAGAATGCACCCAGACCACAGAATGTGATGGAGCTGCGTTCGTTCCTGGGACTCCTCAATTATTTTGGTAACTTTCTACCCGGGTTAAGCACTTTGCTGGAACAGTTGCGCATGTTGCTACATAAGGGTGATGACTGGGTTTGGGGTAAATCTCAAGAGACAGCCTTTGAGAAGGCCAGAAAACTACTTTGTTCTAACAAGTTACTTATACTGTATGACTCGTGTAAATGATTAGTGCTAGCTTGTGATGCAACTTCGTATGGGGTTGGCTATGTGTTACAGCAAACCAATGTATCAGGCATACTTCAACTGGTTGCATACGCGTCTGGAAGTCTGTCTAAGGCTGAAAGAGCCTACAGTATGGTCGAGAAAGAGGTGTTAGCATTTGTATATGAGGTTAAGAAAATGCACCAGTACCTATTTGGACTTCTGTTTGAGCTTGAAACCGACCACAAACTGCTCTTTTCGCTGTTTTCAGAGAGCAAAGGTATAAACACCAAAGCTTCGTCACGCATCCAAAGATGGGCACTAACATTATCCGCTTATGACTATGTTATCCGCCACAGACCAGGCACGGAGAACTGTGCTGATGCCCTCAGTCGGCTACCATTGCCCACTACCGGGGTGGAAATGATGCAGCCCGCAGACTTGCTTCTGGTCATGGATGCTTTTGAGAGCGAGGGGTCACCCGTCACAGCTCGCCAGATCAGGACCTGGACCAGCCAGGATCCTGTGCTATCACTTGTAAAAAGTTGCTTCCTCAATGGGAGCTGGTCGGCTGTTCCCGGGGAGATGCAAGATGAAATTAAGCCGTTTCACTGACGCAAAGATGAAATGTCCATCCAGTCGGATTGTCTATTCTGGGGTAATCGCGTGGTTTTGCCAAAAAAAGGCAGGGAAACATTCATACGCGACCTACACAGTACCCACCCAGGCATAGTCATGATGAAGGCTATAGCCAGGTCGCATGTTTGGTGACCCGGCATTGACTTGGACTTAGAGACATGTGTACACCAGTGCAACACGTGCTCACAACTGAGCAATGCACCAAGGGAGGCTCCATTGAGTCTGTGGTCATGGCCCTCCAAACCGTGGTCCAGGATCCACATAGATTTTGCTGGCCCCTTTCTCGGAAAGATGTTTTAGTTGTAGTGGAAGCTTACTCTAAATGGATTGAATGCGTAATCATGCCAGCCAGCACATCCACTGCCACCATTGAAAGCCTCCGGACTGTGTTGGCCACCCATGGCTTGCCCGACGTCCTTGTCAGTAACAATGTACCGTGTTTCACCAGCTCGGAATTCAATAAGTTTATGACCCGCAATGACATCAAGCATGTCAGTTCTGCCTCGTTTAAGCCCGTAACAATGGTTAAGTGGAACGGGCAGTCCAAACTATCAAGCAATGCTTGAAACGCTTGACGGAAGGCTCCTTGCAGACCCGCTTATCTCGGGTTCTGCTCAGCTACCGGACGTGACCCCACTTGCTCACTGGGGTTCCCCCTGCTGAATTGTTAATGAAGAGAGCACTCAAAACCAGGCTCTCCCTAGTCCACCCGGATCTAACTGATCATGTGGAAACCTGGCATCACCGGAAAAACATGTATCACGATCGCGCGGCTGTTTCGTGTGACATTAATGTTAACGACCCTGTGTTTGTCCTGAATTACGATCATGGTCCTAAATGGGTTGCTGGCACTGTCTTGGCCAAGGAGGGGAATAGAGTGTTTATAGTCAAACTATTGAATGGACAAACGTGCAGAAAGCATTTGTATCAGACCAAACTGCGGTTCACCGACAACCAGAAACAACCTGAAGAGGACATCACCACCATCGATCCACCAACACACACCCAACCAACAATTGACCTCACTGTCAATCAAAAGGATGAACCACCATTCCCAACAGTCCTGTCAGACCAACCATGCCGCAGTGCAGCAATGGTTTGACCAACTCACCCATACCAGAGTTTGAAGTCAGACGATCAACCAAGGAGCGTAGGGCCCCGGATCGTCTCAACTTGTAAATAATTTGTATCAAAAACTTTGGTGGGGGGAGTGATGTTATGTAACTGTGTAAGACTTGCCACCAGAGGGCGCAACTGTTGGAGGCCCAAGGGTCACCTGCATACCTCGTGCAAGGGAGTATAAAAGATTATCTGCCATGTTGCTTCGGCACTCTGGAGTTGTATTAAAGAGACTAAGGTCACATCAGTTTTAGCTCACAGTACTCAAGTCTTGTGGAGTTCTTCCATACTTAACAGGGAGCGTGCGCCAGAATATGTAGAGTAGGCACATTGTGACATCATTTACCATGCAGTGCTGATTTGATGGCAGCGTTGCCATTTTCATCCTCAGTGGTCGAACTAATATCCTGTGTTAACCTCGCACAGGACCCCCCATTAGCGATATTTAAAGGGATCATCATCTACTTACAGGTAAGTTGCTGATACATTTCTATTTGCTACTTGTAAGTTTGTGGAAGTGTTTGGAGCGTTCTCGAGTTGTTTGAAGTCGGTGAGGTGACAGGGAGTGGTGCTGCAAGTGGAGAAGGTCTTGGTTCTGACTTCAATGGTTCTGGTCAGACCACTTGCTCCCAGTCATGGGTGCTTTAGTTGTCATCCTCCTTGGCCTGCAGCATGACAGGGAGATGGAGCAGAGGCAGCAAAGAGGACAAGCTGCTTGCAGAGGGAGGAGGAGGGGGAGGAGGAAGGCTCTCAGCAAGAAGCCTTACCCATCTAGGGTTTGCCTCAACCTGAGCCAGGGGCAGTCTGAGATTTATACACTTTACGAAGGAGATGCTCATAGAACTCTGCCACTTCTTGGAACCAGACCTGCAGCCTCAGCACTGTCAGTGGCTGTGAAGGTGTCTATGGCCCCGAATTTCTTCAAGTGAGGATCCTTCTAGGCTGGAGCAGGCGACATCTGTAACATCTCCTAGTTTTTTGTCCACTGCGCATAAGAGAGATGACAGGCGCTGTTTATTCCAGAAGAGGGGAGTTCATTGTCTTCTCTTTAACCAGCGAGAAGCAGGTGGAGTATGCATGCAGCTTTGCCAGGACAACAGGCTTCCCTATGGTGCAGGGCACTATTGACTGCATGCATGTAGCTTTGCGGGCGCCGCATCAAAATGCTGAGATGTACCGCAACCGCAAAAATTATCCCCTGCTGAATGTGCAGTTGTTGTGCAACCATGGTCAGCTCATCATGATGGTGAATGCCCAGTATCCTGGCAGCAGTTATGATGACTTTATTCTGTGCCAGTCCACTGGTCCCTTAGGCTGGCTGCTGGGAGGCAAGGGTAATCCGCTGACCACCTGGCTCATGACTCCGCTCCACAGCTCAACCACTCGTGGGGTACAATTAGAGCCAGGCTGCCACATGGAATCTGAGAAAGAAGACCATTGGTGTCCTTAAACAATGCTTCTGCTGCTTGGATTACTATGGAGGAGCCATGCAATCCTCATCAGAAAGCGTCTCAAGATTTGTTGTGGTCTGCTGCAAACTCCACAACCTTGCCATCATGTGAATACAGTCCTTGCCATCAGGCATACTGTGATCAGGAAGAGGAGAAGGGAGGAGGAGGAGGAGAAGGAAGAGGAGGAGGAGGAGGAGGAAGCGAAAGAGGGGGAGGAGGAAGAGAGGTGGAATCGGGAAGAGAAGGAAGCGGAAGGGAGGAGGCAACCCAGACAGCCCCTTTCTGTTTGGCCTGTCCCTGATCGAATCATGTCACTGCATTACAAGTGAACGCAACCCCAATTTCCCATTCAACAATAGTCCCACACCTTACCTTCCCTCTGATATTGACCACCACAGTGTCATCTTGGCTACAGTGCTGAAATAAAAGCCACCACAAAAGAAATCCAACTTTATCCATCAATCCATAAATATTGCATAATAAAGTCAACTAATTACCCTTGTGCATTCCCTTAGTGCCTGTCCCCGCAGGATCCTACAAATAATCCCCTGGGAGGACAGGCGCACCAACATTAGCGTCCTCATTCAGGCTAACATCCCCAGCATTGGAGCACTGACTACACTCGATCAGCTCCGCTGGGCAGGCCACATAGTTCGCATGCCAGACACGAGACTCCCAAAGCAAGTGCTCTACTCGGAGCTCCTTCACGGCAAATGAGCCAGAGGTGGGAGTGGAGACGCTACAAGGACACGCTCAAAGCCTCCCTGATAAAGTGCGACATCCAAACTGACACCAGGGAGTCCCTGGTCAAAGATCGCTCTAAGTGGAGGAAGTGCATCCAAGAGGGCGCAGAGCATCTCGAGTCTCAACGCCGAGAGCATGCAGAAATCAAGTGCAGGCAGCGGAAAGAGCGTGCGGCAAACCAGTCCCACCCACCCCTTCCCTCAACGACTATCTGTCCCACCTGTGACAGAGTCTGTGGCCACTAAAGAACTCACTTCACGAGTGGAAGCAATTTTTCCTCAATTATGAGGGACTGCCGATGATGATGGTGGTGGTCTTGTGTGTGCCTTTGCCTATCCTTGTGCTTCTATGAAGTGCTACCCCAGTGGCTGTAGCATGGCTGGTGGAAGACTGCTGATTTTCAGTGGGGGAGACTGCAGATGGTCTTGCAGGATGACCTTGAGTACCTCTTGGCCTAGAAGGTCCAGCTGCAGACTGCACCACATTGGCATAGCAGCAGCAGTCTGGGCTGGCTAGCTGACAGGCAACAGCAAGAGCACTGGTGGAGTGACACTGGTGGAAGGACGAATGCTGTTATCCTGAGCCACTGCCACTCCCCTAGGCGGTGCCTCAGCATTCCTAGTCATCTGTTGGAGGACAGACTGGTGTGATACCCTGCAAGCCCCTTTCCACACTTTTAAACGCAGTCACAATGATAGCAGTCTGAGCTTGCATGATAGCAAGCTCAGACTGCATGAGAGCAGTCTGAGCTTGCAATGCAGAGGTCTGAGCTTCCATTGCATCACTCAGATGTTGACTGGCTTCTGCTTATGCTGCAAAGGAAGCTGAGACATCCGGCATCAGACGGTGGATCATTGTTAGGCCCACAAGTGCACTAATGGATCTGCCCACCTTTTCATTCCTGGAATTCATGGGCTCCAGGCTCTGCCAGACTCCACCATGCTCCTTGACATTGCAATCATGCCTTCTGTTGTGCATACCCATCAGCGTTCTTCTGTAGGCCACCCCATCGAAGTCCACATCTGAGTGCTCTGCAGCAGAACCTGTGTGTGACCTCGCCCTCCGGGGAGCTGGCACCTGAGCCACCCTTTCTTTCTGCCCTGGCTGGAGTCCAATCATGGCCGGTGACTCCCCATGTATAGATCCTGCCTCTAAGCTACCCTCTAAATTCTGTGCAGTGCCAGTATCTGGGCTGGTGGCAGCAAGTGTCAGATCGAGTGATGCTGTTTCTTCTTCTTCATCACTCTCCTCTCCCTCTTCTTCTTGCTGGGCAGCTGGCTGCGCAGATTGGATTTATTGCATCTCTGACATGAGAAAGTCACAAGGGTAGGGTTGGGGTGAGGAGAGGGAGGGAAAGCAAGAGGTACATGCTTAAACCATGTGCAGCTTATACATCAGACGCAGTGGAATAAATCTTGGGGTAATTCTCAACTAAGGATTGCTTCTTTTGTTTAATCACAGCCTGAACTCACTCTAACTCCTTGATGACTTTGAAGGATGATTGTGAGGAAGAATTATCTCTTCGGTTATAATTGGATGAATTTAAGAACTGAATTCTGTAAACAAACAGTTTTCGATCTCCACAGATTGAGATCAATTCACCTAAATTCTGGAAACAAATGGTTTTGAGCACCACAGATCCTGATGAGTTTAAAAATTCAGATGCGTTGACAAATGATTTTGATCTCCACAGATTCTGAAGACTTTGGTAAGCTTGAAACAAACTTGCCCCTTACTTCTCGAGAGCTTTTCAGCATCTGCAGTTCAGCTCCTGGGTAAACCCACTTCCCTATGGGTTGCCATGGTTTGCACTGTGATGTCATGTGACATAAACTCCTCAGTTTTAATGTGGAGGATGATACAGGCCCTCGGTTCAGGGCCCATATAAGGACTGCAAGCTGTTTGAGGCTGGTTGGGGTTAAGCACAGACCTGAGATTCATTGGGGGCAATTTTAATCTAAGCTGCCCGTCGAAAAACTAATAGGATCTGATGCATCGCTGGTTTCGCACCCCGTCCGATCTCACTCTCCATTGAAGTCATTGTGTGGAGCATAAACACCGGCACAGACCTGATGGGCTGAATGGCCTGTTTCTGTGCTGTAAATTCTATCTATCTCTCTATCTATGAGAAGGAGGATTACCTATGAGGATACCGGCAACTTGTATTCTTTCAGCCCCACTGCTGCTCATAGGCTCAGCGATGCCCCTCCCAAGATGGCCAGCACCATCTCCTCCTTGGGGTGAGATTATGCAGGCATGTCTGTTCGTCACTGGTTAGGTACTGCTGGCACTTGTTTTAGAAATGTTGATTGGAATGGTTAATACTTGCTGTTGTCTCTCATTTCAGTTTTGGGATGGAATGAGAAATTGATGTGGTAATGTGGTCCAAAGGAATCGAGAAGTGGGATGGGAATCAGTGGAAACGAGCTCTGATGAAATGGTCGCGGACCTCCCTTGCAGTATCACGATGGAGTCATTCCCTCCTTCGTCACGGGTGTTGCTGTTCCTGCTCCTCCTTATCCTCCTGGTGTTGCTCCTCCTCCTGGTCCTCCTCCACCAGAGGTGGTGTGGCTATGCCTGGTGGCAATGGCTGTGCCCTCATGATGGCCAGCTTATGCAGTATGCAGCAGATGACGATGAATAAGGACAACCTTCTGGCGAGTACTGGAGGACTCCTCCCAAGCGATAGTCTGCTCAATGATGTTTGTGGTCGTGGCATGACTCTCATTGTATGAGAGCTGGGCAGGCATGGTGGGGTTATGGAGGGGAGTCATGAGCCAGGTGGAGAGTGAATAACCCTGGTCTCTGAGCAGCCAGCCGCAGGCTTGATGTAGTGGCTGGTAGAGAGCTGGCGCACTTGTCTGGTGCTGGATGAAGGCATCATGCCTGTTTCCAGGATAGCAGGCATTGATGGTAAGGATGCAGCATGTGTGGTCGCACACCAACTGCAAATTCAGTGAGTGGCAGCCTTTGTGGTTATGGAAGATCTCAGCATTGTGATGCGGTGCCCTCAAAGCGACATGGGTGCAGTCAATGGTGCCCTGCAGCTTGGGGAAGCCCGCTATCCTGTCGAATCCACATACATGCTCATGCTGCTTCTCTCTGGTCATGGAGAAGGAAATGTAGTCCCTTCTCCTTTTGTAGTGAGTATCTGTGACCTGTGGAATAAATGACGGCAATCTGGGAGATGTTGGAGATGTCTCCTGTTGCAAACTGGAAGGATTCATTGGCATAGAAATTGAGAGTAATGGTGATCTTGACTGTCACTGAGGGAGCCATCCTTACCCTGGTCTGAGGCTCCAGGTCTGGTTGCAGGAGATGGCAGAGCTCTGTGACCACAGCCTTGCTGAAGCGTAGTCTTCGAACACACTGCTCCGCAGTGAAATTGATGTAGGACTGCTGCCGGTATACTCTGGTAGGGTAAGGTCTCCTGTTGCCAGCCCTATAGCGCCTTCTCCCTCTGGCCATGTCTTGCTGTTCTTGTACCTGTCTTTCTCCCTCTCTTTCTCTCATTGTCTTTCTCCTTGTCTTTCTGCATTGCTCTCGATGTGCCTTTCTCCATGTCACTCACTTTGTCTTTCTCCCTTTCTCTCTCTCTCTCTCTGGCTTTCTCCCTATCTCTCTGTGCCTTTTCCCTCTCCCTCTCTTTCTCACTCTGTGCCTTTCTCCCTCTCTCCCTCTCTCTCTCTCTGTGTGCCTCTCTCTCTCTCTGCCTTTCTCCCTCTCGCTCTCTGCCTTTCTCCCTCTCTTTCTCACTCGGTGCCTTTTTCCCTCTCTCTCTCTCTCTCTGCCTTTCTCCCTGGCTCTCTTTTTGCCTCTCTCCTTGCAGTGCTGCATTTCCTTCTCCCTGACTTTCTCTTTGTATTGCTGCCTCTGTCTCCGCATTTGTCTCCACCTAAGTAACTTTCGACGGTGACGTCACAGCAAGAGGTCAAGTGGCAACACAGGCCCCGTGAAAGGAGATAAATGTTGCAGAGTCAAATCTGCCCTGAATTAAACAAAGGAATGCTTCTGGCTCTTGAGGTGAAAACTGCTACAATCCTTGTCACAGGCATTCTGGCTATCTGTTAGCAAGGTGGAAATAATAAGAACATAAGTGCTGTGTATGGAGAAAGAGTCAGACTGAACATAGAAACATAGAAACATAGAAAATAGGTGCAGGAGCAGGCCATTCAGCCCTTCTAGCCTGCACCGCCATTCAATGAGTTCATGGCTGAACATGAAACTTCAGTACCCCCTTCCTGCTTTCTTGCCATAACCCTTGATCCCCCGAGTAGTAAGGACTTCATCTAACTCCCGTTTGAATATATTTAGTGAATTGGCCTCAACTACTTTCTGTGGTAGAGAATTCCACAGGTTCACCACTCACAGGTGAACACTGTGAGCTCAAGGTAAAGTGTGACCGTGGTCTTTTATTGCAAGTCTCCAGAGTGCCTTTCCAACCTGTGAAGCCTTCTTAAATACCTGTGCTCCCAAGGGATTATGGTGGCTGTACAGAGTAAATACAAGTATTCATATATAACAACACTCCCCCCCAAAGTCAATAGTGTAGCTATTTACAATGTGAGTCAACCTGGGGCTGGTTGATCGTCTCGGTGTGAAAACTGGTGTTGTTGAATCATTTGTTGGGCCCTTGCTGGGCTGCTGTGCAACTGGCCTTGCTGGGTTGCCTGGTGTGTTGGGCCCTGCTGAGCTGCTGTGGATGATGGGTTCTGCTTCGTGGTCAACCGTGGTGCCGTTTGCCAATGGTGTGTACGTTGGGGGGTCAAAAAAGGTAGGGTCCAAGGTGGGTTGCTCAGGATAGTCCGTGAATCTGAGTTTGATTTGGTCCAAGTGTTTCCGATGAATGGTCCATTTGAAAGTTTGACCCGAATCACCCTGCTCTCCTCTTTGGCCACAACAGTGCCGGGAAGCCACTTGGGACCTTGTCCATAATTTAATACAAATACAGGATCATTGATTTCAATCTCGCGTGACACATTTGCGCTATCATGTGTGCACTTTGTTGAAACCGCCTGCTCTCTACCTGTTCATGTAGATCAGGGTGAACTAACGAGAGCCTTGTCTTAAGTGCTCTTTTCATGAGCAGTTCAGAAGGTGGGATCCCAGTGAGTGAGTGGGATCTCGTGCGGTAGCTAAGCAGGACTCGGGATAGGCGAGTCTGCAGTGAGCCTTCAGTTACCCTCTTCAAGCTTTGCTTGATGGTTTGCACTGCTCTCTCTGCCTGTCCTTTGGACGCTGGTCTAAACGGGGCAGATGTGACATGCTTGATCCCATTACGGGTTATGAATTCTTTGAACTCGGCACTAGTAAAACATGGCCCGTTGTCGCTCACCAGAACATCGGGTAGGCTGTGTGTGGCAAACATGGCCTGCAGGCTTTCAGTAGTGGCAGAGGACATGCTAGCCGACATTATCTCACATTCAATCCACTTGGAGTACACGTCTACAACCACAAGAAACATTTTACCCAGGAACGGGCCTGCATAGTCGACATGTACTCTAGACCACGGTTTGGAGGGCCAAGACCATAAATTTAGCAGTGCCTCCCTGGATATATTGCTTAACTGCGAGCATGTATTACATCTGTGAACGCAGGACTCTAAGTCCGCATCAATACCAGGCCACCACACGTGGGATCTGGCTATCGCTTTCATCATTACAATGCCTGGGTGGGTACTGTGGAGGTCATTGATGAAGGTGTCTCTGCCCTTCTTGGGGACCACTACTCAATTGTCCTACAGAAGGCAGTCTGCCTGTATAGACATTTCATCTTTGCGCTGCTGGAATGGCTTTATCCCTTCCTGCATTTCCACTGGCTCACTGGACCAGCTACAGTGAAGCACACAGGTTTTGATTAGAGATAATAAGGGGTCCTGGCTTGTCCCAGTTTTGATCTGCTAGACAGTGATGGGTGATTGCTCACTCTCAAATGTTTCCATAACCATGGCTAGATCTGTGGGCTGCGCTATTTCCACACACGTGGTGGGCAATAGCAGCCTACTGAGCGCATCGGTGCAGTTTTCTGTGCCTGGCCTGTGGCGGATGGTGTAGTTGTATGCGGACAACGTGAGCGCCCATCTCTGGATGCGGGCCGATGCATTGTTATTTATACGAACAGAAGAACATAAGGATTAGGAACAGGAGTTGGCCATCTAGCCCCTCGAGCCTGCTCCGCCATTCAACAAGATCATGGCTGATCTGGCCGTGGACTCAGATCCACTTACCCGCCCGTTCCCCATAACCCTTAATTCCCTTATTGATTAAAAAATCTATCTATCTGTGATTTGAATATATTCAATGAGCTAGCCTCAACTGCTTCCTTGGGTAGAGAATTCCACAGATTTACAACCCTCTAGAAGAAGAAATTCCTTCTCAACTCGGTTTTAAATTGGCTCCCACATATTTTGAGGTTGTGCCCCCTAGTTCTAGTCTCCCCGACCAGTGGAAACAACCTCTCTGCCTCTATCTTGTCTATCCCTTTCATTATTTTAAATGTTTCTACGAGATCACCCCTCATCCTTCTGAACTCCAACGAGTAAAGACCCAGTCTACTCAATCTATCATCATAAGTTAACCCCCTCATCTCCGGAATCAGCCGAGTGAATCG
The DNA here is from genome assembly GCF_044704955.1 of Pristiophorus japonicus. Lineage (NCBI taxonomy): Eukaryota > Metazoa > Chordata > Chondrichthyes > Pristiophoridae > Pristiophorus > Pristiophorus japonicus. Next base: position 461,543,981 of record NC_091977.1, on the reverse strand, counting down.
TCTCTGTACCCACTCCAAGGCTAGTATATCCTTCCTTAAGTAAGGTGACCAAAACTGCATGCAATACTCCAGGTGCAGTCTCACCAATACCCTGTACAGTTGCAGCAGGACCTCCCTGCTTTTGTACTCCATTCCTCTCGCAATGAAGGCCAACATTCCATTCACCTTCCTGATTACCTGCTGCACCTGCAAACTAACTTTTTGGGATTCATGCACAAGGGACCAATCGTGGAGGAGTGGAGGCGTGTCCTGCTCAGTAGGAACTGTGAGCAGTGAGAGGAGCTGCTAGCAACTTGAGCTCCAGCCTGGAGAGCCCTGAGACCAGCCAGGAAGAGAAGGAAGGAAGGGGCTTCACCACCACTTTAACCCAGAGGGAGAGGAGGAGGAAGCAGAAAACTTTTAACATCTTTATAATTTCTGCAAAGAGTTGGAGAGAGGGGGAAAAACCACAACAACCATCCAGTGTGGAAGGAGGGAGACTCAACTACTCTACAGGTGGGTGTGGGTGCATTTCCCCAAACAGACTTTGTTGTATCGGTGGGGGGAGGAAAGAAGACCACTGAGGGCCGGAACATCGCGGGGGGTGTGTGTGTGTGTGGTAGTGTGTGTGGGGGCCTTGCTTACAACTAGGCCCCCCCCCCACAATTGGAACCCCCCCCACCCCCCCCACATTTGCCTAGCCTGGGATAGCTGGAGCTACCAGGCTGAAGAGTCATTAATCACCCTATTGAGGATCGTTAGGAGTGCCTGGTGGCTCCAGCTACCCCAGGTGAAGACATCTTCTCCCCCCACCTGAAGACCACCCCAAAGACTTTTGTGTTTTGCCATCTGGGGAGTGCACCCACCCACAGCTGCGAGGGGAGACCTGCCCTCGCAGCCCCCCCCCCTTCCCACCCCCCTCTCTCTTTCTCCGTTACCCTCTGTTTCTCCCCTCTCTCTCTGAGAACCCTTTCCTTCCAAATTAATAAAAAAAAAACCCAATTAAGACAACTGAGCAGAGGGAGCAAGGCCTCTCCCCAATTGTCAACGAGGGGAGAGGTGCCTCGTTAAGGGCTCCTCTGCTCAGTTAACATAAGAGGCCATTAAAGACCATTAAGGCCTGTGACTTTGGGGTGGGTGTAGCCCTTAAAGGGACCCCGTGATGGCGACCCCATCCACGCCGGTGGCAGGGCCAGCAAGGACGTATGCGCAGGCGGTGTCCACATCCATGGCACCTCCTGCGCCACCCGCTGCCCTGCCACCGTTCAGACTTATAACCAGGAAACACGGGGTCAAGAGCTACACTCACCCCACAATGAGCATTGAGGAGTGCGTGCGGGCGATGGCTGGGGTAGTCGGCCCCTCGGCCATTGTCGCAGCCTCCAAGATGTCTGGGAAGGCCGTGTTCTTCCTGGGGTCGGAGCGGGCGGTGTCCCTGGCCCTTGAAAAGGGGCTCACGGTGGGCGGGACGTTCCTGCCGGTGGACCCTCTCGAGGCCACCGCGCAGAGGGTCATCATTTCAAACGTCCCGCCCTTTGTTTCCGCTGAGCTCCTCCTCCCTCACCTACAACAACTGGGGGAGGTAAGGTCAGGGATCAACCCCATACCGCTCGGCCTCAGGGAGAGCAGCCTGCGCCACGTGTTCTCCTTCCGCCGCCAGCTCTTTGTCCGGCTGGCGCGGGAGGACACGACGGAGGGAGATTTTAATGTGGTGCACGAGGGGACTGCCTACCACGTCTTCTGGACGTCGGACGGCGTGCGGTGCCATGCCTGCAGGGAGGTGGGGCATGTTCGCAAGAACTGCCCCGCCTCCAAGGCCGCCAAACCACCGAAGGCGGCCAAGGCTGGCGCTGCCGCCACCCCTCCCCCTAGTTGCGTCCGCGTGCCGGGAGCCATAGGTGCGCGGGCATCGTCGGAGGCCTTTGTTTTCAGGGCCTCCGGCGGGGGGGAGGGAGAGCGTCCGAGCGGAAAGAAGGCGCGGAAGAAGGAGAAACATCTAGAGGCGGGTCCCCTCGGTGCGCCGGAAAGTCTGACCACCGCGCTCAGCCCAACCCAGTCACCGGCGAGCGCGGGGTGCCCCGAGCCCGTGCCCGGGCCCTTGAATACCACCACAGAGGGGCCCAGGCGCGGGCAAGAAAAGGAAAAGGGGGGGGCGGAGCGGGAGGCCTCGGCAGACATGGAGGTCTCCCTGACTCCGCGCGCCCCCAGGAACAAAAAGAGGCACCGCCCCAATGAGGCGGAGGGGGAACAACATCCCTCCGCGGAGGAGGCGGTGCCCGCCGCGTGTCCCGCGTCCCCCACCAGCGCCCCCAAATTGCGCTGCAGGCGCGAGGAGTCTTTCCCCGGGGAGGGTGAGACAGTTGAGGCTGCCCAGCCTCTGCCTCCCGGGGATGGAGTGGAAGATCTGCCTGTCGTGGGGGGCGTGGGGACCGCGGAGGAATGCGTAGCCGCCGGGCCGGGCGTCCCGGGGACTGAGGCGGGCGAGGCCGAAAAGGCCGAACCTGAGCCCGCCCAGCTATTATCCAACTTCCCCCGGGAGTCGCTCGACCCGGCAGAAAAACAATTAAATAATTATGACACTGTAGATGCTGGGCCGGGGGGTGGCAGCGGGGAGGGGGAGGAACACCCACCCTCGCCCCTTACTTTGGAGCTGGAGCACTTGGAGGGCCTGGGGATTTCCTATGGCCGGGTCTCTCCTTGTTCTCCGGTTCCTGGGGCGGAGGGGGAACCCCTTCCGCTGTCATTTCCCGACCCAGCACCATTTTTAAAAGAGCCCAGTGGGGACTCCTCTGCCGACGATCCTGGGGGTGGGATCGGGGCAGTGCCAGGGCCGGTTGGAGCGGCCGGTTCATTTGCCGTACCTTGTGCGGTCGATGGGCCGGCTGCTGGCGGCCACCTCCCGGAGGAGGACGGGGACTCGGTGGGGGACGCGGGTGAAGACCTAGAGACCACCGCCAGTGAGGCGGTGGATCTGCTCGCGGCCGCCGCTGAGGCCCTCCTCGTTCCTGCAAAGGAACTCCGGGACTTTTTGGCCCAGAGCCGGGGTCGCCGCGACCAAGCCCGACTGGCCCTGGATAAATGGTCCGAGCCGGAGCTGATCAAGGGGTTCGTCCGCGCCGCCGTTAAAACCTTGGCCGCGGGCGGGCCCTTGACAAAGGAGCAGCACCTTGAGCTGCGCGAGCTCGAGGGACTCCTCGCTGGGCTGCGGAGGGAGCGGAGTTCAACAAAAGACTCCGCTCCCTCCCCCACAATAGGTTAAGGTAGAGGTTGCACTATGCTTTTGCCATGAAGATAACCATAGCCAGCCTCAACATCAACGGCGGCAGAGGGGCACGCCGTAGATTTGACAATTTTTCGCTCCTGCGGGAGGGGAAATATGCGGTGTGCTTCCTGCAAGAAACCCACACCGTTCCGGGAGACGAAGCCACGTGGCTCCTGGAATGGCAAGGAGAGGTCCGCATGAGCCACCTCACCGCCATTTCTAGTGGGGTGGCCATCTTGCTGGGCCCGCATTTTCAGCCGGAGATCTTGGGGGTCGAGGAGCCCGTGCCAGGCCGCTTGCTGCACGTAACGGTTCGACTGGGGGACGTGCCGCTCCATCTCGTGAACGTGTACGCCCCTCATCCCGGCCCGCAGCAAACGCGCTTCTTTGAAGAGGTGTCCGCTCTTCTTGGCTCCGTCGACGTCGGCGACTGCATTGTCCTCGGGGGGGATTTTAACTGCACCCTCGAGGCGAGGGACCGCTCCGGTGCCCCGCAGTGCATGACGGCGATGGAGAAGTTGAGGGACCTGGTCGGGTCCTTCGACTTGGTGGACGTCTGGCGAAATCTCCACCCCGACTCCAGCGCCTTTACTTGGGTGAGGCCTGGAGTTGGATGGTCTAGAGTCGACCGCCTTTACGTGTCTCGGGCGTACGTTTCCTGCGTCCCGGCGGCCTCCATGCGGCCGGTGCCGTGTTCGGACCACCACCTGGTGTGGGCGGAGCTCGCTTCGCTCCGCGCGAGGACGGGGTCCGCGTACTGGCACTTTAACAACCGGCTGCTGGAGGACGTGCGGTTCCAGGACTCGTTCCGTCGATTCTGGTCCGACTGGAGAAGGAAGCAGGGGGGCTTCCCCTCCTTGAGGCTATGGTGGGACGTGGGCAAGGCTCACGTCCGCGTCTTCTGTCAAGAGTACGCGAGGGGGTCGACCAAGAGGCGGGCGGCCAGAGTCGGGCGCCTAGAAAAAGAGGTGCTCGACCTGGAAGCCCGTCTCGGTCAAGTCGTCCAGGACCCGGCCCTGCGGACGGTGTACGAAGCGAAGAAGGCCGCGCTGAAGGACCTGCAGCTCGTCGGGTCCCGAGGCGCGTTCGTGAGGTCGCGGATCCGGTTCCTGCGGGATCTGGACCGCGGCTCCCCCTTCTTCTACTCGCTGGAAAAAAGGCAGAGTGTCCGTAAGCAGCTCTTGACGCTGCTGGCCGACGACGGCTCTCTCGTCTCGGATCCGGAGGGCGTCAACAACAGGGTCCGTGAATATTACGGGGCTCTGTTCTCTCCGGATCCGTCCAGCGAGGAAGCGCGTAGAGTTTTGTGGGAGGACCTGCCGAAGGTCAGCCCGGAGGGCGCCGAAAATCTGGAAGCTCCGCTAAGCCTGGCGGAGCTGACCGGTGCCCTCGCCCGGCTCTCGAGGGGAAAATCCCCGGGGCTGGACGGGCTGACCGTGGAGTTCCACAGGGCGTTCTGGGACGTCCTGGGGAGCGACTACGCGCGGGTCCTGGGGGAAAGTCTGGCGACCGGGGAGATGCCCCTCTCTTGGCGCAGGGCAGTCATCGTCCTGCTGCCTAAGAAGGGCGATCTCCGCCTCCTTAAGAACTGGCGCCCGGTCTCCCTCCTCAGCACGGACTACAAAATCTTCGCCAGGGCGATGTCTGCTCGCCTTGGTGCCGTGCTGGACCACATGATTCACCCCGACCAGTCATACACGGTCCCGGGCCGGACGATCCACGACAACATCCATCTGGTCCGGGACCTCATCCATTGCTCCCAGGAGGCTGGTCTGTCGGTCGCCTTCCTATCCCTCGACCAAGAGAAGGCGTTCGACAGGGTGGATCACGACTATCTGCTCGGAACTCTGCGCGCTTTCGGGTTCGGGACGCATTTCGTCGCCCGGATCCGACTTTTGTACGCCGCCGCGGAGTGTCTGATTAAGGTTAACGGGTCCTTGACGGCGCCCCTTCGCTTTAGGAGAGGGGTGCGCCAGGGATGCCCCATGTCCGGCCAGTTATACGCCGTTTGCGTGGAGCCTTTCCTGCGCCTCTTGCGGACGAGGTTGACGGGACTGGCTCTGCAAGGGCCGGGCGTGGAGGTCGTCCTCTCGGCTTACGCCGATGACGTGCTCCTCGCGGTAGAGGATCCCGCTGACCTGCGGAGGATGCGTGAGTGCCAGGAGATTTACTCGGCCGCGTCCTCCGCCAGGATCAACTGGGAGAAATGTTCCGGACTCCTGGTGGGTCAGTGGCGGGTGGACTCCCTGCCGGAGGAGCTCAGGCCTTTTGCCTGGAGCACGACCCATCTCCTCTATCTGGGAGTCTACCTTAGCCCCGACGAGGAAGCCTGGCCGGCGAACTGGCAGGAGCTGGAGGCCAAGGTCGCCGCTCGCCTAGGGCGCTGGACAGGACTGCTCCGAGTGCTGTCCTACAGGGGTCGAGCGCTAGTCATAAACCAGCTGGTGGCCGCAATGCTGTGGTACCGGCTGGTCACTTTGACCCCTCCCCCTGCGTTTGTCGCCAAGATACAGAAGAAGCTGGTGGACTTCTTCTGGAACAACAGGAAGCACTGGGTCTCTGTCGCGGTCTTGAGTCTCCCGCTTGAGGAGGGCGGTCAGTCGTTGGTGTGCGTCAGCGCCCAGCTCGCGACTTTCCGTCTTCAGACCCTGCAGAGATACCTTTACGTCGAGCCCCCTCCTAGGTGGTGTGCTCTGGCGAGGTATTTCTTCCGCCAGCAGCTCGACCTCAATTATGACACGCAGCTCCTGTTTGTGAACTTGGGGGGTGCCAGGACCGCCCTCCGGGAGCTGCCTGTCTTTTACAGGGAACTCATCAGGGTCTGGAACAAAGTCTCCACCAAGCGCAGCTCTCCGCCGGCTGGAGTGGCGGCCGTCCTGCAGGAACCGCTGCTCGGGAATCCGTACCTCCACGGCCGAGGCTTCATGTGGCGGTCGGAAGAGAGGGCTGTGGCTGGTGAGGTGACCAGGGTCAGGGACCTGCTCGATGGCGGAGGAGCGGGCTGGATGGCGCCAGTCACGCTGGCGCGGCGCCTAAATTCTGCCAACGTCCGCCGCGCGGCCGATGCCATCGAGTCGCTAAAAACAGCTCTGGGCCCTGACTCCGTTAGGTGTATCGAGGAGGCTCAAGCACGTGGGGAGATCCCGTCCGAACTGACCCCCGTCCGGACGGAATTCCTCATCGGCGCCAAACCCCGGAACCTCCCTCGGGGGCCGGCGCCTCACAACTTGAGCCGCCTCGGGGAAATCCCCTCCGTGCCTTTCAGTTCCGCGCGGAGGGGTTTCCTGTACGGGCTGCTCCTGCACACCCTCAACTTTGCCATCCTCGCCGGCCGTCCGGACACGCCATGGCGCACCATCTTGCCGTCCGGAGGAGGCGGGGGTCCCCGATGGAGGGCACTCTACGCAGGGGTCCTCCCACTATTCATCGGGGACTTGGCCTGGAGGGTGGTGCACGGAGCAGTGCCGTGCAACAAATTTTTAAGCCGGTTCACGGACTCCCAGGCCGCCTGCAATTTCTGCGGTCTGGAGGAGTCCGTGTTCCATGTTTTTATTGAATGCACAAGGTTGCAGCCCCTGTTCCACTATTTGAAGGGGCTGCTCCTGAAATTCTGGCTGCACTTCAGTCCCACTCTCCTGATCTTTGGGCACCCTGTGCGGAGGGGAGCGGGTAGGTCCGAGGGCCTCCTCGTAGGACTGCTCCTGGGCACGGCCAAGGGTGCCATCAGCCGGTCCAGGCAGCGGGCGGTCGAGGGGGTCGTTCAACCTGACTGCCTGCCTCTCTTCCGCTCTTACATCCGGTCCAGGGTGTCCTTGGAGATGGAGCACGCGGTGTCCACCGGTACGCTCGCGGCCTTCCGCGAGAGGTGGGCACCGGAGGGACTGGAGTGCATCATCACGCCCGGCAACCAAATTTTAATTTGATTTTACGTTTTAAAGTTAATTTGTTTTAATTGCCGGTGCTTTTAGTGTCCCCTTCCCTTTTATAGGGGGCACTGGGGAAAAATTGTGATTTTAGTGCCCAAAAAAAAAAACCAAAAAAAAAGAAAAACACAAAAAAAAAACAAAAAAAGGGGGGGAAAAAAAGGGCCTTGTAAATGTCTGGAGTGTCACCCAGGTTGGGTGGCACCGTTATTGTTTTATGTTTTCACAGGTAGACTCTAAAAGAGTTTCATGCACAAGGGACCAATCGTGGAGGAGTGGAGGCGTGTCCTGCTCAGTAGGAACTGTGAGCAGTGAGAGGAGCTGCTAGCAACTTGAGCTCCAGCCTGGAGAGCCCTGAGACCAGCCAGGAAGAGAAGGAAGGAAGGGGCTTCACCACCACTTTAACCCAGAGGGAGAGGAGGAGGAAGCAGAAAACTTTTAACATCTTTATCATTTCTGCAAAGAGTTGGAGAGAGGGGGAAAAACCACAACAACCATCCAGTGTGGAAGGAGGGAGACTCAACTACTCTACAGGTGGGTGTGGGTGCATTTCCCCAAACAGACTTTGTTGTATCGGTGGGGGGAGGAAAGAAGACCACTGAGGGCCGGAACATCGCGGGGGGTGTGTGTGTGTGTGGTAGTGTGTGTGGGGGCCTTGCTTACAACTAGGCCCCCCCCCCACAATTGGAACCCCCCCCACCCCCCCCACATTTGCCTAGCCTGGGATAGCTGGAGCTACCAGGCTGAAGAGTCATTAATCACCCTATTGAGGATCGTTAGGAGTGCCTGGTGGCTCCAGCTACCCCAGGTGAAGACATCTTCTCCCCCCACCTGAAGACCACCCCAAAGACTTTTGTGTTTTGCCATCTGGGGAGTGCACCCACCCACAGCTGCGAGGGGAGACCTGCCCTCGCAGCCCCCCCCCCTTCCCACCCCCCTCTCTCTTTCTCCGTTACCCTCTGTTTCTCCCCTCTCTCTCTGAGAACCCTTTCCTTCCAAATTAATAAAAAAAAAACCCAATTAAGACAACTGAGCAGAGGGAGCAAGGCCTCTCCCCAATTGTCAACGAGGGGAGAGGTGCCTCGTTAAGGGCTCCTCTGCTCAGTTAACATAAGAGGCCATTAAAGACCATTAAGGCCTGTGACTTTGGGGTGGGTGTAGCCCTTAAAGGGACCCCGTGATGGCGACCCCATCCACGCCGGTGGCAGGGCCAGCAAGGACGTATGCGCAGGCGGTGTCCACATCCATGGCACCTCCTGCGCCACCCGCTGCCCTGCCACCGTTCAGACTTATAACCAGGAAACACGGGGTCAAGAGCTACACTCACCCCACAATGAGCATTGAGGAGTGCGTGCGGGCGATGGCTGGGGTAGTCGGCCCCTCGGCCATTGTCGCAGCCTCCAAGATGTCTGGGAAGGCCGTGTTCTTCCTGGGGTCGGAGCGGGCGGTGTCCCTGGCCCTTGAAAAGGGGCTCACGGTGGGCGGGACGTTCCTGCCGGTGGACCCTCTCGAGGCCACCGCGCAGAGGGTCATCATTTCAAACGTCCCGCCCTTTGTTTCCGCTGAGCTCCTCCTCCCTCACCTACAACAACTGGGGGAGGTAAGGTCAGGGATCAACCCCATACCGCTCGGCCTCAGGGAGAGCAGCCTGCGCCACGTGTTCTCCTTCCGCCGCCAGCTCTTTGTCCGGCTGGCGCGGGAGGACACGACGGAGGGAGATTTTAATGTGGTGCACGAGGGGACTGCCTACCACGTCTTCTGGACGTCGGACGGCGTGCGGTGCCATGCCTGCAGGGAGGTGGGGCATGTTCGCAAGAACTGCCCCGCCTCCAAGGCCGCCAAACCACCGAAGGCGGCCAAGGCTGGCGCTGCCGCCACCCCTCCCCCTAGTTGCGTCCGCGTGCCGGGAGCCATAGGTGCGCGGGCATCGTCGGAGGCCTTTGTTTTCAGGGCCTCCGGCGGGGGGGAGGGAGAGCGTCCGAGCGGAAAGAAGGCGCGGAAGAAGGAGAAACATCTAGAGGCGGGTCCCCTCGGTGCGCCGGAAAGTCTGACCACCGCGCTCAGCCCAACCCAGTCACCGGCGAGCGCGGGGTGCCCCGAGCCCGTGCCCGGGCCCTTGAATACCACCACAGAGGGGCCCAGGCGCGGGCAAGAAAAGGAAAAGGGGGGGGCGGAGCGGGAGGCCTCGGCAGACATGGAGGTCTCCCTGACTCCGCGCGCCCCCAGGAACAAAAAGAGGCACCGCCCCAATGAGGCGGAGGGGGAACAACATCCCTCCGCGGAGGAGGCGGTGCCCGCCGCGTGTCCCGCGTCCCCCACCAGCGCCCCCAAATTGCGCTGCAGGCGCGAGGAGTCTTTCCCCGGGGAGGGTGAGACAGTTGAGGCTGCCCAGCCTCTGCCTCCCGGGGATGGAGTGGAAGATCTGCCTGTCGTGGGGGGCGTGGGGACCGCGGAGGAATGCGTAGCCGCCGGGCCGGGCGTCCCGGGGACTGAGGCGGGCGAGGCCGAAAAGGCCGAACCTGAGCCCGCCCAGCTATTATCCAACTTCCCCCGGGAGTCGCTCGACCCGGCAGAAAAACAATTAAATAATTATGACACTGTAGATGCTGGGCCGGGGGGTGGCAGCGGGGAGGGGGAGGAACACCCACCCTCGCCCCTTACTTTGGAGCTGGAGCACTTGGAGGGCCTGGGGATTTCCTATGGCCGGGTCTCTCCTTGTTCTCCGGTTCCTGGGGCGGAGGGGGAACCCCTTCCGCTGTCATTTCCCGACCCAGCACCATTTTTAAAAGAGCCCAGTGGGGACTCCTCTGCCGACGATCCTGGGGGTGGGATCGGGGCAGTGCCAGGGCCGGTTGGAGCGGCCGGTTCATTTGCCGTACCTTGTGCGGTCGATGGGCCGGCTGCTGGCGGCCACCTCCCGGAGGAGGACGGGGACTCGGTGGGGGACGCGGGTGAAGACCTAGAGACCACCGCCAGTGAGGCGGTGGATCTGCTCGCGGCCGCCGCTGAGGCCCTCCTCGTTCCTGCAAAGGAACTCCGGGACTTTTTGGCCCAGAGCCGGGGTCGCCGCGACCAAGCCCGACTGGCCCTGGATAAATGGTCCGAGCCGGAGCTGATCAAGGGGTTCGTCCGCGCCGCCGTTAAAACCTTGGCCGCGGGCGGGCCCTTGACAAAGGAGCAGCACCTTGAGCTGCGCGAGCTCGAGGGACTCCTCGCTGGGCTGCGGAGGGAGCGGAGTTCAACAAAAGACTCCGCTCCCTCCCCCACAATAGGTTAAGGTAGAGGTTGCACTATGCTTTTGCCATGAAGATAACCATAGCCAGCCTCAACATCAACGGCGGCAGAGGGGCACGCCGTAGATTTGACAATTTTTCGCTCCTGCGGGAGGGGAAATATGCGGTGTGCTTCCTGCAAGAAACCCACACCGTTCCGGGAGACGAAGCCACGTGGCTCCTGGAATGGCAAGGAGAGGTCCGCATGAGCCACCTCACCGCCATTTCTAGTGGGGTGGCCATCTTGCTGGGCCCGCATTTTCAGCCGGAGATCTTGGGGGTCGAGGAGCCCGTGCCAGGCCGCTTGCTGCACGTAACGGTTCGACTGGGGGACGTGCCGCTCCATCTCGTGAACGTGTACGCCCCTCATCCCGGCCCGCAGCAAACGCGCTTCTTTGAAGAGGTGTCCGCTCTTCTTGGCTCCGTCGACGTCGGCGACTGCATTGTCCTCGGGGGGGATTTTAACTGCACCCTCGAGGCGAGGGACCGCTCCGGTGCCCCGCAGTGCATGACGGCGATGGAGAAGTTGAGGGACCTGGTCGGGTCCTTCGACTTGGTGGACGTCTGGCGAAATCTCCACCCCGACTCCAGCGCCTTTACTTGGGTGAGGCCTGGAGTTGGATGGTCTAGAGTCGACCGCCTTTACGTGTCTCGGGCGTACGTTTCCTGCGTCCCGGCGGCCTCCATGCGGCCGGTGCCGTGTTCGGACCACCACCTGGTGTGGGCGGAGCTCGCTTCGCTCCGCGCGAGGACGGGGTCCGCGTACTGGCACTTTAACAACCGGCTGCTGGAGGACGTGCGGTTCCAGGACTCGTTCCGTCGATTCTGGTCCGACTGGAGAAGGAAGCAGGGGGGCTTCCCCTCCTTGAGGCTATGGTGGGACGTGGGCAAGGCTCACGTCCGCGTCTTCTGTCAAGAGTACGCGAGGGGGTCGACCAAGAGGCGGGCGGCCAGAGTCGGGCGCCTAGAAAAAGAGGTGCTCGACCTGGAAGGCCGTCTCGGTCAAGTCGTCCAGGACCCGGCCCTGCGGACGGTGTACGAAGCGAAGAAGGCCGCGCTGAAGGACCTGCAGCTCGTCGGGTCCCGAGGCGCGTTCGTGAGGTCGCGGATCCGGTTCCTGCGGGATCTGGACCGCGGCTCCCCCTTCTTCTACTCGCTGGAAAAAAGGCAGAGTGTCCGTAAGCAGCTCTTGACGCTGCTGGCCGACGACGGCTCTCTCGTCTCGGATCCGGAGGGCGTCAACAACAGGGTCCGTGAATATTACGGGGCTCTGTTCTCTCCGGATCCGTCCAGCGAGGAAGCGCGTAGAGTTTTGTGGGAGGACCTGCCGAGGGTCGGCCCGGAGGGCGCCGAAAATCTGGAAGCTCCGCTAAGCCTGGCGGAGCTGACCGGTGCCCTCGCCCGGCTCTCGAGGGGAAAATCCCCGGGGCTGGACGGGCTGACCGTGGAGTTCCACAGGGCGTTCTGGGACGTCCTGGGGAGCGACTACGCGCGGGTCCTGGGGGAAAGTCTGGCGACCGGGGAGATGCCCCTCTCTTGGCGCAGGGCAGTCATCGTCCTGCTGCCTAAGAAGGGCGATCTCCGCCTCCTTAAGAACTGGCGCCCGGTCTCCCTCCTCAGCACGGACTACAAAATCTTCGCCAGGGCGATGTCTGCTCGCCTTGGTGCCGTGCTGGACCACATGATCCACCCCGACCAGTCATACACGGTCCCGGGCCGGACAATCCACGACAACATCCATCTGGTCCGGGACCTCATCCATTGCTCCCAGGAGGCTGGTCTGTCGGTCGCCTTCCTATCCCTCGACCAAGAGAAGGCGTTCGACAGGGTGGATCACGACTATCTGCTCGGAACTCTGCGCGCTTTCGGGTTCGGGACGCATTTCGTCGCCCGGATCCGACTTTTGTACGCCGCCGCGGAGTGTCTGATTAAGGTTAACGGGTCCTTGACGGCGCCCCTTCGCTTTAGGAGAGGGGTGCGCCAGGGATGCCCCATGTCCGGCCAGTTATACGCCGTTTGCGTGGAGCCTTTCCTGCGCCTCTTGCGGACGAGGTTGACGGGACTGGCTCTGCAAGGGCCGGGCGTGGAGGTCGTCCTCTCGGCTTACGCCGATGACGTGCTCCTCGCGGTAGAGGATCCCGCTGACCTGCGGAGGATGCGTGAGTGCCAGGAGATTTACTCGGCCGCGTCCTCCGCCAGGATCAACTGGGAGAAATGTTCCGGACTCCTGGTGGGTCAGTGGCGGGTGGACTCCCTGCCGGAGGAGCTCAGGCCTTTTGCCTGGAGCACGACCCATCTCCTCTATCTGGGAGTCTACCTTAGCCCCGACGAGGAAGCCTGGCCGGCGAACTGGCAGGAGCTGGAGGCCAAGGTCGCCGCTCGCCTAGGGCGCTGGACAGGACTGCTCCGAGTGCTGTCCTACAGGGGTCGAGCGCTAGTCATAAACCAGCTGGTGGCCGCAATGCTGTGGTACCGGCTGGTCACTTTGACCCCTCCCCCTGCGTTTGTCGCCAAGATACAGAAGAAGCTGGTGGACTTCTTCTGGAACAACAGGAAGCACTGGGTCTCTGTCGCGGTCTTGAGTCTCCCGCTTGAGGAGGGCGGTCAGTCGTTGGTGTGCGTCAGCGCCCAGCTCGCGACTTTCCGTCTTCAGACCCTGCAGAGATACCTTTACGTCGAGCCCCCTCCTAGGTGGTGTGCTCTGGCGAGGTATTTCTTCCGCCAGCAGCTCGACCTCAATTATGACACGCAGCTCCTGTTTGTGAACTTGGGGGGTGCCAGGACCGCCCTCCGGGAGCTGCCTGTCTTTTACAGGGAACTCATCAGGGTCTGGAACAAAGTCTCCACCAAGCGCAGCTCTCCGCCGGCTGGAGTGGCGGCCGTCCTGCAGGAACCGCTGCTCGGGAATCCGTACCTCCACGGCCGAGGCTTCATGTGGCGGTCGGAAGAGAGGGCTGTGGCTGGTGAGGTGACCAGGGTCAGGGACCTGCTCGATGGCGGAGGAGCGGGCTGGATGGCGCCAGTCACGCTGGCGCGGCGCCTAAATTCTGCCAACGTCCGCCGCGCGGCCGATGCCATCGAGTCGCTAAAAACAGCTCTGGGCCCTGACTCCGTTAGGTGTATCGAGGAGGCTCAAGCACGTGGGGAGATCCCGTCCGAACTGACCCCCGTCCGGACGGAATTCCTCATCGGCGCCAAACCCCGGAACCTCCCTCGGGGGCCGGCGCCTCACAACTTGAGCCGCCTCGGGGAAATCCCCTCCGTGCCTTTCAGTTCCGCGCGGAGGGGTTTCCTGTACGGGCTGCTCCTGCACACCCTCAACTTTGCCATCCTCGCCGGCCGTCCGGACACGCCATGGCGTACCATCTTGCCGTCCGGAGGAGGCGGGGGTCCCCGATGGAGGGCACTCTACGCAGGGGTCCTCCCACTATTCATCGGGGACTTGGCCTGGAGGGTGGTGCACGGAGCAGTGCCGTGCAACAAATTTTTAAGCCGGTTCACGGACTCCCAGGCCGCCTGCAATTTCTGCGGTCTGGAGGAGTCCGTGTTCCATGTTTTTATTGAATGCACAAGGTTGCAGCCCCTGTTTCACTATTTGAAGGGGCTGCTCCTGAAATTCTGGCTGCACTTCAGTCCCACTCTCCTGATCTTTGGGCACCCTGTGCGGAGGGGAGCGGGTAGGTCCGAGGGCCTCCTCGTAGGACTGCTCCTGGGCACGGCCAAGGGTGCCATCAGCCGGTCCAGGCAGCGGGCGGTCGAGGGGGTCGTTCAACCTGACTGCCTGCCTCTCTTCCGCTCTTACATCCGATCCAGGGTGTCCTTGGAGATGGAGCACGCGGTGTCCACCGGTACGCTCGCGGCCTTCCGCGAGAGGTGGGCACCGGAGGGACTGGAGTGCATCATCACGCCCGGCAACCAAATTTTAATTTGATTTTACGTTTTAAAGTTTAATTTGTTTTAATTGCCGGTGCTTTTAGTGTCCCCCTCTCCTTTTATAGGGGGCACTGGAAAAAGGAAAAATTTGATTTTAGTGCCCCAAAAAAAAAACACAAAAAAATAAATAAAAAAGGGGCCTTGTAAATGTCTTGTGTGTGTCATCCAGGTCGGGTGGCACGGATACATGTTTTATGTTTTTGCAGGTGAACTCCAAAAAGAGTTTCATGCACAAGGGACCAATCGTGGAGGAGTGGAGGCGTGTCCTGCTCAGTAGGAACTGTGAGCAGTGAGAGGAGCTGCTAGCAACTTGAGCTCCAGCCTGGAGAGCCCTGAGACCAGCCAGGAAGAGAAGGAAGGAAGGGGCTTCACCACCACTTTAACCCAGAGGGAGAGGAGGAGGAAGCAGAAAACTTTTAACATCTTTATCATTTCTGCAAAGAGTTGGAGAGAGGGGGAAAAACCACAACAACCATCCAGTGTGGAAGGAGGGAGACTCAACTACTCTACAGGTGGGTGTGGGTGCATTTCCCCAAACAGACTTTGTTGTATCGGTGGGGGGAGGAAAGAAGACCACTGAGGGCCGGAACATCGCGGGGGGCGTGTGTGTGTGTGTGGTAGTGTGCGTGGGGGCTGTGCTTACAACTGGGCCCCCCCCACAATTGGAACCCCCCCCACCCCCCCCACATTTGCCTAGCCTGGGATAGCTGGAGCTACCAGGCTGAAGAGTCATTAATCACCCTATTGAGGATCGTTAGGAGTGCCTGGTGGCTCCAGCTACCCCAGGTGAAGACATCTTCTCCCCCCACCTGAAGACCACCCCAAAGACTTTTGTGTTTTGCCATCTGGGGAGTGCACCCACCCACAGCTGCGAGGGGAGACCTGCCCTCGCAGCCCCCCCCCCTTCCCACCCCTCTCTCTCTTTCTCCGTTACCCTCTGTTTCTCCCCTCTCTCTCTGAGAACCCTTTCCTTCCAAATTAATAAAAAAAACCCAATTAAGACAACTGAGCAGAGGGAGCAAGGCCTCTCCCCAATTGTCAACGAGGGGAGAGGTGCCTCGTTAAGGGCTCCTCTGCTCAATTAACATAAGAGGCCATTAAAGACCATTAAGGCCTGTGACTTTGGGGTGGGTGTAGCCCTTAAAGGGACCCCGTGATGGCGACCCCATCCACGCCGGTGGCAGGGCCAGCAAGGACGTATGCGCAGGCGGTGTCCACATCCACGGCACCTCCTGCGCCACCCGCTGCCCTGCCACCGTTCAGACTTATAACCAGGAAACACGGGGTCAAGAGCTACACTCACCCCACAATGAGCATTGAGGAGTGCGTGCGGGCGATGGCTGGGGTAGTCGGCCCCTCGGCCATTGTCGCAGCCTCCAAGATGTCTGGGAAGGCCGTGTTCTTCCTGGGGTCGGAGCGGGCGGTGTCTCTGGCCCTTGAAAAGGGGCTCACGGTGGGCGGGACGTTCCTGCCGGTGGACCCTCTCGAGGCCACCACGCAGAGGGTCATCATTTCAAACGTCCCGCCCTTTGTTTCCGCTGAGCTCCTCCTCCCTCACCTACAACAACTGGGGGAGGTAAGGTCAGGGATCAACCCCATACCACTCGGCCTCAGGGAGAGCAGCCTGCGCCACGTGTTCTCCTTCCGCCGCCAGCTCTTTGTCCGGCTGGCGCGGGAGGACACGACGGAGGGAGATTTTAACGTGGTGCACGAGGGGACTGCCTACCGCGTCTTCTGGACGTCGGACGGCGTGCGGTGCCATGCCTGCAGGGAGGTGGGGCATGTTCGCAAGAACTGCCCCGCCTCCAAGGCCGCCAAACCACCGAAGGCGGCCAAGGCTGGCGCTGCCGCCACCCCTCCCCCTAGTTGCGTCCGCGTGCCGGGAGCCATGGGTGCGCGGGCATCGTCGGAGGCCTTTGTTTTCAGGGCCTCCGGCGGGGGGGAGGGAGAGCGTCCGAGCGGAAAGAAGGCGCGGAAGAAGGAGAAACATCTAGAGGCGGGTCCCCTCGGTGCGCCGGAAAGTCTGACCACCGTGCTCAGCCCAACCCAGTCACCGGCGAGCGCGGGGTGCCCCGAGCCCGTGCCCGGGCCCTTGAATACCACCACAGAGGGGCCCAGGCGCGGGCAAGAAAAGGAAAAGGGGGGGGCGGAGCGGGAGGCCTCGGCAGACATGGAGGTCTCCCTGACTCCGCGCGCCCCCAGGAACAAAAAGAGGCACCGCCCCAATGAGGCGGAGGGGGAACAACATCCCTCCGCGGAGGAGGCGGTGCCCGCCGCGTGTCCCGCGTCCCCCACCAGCGCCCCCAAATTGCGTTGCAGGCGCGAGGAGTCTTTCCCCGGGGAGGGTGAGACAGTTGAGGCTGCCCAGCCTCTGCCTCCCGGGGATGGAGTGGAAGATCTGCCTGTCGTGGGGGGCGTGGGGACCGCGGAGGAATGCGTAGCCGCCGGGCCGGGCGTCCCGGGGACTGAGGCGGGCGAGGCCGAAAAGGCCGAACCTGAGCCCGCCCAGCTATTATCCAACTTCCCCCGGGAGTCGCTCGACCCGGCAGAAATACAAACAAATAATTATGACACTGTAGATGCTGGGCCGGGGGGTGGCAGCGGGGAGGGGAAGGAACACCCACCCTCGCCCCTTACTTTGGAACTGGTGCACTTGGAGGGCCTGGGGATTTCCTATGGCCGGGTCTCTCCTTGTTCCCCGGTTCCTGGGGCGGAGGGGGAACCCCTTCCGCTGTCATTTCCCGACCCAGCACCATTTTTAAAAGAGCCCAGTGGGGACTCCTCTGCCGACGATCCTGGGGGTGGGATCGGGGCAGAGCCAGGGCCGGTTGGAGCGGCCGGTTCATTTGCCGTACCTTGTGCGGTCGATGGGCCGGCTGCTGGCGGCCACCTCCCGGAGGAGGACGGGGACTCGGTGGGGGTCGCGGGAGAAGAACTAGAGACCACCGCCAGGGAGGCGGTGGATCTGCTCGCGGCCGCCGCTGAGGCCCTCCTCATTCCTGCAAAGGAACTCCGGGACTTTTTGGCCCAGAGCCGGGGTCGCCGCGACCAAGCCCGACTGGCCCTGGAAAAATGGTCCGAGCCGGAGCTGATCAAGGGGTCCGTCCGCGCCGCCGTTAAAACCTTGGCCGCGGGCGGGCCCTTGACAAAGGAGCAGCACCTTGAGCTGCGCGAGCTCGAGGGACTCCTCGCTGGGCAGCGGAGGGAGCGGAGTTCAACAAAAGACTCCGCTCCCTCCCCCACAATAGGTTAAGGTAGAGGTTGCACTATACTTTTGCCATGAAGATAACCATAGCCAGCCTCAACATCAACGGCGGCAGAGGGGCACGCCGTAGATTTGACAATTTTTCGCTCCTGCGGGAGGGGAAATATGCGGTGTGCTTCCTGCAAGAAACCCACACCGTTCCGGGAGACGAAGCCACGTGGCTCCTGGAATGGCAAGGAGAGGTCCGCATGAGCCACCTCACCGCCATTTCTAGTGGGGTGGCCATCTTGCTGGGCCCGCATTTTCAGCCGGAGATCTTGGGGGTCGAGGAGCCCGTGCCAGGCCGCTTGCTGCACGTAACGGTTCGCCTGGGGGACGTGCCGCTCCATCTCGTGAACGTGTACGCCCCTCATCCCGGCCCGCAGCAAACGCGCTTCTTTGAAGAGGTGTCCGCTCTTCTTGGCTCCGTCGACGTCGGCGACTGCATTGTCCTCGGGGGGGATTTTAACTGCACCCTCGAGGCGAGGGACCGCTCCGGTGCCCCGCAGTGCATGACGGCGATGGAGAAGTTGAGGGACCTGGTCGGGTCCTTCGACTTGGTGGACGTCTGGCGAAATCTCCACCCCGACTCCAGCGCCTTTACTTGGGTGAGGCCTGGAGTTGGATGGTCTAGAGTCGACCGCCTTTACGTGTCTCGGGCGTACGTTTCCTGCGTCCCGGCGGCCTCCATGCGGCCGGTGCCGTGTTCGGACCACCACCTGGTGTGGGCGGAGCTCGCTTCGCTCCGCGCGAGGACGGGGTCCGCGTACTGGCACTTTAACAACCGGCTGCTGGAGGACGTGCGGTTCCAGGACTCGTTCCGTCGATTCTGGTCCGACTGGAGAAGGAAGCAGGGGGGCTTCCCCTCCTTGAGGCTATGGTGGGACGTGGGCAAGGCTCACGTCCGCGTCTTCTGTCAAGAGTACGCGAGGGGGTCGACCAAGAGGCGGGCGGCCAGAGTCGGGCGCCTAGAAAAAGAGGTGCTCGACCTGGAAGCCCGTCTCGGTCAAGTCGTCCAGGACCCGGCCCTGCGGACGGTGTACGAAGCGAAGAAGGCCGCGCTGAAGGACCTGCAGCTCGTCGGGTCCCGAGGCGCGTTCGTGAGGTCGCGGATCCGGTTCCTGCGGGATCTGGACCGCGGCTCCCCCTTCTTCTACTCGCTGGAAAAAAGGCAGAGTGTCCGTAAGCAGCTCTTGACGCTGCTGGCCGACGACGGCTCTCTCGTCTCGGATCCGGAGGGCGTCAACAACAGGGTCCGTGAATATTACGGGGCTCTGTTCTCTCCGGATCCGTCCAGCGAGGAAGCGCGTAGAGTTTTGTGGGAGGACCTGCCGAAGGTCGGCCCGGAGGGCGCCGAAAATCTGGAAGCTCCGCTAAGCCTGGCGGAGCTGACCGGTGCCCTCGCCCGGCTCTCGAGGGGAAAATCCCCGGGGCTGGACGGGCTGACCGTGGAGTTCCACAGGGCGTTCTGGGACGTCCTGGGGAGCGACTACGCGCGGGTCCTGGGGGAAAGTCTGGCGACCGGGGAGATGCCCCTCTCTTGGCGCAGGGCAGTCATCGTCCTGCTGCCTAAGAAGGGCGATCTCCGCCTCCTTAAGAACTGGCGCCCGGTCTCCCTCCTCAGCACGGACTACAAAATCTTCGCCAGGGCGATGTCTGCTCGCCTTGGTGCCGTGCTGGACCACATGATCCACCCCGACCAGTCCTACACGGTCCCGGGCCGGACAATCCACGATAACATCCATCTGGTCCGGGACCTCATCCATTGCTCCCAGGAGGCTGGTCTGTCGGTCGCCTTCCTATCCCTCGACCAAGAGAAGGCGTTCGACAGGGTGGATCACGACTATCTGCTCGGAACTCTGCGCGCTTTTCGGGTTCGGGTTCGGGACGCATTTCGTCGCCCGGATCCGACTTTTGTACGCCGCCGCGGAGTGTCTGATTAAGGTTAACGGGTCCTTGACGGCGCCCCTTCGCTTTAGGAGAGGGGTGCGCCAGGGATGCCCCATGTCCGGCCAGTTATACGCCGTTTGCGTGGAGCCTTTCCTGCGCCTCTTGCGGACGAGGTTGACGGGACTGGCTCTGCAAGGGCCGGGCGTGGAGGTCGTCCTCTCGGCTTACGCCGATGACGTGCTCCTCGCGATAGAGGATCCCGCTGACCTGCGGAGGATGCGTGAGTGCCAGGAGATTTACTCGGCCGCGTCCTCCGCCAGGATCAACTGGGAGAAATGTTCCGGACTCCTGGTGGGTCAGTGGCGGGTGGACTCCCTGCCGGAGGAGCTCAGGCCTTTTGCCTGGAGCACGACCCATCTCCTCTATCTGGGAGTCTACCTTAGCCCCGACGAGGGAGCCTGGCCGGCGAACTGGCAGGAGCTGGAGGCCAAGGTCGCCGCTCGCCTAGGGCGCTGGACAGGACTGCTCCGAGTGCTGTCCTACAGGGGTCGAGCGCTAGTCATAAACCAGCTGGTGGCCGCAATGCTGTGGTACCGGCTGGTCACTTTGACCCCTCCCCCTGCGTTTGTCGCCAAGATACAGAAGAAGCTGGTGGACTTCTTCTGGAACAACAGGAAGCACTGGGTCTCTGCCGCGGTCTTGAGTCTCCCGCTTGAGGAGGGCGGTCAGTCGTTGGTGTGCGTCAGCGCCCAGCTCGCGACTTTCCGCCTTCAGACCCTGCAGAGATACCTTTACGTCGAGCCCCCTCCTAGGTGGTGCGCTCTGGCGAGGTATTTCTTCCGCCAGCAGCTCGACCTCAATTATGACACGCAGCTCCTGTTTGTGAACTTGGGGGGTGCCAGGACCGCCCTCCGGGAGCTGCCTGTCTTTTACAGGGAACTCATCAGGGTCTGGAACAAAGTCTCCACCAAGCGCAGCTCTCCGCCGGCTGGAGTGGCGGCCGTCCTGCAGGAGCCGCTGCTCGGGAATCCGTACCTCCACGGCCGAGGCTTCATGTGGCGGTCGGAAGAGAGGGCTGTGGCTGGTGAGGTGACCAGGGTCAGGGACCTGCTCGATGGCGGAGGAGCGGGCTGGATGGCGCCAGACACGCTGGCGCGGCGCCTAAACTCTGCCAACGTCCGCCACGCGGCCGATGCCATCGAGTCGCTAAAAACAGCTCTGGGCCCTGACTCCGTTAGGTGCATCGAGGAGGCTCAAGCACGTGGGGAGATCCCGTCCGAACTGACCCCCGTCCGGACGGAATTCCTCATCGGCGCCAAACCCCGGAACCTCCCTCGGGGGCCGGCGCCTCACAACTTGAGCCGCCTCGGGGAAATCCCCTCCGTGCCTTTCAGTTCCGCGCGGAGGGGTTTCCTGTACGGGCTGCTCCTGCACACCCTCAACTTTGCCATCCTCGCCGGCCGTCCGGACACGCCATGGCGTACCATCTTGCCGTCCGGAGGAGGCGGGGGTCCCCGATGGAGGGCACTCTACGCAGGGGTCCTCCCACTATTCATCGGGGACTTGGCCTGGAGGGTGGTGCACGGAGCAGTGCCGTGCAACAAATTTTTAAGCCGGTTCACGGACTCCCAGGCCGCTTGCAATTTCTGCGGTCTGGAGGAGTCTGTGTTCCATGTTTTTATGGAGTGCACAAGGTTGCAGCCCCTGTTCCATTATTTGAAGGGGCTGCTCCTGAAATTCTGGCTGCACTTCAGTCCCACCCTCCTGATCTTTGGGCACCCTGTGCGGAGGGGAGCGGGTAGGTCCGAAGGCCTCCTCGTAGGACTGCTCCTGGGCACGGCCAAGGGTGCCATCAGCCGGTCCAGGCAGCGGGCGGTCGAGGGGGTCGTTCAACCTGACTGCCTGCCTCTCTTCCGCTCTTACATCCGGTCCAGGGTGTCCTTGGAGATGGAGCACGCGGTGTCCACCGGTACGCTCGCGGCCTTCCGCGAGAGGTGGGCACCGGAGGGACTGGAGTGCATCATCACGCCCGGCAACCAAATTTTAATTTGATTTTACGTTTTAAAGTTTAATTTGTTTTAATTGCCGGTGCTTTTAGTGTCCCCTTCCCTTTTATAGGGGGCACCGGAGAAATTGTGATTTTAGTGCCCAAAAAAAAACCAAAAAAAAACAAAAAACACAAAAAAAAACAAAAAAAGGAAAAAAGGGCCTTGTAAATGTCTGGTGTGTCACCCAGGTCGGGTGGCACAGTTTAATGTTTATGTTTTGCAGGTAGACTCTAAAAGAGTTTCATGCACAAGGGACCAATCGTGGAGGAGTGGAGGCGTGTCCTGCTCAGTAGGAACTGTGAGCAGTGAGAGGAGCTGCTAGCAACTTGAGCTCCAGCCTGGAGAGCCCTGAGACCAGCCAGGAAGAGAAGGAAGGAAGGGGCTTCACCACCACTTTAACCCAGAGGGAGAGGAGGAGGAAGCAGAAAACTTTTAACATCTTTATCATTTCTGCAAAGAGTTGGAGAGAGGGGGAAAAACCACAACAACCATCCAGTGTGGAAGGAGGGAGACTCAACTACTCTACAGGTGGGTGTGGGTGCATTTCCCCAAACAGACTTTGTTGTATCGGTGGGGGGAGGAAAGAAGACCACTGAGGGCCGGAACATCGCGGGGGGTGTGTGTGTGTGTGGTAGTGTGCGTGGGGGCCGTGCTTACAACTAGGCCCCCCCCCACAATTGGAACCCCCCCCACCCCCCACATTTGCCTAGCCTGGGATAGCTGGAGCTACCAGGCTGAAGATTTTTCTTAATCATCCAATTAAAGATCGTTAGGAGTGCCTGGTGGCTCCAGCTACCCCAGGTGAAGACATCTTCTCCCCCCACCTGAAGACCACCTCAAAGACTTTTGTGTTTTGCCATCTGGGGAGTGCACCCACCCACAGCTGCGAGGAGAGACCTGCCCTCGCAGCCCCCCCCCCTTCCCACCCCCCTCTCTCTTTTCTCTGCTACTCTGTTTCTCCCCTCTCTCTCTGAGAACCCTTTCCTTCCAAATTTTATTAAAAAAAACAATTAAGACAACTGAGCAGAGGGAGCAAGGCCTCTCCCCAATTGTCAACGAGGGGAGAGGTGCCTCGTTAAGGGCTCCTCTGCTCAGTTAACATAAGAGGCCATTAAAGACCATTAAGGCCTGTGACTTTGGGGTGGGTGTAGCCCTTAAAGGGACCCCGTGATGGCGACCCCATCCACGCCGGTGGCAGGGCCAGCAAGGACGTATGCGCAGGCGGTGTCCACATCCACGGCACCTCCTGCGCCACCCGCTGCCCTGCCACCGTTCAGACTTATAACCAGGAAACACGGGGTCAAGAGCTACACTCACCCCACAATGAGCATTGAGGAGTGCGTGCGGGCGATGGCTGGGGTAGTCGGCCCCTCGGCCATTGTCGCAGCCTCCAAGATGTCTGGGAAGGCCGTGTTCTTCCTGGGGTCGGAGCGGGCGGTGTCCCTGGCCCTTGAAAAGGGGCTCACGGTGGGCGGGACGTTCCTGCCGGTGGACCCTCTCGAGGCCACCGCGCAGAGGGTCATCATTTCAAACGTCCCGCCCTTTGTTTCCGCTGAGCTCCTCCTCCCTCACCTACACCAACTGGGGGAGGTAAGGTCGGGGATCAACCCCATACCGCTCGGCCTCAGGGAGAACAGCCTGCGCCACGTGTTCTCCTTCCGCCGCCAGCTCTTTGTCCGGCTGGCGCGGGAGGACATGACAGAAGGGCACTTTAATGTGGTGCACGAGGGGACTGCCTACCGCGTCTTCTGGACGTCGGACGGCGTGCGGTGCCATGCCTGCAGGGAGGTGGGGCACGTTCGCAAGAACTGCCCCGCCTCCAAGGCCGCCAAACCACCGAAGGCGGCCATAGCTGGCGCCGCCGCCACCCCTCCCCCTAGTTGCGTCCGCGTGCCGGGAGCCATGGGTGCGCGGGCATCGTCGGAGGCCTTTGTTTTCAGGGCCTCCGGCGGGGGGGAGGGAGAGCGTCCGAGCGGAAAGAAGGCGCGGAAGAAGGAAAAACATCTAGAGGTGGGTCCCCTCGGTGCGCCGGAAAGTCTGACCACCGCGCTCAGCCCAACCCAGTCACCGGCGAGCGCGGGGTGCCCCGAGCCCGTGCCCGGGCCCTTGAATAACACCACAGAGGGGCCCAGGCGCGGGCAAGAAAAGGAAAAGGGGGGGGCGGAGCGGGAGGCCTCGGCAGACATGGAGGTCTCCCTGACTCCGCGCGCCCCCAGGAACAAAAAGAGGCACCGCCCCAATGAGGCGGAGGGGGAACAACATCCCTCCGCGGAGGAGGCGGTGCCCGCCGCGTGTCCCGCGTCCCCCACCAGCGCCCCCAAATTGCGCTGCAGGCGCGAAGAGTCTTTCCCCGGGGAGGGTGAGGCAGTCGAGGCTGCCCAGCCGCTGCCTCCTGGGGATGGAGTGGAAGATCTGCCTGTCGTGGGGGGCGTGGGGACCGCGGAGGAATGCGTAGCCGCCGGGCCGGGCGTCCCGGGGACTGAGGCGGGCGAGGCCGAAAAGGCCGAACCTGAGCCCGCCCAGCTATTATCCAACTTCCCCCGGGAGTCGCTCGACCCGGCAGAAAAACAATTAAATAATTATGACACTGTAGATGCTGGGCCGGGGGGTGGCAGCGGGGAGGGGGAGGAACACCCACCCTCGCCCCTTACTTTGGAGCTGGAGCACTTGGAGGGCCTGGGGATTTCCTATGGCCGGGTCTCTCCTTGTTCTCCGGTTCCTGGGGCGGAGGGGGAACCCCTTCCGCTGTCATTTCCCGACCCAGCACCATTTTTAAAAGAGCCCAGTGGGGACTCCTCTGCCGACGATCCTGGGGGTGGGATCGGGGCAGTGCCAGGGCCGGTTGGAGCGGCCGGTTCATTTGCCGTACCTTGTGCGGTCGATGGGCCGGCTGCTGGCGGCCACCTCCCGGAGGAGGACGGGGACTCGGTGGGGGACGCGGGTGAAGACCTAGAGACCACCGCCAGGGAGGCGGTGGATCTGCTCGCGGCCGCCGCTGAGGCCCTCCTCGTTCCTGCAAAGGAACTCCGGGACTTTTTGGCCCAGAGCCGGGGTCGCCGCGACCAAGCCCGACCGGCCCTGGAAAAATGGTCCGAGCCGGAGCTGATCAAGGGGTCCGTCCGCGCCGCCGTTAAAACCTTGGCCGCGGGCGGGCCCTTGACAAAGGAGCAGCACCTTGAGCTGCGCGAGCTCGAGGGACTCCTCGCTGGGCTGCGGAGGGAGCGGAGTTCAACAAAAGACTCCGCTCCCTCCCCCACAATAGGTTAAGGTAGAGGTTGCACTATGCTTTTGTCATGAAGATAACCATAGCCAGCCTCAACATCAACGGCGGCAGAGGGGCACGCCGTAGATTTGACAATTTTTCGCTCCTGCGGGAGGGGAAATATGCGGTGTGCTTCCTGCAAGAAACCCACACCGTTCCGGGAGACGAAGCCACGTGGCTCCTGGAATGGCAAGGAGAGGTCCGCATGAGCCACCTCACCGCCATTTCTAGTGGGGTGGCCATCTTGCTGGGCCCGCATTTTCAGCCGGAGATCTTGGGGGTCGAGGAGCCCGTGCCAGGCCGCTTGCTGCACGTAACGGTTCGCCTGGGGGACGTGCCGCTCCATCTCGTGAACGTGTACGCCCCTCATCCCGGCCCGCAGCAAACGCGCTTCTTTGAAGAGGTGTCCGCTCTTCTTGGCTCCGTCGACGTCGGCGACTGCATTGTCCTCGGGGGGGATTTTAACTGCACCCTCGAGGCGAGGGACCGCTCCGGTGCCCCGCAGTGCATGACGGCGATGGAGAAGTTGAGGGACCTGGTCGGGTCCTTCGACTTGGTGGACGTCTGGCGAAATCTCCACCCCGACTCCAGCGCCTTTACTTGGGTGAGGCCTGGAGTTGGATGGTCTAGAGTCGACCGCCTTTACGTGTCTCGGGCGTACGTTTCCTGCGTCCCGGCGGCCTCCATGCGGCCGGTGCCATGTTCGGACCACCACCTGGTGTGGGCGGAGCTCGCTTCGCTCCGCGCGAGGACGGGGTCCGCGTACTGGCACTTTAACAACCGGCTGCTGGAGGACGTGCGGTTCCAGGACTCGTTCCGTCGATTCTGGTCCGACTGGAGAAGGAAGCAGGGGGGCTTCCCCTCCTTGAGGCTATGGTGGGACGTGGGCAAGGCTCACGTCCGCGTCTTCTGTCAAGAGTACGCGAGGGGGTCGACCAAGAGGCGGGCGGCCAGAGTCGGGCGCCTAGAAAAAGAGGTGCTCGACCTGGAAGCCCGTCTCGGTCAAGTCGTCCAGGACCCGGCCCTGCGGACGGTGTACGAAGCGAAGAAGGCCGCGCTGAAGGACCTGCAGCTCGTCGGGTCCCGAGGCGCGTTCGTGAGGTCGCGGATCCGGTTCCTGCGGGATCTGGACCGCGGCTCCCCCTTCTTCTACTCGCTGGAAAAAAGGCAGAGTGTCCGTAAGCAGCTCTTGACGCTGCTGGCCGACGACGGCTCTCTCGTCTCGGATCCGGAGGGCGTCAACAACAGGGTCCGTGAATATTACGGGGCTCTGTTCTCTCCGGATCCGTCCAGCGAGGAAGCGCGTAGAGTTTTGTGGGAGGACCTGCCGAAGGTCAGCCCGGAGGGCGCCGAAAATCTGGAAGCTCCGCTAAGCCTGGCGGAGCTGACCGGTGCCCTCGCCCGGCTCTCGAGGGGAAAATCCCCGGGGCTGGACGGGCTGACCGTGGAGTTCCACAGGGCGTTCTGGGACGTCCTGGGGAGCGACTACGCGCGGGTCCTGGGGGAAAGTCTGGCGACCGGGGAGATGCCCCTCTCTTGGCGCAGGGCAGTCATCGTCCTGCTGCCTAAGAAGGGCGATCTCCGCCTCCTTAAGAACTGGCGCCCGGTCTCCCTCCTCAGCACGGACTACAAAATCTTCGCCAGGGCGATGTCTGCTCGCCTTGGTGCCGTGCTGGACCACATGATCCACCCCGACCAGTCATACACGGTCCCGGGCCGGACAATCCACGATAACATCCATCTGGTCCGGGACCTCATCCATTGTTCCCAGGAGGCTGGTCTGTCGGTCGCCTTCCTATCCCTCGACCAAGAGAAGGCGTTCGACAGGGTGGATCACGACTATCTGCTCGGAACTCTGCGCGCTTTCGGGTTCGGGACGCATTTCGTCGCCCGGATCCGACTTTTGTACGCCGCCGCGGAGTGTCTGATTAAGGTTAACGGGTCCTTGACGGCGCCCCTTCGCTTTAGGAGAGGGGTGCGCCAGGGATGCCCCATGTCCGGCCAGTTATACGCCGTTTGCGTGGAGCCTTTCCTGCGCCTCTTGCGGACGAGGTTGACGGGACTGGCTCTGCAAGGGCCGGGCGTGGAGGTCGTCCTCTCGGCTTACGCCGATGACGTGCTCCTCGCGGTAGAGGATCCCGCTGACCTGCGGAGGATGCGTGAGTGCCAGGAGATTTACTCGGCCGCGTCCTCCGCCAGGATCAACTGGGAGAAATGTTCCGGACTCCTGGTGGGTCAGTGGCGGGTGGACTCCCTGCCGGAGGAGCTCAGGCCTTTTGCCTGGAGCACGACCCATCTCCTCTATCTGGGAGTCTACCTTAGCCCCGACGAGGGAGCCTGGCCGGCGAACTGGCAGGAGCTGGAGGCCAAGGTCGCCGCTCGCCTAGGGCGCTGGACAGGACTGCTCCGAGTGCTGTCCTACAGGGGTCGAGCGCTAGTCATAAACCAGCTGGTGGCCGCAATGCTGTGGTACCGGCTGGTCACTTTGACCCCTCCCCCTGCGTTTGTCGCCAAGATACAGAAGAAGCTGGTGGACTTCTTCTGGAACAACAGGAAGCACTGGGTCTCTGCCGCGGTCTTGAGTCTCCCGCTTGAGGAGGGCGGTCAGTCGTTGGTGTGCGTCAGCGCCCAGCTCGCGACTTTCCGTCTTCAGACCCTGCAGAGATACCTTTACGTCGAGCCCCCTCCTAGGTGGTGTGCTCTGGCGAGGTATTTCTTCCGCCAGCAGCTCGACCTCAATTATGACACGCAGCTCCTGTTTGTGAACTTGGGGGGTGCCAGGACCGCCCTCCGGGAGCTGCCTGTCTTTTACAGGGAACTCATCAGGGTCTGGAACAAAGTCTCCACCAAGCGCAGCTCTCCACCGGCTGGAGTGGCGGCCGTCCTGCAGGAGCCGCTGCTCGGGAATCCGTACCTCCACGGCCGAGGCTTTATGTGGCGGTCGGAAGAGAGGGCTGTGGCTGGTGAGGTGACCAGGGTCAGGGACCTGCTCGATGGCGGAGGAGCGGGCTGGATGGCGCCAGTCACGCTGGCGCGGCGCCTAAATTCTGCCAACGTCCGCCACGCGGCCGATGCCATCGAGTCGCTAAAAACAGCTCTGGGCCCTGACTCCGTTAGGTGTATCGAGGAGGCTCAGGCACGTGGGGAGATCCCGTCCGAACTGACCCCCGTCCGGACGGAATTCCTCATCGGCGCCAAACCCCGGAACCTCCCTCGGGGGCCGGCGCCTCACAACTTGAGCCGCCTCGGGGAAATCCCCTCCGTGCCTTTCAGTTCCGCGCGGAGGGGTTTCCTGTACGGGCTGCTCCTGCACACCCTCAACTTTGCCATCCTCGCCGGCCGTCCGGACACGCCATGGCGTACCATCTTGCCGTCCGGAGGAGGCGGGGGTCCCCGATGGAGGGCACTCTACGCAGGGGTCCTCCCACTATTCATCGGGGACTTGGCCTGGAGGGTGGTGCACGGAGCAGTGCCGTGCAACAAATTTTTAAGCCGGTTCACGGACTCCCAGGCCGCCTGCAATTTCTGCGGTCTGGAGGAGTCCGTGTTCCATGTTTTTATGGAGTGCACAAGGTTGCAGCCCCTGTTCCACTATTTGAAGGGGCTGCTCCTGAAATTCTGGCTGCACTTCAGTCCCACTCTCCTGATCTTTGGGCACCCTGTGCGGAGGGGAGCGGGTAGGTCCGAAGGCCTCCTCGTAGGACTGCTCCTGGGCACGGCCAAGGGTGCCATCAGCCGGTCCAGGCAGCGGGCGGTCGAGGGGGTCGTTCAACCTGACTGCCTGCCTCTCTTCCGCTCTTACATCCGGTCCAGGGTGGCCTTGGAGATGGAGCACGCGGTGTCCACCGGTACGCTCGCGGCCTTCCGCGAGAGGTGGGCACCGGAGGGACTGGAGTGCATCATCACGCCCGGCAACCAAATTTTAATTTGATTTTACGTTTTAAAGTTTAATTTGTTTTAATTGCCGGTGTTTTTAGTGTCCCCCTCTCCTTTTATAGGGGGCACTGGAAAAATTTGATTTTAGCGCCAAAAAAAAAAAAAAAAAAAAAAAAAAAAAAAAAAAAAAAAAAGGGGCTTGAAAATGTCTGCTGTGTCACCCAGGTCGGGTGGCACAGTTTAATGTTGTTTATGTTTTGCAGGTAGACTCCTAAAAGAGTTTCATGCACAAGGGACCAATCGTGGAGGAGTGGAGGCGTGTCCTGCTCAGTAGGAACTGTGAGCAGTGAGAGGAGCTGCTAGCAACTTGAGCTCCAGCCTGGAGAGCCCTGAGACCAGCCAGGAAGAGAAGGAAGGAAGGGGCTTCACCACCACTTTAACCCAGAGGGAGAGGAGGAGGAAGCAGAAAACTTTTAACATCTTTATCATTTCTGCAAAGAGTTGGAGAGAGGGGGAAAAACCACAACAACCATCCAGTGTGGAAGGAGGGAGACTCAACTACTCTACAGGTGGGTGTGGGTGCATTTCCCCAAACAGACTTTGTTGTATCGGTGGGGGGAGGAAAGAAGACCACTGAGGGCCGGAACATCGCGGGGGGCGTGTGTGTGTGTGTGGTAGTGTGCGTGGGGGCTGTGCTTACAACTGGGCCCCCCCCACAATTGGAACCCCCCCCACCCCCCCCACATTTGCCTAGCCTGGGATAGCTGGAGCTACCAGGCTGAAGAGTCATTAATCACCCTATTGAGGATCGTTAGGAGTGCCTGGTGGCTCCAGCTACCCCAGGTGAAGACATCTTCTCCCCCCACCTGAAGACCACCCCAAAGACTTTTGTGTTTTGCCATCTGGGGAGTGCACCCACCCACAGCTGCGAGGGGAGACCTGCCCTCGCAGCCCCCCCCCCTTCCCACCCCTCTCTCTCTTTCTCCGTTACCCTCTGTTTCTCCCCTCTCTCTCTGAGAACCCTTTCCTTCCAAATTAATAAAAAAAACCCAATTAAGACAACTGAGCAGAGGGAGCAAGGCCTCTCCCCAATTGTCAACGAGGGGAGAGGTGCCTCGTTAAGGGCTCCTCTGCTCAGTTAACATAAGAGGCCATTAAAGACCATTAAGGCCTGTGACTTTGGGGTGGGTGTAGCCCTTAAAGGGACCCCGTGATGGCGACCCCATCCACGCCGGTGGCAGGGCCAGCAAGGACGTATGCGCAGGCGGTGTCCACATCCACGGCACCTCCTGCGCCACCCGCTGCCCTGCCACCGTTCAGACTTATAACCAGGAAACACGGGGTCAAGAGCTACACTCACCCCACAATGAGCATTGAGGAGTGCGTGCGGGCGATGGCTGGGGTAGTCGGCCCCTCGGCCATTGTCGCAGCCTCCAAGATGTCTGGGAAGGCCGTGTTCTTCCTGGGGTCGGAGCGGGCGGTGTCCCTGGCCCTTGAAAAGGGGCTCACGGTGGGCGGGACGTTCCTGCCGGTGGACCCTCTCGAGGCCACCGCGCAGAGGGTCATCATTTCAAACGTCCCGCCCTTTGTTTCCGCTGAGCTCCTCCTCCCTCACCTACAACAACTGGGGGAGGTAAGGTCAGGGATCAACCCCATACCACTCGGCCTCAGGGAGAGCAGCCTGCGCCACGTGTTCTCCTTCCGCCGCCAGCTCTTTGTCCGGCTGGCGCGGGAGGACACGACGGAGGGAGATTTTAACGTGGTGCACGAGGGGACTGCCTACCGCGTCTTCTGGACGTCGGACGGCGTGCGGTGCCATGCCTGCAGGGAGGTGGGGCATGTTCGCAAGAACTGCCCCGCCTCCAAGGCCGCCAAACCACCGAAGGCGGCCAAGGCTGGCGCTGCCGCCACCCCTCCCCCTAGTTGCGTCCGCGTGCCGGGAGCCATGGGTGCGCGGGCATCGTCGGAGGCCTTTGTTTTCAGGGCCTCCGGCGGGGGGGAGGGAGAGCGTCCGAGCGGAAAGAAGGCGCGGAAGAAGGAGAAACATCTAGAGGCGGGTCCCCTCGGTGCGCCGGAAAGTCTGACCACCGTGCTCAGCCCAACCCAGTCACCGGCGAGCGCGGGGTGCCCCGAGCCCGTGCCCGGGCCCTTGAATACCACCACAGAGGGGCCCAGGCGCGGGCAAGAAAAGGAAAAGGGGGGGGCGGAGCGGGAGGCCTCAGCAGACATGGAGGTCTCCCTGACTCCGCGCGCCCCCAGGAACAAAAAGAGGCACCGCCCCAATGAGGCGGAGGGGGAACAACATCCCTCCGCGGAGGAGGCGGTGCCCGCCGCGTGTCCCGCGTCCCCCACCAGCGCCCCCAAATTGCGTTGCAGGCGCGAGGAGTCTTTCCCCGGGGAGGGTGAGACAGTTGAGGCTGCCCAGCCTCTGCCTCCCGGGGATGGAGTGGAAGATCTGCCTGTCGTGGGGGGCGTGGGGACCGCGGAGGAATGCGTAGCCGCCGGGCCGGGCGTCCCGGGGACTGAGGCGGGCGAGGCCGAAAAGGCCGAACCTGAGCCCGCCCAGCTATTATCCAACTTCCCCCGGGAGTCGCTCGACCCGGCAGAAAAACAATTAAATAATTATGACACTGTAGATGCTGGGCCGGGGGGTGGCAGCGGGGAGGGGGAGGAACACCCACCCTCGCCCCTTACTTTGGAGCTGGAGCACTTGGAGGGCCTGGGGATTTCCTATGGCCGGGTCTCTCCTTGTTCTCCGGTTCCTGGGGCGGAGGGGGAACCCCTTCCGCTGTCATTTCCCGACCCAGCACCATTTTTAAAAGAGCCCAGTGGGGACTCCTCTGCCGACGATCCTGGGGGTGGGATCGGGGCAGTGCCAGGGCCGGTTGGAGCGGCCGGTTCATTTGCCGTACCTTGTGCGGTCGATGGGCCGGCTGCTGGCGGCCACCTCCCGGAGGAGGACGGGGACTCGGTGGGGGACGCGGGTGAAGACCTAGAGACCACCGCCAGTGAGGCGGTGGATCTGCTCGCGGCCGCCGCTGAGGCCCTCCTCGTTCCTGCAAAGGAACTCCGGGACTTTTTGGCCCAGAGCCGGGGTCGCCGCGACCAAGCCCGACTGGCCCTGGATAAATGGTCCGAGCCGGAGCTGATCAAGGGGTCCGTCCGCGCCGCCGTTA
Source organism: Pristiophorus japonicus (assembly GCF_044704955.1). Classification (NCBI taxonomy): domain Eukaryota; kingdom Metazoa; phylum Chordata; class Chondrichthyes; family Pristiophoridae; genus Pristiophorus; species Pristiophorus japonicus. The sequence goes on along the minus strand of NC_091977.1, from coordinate 461,512,116 downwards.
AAACCTTGGCCGCGGGCGGGCCCTTGACAAAGGAGCAGCACCTTGAGCTGCGCGAGCTCGAGGGACTCCTCGCTGGGCTGCGGAGGGAGCGGAGTTCAACAAAAGACTCCGCTCCCTCCCCCCACAATAGGTTAAGGTAGAGGTTGCACTATGCTTTTGCCATGAAGATAACCATAGCCAGCCTCAACATCAACGGCGGCAGAGGGGCACGCCGTAGATTTGACAATTTTTCGCTCCTGCGGGAGGGGAAATATGCGGTGTGCTTCCTGCAAGAAACCCACACCGTTCCGGGAGACGAAGCCACGTGGCTCCTGGAATGGCAAGGAGAGGTCCGCATGAGCCACCTCACCGCCATTTCTAGTGGGGTGGCCATCTTGCTGGGCCCGCATTTTCAGCCGGAGATCTTGGGGGTCGAGGAGCCCGTGCCAGGCCGCTTGCTGCACGTAACGGTTCGCCTGGGGGACGTGCCGCTCCATCTCGTGAACGTGTACGCCCCTCATCCCGGCCCGCAGCAAACGCGCTTCTTTGAAGAGGTGTCCGCTCTTCTTGGCTCCGTCGACGTCGGCGACTGCATTGTCCTCGGGGGGGATTTTAACTGCACCCTCGAGGCGAGGGACCGCTCCGGTGCCCCGCAGTGCATGACGGCGATGGAGAAGTTGAGGGACCTGGTCGGGTCCTTCGACTTGGTGGACGTCTGGCGAAATCTCCACCCCGACTCCAGCGCCTTTACTTGGGTGAGGCCTGGAGTTGGATGGTCTAGAGTCGACCGCCTTTACGTGTCTCGGGCGTACGTTTCCTGCGTCCCGGCGGCCTCCATGCGGCCGGTGCCGTGTTCGGACCACCACCTGGTGTGGGCGGAGCTCGCTTCGCTCCGCGCGAGGACGGGGTCCGCGTACTGGCACTTTAACAACCGGCTGCTGGAGGACGTGCGGTTCCAGGACTCGTTCCGTCGATTCTGGTCCGACTGGAGAAGGAAGCAGGGGGGCTTCCCCTCCTTGAGGCTATGGTGGGACGTGGGCAAGGCTCACGTCCGCGTCTTCTGTCAAGAGTACGCGAGGGGGTCGACCAAGAGGCGGGCGGCCAGAGTCGGGCGCCTAGAAAAAGAGGTGCTCGACCTGGAAGCCCGTCTCGGTCAAGTCGTCCAGGACCCGGCCCTGCGGACGGTGTACGAAGCGAAGAAGGCCGCGCTGAAGGACCTGCAGCTCGTCGGGTCCCGAGGCGCGTTCGTGAGGTCGCGGATCCGGTTCCTGCGGGATCTGGACCGCGGCTCCCCCTTCTTCTACTCGCTGGAAAAAAGGCAGAGTGTCCGTAAGCAGCTCTTGACGCTGCTGGCCGACGACGGCTCTCTCGTCTCGGATCCGGAGGGCGTCAACAACAGGGTCCGTGAATATTACGGGGCTCTGTTCTCTCCGGATCCGTCCAGCGAGGAAGCGCGTAGAGTTTTGTGGGAGGACCTGCCGAAGGTCAGCCCGGAGGGCGCCGAAAATCTGGAAGCTCCGCTAAGCCTGGCGGAGCTGACCGGTGCCCTCGCCCGGCTCTCGAGGGGAAAATCCCCGGGGCTGGACGGGCTGACCGTGGAGTTCCACAGGGCGTTCTGGGACGTCCTGGGGAGCGACTACGCGCGGGTCCTGGGGGAAAGTCTGGCGACCGGGGAGATGCCCCTCTCTTGGCGCAGGGCAGTCATCGTCCTGCTGCCTAAGAAGGGCGATCTCCGCCTCCTTAAGAACTGGCGCCCGGTCTCCCTCCTCAGCACGGACTACAAAATCTTCGCCAGGGCGATGTCTGCTCGCCTTGGTGCCGTGCTGGACCACATGATCCACCCCGACCAGTCATACACGGTCCCGGGCCGGACAATCCACGACAACATCCATCTGGTCCGGGACCTCATCCATTGTTCCCAGGAGGCTGGTCTGTCGGTCGCCTTCCTATCCCTCGACAGGGTGGATCACGACTATCTGCTCGGAACTCTGCGCGCTTTCGGGTTCGGGACGCATTTCGTCGCCCGGATCCGACTTTTGTACGCCGCCGCGGAGTGTCTGATTAAGGTTAACGGGTCCTTGACGGCGCCCCTTCGCTTTAGGAGAGGGGTGCGCCAGGGATGCCCCATGTCCGGCCAGTTATACGCCGTTTGCGTGGAGCCTTTCCTGCGCCTCTTGCGGACGAGGTTGACGGGACTGGCTCTGCAAGGGCCGGGCGTGGAGGTCGTCCTCTCGGCTTACGCCGATGACGTGCTCCTCGCGATAGAGGATCCCGCTGACCTGCGGAGGATGCGTGAGTGCCAGGAGATTTACTCGGCCGCGTCCTCCGCCAGGATCAACTGGGAGAAATGTTCCGGACTCCTGGTGGGTCAGTGGCGGGTGGACTCCCTGCCGGAGGAGCTCAGGCCTTTTGCCTGGAGCACGACCCATCTCCTCTATCTGGGAGTCTACCTTAGCCCCGACGAGGGAGCCTGGCCGGCGAACTGGCAGGAGCTGGAGGCCAAGGTCGCCGCTCGCCTAGGGCGCTGGACAGGACTGCTCCGAGTGCTGTCCTACAGGGGTCGAGCGCTAGTCATAAACCAGCTGGTGGCCGCAATGCTGTGGTACCGGCTGGTCACTTTGACCCCTCCCCCTGCGTTTGTCGCCAAGATACAGAAGAAGCTGGTGGACTTCTTCTGGAACAACAGGAAGCACTGGGTCTCTGTCGCGGTCTTGAGTCTCCCGCTTGAGGAGGGCGGTCAGTCGTTGGTGTGCGTCAGCGCCCAGCTCGCGACTTTCCGTCTTCAGACCCTGCAGAGATACCTTTACGTCGAGCCCCCTCCTAGGTGGTGTGCTCTGGCGAGGTATTTCTTCCGCCAGCAGCTCGACCTCAATTATGACACGCAGCTCCTGTTTGTGAACTTGGGGGGTGCCAGGACCGCCCTCCGGGAGCTGCCTGTCTTTTACAGGGAACTCATCAGGGTCTGGAACAAAGTCTCCACCAAGCGCAGCTCTCCGCCGGCTGGAGTGGCGGCCGTCCTGCAGGAGCCGCTGCTCGGGAATCCGTACCTCCACGGCCGAGGCTTCATGTGGCGGTCGGAAGAGAGGGCTGTGGCTGGTGAGGTGACCAGGGTCAGGGACCTGCTCGATGGCGGAGGAGCGGGCTGGATGGCGCCAGTCACGCTGGCGCGGCGCCTAAATTCTGCCAACGTCCGCCGCGCGGCCGATGCCATCGAGTCGCTAAAAACAGCTCTGGGCCCTGACTCCGTTAGGTGTATCGAGGAGGCTCAAGCACGTGGGGAGATCCCGTCCGAACTGACCCCCGTCCGGACGGAATTCCTCATCGGCGCCAAACCCCGGAACCTCCCTCGGGGGCCGGCGCCTCACAACTTGAGCCGCCTCGGGGAAATCCCCTCCGTGCCTTTCAGTTCCGCGCGGAGGGGTTTCCTGTACGGGCTGCTCCTGCACACCCTCAACTTTGCCATCCTCGCCGGCCGTCCGGACACGCCATGGCGCACCATCTTGCCGTCCGGAGGAGGCGGGGGTCCCCGATGGAGGGCACTCTACGCAGGGGTCCTCCCACTATTCATCGGGGACTTGGCCTGGAGGGTGGTGCACGGAGCAGTGCCGTGCAACAAATTTTTAAGCCGGTTCACGGACTCCCAGGCCGCCTGCAATTTCTGCGGTCTGGAGGAGTCCGTGTTCCATGTTTTTATGGAGTGCACAAGGTTGCAGCCCCTGTTCCATTATTTGAAGGGGCTGCTCCTGAAATTCTGGCTGCACTTCAGTCCCACTCTCCTGATCTTTGGGCACCCTGTGCGGAGGGGAGCGGGTAGGTCCGAAGGCCTCCTCGTAGGACTGCTCCTGGGCACGGCCAAGGGTGCCATCAGCCGGTCCAGGCAGCGGGCGGTCGAGGGGGTCGTTCAACCTGACTGCCTGCCTCTCTTCCGCTCTTACATCCGGTCCAGGGTGTCCTTGGAGATGGAGCACGCGGTGTCCACCGGTACGCTCGCGGCCTTCCGCGAGAGGTGGGCACCGGAGGGACTGGAGTGCATCATCACGCCCGGCAACCAAATTTTAATTTGATTTTACGTTTTAAAGTTAATTTGTTTTAATTGCCGGTGCTTTTAGTGTCCCCTTCCCTTTTATAGGGGGCACTGGGGAAAAATTGTGATTTTAGTGCCCAAAAAAAAAACAAAAAAAAAAAAAGAAAAAACAAAAAAAAAAAACACAAAAAAGGGGGAAAAAAAAAAATGGGCCTTGTAAATGTCTGGAGTGTCACCCAGGTCGGGTGGCACCGTTTAATGTTTTATGTTTTCACAGATAAACTCAAAAGAGTTTCATGCACAAGGGACCAATCGTGGAGGAGTGGAGGCGTGTCCTGCTCAGTTGGAGCTGTGAGCAGTGAGGAGAGCTGCTATCAACTTTTGCTCCTGCCTGGAGAGCCCTGAGACCAGCCCAGGAAGAGAAGGAAGGAAGGGGCTTCACCTTCAACTGTCATCCAGAGGGAGAGGAGGAGAACAGAAAACATTTAACATCTTTTACCATTCTGCAAGGAGTTGGAGAGAGGGGGAAAAACCACAACAACATCCGGTGTGGAAGGAGGGAGACTCTACACTTTCAACAGGTGGGTGTTGGTGCATTTCCCCAAACAGACTTTGTTGTTTCGGTGGGGGGAGGAAAGAAGACCACTGAGGGCCGGAACATCACGGGGGGTGTGTGTGTGTGTGGTAGTGTGTGTGGGGGCCTTGCTTACAACTAGGCCCCCCCCTACAATTGGAACCCCCCCCACCCCCCACATTTGCCTAGCCTGGGATAGCTGGAGCTACCAGGCTGAAGATTCTTTAAATCACCCTATTAAAGATCGTTTGGGATTGTGTGCCTGGTGGCTCTAGCTACCCCAGGTGAAGACGTCTTCTCCCCCCACCTGAAGACCAACCCAAAGACTGTGTTTTTTGTGTGTTTTGCCATCTGGGGAGTGCACCCACCCACAGCTGCGAGGGGAGACCTGCCCTCGCAGCCCCCCCCCCTTCCCACCCCCCTCTCTCTTTCTCCGTTACTCTCTGTTTCTCCCCTCTCTCTCTGAGAGCCCTTTTCTTCCGAAATTTTTAAAAAAAAAAAAAAACCCAATTAAGACAACTGAGCAGAGGGAGCAAGGCCTCTCCCCAATTGTCAACGAGGGGAGAGGTGCCTCGTTAAGGGCTCCTCTGCTCAGTTAACATACGAGGCCATTAAAGACCATTAAGGCCTGTGACTCTGGGGTGAGTGTAGCCCTTAAAGGGACCCCGTGATGGCGACCCCATCCACGCCGGTGGCAGGGCCAGCAAGGACGTATGCGCAGGCGGTGTCCACATCCACGGCACCTCCTGCGCCACCCGCTGCCCTGCCACCGTTCAGACTTGACCCCGTGTTTCCTGGTTATAAGAGCTACACTCACCCCACAATGACCATCGAGGAGTGCGTGCGGGCGATGGCTGGGGTAGTCGGCCCCTCGGCCATTGTCGCAGCCTCCAAGATGTCTGGGAAGGCCGTGTTCTTCCTGGGGTCGGAGCGGGCGGTGTCCCTGGCCCTTGAAAAGGGGCTCACGGTGGGCGGGACGTTCCTGCCGGTGGACCCTCTCGAGGCCACCGCGCAGAGGGTCATCATTTCAAACGTCCCGCCCTTTGTTTCCGCTGAGCTCCTCCTCCCTCACCTACAACAACTGGGGGAGGTAAGGTCAGGGATCAACCCCATACCGCTCGGCCTCAGGGAGAGCAGCCTGCGCCACGTGTTCTCCTTCCGCCGCCAGCTCTTTGTCCGGCTGGCGCGGGAGGACATGACAGAAGGGCACTTTAATGTGGTGCACGAGGGGACTGCCTACCGCGTCTTCTGGACGTCGGACGGCGTGCGGTGCCATGCCTGCAGGGAGGTGGGGCATGTTCGCAAGAACTGCCCCGCCTCCAAGGCCGCCAAACCACCGAAGGCGGCCAAGGCTGGCGCTGCCGCCACCCCTCCCCCTAGTTGCGTCCGCGTGCCGGGAGCCATGGGTGCGCGGGCATCGTCGGAGGCCTTTGTTTTCAGGGCCTCCGGCGGGGGGGAGGGAGAGCGTCCGACCGGAAAGAAGGCGCGGAAGAAGACAAAACATCAAGAGGCGGGTCCCCTCAGTGCGCCGGATAATTTGACCACCGCGCTCAGCCCAACCCCGTCACCGGCGAGCGCGGGGTGCCCCGAGCCCGTGCCCGAGCCCTTGAATAACACCACAGAGGGGCCCAGGCGCGGGCAAGAAAAGGAAAAGGGGGGGGCGGAGCGGGAGGCCTCGGCAGACATGGAGGTCTCCCTGACTCCGCGCGCCCCCAGGAACAAAAAGAGGCACCGCCCCAATGACGCGGAGGGGGAACAATATCCCTCCGCGGAGGAGTCGGTGCCCGCCGCGTGTCCCGCGTCCCCCACCAGCGCCCCCAAATTGCGCTGCAGGCGCGAGGAGTCTTTCCCCGGGGAGGGTGAGACAGTTGAGGCTGCCCAGCCTCTGCCTCCCGGGGATGGAGTGGAAGATCTGCCTGTCGTGGGGGGCGTGGGGACCGCGGAGGAATGCGTAGCCGCCGGGCCGGGCGTCCCGGGGACTGAGGCGGGCGAGGCCGAAAAGGCCGAACCTGAGCCCGCCCAGCTATTACCCAACTTCCCCCGGGAGTTGCTCGACCCGGCAGAAACAAAATATATTGATTTTAATGAAACTGTAGATGCTGGGCCGGGGGGTGGCAGCGGGGAGGGGGAGGAACACCCACCCTCGCCCCTTACTTTGGAGCTGGAGCACTTGGAGGGCCTGGGGATTTCCTATGGCCGGGTCTCTCCTTGTTCTCCGGTTCCTGGGGCGGAGGGGGAACCCCTTCCGCTGTCATTTCCCGACCCAGCACCATTTTTAAAAGAGCCCAGTGGGGACTCCTCTGCCGACGATCCTGGGGGTGGGATCGGGGCAGTGCCAGGGCCGGTTGGAGCGGCCGGTTCATTTGCCGTACCTTGTGCGGTCGATGGGCCGGCTGCTGGCGGCCACCTCCCGGAGGAGGACGGGGACTCGGTGGGGGACGCGGGTGAAGACCTAGAGACCACCGCCAGTGAGGCGGTGGATCTGCTCGCGGCCGCCGCTGAGGCCCTCCTCGTTCCTGCAAAGGAACTCCGGGACTTTTTGGCCCAGAGCCGGGGTCGCCGCGACCAAGCCCGACTGGCCCTGGAAAAATGGTCCGAGCCGGAGCTGATCAAGGGGTCCGTCCGCGCCGCCGTTAAAACCTTGGCCGCGGGCGGGCCCTTGACAAAGGAGCAGCACCTTGAGCTGCGCGAGCTCGAGGGACTCCTCGCTGGGCTGCGGAGGGAGCGGAGTTCAACAAAAGACTCCGCTCCCTCCCCCACAATAGGTTAAGGTAGAGGTTGCACTATGCTTTTGCCATGAAGATAACCATAGCCAGCCTCAACATCAACGGCGGCAGAGGGGCACGCCGTAGATTTGACAATTTTTCGCTCCTGCGGGAGGGGAAATATGCGATGTGCTTCCTGCAAGAAACCCACACCGTTCCGGGAGACGAAGCCACGTGGCTCCTGGAATGGCAAGGAGAGGTCCGCATGAGCCACCTCACCGCCATTTCTAGTGGGGTGGCCATCTTGCTGGGCCCGCATTTTCAGCCGGAGATCTTGGGGGTCGAGGAGCCCGTGCCAGGCCGCTTGCTGCACGTAACGGTTCGCCTGGGGGACGTGCCGCTCCATCTCGTGAACGTGTACGCCCCTCATCCCGGCCCGCAGCAAACGCGCTTCTTTGAAGAGGTGTCCGCTCTTCTTGGCTCCGTCGACGTCGGCGACTGCATTGTCCTCGGGGGGGATTTTAACTGCACCCTCGAGGCGAGGGACCGCTCCGGTGCCCCGCAGTGCATGACGGCGATGGAGAAGTTGAGGGACCTGGTCGGGTCCTTCGACTTGGTGGACGTCTGGCGAAATCTCCACCCCGACTCCAGCGCCTTTACTTGGGTGAGGCCTGGAGTTGGATGGTCTAGAGTCGACCGCCTTTACGTGTCTCGGGCGTACGTTTCCTGCGTCCCGGCGGCCTCCATGCGGCCGGTGCCGTGTTCGGACCACCACCTGGTGTGGGCGGAGCTCGCTTCGCTCCGCGCGAGGACGGGGTCCGCGTACTGGCACTTTAACAACCGGCTGCTGGAGGACGTGCGGTTCCAGGACTCGTTCCGTCGATTCTGGTCCGACTGGAGAAGGAAGCAGGGGGGCTTCCCCTCCTTGAGGCTATGGTGGGAAGTGGGCAAGGCTCACGTCCGCGTCTTCTGTCAAGAGTACGCGAGGGGGTCGACCAAGAGGCGGGCGGCCAGAGTCGGGCGCCTAGAAAAAGAGGTGCTCGACCTGGAAGGCCGTCTCGGTCAAGTCGTCCAGGACCCGGCCCTGCGGACGGTGTACGAAGCGAAGAAGGCCGCGCTGAAGGACCTGCAGCTCGTCGGGTCCCGAGGCGCGTTCGTGAGGTCGCGGATCCAGTTCCTGCGGGATCTGGACCGCGGCTCCCCCTTCTTCTACTCGCTGGAAAAAAGGCAGAGTGTCCGTAAGCAGCTCTTGACGCTGCTGGCCGACGACGGCTCTCTCGTCTCGGATCCGGAGGGCGTCAACAACAGGGTCCGTGAATATTACGGGGCTCTGTTCTCTCCGGATCCGTCCAGCGAGGAAGCGCGTAGAGTTTTGTGGGAGGACCTGCCGAAGGTCGGCCCGGACGGCGCCGAAAATCTGGAAGCTCCGCTAAGCCTGGCGGAGCTGACCGGTGCCCTCGCCCGGCTCTCGAGGGGAAAATCCCCGGGGCTGGACGGGCTGACCGTGGAGTTCCACAGGGCGTTCTGGGACGTCCTGGGGGGCGACTACGCGCGGGTCCTGGGGGAAAGTCTGGCGACCGGGGAGATGCCCCTCTCTTGGCGCAGGGCAGTCATCGTCCTGCTGCCTAAGAAGGGCGATCTCCGCCTCCTTAAGAACTGGCGCCCGGTCTCCCTCCTCAGCACGGACTACAAAATCTTCGCCAGGGCGATGTCTGCTCGCCTTGGTGCCGTGCTGGACCACATGATCCACCCCGACCAGTCATACACGGTCCCGGGCCGGACAATCCACGATAACATCCATCTGGTCCGGGACCTCATCCATTGTTCCCAGGAGGCTGGTCTGTCGGTCGCCTTCCTATCCCTCGACCAAGAGAAGGCGTTCGACAGGGTGGATCACGACTATCTGCTCGGAACTCTGCGCGCTTTCGGGTTCGGGACGCATTTCGTCGCCCGGATCCGACTTTTGTACGCCGCCGCGGAGTGTCTGATTAAGGTTAACGGGTCCTTGACGGCGCCCCTTCGCTTTAGGAGAGGGGTGCGCCAGGGATGCCCCATGTCCGGCCAGTTATACGCCGTTTGCGTGGAGCCTTTCCTGCGCCTCTTGCGGACGAGGTTGACGGGACTGGCTCTGCAAGGGCCGGGCGTGGAGGTCGTCCTCTCGGCTTACGCCGATGACGTGCTCCTCGCGATAGAGGATCCCGCTGACCTGCGGAGGATGCGTGAGTGCCAGGAGATTTACTCGGCCGCGTCCTCCGCCAGGATCAACTGGGAGAAATGTTCCGGACTCCTGGTGGGTCAGTGGCGGGTGGACTCCCTGCCGGAGGAGCTCAGGCCTTTTGCCTGGAGCACGACCCATCTCCTCTATCTGGGAGTCTACCTTAGCCCCGACGAGGGAGCCTGGCCGGCGAACTGGCAGGAGCTGGAGGCCAAGGTCGCCGCTCGCCTGGGGCGCTGGACAGGACTGCTCCGAGTGCTGTCCTACAGGGGTCGAGCGCTAGTCATAAACCAGCTGGTGGCCGCAATGCTGTGGTACCGGCTGGTCACTTTGACCCCTCCCCCTGCGTTTGTCGCCAAGATACAGAAGAAGCTGGTGGACTTCTTCTGGAACAACAGGAAGCACTGGGTCTCTGCCGCGGTCTTGAGTCTCCCGCTTGAGGAGGGCGGTCAGTCGTTGGTGTGCGTCAGCGCCCAGCTCGCGACTTTCCGTCTTCAGACCCTGCAGAGATACCTTTACGTCGAGCCCCCTCCTAGGTGGTGCGCTCTGGCGAGGTATTTCTTCCGCCAGCAGCTCGACCTCAATTATGACACGCAGCTCCTGTTTGTGAACTTGGGGGGTGCCAGGACCGCCCTCCGGGAGCTGCCTGTCTTTTACAGGGAACTCATCAGGGTCTGGAACAAAGTCTCCACCAAGCGCAGCTCTCCGCCGGCTGGAGTGGCGGCCGTCCTGCAGGAGCCGCTGCTCGGGAATCCGTACCTCCACGGCCGAGGCTTCATGTGGCGGTCGGAAGAGAGGGCTGTGGCTGGTGAGGTGACCAGGGTCAGGGACCTGCTCGATGGCGGAGGAGCGGGCTGGATGGCGCCAGTCATGCTGGCGCGGCGCCTAAATTCTGCCAACGTCCGCCGCGCGGCCGATGCCATCGAGTCGCTAAAAACAGCTCTGGGCCCTGACTCCGTTAGGTGTATCGAGGAGGCTCAAGCACGTGGGGAGATCCCGTCCGAACTGACCCCCGTCCGGACGGAATTCCTCATCGGCGCCAAACCCCGGAACCTCCCTCGGGGGCCGGCGCCTCACAACTTGAGCCGCCTCGGGGAAATCCCCTCCGTGCCTTTCAGTTCCGCGCGGAGGGGTTTCCTGTACGGGCTGCTCCTGCACACCCTCAACTTTGCCATCCTCGCCGGCCGTCCGGACACGCCATGGCGTACCATCTTGCCGTCCGGAGGAGGCGGGGGTCCCCGATGGAGGGCACTCTACGCAGGGGTCCTCCCACTATTCATCGGGGACTTGGCCTGGAGGGTGGTGCACGGAGCAGTGCCGTGCAACAAATTTTTAAGCCGGTTCACGGACTCCCAGGCCGCCTGCAATTTCTGCGGTCTGGAGGAGTCCGTGTTCCATGTTTTTATTGAATGCACGAGGTTGCAGCCCCTGTTCCACTATTTGAAGGGGCTGCTCCTGAAATTCTGGCTGCACTTCAGTCCCACTCTCCTGATCTTTGGGCACCCTGTGCGGAGGGGAGCGGGTAGGTCCGAGGGCCTCCTCGTAGGACTGCTCCTGGGCACGGCCAAGGGTGCCATCAGCCGGTCCAGGCAGCGGGCGGTCGAGGGGGTCGTTCAACCTGACTGCCTGCCTCTCTTCCGCTCTTACATCCGATCCAGGGTGTCCTTGGAGATGGAGCACGCGGTGTCCACCGGTACGCTCGCGGCCTTCCGCGAGAGGTGGGCACCGGAGGGACTGGAGTGCATCATCACGCCCGGCAACCAAATTTTAATTTGATTTTACGTTTTAAAGTTAATTTGTTTTAATTGCCGGTGCTTTTAGTGTCCCCTTCCCTTTTATAGGGGGCACTGGGGAAAAATTGTGATTTTAGTGCCCAAAAAAAAAACAAAAAAAAAAAAAGAAAAAACACAAAAAAAAACACACAAAAAAGGGGGAAAAAAAAGGGCCTTGTAAATGTCTGGAGTGTCACCCAGGTCGGGTGGCACCGTTTAATGTTTTATGTTTTCACAGATAAACTCAAAAGAGTTTCATGCACAAGGGACCAATCGTGGAGGAGTGGAGGCGTGTCCTGCTCAGTTGGAGCTGTGAGCAGTGAGGAGAGCTGCTATCAACTTTTGCTCCTGCCTGGAGAGCCCTGAGACCAGCCCAGGAAGAGAAGGAAGGAAGGGGCTTCACCTTCAACTGTCATCCAGAGGGAGAGGAGGAGAACAGAAAACATTTAACATCTTTTACCATTCTGCAAGGAGTTGGAGAGAGGGGGAAAAACCACAACAACATCCGGTGTGGAAGGAGGGAGACTCTACACTTTCAACAGGTGGGTGTTGGTGCATTTCCCCAAACAGACTTTGTTGTTTCGGTGGGGGGAGGAAAGAAGACCACTGAGGGCCGGAACATCACGGGGGGTGTGTGTGTGTGTGGTAGTGTGTGTGGGGGCCTTGCTTACAACTAGGCCCCCCCCTACAATTGGAACCCCCCCCACCCCCCACATTTGCCTAGCCTGGGATAGCTGGAGCTACCAGGCTGAAGATTCTTTAAATCACCCTATTAAAGATCGTTTGGGATTGTGTGCCTGGTGGCTCTAGCTACCCCAGGTGAAGACGTCTTCTCCCCCCACCTGAAGACCAACCCAAAGACTGTGTTTTTTGTGTGTTTTGCCATCTGGGGAGTGCACCCACCCACAGCTGCGAGGGGAGACCTGCCCTCGCAGCCCCCCCCCCTTCCCACCCCCCTCTCTCTTTCTCCGTTACTCTCTGTTTCTCCCCTCTCTCTCTGAGAGCCCTTTTCTTCCGAAATTTTTAAAAAAAAAAAAAAACCCAATTAAGACAACTGAGCAGAGGGAGCAAGGCCTCTCCCCAATTGTCAACGAGGGGAGAGGTGCCTCGTTAAGGGCTCCTCTGCTCAGTTAACATACGAGGCCATTAAAGACCATTAAGGCCTGTGACTCTGGGGTGAGTGTAGCCCTTAAAGGGACCCCGTGATGGCGACCCCATCCACGCCGGTGGCAGGGCCAGCAAGGACGTATGCGCAGGCGGTGTCCACATCCACGGCACCTCCTGCGCCACCCGCTGCCCTGCCACCGTTCAGACTTGACCCCGTGTTTCCTGGTTATAAGAGCTACACTCACCCCACAATGACCATCGAGGAGTGCGTGCGGGCGATGGCTGGGGTAGTCGGCCCCTCGGCCATTGTCGCAGCCTCCAAGATGTCTGGGAAGGCCGTGTTCTTCCTGGGGTCGGAGCGGGCGGTGTCCCTGGCCCTTGAAAAGGGGCTCACGGTGGGCGGGACGTTCCTGCCGGTGGACCCTCTCGAGGCCACCGCGCAGAGGGTCATCATTTCAAACGTCCCGCCCTTTGTTTCCGCTGAGCTCCTCCTCCCTCACCTACAACAACTGGGGGAGGTAAGGTCAGGGATCAACCCCATACCGCTCGGCCTCAGGGAGAGCAGCCTGCGCCACGTGTTCTCCTTCCGCCGCCAGCTCTTTGTCCGGCTGGCGCGGGAGGACATGACAGAAGGGCACTTTAATGTGGTGCACGAGGGGACTGCCTACCGCGTCTTCTGGACGTCGGACGGCGTGCGGTGCCATGCCTGCAGGGAGGTGGGGCATGTTCGCAAGAACTGCCCCGCCTCCAAGGCCGCCAAACCACCGAAGGCGGCCAAGGCTGGCGCTGCCGCCACCCCTCCCCCTAGTTGCGTCCGCGTGCCGGGAGCCATGGGTGCGCGGGCATCGTCGGAGGCCTTTGTTTTCAGGGCCTCCGGCGGGGGGGAGGGAGAGCGTCCGACCGGAAAGAAGGCGCGGAAGAAGACAAAACATCAAGAGGCGGGTCCCCTCAGTGCGCCGGATAATTTGACCACCGCGCTCAGCCCAACCCCGTCACCGGCGAGCGCGGGGTGCCCCGAGCCCGTGCCCGAGCCCTTGAATAACACCACAGAGGGGCCCAGGCGCGGGCAAGAAAAGGAAAAGGGGGGGGCGGAGCGGGAGGCCTCGGCAGACATGGAGGTCTCCCTGACTCCGCGCGCCCCCAGGAACAAAAAGAGGCACCGCCCCAATGACGCGGAGGGGGAACAATATCCCTCCGCGGAGGAGTCGGTGCCCGCCGCGTGTCCCGCGTCCCCCACCAGCGCCCCCAAATTGCGCTGCAGGCGCGAGGAGTCTTTCCCCGGGGAGGGTGAGACAGTTGAGGCTGCCCAGCCTCTGCCTCCCGGGGATGGAGTGGAAGATCTGCCTGTCGTGGGGGGCGTGGGGACCGCGGAGGAATGCGTAGCCGCCGGGCCGGGCGTCCCGGGGACTGAGGCGGGCGAGGCCGAAAAGGCCGAACCTGAGCCCGCCCAGCTATTACCCAACTTCCCCCGGGAGTTGCTCGACCCGGCAGAAACAAAATATATTGATTTTAATGAAACTGTAGATGCTGGGCCGGGGGGTGGCAGCGGGGAGGGGGAGGAACACCCACCCTCGCCCCTTACTTTGGAGCTGGAGCACTTGGAGGGCCTGGGGATTTCCTATGGCCGGGTCTCTCCTTGTTCTCCGGTTCCTGGGGCGGAGGGGGAACCCCTTCCGCTGTCATTTCCCGACCCAGCACCATTTTTAAAAGAGCCCAGTGGGGACTCCTCTGCCGACGATCCTGGGGGTGGGATCGGGGCAGTGCCAGGGCCGGTTGGAGCGGCCGGTTCATTTGCCGTACCTTGTGCGGTCGATGGGCTGGCTGCTGGCGGCCACCTCCCGGAGGAGGACGGGGACTCGGTGGGGGACGCGGGTGAAGACCTAGAGACCACCGCCAGTGAGGCGGTGGATCTGCTCGCGGCCGCCGCTGAGGCCCTCCTCGTTCCTGCAAAGGAACTCCGGGACTTTTTGGCCCAGAGCCGGGGTCGCCGCGACCAAGCCCGACTGGCCCTGGAAAAATGGTCCGAGCCGGAGCTGATCAAGGGGTCCGTCCGCGCCGCCGTTAAAACCTTGGCCGCGGGCGGGCCCTTGACAAAGGAGCAGCACCTTGAGCTGCGCGAGCTCGAGGGACTCCTCGCTGGGCTGCGGAGGGAGCGGAGTTCAACAAAAGACTCCGCTCCCTCCCCCACAATAGGTTAAGGTAGAGGTTGCACTATGCTTTTGCCATGAAGATAACCATAGCCAGCCTCAACATCAACGGCGGCAGAGGGGCACGCCGTAGATTTGACAATTTTTCGCTCCTGCGGGAGGGGAAATATGCGGTGTGCTTCCTGCAAGAAACCCACACCGTTCCGGGAGACGAAGCCACGTGGCTCCTGGAATGGCAAGGAGAGGTCCGCATGAGCCACCTCACCGCCATTTCTAGTGGGGTGGCCATCTTGCTGGGCCCGCATTTTCAGCCGGAGATCTTGGGGGTCGAGGAGCCCGTGCCAGGCCGCTTGCTGCACGTAACGGTTCGCCTGGGGGACGTGCCGCTCCATCTCGTGAACGTGTACGCCCCTCATCCCGGCCCGCAGCAAACGCGCTTCTTTGAAGAGGTGTCCGCTCTTCTTGGCTCCGTCGACGTCGGCGACTGCATTGTCCTCGGGGGGGATTTTAACTGCACCCTCGAGGCGAGGGACCGCTCCGGTGCCCCGCAGTGCATGACGGCGATGGAGAAGTTGAGGGACCTGGTCGGGTCCTTCGACTTGGTGGACGTCTGGCGAAATCTCCACCCCGACTCCAGCGCCTTTACTTGGGTGAGGCCTGGAGTTGGATGGTCTAGAGTCGACCGCCTTTACGTGTCTCGGGCGTACGTTTCCTGCGTCCCGGCGGCCTCCATGCGGCCGGTGCCGTGTTCGGACCACCACCTGGTGTGGGCGGAGCTCGCTTCGCTCCGCGCGAGGACGGGGTCCGCGTACTGGCACTTTAACAACCGGCTGCTGGAGGACGTGCGGTTCCAGGACTCGTTCCGTCGATTCTGGTCCGACTGGAGAAGGAAGCAGGGGGGCTTCCCCTCCTTGAGGCTATGGTGGGACGTGGGCAAGGCTCACGTCCGCGTCTTCTGTCAAGAGTACGCGAGGGGGTCGACCAAGAGGCGGGCGGCCAGAGTCGGGCGCCTAGAAAAAGAGGTGCTCGACCTGGAAGCCCGTCTCGGTCAAGTCGTCCAGGACCCGGCCCTGCGGACGGTGTACGAAGCGAAGAAGGCCGCGCTGAAGGACCTGCAGCTCGTCGGGTCCCGAGGCGCGTTCGTGAGGTCGCGGATCCGGTTCCTGCGGGATCTGGACCGCGGCTCCCCCTTCTTCTACTCGCTGGAAAAAAGGCAGAGTGTCCGTAAGCAGCTCTTGACGCTGCTGGCCGACGACGGCTCTCTCGTCTCGGATCCGGAGGGCGTCAACAACAGGGTCCGTGAATATTACGGGGCTCTGTTCTCTCCGGATCCGTCCAGCGAGGAAGCGCGTAGAGTTTTGTGGGAGGACCTGCCGACGGTCGGCCCGGAGGGCGCCGAAAATCTGGAAGCTCCGCTAAGCCTGGCGGAGCTGACCGGTGCCCTCGCCCGGCTCTCGAGGGGAAAATCCCCGGGGCTGGACGGGCTGACCGTGGAGTTCCACAGGGCGTTCTGGGACGTCCTGGGGGGCGACTACGCGCGGGTCCTGGGGGAAAGTCTGGCGACCGGGGAGATGCCCCTCTCTTGGCGCAGGGCAGTCATCGTCCTGCTGCCTAAGAAGGGCGATCTCCGCCTCCTTAAGAACTGGCGCCCGGTCTCCCTCCTCAGCACGGACTACAAAATCTTCGCCAGGGCGATGTCTGCTCGCCTTGGTGCCGTGCTGGACCACATGATCCACCCCGACCAGTCATACACGGTCCCGGGCCGGACAATCCACGATAACATCCATCTGGTCCGGGACCTCATCCATTGTTCCCAGGAGGCTGGTCTGTCGGTCGCCTTCCTATCCCTCGACCAAGAGAAGGCGTTCGACAGGGTGGATCACGACTATCTGCTCGGAACTCTGCGCGCTTTCGGGTTCGGGACGCATTTCGTCGCCCGGATCCGACTTTTGTACGCCGCCGCGGAGTGTCTGATTAAGGTTAACGGGTCCTTGACGGCGCCCCTTCGCTTTAGGAGAGGGGTGCGCCAGGGATGCCCCATGTCCGGCCAGTTATACGCCGTTTGCGTGGAGCCTTTCCTGCGCCTCTTGCGGACGAGGTTGACGGGACTGGCTCTGCAAGGGCCGGGCGTGGAGGTCGTCCTCTCGGCTTACGCCGATGACGTGCTCCTCGCGATAGAGGATCCCGCTGACCTGCGGAGGATGCGTGAGTGCCAGGAGATTTACTCGGCCGCGTCCTCCGCCAGGATCAACTGGGAGAAATGTTCCGGACTCCTGGTGGGTCAGTGGCGGGTGGACTCCCTGCCGGAGGAGCTCAGGCCTTTTGCCTGGAGCACGACCCATCTCCTCTATCTGGGAGTCTACCTTAGCCCCGACGAGGGAGCCTGGCCGGCGAACTGGCAGGAGCTGGAGGCCAAGGTCGCCGCTCGCCTAGGGCGCTGGACAGGACTGCTCCGAGTGCTGTCCTACAGGGGTCGAGCGCTAGTCATAAACCAGCTGGTGGCCGCAATGCTGTGGTACCGGCTGGTCACTTTGACCCCTCCCCCTGCGTTTGTCGCCAAGATACAGAAGAAGCTGGTGGACTTCTTCTGGAACAACAGGAAGCACTGGGTCTCTGCCGCGGTCTTGAGTCTCCCGCTTGAGGAGGGCGGTCAGTCGTTGGTGTGCGTCAGCGCCCAGCTCGCGACTTTCCGTCTTCAGACCCTGCAGAGATACCTTTACGTCGAGCCCCCTCCTAGGTGGTGCGCTCTGGCGAGGTATTTCTTCCGCCAGCAGCTCGACCTCAATTATGACACGCAGCTCCTGTTTGTGAACTTGGGGGGAGCCAGGACCGCCCTCCGGGAGCTGCCTGTCTTTTACAGGGAACTCATCAGGGTCTGGAACAAAGTCTCCACCAAGCGCAGCTCTCCGCCGGCTGGAGTGGCGGCCGTCCTGCAGGAGCCGCTGCTCGGGAATCCGTACCTCCACGGCCGAGGCTTCATGTGGCGGTCGGAAGAGAGGGCTGTGGCTGGTGAGGTGACCAGGGTCAGGGACCTGCTCGATGGCGGAGGAGCGGGCTGGATGGCGCCAGTCACGCTGGCGCGGCGCCTAAATTCTGCCAACGTCCGCCACGCGGCCGATGCCATCGAGTCGCTAAAAACAGCTCTGGGCCCTGACTCCGTTAGGTGTATCGAGGAGGCTCAAGCACGTGGGGAGATCCCGTCCGAACTGACCCCCGTCCGGACGGAATTCCTCATCGGCGCCAAACCCCGGAACCTCCCTCGGGGGCCGGCGCCTCACAACTTGAGCCGCCTCGGGGAAATCCCCTCCGTGCCTTTCAGTTCCGCGCGGAGGGGTTTCCTGTACGGGCTGCTCCTGCACACCCTCAACTTTGCCATCCTCGTCGGCCGTCCGGACACGCCATGGCGCACCATCTTGCCGTCCGGAGGAGGCGGGGGTCCCCGATGGAGGGCACTCTACGCAGGGGTCCTCCCACTATTC
The DNA here is from genome assembly GCF_044704955.1 of Pristiophorus japonicus. Taxonomy (NCBI): domain Eukaryota; kingdom Metazoa; phylum Chordata; class Chondrichthyes; family Pristiophoridae; genus Pristiophorus; species Pristiophorus japonicus. Next base: position 461,494,114 of record NC_091977.1, on the reverse strand, counting down.
ATCGGGGACTTGGCCTGGAGGGTGGTGCACGGAGCAGTGCCGTGCAACAAATTTTTAAGCCGGTTCACGGACTCCCAGGCCGTCTGCAATTTCTGCGGTCTGGAGGAGTCCGTGTTCCATGTTTTTATTGAGTGCACAAGGTTGCAGCCCCTGTTCCATTATTTGAAGGGGCTGCTCCTGAAATTCTGGCTGCACTTCAGTCCCACTCTCCTGATCTTTGGGCACCCTGTGCGGAGGGGAGCGGGTAGGTCCGAGGGCCTCCTCGTCGGACTGCTCCTGGGCACGGCCAAGGGTGCCATCAGCCGGTCCAGGCAGCGGGCGGTCGAGGGGGTCGTTCAACCTGACTGCCTGCCTCTCTTCCGCTCTTACATCCGGTCCAGGGTGTCCTTGGAGATGGAGCACGCGGTGTCCACCGGTACGCTCGCGGCCTTCCGCGAGAGGTGGGCACCGGAGGGACTGGAGTGCATCATCACGCCCGGCAACCAAATTTTAATTTGATTTTACGTTTTAAAGTTAATTTGTTTTAATTGCCGGTGCTTTTAGTGTCCCCTTCCCTTTTATAGGGGGCACTGGGGAAAAATTGTTATTTTAGTGCCCAAAAAAAAACAAAAAAAAAAAGAAAAAACACAAAAAAAAACACAAAAAAGGGGAAAAAAAAAAAAAATGGGCCTTGTAAATGTCTGGAGTGTCACCCAGGTTGGGTGGCACCGTTTAATGTTTTATGTTTTCACAGATAAACTCAAAAGAGTTTCATGCACAAGGGACCAATCGTGGAGGAGTGGAGGCGTGTCCTGCTCAGTTGGAGCTGTGAGCAGTGAGGAGAGCTGCTATCAACTTTTGCTCCTGCCTGGAGAGCCCTGAGACCAGCCCAGGAAGAGAAGGAAGGAAGGGGCTTCACCTTCAACTGTCATCCAGAGGGAGAAGAGGAGAACAGAAAACATTTAACATCTTTTACCATTCTGCAAGGAGTTGGAGAGAGGGGGAAAAACCACAACAACATCCGGTGTGGAAGGAGGGAGACTCTACACTTTCAACAGGTGGGTGTTGGTGCATTTCCCCAAACAGACTTTGTTGTTTCGGTGGGGGAAGGAAAGAAGACCACTGAGGGCCGGAACATCACGGGGGGTGTGTGTGTGTGTGGTAGTGTGTGTGGGGGCCTTGCTTACAACTAGGCCCCCCCCTACAATTGGAACCCCCCCCACCCCCCACATTTGCCTAGCCTGGGATAGCTGGAGCTACCAGGCTGAAGATTCTTTAAATCACCCTATTAAAGATCGTTTGGGATTGTGTGCCTGGTGGCTCTAGCTACCCCAGGTGAAGACGTCTTCTCCCCCCACCTGAAGACCAACCCAAAGACTGTGTTTTTTGTGTGTTTTGCCATCTGGGGAGTGCACCCACCCACAGCTGCGAGGGGAGACCTGCCCTCGCAGCCCCCCCCCCTTCCCACCCCCCTCTCTCTTTCTCCGTTACTCTCTGTTTCTCCCCTCTCTCTCTGAGAGCCCTTTTCTTCCGAAATTTAAAAAAAAAAAAAAAAACCCAATTAAGACAACTCAGCAGAGGGAGCAAGGCCTCTCCCCAATTGTCAACGAGGGGAGAGGTGCCTCGTTAAGGGCTCCTCTGCTCAGTTAACATACGAGGCCATTAAAGACCATTAAGGCCTGTGACTCTGGGGTGAGTGTAGCCCTTAAAGGGACCCCGTGATGGCGACCCCATCCACGCCGGTGGCAGGGCCAGCAAGGACGTATGCGCAGGCGGTGTCCACATCCACGGCACCTCCTGCGCCACCCGCTGCCCTGCCACCGTTCAGACTTATAACCAGGAAACACGGGGTCAAGAGCTACACTCACCCCACAATGACCATCGAGGAGTGCGTGCGGGCGATGGCTGGGGTAGTCGGCCCCTCGGCCATTGTCGCAGCCTCCAAGATGTCTGGGAAGGCCGTGTTCTTCCTGGGGTCGGAGCGGGCGGTGTCCCTGGCCCTTGAAAAGGGGCTCACGGTGGGCGGGACGTTCCTGCCGGTGGACCCTCTCGAGGCCACCGCGCAGAGGGTCATCATTTCAAACGTCCCGCCCTTTGTTTCCGCTGAGCTCCTCCTCCCTCACCTACAACAACTGGGGGAGGTAAGGTCAGGGATCAACCCCATACCGCTCGGCCTCAGGGAGAGCAGCCTGCGCCACGTGTTCTCCTTCCGCCGCCAGCTCTTTGTCCGGCTGGCGCGGGAGGACATGACAGAAGGGCACTTTAATGTGGTGCACGAGGGGACTGCCTACCGCGTCTTCTGGACGTCGGACGGCGTGCGGTGCCATGCCTGCAGGGAGGTGGGGCATGTTCGCAAGAACTGCCCCGCCTCCAAGGCCGCCAAACCACCGAAGGCGGCCAAGGCTGGCGCTGCCGCCACCCCTCCCCCTAGTTGCGTCCGCGTGCCGGGAGCCATGGGTGCGCGGGCATCGTCGGAGGCCTTTGTTTTCAGGGCCTCCGGCGGGGGGGAGGGAGAGCGTCCGACCGGAAAGAAGGCGCGGAAGAAGACAAAACATCAAGAGGCGGGTCCCCTCAGTGCGCCGGATAATTTGACCACCGCGCTCAGCCCAACCCCGTCACCGGCGAGCGCGGGGTGCCCCGAGCCCGTGCCCGAGCCCTTGAATAACACCACAGAGGGGCCCGGGCGCGGGCAAGAAAAGGAAAAGGGGGGGGCGGAGCGGGAGGCCTCGGCAGACATGGAGGTCTCCCTGACTCCGCGCGCCCCCAGGAACAAAAAGAGGCACCGCCCCAATGACGCGGAGGGGGAACAATATCCCTCCGCGGAGGAGTCGGTGCCCGCCGCGTGTCCCGCGTCCCCCACCAGCGCCCCCAAATTGCGCTGCAGGCGCGAGGAGTCTTTCCCCGGGGAGGGTGAGACAGTTGAGGCTGCCCAGCCTCTGCCTCCCGGGGATGGAGTGGAAGATCTGCCTGTCGTGGGGGGCGTGGGGACCGCGGAGGAATGCGTAGCCGCCGGGCCGGGCGTCCCGGGGACTGAGGCGGGCGAGGCCGAAAAGGCCGAACCTGAGCCCGCCCAGCTATTACCCAACTTCCCCCGGGAGTTGCTCGACCCGGCAGAAACAAAATATATTGATTTTAATGAAACTGTAGATGCTGGGCCGGGGGGTGGCAGCGGGGAGGGGGAGGAACACCCACCCTCGCCCCTTACTTTGGAGCTGGAGCACTTGGAGGGCCTGGGGATTTCCTATGGCCGGGTCTCTCCTTGTTCTCCGGTTCCTGGGGCGGAGGGGGAACCCCTTCCGCTGTCATTTCCCGACCCAGCACCATTTTTAAAAGAGCCCAGTGGGGACTCCTCTGCCGACGATCCTGGGGGTGGGATCGGGGCAGTGCCAGGGCCGGTTGGAGCGGCCGGTTCATTTGCCGTACCTTGTGCGGTCGATGGGCCGGCTGCTGGCGGCCACCTCCCGGAGGAGGACGGGGACTCGGTGGGGGACGCGGGTGAAGACCTAGAGACCACCGCCAGTGAGGCGGTGGATCTGCTCGCGGCCGCCGCTGAGGCCCTCCTCGTTCCTGCAAAGGAACTCCGGGACTTTTTGGCCCAGAGCCGGGGTCGCCGCGACCAAGCCCGACTGGCCCTGGAAAAATGGTCCGAGCCGGAGCTGATCAAGGGGTCCGTCCGCGCCGCCGTTAAAACCTTGGCCGCGGGCGGGCCCTTGACAAAGGAGCAGCACCTTGAGCTGCGCGAGCTCGAGGGACTCCTCGCTGGGCTGCGGAGGGAGCGGAGTTCAACAAAAGACTCCGCTCCCTCCCCCACAATAGGTTAAGGTAGAGGTTGCACTATGCTTTTGCCATGAAGATAACCATAGCCAGCCTCAACATCAACGGCGGCAGAGGGGCACGCCGTAGATTTGACAATTTTTCGCTCCTGCGGGAGGGGAAATATGCGGTGTGCTTCCTGCAAGAAACCCACACCGTTCCGGGAGACGAAGCCACGTGGCTCCTGGAATGGCAAGGAGAGGTCCGCATGAGCCACCTCACCGCCATTTCTAGTGGGGTGGCCATCTTGCTGGGCCCGCATTTTCAGCCGGAGATCTTGGGGGTCGAGGAGCCCGTGCCAGGCCGCTTGCTGCACGTAACGGTTCGCCTGGGGGACGTGCCGCTCCATCTCGTGAACGTGTACGCCCCTCATCCCGGCCCGCAGCAAACGCGCTTCTTTGAAGAGGTGTCCGCTCTTCTTGGCTCCGTCGACGTCGGCGACTGCATTGTCCTCGGGGGGGATTTTAACTGCACCCTCGAGGCGAGGGACCGCTCCGGTGCCCCGCAGTGCATGACGGCGATGGAGAAGTTGAGGGACCTGGTCGGGTCCTTCGACTTGGTGGACGTCTGGCGAAATCTCCACCCCGACTCCAGCGCCTTTACTTGGGTGAGGCCTGGAGTTGGATGGTCTAGAGTCGACCGCCTTTACGTGTCTCGGGCGTACGTTTCCTGCGTCCCGGCGGCCTCCATGCGGCCGGTGCCGTGTTCGGACCACCACCTGGTGTGGGCGGAGCTCGCTTCGCTCCGCGCGAGGACGGGGTCCGCGTACTGGCACTTTAACAACCGGCTGCTGGAGGACGTGCGGTTCCAGGACTCGTTCCGTCGATTCTGGTCCGACTGGAGAAGGAAGCAGGGGGGCTTCCCCTCCTTGAGGCTATGGTGGGACGTGGGCAAGGCTCACGTCCGCGTCTTCTGTCAAGAGTACGCGAGGGGGTCGACCAAGAGGCGGGCGGCCAGAGTCGGGCGCCTAGAAAAAGAGGTGCTCGACCTGGAAGCCCGTCTCGGTCAAGTCGTCCAGGACCCGGCCCTGCGGACGGTGTACGAAGCGAAGAAGGCCGCGCTGAAGGACCTGCAGCTCGTCGGGTCCCGAGGCGCGTTCGTGAGGTCGCGGATCCGGTTCCTGCGGGATCTGGACCGCGGCTCCCCCTTCTTCTACTCGCTGGAAAAAAGGCAGAGTGTCCGTAAGCAGCTCTTGACGCTGCTGGCCGACGACGGCTCTCTCGTCTCGGATCCGGAGGGCGTCAACAACAGGGTCCGTGAATATTACGGGGCTCTGTTCTCTCCGGATCCGTCCAGCGAGGAAGCGCGTAGAGTTTTGTGGGAGGACCTGCCGAAGGTCGGCCCGGAGGGCGCCGAAAATCTGGAAGCTCCGCTAAGCCTGGCGGAGCTGACCGGTGCCCTCGCCCGGCTCTCGAGGGGAAAATCCCCGGGGCTGGACGGGCTGACCGTGGAGTTCCACAGGGCGTTCTGGGACGTCCTGGGGAGCGACTACGCGCGGGTCCGGGGGGAAAGTCTGGCGACCGGGGAGATGCCCCTCTCTTGGCGCAGGGCAGTCATCGTCCTGCTGCCTAAGAAGGGCGATCTCCGCCTCCTTAAGAACTGGCGCCCGGTCTCCCTCCTCAGCACGGACTACAAAATTTTCGCCAGGGCGATGTCTGCTCGCCTTGGTGCCGTGCTGGACCACATGATCCACCCCGACCAGTCATACACGGTCCCGGGCCGGACGATCCACGACAACATCCATCTGGTCCGGGACCTCATCCATTGCTCCCAGGAGGCTGGTCTGTCGGTCGCCTTCCTATCCCTCGACCAAGAGAAGGCGTTCGACAGGGTGGATCACGACTATCTGCTCGGAACTCTGCGCGCTCTCGGGTTCGGGACGCATTTCGTCGCCCGGATCCGACTTTTGTACGCCGCCGCGGAGTGTCTGATTAAGGTTAACGGGTCCTTGACGGCGCCCCTTCGCTTTAGGAGAGGGGTGCGCCAGGGATGCCCCATGTCCGGCCAGTTATACGCCGTTTGCGTGGAGCCTTTCCTGCGCCTCTTGCGGACGAGGTTGACGGGACTGGCTCTGCAAGGGCCGGGCGTGGAGGTCGTCCTCTCGGCTTACGCCGATGACGTGCTCCTCGCGGTAGAGGATCCCGCTGACCTGCGGAGGATGCGTGAGTGCCAGGAGATTTACTCGGCCGCGTCCTCCGCCAGGATCAACTGGGAGAAATGTTCCGGACTCCTGGTGGGTCAGTGGCGGGTGGACTCCCTGCCGGAGGAGCTCAGGCCTTTTGCCTGGAGCACGACCCATCTCCTCTATCTGGGAGTCTACCTTAGCCCCGACGAGGGAACCTGGCCGGCGAACTGGCAGGAGCTGGAGGCCAAGGTCGCCGCTCGCCTAGGGCGCTGGACAGGACTGCTCCGAGTGCTGTCCTACAGGGGTCGAGCGCTAGTCATAAACCAGCTGGTGGCCGCAATGCTGTGGTACCGGCTGGTCACTTTGACCCCTCCCCCTGCGTTTGTCGCCAAGATACAGAAGAAGCTGGTGGACTTCTTCTGGAACAACAGGAAGCACTGGGTCTCTGCCGCGGTTTTGAGTCTCCCGCTTGAGGAGGGCGGTCAGTCGTTGGTGTGCGTCAGCGCCCAGCTCGCGACTTTCCGTCTTCAGACCCTGCAGAGATACCTTTACGTCGAGCCCCCTCCTAGGTGGTGCGCTCTGGCGAGGTATTTCTTCCGCCAGCAGCTCGACCTCAATTATGACACGCAGCTCCTGTTTGTGAACTTGGGGGGTGCCAGGACCGCCCTCCGGGAGCTGCCTGTCTTTTACAGGGAACTCATCAGGGTCTGGAACAAAGTCTCCACCAAGCGCAGCTCTCCACCGGCTGGAGTGGCGGCCGTCCTGCAGGAGCCGCTGCTCGGGAATCCGTACCTCCACGGCCGAGGCTTCATGTGGCGGTCGGAAGAGAGGGCTGTGGCTGGTGAGGTGACCAGGGTCAGGGACCTGCTCGATGGCGGAGGAGCGGGCTGGATGGCGCCAGTCACGCTGGCGCGGCGCCTAAATTCTGCCAACGTCCGCCGCGCGGCCGATGCCATCGAGTCGCTAAAAACAGCTCTGGGCCCTGACTCGGTTAGGTGTATCGAGGAGGCTCAAGCACGTGGGGAGATCCCGTCCGAACTGACCCCCGTCCGGACGGAATTCCTCATCGGCGCCAAACCCCGGAACCTCCCTCGGGGGCCGGCGCCTCACAACTTGAGCCGCCTCGGGGAAATCCCCTCCGTGCCTTTCAGTTCCGCGCGGAGGGGTTTCCTGTACGGGCTGCTCCTGCACACCCTCAACTTTGCCATCCTCGCCGGCCGTCCGGACACGCCATGGCGTACCATCTTGCCGTCCGGAGGAGGCGGGGGTCCCCGATGGAGGGCACTCTACGCAGGGGTCCTCCCACTATTCATCGGGGACTTGGCCTGGAGGGTGGTGCACGGAGCAGTGCCGTGCAATAAATTTTTAAGCCGGTTCACGGACTCCCAGGCCGCCTGCAATTTCTGCGGTCTGGAGGAGTCCGTGTTCCATGTTTTTATTGAGTGTACGAGGTTGCAGCCCCTGTTCCATTATTTGAAGGGGCTGCTCCTGAAATTCTGGCTGCACTTCAGTCCCACACTCCTGATCTTTGGGCACCCTGAGCGGAGGGGAGCGGGTAGGTCCGAGGGCCTCCTCGTAGGACTGCTCCTGGGCACGGCCAAGGGTGCCATCAGCCGGTCCAGGCAGCGGGCGGTCGAGGGGGTCGTTCAACCTGACTGCCTGCCTCTCTTCCGCTCTTACATCCGGTCCAGGGTGTCCTTGGAGATGGAGCACGCAGTGTCCACCGGTACGCTCGCGGCCTTCCGCGAGAGGTGGGCACCGGAGGGACTGGAGTGCATCATCACGCCCGGCAACCAAATTTTAATTTGATTTTACGTTTTAAAGTTTAATTTGTTTTAATTGCCGGTGCTTTTAGTGTCCCCTTCCCTTTTATAGGGGGCACTGGGGAAAAATTGTTATTTTAGTGCCCAAAAAAAAACAAAAAAAAAAAGAAAAAACACAAAAAAAAACACAAAAAAGGGGAAAAAAAAAAAAATGGGCCTTGTAAATGTCTGGAGTGTCACCCAGGTTGGGTGGCACCGTTTAATGTTTTATGTTTTCACAGATAAACTCAAAAGAGTTTCATGCACAAGGGACCAATCGTGGAGGAGTGGAGGCGTGTCCTGCTCAGTTGGAGCTGTGAGCAGTGAGGAGAGCTGCTATCAACTTTTGCTCCTGCCTGGAGAGCCCTGAGACCAGCCCAGGAAGAGAAGGAAGGAAGGGGCTTCACCTTCAACTGTCATCCAGAGGGAGAAGAGGAGAACAGAAAACATTTAACATCTTTTACCATTCTGCAAGGAGTTGGAGAGAGGGGGAAAAACCACAACAACATCCGGTGTGGAAGGAGGGAGACTCTACACTTTCAACAGGTGGGTGTTGGTGCATTTCCCCAAACAGACTTTGTTGTTTCGGTGGGGGGAGGAAAGAAGACCACTGAGGGCCGGAACATCACGGGGGGTGTGTGTGTGTGTGGTAGTGTGTGTGGGGGCCTTGCTTACAACTAGGCCCCCCCCTACAATTGGAACCCCCCCCACCCCCCACATTTGCCTAGCCTGGGATAGCTGGAGCTACCAGGCTGAAGATTCTTTAAATCACCCTATTAAAGATCGTTTGGGATTGTGTGCCTGGTGGCTCTAGCTACCCCAGGTGAAGACGTCTTCTCCCCCCACCTGAAGACCAACCCAAAGACTGTGTTTTTTGTGTGTTTTGCCATCTGGGGAGTGCACCCACCCACAGCTGCGAGGGGAGACCTGCCCTCGCAGCCCCCCCCCCCTTCCCACCCCCCTCTCTCTTTCTCCGTTACTCTCTGTTTCTCCCCTCTCTCTCTGAGAGCCCTTTTCTTCCGAAATTTTTTTTTTTTAAAAAAAACCCAATTAAGACAACTGAGCAGAGGGAGCAAGGCCTCTCCCCAATTGTCAACGAGGGGAGAGGTGCCTCGTTAAGGGCTCCTCTGCTCAGTTAACATACGAGGCCATTAAAGACCATTAAGGCCTGTGACTCTGGGGTGAGTGTAGCCCTTAAAGGGACCCCGTGATGGCGACCCCATCCACGCCGGTGGCAGGGCCAGCAAGGACGTATGCGCAGGCGGTGTCCACATCCACGGCACCTCCTGCGCCACCCGCTGCCCTGCCACCGTTCAGACTTATAACCAGGAAACACGGGGTCAAGAGCTACACTCACCCCACAATGACCATCGAGGAGTGCGTGCGGGCGATGGCTGGGGTAGTCGGCCTCTCGGCCATTGTCGCAGCCTCCAAGATGTCTGGGAAGGCCGTGTTCTTCCTGGGGTCGGAGCGGGTGGTGTCCCTGGCCCTTGAAAAGGGGCTCACGGTGGGCGGGACGTTCCTGCCGGTGGACCCTCTCGAGGCCACCGCGCAGAGGGTCATCATTTCAAACGTCCCGCCCTTTGTTTCCGCTGAGCTCCTCCTCCCTCACCTACAACAACTGGGGGAGGTAAGGTCAGGGATCAACCCCATACCGCTCGGCCTCAGGGAGAGCAGCCTGCGCCACGTCTTCTCCTTCCGCCGCCAGCTCTTTGTCCGGCTGGCGCGGGAGGAGACGACGGAGGGATCTTTTAATGTGGTGCACGAGGGGACTGCCTACCGCGTCTTCTGGACGTCGGACGGCGTGCGGTGCCATGCCTGCAGGGAGGTGGGGCACGTTCGCAAGAACTGCCCCGCCTCCAAGGCCGCCAAACCACCGAAGGCGGCCAAGGCTGGCGCCGCCGCCACCCCTCCCCCTAGTTGCGTCCGCGTGCCGGGAGCCATGGGTGCGCGGGCATCGTCGGAGGCCTTTGTTTTCAGGGCCTCCGGCGGGGGGGAGGGAGAGCGTCCGACCGGAAAGAAGGCGCGGAAGAAGACAAAACATCAAGAGGCGGGTCCCCTCAGTGCGCCGGATAATTTGACCACCGCGCTCAGCCCAACCCCGTCACCGGCGAGCGCGGGGTGCCCCGAGCCCGTGCCCGAGCCCTTGAACAACACCACAGAGGGGCCCGGGTGCGGGCAAGAAAAGGAAAAGGGGGGGGCGGAGCGGGAGGCCTCGGCAGACATGGAGGTCTCCCTGACTCCGCGCGCCCCCAGGAACAAAAAGAGGCACCGCCCCAATGACGCGGAGGGGGAACAACATCCCTCCGCGGAGGAGTCGGTGCCCGCCGCGTGTCCCGCGTCCCCCACCAGCGCTCCCAAATTGCGCTGCAGGCGCGAAGAGTCTGTCCCCGGGGAGGGTGAGGTAGTCGAGGCTGCCCAGCCGCTGCCTCCTGGGGATGGCACGGAAGATCTGCCTGTCGTGGGGGGCGTGAGGACCGCGGAGGAATGCGTAGCCGCCGGGCCGGGCGTCCCGGGGACTGAGGCGGGCGAGGCCGAAAAGGCCGAACCTGAGCCCGCCCAGCCAATACCCAACTTCCCCCGGGAGTTGCTCGACCCGGCAGAAACACAATTTATTGGTTTTAATGACACTGTAGATGCTGGGCCGGGGGGTGGCAGCGGGGAGGGGGAGGAACACCCACCCTCGCCCCTTACTTTGGAGCTGGAGCACTTGGAGGGCCTGGGGATTTCCTATGGCCGGGTCTCTCCTTGTTCTCCGGTTCCTGGGGCGGAGGGGGAACCCCTTCCGCTGTCATTTCCCGACCCAGCACCATTTTTAAAAGAGCCCAGTGGGGACTCCTCTGCCGACGATCCTGGGGGTGGGATCGGGGCAGTGCCAGGGCCGGTTGGAGCGGCCGGTTCATTTGCCGTACCTTGTGCGGTCGATGGGCTGGCTGCTGGCGGCCACCTCCCGGAGGAGGACGGGGACTCGGTGGGGGACGCGGGTGAAGACCTAGAGACCACCGCCAGTGAGGCGGTGGATCTGCTCGCGGCCGCCGCTGAGGCCCTCCTCGTTCCTGCAAAGGAACTCCGGGACTTTTTGGCCCAGAGCCGGGGTCGCCGCGACCAAGCCCGACTGGCCCTGGAAAAATGGTCCGAGCCGGAGCTGATCAAGGGGTCCGTCCGCGCCGCCGTTAAAACCTTGGCCGCGGGCGGGCCCTTGACAAAAGAGCAGCACCTTGAGCTGCGCGAGCTCGAGGGACTCCTCGCTGGGCTGCGGAGGGAGCGGAGTTCAACAAAAGACTCCGCTCCCTCCCCCACAATAGGTTAAGGTAGAGGTTGCACTATGCTTTTGCCATGAAGATAACCATAGCCAGCCTCAACATCAACGGCGGCAGAGGGGCACGCCGTAGATTTGACAATTTTTCGCTCCTGCGGGAGGGGAAATATGCGGTGTGCTTCCTGCAAGAAACCCACACCGTTCCGGGAGACGAAGCCACGTGGCTCCTGGAATGGCAAGGAGAGGTCCGCATGAGCCACCTCACCGCCATTTCTAGTGGGGTGGCCATCTTGCTGGGCCCGCATTTTCAGCCGGAGATCTTGGGGGTCGAGGAGCCCGTGCCAGGCCGCTTGCTGCACGTAACGGTTCGCCTGGGGGACGTGCCGCTCCATCTCGTGAACGTGTACGCCCCTCATCCCGGCCCGCAGCAAACGCGCTTCTTTGAAGAGGTGTCCGCTCTTCTTGGCTCCGTCGACGTCGGCGACTGCATTGTCCTCGGGGGGGATTTTAACTGCACCCTCGAGGCGAGGGACCGCTCCGGTGCCCCGCAGTGCATGACGGCGATGGAGAAGTTGAGGGACCTGGTCGGGTCCTTCGACTTGGTGGACGTCTGGCGAAATCTCCACCCCGACTCCAGCGCCTTTACTTGGGTGAGGCCTGGAGTTGGATGGTCTAGAGTCGACCGCCTTTACGTGTCTCGGGCGTACGTTTCCTGCGTCCCGGCGGCCTCCATGCGGCCGGTGCCGTGTTCGGACCACCACCTGGTGTGGGCGGAGCTCGCTTCGCTCCGCGCGAGGGCGGGGTCCGCGTACTGGCACTTTAACAACCGGCTGCTGGAGGACGTGCGTTTCCAGGACTCGTTCCGTCGATTCTGGTCCGACTGGAGAAGGAAGCAGGGGGGCTTCCCCTCCTTGAGGCTATGGTGGGACGTGGGCAAGGCTCACGTCCGCGTCTTCTGTCAAGAGTACGCGAGGGGGTCGACCAAGAGGCGGGCGGCCAGAGTCGGGCGCCTAGAAAAAGAGGTGCTCGACCTGGAAGCCCGTCTCGGTCAAGTCGTCCAGGACCCGGCCCTGCGGACGGTGTACGAAGCGAAGAAGGCCGCGCTGAAGGACCTGCAGCTCGTCGGGTCCCGAGGCGCGTTCGTGAGGTCGCGGATCCGGTTCCTGCGGGATCTGGACCGCGGCTCCCCCTTCTTCTACTCGCTGGAAAAAAGGCAGAGTGTCCGTAAGCAGCTCTTGACGCTGCTGGCCGACGACGGCTCTCTCGTCTCGGATCCGGAGGGCGTCAACAACAGGGTCCGTGAATATTACGGGGCTCTGTTCTCTCCGGATCTGTCCAGCGAGGAAGCGCGTAGAGTTTTGTGGGAGGACCTGCCGAAGGTCAGCCCGGAGGGCGCCGAAAATCTGGAAGCTCCGCTAAGCCTGGCGGAGCTGACCGGTGCCCTCGCCCGGCTCTCGAGGGGAAAATCCCCGGGGCTGGACGGGCTGACCGTGGAGTTCCACAGGGCGTTCTGGGACGTCCTGGGGGGCGACTACGCGCGGGTCCTGGGGGAAAGTCTGGCGACTGGGGAGATGCCCCTCTCTTGGCGCAGGGCAGTCATCGTCCTGCTGCCTAAGAAGGGCGATCTCCGCCTCCTTAAGAACTGGCGCCCGGTCTCCCTCCTCAGCACGGACTACAAAATCTTCGCCAGGGCGATGTCTGCTCGCCTTGGTGCCGTGCTGGACCACATGATCCACCCCGACCAGTCATACACGGTCCCGGGCCGGACAATCCACGACAACATCCATCTGGTCCGGGACCTCATCCATTGCTCCCAGGAGGCTGGTCTGTCGGTCGCCTTCCTATCCCTCGACCAAGAGAAGGCGTTCGACAGGGTGGATCACGACTATCTGCTCGGAACTCTGCGCGCTTTCGGGTTCGGGACGCATTTCGTCGCCCGGATCCGACTTTTGTACGCCGCCGCGGAGTGTCTGATTAAGGTTAACGGGTCCTTGACGGCGCCCCTTCGCTTTAGGAGAGGGGTGCGCCAGGGATGCCCCATGTCCGGCCAGTTATACGCCGTTTGCGTGGAGCCTTTCCTGCGCCTCTTGCGGACGAGGTTGACGGGACTGGCTCTGCAAGGGCCGGGCGTGGAGGTCGTCCTCTCGGCTTACGCCGATGACGTGCTCCTCGCGGTAGAGGATCCCGCTGACCTGCGGAGGATGCGTGAGTGCCAGGAGATTTACTCGGCCGCGTCCTCCGCCAGGATCAACTGGGAGAAATGTTCCGGACTCCTGGTGGGTCAGTGGCGGGTGGACTCCCTGCCGGAGGAGCTCAGGCCTTTTGCCTGGAGCACGACCCATCTCCTCTATCTGGGAGTCTACCTTAGCCCCGACGAGGAAGCCTGGCCGGCGAACTGGCAGGAGCTGGAGGCCAAGGTCGCCGCTCGCCTAGGGCGCTGGACAGGACTGCTCCGAGTGCTGTCCTACAGGGGTCGAGCGCTAGTCATAAACCAGCTGGTGGCCGCAATGCTGTGGTACCGGCTGGTCACTTTGACCCCTCCCCCTGCGTTTGTCGCCAAGATACAGAAGAAGCTGGTGGACTTCTTCTGGAACAACAGGAAGCACTGGGTCTCTGTCGCGGTCTTGAGTCTCCCGCTTGAGGAGGGCGGTCAGTCGTTGGTGTGCGTCAGCGCCCAGCTCGCGACTTTCCGTCTTCAGACCCTGCAGAGATACCTTTACGTCGAGCCCCCTCCTAGGTGGTGTGCTCTAGCGAGGTATTTCTTCCGCCAGCAGCTCGACCTCAATTATGACACGCAGCTCCTGTTTGTGAACTTGGGGGGTGCCAGGACCGCCCTCCGGGAGCTGCCTGTCTTTTACAGGGAACTCATCAGGGTCTGGAACAAAGTCTCCACCAAGCGCAGCTCTCCGCCGGCTGGAGTGGCGGCCGTCCTGCAGGAACCGCTGCTCGGGAATCCGTACCTCCACGGCCGAGGCTTCATGTGGCGGTCGGAAGAGAGGGCTGTGGCTGGTGAGGTGACCAGGGTCAGGGACCTGCTCGATGGCGGAGGAGCGGGCTGGATGGCGCCAGTCACGCTGGCGCGGCGCCTAAATTCTGCCAACGTCCGCCGCGCGGCCGATGCCATCGAGTCGCTAAAAACAGCTCTGGGCCCTGACTCCGTTAGGTGTATCGAGGAGGCTCAAGCACGTGGGGAGATCCCGTCCGAACTGACCCCCGTCCGGACGGAATTCCTCATCGGCGCCAAACCCCGGAACCTCCCTCGGGGGCCGGCGCCTCACAACTTGAGCCGCCTCGGGGAAATCCCCTCCGTGCCTTTCAGTTCCGCGCGGAGGGGTTTCCTGTACGGGCTGCTCCTGCACACCCTCAACTTTGCCATCCTCGCCGGCCGTCCGGACACGCCATGGCGTACCATCTTGCCGTCCGGAGGAGGCGGGGGTCCCCGATGGAGGGCACTCTACGCAGGGGTCCTCCCACTATTCATCGGGGACTTGGCCTGGAGGGTGGTGCACGGAGCAGTGCCGTGCAACAAATTTTTAAGCCGGTTCACGGACTCCCAGGCCGCCTGCAATTTCTGCGGTCTGGAGGAGTCCGTGTTCCATGTTTTTATTGAATGCACGAGGTTGCAGCCCCTGTTCCACTATTTGAAGGGGCTGCTCCTGAAATTCTGGCTGCACTTCAGTCCCACTCTCCTGATCTTTGGGCACCCTGTGCGGAGGGGAGCGGGTAGGTCCGAGGGCCTCCTCGTAGGACTGCTCCTGGGCACGGCCAAGGGTGCCATCAGCCGGTCCAGGCAGCGGGCGGTCGAGGGGGTCGTTCAACCTGACTGCCTGCCTCTCTTCCGCTCTTACATCCGATCCAGGGTGTCCTTGGAGATGGAGCACGCGGTGTCCACCGGTACGCTCGCGGCCTTCCGCGAGAGGTGGGCACCGGAGGGACTGGAGTGCATCATCACGCCCGGCAACCAAATTTTAATTTGATTTTACGTTTTAAAGTTTAATTTGTTTTAATTGCCGGTGCTTTTAGTGTCCCCCTCTCCTTTTATAGGGGGCACTGGAAAAAGGAAAAATTTGATTTTAGTGCCCCAAAAAAAAAAACACAAAAAAATAAATAAAAAAGGGGCCTTGTAAATGTCTTGTGTGTGTCATCCAGGTCGGGTGGCACGGATACATGTTTTATGTTTTTGCAGGTGAACTCCAAAAAGAGTTTCATGCACAAGGGACCAATCGTGGAGGAGTGGAGGCGTGTCCTGCTCAGTTGGAGCTGTGAGCAGTGAGGAGAGCTGCTATCAACTTTTGCTCCTGCCTGGAGAGCCCTGAGACCAGCCCAGGAAGAGAAGGAAGGAAGGGGCTTCACCTTCAACTGTCATCCAGAGGGAGAGGAGGAGAACAGAAAACATTTAACATCTTTTACCATTCTGCAAGGAGTTGGAGAGAGGGGGAAAAACCACAACAACATCCGGTGTGGAAGGAGGGAGACTCTACACTTTCAACAGGTGGGTGTTGGTGCATTTCCCCAAACAGACTTTGTTGTTTCGGTGGGGGGAGGAAAGAAGACCACTGAGGGCCGGAACATCACGGGGGGTGTGTGTGTGTGTGGTAGTGTGTGTGGGGGCCTTGCTTACAACTAGGCCCCCCCCTACAATTGGAACCCCCCCCACCCCCCACATTTGCCTAGCCTGGGATAGCTGGAGCTACCAGGCTGAAGATTCTTTAAATCACCCTATTAAAGATCGTTTGGGATTGTGTGCCTGGTGGCTCTAGCTACCCCAGGTGAAGACGTCTTCTCCCCCCACCTGAAGACCAACCCAAAGACTGTGTTTTTTGTGTGTTTTGCCATCTGGGGAGTGCACCCACCCACAGCTGCGAGGGGAGACCTGCCCTCGCAGCCCCCCCCCCTTCCCACCCCCCTCTCTCTTTCTCCGTTACTCTCTGTTTCTCCCCTCTCTCTCTGAGAGCCCTTTTCTTCCGAAATTTAAAAAAAAAAAAAAAAACCCAATTAAGACAACTGAGCAGAGGGAGCAAGGCCTCTCCCCAATTGTCAACGAGGGGAGAGGTGCCTCGTTAAGGGCTCCTCTGCTCAGTTAACATACGAGGCCATTAAAGACCATTAAGGCCTGTGACTCTGGGGTGAGTGTAGCCCTTAAAGGGACCCCGTGATGGCGACCCCATCCACGCCGGTGGCAGGGCCAGCAAGGACGTATGCGCAGGCGGTGTCCACATCCACGGCACCTCCTGCGCCACCCGCTGCCCTGCCACCGTTCAGACTTATAACCAGGAAACACGGGGTCAAGAGCTACACTCACCCCACAATGACCATCGAGGAGTGCGTGCGGGCGATGGCTGGGGTAGTCGGCCCCTCGGCCATTGTCGCAGCCTCCAAGATGTCTGGGAAGGCCGTGTTCTTCCTAGGGTCGGAGCGGGCGGTGTCCCTGGCCCTTGAAAAGGGGCTCACGGTGGGCGGGACGTTCCTGCCGGTGGACCCTCTCGAGGCCACCGCGCAGAGGGTCATCATTTCAAACGTCCCGCCCTTTGTTTCCGCTGAGCTCCTCCTCCCTCACCTACAACAACTGGGGGAGGTAAGGTCAGGGATCAACCCCATACCGCTCGGCCTCAGGGAGAGCAGCCTGCGCCACGTCTTCTCCTTCCGCCGCCAGCTCTTTGTCCGGCTGGCGCGGGAGGAGACGACGGAGGGATCTTTTAATGTGGTGCACGAGGGGACTGCCTACCGCGTCTTCTGGACGTCGGACGGCGTGCGGTGCCATGCCTGCAGGGAGGTGGGGCACGTTCGCAAGAACTGCCCCGCCTCCAAGGCCGCCAAACCACCGAAGGCGGCCAAGGCTGGCGCCGCCGCCACCCCTCCCCCTAGTTGCGTCCGCGTGCCGGGAGCCATGGGTGCGCGGGCATCGTCGGAGGCCTTTGTTTTCAGGGCCTCCGGCGGGGGGGAGGGAGAGCGTCCGACCGGAAAGAAGGCGCGGAAGAAGACAAAACATCAAGAGGCGGGTCCCCTCAGTGCGCCGGATAATTTGACCACCGCGCTCAGCCCAACCCCGTCACCGGCGAGCGCGGGGTGCCCCGAGCCCGTGCCCGAGCCCTGGAACAACACCACAGAGGGGCCCGGACGCGGGCAAGAAAAGGAAAAGGGGGGGGCGGAGCGGGAGGCCTCGGCAGACATGGAGGTCTCCCTGACTCCGCGCGCCCCCAGGAACAAAAAGAGGCACCGCCCCAATGACGCGGAGGGGGAACAACATCCCTCCGCGGAGGAGTCGGTGCCCGCCGCGTGTCCCGCGTCCCCCACCAGCGCTCCCAAATTGCGCTGCAGGCGCGAAGAGTCTGTCCCCGGGGAGGGTGAGGTAGTCGAGGCTGCCCAGCCGCTGCCTCCTGGGGATGGCACGGAAGATCTGCCTGTCGTGGGGGGCGTGAGGACCGCGGAGGAATGCGTAGCCGCCGGGCCGGGCGTCCCGGGGACTGAGGCGGGCGAGGCCGAAAAGGCCGAACCTGAGCCCGCCCAGCCAATACCCAACTTCCCCCGGGAGTTGCTCGACCCGGCAGAAACACAATTTATTGGTTTTAATGACACTGTAGATGCTGGGCCGGGGGGTGGCAGCGGGGAGGGGGAGGAACACCCACCCTCGCCCCTTACTTTGGAGCTGGAGCACTTGGAGGGCCTGGGGATTTCCTATGGCCGGGTCTCTCCTTGTTCTCCGGTTCCTGGGGCGGAGGGGGAACCCCTTCCGCTGTCATTTCCCGACCCAGCACCATTTTTAAAAGAGCCCAGTGGGGACTCCTCTGCCGACGATCCTGGGGGTGGGATCGGGGCAGTGCCAGGGCCGGTTGGAGCGGCCGGTTCATTTGCCGTACCTTGTGCGGTCGATGGGCTGGCTGCTGGCGGCCACCTCCCGGAGGAGGACGGGGACTCGGTGGGGGACGCGGGTGAAGACCTAGAGACCACCGCCAGTGAGGTGGTGGATTTGCTCGCGGCCGCCGCTGAGGCCCTCCTCATTCCTGCAAAGGAACTCCGGGACTTTTTGGCCCAGAGCCGGGGTCGCCGCGACCAAGCCCGACTGGCCCTGGAAAAATGGTCCGAGCCGGAGCTGATCAAGGGGTCCGTCCGCGCCGCCGTTAAAACCTTGGCCGCGGGCGGGCCCTTGACAAAAGAGCAGCACCTTGAGCTGCGCGAGCTCGAGGGACTCCTCGCTGGGCTGCGGAGGGAGCGGAGTTCAACAAAAGACTCCGCTCCCTCCCCCACAATAGGTTAAGGTAGAGGTTGCACTATGCTTTTGCCATGAAGATAACCATAGCCAGCCTCAACATCAACGGCGGCAGAGGGGCACGCCGTAGATTTGACAATTTTTCGCTCCTGCGGGAGGGGAAATATGCGGTGTGCTTCCTGCAAGAAACCCACACCGTTCCGGGAGACGAAGCCACGTGGCTCCTGGAATGGCAAGGAGAGGTCCGCATGAGCCACCTCACCGCCATTTCTAGTGGGGTGGCCATCTTGCTGGGCCCGCATTTTCAGCCGGAGATCTTGGGGGTCGAGGAGCCCGTGCCAGGCCGCTTGCTGCACGTAACGGTTCGCCTGGGGGACGTGCCGCTCCATCTCGTGAGCGTGTACGCCCCTCATCCCGGCCCGCAGCAAACGCGCTTCTTTGAAGAGGTGTCCGCTCTTCTTGGCTCCGTCGACGTCGGCGACTGCATTGTCCTCGGGGGGGATTTTAACTGCACCCTCGAGGCCCCGCAGTGCATGACGGCGATGGAGAAGTTGAGGGACCTGGTCGGGTCCTTCGACTTGGTGGACGTCTGGCGAAATCTCCACCCCGACTCCAGCGCCTTTACTTGGGTGAGGCCTGGAGTTGGATGGTCTAGAGTCGACCGCCTTTACGTGTCTCGGGCGTACGTTTCCTGCGTCCCGGCGGCCTCCATGCGGCCGGTGCCGTGTTCGGACCACCACCTGGTGTGGGCGGAGCTCGCTTCGCTCCGCGCGAGGACGGGGTCCGCGTACTGGCACTTTAACAACCGGCTGCTGGAGGACGTGCGGTTCCAGGACTCGTTCCGTCGATTCTGGTCCGACTGGAGAAGGAAGCAGGGGGGCTTCCCCTCCTTGAGGCTATGGTGGGATGTGGGCAAGGCTCACGTCCGCGTCTTCTGTCAAGAGTACGCGAGGGGGTCGACCAAGAGGCGGGCGGCCAGAGTCGGGCGCCTAGAAAAAGAGGTGCTCGACCTGGAAGCCCGTCTCGGTCAAGTCGTCCAGGACCCGGCCCTGCGGACGGTGTACGAAGCGAAGAAGGCCGCGCTGAAGGACCTGCAGCTCGTCGGGTCCCGAGGCGCGTTCGTGAGGTCGCGGATCCGGTTCCTGCGGGATCTGGACCGCGGCTCCCCCTTCTTCTACTCACTGGAAAAAAGGCAGAGTGTCCGTAAGCAGCTCTTGACGCTGCTGGCCGACGACGGCTCTCTCGTCTCGGATCCGGAGGGCGTCAACAACAGGGTCCGTGAATATTACGGGGCTCTGTTCTCTCCGGATCCGTCCAGCGAGGAAGCGCGTAGAGTTTTGTGGGAGGACCTGCCGAAGGTCAGCCCGGAGGGCGCCGAAAATCTGGAAGCTCCGCTAAGCCTGGCGGAGCTGACCGGTGCCCTCGCCCGGCTCTCGAGGGGAAAATCCCCGGGGCTGGACGGGCTGACCGTGGAGTTCCACAGGGCGTTCTGGGACGTCCTGGGGAGCGACTACGCGCGGGTCCGGGGGGAAAGTCTGGCGACCGGGGAGATGCCCCTCTCTTGGCGCAGGGCAGTCATCGTCCTGCTGCCTAAGAAGGGCGATCTCCGCCTCCTTAAGAACTGGCGCCCGGTCTCCCTCCTCAGCACGGACTACAAAATCTTCGCCAGGGCGATGTCTGCTCGCCTTGGTGCCGTGCTGGACCACATGATCCACCCCGACCAGTCATACACGGTCCCGGGCCGGACGATCCACGACAACATCCATCTGGTCCGGGACCTCATCCATTGCTCCCAGGAGGCTGGTCTGTCGGTCGCCTTCCTATCCCTCGACCAAGAGAAGGCGTTCGACAGGGTGGATCACGACTATCTGCTCGGAACTCTGCGCGCTTTCGGGTTCGGGACGCATTTCATCGCCCGGATCCGACTTTTGTACGCCGCCGCGGAGTGTCTGATTAAGGTTAACGGGTCCTTGACGGCGCCCCTTCGCTTTAGGAGAGGGGTGCGCCAGGGATGCCCCATGTCCGGCCAGTTATACGCCGTTTGCGTGGAGCCTTTCCTGCGCCTCTTGCGGACGAGGTTGACGGGACTGGCTCTGCAAGGGCCGGGCGTGGAGGTCGTCCTCTCGGCTTACGCCGATGACGTGCTCCTCGCGGTAGAGGATCCCGCTGACCTGCGGAGGATGCGTGAGTGCCAGGAGATTTACTCGGCCGCGTCCTCCGCCAGGATCAACTGGGAGAAATGTTCCGGACTCCTGGTGGGTCAGTGGCGGGTGGACTCCCTGCCGGAGGAGCTCAGGCCTTTTGCCTGGAGCACGACCCATCTCCTCTATCTGGGAGTCTACCTTAGCCCCGACGAGGGAGCCTGGCCGGCGAACTGGCAGGAGCTGGAGGCCAAGGTCGCCGCTCGCCTAGGGCGCTGGACAGGACTGCTCCGAGTGCTGTCCTACAGGGGTCGAGCGCTAGTCATAAACCAGCTGGTGGCCGCAATGCTGTGGTACCGGCTGGTCACTTTGACCCCTCCCCCTGCGTTTGTCGCCAAGATACAGAAGAAGCTGGTGGACTTCTTCTGGAACAACAGGAAGCACTGGGTCTCTGCCGCGGTCTTGAGTCTCCCGCTTGAGGAGGGCGGTCAGTCGTTGGTGTGCGTCAGCGCCCAGCACGCGACTTTCCGTCTTCAGACCCTGCAGAGATACCTTTACGTCGAGCCCCCTCCTAGGTGGTGCGCTCTGGCGAGGTATTTCTTCCGCCAGCAGCTCGACCTCAATTATGACACGCAGCTCCTGTTTGTGAACTTGGGGGGTGCCAGGACCGCCCTCCGGGAGCTGCCTGTCTTTTACAGGGAACTCATCAGGGTCTGGAACAAAGTCTCCACCAAGCGCAGCTCTCCGCCGGCTGGAGTGGCGGCCGTCCTGCAGGAGCCGCTGCTCGGGAATCCGTACCTCCACGGCCGAGGCTTCATGTGGCGGTCGGAAGAGAGGGCTGTGGCTGGTGAGGTGACCAGGGTCAGGGACCTGCTCGATGGCGGAGGAGCGGGCTGGATGGCGCCAGTCACGCTGGCGCGGCGCCTAAATTCTGCCAACGTCCGCCACGCGGCCGATGCCATCGAGTCGCTAAAAACAGCTCTGGGCCCTGACTCGGTTAGGTGTATCGAGGAGGCTCAAGCACGTGGGGAGATCCCGTCCGAACTGACCCCCGTCCGGACGGAATTCCTCATCGGCGCCAAACCCCGGAACCTCCCTCGGGGGCCGGCGCCTCACAACTTGAGCCGCCTCGGGGAAATCCCCTCCGTGCCTTTCAGTTCCGCGCGGAGGGGTTTCCTGTACGGGCTGCTCCTGCACACCCTCAACTTTGCCATCCTCGCCGGCCGTCCGGACACGCCATGGCGTACCATCTTGCCGTCCGGAGGAGGCGGGGGTCCCCGATGGAGGGCACTCTACGCAGGGGTCCTCCCACTATTCATCGGGGACTTGGCCTGGAGGGTGGTGCACGGAGCAGTGCCGTGCAATAAATTTTTAAGCCGGTTCACGGACTCCCAGGCCGCCTGCAATTTCTGCGGTCTGGAGGAGTCCGTGTTCCATGTTTTTATTGAGTGTACGAGGTTGCAGCCCCTGTTCCATTATTTGAAGGGGCTGCTCCTGAAATTCTGGCTGCACTTCAGTCCCACACTCCTGATCTTTGGGCACCCTGAGCGGAGGGGAGCGGGTAGGTCCGAGGGCCTCCTCGTAGGACTGCTCCTGGGCACGGCCAAGGGTGCCATCAGCCGGTCCAGGCAGCGGGCGGTCGAGGGGGTCGTTCAACCTGACTGCCTGCCTCTCTTCCGCTCTTACATCCGGTCCAGGGTGTCCTTGGAGATGGAGCACGCGGTGTCCACCGGTACGCTCGCGGCCTTCCGCGAGAGGTGGGCACCGGAGGGACTGGAGTGCATCATCACGCCCGGCAACCAAATTTTAATTTGATTTTACGTTTTAAAGTTTAATTTGTTTTAATTGCCGGTGCTTTTAGTGTCCCCCTCTCCTTTTATAGGGGGCACTGGAAAAAGGAAAAATTTGATTTTAGTGCCCCAAAAAAAAAAACAAAAAAAACAAAAAAAAAATAAATAAATAAAAAAGGGGCCTTGTAAATGTCTTGTGTGTGTCATCCAGGTCGGGTGGCACGGATACATGTTTTATGTTTTTGCAGTTTAACTCAAAAGAGTTTCATGCACAAGGGACCAATCGTGGAGGAGTGGAGGCGTGTCCTGCTCAGTTGGAGCTGTGAGCAGTGAGGAGAGCTGCTATCAACTTTTGCTCCTGCCTGGAGAGCCCTGAGACCAGCCCAGGAAGAGAAGGAAGGAAGGGGCTTCACCTTCAACTGTCATCCAGAGGGAGAGGAGGAGAACAGAAAACATTTAACATCTTTTACCATTCTGCAAGGAGTTGGAGAGAGGGGGAAAAGACAAACAACATCCAGTGTGGAAGGAGGGAGACTCTACATTTCAACAGGTGGGTGTGGGTGCATTTCCCCAAACAGACTTTGTTGTATCGGTGGGGGGAGGAAAGAAGACCACTGAGGGCCGGAACATCGCGGGGGGTGTGTGTGTGTGTGGTAGTGTGTGTGGGGGCCTTGCTTACAACTAGGCTCCCCCCACAATTGGAACCCCCCCCACCCCCCACATTTGCCTAGCCTGGGATAGCTGGAGCTACCAGGCTGAAGATTGTTGTTTTTCTCAATCACCCAATTAAAGATCGTTAGGAGTGCCTGGTGGCTCCAGCTACCCCAGGTGAAGACATCTTCTCCCCACACCTGAAGACCACCCCAAAGACTTTTGTGTTTTGCCATCTGGGGAGTGCACCCACCCACAGCTGCGAGGGGAGACCTGCCCTCGCAGCCCCCCCCCCTTCCCACCCCCCCTCTCTCTTTCTCCGTTACCCTCTGTTTCTCCCCTCTCTCTCTGAGGCCCCTTTTTCTTCCTAATTTTAAAAAAAAAAACAAAACCCAATCAAGACAACTGAGCAGAGGGAGCAAGGCCTCTCCCCAATTGTCAACGAGGGGAGAGGTACCTCGTTAAGAGCTCCTCTGCTTCAGTCTTTTAGATAAGAGGCCTAATTAAGACCATTAAGGCCTGTGACTTTGGGGTGGGTGTAGCCCTTAAAGGGACCCCGTGATGGCGACCCCATCCACGCCGGTGGCAGGGCCAGCAAGGACGTATGCGCAGGCGGTGTCTACATCCACGGCACCTCCTGCGCCACCTGCTGCCCTGCCACCATTCAAACTCATTACTAAAAAACACGGGGTCAAGAGCTACACTCACCCCACAATGACCATCGAGGAGTGCGTGCGGGCGATGGCTGGGGTAGTCGGCCCCTCGGCCATTGTCGCAGCCTCCAAGATGTCTGGGAAGGCCGTGTTCTTCCTGGGGTCGGAGCGGGCGGTGTCCCTGGCCCTTGAAAAGGGGCTCACGGTGGGCGGGACGTTCCTGCCGGTGGACCCTCTCGAGGCCACCGCGCAGAGGGTCATCGTGTCAAACGTCCCGCCCTTTGTTTCCGCTGAGCTCCTCCTCCCTCACCTACACCAACTGGGGGAGGTAAGGTCGGGGATCAACCCCATACCGCTCGGCCTCAGGGAGAACAGCCTGCGCCACGTGTTCTCCTTCCGCCGCCAGCTCTTTGTCCGGCTGGCGCGGGAGGACGTGACAGAAGGGCACTTTAATGTGGTGCACGAGGGGACTGCCTACCGCGTCTTCTGGACGTCGGACGGCGTGCGGTGCCATGCCTGCAGGGAGGTGGGGCACGTTCGCAAGAACTGCCCCGCCTCCAAGGCCGCCAAACCACCGAAGGCAGCCATAGCTGGCGCCGCCGCCACCCCTCCCCCTAGTTGCGTCCGCGTGCCGGGAGCCATGGGTGCGCGGGCATCGTCGGAGGCCTTTGTTTTCAAGGCGCGGGCAAGAAAAGGAAAAGGGGGGGGCGGAGCGGGAGGCCTCGGCAGACATGGAGGTCTCCCTGACTCCGCGCGCCCCCAGGAACAAAAAGAGGCACCGCCCCAATGAGGCGGAGGGGGAACAACATCCCTCCGCGGAGGAGGCGGTGCCCGCCGCGTGTCCCGCGTCCCCCACCAGCGCCCCCAAATTGCGCTGCAGGCGCGAGGAGTCTTTCCCCGGGGAGGGTGAGGCAGTCGAGGCTGCCCAGCCGCTGCCTCCTGGGGAGGGCGTGGAAGATCTGCCTGCCGTGGGGGGCGTGGGGCCAGTGGAAGAATGCGTAGCCGCCGGGTCGAGCGTCCCGGGGACCGAGGCGGGCGGGGCCGAAAAGGCCGAACCTGAGCCCGCCCAGCTATTATCCAACTTCCCCCGGGAGTCGCTCGGCCCGGCAGAAATACAAACAAATAATTATGACACTGTAGATGCTGGGCCGGGGGGTGGCAGCGGGGAGGGGGAGAAACACCCACCCTCGCCCCTTACTTTGGAGCTGGAGCACTTGGAGGGCCTGGGGATTTCCTATGGCCGGGTCTCTCCTTGTTCTCCGGTTCCTGGGGCGGAGGGGGAACCCCTTCCGCTGTCATTTCCCGACCCAGCACCATTTTTAAAAGAGCCCAGTGGGGACTCCTCTGCCGACGATCCTGGGGGTGGGATCGGGGCAGTGCCAGGGCCGGTTGGAGCGGCCGGTTCATTTGCCGTACCTTGTGCGGTCGATGGGCCGGCTGCTGGCGGCCACCTCCCGGAGGAGGACGGGGACTCGGTGGGGGACGCGGGTGAAGACCTAGAGACCACCGCCAGCGAGGCGGTGGATCTGCTCGCGGCCGCCGCTGAGGCCCTCCTCATTCCTGCAAAGGAACTCCGGGACTTTTTGGCCCAGAGCCGGGGTCGCCGCGACCAAGCCCGACTGGCCCTGGAAAAATGGTCCGAGCCGGAGCTGATCAAGGGGTCCGTCCGCGCCGCCGTTAAAACCTTGGCCGCGGGCGGGCCCTTGACAAAGGAGCAGCACCTTGAGCTGCGCGAGCTCGAGGGACTCCTCGCTGGGCTGCGGAGGGAGCGGAGTTCAACAAAAGACTCCGCTCCCTCCCCCACAATAGGTTAAGGTAGAGGTTGCACTATGCTTTTGCCATGAAGATAACCATAGCCAGCCTCAACATCAACGGCGGCAGAGGGGCACGCCGTAGATTTGACAATTTTTCGCTCCTGCGGGAGGGGAAATATGCGGTGTGCTTCCTGCAAGAAACCCACACCGTTCCGGGAGACGAAGCCACGTGGCTCCTGGAATGGCAAGGAGAGGTCCGCATGAGCCACCTCACCGCTATTTCTAGTGGGGTGGCCATCTTGCTGGGCCCGCATTTTCAGCCGGAGATCTTGGGGGTCGAGGAGCCCGAGCCAGGCCGCTTGCTGCACGTAACGGTTCGCCTGGGGGACGTGCCGCTCCATCTCGTGAACGTGTACGCCCCTCATCCCGGCCCGCAGCAGACGCGCTTCTTTGAAGAGGTGTCCGCTCTTCTTGGCTCCGTCGACGTCGGCGACTGCATTGTCCTCGGGGGGGATTTTAACTGCACCCTCGAGGCGAGGGACCGCTCCGGTGCCCCGCAGTGCATGACGGCGATGGAGAAGTTGAGGGACCTGGTCGGGTCCTTCGACTTGGTGGACGTCTGGCGAAATCTCCACCCCGACTCCAGCGCCTTTACTTGGGTGAGGCCTGGAGTTGGATGGTCTAGAGTCGACCGCCTTTACGTGTCTCGGGCGTACGTTTCCTGCGTCCCGGCGGCCTCCATGCGGCCGGTGCCGTGTTCGGACCACAACCTGGTGTGGGCGGAGCTCGCTTCGCTCCGCGCGAGGACGGGGTCCGCGTACTGGCACTTTAACAACCGGCTGCTGGAGGACGTGCGGTTCCAGGACTCGTTCCGTCGATTCTGGTCCGACTGGAGAAGGAAGCAGGGGGGCTTCCCCTCCTTGAGGCTATGGTGGGACGTGGGCAAGGCTCACGTCCGCGTCTTCTGTCAAGAGTACGCGAGGGGGTCGACCAAGAGGCGGGCGGCCAGAGTCGGGCGCCTAGAAAAAGAGGTGCTCGACCTGGAAGCCCGTCTCGGTCAAGTCGTCCAGGACCCGGCCCTGCGGACGGTGTACGAAGCGAAGAAGGCCGCGCTGAAGGACCTGCAGCTCGTCGGGTCCCGAGGCGCGTTCGTGAGGTCGCGGATCCGGTTCCTGCGGGATCTGGACCGCGGCTCCCCCTTCTTCTACTCGCTGTAAAAAAGGCAGAGTGTCCGTAAGCAGCTCTTGACGCTGCTGGCCGACGACGGCTCTCTCGTCTCGGATCCGGAGGGCGTCAACAACAGGGTCCGTGAATATTACGGGGCTCTGTTCTCTCCGGATCCGTCCAGCGAGGAAGCGCGTAGAGTTTTGTGGGAGGACCTGCCGAAGGTCGGCCCGGAGGGCGCCGAAAATCTGGAAGCTCCGCTAAGCCTGGCGGAGCTGACCGGTGCCCTCGCCCGGCTCTCGAGGGGAAAATCCCCGGGCTGGACGGGCTGACCGTGGAGTTCCACAGGGCGTTCTGGGACGTCCTGGGGAGCGACTACGCGCGGGTCCTGGGGGAAAGTCTGGCGACCGGGGAGATGCCCCTCTCTTGGCGCAGGGCAGTCATCGTCCTGCTGCCTAAGAAGGGCGATCTCCGCCTCCTTAAGAACTGGCGCCCGGTCTCCCTCCTCAGCACGGACTACAAAATCTTCGCCAGGGCGATGTCTGCTCGCCTTGGTGCCGTGCTGGACCACATGATCCACCCCGACCAGTCATACATGGTCCCGGGCCGGACAATCCACGACAACATCCATCTGGTCCGGGACCTCATCCATTGCTCCCAGGAGGCTGGTCTGTCGGTCGCCTTCCTATCCCTCGACCAAGAGAAGGCGTTCGACAGGGTGGATCACGACTATCTGCTCGGAACTCTGCGCGCTTTCGGGTTCGGGACGCATTTCGTCGCCCGGATCCGACTTTTGTACGCCGCCGCGGAGTGTCTGATTAAGGTTAACGGGTCCTTGACGGCGCCCCTTCGCTTTAGGAGAGGGGTGCGCCAGGGATGCCCCATGTCCGGCCAGTTATACGCCGTTTGCGTGGAGCCTTTCCTGCGCCTCTTGCGGACGAGGTTGACGGGACTGGCTCTGCAAGGGCCGGGCGTGGAGGTCGTCCTCTCGGCTTACGCCGATGACGTGCTCCTCGCGATAGAGGATCCCGCTGACCTGCGGAGGATGCGTGAGTGCCAGGAGATTTACTCGGCCGCGTCCTCCGCCAGGATCAACTGGGAGAAATGTTCCGGACTCCTGGTGGGTCAGTGGCGGGTGGACTCCCTGCCGGAGGAGCTCAGGCCTTTTGCCTGGAGCACGACCCATCTCCTCTATCTGGGAGTCTACCTTAGCCCCGACGAGGGAGCCTGGCCGGCGAACTGGCAGGAGCTGGAGGCCAAGGTCGCCGC
This sequence comes from Pristiophorus japonicus, assembly GCF_044704955.1. Taxonomy (NCBI): domain Eukaryota; kingdom Metazoa; phylum Chordata; class Chondrichthyes; family Pristiophoridae; genus Pristiophorus; species Pristiophorus japonicus. The sequence continues at coordinate 461,466,507 of NC_091977.1, read as the reverse complement.
TCGCCTAGGGCGCTGGACAGGACTGCTCCGAGTGCTGTCCTACAGGGGTCGAGCGCTAGTCATAAACCAGCTGGTGGCCGCAATGCTGTGGTACCGGCTGGTCACTTTGACCCCTCCCCCTGCGTTTGTCGCCAAGATACAGAAGAAGCTGGTGGACTTCTTCTGGAACAACAGGAAGCACTGGGTCTCTGCCGCGGTCTTGAGTCTCCCGCTTGAGGAGGGCGGTCAGTCGTTGGTGTGCGTCAGCGCCCAGCTCGCGACTTTCCGTCTTCAGACCCTGCAGAGATACCTTTACGTCGAGCCCCCTCCTAGGTGGTGCGCTCTGGCGAGGTATTTCTTCCGCCAGCAGCTCGACCTCAATTATGACACGCAGCTCCTGTTTGTGAACTTGGGGGGTGCCAGGACCGCCCTCCGGGAGCTGCCTGTCTTTTACAGGGAACTCATCAGGGTCTGGAACAAAGTCTCCACCAAGCGCAGCTCTCCGCCGGCTGGAGTGGCGGCCGTCCTGCAGGAACCGCTGCTCTGGAATCCGTACCTCCACGGCCGAGGCTTTATGTGGCGGTCGGAAGAGAGGGCTGTGGCTGGTGAGGTGATCAGGGTCAGGGACCTGCTCGATGGCGGAGGAGCGGGCTGGATGGCGCCAGACACGCTGGCGCGGCGCCTAAATTCTGCCAACGTCCGCCGCGCGGCCGATGCCATCGAGTCGCTAAAAACAGCTCTGGGCCCTGACTCCGTTAGGTGCATCGAGGAGGCTCAAGCACGTGGGGAGATCCCGTCCGAACTGACCCCCGTCCGGACGGAATTCCTCATCGGCGCCAAACCCCGGAACCTCCCTCGGGGGCCGGCGCCTCACAACTTGAGCCGCCTCGGGGAAATCCCCTCCGTGCCTTTCAGTTCCGCGCGGAGGGGTTTCCTGTACGGGCTGCTCCTGCACACCCTCAACTTTGCCATCCTCGCCGGCCGTCCGGACACGCCATGGCGTACCATCTTGCCGTCCGGAGGAGGCGGGGGTCCCCGATGGAGGGCACTCTACGCAGGGGTCCTCCCACTATTCATCGGGGACTTGGCCTGGAGGGTGGTGCACGGAGCAGTGCCGTGCAACAAATTTTTAAGCCGGTTCACGGACTCCCAGGCCGCCTGCAATTTCTGCGGTCTGGAGGAGTCCGTGTTCCATGTTTTTATGGAGTGCACAAGGTTGCAGCCCCTGTTCCACTATTTGAAGGGGCTGCTCCTGAAATTCTGGCTGCACTTCAGTCCCACTCTCCTGATCTTTGGGCACCCTGTGCGGAGGGGAGCGGGTAGGTCCGAAGGCCTCCTCGTAGGACTGCTCCTGGGCACGGCCAAGGGTGCCATCAGCCGGTCCAGGCAGCGGGCGGTCGAGGGGGTCGTTCAACCTGACTGCCTGCCTCTCTTCCGCTCTTACATCCGGTCCAGGGTGTCCTTGGAGATGGAGCACGCGGTGTCCACCGGTACGCTCGCGGCCTTCCGCGAGAGGTGGGCACCGGAGGGACTGGAGTGCATCATCACGCCCGGCAACCAAATTTTAATTTGATTTTACGTTTTAAAGTTAATTTGTTTTAATTGCCGGTGCTTTTAGTGTCCCCTTCCCTTTTATAGGGGGCACTGGGGAAAAATTGTGATTTTAGTGCCCCAAAAAAAAAACAAAAAAAAAAAAAACACCAAAAAAAACCAAAAAAAGGAAAAAGGGCCTTGTAAATGTCTGGTGTGTCACCCAGGTCGGGTGGCACAGTTTAATGTTTATGTTTTGCAGGTAGACTCTAAAAGAGTTTCATGCACAAGGGACCAATCGTGGAGGAGTGGAGGCGTGTCCTGCTCAGTTGGAGCTGTGAGCAGTGAGGAGAGCTGCTATCAACTTTTGCTCCTGCATGGAGAGCCCTGAGACCAGCCCAGGAAGAGAAGGAAGGAAGGGGCTTCACCACCAACTTTTACCCAGAGGGAGAGGAGGAAAAAGCAGAAAACTTTAAACAACTTTACCATTTCTGCAAGGAGTTGGAGAGAGGGGGAAAAAACCAACAACATCCAGTGTGGAAGGAGGGAGACTCTACATTTCAACAGGTGGGTGTTGGTGCATTTCCCAAAAGACTTTGTTATATCGGTGGGGGGAGGAAAGAAGACCACTGAGGGCCGGAACATCGCGGGGGGTGTGTGTGTGTGTGGAAGTGTGTGTGGGGGCCTTGCTTACAACTAGGCCCCCCCCACAATTGGAACCCCCCCCACCCCCCCCCCCCACATTTGCCTAGCCTGGGATAGCTGGAGCTACCAGGCTGAAGTTTCTTTAAATCACCAATTAACATCGTTAGGAGTGTGTGCCTGGTGGCTCTAGCTACCCCAGGTGAAGACGTCTTCTCCCCCCACCTGAAGACCAACCCAAAGACTGTGCTTGTGTGTTTTGCCATCTGGGGAGTGCACCCACCCACAGCTGCGAGGGGAGACCTGCCCTCGCAGCCCCCCCCCTTCCCACCCCCCTCTCTCTTTCTCCGTTACCCTCTGTTTCTCCCCTCTCTCTCTGAGAGCCCTTTTCTTCCGAAATTTTTTTTAAAAAAAAACCCAATTAAGACAACTGAGCAGAGGGAGCAAGGCCTCTCCCCAATTGTCAACGAGGGGAGAGGTGCCTCGTTAAGGGCTCCTCTGCTCAGTTAACATACGAGGCCATTAAAGACCATTAAGGCCTGTGACTCTGGGGTGGGTGTAGCCCTTAAAGGGACCCCGTGATGGCGACCCCATCCACGCCGGTGGCAGGGCCAGCAAAGACGTATGCGCAGGCGGTGTCCACATCCACGGCACCTCCTGCGCCACCCGCTGCCCTGCCACCGTTCAGACTTATAACCAGGAAACACGGGGTCAAGAGCTACACTCACCCCACAATGAGCATTGAGGAGTGCGTGCGGGCGATGGCTGGGGTAGTCGGCCCCTCGGCCATTGTCGCGGCCTCCAAGATGTCTGGGAAGGCCGTGTTCTTCCTGGGGTCGGAGCGGGCGGTGTCCCTGGCCCTTGAAAAGGGGCTCACGGTGGGCGGGACGTTCCTGCCGGTGGACCCTCTCGAGGCCACCGCGCAGAGGGTCATCATTTCAAACGTCCCGCCCTTTGTTTCCGCTGAGCTCCTCCTCCCTCACCTACAACAACTGGGGGAGGTAAGGTCGGGGATCAACCCCATACCGCTCGGCCTCAGGGAGAACAGCCTGCGCCACGTGTTCTCCTTCCGCCGCCAGCTCTTTGTCCGGCTGGCGCGGGAGGAGACGACGGAGGGATCTTTTAATGTGGTGCACGAGGGGACTGCCTACCGCGTCTTCTGGACGTCGGACGGCGTGCGGTGCCATGCCTGCAGGGAGGTGGGGCACGTTCGCAAGAACTGCCCCGCCTCCAAGGCCGCCAAACCATCGAAGGCGGCCAAGGCTGGCGCCGCCGCCACCCCTCCCCCTAGTTGCGTCCGCGTGCCGGGAGCCATGGGTGCGCGGGCATCGTCGGAGGCCTTTGTTTTCAGGGCCTCCGGCGGGGGGGAGGGAGAGCGTCCGACCGGAAAGAAGGCGCGGAAGAAGACAAAACATCAAGAGGCGGGTCCCCTCAGTGCGCCGGATAATTTGACCACCGCGCTCAGCCCAACCCCGTCACCGGCGAGCGCGGGGTGCCCCGAGCCCGTGCCCGAGCCCTTGAACAACACCACAGAGGGGCCCGGGCGCGGGCAAGAAAAGGAAAAGGGGGGGGCGGAGCGGGAGGCCTCGGCAGACATGGAGGTCTCCCTCACTCCGCGCGCCCCCAGGAACAAAAAGAGGCACCGCCCCAATGACGCGGAGGGGGAACAACATCCCTCCGCGGAGGAGTCGGTGCCCGCCGCGTGTCCCGCGTCCCCCACCAGCGCCCCCAAATTGCGCTGCAGGCGCGAGGAGTCTTTCCCCGGGGAGGGTGAGACAGTTGAGGCTGCCCAGCCTCTGCCTCCCGGGGATGGAGTGGAAGATCTGCCTGTCGTGGGGGGCGTGGGGACCGCGGAGGAATGCGTAGCCGCCGGGCCGGGCGTCCCGGGGACTGAGGCGGGCGAGGCCGAAAAGGCCGAACCTGAGCCCGCCCAGCTATTATCCAACTTCCCCCGGGAGTCGCTCGACCCGGCAGAAACACGAACAAATATTCATGACACTGTAGATGCTGGGCCGGGGGGTGGCAGCGGGGAGTGGGAGGAACACCCACCCTCGCCCCTTACTTTGGAGCTGGTGCACTTGGGGAGCCTGGGGATTTCATATGGCCGGGTCTCTCCTTGTTCCCCGGTTCCTGGGGCGGAGGGGGAACCCCTTCCGCTGTCATTTCCCGACCCAGCACCATTTTTAAAAGAGCCCAGTGGGGACTCCTCTGCCGACGATCCTGGGGGTGGGATTGGGGCAGAGCCAGGGCCGGTTGGAGCGGCCGGTTCATTTGCCGTACCTTGTGCGGTCGATGGGCCGGCTGCTGGCGGCCACCTCCCAGAGGAGGATGGGGACTCGGTGGGGGACGCGGGAGAAGAACTAGAGACCACCGCCAGCGAGGCGGTGGATCTGCTCGCGGCCGCCGCCGAGACCATCCTCATTCCTGCAAAGGAACTCCGGGACTTTTTGGCCCAGAGCCGGGGTCGCTGCAACCAAGCCCGACTGGCCCTGGAAAAATGGTCCGAGCCAGAGCTGATCAAGGCGTCCGTCCGCGCCGCCGTCAAAACCTTGGCCGCGGGCGGGCCTTTGACAAAGACGCAACACCTTGAGCTGCGCGAGCTCGAGGGACTCCTCGCTGGGCTGCGGAGGGAGCGGAGTTCAACAAAAGACTCCGCTCCCTCCCCCACAATAGGTTAAGGTAGAGGTTGCACTATGCTTTTGCCATGAAGATAACCATAGCCAGCCTCAACATCAACGGCGGCAGAGGGGCACGCCGTAGATTTGACAATTTTTCGCTCCTGCGGGAGGGGAAATATGCGGTGTGCTTCCTGCAAGAAACCCACACCGTTCCGGGAGACGAAGCCACGTGGCTCCTGGAATGGCAAGGAGAGGTCCGCATGAGCCACCGCACCGCCATTTCTAGTGGGGTGGCCATCTTGCTGGGCCCGCATTTTCAGCCGGAGATCTTGGGGGTCGAGGAGCCCGTGCCAGGCCGCTTGCTGCACGTAACGGTTCGCCTGGGGGACGTGCCGCTCCATCTCGTGAACGTGTACGCCCCTCAGCCCGGCCCGCAGCAAACGCGCTTCTTTGAAGAGGTGTCCGCTCTTCTTGGCTCCGTCGACGTCGGCGACTGCATTGTCCTCGGGGGGGATTTTAACTGCACCCTCGAGGCGAGGGACCGCTCCGGTGCCCCGCAGTGCATGACGGCGATGGAGAAGTTGAGGGACCTGGTCGGGTCCTTCGACTTGGTGGACGTCTGGCGAAATCTCCACCCCGACTCCAGCGCCTTTACTTGGGTGAGGCCTGGAGTAGGATGGTCCAGAGTCGACCGCCTTTACGTGTCTCGGGCGTACGTTTCCTGCGTCCCGGCGGCCTCCATGCGGCCGGTGCCATGTTCGGACCACCACCTGGTGTGGGCGGAGCTCGCTTCACTCCGCGCGAGGACGGGGTCCGCGTACTGGCACTTTAACAACCGGCTGCTGGAGGACGTGCGGTTCCAGGACTCGTTCCGTCGATTCTGGTCCGACTGGAGAAGGAAGCAGGGGGGCTTCCCCTCCTTGAGGCTATGGTGGGACGTGGGCAAGGCTCACGTCCGCGTCTTCTGTCAAGAGTACGCGAGGGGGTCGACCAAGAGGCGGGCGGCCAGAGTCGGGCGCCTAGAAAAAGAGGTGCTCGACCTGGAAGCCCGTCTCGGTCAAGTCGTCCAGGACCCGGCCCTGCGGACGGTGTACGAAGCGAAGAAGGCCGCGCTGAAGGACCTGCAGCTCGTCGGGTCCCGAGGCGCGTTCGTGAGGTCGCGGATCCGGTTCCTGCGGGATCTGGACCGCGGCTCCCCCTTCTTCTACTCGCTGGAAAAAAGGCAGAGTGTCCGTAAGCAGCTCTTGACGCTGCTGGCCGACGACGGCTCTCTCGTCTCGGATCCGGAGGGCGTCAACAACAGGGCCCGTGAATATTACGGGGCTCTGTTCTCTCCGGATCCGTCCAGCGAGGAAGCGCGTAGAGTTTTGTGGGAGGACCTGCCGAAGGTCAGCCCGGAGGGCGCCGAAAATCTGGAAGCTCCGCTAAGCCTGGCGGAGCTGACCGGTGCCCTCGCCCGGCTCTCGAGGGGAAAATCCCCGGGGCTGGACGGGCTGACCGTTGAGTTCCACAGGGCGTTCTGGGACGTCCTGGGGAGCGACTACGCGCGGGTCCTGGGGGAAAGTCTGGCGACCGGGGAGATGCCCCTCTCTTGGCGCAGGGCAGTCATCGTCCTGCTGCCTAAGAAGGGCAATCTCCGCCTCCTTAAGAACTGGCGCCCGGTCTCCCTCCTCAGCACGGACTACAAAATCTTCGCCAGGGCGATGTCTGCTCGCCTTGGTGCCGTGCTGGACCACATGATCCACCCCGACCAGTCATACACGGTCCCGGGCCGGACAATCCACGATAACATCCATCTGGTCCGGGACCTCATCCATTGTTCCCAGGAGGCTGGTCTGTCGGTCGCCTTCCTATCCCTCGACCAAGAGAAGGCGTTCGACAGGGTGGATCACGACTATCTGCTCGGAACTCTGCGCGCTTTCGGGTTCGGGACGCATTTCGTCGCCCGGATCCGACTTTTGTACGCCGCCGCGGAGTGTCTGATTAAGGTTAACGGGTCCTTGACGGCGCCCCTTCGCTTTAGGAGAGGGGTGCGCCAGGGATGCCCCATGTCCGGCCAGTTATACGCCGTTTGCGTGGAGCCTTTCCTGCGCCTCTTGCGGACGAGGTTGACGGGACTGGCTCTGCAAGGGCCGGGCGTGGAGGTCGTCCTCTCGGCTTACGCCGATGACGTGCTCCTCGCGATAGAGGATCCCGCTGACCTGCGGAGGATGCGAGAGTGCCAGGAGATTTACTCGGCCGCGTCCTCCGCCAGGATCAACTGGGAGAAATGTTCCAGACTCCTGGTGGGTCAGTGGCGGGTGGACTCCCTGCCGGAGGAGCTCAGGCCTTTTGCCTGGAGCACGACCCATCTCCTCTATCTGGGAGTCTACCTTAGCCCCGACGAGGGAGCCTGGCCGGCGAACTGGCAGGAGCTGGAGGCCAAGGTCGCCACTCGCCTAGGGCGCTGGACAGGACTGCTCCGAGTGCTGTCCTACAGGGGTCAAGCGCTAGTCATAAACCAGCTGGTGGCCGCAATGTTGTGGTACCGGCTGGTCACTTTGACCCCTCCCCCTGCGTTTGTCGCCAAGATACAGAAGAAGCTGGTGGACTTCTTCTGGAACAACAGGAAGCACTGGGTCTCTGCCGCGGTCCTGAGTCTCCCGCTTGAGGAGGGCGGTCAGTCGTTGGTGTGCGTCAGCGCCCAGCTCGCGACTTTCCGTCTTCAGACCCTGCAGAGATACCTTTACGTCGAGCCCCCTCCTAGGTGGTGTGCTCTGGCGAGGTATTTCTTCCGCCAGCAGCTCGACCTCAATTATGACACGCAGCTCCTGTTTGTGAACTTGGGGGGTGCCAGGACCGCCCTCCGGGAGCTGCCTGTCTTTTACAGGGAACTCATCAGGGTCTGGAACAAAGTCTCCACCAAGCGCAGCTCTCCGCCGGCTGGAGTGGCGGCCGTCCTGCAGGAACCGCTGCTCGGGAATCCGTACCTCCACGGCCGAGGTTTTATGTGGCGGTCGGAAGAGAGGGCTGTGGCTGGTGAGGTGACCAGGGTCAGGGACCTGCTCGATGGCGGAGGAGCGGGCTGGATGGCGCCAGACACACTGGCGCGGCGCCTAAATTCTGCCAACGTCCGCCACGCGGCCGATGCCATCGAGTCGCTAAAAACAGCTCTGGGCCCTGACTCCGTTAGGTGCATCGAGGAGGCTCAAGCACGTGGGGAGATCCCGTCCGAACTGACCCCCGTCCGGACGGAATTCCTCATCGGCGCCAAACCCCGGAACCTCCCTCGGGGGCCGGCGCCTCACAACTTGAGCCGCCTCGAGGAAATCCCCTCCGTGCCTTTCAGTTCCGCGCGGAGGGGTTTCCTGTACGGGCTGCTCCTGCACACCCTCAACTTTGCCATCCTCGCCGGCCGTCCGGACACGCCATGGCGTACCATCTTGCCGTCCGGAGGAGGCGGGGGTCCCCGATGGAGGGCACTCTACGCAGGGGTCCTCCCACTATTCATCGGGGACTTGGCCTGGAGGGTGGTGCATGGAGCAGTGCCGTGCAACAAATTTTTAAGCCGGTTCACGGACTCCCAGGCCGCCTGCAATTTCTGCGGTCTGGAAGAGTCTGTGTTCCATGTTTTTATGGAATGCACAAGGTTGCAGCCCCTGTTTTATTATTTGTAGGGGCTGCTCCTGGAATTCTGGCTGCACTTCAGTCCCACTCTCCTGATCTTTGGGCACCCTGTGCGGAGGGGAGCGGGTAGGTCCGAAGGCCTCCTCGTAGGACTGCTCCTGGGCACGGCCAAGGGTGCCATCAGCCGGTCCAGGCAGCGGGCGGTCGAGGGAGTCGTTCAACCTGACTGCCTGCCTCTCTTCCGCTCTTACATCCGGTCCAGGGTGTCCTTGGAGATGGAGCACGCGGTGTCCACCGGTACGCTCGCGGCCTTCCGCGAGAGGTGGGCACCGGAGGGACTGGAGTGCATCATCACGCCCGGCAACCAAATTTTAATTTGATTTTACGTTTTTAAGTTTAATTTGTTTTAATTGCCGGTGCTTTTAGTGTCCCCCTTCCCTTTTATAGGGGGCACTGGGGAAAATTGTGATTTTAGTGCCCCAAAAAAAAAAAAAAAGAAAATCACAAAAAAAAAAGGGCCTTGTAAATGTCTGGAGTGTCACCCAGGTCGGGTGGCACCGTTTAATGTTTTTATATTTTGCAGGTGAACTCCAAAAAGAGTTTCATGCACAGTTTCATGCACAAGGACCCCCAGGTCCCCCTGCACATCAGCATGTTGTAATTTCTCCCCATTCAAATAATATTCCCTTTTACTGTTTTTTTTCCCAAGGTGGATGAACTCACATTTTCCGACATTGTATTCCATTTGCCAAATCTTAGCCCATTCGCTTAATCTATCTAAATCTCTTTACTCTCAGAGAATAGGGATATAAGTGGCTTATGGTCAGTTTCCAATTCGAATTTTAGTCCAAACAGGCATTGATGCATTTTCTTTACCCCATAGACACATGCTAACGCTTCTGTCTCAATCATGCTATAGGTTCTCTCAGCCTTAGACAGACTCCTGGATGCATAAACAACCGGTTGCAGTTTTCCAAAATCATTAGCTTGTTGCAATACACACCCGACGCCATATGACGACGCATCACGTGCTAGTACCAAACGTTTACATGGATCATGCAATGCAAGCAATTTGTTTGAGCATAACAATTTTCTCGTTTTTGCAAAGGCATTTTCTTGGCTTTTGCCCCAAACCCATTCGTCCCCTTTTCGTAGTAAGACATGCAATGGTTCTAACAGTGTGCTGAGACCCAGTAAGAAGTTACCAAAGTAGTTCAGGAGTCCCAGAAACGACCGCAGCTCCATCACGTTCTGTGGCTTCGGTTCGTTCTTGATTGCCTCCGTCTTCGCGTTGGTGAGCCTGATGCCGTCCACCGCAATCGCCTTCCCAGGAACTCCACTTCAGGTGCCAGGAAAATGCACTTCGAGCGTTTTAACATGAGCCCCACGCGGTTGAGTTGATTAAGAACCTCCTCCAGGTTCTGCAGATGCTCGACTGTGTTCCGACCTGTTACCAAGATGTCGTCCTGGAAGACCACGGTGTGCGGGACCGACTTCAGTAAGCTTTCCATGTTTCTGTGGAATATCACCGCCACCGATCGGGTTCCAAACGGGCATCTGTTATAAACAAAAAGACATTTGTGCATGTTGATGCAGGTGAGGACCTTCGATGATTCCTCCAGTTCCTGCGTCATGTCGGCTGAAGTCAGATCCAGCTTCGTGAACATCTTTCCTCCTGCCAGCGTTGCAAAGAGATCATTGGCCTTTGGTAGTGGATATTGGTTCTGCAGGGAGAAGCAATTGAGAGTTACTTTGCAATCATCACAGGTTCTGACGATGCCGTCTCCCTTGAGGACTGGGACAATAGGATTGGCCCACTCGTTGAACTCGATCGGGGAAAAAATGCCCTCTCTTTGCAGCCAGTATAGCTCGATCTCTACCCTTTCTCTCATCATGTACGGTACTGCTCTCACCTTGTGATGGATGGGTTGCGCCCCCGGAATTAGGTGGATCTGCACTTTTGCTCCTTGGAATTTCCCGATGCCTGGTTCGAACAGCAAAGAAAATTTGTTTATGGACTGGGCACATGAAGTATCGTCAGCGGGCGATAGCGCCCGGACGTCGTCCCAGTTCCAGCGTAGCTTTCCCAGCCAGCTCCTGCTGAGCAGCGTGCAACCATCACCCGGTACCACCCAGAGTTGTAACTTGTGCACCATTCCATTGTAGGAGACCTTTACAGTAGCACTGCCGATTACAGGAATCAGTTCTTTCGGGTAATTTCTTAGTTTCGTGTGAACTGGCCTTGAGGCCTTGTTGCACCACAACCTTTCGAAAATCTTTTTGCCCATGATGGATTGGCTCACGCCCATGTCCAGCTCCATTGACACCGGGAGTCCATTTAGTTTAACATTCAGCATTATCGGGTGACAATTCGTGGTGAATGTGTGCACCCCATATACCTCTGCCTCCTCGATCTGAGGCTCTGGCTCATCGTGATCCTCCATGGATCTGTCCTCCTCTGCAACATAGTGGTTGGTAGGTTTAACAGGTTTTGCAGCTCGCCTGCACACTCGTTGGAGGTGTCCCATTGTTCCACAGTCCTTGCAAACGTACTCTTTGAATCGGCATGAATGGAAACGATGATCATCCCCGCAGCGCCAGCAAAGTGTTAATGGCCTTGCATTCATCACCCTTGATGGTGGACTCTGAGAAATCTGCGGACGTGTAGTTGCAGGTATGTGTGACCTGCCTTGTACGTTATGATTCGAAAACAATATCACTTTGTTCACAGCACTTGTGTGTTGAGAGATTTGCTTCATATTATCACTGGTGGCAATGAATGCCTGGGCTATCGCTATGGCCTTACTCAAGGTTGGGGTCTCTGCAGTCAAAAGTTTGTGAAGTATGGTTTCGTGGCCAAAGCCAAGTACAAAAAAGTCTCTGAGCATGTGCTCCAAATCTCCTTCAAATTAGCAATGTCCTGCAAGGCGTCTTAGCTCGGCAACATAACTCGCCACTTCCTGGTCTTCGGACCTTTTATAGGTGTAGAACCGGTACCTCGCCATCAGAACGCTTTCCTTCGGGTTCAGATGCTTTCGGACCAGTGTGCACAAATCGTCATACCATTTCTCCGTGGGTTTCGCTGGAGTGAGCAGATTCTTTATGAGGCCATACATTGGTGCCCCACAGACGGTGAGGAGGATTGCCCTTCGTTTGGCAGCGCTTTCTTCCCCATCCAGCTCGTTGGCCACGAAGTATTGGTCAAGTCGCTCCACAAAAATTTCCCAATCATCTCCCTCTGAGAATTTCTCCAGGATGCCCACTGTTCTCTACATCTTTGGGTTCGCTATCTGTATCTCGTCGCCAGTTGTTGTGTATGGAGAAAGAGTCAGGCTGAACACTGTGAGCTCAACGTAAAGTATGACCTTAGTCTTTTATTGCCGGTCTCCAGAGTGCCTCTCCAACCTGTGAAGCCTCCTTAAATACCTGTGCTCCCAAGGGATTATGGGATCCCTTGGGACTCCAGGGGATGAGCCCTCTGGTGACTGTACAGGTTAAATACAAGTAGACATATATAACAATAAGAACATAAAAAATAAGAGCAGGAGTAGGCCATTAGACCTCTCGAGCCTGCTCCACCATTTAATAAGATCAGGGCTGATCTGATCATGGACTCAGCTCCACTTCCCTGCCCGCTCTCCATAACCCTTAACTGCCTTATCGCTCAAAAATCTGTCTATCTTCACCTTAATTATATTCAATGACCCAGCCTCCACAGCTTTCTGGGGCAGGGAATTCCACAGATTTACAATCCTCTGGGAGAAGAAATTCCTCCTCATCTCAGTTTTAAATGGGCAGCCCCTTAATCTGAGACTATGTCCCTTAGTTCTAGATACCCCTATGAGTGGAAATATCCTCTCTGCAAACACCTTGTCGAGCCCCCTCATTATCTTATATGTTTCAATAAGATCACCTCTCATTCTTCTGAACTCCAATGTGTATAGGCCCAACCTACTCAACCTAGCTTTATAAGTCAACACCCTTATCTCCGGAATCAACCTAGTGAACTTTCTCTGAACAGCCTCCAATGCAAATATATCCTTCCTTAAATATGGAGACGAAAACTTTATGCAGTATTCTATGTGTAGCCTCACCAATACCCTGTACAGATGTAGCAGGACTTTTCTGCTTTTATACTCTATTCCCCTTGCAATAAAGGCCAACATTCCATTTGCCTTCCTGATTACTTGCTGTACCTGCATACTAACTATTTGTGTTTCATGCACAAGGACCCCCAGGTACCTCTGTACTGCAACACTTTGCAATTTTTCTCAATTTAAACTATATTGAGGGGCCTGGACATAATGGATAGTAAGGGTCTATTTCCATTGGTGGAGGGGTCTATTACGAGGGGGAATAATGGTAAAGTGGTTGGTGGAAGGTTTAGAGGGGATTTGAGGGGAGGCTTTGTTATGCAGAGAGTTGTGGGGATCTGGAACTCGCTGTCTGGAAGAGTGGTGGATGCAGAATCCCTCACCACTTTTAAGAGATGGTTGGATGGGTACTTGAAGTGCAGTAACCTGCAGGGTTACGGACCTAGAGCTGGTAATTGGGATTAGACTGGATGACCTTTTGTTGGACGGTGCAGATATAATGGTAAGTACTGCAGGGAATAGAATACGACCAGGGTGATCTCCTGGACTAGTTTCGATCGCCTGGATGGGTTGGAGAGAAATTTTCCCAGATTTTTTCTCCCTAAATTGGCCTGGGTTTTTATCTGGTTTTTGCCTCTCCAAGGAGATCACATGGCTCTGGTTGGGGTGGAGTGTCGAATGTTTCAGTATAAGGGGTGTCGCAGTTATGTGAGGCGGACTGGTTGGGCTGGATGCTCTTTGCCTTTCCGTCATTGTTCATAGGTTTATATGTAACCTTCAGGGCTGCTGACCAAGGGCCGTGTGGCTCTTTGTCGGTTGGCTTGGACACAATGGGCCAAAATGGCCTTCTTCTGCGCTGTAAATTTCTATGTTTCTATAATTTGCTTTTCTATTTTTTTCTGCCAAAGTGGATAACCTCACATTTTCCCACATTATAATCTATCTGCCAATTTTTTTGCCCACTCACTTAGCGTGTCCATAATCCTTTTACAGATTTCTTTGGTGAATGATCAGCCATGATCTTATTGAATGGTGGTGCAGACTCGAAGGGTCAAATGGCCTACTCCTGCACCTATTTTCTATGTTTCTATGTTTCTATGTGCTCCTCACAATTTGCTCTCCCACCTATCTTTGTATCATTATCAAACTTGGCTACATTACACTCGGTCGCTTCATCCAAGTCATTAATATTGATTGTAAATATTTGAGGCCCCAGCACTGATCCCTGCAGCACCCCACTAGTTACTGTTTGCCAAACGGAAAATTACCCATTTATCCTGATTCTCTGTTTTCTGTTACTTAGCCAATCCTCTATCCATGCTAATATATTACCCCCAATCCCATGAACATTTATTTTGTGCAATAACCTTTTATGTGGCATCTTATTGAATGCCTTCTGGAAATCCAAATACACCACATCCCCTGCTTCCCACTTATCCACCCTGCTCGTTATATCCTCAAAGAACTCCAGCAAATTTGTCAAACATGATTTCCTTTTCATAAAACCTGCTGACTCTGCTTTATTGAATTGTTCTTTTCCAAATGTCTCGCCACTGCTTCCTTAATAATGGACTTCAGCATTTTCTGAACGACAGATGTTAAGCTAACTGGTCTATAGTTTCCTGCTTTCTGTCTGCCTTCTTTTTTAAATAGGCGTGTTACATTTGTGGTTTTCCAATTCGCTGGGAACTCCCCAGAATCCAGGGATTTTGGTAGATTACAACCAATGCATCCATTATCTCTGCAGTCACTTCTTTTAAGACCCGAAAATGCAAGCCATCAGGTCCATGGGACTTGTCCGCCTTTAGTCCCATTATTTTACCGAGTACGACTTCTTTAGTGATAGTAATTGCGTTAAGTTCCTCCCTCCCTATAGCCCCTTGATTATCCACTATTGGGATGTTTTTAGTGTCTTCTACCATGAAGCCCGATACAAAATATTTGTTCAAAGTCATTGTCATTTCCCTGTTCCCCATTATTAATTCTCCAGTCTCATCCTCTAAGGGACCAACATTTACTTTCGCCACTCTTTTCTTTTTTATGTACCTGTGGAAATAATGGCCGACAGAACAGTTTTCGACAAGATGGCACCTATAAATAGCACTTCTCCAGCTGCTGGTATCTGGTAGCACCTCCAAAAAACCGAGGCCAATTTTGCTGGGAGCGATCGCGCAGGCGGAGACTGATTTGCCCACCGTTATGGCCCCTGGAGGCGCTAACAGGAGGCACAGATGAGGCCAATATTGACCCCAAATACTTAGGGGTCGAAATTCAGTTGCTAACATCTGCTGATAATGCCAGTGTTAGATGCTATCTGGGAGTTAGGTGGTTGGGAGTGGCATTCGGTGCTATTCATGCCTGTCCTGAAAGTCGCTGGTAATTTTTTAATGGAATTAAAACATAATGTACCACCGGCTAACGGCATGGAAATCATGATGTCAGTATGTGTGCATCGTCTCCTTGGCACCCTTCTTGCCACATTAAATTTTGCCACCTCATTTAATGGCCGGCGTCGATGACGCCTGAAAAAGGTGGAAAAACTAATCCGGGGCGTTATTTAAAGTTAGTTGCAGCTGGGGCTCAGAAGTCGTGGTCAGTGCTGTGTTTGATGCTCACACAGAAAGTAGGGTGTTGGCATTGTACTGCTGTTGACTTGTCAGATTGACTACTATTATCGGCGACTATTATCCGGATATAAAAGGGGTCAGAGGGTCTAGTAAGGAGGGGGAACTGAGGGAAATCTTTATTAGTCGGGAAATTGTGTTGGGGAAATTGATGGGATTGAAGGCCGATAAATCCCCAGGGCCTGATGGACTGCATCCTAGAATACTTAAGGAGGTGGCCTTGGAAATAGCGGATGCATTGACAGTCATTTTCCAACATTCCATTGACTCTGGATCAGTTCCTATGGAGTGGAGGGTAGCCAATGTAACCCCACTTTTTAAAAAAGGAGGGAAAGAGAAAACAGGGAATTATAGACCGGTCAGCCTGACCTCAGTAGTGGGTAAAATGATGGAATCAATTATTAAGGATGTCATAGCAGTGCATCTGGAAAATGGTGACATGATAGGTCCAAGTCAGCATGGATTTGTGAAAGGGAAATCATGCTTGACAAATCTTCTGGAATTTTTTGAGGATGTTTCCAGTAAAGTGGACAAAGGAGAACCAGTTGATGTGGTATATTTGGACTTTCAGAAGGCTTTCGACAAGGTCCCACACAAGAGATTAATGTGCAAAGTTAAAGCACATGGGATTGGGGGTAGTGTGCTGACGTGGATTGAGAACTGGTTGTCAGACAGGAAGCAAAGAGTAGGAGTAAATGGGTACTTTTCAGAATGGCAGGCAGTGACTAGTGGAGTGCCGCAAGGTTCTGTGCTGGGGCCCCAGCTGTTTACATTGTACATTAATGATTTAGACGAGGGGATTAAATGCAGTATCTCCAAATTTGCGGATGATACTAAGTTGGGTGGCAGTGTGAGCTACGAGGAGGATGCTATTAGGCTGCAGAGTGACTTGGATAGGTTAGGTGAGTGGGCAAATGCATGGCAGATGAAGTATAATGTGGATAAATGTGAGGTTATCCACTTTGGTGGTAAAAACAGAGAGACAGACTATTATCTGAATGGTGACAGATTAGGAAAAGGGAAGGTGCAACGAGACCTGGGTGTCATGGTACATCAGTCATTGAAGGTTAGCATGCAGGTACAGCAGGCGGTTAAGAAAGCAAATGGCATGTTGGCCTTCATAGCGAGGGGATTTGAATACAGGGGCAGGAGGTGTTGCTACAGTTGTACAGGGCCTTGGTGAGGCCACACCTGGAGTATTGTGTACAGTTTTGGTCTCCTAACTTGAGGAAGGACATTCTTGCTATTGAGGGAGTGCAGCGAAGGTTCACCAGACTGATTCCCGGGATGGCGGGACTGACCTATCAAGAAAGATTGGATCAACTGGGCTTGTATTCACTGGAGTTCAGAAGAATGAGAGGGGACCTCATAGAAACGTTTAAAATTCTGACGGGTTTAGACAGGTTAGATGCAGAAAGAATGTTCCCAATGTTGGGGAAGTCCAGAACCAGGGGTCACAGTCTGAGGATAAGGGGTAAGCCATTTAGGACCGAGATGAGGAGAAACTCCTTCACCCAGAGAGTGGTGAACCTGTGGAATTCTCTACCACAGAAAGTAGTTGAGGCCAATTCACTAAATATATTCAAAAGGGAGTTAGATGAAGTCCTTACTACTCAGGGGATCAAGGGTTATGGCGAGAAAGCAGGAAGGGGGTACTGAAGTTTCATGTTCAGCCATGAACTCATTGAATGGCGGTGCAGGCTAGAAGGGCTGAATGGCCTGCTCCTGCACCTATTTTCTATGTTTCTATGTTTCTATGCACCATACGAACTTAAGAAATAGGAACAGAAGTAGACCATACGGCCTCTCGAGCCTGCTCCGCCATTCAATAAGATTATGGCTGATCTGATCATGGACTCAGCTCCACTTCCCCGCCCACTCCCCATAACCCCTTATCCCCTTATCGTTTAAGAAACTGCCTACTTCTGTCTTAAATTTATTCAATGTTCCAGCTTCCACAGCTCTCTGAGGCAGCAAATTCCACAAATTTACAACCCTTTAAGAAATTTTTCCTCATCTCAGTTTTAAATGGGCGGCCCCTTATTCTAAAATCATGCCCTCTAGTTCTAGTCTTCCCCATCAGTGGAAACATTCTCTCTGCATCCACCTTGTCAAGCCCCCTCATAATCTTATACGTTTCGATAAGATCACATTCTTCTGAATTCCACTGAGTAGAGGCCCAACCTACTCAACTGTTCCTCATAAGTCAACCTCCTCATTTCCAGAATCAATCTAGTGAACCTTCTCTGAACTGTCTCCAAAGCAAGTATATCCTTTCGTAAATATGGAAACCAAAACTGCACGCAGTATTCTAGGTGTGGCCTCACCAATACCTTATATAGCTGTAGCAAGACTTCCCTGCTTTTATACTCTATCCCCTTTGCAAGAAAGGCCAAGATTCAATTGGCTTTCCTGATCGCTTGTTGTACCTGCATACTATCTATTGTGTATACAAACACCCTCTTAATGACTCCATGAGGCAGGGGTATGGCACTTGAACTATACAAACTGTAGTCCTTTATTGCAGCTCCTAGAGTGAGGACACCAAGAGGTGAACTCTCTTTTATACTTGGTTACCTGCAGTGTACAGGTGACCCTTAGGTCTCCAGCAGCAGCACCCTCTGGTGTACAGGTATGGTATATACAGAGTGAAGGTACATTCAGGTCCAGTGTTGCAGTACATCATTAACATGCATACATAACAACACTCCCCTCTAAGCCTTTTCCAAGTCCTTACTGCCATGACATGGGGAGGTGATCTGTCGTAGGCTGTGGGACATTGTGGTGAGGGTTGTGTGGGTGCCAGGTGTGATCCTTGTGCTTGTGGCTGCACTCATTAATTTCCCCCCCCCCCCTCCAACACAAAGACCATGTGGGTGTCACTGTTGGAGGATTCCGCAGTGGTGGAGCCAGTGCAATGGGTAAGGTACATACATTGTAGAATGGGCAGGTGGTGGTGTTTGGTGGTGGGCAGGGCCACAGGGCTGCGTGAGCTCCTGTCCTCCATTGGTGGTGGAAGTCTGGTCATCCCAGGTTCCATCGGGAAAGCTGGAGGGTATTAGACTCTCGCCCCTGGTACTGGCCATGGTGGCCAGGGGCGGGGGGGTAGGTCCAATCTGGGGCAGGTTGTCAATGGTGTGGCTGTGCTGCCTATTGACCGCTGTCCCTTCAGTGGGTCTGCTCCCACTGGGTGTGTGTGAGCCCTTCCTGGGGCATCACATTGGTCCCGAAAGCGCAGGCTACATGGTCGGGTAACCCGCTGGACCTGGTTGTCTCCTGCAGGGGGTTTCCTCTGGCATTGACATTATACCTGTAGAACCCTGCATCATTTATCATTCTACTTTTAGCATACATGACACATTGGCTCCAATCGCAACTAGTCGATTCAACATTGTTATAACTCTTTACACTTTCGCATTTTGCACTCACAACACTTTTTTGTGTATCGGTATCTCTGTACAGGGTTACATTTATCAAATTAGCATTTCTGGCATCACTATTCAATGGTACAAACTTGTTACTTACATCACTTTTAAAAGCATTCGTTACATTTTTCCCATTAGCTTTTCCAGCATCACCATTTAACATTACATTAGTATATCTGCATTCATTTCCTGAACTTTGACTTTACTATCACTGGCATCGCTGTGCCTAGAAAGGAACTGTCCCTTTAATTGTCTTGGGTTGCCGGTCTCCTTTAAGAGGGCCGTGCAATCTTTACCCCAATCCAGTTCGTGGCTCGGTACCACGTGTTGCTCCTTCAGTGCTGCCCCTCGTGGTCTGATCACGGCCATCTTGATTCCAGATTCTTCACCTCGTGGTGCGGGTGCCATCTTCTCTCTCTCCGCCAGATAGGTTGCGGTGATCCTTTTCTCCTCAGGTTCTGCCATGGATGCCGGGAATCTATTTTCTACACCAATCTTCTTCCCTTGGAGTCCTGCCACAGCCCAGAAGGTGAGGTCTGGTCGTTCGGGTTGGATCAAATCACCGCGGTGTTGTGCAGTCTGCGTTGTCGCCATGCAGTCGAGCTGGAAGGTAGGATTTCTAGGTGCTGCGATGGATCCACGTTTGGGGCCACGTGGGATGTCGATCGCCGGGGCCCGGAGGCCATCGTCGTTCTGACCGATTTGGACTTGCTTCATCCAACTTCTTCCCAGCAGCATTGGACCATCACCGGCAACGATCCACAAAGGGAAGCTTGTACATCGCACTGCCATGGGATACTTGGAGATCCCCGGATGATGCCTTTTGTGTAGGTGAGCAGCTTTGCCTGGATTGGGGACAGTTTTGGTCATTCGGCAGATTGTCCCAGAGTTTCTCAAAGGCCGTCTGATTCATCAACAACTGGCTCGCTCCTGTGTCGATCTGCACCGAGACTGGAACCCCATTGTTTCCACTTCCATTTTCCACGAGGAACTCTCGGTGGAGCAGGTATATATTCCGTACTCTTCTTCCAGGGGCTGAGCAGCTTCATCTTCATCAGTGCCGGAGCCCAGGTGATCGGCCAACTCTTCAGCGACTCGGTGAGTAAAACTTTTTCTACACATTCGCTGAAGGTGACCTTTATTGTTGCAGCCTTTGCAGGTATAGTCTTTGTATCGGCACTGGTGGGCCCTGTGGTTTCCTCCACAGCGCCAACACGGGGCTAGCCAGTTGGCCCCATGTGACGGACTCAGGGTTGCGGGACTTGGGGCAGCATTCTTGCCTCTGAAAGTCACCATTCTGTTCACTGTTCTCGTCAGGTTAGAGTCCTGGGTGCGGGTCATCATCCATTTGGAGTCGCAGACCGAAATCATGAAGGCCTGGCTCACTTTGATTGCCTTCTTCAGGGTGACCGTAGTGTCCGCAGAGAGCAGTTTATGGAGGAGGCCCTCGTGGCCAATTCCAATAACGAAGATGTTCCTTAGTGCTTCGGTGAGGTGGTCGCCAAAATCACATGGTGCAGCCAACCTTCTTAGATCTGCAGCATATTTAGCAATTTCCTGGCCTTCGAGCCGCCGGTGAGTGTAAAACAGGTGCCTGGCTGTGAGGATGCTCTCTTTGGGTTTAAATTATTCTTGTATTAAAGTTATGAGCTCCGCATAGCTCTTGGTTGTCGTCTTTGCTGGGGCAAACAGATCCCTGATGAGGCCATGGATAGTGGACCCACAACTGCTGAGCAGGATGGCCCTGCGCTTGTTCGCCAGCGAGATTGGTGAGTCCCCAGCCAGGTCGTTTGTGATGAAAAAGTGTTCTAACCTTTCCACAAAGGCATCCCAATCTTCCCCATCAGCGAATTGTTGGAAGTTGCTTAGATTAGACATATTGTGTGTGGAAATTCGTAACCTCGTCGCCGTTATTGTGTATGCAAGCACTCTCTTAATGACTCAGCGAGGCTGGGGTATGACACTTGAACTGTACAGACTGTAGTCCTTTATTGTCGCTCCTAGAGTGAGGATACTAAGAGGTGAGCTCCCTTTTATACTTGGTTACCTGCAGTGTACAGGTGACCCTTAGGTCTCCAGCAGCAGCACCCTCTAGTGTACAGGTATGGTAAATACAGGGTGAAGATACATTCAGTTCTAGTGTTACAGTACATCATTAACATGCATACATAACACTATCATTTTGTGTTTCATGCACAAGTACCCCCAGGTCCCGCTGTACTGCAGCACTTTGCAATCTTTGAACCCTGCAAACTCGCAGTTTGCAGTACATTGCTGCATTTGCCAGTTGACCGAAGCTCTCTACGGCAAATGAATGGACTACATCAATTCCAGCATGTCAAGGGAAGACCAGGGTGAGCGCACCTGTAGCTTTGCCAAGATAGCGGGCTTCCCCAAGGTTCAAGGAGCCATTGATTGCACGCATGTGGCATTGAATGCCCTGCCCCACAGTGGAGAGACCTTTCGGAATTGCAAGGAATTCCACTCCCTCAACATACAGCTAGTCTGTGATCAGAAGCAGCTGATCCTCGCTGTCAATGCCTGATATCCTGGCAGTTGCCACGATGCCTTCATCCTGCGGGAGATCACTGTGCCACGACTCTTCAAGCCAATGCATGAAGACCGTGGTTGGCTCCTGGGTGACAAAGGATATGGTGTGGCCCCCTGGTTAATGACACCCCTCTGAAATCCCACTACTGAAGCCAAGTAGCACTACAACATCAGCCATACCACAGCCCGGGCCATTATCGAGCAAACTATCAGGTTTTCCGCTGCCTTGACCGCTCTGGAGAGGCATTGCGGTATTCACCTGATAAAGTCTCCATTGACCATTGTCTGCTGTATGCTGCACAACCTGGCTATTATGAAGGGCCAGCCATTACCACAGGGATGAATGATCCGCCTCAGGAGGAGGACAACGATGACGAGGAAGATGAGGAGCCTCACTAAAGGAGGTGGCAGCATAACAATGCTGCGGCTGGAAGGGCTGCTCGTCAGAGACTCATCGCTGATTGATTCCAATGAATTAGTCTTGACATGCCGAATGGCCAGCTTATACACATGGGCATCAACTCAACACATCGCTACACAGCCTGCAGCCCTCCATCTTAAATAATCAGTGCATCATCATGTGAACAATCCAAACTTGCTTTATTGCAAACATAAATCGTATGTGCTGAAAACAAGCACAAGACAACAACTTCATCATCAACACACCCACAAAACCCCTTCAAGCATTCTCATAGACATCCAAGTGCACCTATTGACATCAGTTCATTTTGTAACAAGGAAGCCATCTCTGGTGTCTACTAAACAATTGTTTCATCGTTCATCAGAATGGCAGGCAATGACTAGTGGAGTGCCGCAGGGCTCAGTGCTGGGACCCCAGCTATTTACAATATACTTTAATGATTTAGATGAAGGAATTGAATGTAATATCTCCATGTTTGCAGATAACACTAAGCTGGGTGGTGGTGTGAGCTGTGAGGAGGATGTAAAAAGGCTGCAGGGTGACTTGGAGAGGTTAGGTGAGTGGGCAAATGCATGGCAGATGCAGTATAATGTGGATAAATGTGAGGTTATCCACTTTTGTGGCAAAAACACGAAGGCAGAATATTATCTGAATGGCGGCAGATTAGGAAAAGGGGAGGTGCAACGAGACCTGGGTGTCATGGCACATCAGTCATTGAAAGTTGGCATGCAGGTGCAGCAGGCGGTGAAGAAGGCAAATGGCATGTTGGCCTTCATAGCTAGGGGATTTGAGTATAGGAGCAGGGAGGTCTTACTGCAGTTATACAGGGCCTTGGTGAGGCCTCACCTGGAATATTGTGGTCAGTTTTGGTCTCCTAATCGGAGGAAGGACATTCTTGCTATTGAGGGAGTGCAGCAAAGGTTCACCAGACTGATTCCCGGAATGGCAGAACTGACATATGAGGAGAGACTGGATCAACTGGGCCTGTATTCACTGGAGTTTAGAAGGATGAGAGGAGATCTCATTGAAACATATAAAATTCTGATGGGACTGGACAGGTTAGATGGAGGAAGAATGTTCCCGATACTGGGGAAGTCCAGAACCAGAGGACACAGTCTAAGGATAAGGAGTAAGTCAGTTAGGACTGAGATGTGGAGAAACTTCTTCACTCAGAGAGTTGTTAACCTGTGGAATTCCCTACCGCAGAGAGTTGTTGATGCCAGTTCTTTGGATATATTCAAGAGGGAGTTAGATATGGCCCTTACGGCTAAAGGGGTATGGAAAGAAAGCAAGAAAGGGGTACTGAGGTGAATGATCAGCCACTATCTGGAAGGGCTGAATGGCCTACTCCTGCACCTATTTTCTATGTTTCTATGTTTCTATCCAAGTGCAACAATTTACATGAGCTCATATTGTAACAACCTAGCCATCTCTGTTGAATATCAAGCAAGTGTTTGGTGCGTCATATAAGTGCAACTAGTTTTAAAAGCTGATATCTTCACAAGTTCAGCATCTGTAGCCACATTCCCACAGGTATTTACTTTGTCTTAAAGAGGGATTTACTACCCCTTCCCTTATCCCCCCCCCTTCCACCCCTACTGATCCTCCTTAAAGGGGTCTCAGGGCTTTCAGCAAGGCTTGTAGTCAGTTGCTGACTTAGATTCGTAGCAACACATGATGGCCTCGCAGGACGTCTTCAACCAGCTCGGGCCCTGGAAGACCCAGCTGCGGACTGCATAACCTCAACATGGGCGGCAGCACTCTATTGTGGGTAGGGTGCAGAGAGCAATAGCTGCGAAGGCGGAATGATGTCTTCCTGAGAAACAACATCACGTTCCAATTGGCCCAACAGGCTAATACTCCCCCGGGGTAGAGCAACATCATCTGCAGAAATCTGGGTGAGGTCAGATTGCTGCCCTGGTTTGGCAAGGTTACGTCCCCGTTGAACTGATGGGGGTTCAGACAGGATGGTAGTGGTCAATGCATCCATTGAGTCTATTTGCTCTGCATCAATAGTGTCTGCAACTATAGAACACCAGAGAGCTGACTCAAGACACCATGCACAGATGACATTTAAGTATGGAGGCCTACAATAGCATCAGCCTGGTGCTCAATGGCCACTGCAACATCAGCCACAGCCTGTGTCTGGGACCCCATGGTCATTGTTTTTGTGGTGTCCCTGCACCTTGCTACTGAATCACATGAGGCATGTACTGCAGACACGGTCACTGCATGACCTTACTTTATTCCCAGGACCAAGAAGTGATGACCCTGCGTGGGACCTCCCTTTAAATACCTGAGTGCCCAGGTGAGGAGTCTCTCCCACAAGTTCACCCCCTGTGGTCAAGGTGTGCATTTCCAGGACATATATACAGTGTACAGTGTGGTTGCATGAAGGTTACAGTTGTATGAAGGTTGCATACATGACATCACTCCCCCCTCACATCTTTTTGTGTCAAAGGTTAAGTCTTTCAGGTGGTCGACGCTCTCTCGTGGAGCGCCGCAGTTGGGGCTCTGGTGGCTGAGCCTTGGCATGCACCTCTGTCACCTGAGGTGATTCCAGCCTGTCCGGGCTGGCAGCAGGGACTGTGCATGTTGGTGAATGTCCTTGTTGCTCGTCCACTGGCAGTGGTGTGGGTAACATCTCATGCTCCTCCTCAGGTCCCTCAGTGTCTATGCTGGACTTTTTCTTTACTTGATCCAAGTGTTTGCGGCATGTCTGCCCATTGTTGAGTCTGACCACTATGACCCTATTCCCCGGTTTGCCAATGACGGTACCCTCAAGCCACTTAGGTCCCTAAGCATGGTTAAGAACAAATACCGGATCATCAATTTCCATACACCTCTCCCTTGCGTTTCGATCATTGCACTCGGTTTGGGACTGGCGCTTGCCCTCAACAATGTCTGACAGACTGGATGAACGAGGGACAGCCGTGTTTTAAGCGTACGTTTCATGAGTAGTTCTGCTGGTGGGACTCTCGTGAGCGAATGCGGGCGGGACCTGTAGGCCAGCAGGAGGCGCGATAGGCGGTACTGAAGGGATATGGAGCATGCGCTGTTTTATGACTTGGGCCGCCCGTTCCACCTGGTCATTGGAAGCCGGCTTGAACAGCGCTGTCCGGATGTGTTTGATGCCATTACCCGACATAAACTCCTGGAATTCATGGCTGGTGAAGCACGAGCCATTGTCGCTGACCAGAATGTCCGGCAAGCCGTGAAAACTGTACGCAGACTCTCCACTGTGATGGATGTCGTGCATGAGTTTAATATGATACACTCAATCCATTTTGAGTGTGCATCGACAACAATCAGGAACATTTTTCCCATGAACGGGCCCGCGTAGTCTACGTGAACACGTGACCATGGCCTGGTGGGCCAGGGCCACGGACTGAGTGAGGCCTCCCTGGGGGCATTGCCCAGCTGGGCACACAGTGTGCACCTACGAACCCGGTGTTCCAGGTCTGAGTCAATTCCCAGCCACCATACATGTGACCGGGCAATGACCTTCATTAGCACAATGCCAGGGTGTTCGCTGTGGGGTTCCCTGATGAATGCTTCCCTTCCTTTCTGGGGCATGACTACTCGGCTGCCACATAGCAGGCAGTCGGCTTGGATGGAGAGCTCATCCATCTGTCTGTGAAACAGTCTGACCTCCTCGGGGCACGCCCCGTGTGCGGGCGCCTAATCCCTAGTCAGAACACATTTCTTTATCATGGACAGGAGGGGGTCTCTGTTGGTTCAGATTTTGATCTGGCGGGCAGTGATAGGGGAGCCTGCGGTGTCAAAAGCCTCAACGGCCATGACCATCTCAGCGCTTTGCTCCGACGCCCCCTCAGTAGTGGTCACCAGTAGGAGCCTGCTGAGCGCATCAGCGCAATTCTCGGTGCCTGGCCGGTGCCATATGGTGTAGTCATACGCAGCTGTATACGAGCTGACGCATTGGCATTGACAGCCTTGCTGTCGGACAACAGGGATGTTAATGGCTTGTGGTCCGTTACTAGCTTGAACCGCCTACCGAAAAGGTACTAGTGCATCTTTTTCACCCCGTAAACACAAGCGAGTGCTTCCTTTTCGACCATGCCATATCCGCGCTCTGCCTGAGAGAGCGACCTGGAGGCATAAGCCACCAGTTGGAGTCGGCCGTCATCATTACCCTGCTGCAACACGCATCCAATCCCATAAGATGATGCATCATACGTTAAAACCAGTTTTTTTACAGGGGTCGTACAAGGTCAACAGCTTGTTAGAACAAAGCAGGTTCCACTCCCTATTGAAAGCCCATTCTTGACCATCCCCCCAAAACCATTCACAACCTTGACACAAGAGCACGTGTAACGGCTCCAACAATATGCTTAAGTTCGGCAGAAAGTTCCTGAAATAGTTCAAAAGTCCCAGGAATGATCGCAATTCCGATGTGTTGCCGGGCCTGGGCGCCCGGTGGATCGCCTCCATTTTTGATTCTGTAGGCCGGATCCAGTCTGTGGCAACTCTCCTGCCCAAAAACTCGACCTCTGTGGCCAAAAACACACACTTGGGCTTTTTCAACCGCAAGCCTACCTGGTCCAGTCGGCGTAGCACCTCCCCCAGGTTGTGGAGGTGTTCCTCGGTGTCTCGACCCGTTATTAGGATGTCGTCTTGGAATACGATCTTTCCAGGAATGGATTTAAGCAAGCTTTCCATGTTCCTCTGGAAGATAACGGCCGCCGAACGAATGCCAAACCGACACCTGTTGTAGATAAATAGCCCCTTGTGCGCTGTGATGGTGGTCAGAAGCTTGGATTCTTCAGCCAGTTCCTGAGTCATGTAGGCCGAAGTGAGGTCCAACTTGGTGAACAGCTTGCCACCTGCCAGCATGGCAAAAAGGTCCTCCGCTCTCGGAAGCGGATATTGTTCTTGCAGTGTCACTCGGTTAATGGTGGCCTATAGTCGCCACAAATCCTGACCGAGCCATCCGCTTTGAGAACAGGAACGATGGGGTTGCCCAGACACTGAATTCAACGGCCAAAATTATGCCCCCTCTGAGCAGCCTGTCCAATTCACTTTCAATTTTCTCACGCTTCACATACGGCACCGCTCTGGCTTTGTGGTGCACTGGTCTGGCGTCCAGGGTGATGCGTATCACTACTTTGGTGCCCTTGAAAGTCCTGACGCTGGGTTGAAACAGTGCCCCGAATTTCTGTAGGACCTGTGAGCATGAGTTTCACTCCACAGATGAAATGGCGTGCACATCTCCCCATTTCCAGTTCATCTCGGCTAGCCAGCTCCTCCCCAAAAATGCGGGGCCGTTTCCCGGGACAATCCAGAGTGGCAGCCGGTTCTCTGATCCATTATGTGTTACCACCAAGTTTACATTGCCTAGCAGTGGGATGATCTATTTGGTGTACGTCCGTAGCTGCGTGTCAATGCGTTCCAGTTTTGGCCTGCTAGCTCTGTGTGGCCATAGTCTCTCAAATTGTTGGGCGCTCATAAGTGACTGGCTAGCTCCCGTATCCAGCTCCATGTGCACCGGGATACCATTCAATAAAACTTTCATCATCATGGGTGCCGTTTTGGTATATGAGCTGTGGACGTCAGCCAGATGAACCCGTTGAACTTCAGCATCCATGGCTTTGCCCCAAGTATTATTCTGCATTGCAGACCCCTCGTCTGGTTCCTCTGTCTCGTAGATTAGCCTCGCTACAGCCTTTCTGCACATTCTGGCCAAGTGTCCACTGATGTTGCAATTCCTACAGATAAATTGCTGGAACCTGCAGCTTTTCGCAGTATGTCTACCCCCACACCTCCAACATGAGCTGAGGTTGTTGTTAACAAAAGGACTGTTACCAGGCATTTCTCTCTGACTGTCCCTTTGGTTATTTCTAAGCGCTCTGATGGTGGGTGTCAATGGTCCCATCACGGGACGCATTGTTCCTCGAGATGGCGTGAATTGCCAATCCCCTTTCCATTGTCCCTGTTGCAGACCCACCCTAGTGTCTGTTGTTGCCTGGCCGGTTTCAAAATGCCCTTGTCTGCCTGCAGGGTCCTGAGCAGCGTTCACAATGTTAACTCCCTGGTCCATCGCCACGTTGGAACCAGAGCTGCATGCGTAAATTAGCTTGGTCTCCTCTTCACCTGCCATGAAGGTCTGAGCTAACAATGCCGCCCTTTCGAAAATCAAATCCTTAGTCTCTATGAGCTCCCTGAAAACCCCGGCATGATTAATGCCCTCAATGAAAAAAATCGCTTAACATCTCCCCCCTGCAGGCATCTGTGAACTTAGAGACTGGCCAAGCGCCGCAGGTCTGCAACGAAGTCCGAGATGTTGTGTCCCTCCCGACACCAGTGTGTGTAGAACCGGTGCCGGGCCATGTGTGCGCTACTCGCCGGTTTGAGATGCTCACTGATCAGCTGGCTGAGCTCTTCGAAGGACTTGTCCACCGGCTTCTCGGGTGCGAGCAGGTCTTTCATCAGCGCATACGTCTTTGGTCCGCAGCTGGTCAATAGATGCGCCCTCCGTTTGTCAGCCGCTGCCGCTCCCAGCTAGGCCTTCGTGACGAAACTCTGCTGGAGCCTCTCAACGAAGTCATCCCAGTCCTCACCCACACAGTAATGTTCCTCTGTGCTACCGGTGGCCATCCTCGTGGTTCGGTGATTCCCGTTTCTCGTTGCCAAATGTGGTGTCCCTGCACCTTGTTACTGAATCACACGATGCATGTACTGCAGACACGGTCACTGCGTGACCTTTCTTTATTCCCAGGACCAAGAAGTGATGACCCTGCATGGGACCTCCCTTTAAATACCGGAGTGCCCAGGTGAGAAGTGTCTCCCACAAGTTCACCCCCTGTGGTCAAGGTGTGCATTTCCAGGACATATATACAGTGTACAGTGTGGTTGCATGAAGGTTACAGTTACATGAAGGTTACAGTTGTATGAAGGTTGCATACATGACAGTTTTCATCCAGCATCCATTGGTATCTACCAAGGATGGGCTCGATGGGCTGCTGAGAGGCATGAGCAACTGTTGAGGTGGACTCCTCCATCCTCACAGCTAGTGCATCAAAACTCTGTGGCACCCTTGTTAGTGCACCCAGCAGATCACCGTGCAGCTGCAGGGATTGTCTTGCGACAACCTCTAGGTTGGGTTCATCGTCAGAGTGCTGCTGAGCGTCACTCAGGTGCGCACTCACCCTTCGGGGAGCTGGCCCCCGCCTTCCCCTCCCCTGTGGTGTTGCTAGAGGTCACTGGGTCCCGGAGTATCACCCACCTCCACCTCCCCCACCATCCCTTAGTCAGCAGCACTGCTGGCCCCGCTCTCAGACCGCGCACCTTCCTGTGTGAGGTTGAACAAGATGTCGTCCTCCTGCTCCTCTTTGTCCTCTTGGTCGTTGCCACCATCTGCACCGGTGGAAGGCGCCCGAGAAGGCTCCGATAGATCTGGCTAGTCATCTGAAAGCACAAACACAGAACAGCGGTTACCTGCAGGGAAGGAGGCCAGGAACGAGAAAAGCATTTGTGAATTCCAGTCTCTTTTGAAATAGCTGCACATTGATGGTGTGAGGGCAAAGTGTCCTGCGGGTCGCTGCAAAGGAACTCAACATGCCACCACTGTCCCGAGGAAGGTCGGCCACACCCACCGCCATTGCATCAACTTGCACGTCCATCAGGGCAGCTATCCGTTCCTCCAACAGAGTGAGCACTTTGGAGGTCTGGCTCCCCTCCACCAGTCTGCATTTGCCCCCATCGATTTTGTATGAGCTTCGCCTGTAACATTAATCAGCAAGTCGGAGTTAGAGGCCTTCTATCAGTGTGTCCCAAGTGCCTTACATACTTTACTACATTTTACTCTATGACAGTCTTCACAACTCGATGTAACTACCATTCGCGGCTTGGACTTGCTGTGGCAATGCTTGAATTAGGGGGCTAGGACCCAACACTATCGGGGAGGCTACCATCTTCAAAACACATATGAAGACCGATGATTCAACAACATGAGGGGTGGGTTTGTAGAACCGAGTAGCAAGGTTAACAGCGCATGCAGGCCCTTGCAGTGGGTGAGGCTGCAAATGGGAACCTTGACTTTGGCCTCACCCACTTAGAGCATGGTTTCGGAAACACTACATTGAGTATAGAGTGCACAGTTAGGTCAGAGCATAGCATTTTGAAATTTGAAATCAAAGATACTCACCCTCGCGAGTCGCGTCAGGTTGTTCCACTTTTTCCTACATTGCATTGCTGCCTTGGGACGGTGTCAGTCGCAGACACTTGCTCTGTTATTTACCTCCATAGCATTTGGGGTTGGGATCTGCTCCCAGCCTCTGTCCTCAGCACCTGCCGACACCTCTCCAGGGCATCAAGGAGTACATCCAATGCAGCATCCGTGAACCGTGTAGGGGAGGACGAAAACCCCCTCATTTTACCCAGAAGGAAAAGGGCTGTGGGATCAGTCTGTGCTGTGAATTGAAACCGATGGAAGGAAAACTTTGGGACACAAATGGAGACCCCCCCCCCCCCCCAGTGTTTGGACTCATAGGAAAGGGAATTTAATTTGGAACTATCTACCAGAAAGTTTGAAATCCTAAAGTGCACATGGAAGAAACTACGAACTTTAATCGAATTTGGGATTTTTTAAAAGATGTATGTTGGGTCAGCAAGAAAAGGGGTGGAGTCAATATCAAAAGGGCCAGTTTGGACATTGGAACTAATCAAATTGTCTGGGAACTGTATACCCTCGAAACTTGCCCCTTGAAAACATTAGCATTTAAACAATGCCACATACATATTCCAACACCTTTTTCATCAGGCATAGAAATATCTGGCTCAGGCCAGACTAGCACAATGGTTACAGGAGGCCAATGCAATCAACACCCACTCAAACCTTGAGGAGGTTAACATCAATCTAAAACTGCTGCAATGAGAAGAATCGACTTCAGCAGGAGAGGCAGACTGGATAATCTGGCTATATAAAAAGGATTTCTGACGTAGTGAAGAAAGAAGTGATGATTTTCCCTGCCCTCGTGATTCAACAACCACAACCACAAGCCTCTCGACACTGAAGGAAGACCAGTGTCCGAAGACACCGAAGATAGAAGAAACAAACCACCAGACTGCGGAAGGCACAGTAGTGAGTATAACCTCTGGTCCCCAGAACTCCCAACTCAGTTAGGCCAAGAAAGGTGGGAGGTTAGGCATTGTACTGCTAAACTGGTGTAAAGATTTTCGTTGGGTCCGTTTTAGTGGGATTTAGGGGGATTGTTTTGTTGGTGTATTGCTGTTTGTTGAGTTACACCTTGTCAAATAAATTGGAAGCCTAAAGTTCCTCTTGGAATCACCTTGTCTCAGTTCTATTGTATTACATCTCCTGATCGTGAGTCTTATGTCAGAACCGTGTAAGGGAAGCTAGGAGCGCCTCGAAAACGCTCAACTGTGTGTCACAGGCTAGGGAAGAAGGGGTTATGAGTGTTTGACACTCACAGGTGCCTCACAGGCTAGGCATAAGCTGTGGGGACGCACGAGTCTCAAAACCCCCTTCATAAGCTGTGGACACAGTCTCTCCAGGGGTGCTCTTGCAGCACTCAGGGTACCTCACAGGCCAGGCATAAGCTGTGAGGGCAGAAGCCCAGAGAGAGACACCCAAGGCACAACAACCCTGTGAAAACCCCTTACAACCGGTGGGTACGCTGATGAGGTGCCATGCTCACCATCTGAATGAGTGCATCGGAAGCGGATATAGCCACGAGGCGTTGAGGTGCCCGATCAATGCCTCAATTCTATTCGATGGTGCCACGATGTCTGTGGCGCAGCGACAAATGCTGCCTAAGTCCCGGATATTGAGCCCACACTTAACGGTCCACTTAGCGCAGCGTAGCGCAGCGTAGCGCATCCAAGTAAGTGTGCAATGCCATGGTTTTACGCTGCTAGCAATTCTTTAGGCGTCAACACTGAATTTTGCATTTGGGGACCGTGCCTGAAGCGAGGCATTAAAAAATTCTCTCATGCGGTGACACCACCTCAAAAATGGCGGTACCGAATTCCGACCCATAAGAACATAAAAACATAAGAATTAGGAACAGGAGTAGGCCATCTAGCCCCTCGAGCCTGCTCCGCCATTCAACAAGGTCATGGTTGATCTGGCCGTGGACTCAGCTCCACTTACCCGCCCGCTCCCCGTAACCCTTAATGCCCTTATTGGTTAAAAATTTATCTATCCGTGACTTGAATACATTCAATGAGCTAGCCTCAACTGCTTCCTTGGGCAGAGAATTCCACAGATTCACAACCCTCTGGGAGAAGAAATTCCTTCTCAACTCAGTTTTAAATTGGCTCCCCCGTATTTTGAAGCTGTGCCCCCTAGTTCTAGTCTCCCCAACCAGTGGAAACAACCTCTCTGCCTCTATCTTGTCTATCCCTTTCATTATTTTAAATGTTTCTATGAGATCACCCCTCATCCTTCTGAACTCCAACGAGTAAAGACCCAGTCTACTCAATCTATCATCATAAGGTAACCCCCTCATCTCCGGAATCAGCCTAGTGAATCGTCGCTGTACCCCCTCCAAGGCTAGTATATCCTTCCTTAAGTAAGGTGACCAAAACTGCATGCAGTACTCCAGGTGCGGCCTCACCAATACCCTATACAGTTGCAGCAGGACCTCCCTGCTTTTGTACTCCATCCCTCTCACAATGAAGGCCAACAATTCCATTCACCTTCCTGATTACCTGCTGCACCTACAAACTAACTTTTTGGGATTCTTGCACAAGGACCCCCAGGTTGTAATTTCTCCCCATTCAAATAATATTCCCTTTTACTGTGTTTTTTTCCCAAGGTGGATGACCTCACACTTTCCGACATTGTATTCCATCTGCCAAACCTTAGCCCATTCGTTTAACCTATCTAAATCTATTTGCAGCCTCTCTGTGTCCTCTACACAACCCGCTTTCCCACTAATCTTTGTGTCATCTGCAAATTTTGTTACACTACACTCTGTCCCCTCTTCCAGGTCATCTATGTATATTGTAAACAGTTGTGGTCCCAGCACCGATCCCTGTGGCACACCACTAACCACCAATTTCCAACCCGAAAAAGGACCCATTTATCCCGACTCTCTGCTTTCTGTTAGTCAGCCAATTCTCTATCCATGCTAATACATTTCCTCTGACTCCGCGAACCTTTATGTTCTGCAGCAACCTTTTGTGTGGCACCTTATCGAATGCCTTTTGGAAATCTAAATACACTACATCCATCGGTACACCTCTATCCACCATGCTCGTTATATCCTCAAAGAATTCCAGTAAATTAGTTAAACATGATTTCCCCTTCATGAATCCATGTTGCGTCTGCTTGATTGCACTATTCCTATCTTGATGTCCCGCTATTTCTTCCTTAATGATAGTTTCAAGCATTTTCCCCACTACAGATGTTAAACTAACTGGCCTATAGTTACCTGCCTTTTGTCTGTCCCCTTTTTTAAACAGAGGAGTTACATTAGCTGCTTTCCAATCCGCTGGTACCTCCCCAGAGTCCAGAGAATTTTGGTAGATTATAACTAATGCATCTGCTATAACTTCCGCCATCTCTTAATACCCTGAGATGCATTTCATCAGGACCAGGGGACTTGTCTACCTTGAGTCCCATTAGCCTGTCCAGCACTATCCCCCTAGTGATAGTGATTGTCTCAAGGTCCTCCCTTCCCACATTCCCGTGACCAGCAATTTTTGGCATGGTTTTTGTGTCTTCCACTGTGAAGACCAAAGCAAAATAATTGTTTAAGGTCTCAGCCATTTCCACATTTCCCATTATTAAATTCCCCTTCTCATCTTCTAAGGGACCAACATTTACTTTAGTCACTCTTTTCCATTTTATATATCTGTAAAAGCTTTTACTATCTGTTTTTATGTTTTGCGCAAGTTTACCTTCGTAATCTATCTTTCCTTTCTTTATTGCTTTCTTAGTCATTCTTTGCTGTTGTTTAAAATGTTCCCAATCTTCTAGTTTCCCACTAACCTTGGCCACCTTATACGCATTGGTTTTTAATTTGATACTCTCCTTTATTTCCTTGGTTATCCACAGCTGGTTATCCCTTCTCTTACCGCCCTTCTTTTTCACTGGAATACATTTTTGTTTCTATGAACTATACACTATGAAAGAGCTCCTTAAAAGTCCTCCACTGTTCCTCAATTGTGCCACCGTTTAGTCTGTGTTTCCAGTCTACTTTAGCCAACTCTGCCCTCATCCCACTGTAGTCCCCTTTGTTTAAACATAGTACGCTCGTTTGAGACACAACTTCCTCACCCTCAATCTGTATTACAAATTCAATCATACTGTGATCACTCATTCCGAGAGGATCTTTTACTAGGAGGTCGTTTATTATTCCTGTCTCATTACACAGGACCAGATCTAAGATAGCTTGCTCCCTTGTAGGTTCTGTAACATACTGTTCTAAGAAACAATCCCGTATGCATTCTATGAATTCCTCCTCCAGGCTACCCTGTGCGATTTGATTTGACAAATCGATATGTAGGTTAAAATCCCCCATGATTACTGCCGTTCCTTTTTCACATGCCTCCATTATTCCCTTGATTATTGCGCGCCCCACCGTGAAGTTATTATTTGGGGGCCTATAAACTACGCCCACCAGTGACTTTTTCCCCTTATTATCTCTAATCTCCACCCACAATGATTCAACATTTTGTTCATTAGTGCCAATATCGTCTCTCACAACTGCCCTGATATCATCCTTTATTAACAGAGCTACCCCACCTCCTTTCCCTTCTTGTCTATCTTTCCGAATCGTCAGATACCCCTGTATGTTTAATTCCCAGTCTTGGCCACCTTGCAACCACGTTTCTGTAATGGCCACCAAATCATACCCATTTGTAATGATTTGTGCCGTCAACTCATTTACTTTATGTCGAATGCTGCGTGCGTTTAGATAGAGTGTTTTAATACTCGTTTTTAAACCATGATTTTTAGTTTTGACCCCTCCTGCAGCCCCTATATATTCAGTGGCCCTTTTTGTTTTTTGCCTTGGGTTTCTCTGCCCTCCACTTTTACTCATCTCCTTTCTGTCTTTTCCTTCTGTCTCCATTTTGTTTCCCTCTGTCTCCCTGCATTGGTTCCCATCCCCCTGCCATATTAGTTTAACTCCTCCCCAACAGCACTAGCAAACACTCCCCCTCGGACATTGGTTCCGGTCCTGCCTAGGTGCAGACCGTCCGGTTTGTAATGGTCCCACCTTCCCCAGAACCGGTTCCAATGCCCCAGGAATTTGAATCCCTCCCTGTTGCACCACTGCTCAAGCCACGTATTCATCTGAGCTATCCTGCGATTCCTACTCTGACTAGCACGTGGCACTGGTAGCAATCCCGAGATTACTACTTTTGAGGTCCTACATTTTAATTTAGCTCCTAGCTCCTTAAATTCGTCTCGTAGGACCTCATCCCTTTTTTTAACTACATCATTGGTACCAATGTGCACCACGACAACTGGCTGTTCACCCTCCCTTTTCAGAATGTCCTGCACCTGCTCCGAGGCAACATACCATTCTGGAGTCTCGGTTGTGGCTGCAGAAACGCCTATCTATTCCCCTTACAATCGAATCCCCATATCACTATTGCTCTCCCACTCTTTTTCCTGCCCTCCTGTGCAGCAGAGCCAGCCATGGTGCCATGAACTTGGCTGCTGCTGCCCTCCCCTGATGAGTCATCCCCCTCAACAGTATCCAAAGCGGTGTATCTGTTTTGCAGCAGGATAACCGCAGGGGACCCCTGCACTATCTTCCTTGCACTGCTCTTCCTGCTGGTCTTCCATTCCCTAGTTGGTGTGGACCCTTCACCTGCGGTAAGACCAACTCACTACATGTGCTACTTACGTCATTCTCAGCATCGTGGATGCTCCAGAGTGAATCCACCCTCAGCTCCAATTCTGCAACGCGGTCCGTCAGGAGCTGGAGGCGGATACACTTCCCGCACACGTAGTTGTCAGGGATACCGGAAGTGTCCCTGAGTTCCCACATGGTACAGGAGGAGCATATCACGTGATCGAGCTCTCCTGCCATGACTTAATTAATTTAATGCACCCTACTCACATAACCATACCCTGTTATAAAAATACAGTTCTTAATGTTAATTCATGCCACAATACAAGATTGACAAGAAAGTCATACACATCACAGGCTCAGGTGCACATTTCTGTACATTCGATTTATACCACAATTCCTTAATCTCACTGAACAGTTCTTAAAGAGGGAGCTTCACCATTCGGACTTCTGACTTCCCTCCCTCTCCCCTGCATACATACATTAAAAATAAATCAATTAGAGAAAATTATGTTTAATCTGCAGCTGTTTTGTGTTAATTTTTTGAATATTCTTTTTAATTGTGAGCCCTCATGACATCACTCGGGTACTCAGTTGAAGGGTTTACTTATTCTGTCAGTGGAAGAAAGCTGGATTGACTTCAGTTGACACCATCATTAACCTCTGTGATTCAGTTTTATCCGTGCATGTTAATTCAATTCCTTTATACCAATGGTTCAGTAATTAATTTAAGCCCTCAGTAGTGCCCTTTCCATTCAGTGTTTAAAACAAAAATAAATTGTCAAAATCACCAAGCATGACCCTATTCACCAGCTGTTTGATTATTAAATTGGGTTCTGATGATCTCACCCTTTGAACATTACTTGACCTGCCAGATGGCAGATGTGAATTATTTGCCTTTGTATATCAGTTTTAATAGAGAATGTGATTTACAAATATCTTCCTAAGCAACTTGTTAAACGTGTAAATTATTGTCCCTGTATATACTTAAGTCACAATATGACAGTGATAAATTAATCTTGACGAAATGAGTTACAACTGATTCAGAAAATGTACATTTTGTAACACTTTCAATAAAGTTTCAGCTGTACCTGTAGTAAACTGAAAACAGTAAAAGTTTTCACTTCAAACTTATTTTAAATTTAAACCCGATCATCATAGTCGTTGTGGCAACACCTACTTTTCATCACTGATGCTCATAATATGGTCATAGGGTCACTTATAACCCTCCCTTTCTGCACCTGTTATCTTCAGGAAACCTGCTGCACCATGTATCCCTGCATCTCCAATCATAGGTCACCCAGCACAGATAAGGAGAGAGAAACAAAGGACATTTTAGGAAAAGAAAAAGGAAAAATCCAATTGAACCATCAAGTCTGTTCCTTTTTGTTTGATCGCAGGTGTACTTTCTATCCTTCTCAGTATCCTAACATTTATTGTGTATTCCCTTGCCTTGTTAGGCCTCTTCAAATGCATTACCTTACACTTCTCCAGATTGAATTACATTTTTAACCTAATCTGAGGAAGGACGTTCTTGCTATTGAGAGAGTTCAGCGAAGGTTCACCAGACTGATTACCGGGATGACAGGACTGACATATGAGGAGAAACTGGATCAACTGGGCCTTTATTCACTGGAGTTTAGAAGAATGACAGGGGATCTCATAGAAACATATAAAATTCTGATGGGATTGGACAGGTTAGAGGCAGGAAGAATGTTCCCGTTGCTGGGAGTTCCAAAACCAGGGGTCATAATCTAAGAATAAGGGGTAAGCCATTTAGGACTGAGATGAGGAGAAACTTCTTCACTCAGAGAGTGGTTAACCTGTGGAATTCTCTACTGCAGAAAGTTGTTGAGGCCAGATCCTTAGATATATTCAAAAGCAAGTTAGATATGGCCCTTACGGCCAAAGGGATCAAGGGGTATGGAGAGAAAACAGGAAAGGGGTACTGAGGTTGAATGATCAGCCATGATCTTATTGAATGGCGGTGCAGGCTTGAAGGGCCGAATGGCCGGCTCCTGCACCTAACTTCTATGTTTTTATGTTTCTGTGCCCACTCTGACCAGTCCATTGATATCTTCCTGCAATCTACAGCTTTCTTCCTCACTATCAACCACTCGGTCAATTTTTGTATCAACTGCAAACTTCTTAATCATGCTCCCTACATTGAAGTCTAAATTAGCGGGAGAAATTTGGGGCGGCTCGGCTGCGCCTCCCGTTAGTGACCCCAGGGGCGCCAACGCGGCGCAAATGACGTTTCGCCTGGGTGCTGTGTCGCTACCGAATCCTGTGAAATTCCGTGTGAGTTTGGCGGTGGGGGAAACTGGTAGTGCCCCGCTGCACTGGCGATGACAACATCATCACCATGCGCAGCAACCTGTTTTCGCTCAGGAACAAAAATTCAGTCGTGCCCCCTGAAGCTGTGCCAGGCAATGCCCGCGACAGTTTCACGGGGCTGTAGGCCGCTGGTGGGGCGATAGTTAAAGGGGAGGTGGAGAAGAAAAGAAAAATGGACGCAGTCTTCTCAGTAGTCAATCGTGGGGACTTTGCCGCGATCTTTCAGCCCGGCACTCCAATTATGT
The DNA here is from genome assembly GCF_044704955.1 of Pristiophorus japonicus. Classification (NCBI taxonomy): domain Eukaryota; kingdom Metazoa; phylum Chordata; class Chondrichthyes; family Pristiophoridae; genus Pristiophorus; species Pristiophorus japonicus. Next base: position 461,428,646 of record NC_091977.1, on the reverse strand, counting down.
GCTGGGCAGCTTCCATAGCACCCCGCTCCCTGATGATCCAGGGATGGCCTTGTTTCCTGCCCGCAGATTCGGCAGCTTGGACCTCCCCTTTAATGAAGGGGCGCACCCTGTTTACTCCCCAGCGCTACGCGTCCCACCATGTAGCGCTGCAAAATTCACAGAGGCTTTGCACCTCACTCCCACCCCACTGAGGAAGTGGAGTGCAATATTTTGCGCTCCATTTCCTCTCAGGGGCGGTAACCCGAATGTAGGTCGTGGGGCAGGACTTCCGCACCTAGCATAGAAACTCCCACATTGCAGCTGTTACCACCCCCAAATGGGGCGATACCGATTTTCGTGGCCTAAATCATAGCAATTTACAGCATGTAAATAGGCCATTTCAGCCCATCGTGTCCGCACCACTCCACCAAGAGCTATCCAGCCAAATCCCACTTTCCAGCTCTTGGTCCGTAGCCCTGTACGTTACGGCACTTCAAGTGCACATACAAGTATCTTTTAAATATGGTAAGGATTTCTGCCTCTACAACCCTTTCGGGCAGTATGTTCTATACCCCCACTATCCTCATATCTCCTCTAAACCTCCCCCCAGTTACTTTAAATCTATGTCCCCTGGTTGTTGACCACACTGCCAAGGGAAACAGGTCCTTCTTATCCACTCTCTCCAGGTTCCTCATAATTGTATACACCTCAATCAGGTCTCCCCTCAGCCTCCTCTGTTCCAAAGAAAACAGACCCAGCATCTCCAATCTTTCCTCATTGCCAAAATTCTCCAATCCAGGCAACATTCTTGTAAATCTCCTCTGCACCCTTTTCAGTGGTGGGATTATGGAGCATCCGCCTCTGTTTCGGCTGCCCTCAAAGGTTTGTCACCATCCTCCATCTGCTCCCTGATGCCATGCAAGCTATGATCCTGACCAATGGATCCATCATCGACCCAATCCATGTCTGGACCAGGGTCAAGCAGGGCTGCATCATTGCACCAACGCTCCTTTCGATCTTCCTTGTTGCAATGCTACATCTCACCCTTCGCAAGCACCCCGCCAGAGCTGAACAGATTGGAATCTGTTCAACCGGCCTCCGCCTCCAGGTCAGATCCAAGGTCGTTCTAAGCTCTGTCATTGAACTACAGTACGCAGATAACGCTTGTGTCTGTGCACACTCGGAGGCCGAACTCCAAGCCATCATCAACACCTTCATCGAGGCATACGAGAGCATGGGCCTTACGCTAAACGTCCGTAAGACAAAGGTGCCCTATCAACCTGATCCCACCACACAGCACTGCCCCCGATTATCAAAATCCACGACAAGGCCTTGGACAACGTGGACCATTTTCCATACCTCGGAAGCCTACTGTCAGCAAGAGCAGACATTGACAACGAAGTCCAACACTGCCTTCAGTGTGCCAGCGCAGCCTTCGGTCGCCTGAGGAAGATAGTTTTTGAAGACCAGGACCTCAAATCCGGCACCAAGTTCATGGTCTACAGGGCAGTAGTGATTTCCGCCCTCCTATATGGCTCAGAGACATGGACTATATACAGCAGACACCTCAAAACGCAAGATCCTGCAAATCCACTGGCAGGACAGATGCACCAACGTCAGTGTTCTCGCTCAGGCCAACACCCCCAGCATCGAAACATTGACCACACTCGATCAATGCGGGCCACATCGTCCGCATGCCCGACATGAGACTCCCAAGACAAGCGCTCTATGCGGAGCTTCGACACAGCAAGCAAGCCCCAGGTGGGCAGAGGAAACGTTTCAAGGACACCCTCAAAGCCTCCTTGATAAAGTGCAACATCCCCACCGACTCCTGGGAATCCATGGCCCAAGACTGCCCAAAGTGGAGGAAGAGCATCCAGGAGGGCGCTGAGCATCTCAAGTCCCATCGCCGAGATAAGCAGAAACCAAGCGGAAAGAACGTGCATCAATCCAGGCTCCCCGACTATCCTTTCCTTCAACCTCTGTCTGCCCCACCTGTGACAGAGATTGTAGGTTCCTCATTGGACTCCTCAGTCACCTGAGAACTCACTTTTAGAGAGGAAGCAAGTCATCCTCGACTCCGAGAGACTGCCTATGATGATATATATATGTCTTTCATTTCTTTCATTATGCTTCCTATTGTCTCGTGTTGATATCATTTATATCACTTAACCACCTCCTAACTTACTCTTTATTCAGCTCCTTTTTAAATGCTGTAGATCTGTCATATCTTCCAATTCTAATGACAGGTCCATACCTGAAACCTGTCTGTTCTCTCCACAGGTGCTGCCTGACATGTTGATTTTTTAAAAATGTGTTCCTGGGACGTGAGCATCGGTGGCAAGGCCAGCATTTATTGCCCATTCCTAATTGCCCTCGAGAATGTTTCCAGCATTTTCTGTTTCAGTTTCAGATTTCCAACATCTGTACCATTTTACTTTTCATTGAACTTCTTTGCAATGATACACAGGAATCTGCTGCAAATGCATTAACAAGTGCTCAGATGGGTGGTATGCGATATGGGACAATGTCACACTATTGCAGTAGGTGCTCTTCTAAGATTTGAAATAAAACATATTGGGGTAAAAATAAGGCTTCTGCATTCATGTTGGAACTGCAGATTGCAAAGTTACACAGCCCCACCTTGTAATTTTCAGTTCATTAATTATAATGAACTGAACGTCAAGCCTGGGTACATGCAATTCCACGTTATTCTCTTTGGATAGGGACTGGGAGCACAGAAACAGAAATGTTACTCCTTTATTGGGGCTGAATAGTTTTGCTCTGGACTTTGTATGTTGTAGCTGTAATAAGCTCAAAATTCGCAAAAACATTAAAAAAAACTTATATTGGGAAGGTAACAAAATTTGAAACTCATAAATAGAAACTGAAATGCATCAAAAGTCAAAGCAAGTTAGCTGATTGAGATGATAGTAGTATTGCTTCCTTGGATCATGGTACAATACTAAATAAATAAAAAGGACCTGAAATCGCAAAACTGTTCTGATGGACTTTTATTGTAAATTCATTGGGAGTCGGTCAGACCAGACTCAGTCAGGACCCCGCTACGCCAGGTTCTGGCCTTAAGTGTGAGCTCCCATGATACCTTCTTGAGGGAATAGTCTCCTCCACCCCGGATCGCTACAAGGCCTTCATCTGTCATATCTTCCAATTCTGTTGACGGGTCCATACTTAAGGACAGGGATTCCCTAAGATGCCATATAATCCCCATACGTTCTAACCAGGAGTATCTTCTGGATTCCAGTAGAAGTGGGGCCCACATGGGAGCTCAGTTTGGGATTGGAGTTTGGACTCCTGAAAATAGCAAGGCCAAAAAAGGTAGCTCTTCAGACACCCAGCCTTTTCTTCCAATGGAACCTTGTCCTCCGAGGCCAGTCAGCTACTGCTGGAGTTTCTGATTTTCTATTCTCCATTGGGTGGATGCCTACACCACTAAATGCCCATTTCTAGAGATCCCACCTCCCTGACCCAGCTCCTACAGGAAGAAGAGCCCAAACCTCTGCCAACTACTGTTTCAGCACAGAATGAACTACCTTTCCTCCAGGTCATGTTCCATTAATAAATAACGGCCTAAAAATTCTGGCCTCCCTGGGTCCGTACTGAGTATGTATGGACCTGGGAAAGCATCGCAAAAGCCGTTTTTCAGCGCACAATGCGCTTGCGCTGAAAACTGGCTTTTCCGAACTGTCAAGCTGCAGTTTGACAGATCATCTGCATATCGGGAGTGAGGACATTTGCATGGGCAAGATTGTGATATTGACCCCTATCTTGCCCAATGAATGTCCTCAAAACTCTTTTAAAACTCTGTAAAAGCCTACTTTTACAGGCTTAAGAGTTTTAAAACACACTTAAAACAAAAAATAAAATTATAAAAACATATTTTATTTTTAAAAATCCTGCCCACTACATTAAATTTATTTTCAACCATAATTAAAAAAGCTTTTTAAAAACTTGGAAAACATTTTTTTCCCTAAAATATTTATTAACTTTAATTTCAATTAATTTTAATTATGTGAGATGTGTTTTTTATTTTTTATTTGGTGTTATTATGTTTGTTTTTTTTTTTCTCAATTAATAGCAGTGAGAACACGCAGATATGGAGTTCCCATTGCTATTAATTGAGAATACTTTACCTGATTGGTTGAGCAGTCATACGTGGCTGCATCTTCCACATGGGAATCTGGAGGATGGGAACGCACTTCACAGCGCGGGAAGAGAAGGCCTCATCAGCGGAATTCCACACTCCTCCGGGACCACCAGGTACTTTTGGATAAATTCTCCGGTCGGAGGTGTTTGTCCGAAAGAAGCCTCCGATCGGAATTTCAGGGCCAACATGATTTGGGGCCATTTGTGCAGGTTCACAATGGATTCATGTCCAAACACAACAGACAGCTATGAGCACAAAAGCAAAATACTGCGGATGCTAGAAGCTGAAATAAAAACAGAAAATGCTGGAAATCTCAGCAGGTCAGGCAGCATATGTGGAGAAAAACAGAGTTAATATTTCGGGTCTGTTAGAACTGGAAAAGTTCAAGATGTAACAGACTCTTAAGGAAGTGCAGGGGCACTGAAAAGGGGAGGGGAGGAAAGAACAAAAGGGAAGGTCTGTGACCGAGTGGCAGGCAGGAGAGATTTCAGAGACTAAATGAGATGATAATGGCACAAGTTAGGAAACAAAAGATGAGTCTAAATGGGGTGTGAGTGGCAGAATAATCGCCATGGGAAAGAGAAAAAAAATGGGGATGGGTTTTGTAAAAGAAAAAAGGGAGGAAAGGGAAAAAAACATGGGCAGAGGTTATGGGCTGAAATTGTTGAACTCGATGTTGAGTCCAGTGGACTGTAAAGTGCCTAAATGAAAGATGAGGAACTGTTCCTCAAGCTTGCATTGAGCTTCATTGGAACAGTGTAGGAGGCCAAAGGTGGAGAAGTCAGACTGGGAGCGGAGTGGAGAATTAAAGTGACAGGTGACTAGGAAGCTTGGGGTCACGCTTACGGACTGAATGAAGATGTTCTGCAAAGTGGTCCCCCAATCCGCGTTTGGTCTCCCCAATGTAGAGGAGACCATATCGTGAGCTGTAAATACAGTATATTAAATTGAAAGAAGTACTAGTAAATCGCTGTTTCACCTGGAAGGAGTGTTTGGGGCCCTGGACAGTGGGAAGGGAGGAGATAAAAGGTCAGGTGTTGCATCGCCTGCACTTGCACGGGAAGGTGCCGTGGGAAGGGGAGGGGGTGCTGGCTGTGATTCCGGAGTGGATCAGGGTGTTGCGCATGGAGCAGTCCCTTCGGAATGCTCGAGGGGAGGGGAAGATGTGATTGGTGGGATCACACTGGAGGGGCGGAATTAGCGGAGGATGATCCATTGAACGTGGAGGCTGGTGGGGTGAGGACAAGGGGAACCCTGTCGTGGTTCTGGGAAGGAGGGTAAGGAATGAGAGCAGAAGTGTGGGAAATAGAACGGACACGGTCGAGGGCCATGTTAACCACGGTGGAGGGGAATCCTTGGTTGAGAAAAAAGGAAAACATATCAGAGGCACTTGTGTGGAAGGTGCCGTTGTCAGAGCAGATGCGATGGAGACGAAGAAACTGGGAGAATGGAATGGAGTCCTTACAGGATGTGGGGTGGGAGGAAATGTAGTCCAGGTAGCTGTGGGAGTCAGTAGGCATATAGTGAATGTTTGTCAATAGACTACCTCCAGAAATGGAGACAGAGAAGTCGAGGAAGGGAAGGGAAGAGTCAGAGGTGGACCATGTGAAGGTAAGGGAAGGGTGGAAATTGAATGCAAAGTGAATGAAATGATCTAGTTCAGGGTGAGAGCAGGAAATGGCACCGATACAGTCATCAATGTACTGGAAAAAGAGACAACTCTGAGTGCCAGGGAGGTGAAGCAGGTTTATAAAATGCAAAATGGACTAATTATAAGTGTGACATTACATGTTTTTTCTATTTTTTTGAAATCATCTAGTAGGTAAGAGTTTGTACCATCGGTCCCACCACTGGCATATTTAGCATCAGCTTCTCTGCTTTGCGCCTGGGAAGTGCTCAGTTTCCAAGGGCACAGGAAAAAGAAGCAGCGACACATGAGACTCTGCCCTATTTACATTGTCCAGGGAATTCCTGGGAATCCCATGAGTGGTACAGAGAGCTTGCACCTGGAGCAGGCACAATTATGGCGAAGCTATGCAAATAGGTGAGAGGATCCAAATGGGGCCCCTGCCTAATTTTTCAGCAGGTACACCAGGCGGGTGCCAATCTGGAAGAATGCACCTGATCCCCTTATATCAGACAATTGACAGGGGCATGCAGCAAGGCCGTGGAGGCTAAAAAAGTAGCTCCCTTAGACATCTACAAGCTGAGCAGCAGCCTGCACCAGTGGCTGACTCCTCCCCCACTATCAGGTCCTGGGCCCTGCCAGGAGTGGGCTTACACCAAGGAAACATCTGTAGGATTGCAAAATTTGTGGGAACCCCCCCCCCGCCACCCCCCCAGTGTTTGGACTCATTGGAAAGGGAATTTAATTTGGAACTGTCAACCAGAAAGTTTTGGATCCTGATGTGCACATGGAAGAAACTACGAGTTTTATCGAATTTCTCCCCAGGAGACATTAACAAAGCAACAATCAACCCAGAAATAGCCAGCCATCACTCTGAGCAGGAAACCCATCCAGCACATGCATAATGTTAATGGTCCATCCAGCCCGCATGGAAACCCAGGCCTAGGCAGACATTACAAATATCAAAGCTAATTTTTTCCGATCGAGAAACAAATTCAAAAGATCAGCACATCCGAGACAGGTTACCTTTAATGGACCCGCCAAAATATGACAGAGATATTGAGCCCGCCAAAATGAAAACAAAGATTTGGGGCTGATTCGGCATGTAGATTAGAACGGCTCCAAAAGTATTACTAGGGCCCAGTTTTAATGAAAGAAAGCGAGCAGGCTTTCATCTATTCGAAGAGGGGAATGACGGCGAAAGACCACCGCAACAGTTTATGCAGCTCTTCTGAGCACCAATATCTCCAACCTCGACGACAATTCTGGGCCACACTGCCCTACTACCGAAAGAAGAAGGAAGTACATCATCACGGCAGAAAGCAGCTCCCAGTAACTTCGGACATCACCATCGCGGCAACAACTGACCACAGCCAACGTGGTAACATCGAAAGCACTGCGATCGACCAATTCCGAAACCAAAACTCCTCAAGAAGAAACCGAAGATTCGAAAGTTTCCACTCTACAATCTAGTCCTAGCTACCAACAGGTGAAACATTACCTAAGAAGACTTTAAAATCTACTTCTAACGGAAGAAAGTGGGTACTCACCCTATAAGTCCAATACGCGCCCTACCATCCAACTAAAGACTACACAGTCAGAAGTCCTCTACGACATTCGGGATACAGCAAGCAGAACCTACAGAGTCCAGTGAACCCCAAAATCGCAAACCACCACCAATGGATAATAAAGGATTGGTGAGCATAATCCCTGTTTGCCCTGGAGTTTAACCTAGTCAGAGTTAGACATTGGGAGGTGGGAGGTGTAGTATTTTCTGTAACCCCTTTTGAATGTGCGGTGAAGTGTTTTTATTCTAGTCATTTCATAGAAACACAGAAAAATAGGTGCAGGAGTAGGCCATTCGGCCCTTCGAGCCTGCACCGCCATTCAATAAGATCATGGCTGATCATTCTTTCAGTATCCATTTCCTGCTTTCTCTCCATACCCCTTGATCCCCTTAACAGTAAGAGCCATATCTAACTCTCTCTTGAATATATCCAGTGAACTAGCATCAACAACTCTCTGCGGCAGGGAATTCCACAGGTTAACAACTCTCTGAGTGAAGAAGTTTCTCCTCATCTCAGTACTAAATGGTCTACCCCTTATCCTAAGACTATGTCCCCTGGTTCTGGACTTCCCCAACATCGGGAACATTCGTCCTCCATCTAACCTGTCCAGTCCCATCAGAATTTTATATGTTTCAATGAGATCTCCTCTCATCCTTCTAAACTCCAGTGAATACAGGCCCAGTTGATCCAGTCTCTCCTCATATGTCAGTTCTGCCATTCCGGGAATCAGTCTGGTGAACCTTTGCTGCACTCCCTCAATAGCAAGAATGTCCTTCCTCAGACTAGGAGACTAAAACTGAACACAATATTCCAGGTGAGGCCTCACTAAGGCCCTGTACAACTGCAGTAAGACCTCCCTGCTTCAATATTCAAGTCCCTTAGCTATGAAGGCCAACATACCATTTGCCTTCTTTACCGCCTGCTGTACCTTCATGTCCACTTTCAGTGACTGATGAACCATGACACCCAGGTCTCATTGCACCTCCCCTTTTCCTAGTCTGCCGCCATTCAGATAATATTCTGCCTTTGTGGGTTTTCCCCCAAAATGGATAACCTTACATTTATCCACATTATACTGCATCTGCAATGCATTTGCTCACTCACCTAACCTGTCCAAGTCACCCTGCAGCCTCTTAGCGTTCTCCTCACAGCTCACACCGCCACGCAGTTTAGTGTCATCTGCAAACTTGGAGATATTACATTCTATTCCTTCATCCAAATCAATAATGTATATTGTAAAGAGCTGGGGTCCCAGCACTGAGCCCTGCGGCACTCCACTAGTCACTGCCTGCCATTCCGAAAAGGACCCGTTTATCCCGACTCTCTGCTTCCTGTCTGCCAACCAGTTCTCTATCCACGTCAGTATTATTACCCCCAACACCATGTGCTTTTATTTTGTACATCAATCTCTTGTATGGGACCTTGTCAAAAGCCTTCTGAAAGTCCAAATACACCACATCCACTGGTTCTCCCTTGTCCACTCTGCTGGTTACATCCTCAAAAAATTCCAGAAGATTCGTCAAGCATGATTTCCCTTTCATAAATCCATGCTGACTTGATCCGATCCTGTCACCGCTTTCCAAATGCGCTGCTATTTCGTCCTTCATGATCGATTCCAACATTTTCCCCACTACTTATGTCAAGCTAACCGGTCTATAATTACCCGTTTTCTCTCTCCCTCCTTTTTTAAAAAGTGGTGTTACATTAGCTACCCTCCAGTCCATGGGAACTGATCCAGAATCGATAGACTGTTGGATAATGATCACCAATGCATCCACTATTTCTAGGGCCACTTCCTTGAGCACTCTGGGATGCAGACTATCAGGCCCCGGGGATTTATCGGCCTTCAATCCCATCAATTTTCCTAACACAATTTCCCACCTAATAAGGATATCCTTCAGTTCCTCCTTCTCATTAGACCCACTGTCCCCTAGTACCTTCGGAAGGTTATTTGTATCTTCCTTCGTGAAGACAGAACCGAAGTATTGGTTCAATTGGTCTGCCATTTCTTTGTTCCCCATTATAATTTCACCTGAATCCGACTGCAAGAGACCTACGTTTGTCTTTACTAATCTTTTTCTCTTCACATATTTACAGAAGCTTTTGCAGTCAGTTTTTATATTCCCTGCAGGCTTCCTCTCATGCTCTATTTTCCCCCTTTTAATTAAACCCTTAGTCCTCCTCTGTTGAATTCTAAATTTCTCAGGTTTGTTGTTTTTTCTAGCCAATTTATATGCCTCTTCCTTGGCTTTAACACTATCCTTAATTTCCTTTCTTAGCCATGGTTGAGCCACCTTCCCAGTTTTATTTTTACTCCAGACAGGGATGTACATTGGCTGAAGTTCATCCATGTGATCTTTGAATGTTTGCCATTGCCCATACACCGTCAACCCTTTAAGTATCATTCGCCAGTCTATCCTAGCCAATTCATGACTCATACCATCGAAGTTACCTTTCTTTAAGTTCAGGGCCCTAGTTTCCGAATTAACTTTGTTACTCTCCATCTTAATAAGGAATTCCACCATCTTGTGGTCACTTTTCCCCAAGGGGCCTCGCACAACAAGATTGTTAATTAGTCCCTTCTCATTACACAATACCCAGTCTAGCTTGACATTGACATTGTACTTTTCTTGTCTGTAATAAAATCAAAGTTCTTTGCACCAAAACCAGTTGTCTCTTGCACTTTGTCACATCCCCAAATAAATCCAAAGTCTAGAACCCAGGGAGTGGGAGTGATTCGAATCGCTCAGAATGTCAGAGGTGAACCTGACCCCACACACTACCCCCTGCACATCTGGCCTTGAGTAATGATCAGAACCCAGAAATCCAGGTGGATGTCTGGCAGAGTGCATTTTGTATGTGCTGTACCTGATCTATGCTTCGGTGGGTCAGGAGAGGTGAACGAGGAAGATTTGGACCAAGGTTTTCCTATAGAAATCCTGTTAATTTTTAAGTTTTCTGAAGGTAAAATAGGAGTATCAGAGGGATGGCAGTCAGCTGTTGTTTCAGCCTACAAAAACTGTGAGCATCCACTATTACCTTCCCATCCAATAATATTAGGAGAGATGCACTTACTTGGATTTGCAAGAGGAACTCTATGTGGGTAGGCTTGTAATTCACCTGAGTGGCAGTGGAAGTAATCTGACTTTAAGCCAAACTACAGCACCATCAGCAGCTGTAAAGGTCAATTTAGTTCTCATCTTTAATACCTTAAGCTTATTTCAAGTATGCTATCCTATTTATCCTATGGGGTGGGTATCCTGGAGTATTTTAAAGCCACTTCAAATAGCATAATACCCATTTCATGAGCCATATAGAGTGATGTACTGCTTCATCATTTACCCTCAATCGCATATGGTGCAACCATATTGGTTTCTGCCTGTGATTTCTTTCCCCTCTGGGCACTTTTGACTTCCCAATGCTGCAATCACCTTTTAAACCTTTTTAATGGCTACTCCCTATGTGGCCACCTCTCTTTAAGTGACTATACTGTAATTACTATGCCAGTTCACGCTTTCTCCCCCCTCCCTCTCGGCTAGCTCCCTACAATAGGTCTAAGCTGCACTTGGAGCTGCAAATAATTAAGCAAATGAACCAATCAAGCAAAATTGCTTATTAATAGAACACTATACTTCTGATTAGATTTGAACCAGCTCTTAGCCATTCTGGATAAATTTCACCAGGCCACAAAAATTAAGCCTGCTTGCAATGTCAAATAATGTGACCTAACTTGATGGTTTATGTAGATTATAGAGTAAGAGATGGCCATTTGGTCAGATTTTAAAGTATTTGTATAGCAATTGGCACTAGTGGTAATTGTTTATGGATTTAGGTATTCCTAGCTAACCACTTAGTATTATGGAGTAGATTTTATTTTATATTTCAAATAACTTCATGTTGGAATTATTTTTCTGCAACACTATGACACTGAATTTTTTTTTCAATATTTAAAAATGTGTTCTTTCTTTTTCAATGTTTAGCACTATCGTAAAAGGAGATTCTAAAAATTATAGTCCATATAGGAATAACTTCTGCACTAAAAATCCATTCCTAACGTGCATAAACTTTGAAAATACATACTAGTATATGTCAGATTGCAGGAAAAGGGGAATTATATGAGAATAATTTCTTACAATGCTAAAGGGATAATTAGTATTAATCTGGATTTTAAAGTTATATCCTTCACTGATCCAGGCAGTTGAGTAGCACTTAACAACTTGGAATTTGTCAGTTGGAATATTCATCCATAGGTAATTACATTATTGTAATATAGTGGACTACTGTGGTAATGCAATTACACATGTAAATACAATAAAAGGATCATGTGACAAATTCCTGTCGAGCCATCTTGTATGTAGTGTGCTTAGTGATATTGTAAAGAAGATATCACATTGGCCATGCAGGATCGAATAATCGATTCCCTAGCTGAAATTTGTGTTGGTGGATGATTCCAGCCAAACAACAGAGAGACTTTGAGAGGATCTTTGTTTTACAACACCGTGAAAAAGCCAAGGTAAATTACAAGCACACTTGGCTGAACTGAAGAGTCCAGATGGCGGCACCTATGGGAATAATCGGGTGCTTGTGTGAGTTCCATTGCAACTGAGAAATTTTTGGAGCATATGTAGAGCAGCCAGAAATGATTTTCACCACAAATAGTATCGTTGAAGTCCCCGATGATGAAAACCGTAATCGGGTGGTGTTAGAAAGAAAACGGGCTATTTTCCTGATTGAAGCAGGTCCCAAGGTGTATGAAACCATGAAAAATGTGCTTGTTCCCGAAGCCAAAGGGCACACCACTGACGGAGATTCTAACCAAGTTAGAACAGTACTACAGTCGTGAGCCCCTGGAAATTGTTGGAAAGTTATCATTTTTGAATACAAAATCAATTAATTGATGAGAGTATCAGTGAGTATATCATAGCATTAAAAAAGCTATCCATTCACTGTCATTTCAGAAACTTTCAGGACCGAGCATTGCGAGACCACTTTGTTTATGGGATGAAAAATGAAGCACTCAGAAGAAAGTTGTTGACAACCCCTAACTTGACTTTTGATTTAGCTTGTCAAACAGCTATGTCGATGGATATGGCCAACCAATACTCCTGAGAATTTTGAGCCATTCCAGTTATCAGACAACCGAGGTTAATCGCCTGCAGGTTAAAATTAAAAGGTAGTTGGGCCTCGAGTCCTCAGCAATTGGCCAGGGTAACAGCGCATTGAAGTCATGCTATCGTTGCCTGGGACAACACATTGCTCAAAGCTGTCCATATGCAAGAAAACTGGGCATCTTGCGAAGGCAGTCGGTGAGGCGGGAGCCCGGGGCAGCATCCGAGGCCAATAAAAAGGCCCAGCAGGAGATCGGAGAGACAGTCGGTGAGGCATGAGTCCGGGACAGCGTCCGAGGTCTGTAAAAAGGCCCAGCAGGAGATCGGAGACGCAGTCAAGGAGGCAGGAGTCTGGGGCAGCATCCGAGACCTATAAAAAGGCCCAGCAGGAGATCGGAGAGACAGTCGGTGAGGCGGGAGTCCGGGGCAGCATCCGAGGCCTATAAAGGCCCAGCAGGAGATCGGAAAGGCAGTCAAGGAGGCAGGAGTCCTGGGCAGCGTCCGAGGCCTATAAAGGCCCAGCAAGAGATCGGAGAGGCAGTCGAGGAGGTGGGACTCCGGGGAAGCGTCCGAGGCCTATAAAGGCGAGCCGGTGCAGCTGCAGCAGAGTGAGAAGGCAAAAATGAAGTAGAAAGAAATCGAAAGGTGACGTCACAGCCAAGGGGGTAAGTGATTGACTGGTAATTGGCAAGTAGTTTTTCTTTTTCTTTTCCATATCAGTAAGTAACCTTTTAGCCTTGTTATTGCCAAATTAAGTTTAGCTAGGGGTTAAGTCATGGCAGGACAGCTCGGACACGTGTTATGCTCCTCCTGTTCTATGTGGGAAGTCAGGGACACTTCCGGTGTCCCTGACGACTACCTGTGCAGGCAGTGTATCCGGCTGCAGCTCCTGACGGACCGCAGTGCAGCACTGGAGCTGCGGGTGGATTCATTCTGGAGCATGCACGATGCTGAGAATGATGTGAATAGAATGTTTAGTGAGTTGGTCTTACCTCAGGAAAAAGGTACACAGCCAGATAGGGAATGGATGACCAACAGGAAGAGCAGTGCAAGGAAGGTAGTGCAGGGGTCCCTTGTGATCATCCCTCTGCAAAACAGATACACCGCTTTGGGTACTGTTGAGGGGGATGACTCACCAGGGGAGGGCAGCAGCAGCCAAGTTCATGGCACTGTGGGTGGCTCTGCTGTACAGGAGGGCAGGAAAAAGAGTGGGAGAGCTATAGTGATAGGGGATTCAATTGTCAGGGGAATAGATAGACGTTTCTGCGGGCGCAACCGACACTCCTTAATGATATGTTGCCTCCCTGGTGCAAGGGTCAAGGATGTCTCGGAGCGGGTGCAGGACATTCTGAAAAGGGAGGGTGAACAGCCAGTTGTTGTGGTGCATATAGGTACCAACGATATAGGTAAAAAAAGGGATGAGGTCCTACAAGACGAATTAGGGAGCTAGGAGCTAAATTAAAAAGGAGGACCTCAAAAATAGTAATCTCAGGATTGCTACAGTGCCACGTGCTAGTCAGAGTAGGAATCGCAGGATAGCTCAGATGAATACGTGGCTTGAGGAGTGGTGCAGCAGGGAGGGATTCAAATTCCTGGGACATTGGAACCAGTTCTGGGGGAGGTGGGACCAGTACAAACCAGATGGTCTGCACCTGGGCAGGAACGGAACCAATGTCCTAGGGGAAGTGTTTGCTGGTGCTGTTGGAGAGGAGTTAACCTAATACGGCAGGGGGATGGGAACCTATGCAGGGAGACAGAGGGAAGTAGAATGGGGGCAGAAGTAAAATATAGAAAGAAGAAAAGTAAAAGTGGAGGGCAGAGAAACCTAAGGCAATAAGCAAAAAGGGCCACATTACAGCCAAATTCTAAAGGGGCAAAGTGTGTTAGAAAGGCAAGCCTGAAGGCTCTGTGCCTCAATGCGAGGAGTATTTGGAATAAGGTGGATGAATTAACTGCGCAGATAGCAGTTAACGGGTATGATGTCATTGGCTTCACGGACACATGGCTCCAGGATGACCAAGGCTGGGAACTCAACATCCAGGTGTATTCAACATTTAGGACGGATTGACAGAAAGGAAAAGGAGGCGGGGTGGCATTGCTAGTTAAAGAGGAAATTAATGCAATAGTAAGAAAGGACATTAGCTTGGATGATGTGGAATCGGTGTGGGTGGAGCTGTGGAATACCAAGGGGCAGAAAACGCTAGTGGGAGTTGTGTACAGACCACCAAATAGTAGTACTCAGGTTGGGGACAGCATCAAACAAGAAATAAGGGATGCGTGCAATAAAGGTACAGCAGTTATCATGGGTGACTTTAATTTACATATTGATTGGGCTAACCAAACTGGTAGCAATGCGGTAGAGGAGGATTTCCTGGAGGATTAGGGATGGTTTTCTAGACCAATATGTCAAGGAACCAACCAGGGAGCTGGCCATCCTAGATTGGGTGATGTGTAATGAGAAAGGACTAAATAGCAATCTTGTTGTGCGAGACCCCTTGGGGAAGAGTGACCATAACATGGTAGAATTCTTTATTCGGATGGAGAGTGACAAAGTTAATTCAGAAACTAGGGTCCTGAACTTAAGGAAAGGTAACTTCGATGGTTTGAGGCATGAATTGGCTAGAGTAGACTGGCAAATGATACTTAAAGGGTTGACAGTCGATAGGCAAAGGCAAACATTCAAAGATCACATGGATGAACTTCAGCAATTGTACATCCCTGTCTGGAGTAAAAATAAAACGGGGAAGGTGGCTCAACCGTGCCTAACAAGGGAAATTAAGGATAATGTTAAATCCAAGGAAGAAGCATATAAATTGGCCATAAAAAGCAGCAAACCTGAGGACTGGGAGAAATTTACAATTCAGCAGAGGGCAAAGTGTTTAATTAAGAGGGGGAAAATGGAGTACGAGAAGAAGCTTGCCAGGAATATAAAAACTGACTGCAAAAGCTTCTATAGATATATGAAGAGAAAAAGATTCGTGAAGACAAACGTAGGTCCCTTGCAGTCGAATTCAGGTGAATTTATAATGGGGAACAAAGAAATGGCAGACCAATTGAACAAATACTTTGGTTCTGTCTTCACAAAGGAAGACACAAATAACCTTCAGAAAGTACTAGGGAACCGAGGGTCTAGTGAGAAGGAGGAACTGAAGGATATCCTTATTAGGCGAGAAATTGTGTTCGGGAAATTGATGGGATTGAAGTCCGATAAATCTCCGTGGCCTGATAGTCTGTAGCCCAGAGTACTTAAGGAAGTGGCCCTAGAAATAGTGGATGCATTGGTGATCATTTTCCAACAGTCTTTCGACACTGGATCAGTTCCTACGGACTGGAAGGTAGCTAATGTAACACCACTTTTTAAAAAGGGAGGGAGAGAGAAAACAGGTAATTATAGACCAGTTAGCCTGACATCAGTGGTGGGGAAAATGTTGGAATCAATCATTAAGGATGAAATAGCAACGCATTTGGAAAGCATTGACAGGATCGGTCCAAGTCGACAGGGATTTGTGAAGGGGAAATCATGCTTGACAAATCTTCTGGAATTTTTTGAGGATGTAACTAATAGAGTAGGCAAGGGAGAACCAGTGGATGCGGTGTATTTGGACTTTCAAAAGGCTTTTGACAAGGTCCCATACAAGAGATTGATGTACAAAATAAAAGCACATGGTGTTGGGGGTAATAATACTGACGTGAATAGAGAACTGGTTGGCAGACAGGAAGCAGAGAGTCGGGATAAACGGGTCCTTTTCAGAATGGCAGGCAGTGACTAGTGGAGTGCCGTAGGGCTCAGTGCTGGGATCCCAGCTCTTTACAATATACATCAATGATTTGGATGAAGGAATTGAGTGTAATATCTCCAAGTTTGCAGATGACACTAAATTGGCTGGCGGTGTGAGCTGTGAGGGGGATGCTAAGAGGCTGCAGGTTAGGCAGGTTAGGTGAGTGGGCAGATGCATGGCAGATGCAGTATAATGTGGATAAATGTGATGTTATCCACTTTGAGGGCAAAAATGTGAAGACAGAATATTATCTGAATGGCGACAGATTAGGAAAAGGGGAGGTGCAACGAGACCTGGGTGTCATGGTTCATCAGTCATTGAAAGATGGCATACAGGTGCAGCAGGCGGTATAGATGGCAAATGGTATGTTGGCCTTCATAGCTAGGGGATTTGAATCTAGGAGCAGGGAGGTCTTATTGCAGTTGTACAGGGCCTTGGTGAGGCCTCACCTGGAATATTGTGTTCAATTTTGGTCTCCTAATCTGAGGAAGGAGGTTCTTGCTATTGAGGGAGTGCAGCGAAGCTTCACCAGACTGATTCCCGGGATGGCAGGACTGACATATAAAGAGAGACTGGATCAACTGGGTCTTTATACATTGGAGTTTAGAAGGATGAGAGGGGATCTCATAGAAACATACAAGATTCTGACAGGACGGGACAGGTTAAATGCGGGTAGATTGTTCCCGATGTTGGGGAAGTCCAGAACCAGGTGACATAGTCTTAATATAAGGGGTAGGCCATTTAGGACTGAGATGAGGAGAAATTTCTTCTGTGGAATTCCTTGACGCAGAGAGTTGTTGATGCCAGTTCATTGGATATAATCAAGAGGCAGTTAGATATGGCCCTTACGGCTAAAGGAATCAAACGGTATGGAGAGAAAGCAGGAAAGGTGTATCGAGGGAATGATCAGCTATGATCTTATCGAATGGTGGTGCCGGCTCGAAGGGCCGAATGGTCAACTCCTGTACCTATTTTCTATGTTTCTATGTTTCTATGCCAACTGAAGAGTAAACCGATATTCAACGCTCTCGGTAGAAATCGCCAGGCACTGCATAGCATTGAAGAGTAGCAACAGAACGAGGAGGTTCTGGAGATACACGTCGTCAGGAGCATGAGGGTATCTAACAGCGATTTGCAATGTATCATCATGTAAATTGATATTTAAGGAACCAGGTTACCCATGGAAATTGACACTGGTGTATCCATAAACATTGTACTGGAATCGCTATATCTCGACAAGTTGAGTGATTTTCCACTGGAGAAGTTGAAATACAAGGATCAATTTAAGAGATTGCCTCTCTTAGTAGTGGCATGCCTTAATAGGTAGAAATTGGTTGGGATCACTGAAGCTGGATTAGAATGAGATTTTTCGTGCTAAAACAAGATTTGCATCAAAGGATGATGTCACCAAGCAGTATCCGAAGGTGTTCCGCAAAACAGGCAGTCCGCTCCAAGGCTTCAAGGTGAGTGTCAGAGTACAGAAGAATGCTAGACCAGTTTACTGCAAGCCACTTCCCATACCATATGCACTCAAGGAGAAAGTTGAGCAAGAACTAAAATGGCTAGAAACTGAGAACATTATCTCTAAGGTAGATCTAAGTAATTGGGCAACACCGATTGTTGTTGTACCTAAGTCAGATGTTAATGCTGATGCTATGTCCAGGTTGCCATCCCCATCACAAGTTACACCCAATAAGGAAGAAGTGTTCTATTTTTTCATACATTGATGAGTTGCCAGTCACAGCTGAAGAGATTGGTAGAGCAACCAAACATGACCTAGTTATGTCAAAAGTGTATGATTACATAGCAAATAGTTTGTCAAACCAGGTATCAGAGAAAGTTATTTATTCCTTTTTCGTTCATAGGAATGAATTATCAGTAGATAAAGATTGTATCATGTAGGGTGCAAGAATAGTTATTCCAAATAATTTCAGGTCCAAATTATTAGGAGATCTTCATGACCAGCAACTGGGAATGTGCTTGACCAAGAGTTTTGTACGCAGTTACTTATGGTGGCCAGGTTTAGATAAAGATATATACAGCATTAATCAATGTACAACATGTCAATCAGTAAGCAAGAAACCACCATCAGTACCATTACAGCCATGGAAATGGCCTCTCAGGGTGTGGCAAAGGTTACATGTAGATTTTGTGGAGCTAGAAGGACAACAATTGTTCTTTGTGATTGATAGCCATTCAAAGTTGGTAAAGGTGTTTCTGATGTGGAAAATACATCAAATAAAACACTAAACAATTTGCGAAGATTATTTTCTTCATAAGGCCTCCCAGAAGAAATTGAGTCTGATAATGGGCCGCAATTTTGTTCAGAAGAATTTGCACAGTTCATGAGCAGAAACAGTGTGAAACATACCAAAGTTCCACCGTACCACCCTGCTTCAAATGGTGTAGCAGAGTACACAGTACAAATTGTAAAATGTGCACTCATCAAGCAAATATTGGATCCAAATGCAAAGAAACAACAGTTGTCTTTGGACCACAAATTAGCAAATTTTCCAATTACTTATCATAATACACCTCATACAACTACTGGTAGAAACCCAGCAGAGTTGTTTCTCATATGCCAGCCATGATCCAGGTTCTCATTGTTAAAGCCAAACTTGACACAGTCATTAGAAGAGAAACATTTAAGACAGAAAGAGAATCATGATAGAGGTAGTGTAAGAGAGAGAAGTGTGAAATTGAATCGAAGGTTAGAGTGAAGAACCATCACCACAAATGGTTAAAGTGGTTACCAGGAAGAAGTGAAAATATGTGGCCCTCACATTTATTTGGTCAAGATGTTTGATCATGGAAAGGTTAGGTTTGTTCACATTGATCATATTTTACCTACAGTCGTGGAAGGAGGGGAAAGTTGGAATGATTTGATTATTTCTGAGAAGTCAGATATTCTTGTTACAAGTAGAGTACAGTACCAAATCCTACATCAGATGTACAAGAAACCAGTCTAAGAGAAAGTCAAAATTTAGTCCGAGTCAGGCAGACAAACAGTCTGAAGTTGTAGAGCGTTCAAATGTAGATCAAGGGTTTCCCTTGGAGAAAAACTCTCCTCAGGCTCAGCCTAGAATGGGTCTAAATCCTAAAACAAGTTTGGAAAGTTCTGTTCAAGAGTGAAGGTATCCTCTTCAAAACAGAAAACAAGTAGTTAAGTTTGATTTGTAAATATGGCAAAATAAGTCCATATCTTTTGTTTTATATAACCATGCAAGTTATGTATAATGAATATTTTGTTATGATTAGTTTTTCATTAAGGAGGGAGAAGTGTGATATAGAGCTCCCCTACTGGACTACTGCTCCACCTAGTGGACTACTGTAGTAATGCAACTATTCATGGAAATACAATAAAAGCATCACATGACAAGGTCACATGACAAGTTCCTGTCAAGCCATCTTGTGTGTAGTGTGCTTAATGATGTCATAAAGAAGATATCATCGTTATATCACTGGGGAATGTGCTAATATTTTGGGGAAGAGTGATTTATATCCAGTATATAATTGTTGATTAGCTCATTTGGCACAGAACTCCCCCAATGGTGGGTAAAGGCACAAATGGATAATACTGTGGTGCATCCACTAGAGGGTTTGGAAGTTAAACTCTTGCTGGCAGGCAAAAGTTTTGAAAGAAACATATATGCTACTGTCAGGCTCTGCTGGTGGTATGAGACCTTACTTTTGGCAAACACAGATCAGAGTTTCGTGTATGTATGGGCTGCATCCAAGTCACAATAAATTATGCAGCAGCAGGCATGTACAAGTTAATTGGAGAGTAGGCGGCAATAATCGATAAATTCATAGAGCAGTGAGTACAGCAAAAAATCAATAAATTAAGGGAACAATGGATACACCAAGTAGTCAATATGGGCTCAGAAAAAGACAATAAATTAATGGAGTAGTGGGCATGTGAACAAATCATAAGGTCATAGTGGGGATGTTCGCTGATGACTGCACAATGTTCAGTGCCATTCTCAACTCTTCAGAAAATGAAGCAGTCCATACCCACATGCAGCAAGATCTGGATGACATTCACACTTGTGCTGATAAGTGACAAGTAACATTCACACCACACAAATGCCAGCCAATGACTATCTCCAATAAACGAGAATATAACCACCGTTCCTTGATATTCAACAGCATAACCATTACTGAATCCCCCATCATCAACATCCTGGTGGTCACCATTGACCAGAAAATCAGCTAGAACAGCCACATAAATACTGTGGCAACAAGAGCAAGTCACAGATTGGGTATTCTGCGGTGAGTGTCTCACCTCCTGACTCCTTTCCACCATCTACAAGGCACAAGTCAGGAGAGTGATGGAATACTCTTCACTTGTCTGGACAAATCCAGCTCCAACAACACTCAAGAAGCTCGACAACATCAAGGACAAAGCAGTCCACTTGATTGGTACGCCATCCACCATCTTAAACATTCACTCCCTTCACCATCGGCTTACCGTGGCTGCAGTGAATATCCTCTGCACTGCAAGGCTTCTTCGACAGCACTTCTAAGACCCATGACCTCTACCACCTAGAAGGACAAGGGCAGCAGACTCATGGGAGCACCATCTGCTGCAAGTTCCCCTCCAAGTTACAAACCATCCTGACTTGGACATATATCGCCGTTCCTTCATTGTCGCTGGGTCAAAATCTCGGAACTCCCTCCATAACAGCACTATGGGAGTACTTTTGCCATAAGGACTGCAGCGGTTAAAGAAGGTGGCTCACCACCCCTTTCTCAAGGGCAATTAGGGATGGGCAATAAATGCTGGCCATTCCAGTGCCAACCACGTCCCATAAATGAATAAACAAAACGCCAAGCCTGAATTTCATCCAGATCTTGTTGCATGCAGGCACGGACTGCTTCATTATCTGAGAAGTTGCGAATGGAACCGAACACTGTGCAATCATCAGCGAACATCCCCACTTTTGATCTTATGTTGGAGGGAAGGTCATTGATGAAGCAGCTGAAGATGCTTGGGCCTAAGACTCTGCCCTGAGGAACTCCTGCAGCGAAGTCCTGGGCTGAGATGATTGGCCTCCAACAATCACAGCCATCTTCCTTTGTACTAGGTATGCTTCCTGCCTGTAGAGAGTTTTCCCCCAGATTCCCATTGACTTCATTGGCTCCGTGATACCACACTTGGTCAAATGCTGCCTTGATGTCAAGGGCAGTCACTCTCACCTCACCTCTGGAATTCAGCTATTTTGTCCTTGTTTAAGGCTGTAATGAGGTCTGGAGTTGAGTGTTCCTGGCAGAACCGAAACTGAGCATCACTGAGCAGATTATTGGTGAGTAAGTGTCGCTTGATAACACTTTTAACCAAACCTTCCATCACTTTGCTGATAATTGAGAGTAGACTGATGGGGTGGTAATTGGCCAAATTAGATTTGTCCTGCTTTTAGTGGGCAGGACATAATTTTGCAATTTTCCCTATTGTTGGATAGATGCCAGTGTTGTAGATGTACTGGAACAGCTTGGTTAGAGGCACGGCTAGTTCCGGAGCACAGGTCTGAAGATGGTTTTGAAGGCTTCAGTCTTGTCATATCTACCCATGTGCTGGAATCTACCATCATTGAGGATGGGGGTGTTCATGGAGTTTCCTCCTGCAATAGTTGTTTAATTATCCACTACCATTCATGATTAGATTTGATAGGACTGCAGAGCTTTGATCTGTTCCGTTGATTGTGTGATCGCTTAATTCTGTCTATAGCATGCTATACCATGCTGTTTTCAAAATTCATATATCAGCAGGCATATCAACAAATCAATAAAAAAATGGTGTGGTACTCTTCCTACATTTGCTGCCATGGTTTCTTGTCCACCTAACTGCTATTTGCATTTTGCCAGTTTCACTGCTGATTAATTTCTCAAAGCCATATGAGCAATTATATCAAGTATTTGCTGTTCCTACATTATAACAGTGACTGCACTTCAAAAGTACTTAATTGGCTGTAAAGTGCTTTGGGACATCTTGTGGTCATTAAAGGCATTGGCCCAGATTTTGCAGTGGGTAATGACGGTGAACTGTCAGCTTTCGACGTCATACCCTCACTGAAACTGACCGCAACTTCGGGATTTGGTGCATGCGCATCTAAACACAGAAATCCTGAAGTTGCGGTCAGTCATTCACTGCTCCAACAAAGGATGCACTGAGGACCGCCGCCCCCACCCCCCGCCCCCACCTATAGCCAACAATCAGTGAAATCAGTGGAACTGACTAAAATTTGAGCTGTTCTGCACTAATATCGCTGTTAAAGACCTTATTAAATGTTAAGCCTTGTTGGAATTGGTGTAACTGGGGTTTTAGCAACGTATTGACTGCTAAACAACCATTCTGGCCCTGAAAATCTATTTGTTATATTTGTGGACAGTCATATTTCTCCATTATGATAAAAATTAATATACTTTAAGAAATTATGAATTAAAGTTTATTCCATGATATTTCAGATTCTACCTTGTTTATGTCCCAATCTTTATTTCGCTCTGTAACATTTTTAAGCAGTGAGGATAAAAGCTGCTTTTTATTTCCTGCCTTGCTATCTGTTACAATCTTTAATGTGATTGGCTGCTTAGACAGCTTGATGACATCACTGCTGCATCTCACTAGGATTCCCCTATTCAATGCGTTACATTCAATTACACATCGAGAAACCTTGCCGTCAAATCGCCACTGACTGCAAATTACTTTCCATTATGTAAATGCAAGTTTTTCTTTCTTTCTTTCACTGCAAAATAACCACTATGCCTGAAAGAGAACCTTTTGCCAATAAATTATTATATACTTGTGCAGTATGATGACTCCTGATTTTCCTCTCTGTAGCCCAAGGGTAATGCTTATCACCAGCCACTAAAAGGAAGTGGTGCTCATTATATTGACCCAGGATTGCCTGCGTTTTCATAAATTGTCCAATTGGGATTTTAGAACCCCGGGACCTTCAAAAATTCATTAAAATTGCACAGTCCAATGGCACATGGTGCTATTTGTTGACTATGAAAAGTTACCTGCTCAAGTAATCAAGGAATTGGTCACTTGTTTTATACATCTATGTACAGCTGTTTGACTTATGTTGCTAATGAGCACAGTAGATTTTCAGTATGCCTAATTTTTCCCTTTTCAGCACTTTAGTGAGCTGTGGTACTGATATATTTAGGCCTCATTAACTTATGTAAAATTGTTATAATCACATTTCTACAGATCACATCAATCCTACTTTGACATGTCAGAGGAGGACTGTTCTTGGCACCTCTACATCACTGCAGAGGAAGAGACTGGACCATGCAACGTATTGCAGCATGACTTACAGACAATGTTAAGGACTGGGACAGCTCTTTTTGTTGCTGTCAAGATCACAATGACATTAAACATCTCTGCAATATTGTCCTTCTAGGCCTCAACTGGGAGCATTGGCCAGATGTCAGTCTGCAATTGTTCCTGTTTGCGGAGCACCTCTGTTCAGTCCGCAAGTGTGACCCTGAGCTTCCGGTCGCCTGTCACTTTAATTCTGCACTCCATTTCGACTCTGACCTCTCTGTCCTCAGTCTCCTATACTGTTCCAACGAAGCTCAATGCAAGCTCGAGGAACAGCACCTCATCTTTCATTTAGGCACTTTACAACCTTCTGGACTCAACATCAAGTTAAAAAATTTCAGAGGGTAACGGCTGCAAATCTTTAGCTCCCTTCCCCCCGCCCCTCAGAACCTGTTTCTTTCGTTTTTTCTCTCCTTGTCTCTAATGGCAGCTGGTCATTATCCCACCATTCACATCCTATCTTGACTAATGTTTTTCTAATTCCTGGCATTAGTATTTGAACTTGGGCCATCATCCCTTTTGTCTCTCCAATCAATCCTGTTTTCCAACCTATCACAGACCTTCCCTTTTGTTCCTTCTCCCCTCCCCCTTTCAGTGCGTGTTAAGAATCTGTTCATTCCAAACACTCTCCAGTTCTGACGAAGGGACATCAACCCATAATGTTAACTCTGCTTCCTCTCCACAGATGCTGCCTGACCTGCTAAGATTTTCAGCATTTTCTATTTTTCTTCCCGATTCCAGCATCCACAATACTTTGCTTTTATATTCCTGTAAATTAAGTGACTAATTCCATGTTTTTAAAATTTGTTCACGGGATGCAAGTGATAGAAACATAGAAAATAGGTGCAACAGTAGACCATTCGGCCCTTCGAGCCTGCACCACCATTCAATATGATCATGGCTGATCATGCAACTTCAGTACCCCATTCCTGCTTTCTCTCCATAGCCCTTGATCCCTTTAGCATCTAACTCCCTTTTGAATATATCTAACGAATTGGCCTCAACAACATTCTGTGGTGGAGAATTCCACATGCTCACAACTCTCTGAGTGAAGACGTTTCTTCTCATCTCGGTCTGAAATGGCTTACCCCTTATCCTTAGACTGTGAGCCCTGGTTCTGGACTTCCCCAACATCAGAACATTCTTCCTGCATCTTATCTGTCCAATTCTGTCAGAATCTTATATGTTTCTATGAGATACCCCCTCATTCTTCTAAATTCCAGTGAATATAAGCCTAGTCGATCCAGTTTCTATTCATATGTCAGTCCTGCCATCCCGGGAATCAATCTGGTGAACCTTCGCTGCACCCCCTCAATAGCAAGAATGTCCTTCCTCAGATTAGGATACCAAAACTAGACCAATATTCAAGGTGTGGCCTCACCAAGGCCCTGTACAACTGCAGTAAGACCTCACTGCTCCTATACTCAAATCCTTTCGCTATGAGGGCCAACATGCCATTTGCCATCTTCACCGCCTGCTGTACCTGCATGCCAACTTTCAATGAATGATGCACCATGACACCCAGGGTTTCGTTGCACCTCTCCTTTTCCTAATCTGTTACCATTCAGATAATATTCTGCCTTCCTGTTTTTGCCACCAAAGTGGATAACTTCACATTTATCTACATTATACTGCATCTGCCATGCATTTGCCCACTAATCTAACATGTCCAAATCACCCTGCAGCCTCTTAACATCCTCCTCACAGCTCACACTGCCACCCAGCTTAGTGTCATCTGCAAACTTGGAGATATTACATTCAATTCCTTTGTCTAAATCATTAATGTATATTGTAAATAGCTGGGTGCCCAGCACTGAACCTTGCAGTACCCCACTAGTCACTGCCTGCCATTCTGAAAAGGACCCGTTTATCCCGACTCTCTGCTTCCTGTCTGCCAATCAGTTCTCTATCCACATCAATACATTACCCCCCAATGTCATGTGCTTTAATTTTGCACACTAATCTCTTGTATGGGACCTTGTCAAAAGCCTTTTGAAAGTCCAAATGCACCACATCCACTGGTTTTCCCTTGTCCACTCTACTACTTACATCCTCAAAAAATTCTAGAAAATTTGTCAAGCATGTCGGGAACAGCAGCCGGAGGAGCAGCAAGGAGAGGCCAATAAAGGCCCAGTGGGAGTCCGCGGATCGGCGGCAGTTAGGAGCAGTGACAGGAGGAGGAGCAAGGAGAGGCCTATAAAGGCCCAGCGGCAGTCGGGGGTCGACGGCCGTTTGGGAGCAGCTAGCTGCAACAGGGTCAAAAGTAAGAAAGAAGTAAAAAGTAATCGAAGGGTGATGTCACAGCCAACAGGGTAAGTGATTGGTTGGTTAAGTGGTGAGTAGTTTTCTTTTTCTTTATCTTTTTTCTTGTTCTGAGCAGTAAGAAATCTTTGGCATTGTTGCCAAATTAAGTAATTTAAGGGTTAAGTCATGGCAGGAGAGCCCAGACCTGTGTCATACTCCTACTGTTCTATGTGGGAACTCAGGGATGCTTCCAGAGTCCCTGACGACTACATGTGCAGGAAGTGTATCCTGCTGCAGCTCCTGACAGACAGCATTGCGGCACTGGAGCTGCGCATGGATTCACTCTGGAGCATCTGCGATGCTGAGGATGTCGTGAATAGCACGCTTAGTGAGTTGGTCACACCACAGGTAAAGGTTACTGAGGCAGATAGTGAATGGGTGACCATCAGGCAAAGCAATGGAAGGAAGGTAGTGCAGGGGTCCTCTGCGGTCATCTCCCTCCAAAACAGATACACCACCTTGGGTATTGTTGGAGGAGATGGCTCATCGGGGACGGCAGCAGCAGCCAAGTCCATGGCACCAGGGATGGCTCTGCTGAACAGGAGGGCAGGAAAAAGAGCAGGAGAGCTATAGTGGAAGGGGATTCTACTGTAAGGGAAATAGATAGACTTTTCTGCGGCTGCAAGCGAGACTCCAGGATGATATGTTGCCTCCCTGGTGCAAGGGTCAAGGATGTCTCGGAGCGCCTGCAGGATATTTTGGTGGGGGAGGGTAAACAGCCAGCTGTCATGATACATATAGGTACCAACGATATAGGTAAAAAACAGGATGAGGTCCAACAAGCTGAGTTTAGGGAGCTAGGAGTTAAATTAATAAGTAGGACCTCAAAAGTAGTAATCTCAGGATTGCTACCAGTGCCACGTGCTAGTCAGAGTAGGAATGGCAGGATAGCTAAGATGAATATGTGGCTTGAGGAGTGGTGCAGGAGGTGAGGGATTCAAATTCCTGGGACATTGGAACCGGTTCTGGGTGAGGTGGGACCAGTACAAACTGGACGGTCTGCACCTGGGCAGGACTGTAACCAATGTTCTCGGGGGAGTGTTAGCTAGTGATGTTGCTGAGGGATTAAACTAATATGGCAGGCGGATGGGAACCTGTTCAGAGAGGCAGAGGGAAGTAGAATGGGGCAGAAGGAAAAGATAGAAAGAAGAAAAGTAAAAGTGGAGGGCAGAGAAACCCAAGCACAAATCAAAAAGGGCCACATTACAGCAAAATTCTAAAGGGACAAAGTGTGTTAAAAAGACAAGCCTGAAGGCTCTCTGCCTCAATGCGAGAAGTATTTGTAATAAGGTGGACGAATTAACTGCGCAGGCAGCTATTAACGAATATGATATAATTGGGATTATGAAGACATGGTTCCAGGGTGACCAAGTCAAGGAACATAACATGCAGGGGTATTCAACATTCAGCAAGGATAGACAGAAAGGAAAAGGAGCTGGGATAGCGTTGCTGATTAAAGAGGAAATTAACGCAATAGTAAGGAAGGACATTAGCTTGGATGATGTGGAATCTGTATGGATAGTGTCTTGTGTGGAGAAAGAGTCAGACTGAAAACTGTGAGCTCAAAGTAAAGTGTGACCGTAGTCTTTTATTGCAGGTCTCCAGAGTGTCTCTCCAACCTGTGAAGCCTTCTTAAATACCTGTGCCCCCAAGGGATTATGGGATCCCTTGGGACTCTGGGGAATGAGCCCTCTGGTGGCTGTACAGATAAATACAAGTCCACATATATAACAACATGCCGCCCCAAAGTCAATAGTGTAACTATTTACAATGTGAGTCGATCTGGGGCCCTTCTTGCCCTGGTTGATAGTCTCGGTGTGAAAGCTGGTGTTGTTGAATCATTTGTTGGGCCTCACTGGGCTGCTGTGCAGCTGGTCTTGCTGGGCTGCCTGGTGTGTTGGGCCCTGCAGGGCTGCTGTGGATGATGGGTTCTGCTTTGTAGTCAACCGTGGTGTCGGTTGCCACTGGTGTGTATGTTGGCGGATCAAAAAAAGGTGGGTTGATCAGGGTAGTTCGTGAATCTGAGTTTGATTTGGTCCAAGTGTTTCCGGTGAATGAGTTCATTTGAAAGTTTGACCCGAAACACCTTGCTCCCCTCTTTGGCCATGACAGTGCCGGGAAGCCACTTGGGACCTTGTCCATAATTTAAAACAAATACAGGCTCATTGATTTCAATCTCGCTTGACAGATTTGCGCTATCATTTGCACTTTGTTGAAGCCGCCTGCTCTCTACCTGTTCATGTAGATCAGGGTGAACTAACGAGAGCCTTGTCTTGAAGCTCTTTTCATGAGCAGTTCAGCAGGTGTGATCCCATTGAGTGCGTGGGGTCTCGTGCGGTAGCTTAGCAGGACTCGGGATAGGTGAGTCTGCAGTGAGCCTTCAGTTACCCTCTTCAAGCCTTGCTTGATGGTTTCCACTGCTCTCTCTGCCTGACTATTGGACGCTGGTTTAAACGAGGCAGATGTGACATGTTTGATCTCGTTTCATGTCATGAATTCTTTGAACTCAGCACTGGTAAAACATGGCCCGTTGTCGCTCACCAGGACATCAGGTAAACCGTGAGTGGCAAACATGGCCCGTAGACTTTCAGTGGTGGTAGCAGACGTGCTCGCCGACATTATCTCACATTCAATCCACTTGGAGTACGCGTCTACAACCACAAGGAACATTTTACCCAAAACGGGCCTGCATAGTCGACGTGTACCCTAGACCACGGTTTGGAGGGCCAATACCATAAACTTAGCGGCGTCTCCCTGGGTACATTGCTTAACTGCAGCAAGAATTACATCTGTGAACGCAGGACTCTAAGTCCGCATCGATACCGGACCACACGCAGGATCTGGCAATTGCTTTCATCATTACGATGCCTGGGTGGGTACTGTGGAGGTCACTGATAAAGGTGTCTCTGCCCTTCTTGGAGACCACAACTCGATTGCTCCACAGAAGGCAGTCTGCCTGTATAGACATTTCATTTTTGCGCCGCTGGAATGGCTTTATCTCTTCCTGCATTTCCACTGGAACACTGGACCAACTTCCGTGAAGCACACAGCTTTTGACTAGAGATAATAAGGCATCCTGGCTTGTCTAGGTTTTGATCTGCTGGGCAGTGACGCATGATTGCTCATTCTCAAATGCTTCGATAACCATTGCTAGATCTGCGGGCTGCGCCATTTCCACCCCCATGGTGGGCAATGACAGCCTACTGAGAGCATCGGCGCAGTTTTCTGTGCCTGGCCTGTGGTGGATGGCGTAGTTGTATGCAGACAATGTGAGCGCCCATCTCTGGATACGGGCCGATGTGTTGGTATTTATCCCTTTACTCTCGGATATAAGTGGCCTATGGTCAGTTTCCAATTCGAATTTTAGCCCAAACAGGTATTAATGCATTTTCTTTACCCACAGGCATACGCTAACGCTTCTTTTTCAATCATGCTGTAGGCTCTCTCAGCCTTAGACAGACGCCTGGATGCATAAGCAAACGGTTGCAGTTTCCCAAAATCATTAGCTTGTTGCAATACACACCCGACGCCATATGATGACGCATCACATGCTAGTACCAAACACTTACATGGATCATACAACACAAGCAATTTGTTTTCTCACTCTTACAAAGGCATTTTCTTGGCTTTTGCCCCAAATCCATTTGCCCCCTTTTCATAGTAAGACATGCAGTGGTTCTAGCAAGTTGCTGAGACCTGGTAAGAAGTTACCAAAGTAGTTCAAGAGTCCCAGAAATGACCGCAGCTCCGTCACGTTCTGTGGCCTCGGAGCGTTCTCGATTGCCTCCGTCTTCGCGTTGGTGGGCCTGATGCCATCCGCCGCAATCCTCCTTCCCAGCAACTCCACTTCAGGAGCCAGGAAAACGCACTTTGAGCATTTTAACCTGAGTCCCACGCAGTTGAGTCGACTAAGAACCTCTTCCAGGTTCTGCAGATGCTCGACTATGTTCCGACCTGTGACCAAGATGTCGTCCTGGAAGACCACGGTGTACGGAACCGACTTCAGTAAACTTTCCATGTTTCTCTGGAATATTGCCGCCACCAATCGGATTCCAAACGGGCATCTGTTATAAACAAAACGACCTTTGTGTATGTTGATGCAGTGAGGGCCTTCGATTATTCCTCCAGTTGCTGCGACATGCAGGCTAAAGTCAGATCCAGCTTCGTGAATGTCTTTCCTCCCGCCAGCGTTTCAAAGAGGTTGTCGGCTTTTGGTAGTGGGTATTGGTTCTGCAGGGAGAAACTATTGATAGTTACTTTGTAATCACCACAGATTCTGACGGTGCCATCTCCCTTGAGGACTGGGACAATAGGACTGGCCCACTCGCTGAACTCGATCGGTGAAATGATGCCCTCTCGTTGCAGCTGGTCTAGCTCAATCTCTACCCTTTCTCTCATCATGTACGGTACTGCTCTCGCCTTGTGATGGATGGGTCGCGCCCCCGGAATTAGGTAGATCTGCACTTTTGCTCCTTGCAATTTCCCGATGCCTGGTTCGAACAGCGAAGGAAATTTGTTTAAGACCTAGGCACACAAAGTGTCGTCAATGGGTGTTAGCGCTCACATGTCGTCCCAGTTCCAGTGTATCTTTCCCAGCCAGCTCCTGCCAAGCAGCATGGGACCATCACCTGGTATCACCCAGAGTGTAGCTTGTGCACCGCTCCATCGTAGGAGACCTCTACGGTAGCACTGCCGATTACAGGAATCAGTTCTTTCATGTAAGTTCTTAGTTTTGTGCGAATTGGAGTTAAGACTGGCCTTGAGGCCTTGTTGCACCACAATCTTTCGAAAGTCTCTTTGATGGACTGGCTTGTGCCCGTGTCCAGCTCCATTGACACCGGGAGTCCATTTAGTTCAACATTCAGCATTATCGGGGAACAATTCGTGGTGAATGTGTGTACCCCATGTACCTCTGCTTCCTCTATCTGAGGCTCTGTTTTGTCGTGATCCTTTTTTGAAACATGGTGGTTTACAGATTTAACAGGCATAGCAGCTTGCCTGCACACTCATTGGAGGTGTCCCATTGTTCCACAGCCCTTGCAAACGTATCCTTTGAATCGGCATGAATGGAAACGATGATCACCCCCGCAGCGCCAACAAGGTGTTAATGGCCTTGCATTCATCACCTTTGATGGTGGACTCAGACATCTGCGGACGTGTAGCTACAGGTATGTGTGACCTGCCCTGTACGTTATGATTCGAAAACAACATCACTTTGTTCACAGTACTTGTAGCAGCACTTGTGTGCTGAGAGATTTGCTTAGTATTGTCACTGGTGGCAATGAACGCCTGTGCTATTGCTATGGCCTTACTCAAGGTTGGGGTCTCTACAGTCAAACATTTGCAAAATTATGGTTTCATGGCCAATGCCACGTACGAAAAAGTCTCTGAGCATGTGCTCCAAATGTCCTTCAAATTCGCAATGTCCTGCAAGGCGTCTTAGCTTGGCGACATAACTCGCCACTTCCTGGCCTTCAGGCGTTTTGTAGGTGTAGAACCGGTACCTCGCCATCAGAACGCTTTCCTTCCGGTTCAAATGCTCTCGGACCAGTGTGCACAAATCGTCGGACGATTTTTCCGTGGGTTTCCCTGGAGTGAGCAGATTCTTCATGAGCCCATATGTTGGTGCCCCACGGACGGTGAGGAGGATTGCCCTTCGTTTGGCAGCGCTCTCTTCCCCATCTAGCTCGTTGGCCATGAAGTATTGGTCAAGTCGCTCCACAAAAGATTCCCAATCATCTCCCTCTGAAAATTTCTCCAAGTTGCCCACTGTTCTCTGCATCTTTGGGTTCGCTATCTGTATCTCATTGCCAGTTGTAGTGTGTGGAGAAAGAGTCAGACTGAACACTGTGAGCTCAAAGTAAAGTGTGACCTTAGTCTTTTATTGCAGGTCTCCAGAGTGCCTCTCCAACCTGTGAAGCCTTCTTAAATACCTGTGCTCCCAAGGGATTATGGGATCCATTGGGACCCTGGGGAATGAGCCCTTTGGTGGCTGTACAGAGTAAATACAAGTCCGCATATATAAAAGGTAGAGCTACTGAATACCAAAGGGCAGAAAACGCTCGTGGGAGTCATGTACAAACCACCAAACAGTAGTAGTGATGCTGGGGACAGCATCAAACAATAAATTACGGATGAGTGCAATAAAATTACAGCAGTTATCATGGACGACTTTAATCGACATATATATTGGGCTAACAAAACTGTTAGCAATACGATGGAGGAGGATTTCTTGGCGTGTATTAGGGATGGTTTTCTAGACCAATATGTCGAGGAACCAACTAGAGGGCTGGCCATCCTAGATTGGGTGATGTGTAATGAGAAAGAACTAATTAGCAATCTTGTTGTGTGAGGCCCCTTGGGGAAGAGTGACCATAATATGGTAGAATTCTTTATTAAGATGGAGAATGACACAGTTAATTCAGAGACTAGAGTCCTGAACTTAAGGAAAGGTAAATTCGATGATATGAGAAGAGAATTGGCTAGAATAGCCTGGTGAATGATACTTAAAGGGTTGATGGTTGATAGGAAATGGCAAACATTTAAAGAACACATGGATGAACTTCAACAATTGTACATCCCTGTCTGGAGTAAAAACAAAACGGGAAGGTGGCTCAACCATGGCTAACAAGGGAAATTCGGGATAGTGTTAAATCCAAGGAAGAGGCATATAAATTGGCCAGAAAAAGCAGCAAATTTGAGGACTGCGAGAAATTTAGAACTCAGCAGAGGAGGACAATGGGTTAAATTAGGAGGGGGAAAATAGAGTACGAGAGGAAGCTTGCAGAGAACATAAAAACTGACTGCAAAAGCTTCTATAGATATGTGAAGAAAAAAAGATCAGTGAAGGCAAACATAGGTCCCTTGCAGTCAGAATCAGGTGAATTTATAATGGGGAACAAAGAAATGGCAGACTAATTGAACAAATACTTTGGTTCTGTCTTCACGAAGGAAGACACAAATAACCTTCCGGAAATACTAGGGGACCGAGGGTCCAGCGAGAAGGAGGAATTGAAGGGAATCCTTATTAGTCAGAAAATTGTGTTAGGGAAATTGATGGGATTGAAGGCCGATAAATCCCCAGGGCCTGATGGTTTGCATCCCAGAGTACTTAAGGAAGTGGCCCTCGAAATAGTGGCTGCATTGGTGATCATTTTCCAACAGTCTTTCGACTCTGGATCAGTTCCTATGGACTGGAGGGTAGCTAATGTAACACCACTTTTTAAAAAAGGAGAGAGAAAACAGGGAATTATAGACCGGTTAGCTTGACATCAATAGTGGGGAAAATGTTGGAATCAATTATTAAAGATGAAATAGCAGCACATTTGGAAAGCAGTGACAGGATCGGTCCAAGTCAGCATGGATTTATGAAAGGGAAATGATGCTTGACAAATCTTCTGGAATTTTTTGAGGATGTAAGTAGTAGAGTGGACAAGGGAGAACCAGTGGATGTGGTGTATTTGGTCTTTCAAAAGGCTTTTGACAAGATCCCACACAAGAGATTAGTGTTCAAAATTAAAGCACATGGTATTGGGGGTAATGTGGATAGAGAACTGATTGGCAGACAGGAAGCAGAGAGTAGGGAGAAACGGGTCCTTCTCAGAATAGCAGGCAGTGACTAGTGGGGTGCCGCAGGGCTCAGTGCTGGGACCCTGGCTATTTACAATATACATCAATGATTTAGATGAAGGAATTGAATGTAGTATCTCCAAGTTTGCAGACGACACAAAGCTGGGTGGCGGTGTGAGCTGTGAGGAGGGTGTTAAGAGGCTGCAGGGTGACTTGGACAGGTTAGTTGAGTGGGCAAATGCACGGCAGATGCAGTATAATGTGGATAAATGTGAGGTTATCCACTTTGGTGGCTAAAACATGAAGGCAGAATATTATCTGAATGGTGGCAGATTAGGAAAAGGGGAGGTGCAACGAGACCTGGGTGTCATGGTACATCAGTCATTGAAAGTTGGCATGTAGGTATAGCAGGTGGTGAAGAAGGCAAATGGCATGTTGGCCTTCATAGATTGAATATAGCAACAGGGAAGTCTTAATGCAGTTGTACAGGCCCTTGGTGAGGCCTCACCTGGAATATTGTGTTCAGTTTTGGTCAGACTAACCAGTCTATAATTCCTTGTTTTCTCTCTTCCATAATTTTTAAAAATTGGGGTTACATTAGCTACCCTCCAATCCATAGAAACTGATCCAGAGTGTATAGAATGTTGGAAAATTACTACCAATGCATCCACTATTTCTAGGGCCACTTGCTTCAGTACTCTGGGATACAGACTATCAGGCCCTGGGGATTTATCGGCCTTCAATCCCATCAATTTTCCTAACACAATTTCCTGACTAATAAGGATTTCCTTCAGATCCTCCTTCTCGCTAGAACCTCGGTCCCCTAATATTTTTGGGAGGTTATTCGTGTCTTCCTTAGTGAAGACAGAACCAAAGTATTTATTTAATTGCTCTGCCATTTCCTTGTTCCCCATTCTGAATTCACGTCATTTTAATTGCAAGGGACCTACATTTGTCTTCACTAATCTTTTTCTCTTCACATATCTATAGAAGCTTTTGCAGTCAATTTTTATGTTCCCTGCAAGCTTCCTCTCGTGCTCTATTTTTCCCCTCCTAATTAAACCCTTAGTCCTCCTCTGCTGGATTCTAAATTTCTCCCAGTCCTCCAGTTTGCTGCTTTTTCTGGCCAATTTATATGCCTCTTCTTTGGATTTAACACTATCCTTAATTTCCCTTGTTAGCCACGGTTGAGCCACCTTCCCCTTTTTATTTTTACACCAGACAGGGATGTACAATTGTTGTAGTTCATCCATGTGATCTTTAAATGTCTGCCATTGCCTATCCAACGTCAGCTCTTTAAGTATCACTCGCCAGTCTATCCTAGCCAATTCACATCTCATACCATCGAAGTTATCTTTCTTTAAGTTCAGGACCCGAGTCTCTGAATTAACTGTGTCACTCTCCATCTTAATGAAGAAATCTACCATATTATGGTCACTCTTCCCCAAGGGACCTCGCACGACCAGATTGCTAATTAATCCTCTCTCATTACACAACATGCAGTCTTGGATGGCCTGCTCTCTAGTTGGTTCCTCGACATATTGGCCTAGAAAACCATTCCTTATACACTCCAGGAAATCCTCCACCAACATATTGCTACCAGTTTGGTTAGCCCAATCTATATGTAGATTAAAGTCACCCATAATCACTGCTGTACCTCTATTGTACGCATCCCTCATTTCCTGTTTGATGCCATCCCCAACCTTAATACTACTGTTTGGTGGTCTGTACACAACTCCCACTTGCATTTTCTGCCCTTTGGTGTTCTGCAGCTCTACCCATATAGATTCCACATCATCCAAGCTAATGTCCTTCCTTACTATTGCGTTAATCTCCTCTTTAACCAGTAACACTACCCAACTTCCTTTCCTTCCTGTCTATCCTTCCTGAATATTGAATACCCTTGGATGTTGAGTTCCCAGCCTTGGTCACCCTGGAGCCATGTCTCCGTAATCCCAATTACATCATAACTGTTAATAGCTATCTCCGCAGTTAATTCATCCACCTTATTACGAATGCTCCTCGCATTGAGACTCAGAACCCTTAGGCTTGTTTTTTTAACACTCTTTGTCCTTTTAGAATTATGTTGTAATGTGGCGCTTTTTGATTTTTGCCCCTTATTTCTCTGCCCTCCACTCTTGTTTTTCTGCTTCCTACCTTTTGTTTCTGCCCCCTTTTTACTTCCCTCTGCCTTCCTGTGCAGATTCTCATCCCCTTGCCATATTAGTTTAAATCCTCCCCAACAGTACTCGCAAACACTCCGCCTAGGACATCGGCCCAGGTGCAGACTTATTGGTTTGTACTGGACCCACCTCCTGATTACTGATGGTGGTAATTATTGCCAATTCCTAGTTGCTGCAGTTCTAATAGTGATGGTGATACTACAATGGTGTTTGATAAGGATTTTGCCAAGAGAACACCTTTTTATCACTTTACCAATAGAAAGGAGGTATCAGTTAGACAGGGTACAGCACTTTTACCACAGAGAATCTTCCCCTGAGTCTAGGGCACTGTAGATGTGGCTATGTGGCTATCTGGGCTCCTCACAACAAGCTTGAATAGGAAGCAATACCGCTTCATCGATCTGTAAGTGGTTTGTGACTACAAAATATAATCCTTATTTTAATCTCTGATATCCAGGGGCACCCACAATACTTTTATTCAGCAGCGGTCAATGCTACCAGCATTTTTTGGAGAGGTCAGCCACAATCTGGCCTGATCAGCTTGGTGCACTGCAGCAGAGTGCTGGGCTGATCGATTGCAGGCAGAAAACAAGGGAAAAAATTGAAGGAGAGATTTAATTTTTTTTTTTTACTTACCTCAGCCACCTTGCCCTTAAGCATTGCCCCAAAGCACCCGGCCTCTCACAGCTGCCGGTGTTTTTGCTCAGCAATGCTGCAGGGGGCGCAACGCAAGTTTGGGTCTGGGGCGTTACCAGAGCGATGTGCATGGCGACGACGTCTCGATCTCCAGGAGATCGGGGCACACACTGTACTGACGCCACAAACCTCTCATCAAATATGGTGGGAGTCGATCTGCTCGCTGTGCCCGGTAAGTTGTTAGTGCTAAGGAGGCCAATATCTAGGCCATGGTTTCTGACCCCAATTAGAATCATCATCATCATAGGCAATCCCTCGGAGTCGAGGATGACTTGCTTCCACTCCAAAAGTGAGTTCTCAGGTGACTGAGGAGTCCAATGCGGGACCCATAGTCTCTGTCACAAGTGGGGCAGACAGTGGTTGAAGGAAAGGATGGTTGCAGAGTCTGGGTTGACGCACGCTCCTTCTGCTGTCTACGTTTGGTTTCTGCTTGTTCTCGGCGATGGGACTCAAGGTGCTCAGCGCCCTCCAAGATGCTCTTCCTCCACTTTGGGCGGTCTTGGGCCAGGGATTCCCAGGTGTTGGAGGAGATAGCCTACTCCTGCTCCTATTTCTTATGTTCTTATGTTCTTATATTCTTATGCTCAAAAGTGAAGTTAGCCCTTTCCGACAACTGTGCTTCCCCTTGCTAACTGTGTAAGATGTGCTTGAGTTACTTTAACTTTAAACTAAATTAAAATATACCCTGAGTGAGAGGAGCAGCTATGGTGGTCGTTAGAGTATGTATATCAATGATCTGAATATAGGGCTAGAGAGAGTAGTGTCCACATCTTCTGATGACAAGCAAATCAGGGAAGTAGTAAATAACTCTGACCAAAGAAAGGTACAGTAAATAATGATAAAATGGTGAAATGAGCAAAATATGGCAAAAGGAATTCAATGTCAGTAAATGTGATGTGGTACATTTTGGTTAAAAAAGGTAATAATTATAGTTTGAATGAGGAAATGCTAAGTGATGTGGAAGACCAGATAGTTAATAGGGGTTTATGTTCACAAGACATTAAAATCCATACCTCAAGTGGATAAGGCCATAAAAAGCTTTTTATGGCAAGAGGTATAGAATATGAAAGTCGAGATGCAATGGTGAATCTACCTAACTAAAACCTGAGCTGAACTATTGTTACAGTATTGGGCTGCACACTATGGCAAGGATGTTGGGGCAACAGAAAGATTACAGTGCCGATTTACTTGGATGTTGCCTGGTATAAGGAAATACAAATACGTAGACAGTTCTAAAAACATGAGGTTTTCATTAGAATAGAGGAGATTAAGACGTAATTAGATAGAGGTATTTAAAATAATGAAGGGTTAGAAAAGAGCAGATAAAAATAGACTGTTTCCAATAGTTGAGGGATCAAGAACAAGGGAAGGGGAAGGGAAGGGGGGGAAAGGAGAAGGGGGGAAAGGAGAAGGGGGGGAAAGGAGGAGAAGGGGGGAAAGGAGGAGAAAGGGGGGAAAGGAGGAGAAAGGGGGGAAAGGAGGAGAAAGGGGGGAAAGGAGAAGCGGGGGAAAGGAGAAGGGGGGGGAAGGAGAAGGGAGGAGGGAGGCTGAACAGGCCGGGCCCGGCTGGGCCCAAGACTTCGGGCAGGGCCCGTCCCCAGCACCAGATTTACAGGTAGGTAGCGTTGGGTCGGGTCGGGTCCGGGGTCCGGGGTCGGGAGCACGGGTCGGGTCGGGGGGAGCACGGGTCGGGGTCGGGAGCGCTGGTCGGGTCAGGGGGGCGGAGGGAGGTCGGTTCAGTTTGGGTTGGAGGGAGGAAGGGAGAGGGAGGTCAGGTCGGGTGTGGGGGGGGAGCGCGGGTTGGGTTGGGTCGAGTCCGACCTGGGTGCGGGGGGTGGGGGGGAGCACGGGTCGAGTTGGATTGGGTCCGGTCCGGTGGGGAGGGGGAGTTCGGGAGCGCGGGTCGGGGGTGGGGGGGTGGTGGGAGGGAGGTCGGTTCGGTTCGGGTCGGGGGGGAGGGAGGGAGAGGAAGATCAGGTTGGGTGGGGGCGGGAGGGGGGAGCGCGGGTCGGGTCCAGTCCGGGGGGTCGGGTCCAGTCTGGTCCAGGGATGGGGGGTGGTGGGGGGGAAGCTGGAGTCGAGTCGGGTCGGGAGGAAGCAGGAGCTGGGCGTGGGAGGCAGCCTTATGCACGCAGCCCCAGTGAGCCCATTCGGCCAGGGCTAGGGGCTGCGTGCTTCGGGCCCCTCCCACACAGTTTTGGGTGCCTGGAGCTACTGCACATATGCGCCCATTGTAGCGCGCATGTGCAGAGGTCCTGCCACTGTTTTCAGCGCAGGGACCTAGCTCCGCCCCCAACTGCTCGTGCTGCGGCGCGCCTGACTCAAGAGGACCAGCAGGGAGCCGGAGAATCTGTAAGTTTTTTTTAGGTGCACTTTGTGGCGCGAAAAACGGGCGTCCAGGTCGGGGCTGCGCCGTTCTAGGCGCGGCCCGAAACTTGGGCCCACAGATACAAGATTGAATGTAAGTGATTTAGGACAGAGAGCAGGAGAAACATTTTTACACAGAGTGTTATTAGATAGTGGAATGCAAAATCAAAATTAGTGATTGAAGCAGACACTGTGGCCAAGAATTTTCTCAGAGCTGCTCCCACTTCTCTGCCCTATGTTCACCGGAAGTGCAGCAGAGACCCCAGGGTTAATGTTAACCTAAACTGCTCAGCAGGAAACTGGCTGAATCAGATTGACTGACTCCGCCCAATTGCAATTTCTATTGACTTTAATGAAAAGTAAAACCAGGAGGATGTAAACAGGCAGCCATTCTATACCTCTTTCCAAAAAGACTGATTGAATCTTGGGGCTCAATTTTGGCCAGAAGTTGCTCCTTTTTTTTTGGAGTCGGCTGCTTTTTCTGGCATAACTTTAAAAATCCCCAGTTTCTGTTATGTCTCTGATAAAGAGTCAGACTAGATACTGCAAGCTCAAAGTAAGTGTGACCGTAGTCCTTTATTACAGATCTCAGAGTGCCTCTCCAGCCTGTGAAGCCTCCTTATATACATACAGGTGCTCCCAAGGGATTATAGGATCCCTTGGGACTCCAGGGGATAAGATCTCTCGTGGTTAGACATGGTAATTACAGGTTTACATACATAACAGTTTCCCCAGTCAATTTGCACCAGCGTAACTCACTTAGTTAAATTTTTTTTTAACGTTAGTTTTTTTTCTCGAAAGGGGGCGCTACCAGCCACCTACACCAGTTCTGCCCATTTAGGCAACATTGGCCAGCTAATAGTTACTCCATTTCTACTTAGGCCAGTGTATGTAGCCACTTGAGAAAACCCTTGCGGAGAGTTAAAGAAATCAGCGCAGGTAAGTACATCAGAGGCCACTCGGCCTGGGATAGGGGCGGGAGGGAGCAAACTGGCCGGCATCGGGATTCAACAGAGAAGCTGCAAGCAAATCAATGGAGAGGCTGGGGGGAGAAGCAAGTGAACTGGCTGGCATCGGGATTCAACAGAGAGGCTGCAAGCAAATCAATGGAGAGGCTGGGGGGAGAAGCAAGTGAACTGGCTGGCATCGGGATTCAACGGAGAGGCTGCAAGCAAATCAATGGAGAGGCTGGGGGGAGAAGCAAGTGAACTGGCTGGCATCGGGATTCAACAGAGAGGCTGCAAGCAAATCAATGGAGAGGCTGGGGGGAGAAGCAAGTGAACTGGCTGGCATCGGGATTCAACGGAGAGGCTGCAAGCAAATCAATGGAGAGGCTGGGGGGAGAAGCAAGTGAACTGGCTGGCATCGGGATTCAACAGAGAGGCTGCAAGCAAATCAATGGAGAGGCTGGGGGGAGAAGCAAGTGAACTGGCTGGCATCGGGATTCAACAGAGAGGCTGCAAGCAAATCAATGGAGAGGCTGGGGGGAGAAGCAAGTGAACTGGCTGGCATCGGGATTCAACGGAGAGGCTGCAAATCAACGGAGACTGAAAAAGGAACATTTAACGCACAGAGCGAATAACTCAATAATTGTTCAGTTAGGAGGTTAGAATTACTCTGATAGAATGATGCCACATAGAAACATAAAAACATAGAAAATAGGTGCAGGAGCAGGCCATTCAGCCCTTCGAGCCTGCACCACCAATTAATCTGATCATGACTGATCATGCAAACTGTCTTGCATGAGAAAACAGTCTTCTTCAAAGTCCAGCCAACAAGCAGTCTCAGCTGAGCTGAGTAATGCAGTGCATTAAAAAAAAAATCCCGGCTTTTTACAAATCTCTCCAGGAAACAAAATAACAACAAAAACACATTAGACCTGATTCTGCTTTGCAAAGTTGAAAGCAGACAGAGGTACCGGGAGTGTATGTCTTGTATGATGCTCATTTTTCTTCTTTCTCCAATCTACCCATGCACACATGCACACACACATACACTCACACACTGAAATAAATTCCATGGTTGAAGCCTACTTTGATCAAGGTCTAGTTCCCATGTGTCCATTCCAGCTTCCTTGATTCTTTGAGGTCCAACTCTCACACCTCAAAATCTTGCCTCCTCCATTGTCTGACCACCTGACACTTGTGGGTGCGCATGCATGGCCATCACTATTCTCCACTGCGCATGCGCAAACATCCCAGCGCATTTTCCAGTGCAGAACGCAGGCTCCACCCCCCTGAGTTGACCAGCCATGCTGTGTGATTGCAATGAAGATGCCAGACAGCGGCCAAAGTTGCAACATTTTTTTCCGAAGCATCTCCGAACGTACATAAGCGGTGCAATTCGGGTAAGTATGCTGAACAACGGGCTCGGCCAAAAATGAGCCCTTTATATCTAGAGGGCTACAATATAAAGGGGAGACATTTTTGCTACAGTTATACAAAGCCCTGGTTAGACCCATATCTGGAGTATTGTGAAGAGTTCTGGGCACTGCACCTTAGAAAAGACATATTTGCCTTGGAAGGAGTGCAGCGCAGATTCACCAGAACATTACCAGGGCTCCAAGGGTTAGATTCTGCGGAGTGATTACATAAACTAGGCTTGTAGTCCCTGGAATATAGAAGGTTAACGTGTGATTTGATTGATGATTTGAGGCTTTTGAAAGGATTTAATAGGGTAGATAGAGAAATCTTTTCTGCTGGTGGGGAACCTCGGACAAGTGGACATAACCTTAAAAACAGAACCAAGCCATTCAGGAGAGAAGTTAGGAAATATTTCTTGATGCAAAGCGTTGTAGAAATGTGAAACTCCCTCCCATAAAAAGCTAGCCCAATTAATAATTTTAAACCTGAGATTGATTTTTGCTGGACAAGGATATAAAAGGATAAAACTACTGTTCCTACGTATCCTGCCATTTTCTCACTGGGCGGGCTAGGTTAAAATTAGCCCCCACTTATGCACATATATGGAATTTCTGCCACAGTTCCAGTGGAATTGTGTCACTGGAATGGGTTAGATTAGTGGATGAATGAATGGGATATGGAAACATGGTATTAGGACTACTGTTTATCTGGAAGATGAACACTAAATGGACTGATCAACCTATTTCCATGTTGTAATTTCTATGTAATTGTACATGACTCTGTAAAAAAGTCCACTCCTTGCAAGTTCAGGCCGTTTACAACCATAAATACCAGATTATACAAGTCAATAAGGGCTTCCCAGGCAGCTATCGCAATATCTTTATTTTAAAGCAGTTCTGCATCCCATAAATATTTGACCTAGAAAGACATACAGTTGTCCCCTCAGCAATCAAGACTATCTTCTGCAGCCATGGTTCATGAGACCTTTGTGATATCTGACAAGCCCAACACAGGATAGAGGCATAACGATATTGTGGCATTCACTGTTTAGTTACCAAGCACACTGTTGGCAGGTTGAAGCAGTGCTTTAAGTACCTGGATAAATCTGAGAGCATCCTGCAGTAGAGATTTAGAAGAGGTCCTTCAGACAGCAGTCTCTGCCAGAATTGCTTGCTCCTGGCTCACTTATGCTGTGCAGATCAAACCATTAGTGCAGTCAGCAAATTTCCAAGTTAAGAGAAGGTTTCCTGTAAGCAACATCAGATTCTTTGCTACA
Organism: Pristiophorus japonicus; assembly: GCF_044704955.1. NCBI lineage: Eukaryota > Metazoa > Chordata > Chondrichthyes > Pristiophoridae > Pristiophorus > Pristiophorus japonicus. The sequence continues at coordinate 461,386,332 of NC_091977.1, read as the reverse complement.
TAATGCACAATCTTGCCCTGTAAATAGGCACCAATATGGAGGTCCTGGAAAAGAAGGTCCTAATATGCTGTTCTTGGGGCCCTGTGGAACTCACTGCCAAAAGAGGACCTCACTTCTCTGTGATATTTCCACCAGGAGCATCTAAACGGTTTCATTCAAGAAATGAGCCATCCCTTGCTCTCCTGGCCTCCTTACAGACATTTATTTTTTCTAAAAAAAGATTGCTATCTTGAAAGCCTGCAAATTACCGTGCTTGCCCTTTTAAGTTGCTACTGGCCTTTAAATCCTGCAGCAGTACCTGATTTCCCGTCCTCCGATGGATGATTCCTAATCACAGGAGTTTTCATTATCATAACTTTGCGAATGTTATAATAAGTCAGGCAAATACCCATGTTACCTTATCGTGTCATCTCCTTCCGTGCACAAGGCTCAGGGACCCTGGGTTTTCGTGTAACCAGCTGACTGTCATATTTGCCGCTGGAACTCTCCTCAGCTGTTTTTACAACAATTGTTAGGGTTGTTAAGAGTCTAGGGGCTGCATTTTAATGCGCCGACACGCTGGGAGCAGGGATCTCAAAAGCGGTGGGAAACCCGGAAATATCTGAAGAGCTTCTGTCAGTGGTTTTTTAAAGCAGCCATTCATTAACATCTGAATTCCGGGTTTCCCATCTAACTAACATCAACAGACGCGATGAGGACCCACATGATGCAATCGCAACTCTAGTATTTAAAGCGACAATCCAAACATGCGAGTTGAAGCAGTTGGAGTTAGGAAAGAGAGAGAAAGAAGTGTTTACATGGAAGGTAGGTCAAATGCTGCACCCCGCTTCAGCAACAACTCCCTGGATGTGCTGCTGAGGGCTGCGAGGACCCAGAGGGAAATACTGTTCCCTAGCAACAGGAGGAAGAAATCGGCTGGGGAAACCAAGAAGGTCAGCAGCAGGAGCGTGGTGCCACGCTCTGAGATCCAATGCAAGACGTGGTTTAATGACCTAAGCATGACAGGAAATGTGAAAGCAATGGCACATTCACCTACACCAGATGTGCGTCTCATTCCAACTCCCTCAATCTGCCGTCTCAATCCTATTTCAGCATATCAGTCCTCACACAAACTTACATTGCAGATGAACCCATCCCTCTGTGTGTGTGCACATTCTCACATCCCCATTTATCCATCCATCACTAGCACTCACCCTCATCCTTATGCAATGTCATGTGTCTCCGTCATAGTCACCCTCAACAAATGCTCTCCATCCATTTGTTGAACACATTCCATTACTCTCACTCATAGGTCTCTTGTTTCCCTCCATGCAGGAGAAGAGAGCACAGAACGCCAGGATGAGGTAGAGAATTGGAGGTGGCCCTCTAGCCATCTCGCAACTGACAACTGTAGAGGAGGATGCGCTGGAGATCAGTGGAGTCTCGGCGTGCCTGGCCATTGGAGATGGGGAGCTACCTGATGACAGAATTAAATATCAGATAGCCACATGGCATACAACACTCAGTCATGTTGACTTGATGTCAACAACGCGTGAAATATGATCATGTTCATAATAACTTCAAACATTCTTACCTTGACAGTACTCATTCATGTCTCTTATCTCCCACAGGGCCTTCATGCATCTCGCAGGGGGTGGCCGAGATTATCATCGCTGCTGCTACCTCCAAATTCATCAGAGGAGCTCAATCCCTCTGAGGGTGCGCCGTCATAGAACTTATGCAGCCCATGGACCAGTTCAGATATTCACACTTTGGTGATACTAGTTAGCGTGATAGTTGGGTTTTTACATGATGACTCGCAATTCACAAGTGAGCAAGAACAGATGGGGGAGTCAGCGACAGCAGTAGAGAGTCCATGTCAAAGGGCGCAGGACAGTCCAAGCTCTGCTCAGCTGGATGCAAATGCTATATTCCGGGGGCCATCGATAAAGAAGATACTTATTGAACAGCAGCAGAGATTATGCAATGTACTGACAGGCGTTCCAAGCTCATTGTGCATGATTGCAGGGAGATTGGAGGAATCCATCTCAGGCATGAGTGGGATGCTATCACAGGCCATTGTGATGATGTCTTTTTCCATGAATAGAATGGCCAATTGCATGGAGCATTAAATGCAGCAATCTCACAAGTGCAGGTAGGCATTCAACTAGGGCTTGCACACTCTGATTGTCACCTTAAGTCGGATGAACGATACTCTAGCCTTGGCCTTTCAGTGCCCCACTGATCTGCATCAAACTGATATCCAGCACAGTGGTAGCAGGGAAGTGTGGCTGGGCCATGACAGAGTTGATGGTGAAAGTGGGGACCCCACTTCTCATCCATTTGCTCTCCCCCTCAGTCAGTATCTGACACGTTGCCTCATGACCTGATGGCTGAGTCTGCCCCCGCACAGGTGCAGATGGAGCAGTGTTTGGCGATGCCCTCACAGGCTCCAAAACACCGAGGATGTCAGCCAAAGCAACTCAACAGTTAGAGCAGGGATGCGAGTACCCTTCCACTACCTCTGCTGAAGCCACAGGGGCTGCACCATGTGGAAGGAATAGGAAGAGTAAAGATTTGTAGTTGCACCTGGGTGTGTTATACATTTTGTACTGTTAAGTCTCATCTGTTCATTTGTTGCACATAAATATTATTATTTTGCACCACATTCCCATGTTGCCCACTCTTGGTTGCTGGTTGGCAAGTGGTCTTTTAAGTCGTTTGATGATAAATGGGAAGACTGGCAATTGACGGTACCCAATGGGAGAATAGGAAAAAGATGCTGGGTTGTTTGCAGGACTGCTTTATGTCAGTGGCATTGGGGTTTGGGGGCATTTCAGAGTCAACCTCATTGCTGTGGGTCTGGAGTCACATATAGGCCAGACTAAGTAAGGACAGCAGATTTCCTTCCCTAAAGGACATAAGTGAACCAGATGGGTTTTTAATGACAATACAATTGTTTCATGGTCACCATTACTAATACTAGCTTTTTATTCCAGATTTATTTAATTAATTGAATTCAAATTCCCCAGCTGCTGTGGTGGGATTTGAACTCACATCTCTGGATCATTAGTCCAGGCCCCTGGATTACTAGTCCAGTAACATAACCACTATGCTACCGTTCCCATGATTTGTGGGCTTTATTCGTGATTGATGCATTTGTGGGTCGCTAATTGGGAGATCCTGAAAATGTCTCCAGCAGAGCCCTGGATGGATCCAGATGCAAGAAAGTTGATGGTGGTGGTGACTTCGACAGCCACTGGTAAAGCATCACTACTAGGTCCATTTGGCAGCAGGTCTTCTTCCAGCAGGCTGTAAATGCCTGCCACCACCTCATGCAATATACTGAGTCTCCTAAGACACAGGTGTTCAGACATGATGTTGGAAACTTATTCTCTGCCTGTAGACTGTGTGTGTTAGTATGATCTCCCGCGAGCTGCAGCACTCTACTGCTCCCCTCTCTCCTGTGGAGCTACAAGTCTGTGATTAGCAGGCTGCTGCTGCTGCTGTTGCTCGTGCTGTTGCTGTTGCTGGTCATCTTGGCCCTCATCTGAGGTCCAGTCGAAGGCAACATAAACGGCACCTATGTTGACCTGACAGATCAGAGCTCCAAAGTGCAGATCAGACCTCCAAACCTCCAAAATGTTGAAAAAACCTCCAAAGTGTGTAAAGTAAACTCACAGCACAAGCACTGCTGTGAAGATAACCTTTCCCACAAGCAGGTAAGAAAGCGGCTGTGAGTACTGAATACTTATTGGCATATTTCTCTGAGACTGCTTCAGCCCCCTCAATTGCCATTGTGTTCTCGCCTTGCTTTCACTGGCGAGTTCCATTAACTCCGGGAAACCCATGGACCCAAAGTTAAAGTTAAAAGCCCATGTCAATATTGCTTTAATTGGGTGATTAACATATGTTAATTGGCAATCTGCTTCTCCCGAGGGGATTACTTGCACACAGCCTAACGCACCGTAAATCAGTGGGTTGGAGTCGGCTTCCTAACCAGCTGTTCAGTTCACCAGTTTTAACCCCTCACCCGCACCCAATCCAGCCCTAAATTGCTTCCAAACTTCCCTGTGCTTATTGATGTAAAGGATTTGCCTTATTAGCAGCATTATTTCAACTTCATTAAGAGGAATTAGCCATTGGTTATCATTGTAATATAAGATCACTGTTAATATTCTTTTTCTTCCTAGGCAGTCCCCTGGAGTTGAGGATGACTTGCTTCCACACTAAAATGAGTTCTAAGGTGATTGATGAGACCAATGCGGGATCTACAGTCTCTGTCACAGATGGGGCAGATGGTGGTTGGAGGGGTGGGTGGGATGCTTGATTTGTCATACGCTTCTTCCGGTGTTTCTGCTTGGCTTCCACGTGCTCCCGGCAAAGAGACTCGAGGTGTTCGGTGCCTTCTCGGATGCTTCTCCTCCACTTTGAGCGCTCTTGGGCCAGGGATCCCCAAGAGTCGGTGAGGTTGTTACATTTTTTCAAGGAGGCTTTAAGGGTGTCCTTGAAGCGTTTTCTCTGCCCTCCTGGGGCTCGCCTGCCATGACGTAATTCGGAGTAGATTGCTTGTTTCTGGAGTCTAGTATCGGGCATGTGGACAATGTGGCCCGTCCATCGGAGCTGATCAAGCATGATCAATGCCTCGATGTGGGGATGTTGGCCTGAGAGAGAACGCTGATGTTGGTGTGCCTATCCTGCTAATGAATTTTCAGGATTTTGTGGAGACAACGTTGGTGGTGCTTCTCCAGTGCCTATTGTACATAGTCCATGTCTCTGAAGCATATAGGAGGATGGGTATCACTACTGTTCTGTAGACCATGAGCTTGGGGCCGGGTTTGAGATCCTGGACTTCGAACACTCTTTTCCTCAGGTGAACAAAGGCTGCATTGGCATACAGAAGGCGGTGTTGGACTGCGTCATCGATGACTGTCCTTGCTCATAGTAAGCTCCCAAGATATGTGAAGTTGTCCACATTGTCCAAGATCTTGTCATGGATCTTGACAATCGGGGAGCAGTACTGTGTGGCGGGGGTTGGTTGGTAGAGAATCTTTGTCTTACTGACGGATAATGTAGGGCCCAGACTCTCGTACGCGTCAGTGAATGTGTCAACGATGGTTTGCTTCATGATGACATGCAAGCTGTGATGCATACCAACGGATCCACCACAGACCCAATGCAAGTGCAGAACGGGGTCAAGCAAGGCTGTGTCATCGCACCAACGTTCTTCTCAATCTTCCTCACTGCACTGCTTCATTTCACCTTTAACAAGCTCCCCGCTGGAGTGGAGTTAATCTATAGGACAAGCGAGAAATTCTCAACCTCTGACCCTCCAGTCCAGATCCAAGGTTGTTCCAACCTCTGTCATTGAATTACAATATGCAGATGACTGTTGCGTTTGTGCACACTCGGAGTCTGAACTCCAAACCATCGTTAATATTAAGGTTACATCAACAAACATATTGCAATTTAGTAATTAACTGCAATCTCAAGGTCTAAGTCAGAAGCTTTTCATCCCAATCTATGTCAGTGCATTAGGTGTTCTTGTAAACATTATATAGAATGATGATGGGATGATGGATGATGAAAGTATGTGCTCATCAAGTGGATAGCTTATTATAATATTATCTAACATAACAATAAGGAATATAACACTTCAGGCATTTGCAGCAAAAGTTACTACAGTGAAATGTATCATCATGTTGCCGAGCAATTTATCTAGCAACAGGGATTATAAGATAGCACAGAACCATAAAATAATCTGGATGCTCCATTTCTAAGTATGATAAAATAAAGGTTTGCATGATTGAACATTAACTTACATCTGAGACAAATTGAAAATGCAGTTAAGGACTAAAGATACTAAGCTTTGCTATCTGAGCATTGAAAATTATTTATAGTATGTGCTAAGAGTGGGATATTGATCATGAAACACAGCTCCTCATACTATTTGCACCACACAATTGAAGTAAAGGAGGTTATATTTAAATTTAAAATGGAATTAAATTGGTACACAGATTGTGGATGTTCTGATGATGTTATTCCGAAACAATTTTTTTATCAGTGCTGTTCATTCTCAATGGTGAAATCAAATCCATGCAGTACAAAATAGTATATGAAGATGAGAGCATGCACTCATAGAATTACCACTGTGGTATGATCAAATCAATAATAATTCATGAGTGAAGAAGTGTTTATACTATTAAAACAAGCGACACTTTGAATTTTTAAAATAAATATAAAACAATAACAGTTTTCAGTAGAAAGTACAGTTATCTCTGCTCAGTTGCTTTCTAAACATGTAAGGACCAAAAAATTGCCTATGCTTCTGGGCGCATCTACACGGGTAGAATTTGAGCCCGCCAAATTCGTGCAATTTTCCCATAGGCAGGAACTTAAAGGACTGCTACATTCGTAAAGGGAGGCAGCATTTTTTTTAAAGAGGTTAACTTAGTGGACAGTATGGCTGTCCAAGAACTCCAAGAACTATCTGCTGTAGGGAAGAGAGCCAATAAGTTTAATTGAGGATTGTGCCTCTGAGTAAAGTGCTAATTTTGGGGACAAAGAAAATCCTCCAAATAGAGCCAGAGTAAAGCAAGAGATGGGCAATTGTGTGACTGTTTCACATCAGCTGAAATCCAGGCTGCTCTTTAGATGCCCTTTTACTTCGCAATGCTGAAAGACACTTTCTTATTTCAAAGGAGAAGGCTGCGTATAAAGATCAGCAGACAATTCAAACTGATGGTGGCCCAGCTGACCTGTATCAAATTAACCAATACGACATAGACTAGGTTCTCAAAATATTTGTGGTGGAAGCCATACTGGGAGAAGTGCAGGTCCTTCTCCAGTTTGTTTCCTCTAATCCATTGAGAAAGTAACAAAAGCTTTGCCTGGTAAACAAGGCAGCAGTGACCTACTCGATGCATTGGTGTATGGATGATTGACATCCATGGTGGCTTGAAATGAACCAGTTTCATAAAAGATTAATGCAGTGGTGACTTAGCAGCAATAGGCAGGTCTGTTTCTCTACTGGATCTCAACTGAAGGTCATACTCCATTATGTAGCTCATTGGCTGCTTCTCTGCTGAACTATAGACAGGTCTCTTCCAACATGTGCCTCAGGTCATAATTCCTGGGCCTCCAGGTGCCTGACATGCCAGCGCAATCGCCTCTCCTTCCTCTCCATGAATTCCTCTTCTCCCTCCAATACAGGTAATGGAAGGCCCAATGAGATGCACAGATTGCATACACGCATGCATTTTCCAGCAGGAACCATTTGCTAGCTCTCAGAAGTGGAAACCTTGGTTGATATAACTCACCCTAGCTAGCAGTGCTGAGGCTAACTGTAGTCATCATCATCATAGGCAGTCCCTCGGAATACATAGAAACATAGAAAATAGGTGCAGGAGTAGGCCATTCGGCTCTTCTAGCCTGCACCGCCATTCAATGAGTTCATGGCTGAACATGCAACTTCAGTACCCCATTCCTGCTTTCTCACCATACCCCTTGATTCCCCTAGTAGTAAGGACTCCATCTAACTCCTTTTTGAATATATTTAGTGAATTGGCCTCAACAACTTTCTGTGGTAGAGAATTCCACAGGTTCACCACTCTCTGGGTGAAGAAGTTTCTCCTCATCTCGGTCCTAAATGGCTTCCCCCTTATCCTTAGACTGTGACCCCTGGTTCTGGACTTCCCCAACATTGGGAACATTCTTCCTGCATCTAACCTGTCTAACCCCGTCAGAATTTTAAACGTTTCTATGAGGTCCCCTCTCATTCTTCTGAACTCCAGTGAATACAAGCCCAGTTGATCCAGTCTTTCTTGATATGTCAGTCCCGCCATCCCGGGAATCAGTCTGGTGAACCTTCGCTGCACTTCCTCAATAGCAAGAATGTCCTTCCTCAGGTTAGGAGACCAAAACTGTACACAATACTCCAGGTGTGGCCTCACCAAGGCCCTGTACAACTGTAGCAACACCTCCCTGCCCCTGTACTCAAATCCCCTCGCTATGAAGGCCAACATGTCATTTGCTTTCTTAACCGCCTGCTGTACCTGCATGCCAACCTTCAATGACTGATGTACCATGACACCCAGGTCTCTTTGCACCTCCCTTTTTCCTAATCTGTCACCATTCAGATAATAGTCTGTCTCTCTGTTTTTACCACCAAAGTGGATAACCTCACATTTATCCACATTATACTTCATCTGCCATGCATTTGCCCACTCACCTAACCTATCCAAGTCGCTCTGCAGCCTCATAGCATCCTCCTCGCAGCTCACACTGTCACCCAACTTAGTGTCATCCGCAAATTTGGAGGTACTACATTTAATCCCCTCGTCTAAATCATTAATATACAGTGTAAACAGCTGGGGCCCCAGCACAGAACCTTGCGGTACTAGGGGAATCGAGGAAGACTTGCTTCCACTCTTAAAATGAGTCCTCAGGTGGATGAACAGTCCAGTACAGATAGTTTTTGAGGGAAAGGGTGGGTGGGACAGGTTTGCCACACACTCTTTCCGCTGCCTGCACCTGAAGGCTTTGTGTCTTAATGCAAGGAGTATCCGCAATAAGGTGGATGAATTAAGTGTGCAAATAGATGTTAACAAATATGATGTGATTGGGATTACGGAGACGTGGCTCCAGGATGATCAGGGCTGGGAACTCAACATCCAGGGGTATTCAACATTCAGGAAGGATAGAATAAAAGGAAAAGGAGGTGGGGTAGCATTGCTGGTTAAGGAGGAGATTAATGCAATAGTTAGGAAAGACATTAGCTTGGATGATGTGGAATCTATATGGGTAGAGCTGCAGAACACTAAAGGGCAAAAAACGTTAGTGGGAGTTGTGTACAGACCTCCAAACAGTAGTAGTGATATTGGGGAGGGCATCAAACAGGAAATTAGGAGTGCATGCAATAAAGGTGCAGCAGTTATAAAGGGTGACTTTAATATGCACATAGATTGGGCTAGCCAAACTGGAAGCAATACGCTGGAGGAGGATTTCCTGGAGTGCATAAGGGATGGTTTTCTAGACCAATATGTCGAGGAACCAACTAGGGGGGAGGCCATCTTAGACTGGGTGTTGTGTAATGAGAGAGGATTAATTAACAATCTCATTGTGCGAGGCCCCTTGGGGAAGAGTGACCATAATATGGTGGAATTCTGCATTAGGATGGAGAATGAAACAGTTAATTCAGAGACCATGGTCCAGAACTTAAAGAAGGGTAACTTTGAAGGTATGAGGCGTGAATTGGCTAAGATAGATTGGCGAATGATACTTAAGGGGTTGACTGTGGATGGGCAATGGCAGACATTTAGAGACCGTATGGATGAATTACAACAATTGTACATTCCTGTCTGGCGTAAAAATAAAAAAGGGAAGGTGGCTCAACCGTGGTTATCTAGGGAAATCAGGGATAGTATTAAAGCCAAGGAAGTGGCATACAAATTGGCCAGAAATAGCAGCGAACCTGGGGACTGGGAGAAATTTAGAACTCAGCAGAGGAGGACAAAGGGTTTGATTAGGGCAGGGAAAATGGAGTACGAGAAGAAGCTTGCAGGGAACATTAAGGCGGATTGCAAAAGTTTCTATCGGTATGTAAAGAGAAAAAGGTTAGTAAAGACAAACGTAGGTCCCCTGCAGTCAGAATCAGGGGAAGTCATAACGGGGAACAACGAAATGGCAGACCAATTGAACAAGTACTTTGGTTCGGTATTCACTAAGGAGGACACAAACAACCTTCCGGATATAAAAGGGGTCAGAGGGTCTAGTAAGGAGGAAGAACTGAGGGAAATCTTTATTAGTCGGGAAATTGTGTTGGGGAAATTGATGGGATTGAAGGCCGATAAATCCCCAGGGCCTGATGGACTGCGTCCCAGAGTACTTAAGGAGGTGGCCTTGGAAATAGCAGATGCATTGACAGTCATTTTCCAACATTCCATTGACTCTGGATCAGTTCCTATCGAGTGGAGGGTAGCCAATGTAACCCCACTTTTTAAAAAAGGAGGGAGAGAGAAAGCAGGGAATTATAGACCGGTCAGCCTGACCTCAGTAGTGGGTAAAATGATGGAATCAATTATTAAGGATGTCATAGCAGCGCATTTGGAAAATGGTGACATGATAGGTCCAAGTCAGCATGGATTTGTGAAAGGGAGATCATGCTTGACAAATCTTCTGGAATTTTTTGAAGATGTTTCCAGTAAAGTGGACAAAGGAGAACCAGTTGATGTGGTATATTTGGACTTTCAGAAGGCTTTCGACAAGGTCCCACACAGGAGATTAATGTGCAAAGTTAAAGCACATGGGATTAGGGGTAGTGTGCTGACGTGGATTGAGAACTGGTTGTCAGACAGGAAGCAAAGAGTAGGAGTAAATGGGTACTTTTCAGAATGGCAGGCAGTGACTAGTGGGGTACCGCAAGGTTCTGTGCTGGGGCCCCAGCTGTTTACATTGTACATTAATGATTTAGACGAGGGGATTAAATGTAGTACCTCCAAATTTGCGGATGACACTAAGTTGGGTGGCAGTGTGAGCTGCGAGGAGGATGCTATGAGGCTGCAGAGTGACTTGGATAGGTTAGGTGAGTGGGCAAATGCGTGGCAGATGAAGTATAATGTGGATAAATGTGAGGTTATCCACTTTGGTGGTAAAAACAGAGAGACAGACTATTATCTGAATGGTGACAGATTAGGAAGGGGGAAGGTGCAGCGAGACCTGGGTGTCATGGTACATCAGTCATTGAAGGTTGGCATGCAGGTACAGCAGGCGGTTAAGAAAGCAAATGGCATGTTGGCCTTCATAGCGAGGGGATTTGCGTACAGGGGAAGGGAGGTGTTGCTACAGTTGTACAGGGCCTTGGTGAGGCCACACCTGGAGTATTGTGTACAGTTTTGGTCTCCTAACTTGAGGAAGGACGTTCTTGCTATTGAGGGAGTGCAGCGAAGATTCACCAGACTGATTCCCGGGATGGTGGGACTGACCTATCAAGAAAGACTGGATCAACTGGGCTTGTATTCACTGGAGTTCAGAAGAGTGAGAGGGGACCTCATAGAAACATTTAAAATTCTGACGGGTTTGGACAGGTTGGATGCAGGAAGAATGTTCCCAATGTTGGGGAAGTCCAGAACCAGGGGTCACAGTCTAAGGATAAGGGGTAAGCCATTTAGGACCGAGATGAGGAGAAACTTCTTCACCCAGAGAGTGGTGAACCTGTGGAATTCTCTACCACAGAAAGTAGTTGAGGCCAACTCACTAAATATATTCAAAATGGAGTTAGATGAAGTCCTTACTACTCGGGGGATCAAGGGGTATGGCGAGAAAGCAGGAATGGGGTACTGAAGTTTCATGTTCAGCCATGAACTCATTGAATGGCGGTGCAGGCTAGAAGGGCTGAATGGCCTGCTCCTGCACCTATTTTCTATGTTTCTATGTTTCTATTTCTGCATGCTCTCAGTGATGAGACTCGAGGTGCCCTCCCGGATGCACTTCCTCCACTTAGGGCGGTTTTTGGCCAAGGACTCCCAGGTGTCAGTGGGAATGTTGCACTTTATCGGGGAGGCTTTGTGGGTGTCCTTGTAATGTTTCCACTGCCCATCTTTGGCTCGTTTGCCATGAAGGAGTTCCAAGTAGAGAACTGTAGTAACCTAAATGCAGTCCAGGTTGAGATAATTGAACCCAGCACTTGGAATGAAATTAGGTCTGTGTGGATTTATGCTATAATGATCAGTAGAATTACTTACTAGACTGTCAATGGAGCATTATTAATTCATTTTTTTCCATTTTTGGTGAGATTTCTTCTGTCAGTGATGAACCGTGACAAACAGTAGACTTCTATGACTAACTCACTTGTTTTTAAATGATGTGTTTCTGTTTCAGGTCATTTGACCTAAAGTCAAATCTGAATTTATTTCATTACATATTACAGGGGAAGAGCAAACCCTATGTACAATACTTTCCTGTCACATTCAGTGAAATAAAATAAATATAACTGCAGTTCATATTATACGAGGTCATGACAGGAGTCTGCCATCCATTACTGTCTTCCATAGCATACTGCCAGCAAATTATTAATTCCCCCTTCTCTCCATTAAGAGTAGCAGCAATTGAAGCAGCATTGATGAAAAGGCAACTGAAGTGATTCATCGCTCAAAATAAATAGAATGTGAGATTATTATTGTGCATAATGTCTGTAGAGACTCCAGCTCACTGCTAAAAGAAGAGTTTAGGCAGAGGTAAATATTATCTGGTGTGGGTAATTTAATACAAAAGGGGAATTTATTGCTGCTTTTTGGAAATTGTTTGATATACTGCAATGAATGTCATGACTCAAAAGACTTATTATTGTAAACTGCCTCAGGTGTAAACCTGATCCAACTTTATTCGCGCCCAAAGTAACCCGCGTGACATGGTACCCGCACTTATATACCAGTGACCGTGCACGTGCGCATACAGCCCAATGACCTCCGACAGTGGCGCCCCTGGTGTCTTGTGACACCAAGCATAAATACATAACAACATCCACTTTCAAGATCTTAATATCAGTCTTTTTACAAATTAAGATGGTCTGGGACTTTCCGCTCACGAGTTGATTGTCTCAGCTCTACTTCAGTTCTAGGCGAGCATTTTGAGTCAGTTGTGACTGAAGGCTGAGTAACCGATCTGATGGGAGTGGTAATGACCACATCAGGGACTGGAGGTCCAGTTTCAATAGTGAGAGCAAAGACCTCAGATGAATGAATATTGGTTGGTTGGTCACTGACTGCATCTTCCTCAAGTGGTTCCAGTTTATCCGTGTGCCGCAGTTTTATCTGATCAACATGTTTCCTGCATGTTTGCTCATTCTTGAGCATGACAATAAAGACTCTGTTATCCTCCTTGGCTATAACAGTACCGGCGATCCACTTTGGACCTTGACCATAGTTCAGTACATAAACCGGATCGTTGACAGAGATGTCACATGACACAGCAGCACGATCATGATACCCTTGCTGACTATGACGTCTGTTTTCAACACGATCATTCAAATTGGGATGAACAAGAGAGAGCTTGGTCTTGAGATTTCTCTTCATCAGTGGTTCAGCAGGGGAGACCCCAGTAAGCGTATGAGGTATGGTCCTGTAACTGAGCAGTATACAGGACAAGCGAGTCTGCAGTGAACCCTGAGTTACACGTTTCATACTCTGCTTCATCGTTTGAACAGCAGGCTCTGCTTGACCATCAGAAGCAGGTTTGAATAGGGCTGACCTCATGTGTAATACCATTGAGTTTCATGAGCTCTGTAGGGGGTTTTTGCTCTGCCCAATTACGGGAGCCTTTGGTGGCTGTTGGTGTATTGGGCCTCTCTGTCCCTTCAAGGGGACGGTCCAGCAGCTTATGGCTCGCCGACCACTAAACTGGTGGTTGCGAAGCGCCCTAGCACCCCTATCTGGTTCTAAGCTCAGAATTTTGGTGGATTATGAGCTTCCACAAGGGAAAACAAAACACTCAGAGACAATGATCCTTGGAACAAAAAAAAATGGGTAAGTCCAATTTATTAACCTCGGTAAGTTTCCAACAAGGTCAAACTTCATCAAAACACATATCTGACACACACTTATAAACTATGAAAATCTATGGGAAGAAACGGACACAACGAAAACCTTACACAATTTTACCTTTACAAGACAGTTCTAACACCACCCCCACCCCCCTTTTTACCTGACTGACCTAGGCTGAGAGTTGGGAAAAGAAAACCCCTGAATAATACTTTCGATCCCTTTTTGACAGTTATTCCTTTTAGCCTTAGGATGGTTGGTTTACGGGATAGCTGGAGTGAATGTTGCCTCTCCCAGTTACTTCGGTCTCCGGTTCTTCAGCTGGTTGGCCTCGGAGCGTTGTTCGGTGTGCGGCTCGCCTTCTTGAGATGATGTTGGGCCTCTCGGTAGTTGGGTTGTATATTCTACACACAAGTCGAGTCCAGGGCCCGTTCGATGGTAGGTTTCCCAGCCGGTAACAGTCCGTCTCCGTTCTCTCTCGGTTTCTGTCGGTCTGTGACTGCTACTGCTTCTCGACTCCTTCTCCTATTGCTCCAGCGGCTTCTCTCCTTCCTCACTGCTCCAGCGGCTTCCTCTCTGTTCTCCCAGTGGTTCTCTAGGTCCTATATTTGTACCCAATTATGTAAGTTTGGGCGGGGAGATAGCTTTGAATGTTTAATCAGAAGATGTTCATAATTTGATTAGGGGTGAGTCATATTTTCAAACTGGGCCGGGTAGTCCCCATTGGTTGAGGATTTCCCTGCTTCAGGCCTGACTCGACCCCTGGTTGGCCTGCCAGAATGCACTTTTCCCCCATTGGCCAGTGCCTCTGTCTCGCTTGTGAGCCAGACTCCACAATGTAATCAAAAGATGTCACAGGTACAGGTAGGTGTGAGAACAGGGGTATTATTTCAGTGCACATTGGTGCCTCAACGTCTGCTGGTCCATTGACTCCCAGGACTGTTACAATCACTGCAGTGATCTCAGTCCATATTGATTAGGTAGATAATGGTCCACATTCATAATTTGTGAGCCAGACTCCACAATGTTTGTTTCCGCCCACACGTTTCCCAGCCTGCCTGGTTTGAGGATTTTACTTAGCCAACAATGTTCATTTAAAATACATAGAGTTAAAACAATAGTGCATTACTTGGCCAAAAATGTTCATTTAAAATGTATAGGACGATCCCTTTTAGTTTTCTTGCCCGCGGATTTTCGAACCTTACACTCTTGAAACTCCAGACTTGTGAAGCAAGATCTGTTATCACTCATAACAATGTCAGGCAAATCATGAGTAGCAAACATGACACGAAGGCTCTCAATAGTAGCTGTAGATGTACTGGATGACATAATAATACTCTATCCACTTTGAATATGCATCCACCACAACAAAAAACATATTTCCCAGGAAAGGGCCCGCAAAATCGATGTGGATCCTGGACCATGGTTTAGATGGTCACAACCAAAGACTCAGCGGAGATTCCGCTGGTACTTTACTTAGCTGCATGCAAGTATTGCACTGATGCACACATGATACCACATCAGAGTCAATTCCAGGCCACCATACATGAGCTCTAGCAATGGCTTTCATCATGACAATACCAGGATGAGTGCTATGTAGTTTATGTACAAATTTTTCTCTACCTTTCTTAGGCATAACAACATGATTACCCCACAGTAAACAATCTGACTGAACGGACAGTTCATCTTTACGACGGTTGTAAGGTTTGGTCTCATCACACATTTCCAAAGGTATTGCAGACCAATCACCACTGTGGACACAATGTTTCACAACTGATAAAATAGGGTCATGGCTGGTCCAGACCCTAACTTGTTGAGCAGTGACAGGAATTACTTCACTTTCAGAAGCATACATTACTAACAGTAGATCTGCAGGTTGAGGCGTCTCCACCTCAGGTGTGAGCAACGGCACAATTCTCAGTGCCAGGTCTATGATGAATAATTTAATCATAGGCAGACAATGTCAACGCCCAGCTCTGGATACGGGACAATGCATTGGTATTAATACCTTTGTTTTCCAAAAACAATGAAATAAGTGGCGTGTGATCCGTTTCGAGTTCAAAACAAAGACCAAACAGGTAATGATGCATCTTTTTGACCCCATACACACAGGCCAAAGCTTCTTTTTCTACCATGTTGTAAGCTCTATCCGACTTTGACAAACTTCTCGAAGCATACGCAACAGGTTGTAGCTTACCTCACTCATTTGCTTGTTGGAGTACACAGCCAACCCCATATGATGAAGCATCACAGGCCAATACAAGATGCTTACACGGATCATAATGAACAAGCAACTTGTTTGCACAGAACAGATTCTTAGCTTTCTCAAAGGCTCTATCTTGAGACACACCCCAAACCCAGTTGTCGCCTTTTCTGAGTAGCATGTGCAGTGGCTCTAACAAAGTGCCCCATCTGGGTAAGAAATTACCAAAGTAGTTGAGTAGCCCAAGGAATGAATGCTGAGGCCTGGGTGCATTTCTGATGGCCTTGGTTTTCAAATCAGTAGGCCTGATGCCATCAGCAGCAATCTTCTTCCCGTGGAATTCAACATCAGGTGCCATGAAGACACACTTCGAACATTTCAGCCTGAGTCCCACATTGTCCAGAAGATGTAGGACTTCTTCAAGATTGTTCACATGTTCAGTAGTGTCGTGACCTGTGACCAGAATGTCATCTTGAAACATGACAGTTCTAGGAACGGACTTCAGTAGATTCTCCATATTCCTCTGAAATATGCCTGCAGCTGAACGAATTCCAAAAGGACGCTGATAGTAAACAAACTATCCTTTATGGGTGTTGATGTTGGATGTAAAGGCGAGAGAAGATTCTTCATGAGGCCATAAAGTTTTGGACCACAAACGGTAAGGAAAACCGCCCTGCACCGAACTGTGTCAGCCTCTCCCTCCATTTTGTTGGCCACAAAATACTGATCCAGGCGGTGGATAAAATCCGCCCAATCCGCGAAACTCTCCAGAATTCCAATAGTGCCCATTGTACATGCAAAGGCTCTTAGGTTACCTCGTCGCCAAATGTAATGAATGTAATGACTCAAAGGACTTGTTACTGTAAACTGCCTCAGGTGTAAACCTGATCCAACTTTATTCGCGCCAAAATAACCCGTGTGACATGGAACCCACGCTTATATACCAGTGACCGCGCATGCGCACGTACAGCCCGATGACCTCCGACAATGTCGCCCCTGGTGTCTGATGATCTCAAACATAAATACATAACATATATCAAGTACAGATTTGGATAAATTATCAGAGTGAAGCAGTTTGTTCTTCATTCCAGTATGTTGTTGCACTTTTATTTGTACAATGTTTTGCGATGTTATGCATGATTGCACTGAAGTGCAATAAATTGCATCATCAGGCTAGATTAAAAAGGGCCTCTCGTCCAATTTTCAGCCACAAAAAGTTACTTGACTTAATTAGGCATTGGAATTATGCCAAATAGTTCAAGGAAATACATCCCCACCACATTTAGTACAGAATAAATTCATACTACGAGGGAAGAAAGGGAACAGGGAAAAGACTGATGTCGACTACATTGGAAGTGATGGAGAGAATAAGACAAAAAGAGATTGGGAGGGATTTTCATTTACCCACCACTCCATTTTTCAATGAGAAATTAAAAATACCCAAATGTATCCCTCACTGGCAGCACAAACTGATTTTCGAGCAGGCCTAGAAATGGGAGGCGAGCACCTCCACCCAAAACAGATGTTATTAAAATATTTAAATCAGGGTCCTGTACCATTGTTAGAATCTCGATGTAATTTTATTGTGTCTCTACGCAGAGTATGAACTCCATTCTACTCTGTCCAGTGGAACTGAGCACTGAGTGGCCGAACCAACAGTCCGTAAATGGGCAGCTGATGAAAAGCTTAAAGAAAAAGCTGTAGCACCGATTTCTGTGTGGCTGGAAGGACTATTCAAATATCTTCCGTCCCACAAATGGTCTGACCATGCCCCACCCCCTTCCTCCCAGCCTCCCAAGGCCCACTTCCAGATCGACTCTGCAGAGGAGCTGCTGGATTTCACCATCCACTCCCATCCCCCACCCCGTCACACTTGGAAAGCTGCCCGTCAGTGCTTTTTCAGCACTGGCAGCTCATCAAATCTATTCTAATGAGGCCCCACCATTAAAATGGTTTGGGCCTCCTGCTCATGCCATTGGGCAGTCAATGTGACTGCTGTGTCCACTGCCCAATGTGCACCCAATTCGAAAATTGGCCTCATTGTTTTAAGGCAGCAGGAAACACTTTGAACCGAGACAAATAAAAAATCAAGTTAAAGGTGGTTAAGAAATTTTTCAGGAAAAAGCAAAAGCAGAAAATCGTGGAGTATCATCACCACAAGGATACCTGCAGTTCAAGGAGAAGGCCCACCAGCATCGTTTCAGGGCAACTAGGGTTGGTCAATAAATGTGGCCTTGCGAGCGCTGCCCACATTCCGAGAACAAACTAAAAAAACATAAGGGTCTGATTTTAGGTTTGTTGCCGCTTCTGTTTTCATCCTGGAGCAGCGGTAATAGAGGCGCAAAAGCCTTGCCAGGCAGGCGGCCAGCTTCCAGCGCCCAGCCGGGACATTCGACGCCAGGTTTGCGGGGGCGCCGATCAGAACCACCCGGGAGAAGCGAGCCGGTGTGCAACGCCCCTGGTTGCAACACCGGTTTGAAATTTGAAACTCGCCCGATCCGTAACGCCCCACAGAGCGCCTAGTGGGACCACCTGTGAAAGCTGCCGGTTCTAACTGTAGCGGTCACAGTGAGGGAAGGAATGTGTACCTAAGGTTAGTGTGATTGTTTTTTATTTTTGCGATTCGTGTGGATGTGGCATCAGGAAAATATTGGGAATGTTTTTGGTGGGGTTTTTTTCAGATTTCTTTTTCACAGAATCCCCTCTTAGGGCGCAGTGAAACAGGCTGTTTATCTCAGGATTTTCATGATCTCCACTAGCTTAGTGCCCTAAAAGAGATATGGAATACCTACATAAGAACATAAGAAATAGGAACAGGAGTAGACCATTGGTCCCTCGAGCCTGCTCCGCCATTTAATAAGATCATGGCTGATCTGATCTTGGGCTCAGCTCCACTTCCCTGCCCGCTCCCCATAACCCTTCACTCCTTTATTATCCCTGAGCGCTCTGCTCCACACTCAGGGCCTAGCTGGTAAATTTTGCAGCTGGAGATGCAAACCATTTCCCGGCACAAAATTTACCGCTCCCCCCCGGGTTAACACCGCAACAGAGGCGCAACCGAATTTCCACCCAAGAAATAATCAAATATTTCTACATCTATATAAGCATAAAAAGAAATAGTGGGTCATTGAAAAATCCCAAAGAAGACAGCAGCTTACTTGTCTTCGGCCTGGGAACAAAGCAGAGGAAAATTGACCAAATAATATCAAATGACCAGAATTAACAAATACACCAAATGGATTCTTCTATTTGTTTTTACAGCATGAAAGTTGAATTTCTGGAGGGGGAGAACAGAAGAAGAACTAAAGAAAATAGACATTTCAGATAATATGATCACTAAGGAAATGAAAGGAGGATATAGCACTAGGTGTGAATGGACACTATATAAGGCTGCTGGAAGAAGTGTCAAGGTTGCCCCAAATTCTGAAACCAAATTCTAAGCTGAAGCTTAGAAGAGGGAATATGTGCAGATGGTTTGGATTCAACTACTTTAGAGAGGGTGATGATTATGTGGAGTAGACTGCCCAGGAGACAATGGAAGCAGAAAAACGTACAGGAGAGCTGAATAGCTATTTGAGGGAGTTTTTTTAATTTATTTATTCACGGGATGTGGTTGAGACGTGTTATTTTATGGGATCAGCCAAATGGATACACTCCTTTTATATGTTTCTTCAATAGCTTAGGTTATCATTATCATTTAAAAGCTTTTCAAATATAATTCTTATCATTTTTATATTATTATTTTATTATAAATTGAGCCTTTAACTTAGCTGAGTAATACTGAGAGAGCTGTTTAAATGTAAGTGTTTTATCACTTTGATTGTGTCTAACTTAATTGTTTTTATCAGTGGACCCCAAAGGTACCATTATGCCCATTACTGCATAATCCTGTCAGTATCAACCTGCTCCCGATTGCTGGGAATTGAAGCAAGTCTCAGCAGTAAAATTAACCAGGTACTGGTGGAGAGTCAGTTGAGTCTGCAAGACTGAAACAAGGAGCTAAACTCTACAGTAGACGTTAGGTCAAAAAAGGGAACATTTATCCTCTACTGACTGTGAAGTTTAGGCCTAGAAATTCACTTCGGGCAGTGGTGCAAAGCGGTGGTATCGGATTGGCGGCAGTTATCCACAGCACCTGATATTCAGTTCCTTTGCAGTCAATGGAACTGAATATCAGGCGCTGCGTATAACAAGCTGTAAATCCGGTTCCCCCCGTCTTGCACCACCGCCCGAGACAAATATCCAGACCATAGAGAACAGGTACCTTGGGAGAACTTGGGCCCTGAATGGTACACTGAAGATATGGATGAATCAAATTCAACATTTGGTATCAGGTGATTCAGGTAGTGTTGCGTTGGTATTTTATTGTATTGTTTAATTATTAAAAGTAAAACATTAAGGCAATATAATGGGGAGAAATGTGTCTGATAGCTTTGATCTGGCTTAGGATTCAATGTTCTTGGAGCTTTTTGATTTGAATTGGACCGAGGCACCAAAATAAAATTGAATTGCTCCTCGCAAACTGTGAGATTAAGACAGGACTGATAGATACCATCTCAGAATATATTCTAACGGACTTAAACAGGAAAGGAGCATGTGGTTTTCAAAATTCAAGTAGATAGAAAACCTGATTGACAAACATAAAAATGCTTAATGTGTTCCTATTTTTCTCCTCTGTGCTGTTAACCTGTTGAAAATAAATGGGTTAAAACCTGCAGAAAATTAGCAATCAAGGGAAGACAGAAAACGATTTCTGCCTATGCCATCTATGTGATACAAAGGCAATCTAATTCTGGGTTTGCAACTGCAAAACAGTTAAAGCAAGAAGGTAAATAACAGTCAGTCACTCTATACCCCCTAATTTATTTTTACATATGATTACGTAGGATATACAGCACAGAAACAGGTCATTCAGCCCAAACAGTCCATGACGGCATTTATGTTCCACTCAAGCCTCCTCCCGTCTTTCCTCATCTAACTCTATTAGCATAATCCTCTATTCCCTTCTCCCTCATATGCTTGTTTAGCCTCCCCTTAAATGCATCTATACTATTTGCTTCAACCACTCCCTGTGGTAGCAAGTTCCACATTCTCACCACTCTTTGGGTATAGATGTTTCTTCTGAATTCCCAATTTTTGTCAATTGTGTTGTAATAAAATTATTAAAGTTAAATGGAAGTGCGATATTGAGTGGGGAAAGGGGGCTGGAGGCAAATTGTTCGTATCAACAGCCTGGTTATTTAACTTATATAAAAAAAAACTTTCAGAAACAAACAGTGTCCAAGTTCAAATGTTTCTTGTAAATCCAAAAAGCACAATGGCACACAAAATCCCTATGAGGTGAGTGTCTGCACCTGAGTGCTCCATTAAATTCTGCTTTCGGTGGCTCTCTGAAACCAATCCTATTGTGTTCCTAACACAGATGAGACTGCACACAGGGAGGTTAAAGTAACAGTGACCTCAGTCTTTATTAAGACACTCCAGATTGAGGAACAGGCCTTAGGGGCCGGCTTATATACAGTGCTCCCAAGGGATGCTGGGATCCCTTGGGACTTCAGGGGATGCACTCCCTGGTGGCGGAACATGGAAGTGCATGCTTTACAGATACAAAACAAATCCTTCTAACTTTTACTCTGGGTTTTGGCGCTGTTCGGGACATCTGCTATTTCCTGTTAAAATTCCATTAGGTTCCTAATGACCCCAGTTTGTATCTATTCATGAAGTACCGGCTGACTGCTTATAAATGTGCACGGTAAAGATGGCGGTGGGTGGGAATCAAGCAGGAACAGGGTGGTAAGTGCTCCTAGGCTATTTTAACTGCATTCCCACTGGGCTTGCGGAGGAAGGTAGCGAGGGGAGATGGGTTAAAATGCTCCCTTTAATGTTTGATGCAAAGGTGCAGAGCGTTTTATTAAGTCTGTTGTCAACTATCACCCAAGACGAGATTTTCTCAGAGAAGCTTTGTTCTGTCATTGTAGAACATTTACTTAGGTGTTGTAAATCAGTGTTTGAAAATGCAATTGGTAAGTTTCTGTCAGTCTTTATATAAAACAGATCAATTCTTGATACCTTTGGCATTTGAGTTTAGCTTGAGTTTTCCCTCAGGCCTGATTGATGCAATTTTCTCTTTGAGAGGCTGCTATTTACAGTGGAGAGGACTTCACTCTACTTTTTTCAGGATCTGTAATTATTTTGTCATCACTAATGTGTCTGAAGAGTTGATGGTGGGAGCCTCTAAGTTCACAGAAAGTTGTTTTTATACCCTAGCAGTAGACATTACTTTAAAGCCTTTCGACTTTAGTCATTGCAGACTGACTAAGACAGTGACTATATAATTATTGTAAAAAAGGAGCAAGCTTTCATATGACAGTTACAGATCATATACATCACTATGGCAACAGTGAATACTACAGACAATATCACGAGAAGAGCTTTGCTGATTTAACAATTCATTTTTATATTTTTATTTTCTCTACTCTAAAGTAGCATGCCCGTCCTAGATTTGGAAATAACTGTAATTAGGTTAAACATTTACCATTACAAATTCGATAAGATCAGTTACTTTGGGCTCAATTTTGGGAAGGGATGGATTGACCTGGCAAGCATCAAGGGTCAGAGAGAGGAGTCTGCAATTCAACGGAGAAGCTGGGCGGGGGGATGTGGGTAGAAGGAGGGAGAGAGGTCACAAAACTCAAGGGCGGCGGTGGGGTGGGGGGGGTGCGGAGGAGGGAGAGCGAGGTCACAAGACTCAAGGAGGTGAGCAGGAGGGAGAAAGAGGTCACAAGACTCAAGGGGGGGAGGGAGAGAGGATAAGACAAAATACCTTTGGGTGTGGTCCATCCATACAGACCTTGCGGGGGAGAGAGAGAACTGCGAACCTATTCTGCCTGCTTTCCTGCCGTTTTGACCTTCTTTGAAAGTTTAACTTTAAGTATGGGAGCAATATTGACAATGCCATACCTTTTGCAAGTGTTCTGCATCATTGTGCTGCATAGGAGACAATTGATTAAAGCCCATCACATCAGGAACATCAGGGCCCATAGGCTGCTGGGCAGGAGGCCTTACCCACCTCGGCATTTTCGAGTTAGGCGTTCATTCCTGCAGATGCAGAATGTGTCAGAAGAATGCGTTTCTGCAGAGAAGTTGTCCGTGAGATCTGTGAGTTGCTGAGACCAGACCTGCAGCCGAGAAGCAGGTGGACAGCTTTGTCAGTTGAAGTGAAGGTTGCAGCTGCACTTTTATTCTATGCCTCCGGATCGTTTCAAGCTACAACTGGAGATATGTGCGCCATCTCTCAACATGCAATACATGTCTCCATTCGCCAGGTCACGGCTGCACTGTATGCGCAGAGGAATAACTTCATCCAGTTCCCAATGATCACCCAAGCAATCCATGACAGGGCTGTGGGGTCTCAAGGATTGCTGCCTTCCCAAAGGTACAGGACTGCATTGATTGTACCCACATTGCCTTGCGAGCACCTTTGCAGGATTCCGAGCTGTTCAGGAACAGAAAAGGCTTCCACTCTATTAATGTGCAGCTTGTGTGTGACAACATGTATCGCATCATGTCAGTCAATGCAAGATACTCCACCAGCACCCATGATGCGTTCATCCTACGCGACAGCGTTATTTCTGCCATGTTTGAGCAGCAGCCAGAAGGGCAGAGCTGGCTACTGGGAGACAAAGGGTACAGCCTCGCCACCTGGCTCATACACCATAGAGTTCCGAGAGGTCATGAGTTCCTAGAGGTCGAGAGGTATGGAGGTCTGAGGAGCAGGAGGCCCAAAGGTCGGAGGATTTCAATTCTGACAAGTTGGGAGGTCGGCGAGTCAGTAAGGCTGAGGTCGACGAGTCAGTAAGGTCCTGAGGTTGATGAATCGGGAGGTTGGCGAGTCGGTAAGGCCCTGAGGTTGGTGAATCGGGAGGTTGGCGAGTTGGGAGGTTGGCGAGTTGGTAAGGCCCTGAGGTCGGCGAGTCTGTAAGGTCCTGAGGTCGGCGAGTCGTTAAGGCCCTGAGGTCGGTGAGTCGGGAGGTCAGTGAGTTGGGAGGTTGGCAAGTTAGTAAGGCCCTGAGGTCGGTGAGTCAGGATGTCAGTGAGTTGGTAAGGCCCTGAGGTCGGCGAGTCGGGAGGTCGGCGAGTTGGGAGGTTGGCGAGTTGGTAAGGCCCTGAGGTCGGTGAGTCAGGATGTCAGTGAGTTGGTAAGGCCCTGAGGTCGGCGAGTCGGGAGGTCGGCGAGTTGGGAGGTTGGCGAGTTGGTAAGGCCCTGAGGTCGGTGAGTCAGGATGTCAGTGAGTTGGTAAGGCCCTGAGGTCGGCGAGTCAGGAGGTCGGCGAGTTGGGAGGTTGGCGAGTTGGTAAGGCCCTGAGGTCGGCGAGTTGGGAGGTTGGTGAGTTGGTAAGGCCCAGAGGTCGGCGAGTTGGTAAGGCCCTGAGGTCGGCGAGTTGGTAAGGCCCTGAGGTCGGCGAGTTGGTAAGGCCCTGAGGTCGGTGAGTTGGTAAGGCCCTGAGGTCGGTGAGTTGGGAGGTCAGCGAGTCGGTAAGACCCTGAGGTCAGCGAGTCGGTAAGGCCCTGAGGTCGGTGAGTTGGGAGGTCAGCGAGTCGGTAAGGCCCTGAGGCCAGCGAGTCAGTAAGGCCTTGAGGTCGGTGAGTTGGGAGGTCAGCGAGTCGGTAAGGTCCTGAGGTCAGCGAGTCGGTAAGGCCCTGAGGTCGGTGAGTCGGTAAGGTCCTGAGGTCAGCGAGTCGGTAAGACCCTGAGGTCGGCGTGTCGGTGAGTTGGGACGTCGGTGAATAGGTAGGCCCTGTGAGGTCGGCGAGTTGGGCATTTGGGTTCCGGGAGTTCGGAGGCCTCGGAGGTCGGTGATGTAAATTGGTAAATTGGTAAGTAGCTCTCCTTTCTCTATTTCTTTTAGGTTGCGAGTTTGGAGGCCAAGAGGTCGGGAGGCCACAGAGGTTGCTGAGTTCGAGAGGCCACAGAGGTCAGTGAGGTGAGTTGGTAAGTAGCTCTCTTTTCTCTATTTCTTTTTAAGTAGATTTTAAACTAGATAAGGCTAACTAGAGGGATGGCAGTGCAGCTCAGTCCCGTGGAGTACACATCCTGTGGCATGTGGGAAGTCCTGGACGCTTCGTGCAGCCTAGACAACCATGTGTGCAGGAGGTGTCTCCAGCTTCAACTGCTCGAGCTCCACGTTTCGGAGCTGGAGCAGCGGGTGGAGTCAATAAGATGCATCCGCGAGGCTGAGAACTACATGGATAGCACGTTTCAGGAGGTGGTCACCCCGCAGCTTAAAGGCGTACAGGTAGAGGGGAAGTGGGTGACCACCAGACGTAGTAAGTCTGTTAGACAGGTAGCACAGGAGTCCCGCCGTGAGTCCATCACGCTTTCAAATCAATATTCACTTCTGAGTATCGGTAAGGATGATTGTGTCTCTGGGGAGTGCAGCCTGAGCCAATTCCAAGGCACCACGGGTGGCTCAGCTGCACAGGGGGGGAGAGACGAAGAACAAAAGAGCCCTAGTGATAGGGGATTCTATAGTTAGGGGAACAGACAGGCATTTCTGTGGCTGTAGACGTGACTCCCGAATGGTTTTGTGCCTCCCTGGTGCCAGAGTCAAGGATGTCACAGAGCGGAAGCAGAGCATCCTGGGGGTGTGGGGGTAAACAGCTAAAGGTCGTGGTCCATATCGGGACCAACGACATAGGTAAAATAAGGGATGAGGTCCTACAGGAAGAATTCAGGGAGCCAGGAAGAAAATTAAAGGGTAGGACCGCAAAGATCGTAATCTCCAGGTTACTACCGGTGCCACGTGCTAA
Source organism: Pristiophorus japonicus (assembly GCF_044704955.1). NCBI lineage: Eukaryota > Metazoa > Chordata > Chondrichthyes > Pristiophoridae > Pristiophorus > Pristiophorus japonicus. The sequence goes on along the minus strand of NC_091977.1, from coordinate 461,360,805 downwards.
TGATTATAAGAATAGAAGGATAGAGAGGATGAACATGTGACTCGAAAGTTGGTGTAGGAGGGAAGGCTTTAAATTCTTGAGGCATTGGGACCGCTTCTGGGGGAGATGGGACCTCTGCAAATTGGAAGGGTTGCACCTCAACAGCGCCGGGACCAATATCCTCGCGGGGAGTTTTGCTAGTGCTGTTGGGGAGAGATTAAACTAGCTTGGCAGGGGGATGGGAACCTGAGAATGAATTCAAAAGGGAAGGAAGTAAAGCTGAAATTGGATAGCAAGAATCTAGAAAGCGAATCTGTAAGACAGAGGAAACAGAGTTTAGTATGTAGTAAGCAAGAGGTCTTCCTGTGCTGAATGGTATATACTTTAATTACATTGGAGGGTAGCCAATGTAACCCCACTTTTTAAAAAAGGAGGGAGAGAGAAAACAGTGAATTATAGACCAGTCAGCCTGACATCAGTAGTGGGTAAAATGATGGAATCAATTATTAAGGATGTCATAGCAGTGCATTTGGAAAGAGGTGACATGATAGGTCCAAGTCAGCATGGATTTGTGAAAGGGAAATCATGCTTGACAAATCTTCTGGAATTTTTTGAGGATGTTTCCAGTAGAGTGAACAAGGGAGAACCAGTTGATGTGGTATATTTGGACTTTCAGAAGGCTTTCGACAAGGTCCCACACAAGAGATTAATGTGCAAAGTTAAAGCACATGATATTGGGGGTAGTGTGCTGACATGGATTGAGAACTGATTGGCAGACAGGAAGCAAAGAGTAGGAGTAAATGGGCACTTTTCAGAATGGCAGGCAGTGATAGTGGGGTACCGCAAGGTTCTGTGCTGGGGCCCCAGCTGTTTACAATGTACATTAATGATTTAGACGAGGGGATTAAATGTAGTATCTCCAAATTTGCGGATGACACTAAGTTGGCAGTGTGAGCTGCGAGGAGGATGCTATGAGGCTGCAGAGTGACTTGGATAGGTTAGGTGAGTGGGCACATGCATGGCAGATGAAGTATAATGTGGATAAATGTGAGGTTATCCACTTTGGTGGTAAAAACAGAGAGACAGACTATTATCTGAATGGTGACAGATTAGGAAAAGAGGAGGTGCAATGAGACCTGGGTGTCATGGTACATCAGTCATTGAAGGTTGGCTTGCAGGTACAGCAGGTGGTTAAGAAAGCAAATGGCATGTTGGCCTTCATAGCGAGGGGATTTGAGTACAGGGGCAGGGAGGTGTTACTACAGTTGTACAGGGCCTTGGTGAGGCCACACCTGCAGTATTCTGTACAGTTTTGGTTATCCTAACTTGAGGAAGGACATTCTTGCTATTGAGGGAGTGCAGCGAAGGTTCACCAAACTGATTCCCGGGATGGCGGGACTGACATATTAAGAAAGACTGGATCAACTGGGCTTGTATTCACTGGAGTTCAGAAGAATGAGAAAGGATCTCATAGAAACGTTTAAAATTCTGACGGGTTTAGACAGGTTAGATGCAGGAAGAATGTTCCCAATGTTGGGGAAGTCCAGAACCAGGGGTCACAGTGTAAGGATAAGGGGTAAGCCATTTAGGACCGAGATGAGGAGAAACTTCTTCACCCAGAGAGTAGTGAACCTGTGGAATTCTCTACCACAGAAAGTTGTTGAGGCCAATTCACTAAATATATTCAAAAAATGAGTTAGATGTAGTCCTTACTACTAGGGGGATGAAGGGGTATGGCGCGAAAGCAGGAATGGGGTACTGAAGTTGCATGTTCAGCCATGAACTCATTGAATGGCGGTGCAGGCTAGAAGGGCTGAATGGCCTACTCCTGCACCTATTTTCTATGTCTATGTCTATGTCTATGCAAAGGGTATAGCGAATAAAGCGGATGAGCTAAGAGCACAGGTTGACACTTGGGAGTATGACATTATAGCCATTACAGAAACTTGGCTGAAAGAGGGGCAGGTTTGGCAGATCAATATTCCTGGCTACAGGAATTTTAGACAAGATAGAGGAGGGGGGAGGGGGTAAAAAGCAGGGGGGGGATTGCGGTACTGATTAAAGAAAATATTACAGCGGTGAGGAGGGATGATATGTTAGAGGGATCATCAAACGAGGCCATATGGGTCAAATTGAAAAATAAAAAAGGAGCAGTCACACTGCTGGGCGTGTATTATAGACCCCCAAACAGTGGGAGGGAGATAGAGGAGCAAATATGTAGGCAAATTGCTGTGAAGTCCAAAAACCATAGGATAGTAATAGTAGGGGATTTTAACCATCCAAATATTGATTGGAACAAATTTAGTGTGAAAGTTATAGAGGGTACGGAATTCTTGAAATGCATTCAAGAGAACTTTTTTAGTTAGCATGTCGCAAGCCCAACGCGATAGGGGGCAGTCTTGGATTTTGTTTTGGGGAATGAAGCTGGGCAGATTGAAGGGGTATTATTGGGAGAGCACTTTGTGCCAGTGACCATAATTCAGTCAGATTCAAGTTGGTTATGGATAAGGACAAGAATAGGCTTGGAATAAAAGTTCTGAATTGGGGAAAAGCTAATTTTGCTAAGTTAAGGAGTGATGTGGCCATGGTGGACTGGAAACAGCTACTTGTAGGTAAATCAGTGTCAGAACAGTGGGAGGCATTTAAGGAGGAGATCCGGAAGGCTCAGGCCAAACATGTGACCTTAAAGAAAAAGGCTGAGAAAAATAATTCTAGAGCCCCCTGGATGTCTAGGGAATTACAGGGGAGGATTAAGAAAAAAAGAGACGCTTATGTCATATATCAACGGCTAAATACTATAGAATCTTTAGAGGAAAATAGAAAGTTAAGAAGCAAAATTAAAAAAGATATTAGGAATGCGAAGAGAGAGCACGAGAAATTCTTGGCCAGTAAAATTAAGGAAAACCCCAAGATGTTCCACAAATATATTAAGAGTAAGAGGGTGACTAAAGAAAGGGTAATAGCAGAGGCCTTGACCATCATTTTCCAGTCCTCTTTGGATATGGGCATGGTGCCGGGGGATTGGAGGACTGCTAATGTTTAAGAAGGGAGAAAGGGATAGGCCGAGTAATTACAGGCCTGTCAGCCTAACCTCAGTAGTGGAAAAATTATTGGAAAAATTCTGAAAGACAGGATAAATCTGCATTTGGAAAGGCAGTGAGCACGGATTTGTTAAGGGAAGATCGGGTCTAACTAACCTGATGGAATTTTTTGAGGAGGGAACCAAGATGGTCGATGAGGGTAGTGCATACGATGTAGTATTTATGGACTTTAGCAAAGCTTTTGATAGACTGGTTATGAAGGCTAAAGCCCATGGGATACAGGGCACAGTGTTAAGTTGGATCCAAAATTGGCTTGGAGGTAGGAAGCAAAGGGTAATGATTGATGGATGTTTTTGTGACTGGAAGGATGTTTCCAGTGGGATTCTGCAGGGCTCAGTGCTGGGACCCTTGCTTTTTATGGTATATATCAATGATTTAGATTTGAATATAGGGAGTATAATTAAGAAGTTTGCAGACGACACGAAAATTGGCTGTATGGTTGATAATGAAGAGGAAAGTCATAGGCTGCAGGAGGATATCAATCTACTGGTCAGGTGGGCAGAGCAGTGGCAAATTAAATTTAATTCAGAGAAGTGTGAGGCAATGCATTTTGGGAGGGCTAATAAGGAAAGTGTATACACATTAAACGATAGGCCACTTAATGGTATAGATGAACAAAGCGACCTTGGAGTGCTGGTCCACAGAACTCTTTTTGTGAGAAAATTAAAACATTAAATCATTAAATCGTGTCCCCCCGATCTGGGGGGGCACACCAAACATTTCCAAGGCCCTTTTTTTGTGTTTTTTTTGTTGTTTTTTTTGTGTTTTTGTTGTTTTTTTTTTAAAGTTTTTTTTTGGGCACTAAAATCATTTTTTTTCTCCAAGTGCCCCCTATAAAAGGGGAGGGGGACACTAAAAAACACCAGCAATTAAAACAAATTAAACTTTAAAACATAAAATCAAATTAAAATTTGGTTGCCGGGGGTGACGATGCACTCCAGTCCCTCCGTTGCCCACCTCTCGCGGAAGGCCGCGAGCGTACCAGTGGACACCGTGTGCTCCATCTCCAAGGACACCCTGGCGCGGATGTACGCGCGGAAGAGAGGCAGGCAGTCAGGCTGAACGACCCCCTCGACCGCCCGCTGCCTGGACCGGCTGATGGCACCCTTGGCCGTGCCCAGGAGCAGTCCTACGAGGAGGCCCTCGGACCTACCCGCTCCCCTCCGCACAGGGTGCCCAAAGATCAGGAGTGTGGGACTGAAGTGCAGCCAGAATTTCAGGAGCAGCCCCTTTAAATAATAAAACAGGGGCTGCAAACTCGTGCATTCCATAAAAACATGGAACACGGACTCTTCCAGACCGCAGAAATTGCAGGCGGCCTGGGAGCCTGTGAACCGGCTTAAAAATTTATTGCACGGGACTGCTCCGTGCACCACCCTCCAGGCCAAGTCCCCGATAAATACTGGGAGGACTCCCGTGTAGAGTGCCCTCAATCGGGGACCCCCGCCTCCTCCGGACGGCAAGATGGTACGCCATGGCGTGTCCGGACAGCAGGCGAGGATGGCAAAGTTGAGAGTGTGCAGGAGCAGCCCGTACAGGAAACCCCTCCGCGCGGAACTGAAAGGCACGGAGGGGATTTCTTCGAGGCGGCTCAAGTTGTGAGGCGCCGGCTCCCGAGGGAGGTTTCGGGGTTTGGCGCCGATGAGGAATTACATCCGGACGGGGGTCAGTTCGGACGGGATCTCCCCACATGCTTGAGCCTCCTCGATGCACCTAACGGAGTCAGGGCCCAGAGCTATTTTTAGCGACTCGATGGCATCGGCCGCGCGGCGGACCCGCTCCTCCGCCATCGAGCAGGTCCCTGACCCTGGTCACCTCACCAGCCACAGCTCTCTCGTCCGACCGCTACCTAAAACCTCGGTCGTGGAGGTACGGATTCCCGAGCAGCGGCTCCTGCAGGACAGCCGCCACTCCAGCCGGTGGAGAGCTGCGCTTGGTGGAGACTTTGCTCCAGACCCTGGTGAGTTCCTTGTAAAAGACAGGCAGCTCGTGGAAGGCGGTCCTGACGCCCCCCAAGCTCACAAACAGGAGCTGCGTGTCGTAGTTGAGGCCGTGCTGTTGGCGGAAGAAATACGTCGCCAGAGCATGCCACCTAGGAGGGGGCTCGATGTAAAGGTATCTCTGCAGGGTCTGAAGACGGAAAGTCGCGAGCTGGGTGCTGACGCACACCAACGACTGACCGCCCTCCACAAGCGGGAGACTCAAGACCGCGGCAGAGACCCAGTGCTTCCTGTTGTTCCAGAAGAAGTCCACCAGCTTCTTCTGTATCTTGGTGACAAACGCAGGGGGAGGGGTCAAAGTGACCAACCGATACCACAACATGGCGGCCACCAGCTGGTTTATGACTAGCGCTCGACCCCTGTAGGACAGCACTCGGAGCAGTCCTGTCCAGCGCCCTAGGCGAGCGGTGACCTTGGCCTCCAGCTCTTGCCAGTTCGCCGGCCAGGCTTCCTCGTCGGGGCTAAGGTAGACTCCCAGATAGAGGAGATGGGTCGTGCTCCAGGCAAAAGGCCTGAGCTCCTCCGGCAGGGAGTCCACCCGCCACTGACCCACCAGGAGTCCGGAACATTTCTCCCAGTTGATCCTGGCAGAGGATGCGGCCAAGTAAATCTCCTGACACTCACGCATCCTCCGCAGGTCAGCGGGATCCTCTACCGCGAGGAGCACGTCATCGGCGTAAGCCGAGAGGACGACCTCCACGCCCGGCCCTTGCAGAGCTAGTCCCGTCAACCTCGTCCGCAAGAGGCGCAGGAAAGGCTCCACGCAGATGGCATACAACTGGCCGGACATGGGGCATCCCTGGCGCACCCCTCTCCCGGCAGCGTACAAAAGTCGGATCCGGGCGACGAAATGCGTCCCGAACCCGAAAGCGCGCAGAGTTCCGAACAGATAGTCGTGATCCACCCTGTCGAACGCCTTCTCCTGGTCGAGAGATAGGAAGGCGACCGACAGAGCTCTCTGGTCCACAGATCCCTGAAAGAAGCAGGCCAGGTGGATAAGATGGTTAAGAAGGCATACAGAATGCTTGCCTTTATTGGCCAAGGCATAGATTATAAGAGCAGGGAGGTTATGCTTAAATTGTATAATACTTTGGTTAGGCCACAGCTGGAGTATTGCATGTAGTTCTGGTCACCGTATTATAGGAAGGACATGATTGCAGTAGAGAGGGTGCAGAGGAGATTTACTAGGATGCTGCTTGGAATGGAGAATCTTAGTTATGAGGACAGATTGGATAGGCTGGGTTTGTTTTCATTGGAACAGAGGAGGTTGAGAGGAGACCTCATTGAGGTGTACAAAATATTGAGAGGCCTGGACAGAGTGGTTAGTAAGGGTCTATTTGCATTGGTGGAGAGGTCTTTTATGAAGGGGCATAGTTTTAAGGTGGTTGGTGGAAGGTTTAGAGGGAATTTGGCTTGGGGCTTCTTTAAAAAGAGGGTTGTGGGGATCTGGAACTCGCTGCCTGGAAGAGTGGTGGATGCAGAAACCTTCACCACTTTTAAGAGATGGTTGGATGGGCATTTAAGGTGCAGTAACCTGCAGGGTTATGGACCTAGGGCTGGTAATTGGGATTAGACTGGATGACCTTTTGTTGGACAGAGCAGATATAATGGTAATACTGCAGAGAATAGAATACGGCCAGGGTGATCTCCTAGACTAGTTTCGAACGCCTGGATGAGTCGAAGAGGAATTTTCCCAGATTTTTTCTCCCTAAATTGGCCTGGGTTCTTATCTTGTTTTTGCCTCTCCCAGGAGATCACATGGTTCCGGTTGGGGTGGAGTATAGAATGTTTTAGTATAAGGGGTGTTGCAGTTGTGGTGAGGTAGATTGGTTGGGCTGGGTGCTCTTTTCCTTTCCGTCATTGTTCATAGGTTTATATGTAACCTTTAGGGCTGCTGACCAGGAGCCGTGTGGCTCTTTGTCAGCCAGCATGGACACGATGGGCTGGAATGGCCTCCTTCTGCGTTGTAAATTTCGATGTTTCTATGTCGCCTCTATGCATAACCCGGACGGAAGCTGACCGTCAATACAACATGTCGCACATTACGACGCGTGCATCATCGAGAGGACCATTGTCATATTCAAACAGTGTTTCCGATGCCTGGACCATTCCGGAGGCTACTTGCAATACTCCCCTAAAATTGTCGGTCAGTTCACTGTTGTGTGCTGCGTGCTGCATAACTTAGCCATTATGAGGCAGCAGCAGCTGGTAGTGGAAGAAGACCCACCTGCGGTGAGAGTGGCTGATGATAATGATTTGGGAGATGCAGGTGACAAGCAGGAGGAGGTGGAGGAGGATGATGGCGAGGATGAGGAAACCATGCAAGTGCCTGAGGCCGGACCATGACGGTGGAGGTGGGCGGGCCATCGTGCTCCTTTAACACTTGCTCGAGCCTTGCGCCAGCAGTTCATCCGTGAACGCTTTACTGCTGCCTGAGGGCTCAGTGACAACTATTCCACGTGGACGTTTATTTTTTGGAGCTGTTCCATAATGTTATGTTGTGTTAATGGAACATGATTCAGTTTTAATGTAAAATATATTTTATTCAAAAGATTACAGTGTACTTAACTTTACTGTAATAAAATTATTCTTGTATCAAACTTTACTTTAGTATGATTTTAAGATCACTTAAAAACTTTAAGATCACTTATAAATTTGTAAATTTGCATAACTTACAAAAAAACTTTCAATTTGAAAATAATTACACTCTAAGATCACTTAAAAACTTTAAGATCACTTATATTGTAAATTTACATAACTTACAAAAAATTTTTAACGTGAGAACACATACACTCTAAAATCACTTAAACTTTAAGATCACTTATAAAGTTGTAAATTTACATAACTTACAAAATTCTTTCAATTTGAAAACAATTACAACAGTAACATCAACAACAGCAACAACAGCAGCAGCAAAGAAAGGCTGCACCCATCTCTCACCCCCCTTAGTCTCACACTGCCCGCCTGCTGAGCTTGGTCTTGGACTGTCCACCACCCCTGCCCGCAGGTGGTAGCAGAGTGATTTTGGGCTTAGTACCAAGCTTAGCTCTCTTGATGGGTGATTTGTGGAGGGCGGAGGGGGGTGGTCAGGTGTTGATGTGGAGGGCCCAGCTTGGGTCTCTTCAGAGGCTGGTGTGAGGATTGCAGTGGGAGTGGCAGTTGATTCTGTCAATGGGCGCATGGTCTGGGTGTGTTCCCTTATTGCAGCAGCTGACCCACACATGCCCGTCCCTCATGTGCCCTGACAGTGTCTCAGTGGACTGAAACATTCCCTCCCTGATGGCCTGTGTTATTGCCAGTGTCGTCCTTTCCACTACCTCTGACATTTCCTCCCTCATGGACACTATTCCCTCACTGATGTTCCCGGACATCGTTCCCATTTCCCGTGCCATTGCTGTTACTTCTCTCAACAGTCCCGCTATCTCATCACTCACCCCACTGATGGTGTCCAGGAGTGATCGGGTAAGGTCAATGCTCTCCGCACTCAATGACATGATCTGAACCACATCTGTTGCATCTTGCATCTCAGGAGAGCATGGTCAATTTCTCCTTCCCCTCACCCTGGGTCTGCCTTGCGGCATCCCAGTGGGAGCTGCAGCCTTGGACAGTGGGGCCCTGGGTGTGCCTCGTGGCACCCCAGTGGGACCCGCATCCTCGGACGGTGGGGCCCTGGGTGTTACTTGCTGCAGCCCACTACTGAGACCCGCAACCTCGGATTGTGTAAACCAAGGAATGTCCCACCAGAACTAAAACCACTAGCTATAGAAAGGGGGAAACCATGGAATGTCCCACCAGTACTCAAATCACTAGTCATGGAAGGGGCTGGCAATTCCCAATAACTGCACATGCTCCATATTCAGTATATAAGTGGCAGCTTCATCCAGCTGACCCAACTCCCCCTCACCCCCATGTTTGTCTGGAGGGTTGGCTTGGAAGATGTTCTCCTCTTCAGGCTCGTCCGTGTCTGAATCTTCTTCTGCATCTTCAGGATTGGCCTCAGGTTCTGCAAAATATAACGGAACAGTCAAATGGTTAGCAGCAGAGGAGGGGCAGGATGGATGGCATGAGTAGGATCACACATAGCAGGCCAGGCAGCAGGTTGATTTGAAGGGCCACGATGAACTTTCAGGACTTGCCCTCTCCCTCGAGTGTGGGCCCAGCTTGTGCAGTACTGATTGTTTTTCTCCAGGCAAGCCCCATCAAAGCAGTGACCCTGTCTTCCAAGGGTGTCAGTGGGTGCAGATTTGGCAGGCCTCCTCCTGTTCGAGCTCTTTCCCTTTTGTTGTGGGACAATTTCTTCTGCAAAAATGAAAATGCAACTTTTTAGAGAGTGTGTCTTTCTCCTGGGTGGGACATATACAGCTGGTCACATTTACAATTGCAATTGCATTGAATAAATAAAAATATTACTTACACTAACTACTTGACCAAGGTCCTGCCATTTCTTTTTACATTGGCTTCCAGATCTCATGGTGTTCACCAATGCACAGAAATCTTCTGCAACTTGGTTCCAGCATTTCTTAATTTCTTTCGGTGGCACTTTCATGTGACCTCTGCTGTTATCCAGCTCCTGCCATCTGTTCTCAATGACATTAACTAGTATCTCCACTTCTTCCAGCAAGAAATTATTTGTTCTTGGTCCATGTTGCTGCATTGCTGTATTGCTCTGAGACACTCAATGATTTTTCCAATGCTCTTAGACACAATGATTTTTCCAAACACAGTATTTATTTTGCATGCAGCAGTGATTTTTCCAAATACAGCATTCCTTCTGGCACTTCTGCTGGCATACAGCACTGATTTTACCAAACAGAGCACTGCTTCTTGCATTCAGCAGTGATTTTCCTACTACAGCACTCCTTCTGGCACGAAAACACAAGCAGCTAGCTCTTTAAAAATGGCTGATTGCCAACTTGCAGCACTACTGCGCATGCGTGGACATCATCATTCTCCACTGCACATGTGCAGACGTCCTGGCACATTTTACAGTGCTGAACGAAGGCTCCACCCCCCCGAGTCGACTGACCAAGCTGCGTGACTGCAGTGAAGAGGCCAGACAGTGGCCAAAGTTGCAACATTTTTTTCCGGCGCATCTCTGAACGTACATAAGCAGCGCAATTCCGATAAGTACGCTGAAAAATGGGCTCGGCCAAAATTGAGCCCAATGAAAGTAACGGAGTGTACTGTAATTGATGTGAATTTATATTGAAGCATTTCTCCATTTGTCAGATAATAATTGTTTAATTCCCTGCTTTTATATTTGTATAAATCAGAGAACAGCGGAACAATTCTGGCATCAGGTCCAATTTTTCAAAACAAAGCTCTGTTAAATAACTGAACGCAAAAGAGATTAATAATGCCACTTATGTTAATAAATAGTACTTATAAAGGAAAACTTTAGAAGAAGTTCTAAAGAAGGGTCCACACCCTAAATGTAAAGTTCCTTGTTCTCTCCACTGATGCTGACTGATCTGCTATGTGTTTCCAGTATTTTGCTTTTTGTTTCAGATTACCAATATCTGCAATATTTTGTTCTAATATTTATCTTAGATCATGGAATCATACAGCACAGAAGGAGGCCATTCAGCCCATTGCACCTGTGTCAGCTCTTTGAACAAGCTATCCAATTAATCAAACTCCCCTGCTCCTTCCCCATAACCCTGCTAATTTTTCATTTTCAAGTAAATATCCCATTCCCTTTTGAAAGTTACAATTGAACTTGCTTCCACCACCCTTTCAAGTAGTACATTACAAATTTAGGAGGATATGATCTGAATAAATGAAGTTGATAACATTACAAGTTACTCCATTTTTATTACTGGTTCTCGAGATGGTGATAGCAAGATCAGAAACTTATTTCTATTCCATATAGTGAGTACCTCAGCAAACAAACTATTTTAGTTGGTTGTTATCAGATGGAAATAGTGTGCTATGGTAGACTGCATGTCCTGAGAAATAAATTAGCAGCAGTAAAAGTTATTTTGTGGCACTTCATTGACTGTTAGTTTAAATTTTACAAAATAACTTATATAAGACCTCAAGCAACACAGAAGGGGAATTAAAACGTATTCCAAGGAAGGAACAATGGGGGAAGATTTCCTCCATATATTATGGCCTGGCCTCCACTATACAGTCCAAAATGGAGGGGAATTGTGGCAAAAATAAGGGTAGGTGGGGCGGGGAGACCTGCCGCCAAGATCTCTGCTCCTCCTAGCACAATGTTAAATGTTACTCCCCCCCTCCACCACCCAATCCAGTAGGGATTTGAACTGGCTGACCTCTAAAAAAACCCCACCTACATTTAAATGATAATGTGGGTGGGGAGGGACAATGCCTGGGAAACTAGCCAATTTCTTTGCTTCCTGCCTAACTGCCGCTGACCCCAGGGACTGCCAAGAATGGAATCGTGGTCCACCGATGTGCAGAAGCAGGCAGCCCGCTATAGTCAATGTTGGTGGGACAAGTTCTAATAGTGACCACTTCTCTTCCCTCTCCAAATATACACCCCACATGATGTAAAGAGAAAGAATTATTTCAGAGCACCGATGGAGTTTACAAATTGTGCTGGCTCAAACTATGCACACTTTAATTTATAAAAAAATACCTAGGTCAAATTAAGGGAAAATAAAGTGAATGGCTGTTCCCAAGTAATACAGTCTGCAAACTGTTGCAATACTTGCATGAGACATAGCACCCTTCTGTGCTATTTCTAAGTCCTTTATTGTTTATAACACTAACGTAACCTGTGAACTGAATTCCAAGCTGAAAATGTGACTGACAGCTATTCTATTAGACAGGACAAAACTCAAATGCCAGTCAGTCACTGAAGGCCATTAGGTCTGGTGTTCTCGGCCTCAGTCCAATTCCCAGTGGAGAACATAACACACAATCCCCTTGAATTTCATAGATGTCCTGAATTGAAAGAATGAAAAATAATGCCTACTCTCAACTGAAAAAAGTATGTGACATTTTTCTAAGGCTGGAGATGAATCTATTTTTGTCAGGACGGTACAGCTGGAGCCCTCCTGTGACCATTGAGCTGACTGGGCCCAATTTTATGTTTTTCAAAAGAACTAAGTTTTTATTTTACTGGCCGTAATGTATACAAGCAAAACATTTTCCAAGCTGTTGCATCATTTAGAATGAAACATCAATGAAAGTAGCAATAAACTAATGTTACCTGTAGATAATGTTTTTAATGCTGGAAATATTGTCCAAATTATAAACCATGAAATTCCCCTAAAAGTAGTTTTATTTTTCCACAGCAGAACAAAGGATCCTCTGAAAGAACTGTCACAATTTTAAATGAACCTTTATTACAGCAACAACAACAAAAATCGCAGTGAAACGTCCCTCAGTGCTTCACAGGAGTATTATGAGTGTAATGTTTGGAGCTTCTTGACTGATTGTGGCCACCGTAGTTGTCATGACGTTTTTCCGCACTGGGTGGCGTTTTCTGATTGGACAGAGACAGGCAGAAAGACAGAGGAGAGAGAGAGCCAGCAAGCAGCATGGTCAGCCTTCATTTTAGCTCGAACTATTTGTAACTTTTGTTAATTAGAAACAAATATTTTGTAGTAGCAAACCATCCCAGTACAGTTATATAAGTAACTTCCCCTTATCCAATCGTTCTGGAATTATTGTATTTGATCTTTGATATACAGTAAGAGATAAGTAACTTCTCTTTATTGTTGGTTTTATTCGATTGTTACTGTTGTATTACAAGAATTCTAGATCTGTCTTTTATTCTTTATTAACAATTTCACACTGCATTTATTAAAGGATTTGGATGCTGAAGCTCTGACTTTTAGCTATATTTCTTAGTATAGTGTTGAAGCTAGCTGGAGAATCAGAGTTATCGTTCACCATATGCTACACTCTGACAGAAACCAGTACAATGAGATAAAAAAATTTGACACCGAGCCGCAGGGCAGGTAGATAGGTTTTAAGGAACGTCTTGAAGGAGGAAAGAGAGATAGAAAGGAGGAGATGTGTAGGCAGGTAATTTCAGAGCTTAGGGCCTAAACAACAGAATGCACGGCCACCAATGGTTGAGCAATTATAATCAGAGATGCTCAAGAGGACAGAATTAGAGGAGCGCAGAGATTTCAGGGGGCTGTGGGGCTGGAGGAGATTACAGAGCTAGGGAGGGGTGAGGCAATGGAGGGATTTGAAAACAAGAATGAGAATTTTCAAATCGAGGCTTTGCTTAACCAGGAGCCAATATAGGTGAGCTAGCACATGGATGATGGATGAGCAGGATTTGGTGTGAATTAGGACATGGGCAGCTGAGTTTTGGATCACCTCTAGTTTACGTATGGTAGAATGTGGAGACCAGCCAAGAGTGCATTGGAATAGTCAAGTCTAGAGGTAGCAAAGGCATAGATGAGGGCTTCAGCAGCAGATGAGCTGAGGGAAGGGTGAAGACGGGCGATATTATGGAGGTAGAAATAGGCAGTCTTAGTTATGTTGCGGATATGTGGTCGAAAGCTAATTTCAGGGTTAAATATGACACCAAGGTTGTGCACAATGTGGCTCAGCCTCAGACAGAAGTTGGGGAGAGGGATAGTCAGTGGATAGGGAACAGAGTTTGCAGTGGGTATTGAAAACAATGGCTTCGGTCTTCCCAATATTCAATTGGAGAAAATTTCTGCTCATCCAGAACTGGATAACCGACAAGCTATCTCACAATTTAGAGACCGTGGAGAGGTTGAAAGAAGTGGTTGTGAGGTGGAGCTGGGTGTCATCAGCGTACATGTGGAAACTGGTGCACTGTTTTCGGATGATGTCGCCAAAGCGCAACATGTAGTTGAGAAATAGGAGGGGGCTAAGGATAGATCCTTGGGGGACACCAATGGTAACGATGCGGTGGTGGGAAGAGAAGCCATTGCAGGTGATTCTCCAGCTATGATTAGATAGATAAGAATGGAAAGAATGGAAACAGACAAGTGCAGTTCCACCCAGCTGGATGATGGTGGAGAGTCGTTGGAGAAGGATAGATGGTCAACTGTGTCAAAGGCTGCAGACAAATCAAGAAGGACGAGGAGTGATAGTTTGCCTTTGTCAGTCACAAAGGATGTCATTTGTGACTTTGATGAGGGCCATTTCAGTACTGTGGCAGGTTTGGAAACAGGATTGGAGGGATTCAAACATGGAGTTGCGGGAAAGATGGGCACAGATTTGGGAGGCGACAACACGTTCAAGGACTTTGGAGAGGAAAAGGAGGTTGGAGATGGGGCGGTAGTTTGCAAGGACAGAGAGGTCAAGGGTTATTTTTTGAGGAGTGGGGTGATGAAGTCAGATTTGAGGGAGAGGGAGACAATACCGGAGGAGAGAGAACCGTTAACAATGTCAGCTAACAGGGGAGCCAGAAAAGGAAGTTGGGTGGTCGGCAGTTTGGTGGGAATAGGGTCAAGGGAGCAGGAAGTCGGTCTCATGGACAGGATGAGCTCTGAAAGGTCATGAGGAGAGAAACTGGAGAAATATATGAGGTCAGGATAAGGCAGGAGGGATCCTTAGAGAAGGTTTGGTCCAGTGGGCTAGGGGAAGGAAGGGAAGAGGCAGAGGCGGCCGAACGGTTGGTCTCAATCTTAGAGACAAAGAAGTCCATGAGCTCCTCATACTTATTGTGGGAGGTGAGGGTAGAGACTGAGGAGAGGGGTTTAAAAAGATGGTTAGCAGTGGAGAATAGAAGCCCCTCTAAGGTAAGTACATCCTTCCTTAGGTAATTTTTTCAATACTTTTTCTTTCTGTCTCTATTTCTCTCTTTTAATCCTATCTTTATTTCCTTCTCTTTATTTCTCTTTTTGTATCTGATTTGTCCATAATTCACCCTATTTCCTTCTCTGTCATTCTTGTTTCTTTCTCAACCATCACATTTCACTGGTTAAGGGGATAGACTATTGGTCCTGTCGTTCACCAAGGTACCAGATACTCCATTGAATTTGCAGAGCATTGAGAGCTCACACTTCCATCAACTTACAGAGCAAAAACTTTTCAAGCTGAAGGGTGAGGGGAAAAGAGGAAAACAGGGCATATCAAGATGCTTCACTACAGCAAATTCTGGGTCTTTATTACTGTATAGAGTTGGTCAAGTTGTTAGGTTTTTGTGGGAAATCTTGAATTTTTTCTCTGACCAGGGATTGTCCAATCCTATCCTTGGGCTGATAAAGGAGAACAAGCTATTCATTTATAGCCAGGTTTTGATTCAGAGTTAACAGAATACATGACTGGGAATTCTTTGCAAAATAAATAACATTATTTTATTTTTAAACTATCAGCATTTACTTTACTTAAAGATTATTTGCCGAACTATCTAAGAATCTTTTGCTGAGGGCCATTATCATGAAGGAGTATCTGTTGGTTCACACAATAAATGTTGATGCAATGGCACCAATAGGCACACAGTTATTGAATGCTGAACCCACAACCCCTGTGGACTAGCCTTCAGAGGATTTGAGGGAAGTCGTGCCTGAGTTTGAAAAGAAGAACTTGCATTTGTAAGGATTATTTCATGTCTTCAGAATGCTGCAAATTGCTTTACAACCAATGAATTGCATTTCAGTTGTAGTCATATACTAAGTGACAAGACATCATACCCGAGGATTTACAAGGCTTAGCTGAATAAATATTGTTGGCAGCTTATTATAGAAGATTTTATGGACAATATTATAATATTGTTTATTTGTGACTAACACACTCAACAGTAGACACACAGAGAATATCCTCATTTCCTTGCTCTGGAAGTGATACAGTTCAGCTATAAATCTCTCAATTCTTCAAAGGTTTTATCAGGGGCCATGCAATTTTCCTGCACAAAGATGTACATTTCGAATTGTGCTAAATTTTGGCTTATGCCACTGTTTTAAGGTAATTACTTTTTTTCCAATTTTTAAAAACTCTTCTCTCCTCTCAAAATAGTAACATGCAAGACAGATAGTGGCAGGATTCTGGCCTCTTGCCCATGTGGTGATTCTTAGTTAAAGAGCCTTAGCGGACGGCAACAGGTATATTCAGCAATTGATGTTCTCACTTATGGGGAGTTGTGCTCGAAACATAGAAACATAGAAAATAGGTGCAGGAGTAGGCCATTCGGCCATTCGAGCTTGCACCACCATTCAATAAGATCATGGCTGATCATTCCCTTAGTACCCTTTTCCTGCTTTCACTCCATACCCTTGATCCCCTTAGCCGTAAGGGTCATATCTAACTCCCTCTTGAATATATCCAATGAACTGGCATCATCAACTCTTTACGGCAGGGAATTCCACAGGTTAACAACTCGCTGAGTGAAGAAGTTTCTCCTCATCTCAGTCCTAAATGGCCTACCCCTTATCCTAAGACTGTGTCACCTGGTTCTGGACTTCCCCAACATCGCGAACATTCTACCTGTCTCGTCCTGTCAGAATCTTATATGTTTCTATGCGATCCCCTCTCATCCTTCCAAACTCCAATGTATAAAGGCCCACTTGATCCAGTCTCTCCTCATATGTCAGTCCTGCGATCCCGGGAATCAGTCTGGTGAACCTTCGCTGCACTCCCTCAATAACAAGAATGTCCTTCTTCAGATTAGGAGACCAAAACTGAACACAATATTCCAGGTGAGGCCTCACCAAGGCCCTGTACAACTGCAGTAAGACCTCCATGCTCCTAAACTCAAATTCCCTAGCTATGAAGGCCAACATACCAGTTACCTTCTTCACCGCCTGCTGTACCTGCATGTCAACTTTCAATGACTGATGAACCCAGATCTCGTTGCACCTCCCCTTTTCCTAATCTGCCGCCATTCCGATAATATTCTGTCTTCGCGTTTTTGCCCCCAAAAGTGGATAACCTCACATTTATCCACATTATACTGCATCGGCTGTGCATTTGCCCACTCACCTAACCTGTCCAAGTCACCCTGCAGCCTCCTAGCGTCCCCCTCACAGCTCGCACCGCCACCCATTTTAGTGTCATCTGCAAACTTGGAGATAGTACACTCAATTCCTTCATCCAAATCATTGATGCATATTGTAAAGAGCTGGGGTCCCAGCACTGAGCCCTGTGGTACTCCACTAGTCACTGTCTGCCATTCTGAAAAGGACCCGTTTATTCCAACTCTCTGCTTCCTGTCTGCCAACCAGTTCTTTATCCACGTCAGTATATTACCCCCAATACCATGTGCTTTTATTTTTCACACCAATCTCTTGTGTGGGACCTTGTCAAAAGCCTTTTGAAAGTCCAAATACACCACATCCACTGGCTCTCCCTTGTCCACTCTATTAGTTACATCCTCAAAAAATTTCAGAAGATTTGTCAAGCATGATTTCCCTTTCAGAAATCCATGCTGACTTGGACCGATCCTGTCACTGCTTTCCAAATGCGCTGCTATTTCATCCTTAATAATTGATTCCAACATTTTCTCCACTATTGATGTCAGGCTAACTGGTCTATAATTACCCGTTTTCTCTCTCCCTCCTTTCTTAAAAAGTGGTGTTACATTAGCTACCCTCCAGTCCATAGGAACTGATCGAGTCCATAGACTGTTGGAAAATGATCACCAATGCATCCACTATTTCTCGGCCCACTTCCTTAAGTACTCTGGGATGCAGATTATGAGGCCCTGCGATTTATCGGCCTTCAATCCCATCAATTTCCCTGACACAATTTCCTGCCTAATAAGGATATCCTTCAGTTCCTCCTTCTCACTAGACACTCGGTCCCCTAGTACTTCCGGAAGGTTATTTGTGTCTTCCTTCGTGAAGACAGAACCAAAGTATTTGTTCAATTGGTCTGCCATTTCTTTGTTCCCCATTATAAATTCACCTGAATCCAACTGCAAGAGACCTATATTTGTCTTCACTAATCTTTTTCTCTTACTTATCTATAGAAGCTTTTGCACTCAGTTTTTATGTTCCCGGCAAGCTTCTTCTCGTACTCTATTTTCCCCCTCTTAATTCTACCTCAACTCCATTTTCAACAACAACAACAACTTGTATTTATATAGCAGCTTTAATGTAGTAAAATGTCCCAAGGTGCTTCACAGGAATGTTATAAGACAAAAAATATATATTTGACACCGAGCCACATAAGAAGAAATTATGGCAGATGACCAAAAGCTTTTTCAAAGAGATAGGTTTTAAAGAGCGTCTTAAAGGAGGAAAGAGAGGTAGAGAGGTGGAGAGGTATAGGGAGGGAGTTCCAGAGCTTAGGGCCCAGGCAGCTGAAGGCACGGCCACCGATGGTTGAACATTTATAATCAGGGATGCTCAGAGGGCAGAATTTGAGGAGCGCAAATATCTTGGGTGAGGGTTGTGAGCCTGGAGGAGATTACAGAGATAGGGAGGGATGAGGCCTGCACTAACCCCATATCCCTTGATTCCCTTAATATATAAAAATCTATCGATCTTTGTCTTGAATATACTCAACGACTGACCCTCCACAGCCCTCTACGGTAGAGAATTCGAAAGATTCACCACCTCCTGAGTGAAAAAGTTTCTCCTCATCTCAGTCCTAAATGGCTAACCCTTTATTTTGAGACTGTGACCCCTGGTTCTAGACTCCCCAACCAGGGGTAACATCCTCCCTGAATCTACCCTGTCAAGCCCTGTAAGAATTTTGTATGCTTCAATGAGATCACCTCCCATTCTTTTAAACTCTAGAGAATATCAATCTCCCCTCATAGGATAATCCCCCCATCCCAGTAATAATCTGGTGAACTGTAAAGTCCTGTCCGCTCAGTACAGATTCACACGCGGCATGTAGTGAAATCAAGGTCACTCTGGACCTGCATTTTTTATTTCCAGCTCTGGAATGCTGCACTTGCCTGAGACCTGTGCTTATATACCTGTCTCTTGCAAGTGCACCCCCGGTGGTAAGGTATGCTGGTGGTTACAGGTCATATCTTATTACAGTCATGTATAGCATGTTGGGATACAGTTATATATAATAATGTAAGATACATGACATCACCCTCCCCCAAGGTCTTATTGTCTTTATAAGTTCAGTCTCTCAGGTGGTCTACGCTCTCGCGTGGAGCGCCTGAGTTGTGGTTCAGTTGTTTGCCTTGGTGTCTGTTTTTCTTTGGGTGTGGTTGCTGGTATCTCGCTTAGGCTGTCTGTTTCGATTGGTGTGATTGTTGTTGACTCGCCTGGGCTGTCTGTTGGGATTGCCCTTTCCTCAGGTTGTTCCCTCTGTCTGTCCACCAGGTGTGGTGCGAGTTCCACATTGTAGTCTGTTTCTGGTTCCGCAGTGCTGTTGGTCAATCTGCTTTTGACTTGGTCCACATGCCTCCAGCAGGTTTTGCCATTGTTCATTTGTACTACCAGTAGCCTGTTTCCTTCCTTGTCCGTTACTGTCCCTGCAAGCCATTTGGGACCCCTGCCATAGTTTAGTACAAACACTTTGTCCCCTATATCTCATTCCATCTCCCCCTCGAATTTCTGTCATGGTACTCAGTCAGCTTACGGCGCTTTGCCTCAACGATTTCGTGCATGCCTTGTTTTTAAAGTCCTTTTCACCAACAGCTGCGCGGGGGGGGATCCCAGTCAGTGAGTGCGGACGAGATCTGTATGCCAACAGCAGTCGCGACAGGCGACCTTGCAGCGTGGGACCTTGGATTTTTAGCATGCCTTGTTTAATGATTTGCACTGCTCTCTCCGCCTGGCCGTTGGAGGCTGGCTTGAACAGTGCCGTATTGACGTGATTTATGCCGTCGTCAATTATAAAGTCTTGGAATTCTGCGCTGGTGAAGTACGGACCATTGTCACTGACTAATATGTCAGGGATTCCATGCGTTGCAAACATGGTTGCGAGGCTCTCGACAGTGGTGGAGATTGTGCTCGAGTTTAAAATGGTGCGTTCGATCCACTTTGAAAATGCATCTACAACTACGAGGAACATTTTGCCCATGAATGGGCCCGCATAGTCTACATGCACCCGCGACCACAGTTTGGTAGGCCAGGGCCAGGGGCTCAATGGAGCCTCCCTGGGGGCATTGCTGAGTTGGGCACAGAGCTCCAAGTCCGCGTCAATACCAGGCCACCAGACGTGGGATCTGGCTATGGCCTTCATGAGAACGATCCCCAGGTGCTCGCGGTGGAGCTCCTGGACAAATCCTCTCTACCTCGCAGAGGCATGACTACTCGGCTGCCCCATATCAGCCAGTCTGCTTGTAGTGATAGCTCATGCATGCGCCTGTGAAAGGGTTTTAATTCCTCGGGGCAGGCATCGCGAGCCTCTGCCCAGTCACCGGTTAGGACACATTTTTTTACTAAGGACAACGTGGGGTCGCTGGCCGTCCAGGCTCTGATTTGGCGAGCCGTCATGGGCGAACCTGTGGACTCAAAGGCATTGATTGCCATGACTATCTCACAGTCCTGTTCGTCAGACCCTTCCGTGGTCGCCAGGGGTAGCCTGCTGAGCGCGTCGGCACAGTTGTCTGTGCCTGGCCTGTGCCTTATGGTATAGTCGTAGGACGCCAGCATGAGTGCCCACCATTGAATTCGCGCCGAGGCGTTGCCGTTTATTGCCTTGCTCTCGGATAGGAGGGACGTGAGGGGCTTGTGGTCGGTTTCTAACGCGAACTTGGCCCCAAAAAGGTATTGGTGCATCTTTTTGACACCGTGCACGCACGCGAGCGCCTCCTTCTCTACCATTCCGTACCCGCGCTCCGCCCGCGAAAATGACCTGGAGGCATAAGCTATGGTTTGTAATTTGCCCGCACTATTGACATGTTGCAAAATGCACCCGACCCCATACGCTGACGCATCGCATGTGAGAACTAGCTTTTTATCTGGGTCAAAGAAAGTCAAAACACTGTTGGAACACAGAAGGTTGCGTGCCTTATTGAAGGCGCGTTCCTGAGCGTCCCCCAAAAAACAATCACACCCCTTCCTGAGTAGCACGTGGAGAGGCTCTAGCAGCGTGCTTAAGTTCTGCATAAAGTTCCCAAAGTAATTGAGTAGCCCGAGAACGGTGCGCAGTTCTGAGACATTCCGGGACCTGGGTGCCAGGCGAATTGCTTCTGATTTGGACTCTGTTGGGCGGATTCCATCAGCGGCAATCCTTCTGCCCAAAAATTCAACCTCGGGTGCGAGAAACAGGCACTTGGATTTCTTGACTCGTAGGCCTACCCGATCCAACCGCTTTAGTACTTCCTCCAAATTACGGAGATGGGAGTCGGTGTCCCTGCCCGTGATAAGTATGTCGTCTTGAAATACAACCGTCCCCGGGATGGACTTGAGCAGACTCTCCATGTTGCGCTGGAATATGGCAGCTGCCGACCTGATGCCGAATGGGCATCGATTGTACATGAAAAGGCCTCGATGTGTGTTGATGGTGGTGAGTAGCTTGGATTCCTTGGTCAATTCTTGCGTCATATACGCAGATGTGAGGTCTAATTTTGAGAAAAGTTTACCTCCAGCCAATGTGGCAAATAAGTCCTCCGCTCTGGGCAGCGGGTACTGGTCCTGTAGGGAGACTCTGTTTATGGTAGATTTGTAGTCCCCACAGATCCGTACGGATCCATCAGACTTTATGACTGGGACGATGGGACTTGCCCAGTCGCTAAATTCTACAGGTGATATAATGCCTTCCCGTAGAAGCCTGTCTAGTTCGTGTTCAATCTTTTCCCTCATCACATAGGGTACAGCTCTGGCCTTGTGATGGACCAGTCTAGCATCCTGTGTGATGTAGATTTTGACTTTGGCCCCTTTGAAAGTGCCCACACCTGGCTGAAAGAGATGTTCAAATCGCTTTATAACTGTTGAGCAGGAGGTCCATTCCTCTAATGACATGGCATGGACATCATCCCATTTCTAGTTTAGTTTTGCCAGCCAGCTTCTCCCCAGCAGTGCTGGGGGATCTCCGGGGACAATCCACAGGGGAAGTCGGTTCACTGTCCCTTTGTGTGTGACAGAGAGCATGGCGCTGCCGAGGACTGGTACGATTTCTTTGGTATAGGTCCTTAGTTTGGTGTCGACCCTTGTGAGTTTTGGTCTGTTTCTTTTATGCGGCC
The DNA here is from genome assembly GCF_044704955.1 of Pristiophorus japonicus. Taxonomy (NCBI): domain Eukaryota; kingdom Metazoa; phylum Chordata; class Chondrichthyes; family Pristiophoridae; genus Pristiophorus; species Pristiophorus japonicus. The sequence goes on along the minus strand of NC_091977.1, from coordinate 461,338,726 downwards.
ACAGTTGTTCAAATTGTTGAGCGCCCATGAGAGATTGACTCGCTCCTGTATCCAGCTCCATGTTGACAGATATCCCATTGAGTAGGACCCTCATCATTATAGGAGGCGTTCTGTCGTAGGAGCAGCGGCCATTGATCGTGTTGACCCACTGTACATCGGTGTCCCGGGTACTGTCCCCACCGTCTTCTGGTCCGCTTTCCGACCCATCCGATTCGTATACCAGCCGAGCTGCCGTTTTTTGCACATGCGTGCCAAATGCCCTGTATATTCACAGTTCCTGCAAACAGCCTGCTGAAATCGACATCCCCTTGACGAGCGCCCACCCCCACACCTCCAGTACAGACTGCTTGCAAAGAATGAGCTGCGTCTGGCTGATCTCTCTTGAGTTTCTCTCAGTTTGTAGTTGATTGCTCGCATTGTGGGTTGATGAGGTGTGAACGGCCGTTCCTGTGGCCCCTGATGGCTTCTGTTGCCACTGCTTGCTGTCGAAAGCCTGCTCTGCCGGTTTTGCTGTGAACTCCTTGTTCCATTATTTCGTTAGTTGTCGTACCTGCATTGTAAATCAACCTCGTTTCTTCTTCCACGACCAAGAATGTCTGTGCAACCAGTGCTGCTGCCTCTAAGGTCAGGTTCTTGGTCTCTATGAGCTTTCGGAATATGCCTGCGTGGCCTACTCCTTCAATGAAAAAGTCTCTCAGCATTTCTCTCCTCAGTTCATCGGAGAACTCACATAACTTAGCCAACCACCGAAGTTCTGCCACGAAGTCGGGTATGCTCTGGCCCACACAGCGTCTGTAGTTGTAGAACCTGTGTCTGGCCATGTGTAGGCTGCTCGCTGGCTTCAGGTGGTCTCTTACCAGTGTGCTCAATTCTTCAAACGACTTGCTTGCTGGTTTCTCAGGTGCCAACAGATCCTTCATTAAAGCGTATGTTTTCGAGCCACAGCTGGTCAAGAGATGGGCTCTTCTCTTTTCTGCCGTATCGTCGCCTAACCAGTCTTTGGTTACAAAGCTTTGCTGGAGCCTTTCTATAAAGTCCTCCCAATTGTCTCCCGCATTGTACTTTTCATCTGATCCATTGTTCGCCATTCTGTGGATTCTGTAATCACATAACCCGTCGCCACTGTAAAGTCCTGTCCCCTCAGTACAGATTCACACGAGGCATGTAGTGAAGTCAAGGTCACTCTGGACCTTTATTTCCAGCTCTGGAGCTGCACTTGCCTGAGACCTGTGCTTATATACCTGTCTCTTGCAAGTGCACCCCCGGTGGTAAGGTATGCTGGTGGTTACAGGTCATATCTTATTACAGTCACGTATAGCATGTTGGGATACAGTTATATATAATAATGTAAGATACATGACATGAATGTTTGTAGAACTCCCTCTATGGATAGTATATCCTTCCTTAGGTAAGGAGACCAAAACTGTACATAATACTCCAGGTGTGGTCTCACCAGGGCAGTAAGACAACTTGTGGCCGAAATTGCCCCTCTTCTTAAGGCCTGTTACCACCGCAAATTGGCGGCCATATTGCGGAATGGAATGGCCACCGACTTTTCGTGGAATGGCCGCTGCTAGCCCAATTGTCTTTCTGAGGTTTCTCGGCAGTGCCCCGATCCCCGCCCTACTGCTCCGCTGCTGCCGATCACCATACACATCACCGATCAACCACCCCCTGACGGCGACACTCCCCTCTGAAAATCTTCGGCCAGCCTGGTGGTGCCAAAACCTATTTTTTCCCGGTGGTCCAGTGAGGCTGTGGCCTTCTGCAATGGCGGTGCGGCTTCTCTTAAAGGGGAGGATGCGCATCTGCTGCTGCCATGTTTTTTTCTGTCGGCCGACTGCCACCTCGGCCTGACAATAATGCTCCCGGGTTCAGCCGAGCTGCCAACAGGCAGTTTGGCACCCCCTCTTGGGTGCCAGGCCGCTGGCCCTGGCAAAACCGTCCCTGGTGGCCCAGTGGGCCGAAGTTTTAAAATCGCAAAAGCTCTCCCCTTTAAGTGAACGGGAGAGCCGTGGTTACATGGTGCCATGGTGACTTCATCGCGGTGGTCACTCCGCACCACACCCAACTTCCAGGTGCTGCCACCACTGCGTAGCCGCCCCTCTTGTGTAGTCACTGCCCCCATTAAGAATGATTTCTGGATCCAAAAAAAACAACAAAGAGCGGAATTTCGCTCAAGAGGTGACCTCAACCACAGCTGCGGTAAAAACAATTCAAACCGGGTGCGTGCGCCCCATTTCGCGCAGAGGGGAATTTCGGCTCCCTTTACTCTTATACTCAAATCATCTTGTAATAAAGGTCAACATACCATTTTCTTTCTTAATTGCTTGTTGTACATGCATGTTAACTTTCAGTGATTTGTGTACAAGGACACCCAGGTCCCTCTGAACACCAACATGTCCCAATCTCTCACCATTTAAAAAATACTCTGCTTTTCTATTTTTCCTACCAAAGTGGATATCTTCACATTTCTCCACATTATATTCCATTTGCCATGTTCTTTCCCACTCACTTAGCCTGTCTATATACCCTTGAAGCCTCTTTGCATCCTCCTCACAATTTACATTCCCACCTAGCTTTGTATCAGCAGCAAACTTGGATATGTTACATTTGATCCTCTCATCCAGATCATTGATATAGACTGCATTAGAGACTGTTCAGAGGAAGGTTCACTAGGTTGATTCCAGAGATGAGGGGGTTGACATAAAGATAGGTTGTGTAGGTTGGGCCTATACTCACTGGAGTTCAGAAGAATGAGAGGTAATCTTAGCAAAACATATAAGATAATGAGGGGGCTCGACAAGGTGGATGCAGAGAGGATATTTCCACTCATAGGGGAAACTAAAACTAGGGGGCATCATCTCAGAATAAGGGGCCGCCCATTTAAAACTGAGATGAGGAGGAATTTCTTCTCTCAGAAAGTTGTAAATCTGTGGAATTCTCTGCCCCAGAGAGCTATGGAGGCTGGGTTATTGAATATATTTAAGGCGGAGATAGACAGATTTTTGAGCAGGCAGGGAAGTAGAGCTGAGTCCATGATCAGATCAGTCATGATCTTTTTAAATGGTGAAGCAGGCTCGAGTGGACAAATAGTCTACTCCTGCTCCTATTTCTTATGTTCTTATTGTGAATAGCTGAGACCCAAGCACTGATCCTTGTGATACCCCACTAGTTACAGCCTGCCAACTCAAAAATGACCCGTTTATTCCTACTCTTTGTTTTCTTGTCCATTAACCAATCCTCAATCCATGCTCGTATATTATCCCCGATCCATGAGCACTAATTTTGTTTAATAACCTTTAGTGTTGCATCTTATTGAATGCCTTCTGAAAATCCAAATACAGCACATCCACTGGTTCCCCCTTATCTATTCTGCTAGTTATAACCTCAAAAAACACTAACAGATTCATCGATCATGATTTGCCTTTCATAAATCCGTGCTCTACTACTGATATCAGACTAACTGATCTATAATTCCCTGTTTTCTCTCTCCCTCCTTTCTTAATAATGAGATTACATTTGATACCTTCCAATCCGCGGGAACCATTATAGAATCTAGAATTTTCGGAAGATGACAACCAATGAAACTATTATTTCGATAGCCACCTCTTTCAAAACCCTAAGATGTAGGCCATCGGGTCCAGAGGATTTATCAGTTTTCAGTCCCATTAATTTCGCCAGTGCTATTTTTTTTCTAATACTAGTCACAGCAGATTGGAAAACTGCAAATGTAACGCACCTATTTAAAAAGGAGGCAGCCAAAAAGCAGGAAACTATAGACCAGTTAGCCTAACATCTGTGGTTGGGAAAATGTTGAGTCCATTATTAAAGAAGCAGTAGCAGGGCATTTGGCAAAGCAAAATTCGGTCAGGCAGAGTCAGCATGGATTTATGAAGGGGAAGTTATGTTTGACAAATTTGCTAGAATTCTTTGAGGATGTAACGAACAGGGTGGATAAAGGGGAACCAGTGGATGTGGTGTATTTGGACTTCCAGAAGGCATTTGACAAGGTGCCACCTAAAAGGTTACTGCACAAGATAAAAGTTCACAGGGTTGGGGTAATATATTAGCATGGATAAAGGATTGGCTAACTAACAGAAAACAGAGAGTCAGGATAAATGGTTTATTCTATGGTTGGCAATCAGTAACTAGTGGGGTGCCGCAGGGATCAGTGCTGGGACCCCAACTATTTACAATCTGTATTAACGACTTGGAAGAAAGGATCGAGTGTAACGTAGCCAAGTTTGCTGACGATATAAAGATGGGAGGAAAAGCAATGTTTGAGGAGGACACAAAATATCTGCAAAAGGACATAGATAGGCTAATTGAGTGGGCAAAAATTTGGCAGATGGAGTACAATGTTGGAAAGTGTGAGGTCATGCACTTTGGCAGAAAAAAAATCAAAGAGCAAGTTATTATTTAAATGGAGAAAGATTGCAAAGTGCTGCAGTACAGCGGAACTGAGGGGTACTTGTGCATGAAACACAAAAGGATAGTATGCAGGTACAGCAAATGATCAGGAAGGCCAATGGAATCTTGGCCTTTATTGCAAAGGGGATGGAGTATAAAAGCATGAAAGTCTTGTTACAGCTATACAGGTTATTGGTGAGGCCAGACCCCTGGAAAACTGTGTGCAGTTTTGGTTTCCATATTTACGAAAGGATATACTTGCTTTGGAGGCAGTTCAGAGTAGGGTCACTGATTGGTTACAACACTAAGTGATCATTCCGTCAGTCGAGCCCGCACCAACTCTCAGCTAGTCCCACTTGCCTGCCCTTTCCCCGTAGCCCTGCAATGTTTGTTCCTTCAGATACTTCTCCAACTCCCTTCTGAAAGATAAAATTGAATCTGCCTCCACCACTCCTTCCAGCAGTGCATTCCAGATTTTAATCATTCGCTGCGTAAAAATGCTTTTTTCTCCCTTGGTTCTTTTGCCAATCACCCTAAATCTGTGTCCTTTGGTTCCCGACCCTTCTGCAAATGGGAATAGTTTCACTCTATTCACACTGCACAGAACCCTCATGATTTTGAACACCTCTATCAAATCCCCTCTCAACCTTAGAAACATAGAAAATAAGTGCATGAGTAGGCCATTCGGCCCTTCAAGCCTGCACCATCATTCAATAAGATCATGGCTGATCATTCACCTCAGTATCCCTCTCCTGCTTTCTCTCCATACCCCTTGATCCCTTCAGCTGTAAGGGCTATAACTCCCTCTTGAATATTTCCAATGAACTGGCATCAACAACTCTCTGCGATAGGGAATTCCACAGGTTAAAAGCTCTCTGAGCGAAGAGGTTTCTCCTCATCTCAGTCCTAAATGACTTACCCTTTATCCTCAGACTATGTCCCCTGGTTCTGGACTTCCCCAACATCGGCAACATTCTTCCTGCATCTAACCTGTGTAGTCCCATTTGAATTTTATATGTTTCTATGAGATCCCCTCTCATGCTTCTAAACTCCAGTGAATACAAGCCCAGTCAATCCAGTCTCTCCTCAAATGTCAGATCTGCCATCCCAGGAATCAGTCTGGTGAACCTTCGCTGCACTGCCTCAATAACAAGAATGTCCTTCCTCAGATTAGGAGACCAAAACTGAACACAATACTCCAGGTGAGACCTCAATAAAGCCCTGTACAACTGCAGTAAGACCTCCCTGCTCCTATACTCAAATCCCCTAGCTATGCAGGCCAACATGCCATTTGACTTCTTCACCGCCTGCTGTACCTGCATGCCAACTTTCAATGACTGATGTACCATGACACCCAGGTCTCGTTGCACCTCCCTTTTTTCTAATCTGCCGCCATTCAGATAATATTCTGCCTTCGTGTTTTTGCCACCAAAGTGGATAACCTCACATTTATCCACATTATACTGCATCTGCCATGCGTTTGCCCACTCACCTAACCAGTCCAATCACCCTGCAGCCTCTTACCATCCTCCTCACAGCTCACACCGCCACCCAGCTTAGTGTCATCTGTAAACTTGGAGATATCATACTCAATTCCTTCATCAAAATCATTAATGTATATTGTAAATAGCTGGGGTCCCAGCACTGAACCCTGCGGCACTCTACTAGTCACTGCCCGCCATTCTGAAAAGGACCCGTTTATCCCGACTCTCTGCTTCCTGTCTGCCAACCAGTTCTCTATCCACATCAGTACATTACCCCCAATACCATGTGCTTTAATTTTGCACATCAAGCTGTTGTGTAGGACCTTGTCAAAAGCCTTTTGAAAGTCCAAATACACCACATCCACTGGTTCTCCCTTATCCACTCTACCAGTTACATCCTCAAAAAATTCTGGAAGATTTCTCAAGCATGATTTCCCTTTCATAAATCCATGCTGACTTGGACCGTTCCTGTCACTGCTTTCCAAATGTGCTGCTATTTCATCTTTAATAATTGGTTTCAACATTTTCCCCACGACTGATGTCAGGCTAACCAGTCTATAATTACCAGTTTTCTCTCTCCCTCCTTTCTTAAAAAGTGGTGTTACATTAGGTATCCTCCAGTCCATAGGAACTGATTCAGAGTCGACAGACTGTTGGAAAATGATCACCAATGCATCCATTATTTCTAGGGCTGCTGCCTTAAGTACTCTGGGATGCAGACTATCAGGCCCCGGAGATTTATTGGCCTTCAATCCCATCAATTTCACTAACACAATTTCCTGCCATTAAGGATTTCCTTCAGTTCCTCGTTCTCACTACACCCTCGGTCCCCTAGTATTTTCGGAAGGTTATATGTGTCTTGTTCGTGAAGACAGAACCAAAGTATTTCTTTGTTCCCCATTATAAATTCACCTGAATCTGACTGCAAGGGACCTACGTTTGTCTTCATGAATCTTTTTGTCTTCACATAGCTATTGAAGCTTTTGCAGTCAGTTTTTATGTTCCCTGCAAGCTTCCTCTCATACTCTATTTTCCCCCTCCTTTGTCCTCCTCTGCTGTATCATAAATTTTTCCCAGTCCTCAGGTTTGCTACTTTTTCTGGCTAATTTACATGCCTCTTCTTTGGATTTAACACTATCCTTAATTTCCCTTGTTAGCCACGGTTGAGCCACCTTCCCTATTTTATTTTTACTCCAGACAGGGATGTACAATTGTTGAAGTTCATCGATGTGATCTTTAAATGTTTGCCATTGCCTATCCACCGTCAACCCTTTAAGTATCACTCACCAGTCTATTCTAGTCAATTCACGTCTCATACCATTGAAGTTACCTTTCCTTAAGTTCAGGACCCTAGTCTCTGAATTACCTGTGTCACTATCCATCTTAATAAAGAATTCTACCATATTATGGTCACTCTTCCCCAAGGGACCCCGCACAACAAGATTGCTAATTAGTCCTTTCTCATTACACCTCACCAAGTCTCGGATGGCCAGCCCTCTAGTTGTTTCCTCGACATATTGGTCTAGAAAACCACCTCTAATACACTCCAGGAAATCCTCCTCCACCGCATTGCTACCAGTTTGGTTAGCCCAATTAGTATGTAGATTAAAGTCGCACATGATAACTGCTGTACCTTTATTGCACGCATCACTAATTTCTTGTTTGATGCTGTCCCCAACCTCACTACTACTGTTTGGTGGTCTGTACACAACTCACACTAGCGTTTGCTGCCCTTTGGTATTCCGTAGCTCCACCCATACCGATTCCACATCATCCAAGCTAATGTCCTTCCTTACTATTGCGTTAATTTCCTCTTTAACCAGAAATGTCACCCCACCTCCTTTTCCTTTCTGTATATCCTTCCTGAATGTTGAATACCTCTGGATGTTGAGTTCCCAGCCTTGGTCACCCTGGAGCCATGTCTCAGTGATGCCAAGTACATCATATCCATTCACTGCTATCTGCGCAGTTAATTTGTCCACCTTATTACGGATATTCCTCGCATTGAGGCACAGAGCCTTCAGGCTTGTCTTTTTAACACGCTTTGCGCCTTTAGAATTTTGCTGTAATGTGGCCCTTTTTGCTTTTTGCCTTGGATTTCTCTGCTCTCCACTTTTACTTTTCTTCTTTCTATCTTTTGCTTCCACCCCCATTCTACTTCCCTCTGTCTCCCTGCATAGGTTCCCAATCCCCTGCCATATTAGTTTAACCCCTCCCCAACAGCACTAACAAACACTCCCCTAGGACATTGGTTCCGGTCCTGCCCAGGTGCAGACCGTCCGGTTTGTACTGGTCTCAGTTATTGTCACATCATCATATTCTTATGTGCCTATTTGCACCTGCAGCTCACTTAACTTGCTTACTAAGCTTTGTGCATTCACATACAAGCACTCTTAACCCATCTTAGACCATTCTGTATTCTCTCTTAGTTGGACCCCATCAGATACCTTACTATTTCTTACTTTCGTGCTCTCTGCCTCTCTCAATCCCTTGAGCACTTTATGTCCTCTAGTTCTAGTCTCCCCTATCAGTGGAAACATCCTCTCTGCATCCACCTTGTCAAGCCCCCTCATAATCTTATACGTTTCGATAAGATCACCTCTCATTCTTCTGAATTCCAATGAGTAGAGGACCAACCCACTCTACCTTTCCTCATAAGTCAACTCCCTCATCTCTGGAATCAACCTTGTGAACCTTCTCTGAACTGCCTCTAAAGCAAGTACATCCTTTCGTAAATATGGAAACCAGAACTGCAAGCAGTATTCCAGGTGTGGCCTCACCAATACCTTATATAGCTGTAGCAAGACTTCCCTGCTTTAATACTCCATCCACTTTGCAATAAAGGCCAAGATTCCATTGGCCTTCCTGATCACATGCTGTACCTGCATACTTTGTGTTTCATGCACAAGTACCCCCAGGTTCCGCTGCACTGCAGCAGTTTGCAATCTTTCTCGATTTAAATAATAACTTGCTCTTTGATTTTTTCTGCCAAAGTGCATGACCTCACACTTTCCAACATTGTACTCCATCTGCCAAATTTTTGCCAGATCACTTAGTCTGTTTATGTCCTTTTGCAGGCTTTGTATGTCCTCCTCACACATTGCTTTTCCTCCCATCGTTGTATTGTCGGCAAACTTAGCTATGTAACACTCAATCCCTTTTTCCAAGTTGTTAATATAGATTGTAAATAATTGGGGTCCCAGCACTGATCCCTGTGGCACCCCACTGGTTACTGATTTCCAACCCAAGAATGAACCATTTATCCCGACTCTCTGTTTTCTGTTCGTTAGCCAATCCTCTATCCATGCTAATATATTACCCCCAACCCCGTGAAATTTTATCTTGTGCAGTAACCTTTTAGGTGGCACCTTGTCAAATGCCTTCTGGAAGTCCAAATCCCTTGCCCCAGTTAAACATTTTTTACTCTCCATTGCTCCCTGTCCTTTTCCACAGCTAATCTAAACCTTATGATACTAGATAGATTTTTGTGGGCCAAAATGCAGGGCCGCCAGAAAGCTAGCGGACCTATCTTCTTTTGGAGTTTTTTCCACCAGGAGCGTGGAGGCGGCCTCTCGATCTGTTTTCGGCAGTTCGTAATTTTTTTAACATTGGACCGGAAGTCAGTCATAGTGGGGGCGGAAGTGTGGCGGTAAATCAGGCTGAGGGGCGGAAGTTGGGGCGGGATCGGGACTCCATGCTATCATTCAGCGGCGGAGTGATGGTGATGTCACAGCGCATGTACATTACCACGCTCTCTCCACTCCGTTAAAGGGGAGAGATGTGGGCATTTTTTATCTTCAGCCACTGGGCCACCAGGGAGGGTTTCGGCCCGGCCAGTGGCCTGGCACCCAAGAAGGGTTGCCAGGCTGCCTGTTGGCCGAACTTGGGGGTGCAATATTCTGGCCGACATGGAAGTCAGCCGGCAAAAAAAATAAGATGGCGGCCGCGGCATTCGGCCCTCGCCTTTAAAGGTCGCCACACTGCCAGGGTGCACCATCAGAAAATTCTGTCGAGGGCATCACACGGCCGGGCAACGTTTTTTTAACCTAAATTTCGGGCAGAGTATTCTGCAGGTGAAGGTGAGCGGCCATTGGACTGCAAGGCGGCTACATGATTCCGCCGTATGGCCGCTGAAAAACAGCGGAAACGGGCCTTATCTGGACCCTGAATTTCGGTCCCTTGGAGCCGAGGGGAATCACGGAATCTGGAGATCGGGCGGGAAAGTAGAGTTGAGGTCGATGATCAGCCATGATCTTACTGAATGGCGGAACAGGCTCGAGGGGCTGTATCGCCTATTCTTGCTCCTACCTCTGATGTTCTTATTTTCTTATGATCACTGATCCCTAAATGTTCACCTACTGACACATGCTGCAAATGACCAACCTCATTCTTCAGAATCAGATCGAGCAATGCCTACTCCGTCGTCGGTCCGGAAACATACAGATCAAGACAGTTCTCCTGAACACACTTCAGAAATTCTTCCCCTTCTGTGCCCTATACACTATTACGATCCAAATCTATATTAGGATAGTTGAAGTCCCCCATTATTACTACCTATGAACTGGAAATTCATCAAAATCCGCTACCACCGGTTGGACGGCAAAAAAATTGCTATGACTCTGCTATGATTTCAAGGTGGAAGATTCATGAAAAAATGGGAAAAAATCCACCCGGCGGGAAAAATCGGCGTTGCACGATGATTCGAGGTGGAAACCGTGATCCTCGTCAACTTTAGTCCGAGGCCGATTACCGCTGCGAGTTGGGCCTAGGGAGGGGGAAAACACAAAACATATTTTTCCAAAAAATGAAAAAAATCGCAAAACATTCACAAGACCCTTTTCTAGTGAATTGCTGCCAAATAATTAAAAATGAAAACTTACCTATTTGCAGGGTTTCATACTTACCGCCGTTCCGAGGGCTGCTCCGACAGGTTTTTTCTCTGCGCTTTTTCCAGTCTTGCACACTGGCGGTCTGCTCCCCAGTGGTATTTCAAAACTGCCAGTGGATGACTTCAATGAATTTCGCGCCGCACCGCTTTACGCCCAAAACGACGAAATACCGCTGAAAAACGCGGCAGAAGGCTGATGCCCTAAATTTCTTGCAGCTCGCTGTAAGTTCTCTGCAAATTTGTTCCTCCATATCTTTCCCACTATTTGGTGGTCTGTAGAATACCCCTAGTAGTGTAATGGCACCTCTATTATTTCTTAACTCCAACCATATAGATTCTGTCCTTGACCCCTCCAGGACATTCTCCCTCACCAGCACTTAATCAATACTGCCACACCACCTCCTATCTTTCCTTCCCTATCTTTCCTGAACACCTTATAACTAAGAATATTTAATATCCTATCCTGCCCTCTGAGCCAGGTCTCAGTTATTGCCACATCATCATATTCTTATGTGCCTATTTGCACCTGCAGCTCACTTAACTTGCTTACTAAGCTTTGTGCATTCACATACAAGCACTCTTAACCCATCTTAGACCATTCTGTATTCTCTCTTAGTTGGACCCCATCAGATACCTTACTATTTCTTACTTTCGTGCTCTCTGCCTCTCTCAATCCCTTGAGCACTTTATTTCCCCTTTTTAACATTATATCCTGGTGCCCATCCCCCTGCCAAATTAGTTTAAACCCTCCCCAACAACACTAGTGAACCACACCACGAGGATATTGTTCCAGGCCCTGTTGAGGTGCAACCCATCTGGCCTGTACAGGTCCCACTTCCCCCAGAATTGGTCCCAATGCCCGATGAATCCGAAGCCCTTCCTCCTGCACCATCTCTCCAGCCATGCATTCATCTGCTCTATCCTCCTATCCAGAGATTATCACCTTTGAAGTCCTGCTTTTTAATCTCTTTCCTAGCTCCCTAAAATTTGCCTGCAGGACTTCATGTTTCTTTCAGCCTACATCGTTGGCAGCAATATGGACCACGACTTCTGGCTGATCTTCCTCCCCTCTCTGCTGCTCAGTCACGTCTGCTCCCCTAACTATCAAATCCCCTCCCACTATTGCTCTCCCATTACTCTTCCTCCCCCACTGTACAGCTGAGCCACCCGTGGTGCCACGGACTTACCTCTGTCTGTACTCCCCAGGAGAACCAACGTCCTCACTAGTACTCAGAACTGAATACTGTTTGGAGACTGAGATGCATTCACATGTTACATGTGCCTCTAATTTTCTGACTTACTCTCTGCCTTACATTACAACCACTGTTTGGGGGCCTATAAACAACTCCTCCCAATGTTTTCTGCCTCTTGCTGTTTCTTAGCTCCACCCAAACTGATTCTACTTCTTGATTTTTGGAGCTAAGTTCCTTTCTCTCTCCTGTCTTTATCCCATCCTTTATTATCAGGGCTACCTTTCCTCCTTTTCTATTTTGCCTATCTTTTCTAAAAGTTAAGTATCCTGGAATATTTAGTTCCCAACCTTGGCCGTAATGGCTATCAGATCAAACCTATTAATTTCGATCTGCGCTATTAATTCATCCAGTTAGTTGCGAATGATTCACACCTTCAGATATAGTGCCTTTAGCTTTGACTTTTTTCTATTTTCCCTGATGTCACTGATGCCTTTTCACCATTGTTACTCTCTCTGTCCCTTCCTGACCCACTCTACTTATTTTTACACAAAGCTCTGCTCTGCTCTAGAGCCTTGACATTTAACTTGCTGCTTTTAAATTTGCTCTGTAGGAAAAATAGAAAAGCAGAGTATTTTTTAAATGGTGAGAGATTGGGAAATGTTGGTGTTCAGAGGGATTTGGGTGTCCTTGTACACGAATCACTGAAGGTTAACATCCAAGTACAGCAAGCCATAAAGAAAGCAAATGGTATGGCCTTTATTACAAGAGGATTTGAGTATAAGAGTAAAGATGTCTTCCTACAATTATATAGGGCCCCAGTGAGACCACACCAGTTTTGGAGGCCGAGATTGCCCCGCTGAAAAAGGATCGTTTGCATTTCTGGGAGGATCTAACAGGGTGCTAAAGTGATTTCGACCGGGCATGGCGACCAGAGTGCCCCCCCCTCCCCCCCCACCGGAAGTGCCCACGGGGCGCGGCGCGTGAAATTACAACATTGCCGTGCGTGCCGACCCCTTACCACTCGCGCCGACCCTTTTGCGGCCTGCGGGGGAAATTGTCCCGCGCAATGTAAGCTTGGCATGGGGCGATGGCACCGACAGCTTCGTGGACCGAGAAGCTGTGGTGGCTGGGTCACCCTGGCCACCCTTAAATGGGAGGTGGTAGCACCGCCGCCGCCATCTTTTCTGTGTAGGCCAATTGTTCAGTCGTCCCGACAATGGTAGCCGCTGTTGTGGCCAGGCCAACAAGATGCAGCCTGGCACCTTCTCTTAGGTGCTGGCCCACTGGCCTGGCCAACACTCTCCCTGGTGGCTGAGTGGGCACCACTAAAGCAGCTGCAGAGTTCGCAGCCCCCCCCCCCCCCTTTAAAAGAAGGGGAGGGAAGTTGTGACGTGTCAATGTGACTCGGCACATCAATGCTGTGCTGACATCATCAGTGCTGTGCTGATGTGCTCAGCGCGCACTGAGAGTCACACCTCACTATCACCCTGTTACCACCCCACAGATTATTTTTGCTCTAAGACCCCAATTCTGCACGATTTAGCAGCCCATCTCGCCGGCGGTAAATTTTCTTTTAATTCAAATTATACGCCCAAAACCGTGCACGGAGCAACTTTGATTCCTTGGTCTCCTTATCTAAGGAAGATATATTTGCCATTGAGGGAATGCAACGAAGGTTCCCCAGACTGATTTCTGGGGAGATTGTCCTACAAGGAGAGATTGAGTAGACTCGGCTTATGTTCTCCAGAGTTTAGAAGAATGAGATGTGATCTCATTGAAATATACAAAATTCATGCAGGGCTGGACAGGGTAGATGCAGGGAGGATGTTTCACCTGGCTGGGGAATCTGGAACAAGGGTTCACAGTCTCAGAATAAGGAGCTGACCATTTAAGACTGAGATAAGGAGAAATTTCTTCACTCAGAAGATGGTGAATCTTTGGAATTATCTACCCCAGAGAGCTGTGGAGGCTCAGTTGTTGAGTATATTCAAGAGATCGATAGGTTTTTGGATATTAAGGGAATCAAGGGATATGGGGATAATGCAGGCAAATGAAGTTGAAGTAAAAGATCAGCCATGATCTTACTGAATAGTGGTGCAAGCTCGAGGGGCCGAACAGGCTACTTCTGCTCCTATTTCTTATTTCTTATGTTCTCATGTTCTTTCATGGCTCTTCCCAACCCTCCTTTCCCCCACCCCTTAATTATTTTAAAGTCCTGTCTACTACCCTAGTTGTTCAGTTCACAAGGACACTGGTCCAGGCGTGGTTTAAGTGAATCCCATCTCAACAGAACAGCTCCATTTTTCCCCAGTACTGGTGCCAATGCCCCATGAACTGACACCCTTTTCCTCCCATACCACTTTTTGAACCATGTATTTAAACCTTTAATCTGTTTGTCTCTATGCCAATTTGTGCGTGGCCCAAGTCACAATCCAGAGATTATTATCTTTGAGGTTCTGCTTTTTAATTTGGATCCTAGCTCCTCAAATTCCCTCAGCAGAACTTCATTCCTAGTTCTACTTGTGTTGTTGGTTCCTACTTGAACCACGACAACTGGATCCTTCTCCTCCCACTCCAAGTTCTTCTCCATCTGCGAGGAGATATCCTTAACCCTGGCACCCAGCAAGCAACACAACCTTCAGAACTCCCTGTCACGGCTGCAGAGAAGCCCCTGACTATACTGTCGCCTACCACTGCTACAATCCTTTTTACTCCCCCACTTAAATGGCCTCCTGTATCAAGTACCTTGTACTGTTGGGCAAGGTCAAGAGCTGAGGCTCCTCCATCACTACATCCTCGGTCCCCATATCTTCCTGACTTGCAGTCACACCCTCCTGTCCCTGACCAGTGATGAACTCGAAAGTACTATTTAACCTAAGGGTGTGACTGAATCCTGGAACAAAGTGTCTAGGTAACTCTCCCCCTCCCTGATACCCCACAATGTCTGCACCTCATACTCCAACTCAACAACTCTGAGCCGAAGTTTGTTGAGCTGCAAACACTTAGCGCAGAAGTGGTTGCTCGGTCTCCACAAACTCCCACATGCTGCAGTTACGGCACACCACCTGCCCTGCCATGTCCAGCTAACCTTCTTTATTTATTTGGTTATTTTCTGATAAATTATTTTAGTTTTAACACATAATTGATTTATCTAGTTTAGTTACAAATTTAATAAAGTAAAGTTATAGCAATTTACAGTTTCTTAGCTAGCATAGTGACTAAGAAAAACTGTAATGTCTGCATTCCTCTAATTGGGGATCTGATTGTAATCACTCAACCATTGGTGGTCGTGCTTTCTGTTGCCTAGGCCCCAAGCTTTGATACTCCCTGCCTAAACCTCTCTGCCTCTTTCCTCCTTCATGACGTTCCTTAAAACATACCTCTTTGACCAAGCTTTTGGTCACTTGTGCTAATTTCTACTTATGCGGCTCAGTGTCAAATTTTCATGGCATAATACTACTGTGAAGTGCCTTGGATGTTTCACTACATTAAAGGCGCTATATAAATACAAGTTGTTGTTGTTGTAGTAGTCACCAACCAATCACCTACCTGCTGCCCTGTGAGGTCAATACTTGATATTCTGTTTGCAGCTTATTCTCTTTGAAGTAGAGCAGGTCTCCAGTTGTCCTGGTTCAACCCTTTCCACTGGATAAAGGCCTAGCTCTGTCGAGCCCGTGTGGTGGCTGATGTGCAACACATTAAAAAATCCACACACAGGCATCTTCCACCCCCTCAATTGGAGTTCAGAACTGGAACATCGGGTCCTTCAGTGAAACATGTGAACTCTTGTGGAAGCAAGTCATCCTTGTTCGAGGGACCACCTATGATGATGATGATGTTTGAAGGCTCTTTATAGCACGGTTGATTCCGCAGATAATCCCCTTATCTGCTAAATCTTACTACATCACCAAGCAAGTGAATAATGCAAACGTTCATGTTACAAAGATCCAGATTTACTGCAGAAAATTACCACAATTCAGTTTTTTCAAACAATACGTTACTATAGGATGTAAAAGGAAAAATATTTCATTAATAGGAACACCATTTCTTATCTTACTGACTGTCAAAAAATGTAAATATATCAGCAGCAAAAAGAAAATATGTAGGCAAAGCTGAACACTTATCAGGTGGTTTATGAGCCAGTGATGATATTACAAAAGGGATCAAGAGCAAACAATTGCAGTGGAACCCAGATGTTGAACATTTGAAGTGAAATGTCAGAGACAATACTCATATTAATACCTAGTGAGAGCAGAATAAAGGAATGTGTGCAAAGACCAGTATGCGAATACTAATGGCAATACAGCGTGGAGGAGAAGTGGCAGCATGGAATAATAACACTATGTAGGAGCGACAATACTCATGCTAATACTGAATCAGAGCAGAATGAAGGACTGTATGCCAAGACCAGTATGCAAATGCTAATGGCAGTACAGTGCGGAGGAGAAGTGTCAGTGTGGAATAATAACGCTATGTAGGAGAGAAAACAATGGACATGGAGGTGGTGAGATAACATGGAGGAGGCAGAAAAGAACAGCTGAGTAAGATGAAGTTTACATTGGAAAATGAGCAATTTAAGGTTTAAAGGGGTACTTGCTAAGTATGTTTAAATAGGCAGAGTATAAAAACTATCAATATTGCTGAACAGCTTTGTGTGAAGTTGAGTTTCTTGATTTTATCATATTTGTATTGATTTTTTAGTAACTTAACATGAAGATACAAATGTTGTAAACCAATGTAATTTTTGATTACACTGTGCTTGAGGGAAGGTGCTATGTGTTATTGTTATGGGTGTTTATAGGCTGAGAGCAAGGCAGGTTTAAGGATTTTTTTGGTCTTGATTCTTGGGGTTCGCTTGGGAAGAGGGGGAGCAAGGAACATAGAAGTAATATTTAAAACAAGGGTCCAAATACTTCCAACAAAATGGTGCCACTGGAGGAGAATTTTAACCCCAGAAAATGGGCGGGTTTGGGTCAACCCCATCCCCCTCACCACCTCTGATCCCGGCCATCCGACCCTCCAGTCCGATCCCAGCCTTCTGACCCACACCCAGATCCCAGCTTCCGGTCCCTCCCTCCCTTCTCTCTGCTCCCCGGCTGTGGCCTGGTGCCACAGACCTACCCGCCCGACAGCCAGCCAGTCTCTCAATTTGGCTGGCCCTACCTGCCTCCAAGTTAAAATCCTGCCCACTCATTTCAAAATAAATGCCTCTTATTTTTCACAGACCTATGTGGTGTTAGATTGTACAAAATCTCACTTTAACATTTCCAATTTGTCCTCCACGAGAACTGTTCTCACCAATTCTCTTCTAGCAAGGGGTTGCGGCAAAAGAGGCCTGAAATATCATTATGCATGTAGCCAATATTGTTACGTGATCATTCAGCATCAGGGAACCTAAAGACTGAATGACAACAGCTATTCTCTTCCGCTAAAATGAAATACTAAGGACATTTTGCCGAGTGGTTTGGCAGAGAAACGACAAAATCAGTTTGGGTGACAGGTGGTTATGGAATGATCCGATGAAAATTTGAGTGTGGAAGATAGTGCCATGGGGATACTGCACCATCCCTGTGGAAAACTTAACGTCGGGCTAGAAATTGTATAGCACCCAGTTTAGGGCGATAATCTTTGAAGGAGCGCAAAAGTATCGGCAGGCGGAAAAGATTTTTTGCTCCCGGCAACTTCCGCTTTAGTGCTCCAACAGGGAAGTGGGGCACTAAATCAAGCGCTATCACTTTCCTTAAAACATTAAAGTGAGTGAGAGGGGCAGTAGCGGCAGAGCACAGAACAATGTTCAATGCAGTGCTGCCTTCTGCAGAGACTCCTTCCCTCGCTTAAAGGGAAAGCCAATGATGGGTTCAATCACTCTTCATGCTCTGCCTGACTAGCAGCCCCAAACACTCTCAGAGAGCGCGGGGTTAAGCAATTGCAGCATCAAAAGAAATCAGGAGACATCAGACTGAGGAGAGAAATAAATTTTCTCCTATCTGACCACCATTGCCTTTAAATATCGCTCCCCAAGCGGCCAGCTGAGATGAGAATGCCTCCTGAAGCTGCCA
Source organism: Pristiophorus japonicus (assembly GCF_044704955.1). Lineage (NCBI taxonomy): Eukaryota > Metazoa > Chordata > Chondrichthyes > Pristiophoridae > Pristiophorus > Pristiophorus japonicus. The sequence goes on along the minus strand of NC_091977.1, from coordinate 461,320,689 downwards.
TTGTTGACTTCCATGAGTATGGCAGCACACCAGAATGAAATGTACTCTGCTCTGCTTGCACAGAGCCTCACTCACCTCCCTTATACAGGGGTAGAAGGCAAACTGAGAGATGTTACAGCCTGGAAGGAGTCCGATGCGAAGATGTTCAAGGCCACGGTCAGCTTTACAGCCAGTGGCAATGCTGTCCTTGTCCTGGATTGAAGATGTAGGTCTGTTTGCAGCAGGTGGCAGATTTCAGTGAGCACCTTCTTAGTAAAACAGAGACTTTGCATGCATTGAGCCTCGCTGAAGTTGAGGTCGGAGAAATGCTTCCTGAAGACCCTGGGTGGATATGGCTTCCTTCCGAGAGCCCTTCTCCCCCTCCGCCTGCCTCTTCTAGAGGCTTGTACTACTATGTGTTTCCACTGCTAATTCCCCTTGTCTTACTGCAGGGAAAGGGGGATACAAACTACTGCACCCATGTCTGGAAGCAACTGGTCTGAGCAGACCCCTTGCAATTTCAGTATCAAGTCCCTGCACATGTGTCACACCACTCCTTGTAGAAGTCTAGAAAGCACCAAACACTTCTACAAACTCAGCAACAGCTGGTAGAAATCAATCAACAACTAATCTGTAAGTAAGTGATGGTCGTTTTAAATAGCATTGGTGGGGGGTCCTTCCAGCTGCTAAACACATGTTCAGCTGTGTGAGGTTAAGGAATGGCATTAGCACCAGCATTGAGATAAAAAATGGAAGCACTGGCATCAAATCAGCGTTATATGCTGATTGACATCACAATCTACCTACTCTGCATACTCTGTACATGCTCCCAATGGCGTGCTAACACCCTTACCAAAATGGTGTCCAGCACGGCCCGCACCAGCAGTATGCCCATGCTGCTCGGACAACATTTTCAAGCCATACAATTGCCCCCCGCCCGATTGGGGGCAGTAATCTTCTGGGGCCGGGACTTTCCCACCCTCGAGCGGAGTTCCCACCCTCGACACGGAATTTCCCTTACCGTCCTTGAAAGGAAGCGGAGCTCTGTCTCCGGCGCTCTGCTTCCTGTAGCGACGGGTCCCGGGCACAACTAGGGCATTGAGGGAAGCCCAATGCGGTTGCTCCGCGTAGTGCTGACATGCTTCAATGCCTCTCCCCTTCAATTAAAGGGGAGGGCTGCTGCTCACTCTGCATGGTCTCTGATCTCCACCAGGGCAGTGTGTGACCAGACCAGCAGCCCGCCTCCCAGGACAGAGAGCCGGGCTGCATGATGGAGCATGCTAGGGCTGCCATGATCGAGACAACTCAAGAGTCAGGTGACAAAAAACGATGCCAGCCCTCCTCTTTAATCACCGCCCCGAGTGGATGTTGCCCAGCTTCGCGATCCGTGAAGCTTTCACATCCGTCCGTGTCAGCCTCCAGCCCCGCAGGGCAATTTCCCCCACGGATGTTAAAGGGTCGCCGCGAATGGCGATGACGTCATCGCCGGTTGCGCACCGGCCTGAGGCGCTAACCGCGGGGCGCGGCACCTCCTCAACCTCCCAGGCAATTTCCCGGGAGGTGGTAGCACCCTGGACGAAAACAGTCTTGCTGTGGAGACACTAATGGGGCTATAAAAAAGGAACAATTTCACCCCCAATGGGTGCAACCCAATCTGATTTTTAGCCCAAAATCTTTCATGTAACATGTATATGCTCGGATGTTTATTCTTCTACTTCCATTCATTTTATGCTATGTTAAGTTGGACCCAGATAATGTTCTTGGATATGTCTTTCCTCAGGCTGCTCCCATTCCAATGCAAATAGGATTTCCTTCGCAAGTTACGGGGATGGAGTGGGAAAAGCTCAAAGTGAATTCCCAGCCATTGTTATGTTTTTGGCTGTTTTTCGTTCTACTACCTTTGCAATTGTGCAAATAGATAAATAGGTTTGGAGTTCCTATCATCCCAACTCAGATTTTTCAGCGTAACTGACAGGCGGGGTTGTTCTGTTACATCCCTGGCCAGTTTTACCTGTACCCAATTTCCCACAGGAAGGCATTTGTCATCAGATGCATATGAGTGAAATACATCCTCTAAAGAATTCCCCATTATTGGTGCCATAACAAAGCTGGACGCTCAAGACACCTGTTGATCCTTGAATCCAGTATTGCTATGGTGCTGGTGGGATTCAATAGAAATCTTGGCCAATTTCAGAGTGATCTGCTCTACCATTCAATTAGATCATGTCTAATTTGTACCTCAACTCCATTTTCCCGCCTTTGTTCCATATCCCTTGATATCCTTACCTAACAAAAATCTATCTACCACAGTCGTGAAATTGACCTAGCATCCACAGCCTTGTGGAGAATGATTTCCAAATTTCTACTACCCTTTGTGAAAAAGTGCTTCCTGATTTCGCTCGTGAATGGCCTAGCTCTAACTTTAAGATTATGTGGGGCCGAAATTGTCCTGTTTTGTGCCTCCCGTTAGCGCCACCAGGGGGATGTTAACGGGTCACGAAACTATTCTCGCCCGCGGGGTGGGGCTGGTACTGGCTCCTGCGAAATTGCGCGGGAGTTAGCGGAGACACTGACACGGTAGTGCCCCAGGCCGCCGCGCAACTGGTGATGACATAATCGGCGTGTGCGGCAACCCCTTAGCATCGCACAGTGACCCCTTTCCGTCCCGCAGCGGAAATTGGCTAGCGGTGTCAGTGCCAGCCTTGTGGGCCGACATCCACTCGCGGGGCAAAAGTTAAAGGGGGGGTGCGTGGGAAGCATCCTACGCCGCCATCTTACCTGTTTGGCTGACTCACCGGTTGGCCCTACTTCGTCCTCCTTTGCGTGGTCTAGGCCGCCATCATGCAGCCCAGCACTCCGTTTGCGTGCCGGGCTGCGGCCTCAGCACCACACCGCCTTGGTGGCCCAGTGGAGGCCATCAGAGGCTGTGCAGAATGTGCAACGGCCCTTCCCTTAACTGAAGGGGAGGGGGTTTAAATGAGCTAGCGCTATGTGGAACAGCTGCGTAGCACTGGTGAACGCACCCAAGTAGTACCCCAAACCCTTCCCAACAGGAAGTGGAGCATGCAATATTGTGCTCCACTTCATGTGAAGGGTGGTAACTGCAATTACACAGCCAGGGCGCTGGGGAATTTCGCCCCGTGTACCCCTTGTTCTTCATTCCATCAATAGTTTCACCATATCTACCCTATCAAATCCTTTTAACATTATTTCTGTCAAAGTGAATAGTATTCTATTAGCAAGTATGTCAATATATTAGCTGTAGGATTTTTTTGTTTGCTGGTACGTCATCATATTAATAGTTGAACACATCAAAAGCTGCGAGCAATATCAAGCAAATAGCTTTATCCAACTCCACAATTTCTCACTCTCTAAGGAATATAAGTAAACAGTGCAGGTTGATGACCTACTTGAATGACTGAGAAGGAGATGTATGGTTAAACCAGCTCTGTCACGGGCATTATTAAATATTTGTTTGTACCAGAAAGAGCAAACAATTGTCAGACTAACTCAGATATTATACCAGTATACATATCAAAGATTGTATGTATATGTATATATAAAAAACATTAAGATCCCGCTTTTTAACTTGAGGAACTAACAGCCAAAGGCAGGGCAACATAAATGTTGAAGAAAACAAAAACTCAGTAAGTAATGATGAAGGGACACCAAGCTTAAAAGCCTAAAGACTGTAGGAAGAGTGTAAGGGAGATCCTGGCAATGAATTAGCATAGGAGAGAGTGCAATGGAACTTGAGTTCAACAGTGTGGATGTGGAGAGGAGGGAGAGAAAGTAGGACAGCATATTCAGAGCTTTGAAAAAAGAAGAAAAGAAAAGTTTGGAGCACAACTGAGCATTGTAGTATTGAGAAATAGAGACAGGAAAGGTTGTGTGTGAGAGAGAGAAAGAGAGCAGGAAATGGGGGTTAGATGTGCAAGAGGAATCACCTGTTAAGCAAGTCTTTTTCTTGTCTGTTGTCCAGGAGTGTGAGGGCTGTTACAAGGGTATAGGAACATTATTCTCATCTTGGAAGGATTTGAGCTTTATTGACAGTTAGTACTATTGCAAAGAAAAGAGAGTTTGATATAGAAGAGAAATCAGTTTTAGGAATGAACATGAGAGTTCCATTTGATGTCAGAGATGATTGGTGTGGAGATTTGTGTCACAATTCAGTACACACTGAATTTTCATCCTGTTGAAATTAATTGATGACCTTTGTGAACTATTCACCAATTGCTAGATGGGAAGTCATGGAAAATTTACTTCAAAGGTATATTTTTCAAAAATGAAGTACTTTTTTCCACTTCTGTGTCTCATAATATGGAGACATTAGTTATTAAGATTTTTCACGAATTTTCATCAGCAACAAAGTAAACATCAGATGGTAAAAGAAAGCCTGACTTCACAGTTCTGAGGATTAAATTCAGTCTTTAGTGTTCTCTCTAAGTGATGGAGTCTAATCGTTTGGGACACCAGATAATCAAGCATTAGACAAAACATTGAGGTGAAATTGGCCTTCAATCGAAAAACATATTGGGCACATAGTAAAACAGGCTGTGATTCATTATAGAAATATATAAACATAGAAACATAGAAATTTACAGCGCAAAAGGATCCCATTTCGGCCCATCGTGTCCGCGCCGGCCGACAAAGAGCCACACGGCCCTCGGTCAGCAGCCCTGAAGGTTACATATAAACATATGAACAATGAACAATGGCGGACAGGTAAAGAGTATACAGCCCAACCAGTCAGCCCCACACAACTGCGATACCCCATGTATCGCAACATTTTACACTCCACCCCACCCGGAACCATGCGATCTCCTGGGAGAGGCAAAAAAATTAGATAAAAACCCAGACCAATTGGGGAAAAAAAATCTGGGAAAATTCCTCTCCGACCCATCCAGGTGATCAAAACTAGTCCAGGAGATCACTCTGGCTGTATTAGATTCCCTGAAGTAATTACCATTGTATCTGCGCCAGCCAACAAGAAGTTATCCAGTCTAATCCCACTTACCAGCTCTAGGTCCGTAACCCTGAAGGTTAAGACACTTCAAGTGCCCATCCAAGCACCTTTTAAATGTGGTGAGGGTTTCTGCCTCTACCACCTTTCCAGAAAGTGAGTTCCAGACCCCCACAACCCTCTGCGTGCAGAAGTTTCCCCTCAAATCCCATCTAAACTTTCCACCAACCACCTTAAACCTATGTCCCCTTGTAATTGACCCTCCCACCAAGGGAAATAGGCCCTTGCTAGCCACTATATCCAAGCCCCTCAAAGTTTTATACACCTCAATGAAGTCTCCTCTTAGCCTCCTCTGTTCCAAGGAGAATAAACCCAGGCTATCCAATCTGTCCTCATAGCGAAGATTCTTCATTCCAGGCAGCATCCTCGTAAATCTCCTCTGCACCCTCTCTAGTGCAATCATGTCCTTTCTATAATACGCCGACCAGAACCACATGCAGTATTCCAGTTGTTGCCTAACCAGTGTATTATACAATTTAAGCATAACCTCCCTGCTCTTATATTCTATGTCTTGGCCAATAAAGGCAAGCATTCCGTTTGCCTTCTTAACCACCTTATCCACCTGGTCTGCTAAATTCAGGGATCTGTGGACAAGCACTCCAAGGTTCCTTTGTTTATCTACACTTCTAAGTGGCCTACCATTTAATGTGTACACCCTTTCCTTATTAACCCTCCTCAAGTGCATTACCTCACACTTCTCCAAATTAAATTCCATTTGCCACTGTTCTTCCCAACTGACCAGTAGATTGATATCCTCTTGAAGTCTATGACTTTTCTCTTCATTATTAACCACACAGTCAATTTTAGTGTAATCTGAAAACTTCTTAATCAAACCCCCATATTCAAATCTAGATCATTGATGTATACCACAAAAAGCAAGGGACCCAGTATTGAGCCCTGCGGAACCCCACTGGAAACGTCCTTCCAGTCACAAAAGCATCCATCAGCCATTACCCTTTGCTTCCTACCTCTAAGCCAATTTTGGATCCAACTTGCCATTGTGCCCTGGATCGCCTGGGCTTTTACCTTCATGACCAGTCTGCATTGTGGGACCTTATCAAAAGCTTTGCTAAAGTCCATAAACACTACATCATATGCACTACCCTCATCAACCCTCCTGGTTACCGCCTCGAAAAATTCAATCAGGTTAGTCAAACATGATCTTCCCTTAACAAATCCGTGCTGACTGTCCCTGATTAATCCTTGCCTTTCTAAATGTAAATTTATCCTGTCCGTCAGGAATTTTGCCAATAATTTTCGCACTATTGAAGTTAGGGTGACAGGCCTGTAATTACTCGGCTTATCCCTTTCTCCCTTTTTAAACAAGTGTACCAGCTTAGCAGTCCTCCAGTCCTCCAGCACCATGCTTGAATCCAAAGAGGACTGGAAAATGATGGTCAAGACCTCTGCTATTTCCTCTTTTGCTTCGGTCAACAGCCTGGGATGCATTTCATCCGGGCCTGGGGGCTTATCCATTTTCAAAGCCGCTAAACCCTTTAATATCTTCTCTCTCACTATGTTTATTTCATTCAGAATTTCACACTTCTACTTGATAGCAATATCTGCATTGCCCCTTTCCTTTGTGAAAAAAAATGTAAAGTATTAATTAAGAACCATACCAACATCTTCTACCTCCACAAACAGATTACCCTCATGGTCTCTAATAGGCCCTACTCATTCTCTAGTTATTCTCTTGCTCGGATTATATTTATAGATCATTTTTAGGTTTTCCTTGATTTTACTTGCCAATGTAGAAACATAGAAAATAGGTGCAGGAGTAGGCCATTCGGCCCTTCGAGCCTGCACCACCATTCAATAAGATCATGGCTGATCATTCACCTCAGTACCCCTTTCCTGCTTTCTCTCCATACCTCTTGATCCCTTTAGCCGTAAGGACCATATCTATCTCCCTCTTGAATATATCCAATGAACTGGCATCAACAACTCTCTGCGGTAGGGAATTCCACAGGTTAACAACTCTCTGAGTGAAGAAGTTTCTCCTCATCTCAGTCCTAAATGGCTTACCCCTTATCCTTAGACTATGTCCCCTAGTTCTGGACTTCCCCAATATCGGGAACATTCTTCCTGCAATGAATCTTTCATGCTCTCTCGTAACATTCCTAATATCCTTTTTAATTTTACCTCTGAACTTTCTATATTCCTCCAGAGATTCTACAGTATTTAGCTGTCGGTATATGACTTAAGCTTTCCTTTTTTTCTTTATCCTCCCTTTCAAGTCCCTAGACATCCAGGGTGCTCTAGAATTGTTATTCCCGCCCTTTTTCTTTAAGGGCACATGTTTGGCTTGAGCCCTCCAGATCTCCTCTTTGAATGCCTCCCACTGGTCCGACACTTATTTGCCTTCAAGTAGCTGTTTCCAGCCCACTGTGGCCAAATCATTTCTCAACTTAGCAAAGTTAGCTTTTCCCCAATTTGGGACTTTTATTCCTGGTCTACCCTTGTCCTTATCCATAACTACTTTGAATCTGAATGAATTATAGGGCTCAATTTTGACCAAGCCCATTTTCTGGAGTATTGCCAGAGTTGTGCTGGTTATTTAAGTCCATAAATGCACCAGAAAAACATATCCAAACTTTCCCCGATGTTTATACTATAATCCGAAGCTACACAGCATGGCCAGTCACCTCGGGGGGTTGGAGCCTGCTGTCTGCGCCGAAAAACGCAGCTGGGCCTTCTGCTCATGCGTAGGAAAAAAAACGTAAGTTTTTGTCGTCGCTGCAATGGACACGCATGCGCAGTACAGCTCCAAGTTGGCATGCCTCAAATTCCTAGCTTCACGTCATCCCCTTGGAAGCGACATTGCTGGCCTTTCTTGGTATGGGAATGGCTGAGCCCTTGGCCAGCAGCGGAGTTAAAAGAATACAAGATGCGGATATCCTCATCCGTTATCCTCCTTTTCACACCCCAATTCCCCCTCATCCCACAATATCTTCTGATTTACAAGCTGCACATGGTGTAAGCATGCATGGTTTGCTTTCCCGTTCTTCCCTCACCACAACCCTACCCTTGTGCTTTCTTCATTTCAGTCACCAAAGGAATCCAGCCTGCCCAGCCAGTGGTTGACCAGGAAGCTGGAGAGCAGAGTGAAGAAGAAGAAACATTGTCACTCGATTTCACATTGCTAGCTACCAGCTTCTCAAGATCATCCTGCAAGGCCATCTACAGTCTTCATCACTGAAGTCAGCAGCCTTCCACCAGCCATGTAGGGTAGCACTGCATAAGAGCACCAGGTTAGTCAAAGACATATGCAAGACACTCACTATGGGTGATTTATTGTTATAAATTGATGTGATATTGGTTGCATAAATTGATAAAGTTGGATTGGAAAGTTTGCTTTGCAGTGGCTTTTATTTTAGCATTGTGACCAAGAGGATGCTGTGATGGTCAGTAATAGAGGGAGAAGGTAAGGTGTGGGACAAATGTTGAAAGAGGAAATGAGATTGTGTTCACTAGTACCGCTGCGGAGGTTTTGATCCCAGATATCCTGGCCAGAGGGCAACTGTCTGGGTTGTGTCCTTCCTTCCGCTTCCTCCTCTTCTGCTTCTTCCTCTTCCTCCTCCCTCTGTGAGCAGCTTGTCCCCTTTACTGCCTTTGCTCCATCTCCGTGTCATGCTGCACCCCACGGGGGACTGCAACTAGGACCTCCAGGCCTTGGAGCAGGTGGTGTTCTCAGAGGCCTTCCTTTAAGAACCAAAGCCTTGCAAATGTACAGCAGCACTCCCTGCAATCACTGCACACTTTAACAATTTTTTAAACCAAGCCACTACTCCAATGAAATGTAAAGAAACCAGTACAAAAGCAAAAATCTAAACTTACCTGAAGGTTGTATGTGTCCCTTTAAGAAGCGCTGGTGGGGGATTTGTCGTACAGCTGAACACACGTTCAGATGTGCGTGCATTGGAGAGGGCATTAATAAGAGTGGCGACATCCAAGATAGCAGCTTTCGCATCTATTCAGCGTTGTATACTGATTGCTGTCACAATCTGACTAATGACCATATTTGCAGCGCTGCCGACCTACACTAAATGGCGGCTGTTGCATTCCATGCCAGAAGTAGACAAAAGCGAGGTGGCCGCTATTTATTCACTGAAACCAGCCTTATCAGCCGGCGTTAAGGAGCTAAATTTAATGGCTCTTATCTCTCGAGACCCGAGCACATTTACCTGGCAATTGGTGGAGGACAAGTGCCTTTGCAGATTTCAGTATGGAAGCAATTGTGCCAACTATTGCAAATAGACCTGCAGACAATCTCAAAGATAGGGATCGCATTGTCATTTACTACAACTCTCAACTTTTATGCCTCAGGCTTCTTCCATACAGTATGAACCAATTTGCAGTGCAGGGGTGTATCAAATCGGTGACTGATAAACTGGTCAGCAGGGCAAACTCGCTCATTACTTTTCCCACTGGACTGCACAGCAGCATGATAGGGGTGTTCAGTTTCATAGCATTCCTGAATTCCTCAAAAAATTGGCAATCTGAGTCCCATTTCATCAACGTTCAGCCAATCAGTGATGATTAATACCACATCATACAGGTCAATGAACCTTTTCCAAAGCAGTAGTCACAATTCTTTCTTTCTAAGGTAATTATTTGTGACATCTTTATTTGAAGGGAAAGGCAGACTGTAAGGCTGGCTCCTCAAGGGCTAAAGCTACCCTCCCTCAGACATGGTTAAACACCCCTTGCACTAGACACAAACTGATGCAATGAGGCCCATTCAGCTACCATATGCCATAGAGCATACCATAGTAATCATTTAGCAGCATTTTAGTTGCAACAACAGATCAGAGGACATCTTATTGTACAGCTCTGCCAGGGTCTTTAAAATCATCATCATTTGTTGTGTGCTCAAAGAGGCTTGGACATGCAAGGAAAGGAGAGGAGGAGGAATAGGAGAAGCACGGAAGAACCATCCACAATAAAGGACAGAGAGAACACAGTCATTGATTAAGAGGAAGTCCCTGCAGAATTACCAGCAGCCAGGAAATATCTTTCACCAGGTGCTTCCACAAGACATATTCAACCAAGGGCCTGAGGTCACTTTATAATGAAGCCTGCTGTCGACATGAACTCAATCAAGTATCACAAAACACCTTCCCCCACATTATCCTTGCTACTGCATTCACTCCAATCAATGCCCATTCTTTGCTTAATAGCTGCCACAATTCAAAAAAAACCTATTGAAAAAGATAAAATGAAGCTATAAAAATATATACCTTGTGTTATGTGTCAGTGACGTTAGCAGTTTCTCCTATAGTACTGGTGAATTGAGTGCGACTTCTAACTCTGCAACCTTTGACATCTTCTATATGATTCCCCAGTGGAAGGAGTAATTATGCTGGCTGGTCGCAGAGCTTCAGTGGGAGCTGCTTGGGATTCAGGTGGAATTTTTGGGCCCAAGTTTCAGGCCGCGCCTAGAATGGTGCAGCCCCGACCTGGACGCCTGTTTTTCGCGCCATAATGTGCGCCTAAAAAAAACTTACAGATTCTCTGGCTCCCTGCTGGCCCTCTTGAGTCGGGCACGGTGCAGCACGAGCTGTAGGGGGGCGGAGCCAGGTCCCTGCGCTGAAAACAGTGCCGGGACCTCTGCACATGCGCGCTACAGTGGGCGTGCATGTGTAGTAGCTCCAGGCGCCCAAAACTGTGTGAGAGGGGCCCGAAGCACTCAGCCCCTAGCCCTGGCCGAATGGCCTCACTGGGGCTGCGTGCATAAGGCTGCCTCCCACGCCCAGCTCCTGCTTCCTCCCGACCCGAGACTCCCGCTTCACCCCCCCCCACCCCGCCCCCGGACCCGACCCGACCCTGACACCGACACCGACCCGACTCCCACTCCCCGCCCACCCCACACCCGAATCAACCCGACCTCCCGCCACCCCCTCGACCCGACCCGCACTCCCGACCCCGACCCGCGCTCCCCCCGACCCGACCCGCGCTCCCGACCCCGGACCCCGGACCCAACCCAGCGCCACCTACCTGTAAATCTGGTGCTGGGGACGGGCCCTGCCCGAAGTCTTGGGCCCGGCTGGGTCCGGCCCGTTCAGCATCCCCCCCCCTTCTCCTTTCCCCCCCATTCTCCTTCCCCCCCTTCTCCTTTCCCCCCTTCTCCTTCCCCCCTTCTCTTTTCCCCCCCTTCTCCTTTCCCCCTTTCCCCTTTTTCTTCCCCTTCTCCTTTCCCCCCTCTCCTTTCCTTCCCCCCTCTCCTTCCCCTTCTCCCCTTCTCTTTCCCCTTCTCCTCTCCGCCTCCTTTCCCCTTCTCCTCCCCCCACTTTCCCCTTCTCCTCCCCCCCTTTCCCTCCCCCCTTTCCCCCCCTCCCCCTCTTCTCTCCCCTCCTTCTCTCCCCTCCCTTCTCCCCCTTCTTCCCCATCCCTCCCTCCCCCTCTGCCTCCCTTCCTCCCCTCCCCCTGCACCCCCTCTCTCCCTCTACCCCCCTCCTCCCCCTCCCCTCGCTGTCAGAAACACAGACACTGACAGACAGAGAGATAGAGACACTGACAGAGACACACTGGGGGGCATCCCAGCACGCTGTTGGAGGGCTCCCGGTGCTGCAGTCGGTAAGTAGAAAATGTTTTATTTATTGATTATTAAGAAAAAAAATGATTTATAAATTTTTTTGGATTGATTTATTGGTTGATTTATTGATGTTTTTATCATTTATTATTGATGATGGCTCTTTATTTGTAAAACTGAAGTGTTTAATGTTTGTAAACTTCCCTTTAAACACCCCCCCCCATTCCCTACGCCTGATTTGTAACCTACGCCTGATTTTCTAAAGTGTAGACAAGGTTTTTTCCAGCGTACAAAAATCTTCACTTATTAGTTTGGAGTAAGTTTTCACTGCCGAAACTTTGAAAACAGGCGTAAGTGGCCGGACACGCCCCCTTTTGAAAAAAAAATTCTGTTCCAAAGTGAAACTGTTCTAACTGACTAGAACTGGAGCAAACTAAATGCCGAGAATTTTAATTTCTAAGATACTCCGTTCTACACCAGTTGCTCCAAAAAATCAGGAGCAACTGAGGCTGAAAGTTGGGCCCATATCTTCTTGTCTCAGGTTATGCGTTGCCCCTGCCTTGCACATGGCTGAAGTGGCTGTTAGTTCTTGCCTAATTTCTGGCACATCTACTTTCATTGGAGCAGGGAGGGTGGATGGTCTGAATGTGTTGTCGCCTTGAGAGAGAGTTATTTCACTCATACCTACTTCAGTCATGTCCCTGATGCTGACTGTTGCCGCAGCATGAGTTACAAGGCATTTGATATGAGGACATTTTAAGAAGGGAATGTGACAACAGAGAAAGAGGCAAGTTGCAGGTTGAGGTAGTGTCCAATGTCTGCACATGTAAAAATGTATGTTATTAAAACAAGATGATTGTCAAATGATTCAGTAATCTTCTACTTGTCTAATCACTTATAATATATGAGGCCCGAAATTGGCCAGGACATAACGACAGTATGCTGGCGGAGCGTTGTTTCAAACCATTGGCATACCACCGAGAATGAGGAGCTCAATTTTGGTGGATTTATTTTTGGCAGTATGCGAGCAGTGTGCACAAGTACAATGGTATACAGCATTGTAGTTGATCAAGATCGACTTTCTTGTCGATGAACGGTGCAGCACTGCACTGCGCATGCGCAAATTTTCTTCTTTGCTTTTTTTTCAGAGAAGCCTTTTACCCGCAATTTTGGGGGTCGGGGGTCACTCACACATGCGGAAAGAGTTGAAGTCGAGGGAGAGAGAGTGAGAAGGAGCAGCAAGATATTTGAGGGTCAGTTGGTTTAATCACAGATTCCAGAGTAAAAAATATTAATACCAAATAATAATGATACAATATCAACAATAGTAATACATATTTTATAAATCAAAACTCATATGCTAATATAAATATAATGGAAATGCTCAAAAAGAAGTCGAAGTGCAGGAACATTTAAAAGGACTGGAGGTTGCGGGCACCCACATTCGATGAGACGGAGCTACCTGCCCTGCTGGAGAATATCATGGAGAGATACTCCGACCTAACGAATGGTGGTCATGGAAAGCACCCCCCCGCCCCCAAAGAAGTACAACAGAATATGGGACGAGATCAGGGAGGCCGACTCGTCCACAAGTACAGTGGTACGCACCGGGGAAAGGTGTCGTATGAGATGGAACGACCTGATGAGGGTAGCAAGAGTAAGTAACGATTTTATTTATGCACCCCCCCTATGTAACGTTGGCCTCATGTAATGTAAGTTTATTGCACTGTAATGTTGGGCTCATGTGATGTACTGCAATATTGGGGGCATGTAATACAATGCATATGTATATGTATATATGTATTGTCTCTCTGTGATATGTAATACAGTAATGCAGCAGTGGTGGACATTTAAGTAAGACTGTGCTACGTCACTGTACTCATGTAACTCTTGCAATGTATTTAACCCTGTGTAACCTGCATGACACCTGACCAGAGGCCCCACCTGTTGGAGTCCCAAGGGATCCCAGCATCTCTTGGGAACACAGTATATAAGCAAGCCACTCATGAGATACCTGCACTCTGGAGTCTTATTAAAGGAGCTAAGCTCACACTTGCTCAATGTACACAGTACTCAGTTTCGTCCTTTATTGTGAGTGTAACAATTGCCAACGAGGTAACGAACAACCGTGTGAAAATGCAAAGAACAATCGGTATCCTGGAAAAGTTCTCAGAAGGGGACGATTGGGAGGCCTTCGTGGAGAAACTCGACAAATACTTCATGGTCAACGAGCTGGAAGGGGACGAGAACATGACCAAACGAAGGACGATCCTCCAAATTGGGGCAACAACCTATGGCCTTATGAAGAATTTCCTGGCCCCGGAAAAACCGACAGAGAAATCCTACAAAGAATTGTGTACGCTGGTTCGGAAGCACCTAAATCCTAAGGAAAGCGTTTTGATGGCGAGGTATCGGTTCTACACGTGTCAACGATCATAGGGCCAGGAAGTGGCGAGCTATGTTGCCAAACTAAGGCACCTCGCAGGACATTGTGTGTTTGAGGGATTCCTAGAACAAATGCTTGTAGACTTTTTTGTACTGGGCATTGGACATGAGACAATCCTTTGCAAACTATTGACTGTAGAAACTCCGAATCTAAGTAAAGCCATAACGATAGCCCAGGCATTTATGTCCACCAGCGACAACACCAAACAGATTTTGCAGAGTAAAGAAGTTTCGGCCAGTACTGTGCATAAAGTAACATCGGTCTCGAGCAGAAATGTACAGGGCAGAACGTACACGCCGGCTGCTGTGGCCTGACCTCAATTGACCCAGAGTCCGCCATCAGTCATTAATGCGAGGCAGTTAACACCTTGTTGGCACTGCGGAGGTGATCATCGGCCCCATCAATGCCGCTTTAAGCACTATGCATGCGATGCTTGCAGCACAATGGGACACCTCCAACGAATGTGCAGGCGAACTGCAAACCCTGCAAACCACCACATTGCAGAGGAAGATCGATCCACTTTGGATCAGGCTGAATTAGAGACTCGTACGGAGGAGGCAGAAGTGTACGGGATACACACATTAACTACGAAATGTTCACCAATAATGTTGAAAGTTGAACTGAATGGAATTCCAGTATCTATGGAACTGGACACGGGGGCAAGTCAGTCCATAACGACAGGCTGTGGGGTAAAAAGGCACACAGGCTCAAGCTCAGCCCCATTCACACCAAATTAAGACTTACACCAAGGAACTAATCCCTGTAATTGGCAGTGCTGAAGTCAAAATCTCCTATGACAGAGCAGTACACAAACTTCCGCTGTGGATTGTGCCAGGGATGGCCCCACATTGTTTGGCAGAAGCTGGCTGGGAAAAATCCGCTGGAACTGGGATGACATCCGAGCGCTTTTGTCTGTCGATGACACCTCATGTACCCAGGTTCTGAGCAAGTTCCCATCGTTGTTTGAGCCAGGCATTGGAAGCTTCCAGAGGGCGAAAGTACAGATCTATTTGGTTCCCGGTACGCGACTGATCCACCACAAGGCATGGGCGGTACCGTGCATAATGTGTGAAAAAGTAGAAATTGAGCTGGACAGGCTGCAATGTGAAGGCATCATTGCACCGGAGGAATTCAATGACTGGGCCAGTCCGATTGTCCCGGTACATAAGGGGGATGGCACGGTTAGAATTTGTGGGGACTATAAAGTAATGATTAACCGTTTTTTGCTGCAGGACCAGTACCTGCTACCCAAGGCAGAGGACATACTTGCAACCCTGGCTGGAGGGAAGACGTTCACCAAGCTGAACCTGACCTAGGCCTACATGACGCAGGAGCTGGAGGAGTCTTCAAAAGGCCTCACCTGCATTAACACGCACAAAGGTCTGTTTATCTACAACCGGTGCCCGTTCGGGATTCGGTCGGCCGCGGCAATCTTCCAGCGGAACATAGAGAGGCTGCTAAAGTTGGTTCCTTGCACAGTGGTTTTCCAGGATGACATATTGGTTACAGGTCGGGACACCGTTGAGCAGTTGAAGAATCTGGAAGAGGTTCTTAGTCAGTTGGATCGCGTGGGACTCAGGTTGAAACGCTCGAAGTGTGTTTTCCTGGCGCAGGAGGTCGAGTTCTTGGGAAGAAGAATCGCGGCAGACGGCATCAGACCCACCGACGCCAAGACGGAGGTCATCAAGAACGCGCCGAGACCACAGAATGTGACGGAGCTGTGGTTGTTCCTGGGACTCCTTAACTATTTTGATAATTTCCTACCTGGGTTAAGCACCCTCCTTGAACCCTTACATGTGCTTCTGCGCAAGGGAGATGACTGGGTATGGGGGAATTCACAAGAGACTGCCTTTAAGAAAGCCAGAAATCTGCTGTGTTCAAACAAACTGCTTGTCCTGTATAACCGTTGTAAACGATTAGTGCTAGCTTGCGATGCGTCATCATACGGGGTTGGGTGTGTGTTACAACAGGCTAATGAATCGGGGATTTTGCAACCTGTTGCTTATGCATCCAGAAGTTTGTCCAAGGCCGAAAGGGCCTACAGCATGATTGAAAAAGAGACTCTGGCATGCGTCTACGGGGTGAAAACAATGCACCAGTACTTATTTGGCCTCAAGTTTGAGCTTGAAACTGACTACAAGCCGCTCATATTGTTGTTCTCTGAGTGCAAAGGGATTAATACCAATGCCTCTGCCCGCATTCAAAGATGGGCGCTCACGCTGTCGGCATACAACTATGTAATCCGCCACAGACCGGGCACAGAGAACTGCGCAGATGTTCTCAGTTGGCTGCCGTTACCCACCATCGGGATGGAAATGGCACAGCCAGCGGACTTGTTCATGGTCATGGAGGCATTCGAGAACGAGAAGTCCCCCGTTACGGCTCGCCAGATCAGGACCTGGACTAGCCAGGATCCTTTACTGTCTTTGGTAAAAAACTGTGTCCTCCATGGGAGCTGGTCTGGTGTCCCAGTGGAGATGCAGGAGGCGATTAAGCCATTCCACAGACGCAAAGACGAGTTGTCCCTGCAGGCAGACTGTCTATTGTGGGGCAATCGCGTGGTCTTGCCCAAGAAAAGCAGAGATACGTTCATATGTGAACTGCACAGCACTCACCCAGGCATCGTAATGATGAAAGCCATAGCCAGATCCCATGTGTGGTGGCCTGGCATCGACTCAGATTTAGAGTCATGCATGCGCCAGTGCAACACTTGCTCTCAGCTGAGCAATGTACCCAGAGAGGCACCACTAAGTTTGTGGTCGTGGCCCTCCAAACCGTGGTCGAGGATTCACGTAGACTATGCGGGCACATTTCGAGGCAAAATGTTTTTGGTTGTTGTGGACGCTTACTCAAGATGGATTGAATGTGCAATAATGTCAGTAAGCACATCCACGGCCACTACTGAAAGCCTACGAATTATGTTTACCACGCATGGCTTGCCTGATGTCCTAGTCAGTGCTTCACCAGTGCTGAATTCAAGGAATTCATGACCCG
Source organism: Pristiophorus japonicus (assembly GCF_044704955.1). Lineage (NCBI taxonomy): Eukaryota > Metazoa > Chordata > Chondrichthyes > Pristiophoridae > Pristiophorus > Pristiophorus japonicus. Next base: position 461,303,715 of record NC_091977.1, on the reverse strand, counting down.
CAACGGGATCAAACACGTCACATCTGCTCCGTTCAAGCCCGCATCCAACGGCCAGGCAGAATTGGCAGTTCAGACCATCAAGCAAAGCTTGAAACGTGTGTCGGAAGGCTCCCTGCAGACCCGGCTGTCCCGAGTGCTGATCAGCTACCGCACCAGACCCCACTCACTCACCGGGATTCCCCCAGCCGAGCTGCTCGTGAAAAGGGCGCTCAAAACAAGGCTCTCTCTGGTCCACCCTGATCTCCATGATCATGTGGAGGGCAAGCGGCATCAACAAAACGTGTACCATGACCGCGCAAATTTGTCACGCGATATTGAGATCAATGATCCCGTGTATGTGCTCAATTATGGACATGGCCCCAAATGGCTCGCTGGCACGGTCACAGCCAAAGAGGGGAGCAGGGTGTTACAGGTCAAATTGGCCAATGGACAAACACACAGAAAACATTTGGACCAAATCAAATTGCGGTTCACCAACAGCTACGAACAACCCGACGAGGACACCACCAATTTTGACCCTCCAACACACACACACATGGCAACTAACATCATGGTTGACCACGATGCCGAACTCATCATCCCCAGCAGACCGGCAAGGCCGGCTGCCCAACAGCTCAGTGAAGAACTGACCAACCCACCCACACCCGCATTTGTACCGAGAGGATCGACAAAAGAGCGCAAAGCCCCAGATCCTCTCACCTTGTAAATAAGTGTATTGTTGACTTCACGGTGGAGTGATGTAATGTATTTAACCCTGTGTAACCTGCATGACACCTGACCACCAGAGGGCCCACCTGTTGGAGTCCGTAGGGATCCCAGCATCCCTTGGGAGCACAGCATATAAACAGGTCACCCACGAGGTACTTGCACTCTTTAGTCTTATTAAAGGAGCTAAGGTTACACTTGCTCATTAGACACAGTACGCAGTTTCATCCTTTAGAAACATAGAAACTAGGTGCAGGAGTAGGCCATTCGGCCCTTCTAGCCTGCACCGCCATTCAATGAGTTCATGGCTGAACATGCAACTTCAGTACCCCATTCCTGCTTTCTCACCATACCCCTTGATTCCCCTAGTAGTAAGGACTATTATGAGTGTACCAACCCTGACCCCCTCCCCTGGTGTCAAGCACTTTTAAATGTTGTTTTATACTTCCAGACTTGGACGATTCAGACCAGACCTCTGCAGAGAGACCAGATGACAGACCCACTGTCTCCACCTCTGACGTCACCCAGCCCTCTCCCGACTTCACCACTGCCAGAGATGATGAAGACGAAGAGGAAGAGGAAGAGCCGCTGATCCTGGAGCCAGTGGAATCGATATAGGTTGAGAGCTGCTCAAGGCCATGGTTATGATAGCCAGAAACATTGCGGCGCTATCAGAATGACTGTTGGAGGATGTGTCATGTCTGATCACCGCCGACTCCGTCAATGCTATGCAGCAATCGGCGGGATCGGGTCATGGCGCGGAAATCCCTCCCCTCATGCCATAGTAGTATGGTTGACAGCACCTCAGGATGAGGAGCTGCCAGCAGCTTCCAGCCCTGAAACCGTGCCTTCCAGATCACCAGCTTCTCCTGAGGCCCCATTCATTGCGCCTGCAATGTCTGACCCCCAACGACAGCAACAGCACTCGGGGTGCAGTGCTGCATGTCGGCTTGGTACCACCACAGGGAGGTGCGGGCTCAGGGGCAGTGGGAAAGGGAAGGGCGGGAGTAAGCAATGGGGGTTGAGTCCCAAAGGTCAAGGTCGAGGACAGTAAAAGGTGCTTTTTGGAGTCAAGTCGTCATTGTTCATTTAAAATAATTGAAGTTTGATTTTTAAAAGTTTATTTCAAGTTGTTAAAATGTTGTTATTAAAGTTGTTAAATTTCTTACAGTTCAGTTATAGTAATAAGCTTTACAAAGTTTTTAAATTGTTGTATATTTTTTACATTTTTACATAAACATTTGAATTGAATTTGAGAACCCTTGTACAGTGTCAAACTTTTGGGGTAACAGCCTTCAGGATCTCAAAACGCAGCTCTCCAAATTCAAGCAAACCGTTCATTTATGAGCTGCTGATGTAACAATTTTGCAGTGGCATACGCTTCGCGTACCCTCCAGTGTGGTGTTGGCGGGGGGGGGGGGGTGCCATGGGTTCATCTGGATACTCCTCCTCATCCTCCTCCCCCTCATTTTCCTCTTCTTCCGTCTCCTCCACTCTCTCCTCAGGTGGTCCCGCATTCCCCTGTGGCAATTCCTGTCTCCACATGATTGATAAATTATGCAACATGCAGCACACCACTGTGAACTGAGCAACTTCCTCAGGATGGTATTGCAGCCTGCCTCCCGAGTGGTCCAAGCATCTTCAGCACTCCAATTGCCTTTTCGATAATATTACGTGTGGCTATATGGCTCTTATTATATCGTTGCTCGGCTTCTTGAGGGTTCCGCAGTGGGGTCAAGAGTCAGGTGCGAGGCCGTACCCCTTGTCCCCCAGCATCCAGCATTTACCTTGTGGCTCAGACTACAACAGGTCATACACAGTGCTCTCACGCAATATGTGCACATCATGGATGCTCCCTGGAAAGTAGGCATTCACTGCCATTATGCGCTGCGTATGGTCACAGCCGAGCTGCACATTGAGAGAGTGGAATCCCTTACAGTTTCGGTATACCTCCGCCTCCTGTAATGGTGCTCGCAGGGCAATATGCGTATAGTTAACAGCACCCTGCACCTTGGGGAAGCCAGCAATGTGTACAAAACCCAAAGCCCTCTCACTGTGTGCCTCCCTGGTCATTGGGAAGTTTATAAATTCCATCCGGTGTGCATACAGTGCTTCGGTTACCTGTCGAATGCAGCAATGAGTAGCATGCTGAGAAATACAACATATGTCCCCAGCTGATGCCTGAAAAGAGCCGCATGCATAAAAGGAAAGTGCCGCAGTCATCTTCATCTCGACAGAGAGTGCAGTAATGTTGGTGATACTGGGCTGCAGGTCTGCTTTAATGAGCTGGCCAGTCTCATTGATCACCTCTTTTCAGAAGCGCATCCTTCAAACGCACTGTCGATCAGTCAGGTCCAAGTATGAGCGCTTCTCCCTGAAAATCCTTTGGGGGTAGGGATCCTCCTCATCAGTCTGTGACCTCTTCCATTACTCTGATAACTCTGCTCAATAAACCTTCTCCCATCTGGATCCTGAATTAGACAGGTAGTCAGCAATACAGGCTGAGATAGTACAGGCCCCATTCTTTTTAAATCTCCAGAAGAATTTTCAATGATAAAAGTATAACTGAAATGTCATCTATCTTAATAATGTACTCAGTACAAATAAAGTCCCACTGTAAATTGCTCTGTAAAGTCACTGTTCGCCTCAGAAATACTGAGGTGCTGCTTTTGCTGACTGTTCCCGATTTCAAAATGGCGGCTCCGAGCACTATCGTCCATTCCTGCCCACTTAAGATCGAGTAAAACCATCTTTTCCAGGACAGTATGCAGCTCCGGTGGTATGTGGGCGGTATGTCATGAAAATTGGATTTTTTGGGGGCGGTATGCAGGTGGTTCTGCATTGTGGACGGTTTGCATACCGCTCGGTGTTATGTCAATGATCAATCTTCCGCTGAGCTGTATGTCGCCGGTATGTACCTGTTTTTTGACATAACTTACATTTTTGGGCGGTAAGCGGGCGGTAGTAGGCGGTATGTCGATCAATTTTGGGCCCATGGAATTAGCTATGCATGTTGTACACTCCTTATTTGGGCATCACCATGTCGACACATAGTCAGTCCTACAGCTACACACTTCTACCAGTAGCTAGAGCTTCATAATCTCCAAAGACTGCAGCTCCTCATACCTGTACCTACACTATTCAGATAGCCTCACAGATCCAGGACAAGGCCAACATTCCCAACCTTCCTCATGGATAACAGTAAGTTTCAAATGGCTACTAGCTGTCTTCTCATTCCTTTGTTTCAGTTTCCCTCTTCCTATATTTAAGGAAAAGATTCATAAAATCTTTCTAGAATTGCATAGAATCTATAGCACAGAAACAGGCCATTCAGCCCAACTGGTCTATGCCAGTGTTTATACTCCACATGAGATTCTACTCCTCTAATTACCAGGTATTCCCACTCAGTCCCTGGATCCCTATATTCCCTTCTCCCTTATGAATGTATCAAGCCTCCCCTTAGCCTCCACTTCAACCATATGACCGTGAGTTCAAAATTCTCACCATTCTCTTTGCAAATAAATTCCTTTTCATTTTTTATTTGATCTAAGTGTTTCTCTGTGAGTGATCAATTCTTCAAACTGTTGCTGCCATCTCCTTGCTGACAGGACTTTCCACCCTCGAGTGCTTCCTGCAACTTTTGAATGTCTTTGTAAATGTTTTTCCCAACATTAATACCTACTTTTTTGCACCCTGCCAGGTTTTCCTCTCTTCAGAAATTAATCATTCAGGTTATTCCCACCAACTCTCTTCACACCTGGAGCTGCACACGTCTATCTCTACATGGAGTTTCTTCAACTCCAGAAGTTTAGGTATCAGTATTTAATCTAACCATCGTGAGTTAGCAGTCATTTAGGAACATACAGTGATATACCAGCTCTTCTTGTAGCATTTTCCACCTCTCAGTGTGATCTCCCTTTGCTGTCACACTCTTTTACCATAACCCTGATGCCCATGCTCTGATCAAAAGTCACTACAGCAGGCTGCACATAGAGTGAGGTGAGAGCTATAGTTTTGGAGATTGGTACATTGCTTAGGAAGATTCATCACAGGCTTGGAGGACTACACAATCTTAATGATGCAGTAAAACTGTTGAGGCCTTCAGAAGAATTGACTGCAGCCAATCATGTCCTGTATATTCTCATTCATAATAATGGGAACTCTGTAATTTAGAGTTCCCATTATTATGAATGAGAAACAGCCCCCAAAACACACAAAACCAATAATAAAAATAGAAAAAATACACAGCATAATTTTATTAATTTAAATTAAAGTTATTTATTTATTTAAAAAAAAATTTTTTTTTGATTTTTAAAAAAGTTTTTTTAATTATCGTTTAAAATAAACTTACCATAGTGGGGAGGGTTTTTAACAATAAAATGTGTTTTTATAATTTTATTTTAAAGTGTTTTTGTGTATTTTAAATCTCATACCTGTAAAAGTAGGCGCAAGAGTTTTAAGAACATTTGCTGGGCAAGATATGGGTAAATCCCGCAATCTTGCCCTTGCAAATGTCCTTGCTCCAGCTTGACAGATCGGAAAAACCGGTTTTCAGCGCATGCGCATTGAGTGCTGAAAACCGACTTTTGCGATGCCTTCCCGGGTCGGTAGACACTCAGTACGGACTCGGGAGGCTGGAATTTCTACCCCATTATACAGTGAAAATGTTGATGTATTATATTGTTATGTAAGTAGCTTAAATGGAGCAGTTCGACCTATTAATAAATTTAAGTAAGTTGATTTTAGAAAGGAGCAGATTTCAAGAATTCAGTGGACGTGTTTAACAAAGAGATTAGGGGCTAGATTTTGCACTTTTTTTGCATGCATAATGCCCACTTAATATCCATTATAACGCTGAAATGATATCGCCCATTTAGCCACAAAATAGAAACTGACGCCCATTTTTCGGAAACTTATCGCCGAGCGTTACTTTCCCCATGTGCATAAAGCCGGGAAAAAACCCACCTTTTTTGGGTGGAATCATCAGAATGGGTGAAATCAACACCCATAATATCGCCTAGCGTTAGTTCACACGTAATTAACGCCGAGATTCAATAATACCAACCGCCCACTTTATTTTGTCGTAAAGATCACTTTCACAACCTCGCACACATCTCGCACACAATATCACTCGCCCAAAACACTGCTGGGAAAAAATAGAACTGTTCTGAACGAATCACAGCAGTGTGGGTGCCATTTTTAAAATCGCAGGTCGCTTCATTCAAAAGGCTGCTTCAACTTCGGGGGAGTTTGGATTGACTCTGGAGTTTTTCTCAGGTGAAGTGACCATCTCAACAGACATATTTTCAGACTCTGGACTATTGGGGGTTTACTCTCGGTGTACTTTAGTGAGGAAATTATTGCTTCTGATCAATCACTATTCTACTTTCATTGCAATGGGGCCAGCCATTTCTCAGCCTGCATCAATTAATACGCAGATGCTGCAGAGTGCAGATGGCTGAATGTTTGATGCACATCATTATGTACCCAATTTAAGGCGTGCCAGAATGAGGAGTAGGTCCAGACCATACACACCTCGCACTTACAGGGAAAAGAGGTCTTACCTTGACGTGTCTGAGCACACCTGCCTTCGGAGACTGCGCTTCCACAAGGTGGTGATCAATGAAATATGTGAGCTCATCAGGCCACCTATGCAGCCTGCCATCAGGACATCAGTGTCTGTCGAGGTCAAGGTCACCGTGGCACTGTCGTTCTACGCGTCCGGTTCCTTTCGGGTCTCCGCGGTCGAGAATTCCCCTCTGTCTCACCATGCCACCCATCGCTGCATTAGACAGGTCACGGAGCCCCTGTACACATGAAGGATGGACTTTATCAGCATCCCCATGACCACGGATGCTCAGACTGACAGGGCTGGTACATTCTAGCGCATTGCTAAGTTCTCCAGGGTGCAGGGAGCAATACAGCGCACTCACATCGACATGTGGGCACATTCTCAGGACCCAGAGCTTTTTCGTAACAGAAAAGGATTTCACTCCCTGAAGGTCCAACTACTTGTCGACCAAAACCAGATCATAGAAACATAGAAACATAGAAAATAGGTGCAGGAGCAGGCCACTTGGCCCTTCAAGCCTGCACCACCATTCAGTAAGATCATGGTTGATCATCACCTCAGTACCCCTTTCCTGCTTTCTCTCCATGCCCCTAAATCCTTTTAGCTGTGAGGGCCATATCTAACTCCCTCTTGAATATATCCAATGAACTGGCATCAAAGACTCTCTGCGGTAGAGAAATCCACAGGTTAACAACTCTCTGAATGAAGAAGTTTCTCCTCATCTCAGTCCTAAATGGCTTACTCCTTATCCTTAGACTGTGTCCCCCGGTTCTGGACTTCCCCAACATTGGGAACATTCTTCCCGCACCTAACCTGTCCAGTCCCGTCAAAATTTTGTATGTTTCTATGAGATCCCCTCTCATCCTTCTAAACTCCAGTGAATACAGGCCCAGTCAATTCAGTCTCTCCTCATATGTCAGTCCTGCCATCCCGGGAATCAGTCCGGTGAACCTTCGCTGCACTCCTTCAACAGCAAGAACATCCTCTCTCAGATTAGGAGACCAAAACTGAACACAATATTCCAGATGAGGCCTCACCAAGGCCCTGTACAACTGCAGTAAGACCTCCCTGCTCCTATACTCAAATCCCCTAGCTATGAAGGCCAACATGCCATTTGCCTTCTTCACCGCCTGCTGTACCTGCATGCCAGCTTTCAATGACTGATGTACCATGACACCCAGGTCTCGCTGCACCTCCCCTTTTCCTAATCTGCCGCCATTCAGATAATATTTTGCCTTCGTGTTTTTGTCACCAAAGTGGATAACCTCACATTTATCCACATTATACTGCATCTGCCATGCGTTTGCCCACTCACCTAACCTGTCCAATTCACCCTGCAGCCTCTTAGCATCCTCCTCACAGCTCACACCGCCATCCAGCTTAGTGCCATCTGCAAACTTGGAGATATCACACTCAAGTCCTTCATCTAAATCATTGATGTATATTGTAAATAGCTGGTGTCCCAGCACTGAGCCCTGCGGCACCCCACTAGTCACTGCCTGCCATTCTGAAAAGCACCCGTTTTTCCCGATTCTCTGCCTCCTGTCTGCCAACCAGTTCTCTATCCACGTCAATACATTACCCCCAATACCATGTGCTTTAATTTTGCACACCAATCTCTTGTGTGGGACCTTGTCAAAAGCCTTTTGAAAGTCTAAATAAACCACATCCACTGGTGCTCCCTTGTCCACTCTACTAGTTACATCCTCAAAAAATTCTAGAAGATTTGTCAAGCATGATTTCCCTTTCATGAGGTCCTTACTGCTAGGGGGATCAAGGGGTATGGCGAGAAAGCAGGAATGGGGTACTGAAGTTGAATGTTCAGCCATGAACTCATTGAATGGCGGTGCAGGCTAGAAGGGCCGAATGGCCTACTCCTGCACCTATTTTCTATGTTTCTATGTTTCTATGTTTCTATAAATCCATGCTGACTTGGACCAATCCTGTCACTGCTTTCCAAATGCACTGCTATTTCATCTTTAATAATTGATTCCAACATTTTCCCCACTACTGATGTCAGGCTAACCGGTCTATAATTCCCCGTTTTTTCTCTCCCTCTTTTTTTGAAAAATGATGTTACATTAGCTACCCACCAGTCCATAGGAACTGATCCAGAGTCGATAGACTGCTGGGAAATGATCACCAATGCATCCATTATTTCTAGTGCCACTTCCTTAAGTCCTCTGGGATGCAGACTATCAGGCGATGAATGCTAAATGGCATTGAATGCCAAATGTCTGGGCAGCTTCGATGAGGCTCACATCCTGCGTGAGAGCGCTGTTTTTGACATGTTTAAGAGTCAGCCACAAGGATACTTGTCACAACCGATATGGCCTAGCCACCTGGCTGATGATCCCCCTGCGTGACACCCACACCGAGGCCGAGAAGCGATACAACTAGAGCCACAGAGACACACGCAATGTGGTCCAGAAAACAATAGCTATGCTTAAGAAGCACTTCAGATGCCTGGACCATTCAGGAAGGGAGCTGCATTACAACCCTGAGCAAGTAGCTAAATTCGAGGTCGTGTGGTCCATGTTGCACAACTTGGCTATCAGGAGGGGCCAAGAATTGCCAGAAGGGACTGATGCTCCACCTCAGGAGAGAGAGTAAGAGGAGGACGAGGGGCTGGAGTATGGAGAGAAAGCAGGAAGGAGGTACTGAGGTTGAATGATCAGCCATGATCTTATTGAATGATCTTATCAAAGGGCCAAATGGCCTGCTCCTGCACCTAATTTCTATGTTTCTATGATTCTATGAACTAAGCCCGGACAAGCAGATGGGCTAATTAACCATGCCCACACCCCCCTCCAGACCGTGGTGGCTACATAGCTGCAAGATTCTGACGTCAGGAGCTGATAGTTGAACGATTTGCCTGAAAGAACTTTGCTGTGAGTGACAACGCTGACACACTGCTGTGTGTGTGCAGCTCAGACATCAATGGTAGCCATCACCTTGGTGCCAGTTAAAGTTTATGTTAAGTGAAGTTAAGTTTTATTTAAACCTTACATGTTAAGGAATCACCAGTGTGTAATGGTCCAGCTATCTGAGATAATGCGCAACAAGGTTATGTTCAATAAACAAATTTGATACCAACATTGGTCTGAAATTATAAGTATCATGGGCAAAAACACCCCCCCACCCCCCGTCCACAACTCATTTTTTCCACCATTGACATCAATCAAATGGTCAATGTCATGTTCCTTATATGGCTACTGTTGGTACTCTCTTAAGGTGTACCACCAGAGGGCACAGCAGTGGGAGACTCGTAGGTTACCTGTACAGGTCTGCCTGGCCTCATATAAAAGGCAGGTCACCAGGTGTAATCCTCACTCTGGAGTTAACTAATCAAGGACTAAGGTCACTACAGTCCTCGTGGAGTCATTGTTAGAGCATCTAAGGACACAACAACTGGCGACGAGATTCCGAATTTTCACTCGGAAATGGCTACCCTTAGTACGTTGCAGCCTTTGTGGAGAGGTTAGAACACTTTTTCACAGCAAACGACGACCCAGCCGCACTGGCTGATAAGTGCTGCGCTCTCCTGCTAACCAGTTGTGGGCCCAACGTCCATGGCCTCGTCAGGGGACTTGCTGGCACCAGCGAAGAAAACGACCAAGTCGTACAAGGAGTTCGTAACCCTGATCCAGGAGCAGCTCGAGCCCAAGGAGAGCATCCTCACAGCCAGACACCAGTTCTATACCCACCGACGGCCCGAAGGCCAGGAAGTCGCAAAGTATGCCGCAGACCTCAGGAGGCTGGGGGCACCATGCGAGTTCAGAACCCGCCTCAACAAAGAGCTGCGGGACACTTTTGTCATTGGAATTGGCCATGAGGGCCTTCTTCACAAGCTACTGTCGGCGGATACCACAGTCAGACTGCAGAAGGCCATCTCTGTGAGCCAGTCATTCATGACCTCGACCTGCAGCTCTAGGCAGATGTCTAACCCTCAGAACTCAAACCCGGCAGGTACTGTGCACGGAGTGGCGCAGTTCAGGAGCTGGACTGTAGAACGCGAATCCTCTCAGGGAAGAGAGAACAGGCCCCTGAGTCCCTTAATTCAGAGTCCACCGAGGGGGGCTAAGCGAGTAGCATCATGCTGGCGTTGCAGAGGGAATTACAGGGCTCACCAATGCCGTTTCAAAGACCATGTTTGCAAAGGCTGCAGCACAAAGGGCCCCCTCCAGCGAATGTGTAAGAGAAATGGGACTCACTGTGTCGATGAGGAGTCCGCAGATGGCCATGAATCCAGCGTGGATTATGAATTGTTAGACAGAGAGGCAGTCCAGTCCCACGGGGAGGTACACAGCATGCTTACCTGCACCACTGAGTGCTCCCCGCTGAAGATGGAAGTCGAGATAGAGGGAAGTCCAGTCTTCATGGAAGTGGACACGGGGGCGAACCAGTCAGTGATGAATCAAGGAGAGGCTTGAGAGGCTGTGGGACAATCCGGCTGAAGGACCCGAGTTGGCTCTGGCTCAGGCAAAACTGCGCACCTACACCAATGAAATCATCCCAGTCGTTGGTAGTGTGAATGTGAAGATACTCTATGATGGCGCGGTGCACAAGTTACCTCTGTGGATTGTTGCAGGTGATGGACCAATGCTGCTCGGCAGAAGGTGGATGGAGAAGATCCATTGGCATTGGAAAGATTTCACTCCTCCAGCGATCAAAGCCCTCTGTGCTCAGAGGCAAAGCAAGCCCTCACCTGAGGGTGGACCCGGCATTGATGAGCTGACCAGCACGGCACCCAAGACACAGACCGCTCAGCACGACTGCGTGGAGATGATCCAGCTGGGACGACCCGAACGCACCGTCCAGGCTCCAGTGGCAGGACTCAAGAGGGAGAAAATCGGATCCAGCAGCGACTTCCCAACTGCGGAGGTAGAACCCGGGGAGAAGAGGATCGCCACAGTCGACATCGTGGGCGAAGAAAAGATGGCGCCTGAACCACGAGGTGATGCGCTGAAGACAAAGATGGCCGCGGCCAGACCACGAGGTGCAGCGCTGGTGGAGCAACATATGGCACCAAACGGAGAAGCGGATTGAGGTAAAGCAAGCAAGGCTCTCTTAAGGGAGGTCTGCAACCCACTACAATTAAAGGGACAGTTCCACCAATTAAGCAATGTAACAAGAATTGTAAGTTAGAGACTAAAGGTGTAACAGATTATGTAAAGTGTGTAACTGACCATGTAAAATGTGTAACTGATAATCGGAATTGTATACATGCAACCAGCGAGGAAAAGTCGCGCGATTATGTACAATGTGTAATTGATGATTTGAACTGTGCGCATGCAACCAGCGAGGAAAAGTCGCGCGATCGTGATCGGACCCCTAGAGTGTCCATCATAAGTAAGGAAAAGCTGTGCGATGCAGCATTCCCACTGCATGCAGCCAATGCAGTGGGCAGACACCCACTGGTTGCATACAGGTCCAGCGAGCTACCCAATGCTGTCGCCTGCGTCCCGGGGATCAGAGTCATGCACGATGAAGCGTGCCCACAAGCAGCCAACACACACAAGCTGCGAAACAAGCGACCTCAGCAGGGCAATGGCAACGATATTGATACCATGCCCTGGGTCAGCTCCATCTCTCAGGCAACCGAGGGCATCAACTTCCACGAGCCTGAAGGAGCAGGCTGCACCAAGGCCATACCCCTAGATGTCGAGTCACCCACCACTGTTTCCCCAGAGGAAACAAGCTCCAGCCAGGATCTCAAACCAAGCGATGCTCAGGCCAGCGAGTTAGCGGTTCCCTGTACACTGTTAGATGATAGCTCCTCAAGGAGCAGCTGGGACCCAGGGTGTAATGAAAAGACAGGGGGATCACAGACATCTGTGAACCTGCCTGACGCTAGGGACCATGGCAACAGCCCTGAGAGCAGGCTACGCGAGCCAACCGGCTTCCCACTGCCAGCACCGGGCACTGAGCCGCCACCAGACTGCAGGGACACCACCCAGCAGCTCCGGAACTAGCTTGCCTTTATGCACCAATTACTGCAATGACAAGGCCTGTAACACTCTTGTCGCGCCACGGAACCACACAAAAAAAAATGCAAAACTCACTTACCTGATCTCGAATGTACATGAATGTCAGGAGCCCCACCACGCCAACATGGGAGGGGGGGAGAATGGAGTGGTCAGGAGCACACAGACACACAAACAGCAACCATCAGCATGCTACTGCATCAACTAACCACCCAAGGTTGAGCTGGCCCGCCAGAGCTCTACCAGACAGAACCCATATAGAGCTAAGCCCAGAGCATAGTTAATGCAGAGGTGATTTGCACTGAGGGTTCAGGGGGGAGTGATGTCATGTATCCTATATTGCCACTGTTGATACTATCTTAAGGTGTGTCACCAGAGGGCACAGCAGTGGGAGATTCGTAGGTTACCTGTACAGGTGTGCCGGGCCTAGTATAAAAGCCAGGCCAGTAGGTGTGATCCTCACTTTGGAGTTAACTAATAAAGGACTCAGGTCACTACAGTTCAAATACAACACACTTCTTTTGGAGTCATTGTTAGAGCATCTAAGGACACAACAATCAACATGTCCAGCAACACAGAATACAAATGCAAAGCAGGAGGGTGGCCCCTACCCCCCATACATTACAACAAATTGCATACATCCAGATGGAAATATAACACAGGCATCACCTGCAGACATGTGTTGTGTATATATATACCCTGTACACTCAATGTACAGTTGCATAAGACCACTGAATGTATCTTCTCACTGTATACACTATGCCTGTGCCATCAGAGGGTGCAACTGGTGGAGACCTAGGGGTCACCTGCACACCGCAGGTAACCAAGTATAAAAGAGAGCTCACCATACTGTACCCTCATTCAGGAGCTGCAATAAATGGACTAAGGTCACAATAGTTCAAGTACAATACCTTGCCTCGTGAAGTCATTACTAGAGTGCTTACAGACACAATAACTGGCGACGAGATTACGAATTTCCACGTGAAAAATGGCTAAACTTGGCAACTTTCATCAGTTCCCTGATGGGGAAGATTGGGATACTTTTGTGGAAAGGCTCGAACATTACTTCATCGCGAATGACCTGGCTGGAGACACACCGACCTCGCTGGCTGATAAGTGCAGAGCTATCCTGCTCAGCAGTTCTGGGCCCACCGTTTATGGCCTTGTCAGCGATTTGCTAGCCCCAGAGAAAATGACAACCAAAACGTACGTGGAGCTCGTAACGATGATACAGGAACAGCTCAAGCCTAAAGAGAGCATCCTCACAGCCAGACACCGATTCTACACACACCGGCGGACCGAAGGCCAAGAAATTGCAATATATGCTGCAGACCTGAGACGATTGGCTGCACCATGTAATTTTGGCAACCACCTCACCGAAACACCGAGGGACATCTTTGTTAATGGAATCGGCCACAAGGGCCTCTTCCACAAGCTGCTCTCTGCGGACACCCTGTAGAATGCAATCAACGTCAGCCAGGCATTCATGGCCTCGGCCTGCGATTCCAAGACTTTAACCCGGCAAGTACCGTGAACCAACTGGCACCTTTTAGAGGCAAGACTGCTACCCCGAGTTCCGCAACCCTGAGTCCGCCACATGGGGCCAACCGGCCAGCCCCATGCTGGCGCTGTGGAGGAAATCACAGGGCCCACCAGTGCCGATACAGAGACTATACTTGCAAAGGCATCATGCTTGACAAATCTTCTTGAATTTTTTGAGGATGTAACGAGTAGAGTGGACAAGGGAGAACCAGTGAATGTGGTGTATTTGGACTTTCAAAAGGCTTTTGACAAGGTCCCACACAAGAGATTGGTATGCAAAATTAAAGCACATGGAATTGAGGGTAATGTACTGACGTGGATAGAGAACTGGTTGGCAGACAGGAAGCAGAGAGTCGGGATAAACGGGTCCTTTTCAGAATGGCAGGCAGTGACCAGTGGAGTGCTGCAGGGCTCAGTGCTGGGACCCCAGCTATTTACAATATACATTAATGATTTGGATGAGGGAATTGAGTGTAATATCTGCAAGTTTTCAGATGACAGCTGGATGGCGATTTGAGCTGTGAGGAGGATGCTAAGACGCTGCAGGGTGACTTGGACAGGTTAGGTGAGTGGACAAATGCATGGCAGATGCAGTATAATGTGGATAAATGTGAGGTTATCAACTTTGGTGGCAAAAACATGAAGGCAAAATATTATCTGAATGGCGGCAGATTAGGAAAAGGGGAGGTGCAACGAGACCTGGATGTCATGGTACATCAGTCATTGAAAGTTGGCATGCAGGTACAGCAGGTGATGAAGAAGGCCAATAGTATGTTGGCCTTTATAGCTAGGGGATTTGAATATAGGAGCAGGGAGGTCTTACTGCAGTTGTACAGGGCCCTGGTGAGGCTTCACCTGGAGTATTTGGTCTCCTAATCTGAGGAAGGATGTTCTTGCTATTGAGGGAGTGCAGCGAAGGTTCACCAGACGCGATTACCAGGATGGCAGAACTGACATATGAAGAGAGACTGGATCGACTGGGCCTGTATTCACTGGAGTTTAGAAGGATGAGAGGGGGTCTCATAGAAACATATAAAATTCTGACGGGACTGGACAGGTTAGATGCGGGTAGAATGTTCCCGATGTTGGGAAAGTCCAGAACCAGAGGACACTGTCTAAAGATAAGGGGTAAGCCATTTAGGACTAAGATGAGGAAAAACTTCTTCACTCAGAGAGTTGTTCACCTGTGGAATTCCGTACCGCAGAGAGTTGTTGATGCCAGTTCGTTGGATATATTCAAGAGAGAGTTAGATATGGCCCTTACATCTAAAAGGATCAAAGGGTATGGAGAGAAAGCAGGTAAGGGGTACTGAGGTGAATGATCAGCCATGATCTTATTGAATGGTGGTGCAGGCTCGAAGGTCCGAATGGCCTACTCCTGCACCTATTTTCTATGTTTCTATGTTTCTATGTAACACTAAAGGCCATCTCCAATGAATGTGTAAAAGAAGTTTTACTCACTGAGTCGCTGAAGAGTTGGCCGATCACCCGGGCTCCATCATTGATGAAGACGAAGAGAGTCCAGGAGACAGCTCAGCCCCAGGAAGAGGTGTACGGTGTGTTTACCTGCTCCACCGAGAGTTCTCCGCTGAAAATGGAAGTCAAAATCAACGGTGTTCCAGTCCATGGATGTCGACACAGGGGCGAGCCAATCGCTGATAAACCAGGCGGCCTTCGGGAAAGTCGGGGACAATTCCGCCCAACGACCTAAAATGCTCCCGATCCAGGTGAAGGTGCTCACTTACACAAATGACACCATCCCAATTGTTGGCAGTGTGGATGTCCAGGTGTCCCATGGCGGCGTGATGCACAAGATACCTTTGTGGATCGTTTCTGATGATGGTCCAACGCTGCCAGGAAGATGGATGAAACAAATCCAAATCTGTTAGAGCTGGGAAAGCCTCCAGGCCCCAGCGAGCGACATCCTATGCGGCCCTAAATTTGGATCCATCACAGCACCTGAAAATCCTACCGTCCAACTTGACTGCGCAGCGACAACACAGACTGCACTACCCAACGGCGAGATGATCCAACTCGAACGACCAGACCTCACCTTCCGGGCCGTGGCAGGACGCCGAAGGAAGAAGATCAGCGCAGAGGGTAAATTCCTGGCTTTCGTGGCAGAATATGGGGAGAAAAGGATCACCGCAGCCTACCTCGTGGAGAGAAGGAAGATGGCACCCGCACCACGAGGTGAAGCACCTGAAATCAAGATGGCCGCGACCAGACCACGAGGGGCAGCGTTGCGGGATCAACACGTGATGCCGAGCAGTGAACCGGATTGGGGTAAAGATTGCAAGGCCCTCTTAAAGGAGACCAGCAACCCAACACAATTAAAGGGACAGTTCCACTCTTTGTACAGCGATGCTGGTGATACTAATGTAAAAGATGTAATTAACAAATACAAATATCTAAATGTACTTTTAAACAGCGATGCTAGTCGGATACGTGGAAAAGATGTAATTGACGAATGCAAGTATCTAAATGTAACATTGTACAGCGATGCCGGTAGTATACAAGGAAAAGATGTAATTGACAAATGCGAAGATGTAATTGACAAAGGTGAATTTGTAAAGATAACTAACAAGGTCGAGTCGGGTGATTGCGGTCGGAGCCAATGCATCATGAATGTAAATGATGGAATAATGTGTGATGCCAGCTTCTACATGTATGTTGGCAAAACCAAGGGCAACCTCCCGTGGGAAGCACCCAGGTCCAGTGGGCTACCCGATCATGCAGCCTGCGTCTCCGGGACCAATGTGATGCCCCAGGGAGTGTGGACACACACAATGATAGCATACCCACTGCAGGACCAGCAATCAGTGGATGGCACAGGTACCACTACTGGGCCCCAGATCGGCCCAACTTCTCTGGCCAACAGAGCCACTGCCAGGAGCAAGAGGCTAACACGCTCCAGCCTTTCCGACGGGACCTGGGATGACCAGGCTCCCACCACCACTGAATGGCAGCAGGGAGACCCTGCAGCCCTCAAAGGAAGACAGGGAGGCCACACATTCCTGTGGCTCTGCCCACCACTAGGCAACGGCAAAGGCACTGAGACTCAGCCAGGGGAGCGATCTGAGCCCACCCAGCTGGCAGGGGGTGCAGCGCCACCATCAGATAACCTGGACACAGTCCGGTCACTGTGGAACTAGAGTCCTCACCCACCTGCACCTACACCCCAGGGGCAAGACTGTAATACCATATATATACTTTACCTGTACTATGTACTTGTTCCACTCTACTAAAACTAAACAGTGATGTAACTAATCCTATTTTTTATTTTCTGTCCATGTATGCAAATGCAGATGTCGAGCCACACACATGGTCTATGTATGGGGAGGGGAAATGTAGCCATGGACACACAAAGATCACACCCAGAACCCACTCAAACCCCACTGCAAACTCCAACCATCCATTGCTGACCATTTCCGAATGTCGTGGCAATAAGGACTTGGGGGTCTACAGGCTGCCTGGCCAAAGAGCTCCTCAGGCAATGCCTCATTGGGGGGCGGATGAAGGCAGAGGCGGTGGTTGGATGGGTGCAGGAGCGGGGGGTGCCGAGGGGGGAACATTCTCTGATCCAGAAGCAGGATCTTGGTCCTGCCTCTCATCTGTCGTTCGCAGTGGTGGTGTGGAACCTAGGGGTGTGGTGCCGCGCTGCGGGACCACTTGGAGGCCTGTGCCAGCAGTGTTCCTGGCTATCACTTCCAGGGCCTCTGCTATACACAGTCATGGTGGCTAGCTGTCGGGATATGCATCGAGGATCTGGTCACCAATGTCTACAGTCCTCCTGGACAACTGTACCATCTCTCCGCTCTCATGTCGCGCTCGTGGACCAGACCTGCCACATCCATGAAACCTCCACGCGGTCGGCGCCGTCCTGGGGACAAATGGGGTGCCCTGTGGCGAAGTGCTTGGGGCTGGTACCTCCAGAGTGGAGGCGGGAATAACTGGAGGAGCACGAGATGTCCTTGGTGTGGAATGGCTTCTGGAGCATGGTGATGCAGGTTCCTCGAAGTCCGCACTCTCATCCGTGGGGAACAGACCCAGCGGATTGACGGGCGAGAATCGGAGCTCCTCAACACCAGATATGTGACACACAGTATATGCACGACAAAAGCACCACCGCTATCAAGATCATCACAGACATCACATTTCATGATCATCAACACATTGTGCATTGCAATGATTTTCATTAGGCCAGCATTATTTATAGGACAATTTTAGAATTCATCTATCATATACGATTGTTCTGATATGAGTGGGTGCGGCATAGATTGACTTTACATCACGCAATGGTGTAAACTTTACTCACGTCGCTTCACTTCAGAGTCTGCAGATGCCTGCATGGCCATCTGGGGGCACTTTCCCACGAGTGTGAGCACCCGCTCCTCCATGTCTGTGATGTCGCTGATGACTGATGGCCCCCCACCCGTTCGCCTCTGCATGGACCTCATCGTCGATATCTTTTTCTGTAAAAGGTGATAGGATGACATGGCATGAGATCATTGTGTGATATTATTGCTAGGTACTGTCACAGTGACTGATACAACATATCACCGACAGATGTAATCATGATTATTATGATAATTATCATTCTTTACCTAAGGACGTACATCGTGACCGCATGCTTTGAGTAAAACATTCCTGGTAAAAGTGCAAGACCACACATCTGCTGATAGTCACTCATAACACTTACAAGTCAAATTATATAAATACATAAGTACATCTAAATAAATGTAATACTTACTGTTGCGGATCCCACAAGGTTGTTTCCATCGTTTGTGGCATTGGTTGCCTTCACGCACCTCGTTGGTCGCTGACGAGGCCACCTCTGCTATCTCGGTCCATATCTTCTGGTAGGCCTTTGGGGTGGGCTTCCCACACCCTCCCTGTGTCAAATTGTTATGTCTTTAGATACTCTGCTGATGTCCCCACGAGGCAATGTGTTGCACTTGAACTGTAGTGACCTTAGTCCTTTATTGATAACTCCAGAGTGGGGATCAACCTGGTGGCCTGCCTTTCATACCTGGCACACCTGTAATATTACAAGCAGTAACCATGTAGGATACATGACATCACTCTCTCCCAAGCCTTTAGTGCAAATTGCCTTCATGCATTGACTGTGCTCTGGGCTTAGCTCTATCTGGTTGACCCTTGGAGGGTCGTTTCCACCTTGGGTGAGTAGGTGGTGTTTCGTTGGCAGCAGCTGGTGGATTCTGTTTGTGCATCCATGAACACTCCATTCTCTCCCCCCCCCCCCCCACATATAGATTATGCCGGTGGCTCATTACATTCATATACATTCAAGTCCAAAAAAAAAATTGCATTTACATCATTATATTTGTGGTGCTGTTGTGAGGCAAGTACATTTGACTAGTGAGGTACATACTTGATACATACTTGGAATCAGTACTGGTGTCAGCACCGGTGCATGAGGACAAACTAGTTCCAGAACTGCTGCATAGTGTCCAGCTAGTCTGGTGGCTGCGTGGTGCAAAGTGCTGGCAGTGGGAACTGTAATGTCTGTGAGCTTGTAATGTTTATAGCTCCACACTGTGAATGTGAATGTATTGTGTACTGCAACTACAGAGTTAATAATTGAACAGAAGCAGCAGGTTCCAGAGACTTCCGAGAGCTGCCTGCCATGTTGGAAAGACCTGTGTGTGCTGTGCTCTTTGAATATATCACATTTGGCGGTGAGATGGGATTTTTCAGGTGATTTAAAGCTGAAATTTTGTTGGTGAAGGATTCAGCCAGCTGACAGGGAGACTTTGGAAGCTTCTCTGCCTTTGGAAAAAGCTACAAAATCCGAGTTAAAAAACGAGCACACTAGTTTAAACTGCAGAATTTAAAATGGCGGCATCCGTAGCAGTAATGGGACACTTAGGTGAATATAGACCCGACCAGGAAAGGTTTAAAGCATATGTGGACCGGCTCGAAATGTATATCACTGCAAATAACATAATCGAAGTTCTAGAGAATGCAGATCAGAACAGAGCTGTGTTGGAACGGAAGCGAGCTATCTTCTTATCGGAAGCTGGACCTAAATTGTATGAAACTCTGGTAAATCTGCTTGTGCCTGACGAGCCAAAGGACACAACGCTTAAAGAGATTTTAATGAAGCTGGAGCAGCACTATAACCCCAAACTTTTAGAAACTGCTGAAAGCTATCATTTCGGTATACAAAATCAAAAGACTGATGAAAGTATCAGTGATTACATAGTAGCATTAAAAAAGCTATCTAGTCACTGTAATTTTGGAAACTTTCAAAACCGAGCATTGCGGGATCGTTTTGTTTGTGGGGTGAAAAATGATGCGATCAGAAGAAAGTTATTGACGATGGATGACTTGACTTTTGAGATTGCTTGTCAGACAGTGAGGTCGATGGGCATGGACGATCAATATTCCCGAGAATTTCATAATAATTACGGTCATCAGTCAACTGAGGTGAATCACCTGCAGGTTCAAAGAAAAAGGTGGTGGGGGCCCAAAGTCTCAGAAACTGGAAATTCTAACAGAGCGTCGAAGTCGTGCTATAGTCAAAGTTGTCCATATGTGAAGGCAGAGTGTTTCTTCTGCAGAAAGACTGGGCATCTTGCGAAAGCATGCCGACTGAAGGGTAAGGCAGCTTTCGAAGCTATCAGTCCAGCGTTCAAAGCTATGAGTAGAATTCCCAAGAGACTACACAGCATGGAAGAACAACAACAGGACGAGGAGATGTTAGAGTTACACGTCATCAGGAGTACGAGGTTAACGGACAGCGATTCGGAAAATATCAAAATCCACATAGATGTTACGGGATTCAAGATACCAATGGAAATCGACCGTGGGTGCGTCCGTGAGTGCGGTACCGGAGTCGCTATACCTCAACAAATTGCGTGATTTCCCATTGGTGAAATCCAAGATAGAGCTGCGAGGCTACTCGGGAGAGAAAACTCCAGTGGTAGGTCGTATCACCGTACCGGTGAAATACAAGGATCAATTTCAAAACTTGCCTCTAATAGTAGTGAAAGGAGACAAACCTGCCTTACTAGGAAGAAATTGGTTGAGATCACTGAAGCTGGATTGGAGTGAGATTTTCCGTGTGGAAGCGAGATTTGCATCAATGGATGATGTTATTAAGAAGTATCGGAAGGTGTTCTGCGAAATGGGCAGTCCAATCCAAGGTTTCAAGGCAAGTGTCAGTGTACAGAAGGACACTAGATCGGTTTACTGCAAGCCACGTTCCACACCATATGCACTCAAGGAGAAAGTTGAGCAAGAACTCAAAAGACTAGAGACTGAGAACATTATTTCAAAGATAGATGGATGTAATTGGGCTACACGCATTGTTGTTGTATCTAAGTCTGATGATAAGGTAAGATTGTGTGGTGTTTATAAGGTAACCGTAAACCAGGTTCGAGAGGGTAATGTCCCCAATGTATTGCCAAATATAGAAAATTTGTTCACAACACTGATAGGTGGTCAGATCTTCTCAAAACTGGATTTTACGAATGCCTACTTAGAACTTGAACTAGATGAGGAATCCAAGTCATGCTTGACTATAAATACTAGGTCTGTATCAATTTAATCGGCTACCATTTGGAGTGTCAATGATTAAAAGGATACAGGAGGATAGGGAATGGGTGACCATCACACACAAGAGTATGGCGAGGCAGGTAGTGCAGGAGTCCCCTGAGGCTATCCCGCTCTCCAACCGGTACTCTATTCTGACTATTGGCGAGGGCGGTGATGACTCTGGGGAGTGCAGCCAGGGCCAAGTACACAGCACCGTGGGTGGCTCAGCTGCACAGAGGGGGAGGAAGAAGACGGGAAGGGCTATAGCGATAGGAGATTCAATAGTTAGGGGAGCAGATAGGCACTTCTGCGGCAGTAAAAGTGACATCAGGATGGTGTGTTGCCTCCCTGGTGCAAGGGTCAATGATGTCACTGAGCGACTGCAGGGCATTCTGGGGAGGGAAGGGCAACAGCCAGTGGTTGTGGTCCACATTGGTACCAACGACATAGGTAGAAAGAGGGGTGAGGTCCTGAAAGCGGAGTTTAGGGAGCTAGGAGTAAGATTGAAAGCCAGGACCTCAAAGGTGGTAATCTCGGGATTACTGCCAGTGCCACGTACTAGTGAGGGTAGAAATAGGAAGGCTAGTCAGATAAATACGTGGCTGGGGCATTGGTGTAGGAGGGAGGGCTTTAGTTTCCTGAACAATTGGGACGGCTTCTGGGGTAGGTGGGACCTGTACAAGTCGGACAGGTTATACCTCAACAGACACGGGACCAATGTTCTCGCGGTGGTTTTGATAGTGCGGTTGGGAGGGCTTTAAACTAGCTTGGCATGGGGATGGGAACCCAGGAGAGGGCTCTGAGCTAGTTAGAGTGGGTGAGAGCACAGATGAACAGAACTCCAAGAAAGAATGCAAAAGGCAGGAGGCAACAGAGCAGAGTAGCACTGGGGTAAGTGTAAACCACAACATAATAGGAAGGGACAATATGTATGAATATAAAGGGGCTGCAGGAGGGGTCAAAACTAAAAATCATGGTTTAAAAACTAGTATTAAAACATTCTACCTAAACACACGCAGCATTCGAAACAAAGTAAATGAGTTGACGGCACAAATCATTACAAATGTATTACCATGGATCGAGAATTGGCTGGCGAACAGAAAGCAGAGAGTCGGGATAAATGGGTCCTTTTCGGATTGGAAATCAGTGGTTAGTGGTGTGCCACAGGGATCGGTGCTGGGACCACAACTGTTTACAATATACATAGATGACCTGGAAGAGGGGACAGAGTGTAGTGTAACAAAATTTGCAGATGACACAAAGATTAGTGGGAAAGCGGGTTGTGTAGAGGACACAGAGAGGCTGCAAAGAGATTTAGATAGGTTAAGCTAATGGGCGAAGGTTTGGCAGATGGAATACAATGTCGGAAAATGTGAGGTCATTCACCTTGGAAAAAAAACAGTAAAAGGGAATACTATTTGAATGGGGAGAAATTACAACATGCTGTGGTGCAGAGGGACCTGGGGGTCCTTGTGCATGAATCCCAAAAAGTTAGTTTGTAGGTACAGCAGGTAATCAGGAAGGTGAATGGAATGTTGGCCTTCATTGCGAGAGGGATGGAGTACAAAAGCAGGGAGGTGCTGCTGCAACTGTACAGGGTATTGGGGAGGCTGCACCTGGAGTACTGCGTGCAGTTTTGGTCACCTTACTTAAGGAAGGATATACTAGCTTTGGAGGGAGTACAGAGACGATTCACTAGGCTGATTCCGGAGATGAGGTTATGATGATAGATTGAGTAGACTGGGTCTTTATTCGTTGGAGTTCAGAAGGATGAGGGGTGATCTTATAGAAACATTTAAAATAATGGAAGGGATAGACAAGATAGAGACAGAGAGGTTGTTTCCACTGGTCGGGGAGACTAGAACTAGGGGGCACAGCCTCAAAATACGGGGGAGCCAATTTAAAACCGAGTTGAGAAAGAATTTCTTCTCCCAGAGGGTTGTGAATCTGTGGAATTCTCTGCCCAAGGAAGCAGTTGAGGCTAGCTCATTGAATGTATTCAAATCACAGATAGATAGATTTTTAACCAATAAGGGAATTAAGGGTTACGGGGAACGGGCGGTTCAGTGGAGCTGAGTCCACAGCCAGGGGTCAGATGGTCTAGTAAGGAGGAGGAACTGAGGGAAATCTTTTTTAGTCGGGAAATTGTGTTGGGGAAATTGATGGGATTGAAGGCCGATAAATCCCCAGGGCCTGATGGACTGCATCCCAGAGTACTTAAGGAGGTGGCCCTGGAAATAGCGGATTGCATTGACAGTCATTTTCCAACATTCCATTGACTCTGGATCAGTTCCTATCGAGTGGAGGGTAGCCAATGTAACCCCACTTTTTAAAAAAGGAGGGAGAGAGAAAACAGGGAATTATAGACCGGTCAACCTGACATCAGTAGTGGGTAAAATGATGGAATCAATTATTAAGGATGTCATAGCAGTGCATTTGGAAAATGGTGACATGATAGGTCCAAGTCAGCATGGATTTGTGAAAGGGAAATCATGCTTGACAAACCTTCTGGAATTTTTTGAGGATGTTTCCAGTAAAGTGGACAAGGGAGAACCAGTTGATGTGGTATATTTGGACTTTCAGAAGGCTTTTGACAAGGTCCCACACAAGAGATTAATGTGCAAAGTTAAAGCACATGGGATTGGGGGTAGTGTGCTGACGTGGATTGAGAACTGGTTGTCAGACAGGAAGCAAAGAGTAGGAGTAAATGGGTACTTTTCAGAATGGCAGGCAGTGACTAGTCGGGTACCGCAAGGTTCTGTGCTGGGGCCCCAGCTGTTTACATTGTACATTAATGATTTAGACGAGGGGATTAAATGTAGTATCTCCAAATTTGCGGATGACACTAAGTTGGGTGGCAGTGTGAGCTGCGAGGAGGATGCTATGAGGCTGCAGAGTGACTTGGATAGGTTAGGTGAGTGGGAAAATGCATGGCAGGTGAAGTATAATGTGGATAAATGTGAGGTTATCCACTTTGATGGTAAAAACAGAGAGACAGACTATTATCTGAATGGTGACAGATTAGGAAAAGGGGAGGTGCAACGAGACCTGGGTGTCATGGTACATCAGTCATTGAAGGTTGGCATGTAGGTACAGCAGGCGGTTAAGAAAGCAAATGGCATGTTGGCTTTCATAGCGAGGGGATTTGAGTACAGGGGCAGGGAGGTGTTGCTACAGTTGTACAGGGCCTTGGTGAGGCCACACCTGGAGTATTGTGTACAGTTTTGGTCTCCTAACTTGAGGAAGGACATTCTTGCTATTGAGGGAGTGCAGCGAAGATTCACCAGACTGATTCCCGGGATGGTGGGACTGACCTATCAAGAAAGACTGGATCAACTGGGCTTGTATTCACTGGAGTTCAGAAGAATGAGAGGGGACCTCATAGAAACGTTTAAAATTCTGACGGGTTTAGACAGGTTAGATGCAGGAAGAATGTTCCCAATGTTGGGGAAGTCCAGAACCAGGGGTCACAGTGTAAGGATAAGGGGTAAGCCATTTAGGACCGAGATGAGGAGAAACTTCTTCACCCAGAGAGTGGTGAACCTGTGGAATTCTCTACCACAGAAAGTAGTTGAGGCCAATTCACTAAATATATTCAAAAGGGAGTTGGATGAAGTCTTTACTACTCGGGGGATCAAGGGGTATGGCGAGAAAGCAGGAAGGGGGTACTGAAGTTGCATGTTCAGCCATGAACTCATTGAATGGCGGTGCAGGCTAGAAGGGCTGAATGGCCTACTCCTGCACCTATTTTCTATGTTTCTATGTTTCTATCTTGTTGAATGGCAGAGCAAGCTCGAGGGGCTAGATGGCCTACTCCTGTTCCTAATTTTTATGTTCTTATGTCTTCCGCCCCTGCCATATTCCAAGGGGTGATGAAGCAGATTTTGCAAGGTATTGAAGGAGTAGTATGTTATTTAGATGACATTCTAATTTCAGCACCAAATAGGCAAATTCATAACATATTGAATGAAGTACTCAAACAACTAGAGAAGCACAGAGTATGAGTGTCTGCTCGTAAGTGTGATTTATTTCAAATCTCAGTGGAGTACTTGGGGTACAGAGTAGAAAAAGTTGGTTTACATCCAACCATGGGAAAACTAGATGCAATTAGAAATGCACCCATTCCCAGAAATGTCACTGAACTTCGTTCATTCTTGGGTCTTTTGAACTATTATGGGAAGTTCCTACCAAATTTGGCTACAGTATTACATCCACTGAATGAACTTTTGAAAAAACAGGTCCATTGGAAGTGGTCAAAAGAATGCGAGACAGCATTCAAGGAGTGTAAAAGCAAATTGGTAGAGAGCACCATGTTAGTTCACTATGACATTTCTAAGGAGATTAAGCTAGCATGTGATGCCTCTCCATATGGAGTTGGGGCAGTGAGCTCTCATGTATCACGTAGTCGGGAGGAGAGACCAATTGCTTTTGCTTCATGCACTCTCAGTACCAGTGAGAGTAATTATGCGCAAATTGAAAGGGAAGATTTCGCATTAATTTTTGGGGTCAAGAAGTTCCACAAATACTTGTATGAATGTAAGTTTACCATCGTTATGGACCATAAGCCCATAACAGCAATCCTCCATCCAAAGTCCCCAGTTCCAACATTAGCTGCAGCCTAAATGCAGAGATGGGCTTTGATGTCAGCATATACATATGATATTGAATACAGACGATCAGCTGATCACGGTAATGATGATGCAATGTCTAGATTGCCATCCCCATCACAAGTTACACCCGATAGTGAATTCTATTTTTCATACATTGATGTACTGCCAGTCACAGCTGAAAAGATTGGTAGAGCAGCCAAACATATCCCAGTGATATCAAAGGTGTATGATTATATTGCAAATGGATGGCCAAACCAGGTAACAAACAAAGAAATTCATCCATTCTTCATTCGTAGGAATGAATTATCAGTCGATAAAGATTGTATCATGTGGAGTGCAAGAGTAGTTATACCAAATAAATTCAGGTCCAAATTATTAAGAGACCTCCATGATAAGCACCTGGGAATGTGTTTGACCAAGAGTTTTGCATGCAGTTATTTATGGTGGCCAGGTCTTGATAAAGATATAGAGTACATCGTGAGTCAGTGTACGACATGTCAATTGGTAAGCAAGCAACCACCATCAGTACCATTACAGCCATGGAAATGGCCTCCCAGGGTATAGCAAAGGACACATGTTGATTGATTTTGCTGAGTTAGAAGGACAACAATTGTTGATTGTGATTGATAGCCATTCGAAGTGGGTTGAGGTGTTTCCAATGTAGAAAATAACAACAAGTAAAACATTGGACATTTTGCGAAGTTTATTTTCTTCATTTGGCCTCCGAGAAGAAATTGTTTTGGATAATGGACCACAATTTCGTTCCGAAGAATTTGCACAGTTCACGAACAAAAGTGGTGTGAAACATACCAAGGTTCCACCGTACTACCCTGCCTCAAATGGTGCAGCAGAGCGCACTGTACAAATTGTAAAACGTGCCCTCATAAAACAAATGTTAGATCCAAATCCAAAGAAACGACAGTTGTCATTGGATCACAAATTGGCTAATTTTCCTCACACAACCACTGGTAGAACACCAGCAGAGTTGTTTCTCAAACGACAGCCATGAACCAGATTCTCGTTGTTCAAACCAAATTTGGCACAGTCTGTAGAAGAGACACAATAAAGACAGAAAGAGAATCATGATAGAGGTAGAGTAAAAGAGAGAAGTGTGAAATTGAATCAGAACGTGAGAGTGAAGAACCATCACCATAAATGGTTAAAGTGGTTACTCGGAATAGTAGTGAAGATATGTGGTCCTCGCACATATTTGGTAAAGATGTTTGATAATGGACAGGTTAGGTTTGTCAGGATAAATGGGTCCTTTTTGGGTTGGAAATCGGTGGTTAGTGGTGTGCCACAGGGATCGGTGCTGGGACCACAACTGTTTACAATATACATAGATGACCTGGAAGAGGGGACAGAGTGTAGTGTAACAAAATTTGCAGATGACACAAAGATTAGTGGGAAAGCAGGTTGTGTAGAGGACACAGAGAGGCTGCAAAGAGATTTAGATAGGTTAAGCGAATGGGCTAAGGTTTGGCAGATGGAATACAATGTCGGAAAGTGTGAGGTCATCCACCTTGGGAAAAAAAACAGTAAAAGGGAATATTATTTGAATTGGGAGAAAATACAACATGCTGAGGTGCAGAGGGACCTGGGGGTCCTTGTGCATGAATCCCAAAAAGTTAGTTTGCAGGTGCAGCAGGTAATCAGGAAGGTGAATGGAATGTTGGCCTTCATTGCGAGAGGGATGGAGTACAAAAGCAGGGAGGTCCTGCTGCAACTGTATAGGATATTGGTAAGGCCGCACCTGGAGTACTGCATGCAGTTGTGGTCACCTTACTTAGGGAAGGATATACTGGCTTTGGAGGGGGTACAGCGACGATTCACTCGGCTGATTCCGGAGATGAGGGGATTACCTTATGATGATAGATTGAGTAGACTAGGTCTTTACTCGTTGGAGTTCAGAAGGATGAGGGGTGATCTTATCGAAACATTTAAAATAATGAAAGGAGATAGAGGCGGAGAGGTTGTTTCCACTGGTCGGGGAGACTAGAACTAGGGGGCACAGCCTCAAAATGCGGGGGAGCCAATTTAAAACCGAGCTGAGAAGGAATTTCTTCTCCCAGAGGGTTGTGAATCTGTGGAATTCTCTGCCCAAGGAAGCAGTTGAGGCTAGCTCATTGAATGTATTCAAGTCACAGATAGATAGATTTTTAACCAATAAGGTAATTAAGGGTTACGGGGAGCGGGCGGGTAAGTGGAGCTGAGTCCACGGCCAGATCAGCCATGATCTTATTGAATGGCGGAGCAGGCTCGAGGGGCTTGATGGCCTACTCTTGTTTCTAATTCTTATGTTCTTAATACTGCAACTACAGAGTTAATAATTAAACAGAAGCAACAGGTTCCGGCGACTTCCGAGAGCTGCCTATCATGTTAGAAAGCAGTGTGTGCTTGTGCTCTGTGAATATATCACAGGAACCCAGTTGGCTCAAGTTGACTGCTCTCGGAGCCTTTGTCATTGCTCCTAGCGTCGGGCAGGTTCGCAGATGTCTGTGACATCACTGTCCTTTCTTTGCGCCCCGGGTCGCTGCTGCTCCCTGAGGAGCAGTCATCTGGCAGTGCACAGGGAACTGCTGACTCGCTTGCCTGGGCGTTATTTGGTTTGGGATCCTGGCTGGTCCCAGTCCCATTTGGAACAACCGTTGCGGGTGACCCTTCGTTCCCGGGTGTAGCCTTGGTGGCGATAGGTTCTGGGGGCTGCACCTTAGCGCGGTTTGCTCTTTCAGGCTCATGGCGGTTGGTGCCATCAGGTGCCTGAGAGGGGAAGCCCATCAAGGGCAGGGTATCGATACCGGTGCCGTTGCCCTCCTGAGATAGCTTGCTCTGCAACTTGTCTGTATTGGCTGCTTGTGTCCACACGCCATGGTGCATAACTCTGGTCCCAGGGACGCAGGCTTCCACATTGGGTAGCTCGCTGGAACTGTGTGCTCCCGATGGGTGTCTGCCCACTGCATTGACTGTATGTAATTGAAATCGTACATCGCACGTTTCATTACTCATAGTAAATAACCCATAGCTCCGATCGCGATCGCGTGACTTTTCTTTGCTTATTGCATGTACACAACTCTGATCACCAATTACACATTTTACATCTAACTCACAGTTGCTATTACATTGATTGAGAATGTGGAACTGTCCCTTTAAGTGTGGTGGGTTGCCGGCCTCCTTTAAGGGAGCCTTGCTATCTTTACCCCAATCCTCTTCTCCGTTTGGTGCCACGTGTTGCTCCATCAGCGCTGCACCTCGTGGTCTGGCCGCCGCCATCTTTTTCTTCAGCGCATCACCCCGTGGTTTGGGTGCCATCTTTCCTCCATCCACGATGTCGACTGCGGTGATCCTCTTCTCCCCGGATTCTGCCGCCGAAGCTGGGAAGTCGCCTTTGGATCCGATTTTCTTCCTGCAGAGTCCTGCCACTGGAGCCTGGAAGGTGCGTTCGGGTTGTCTCAGCTGGATCATCTCCACGAAGTCATGCTGGGCGGTCTGTGCCTCAGGTGCTGTGCTGGTCTGCTCTCTGGTGCCGGGTCCGCCCTCAGGTGAGTACTTGCTTTGCCTCTGAGCGCGGAGGACGTCGATCGCTGGAGGGACGAAATCTTCCCAACTCCAATGGATCTTCTCCATCCACCTTCTTCCGAGTAGCGTTGGTCCATCACCTGCAAGAATCCACAGGGGTAACTTGTGCACCATGCCATCATGGAGTACGTTCACATCCGCACTACCAGCGACTGGGATAAGTTCATCGGTGTAGGTGCGCAGCTTTGCCTGAACCGGGACCAACTTGGGTCGTTCAGCTTAATTGTCCCATAGCCTCTCAAAGGCTTCTTGATTCATTACTGACTGGCTCTCCCCCGTGTCCACTTCCATGAAGACTGCAACGCCATTTACCTCGACTTTCATCCTCAACGGGGAACACTCGGTGGTGCAGGTAAACATGCTATATACCTCATCGTGTGGTTGATCTCTCTGACTATTGTTTCATAATCCGCGCTGGACTCATGGCCATCTGCAGACTCTTCATCAACACAGTGAGTCAGATTTCTTTTACACATTCGCTGGAGGTGGCCCTTTGTGCTGCAACCTTTACACACATAGTCTTTAAAGCGGCACTGGTGAACCCTGGTGATTCCCTCCGCAACACCAGCATAGAGCTACTCGGTTAGCCCCCCTCGGCGGACTCTGAGTTAAGGGACTCGGGGGCCAGTTCTCTCTTCCCTGAGAAGGTTCACATTCTACAGTCCAGCCTCTAAAAGGCGCAACTCTGTGCACAGTACTTGCCGGGTTTGAGTCCTGAGGATGAGTCATCTGCCTAGAGCCGCAGATCAAGATTATGAATGCCTGGCTCACGGAGATGGCCTTCTGCAGTGTGACTGTGGTGTCTGTAGACAGCAGCTTATGAAAAAGGCCCCCATGGCCGATTCCAATGACAAAGATATCCCGCAGCGCTTCGGTGAGGTGGACGCCGAAATCACACGGTGCCGCCAGCCTCCTGAGGTCTGCTGCATATTTTGCGATTTCCTGGCCTTCGGGCCATCGGTGGGTGTAAAACCGGTGTCTGGCTGTGAGGATGTTCTCTTTAGGCTTGAGTTGTTCTTGGATCAGCATTACAAGCTCCTCATATGTCTTGGTCGTTGTCTTCGCTGGTGACAGCAAGTCCCTGACGAGGCCATAGACAATGGGCCCACCACTGGTTAGCAGGATAGCTCTGCACTTATCAGCCAGTGTGGCCGGATTGTCACCTGCCAGGTCATTTGCTGTGAAGAAATAGTCGAGCCTCTCCACAAAGACATCCCAATCATCACCATCGGCGAACTGCTGCAACGTACCAAGTGTAGCCACTTTCGCGTGAAGGTCCGTAATCTCATCGCCAATTGTTATGTCTTTAGATGCTCTGATAATGACTCCACAAGGCAATGTGTTGTACTTGAACTGTCATGACCTTAGTCCTTTATTGATAACTCCAGAGTGAGGATCACACCTGGTGGCCTGTCTTTTATACCAAGCTTTGCACACCTGTACAGGTAACATACAAGTCTCCCACTGCTGTGCCCTCTGGTGGCACACCTTGTAATCGTACAAGCAGTAACCATGTCGGATACATGACACAAATTTCCCCAGCGTAACTTGACCTCCTGCAGGAGGGAGGCATTTGCCTTGTCCGAGAACCTCCTCACTCTTTTGTGCTCTCCAATGCGCTCCTCTCCCAGCTCACTGCTCTCGCCAGTGCCAGTCTCCACTGCCTGCTGTGACGTTTCCTCCTCTCCCTCCATTATAGGCCAAATTCAGGCAAATATCTGGCTGGTAACAGCTAATTTTTGTTTCCCTATTTGCTCTAAAGCTCTATAACTTTCCCTCCTTCCTCCCAAAGCATACCACACCCACACACGCCTTCAGTCCCTCTCAGCTCCCTCTCTCTGTCTCCTCTTCTGCTCATGTCATGATGACCCTTGACCTCCTGAATCGCGGGAATCGAGTGTTGCCATGCTGTTGCTAAGGACGGTGACACTTTACGGCAGAAGGTCAAAGAGATTTAACGCTATCACCCATTTTATATTGCTCGCGGTAATGCCCAATTTCAAAAATGGAGACTAGGGGCATTGAGAATGGGCGACAAGCCAGCGATCTGAAAACCCATTTTTACCGCTGGAAATAAAGCCCATTTTTGGGTGATCTGCACAAAAGTGTAAAATCTAGCCCTATGATTTCAGCATTTTTTGGGAGAACATGTAACTATTTAGATTCCTCCACAATGTAGAAGTGGGTGATAAAACGTCAATCACATGTGAGTGGTAATGATTTCAGGTAGAAGCTAGACTGTTACCATGGATTTATTTGAAGCTTTGTTCTGGCTCTGAGTTCAAGGAGATTGAAGCAGCTCATCTGAACCTAGATAGATTAATTTATCATCTGTTACAAGAGGGATTTTGTTGCAATGCATGAACCTGTCAAAGCAGTAGCACAGTAGATGGGTAAGGAAACTAATAGCACTACGGTTTGGCTATCATTCGATTTCCTCAGCAAATGGATGCATGAAGAAATATGTTTCCTGAAGTAAGTGACATAGCAGAAAAAAGGAAATATTTTAAAGTGAATCTCACTGAGATGGTGCCATGGCAGCCATTTCTATATAAAAAAAATAACTCACATTTATATATTGGCCTGAAAATTGCTGCTTCTCCGGGTGCATACGATGTTTGCATGCACTCGAAGAGGCTTCGCAAATGCCGGTTCTCAGCGCGCAATGCACATGCGCCGATAACCGGCTTTTGCGATCTGTTTGACAGATCACACGTATCCCCAGGAGAAGGAGATTCGCAGGCAGAGATTTGGGCTATTTCCCCAACTCTTGCCCAACGACTGTCCTTCAAACTCTTATGGCTGGTAAAAGCAACAGAAGAGTTTTAAAACATAGAAAAATGAATTGTTATTTTTTTTAATTAAAAAAATGTCTATGAAGGTAAGTTTATTTTTAACACTATTAAAATATATATTTTTTAAATTCCAAAAAAAAGCTCGGAGCTCCCATTACTATGAAAGAGAATACTACATTGTGATTTGTGGTCCAAGCTCATGTGATCCCAGGATAGGCATATGCTCCAGGAAGACATGAGCCCATACGCTGGACTGCGGGACTTGGCCTCGGAGCACAAGTCTACGTTCCTCCGGGACCACCAGGTATTTTCGTTAAAAATTTTTCGGTCGGAGGCATTCACCCGCAGGAAGCCTGTCTTTCATGCCCTCAAGGACATACCAAAGCACTTCACAGAAAATAAATTACTTTTGATGTGTGGTCACTGTTCCTATGTAGGCAAGCCCAGCTGACAATTTGTACTTAGCCAGGTTCCCTAATCAGCAATAAGATAAATGACTAGATAAGCTATTATGGTGATGGTTTCCTTTCTCCTTTCTCGTTCCTCCTTCCATCTTCTTTCCATTACCAGTTAGTGGACAGGAATAAATTTATTGGTCGCAGTATAACCATCTCAAACCAGTTCATGATTGGCACAAAATCTATAAATTCAAACTGCTATGAGCTTAACACAAATTGACATTTGATTGGTTAGTGTAGGAAATGATGATCTACAAATTGGATTAAAGAATATTGTTAGGTTAGTGTAGCAGAAACTTTACTTTGTACTGTTCTTTATTAATCTAGCAGTACCTGATGCTGGTATGAGTTGCAAAAATAAATGTTTATTTCCTCAGAGGTGTGAATGTAGCAAGCACCCCTTCGAAATGCTTTTTCTTCCTTATGGAGTGCACAAGTGTGCACATTCCTAAGGATCTGGAGCATACCCAAGAGAACTGTGCTTTAAAGATGACCCATTCTGGTCAATTTTTAAAATCTATCACTGTTAAATATTGTCGCTCCTCATTTTTAGTACAAATTGCATTCATTTTACTTGAAGGGCATCAAGGACAGAAAGCTGGTTTGAAACTGGCTTTAAAAGTTCAAAAACATGGTAGCACCTGCAAAGTCAGAAATCCAATCCCAATCACACAATCACTCTGAGCTGATTACCCCCCACTCCCATCACCTCACACAACTTTTGGACTGTAATCTTTAGTTGTATGCATCGTGCCGCTTGTCACATGATGCAAAATAAATGTACTGGGTTGCATATGTTATCAATGTCTGCATTTTTCAATGCTCCGAGCCTGGTGGAAATGAATAAAACAAATAAGACTACTTAAAAAAAATGAAAAGCCATTGCTTTAATTATTCCTGCATCATCCTGACTTCAACATGTATCGTCGTTCTTTCATCGTCAAAATCCAGCATTGTGGGAGCAATGCTGGATTCATCACAGGGACTGCAATGGTTCAGGAAGAAGGCAGCTCACCACCACCTTCTCAAGGGCAACTAGGGATGGGCAATAAATGCTGGCCTTGCCAATGATGCCCACATCCAGAAATTGAATATTTTTAAAACTGCCCTTCCGTCGCACTCCCGTTGGAATTACGGTGACAGCGTGCAGCGAGGTTTATGGATTTTAGTCCCGTTGTCTTCAAAAACTTACAATTCTTTTATATTTCTTAAACTAAAGTCAGCAGTAAAGATAAATTGATTTGATTGCATTCAAAACTTTTACGTAGCATCCAGAGAGTATTGGAATTTAGATGCAACTTCAGAATAAATCCTTGTTCTAGATCTCCACATTAATAGCAAGGCAGACAGCCTTGTCTCGCATTATATGTATGAAGAACAAAAATATATCCTTTATCTTGCATTCCAAAAAATTGTGCTTTATTTAGATTTTATATGTGATTTGATAAGTTCATTTTACAGTTTTTCATCTAAAATACTGAACAATTCTTGCTGATTAAATGCATAAGTGACAAACAAACAGACAGCAACCTAACAAGTACAGTTGGTCTGTTTTTTTATTCTACATTTCATTCCAACCCTTCATGCTCTCTCACTAGAAACACTCTGATTTTAAAAGGTTCATTCTCAATGTCACAATGCATTAGCTGGCATCGAGGTGAGTGATCACAGTGTTAAATCAGCAAGCAGCACTTTCATTCAATAAAAATGCTGCTCGCTGCATTCTTAAAAATTAAATTAATTCTGCAATGTGAATCTAGATGCATAGTTTTGGCAAACTAAATATTTTCTGATCAATTGCTAATGTAAACATTTTTCTAAACAAGAATGTTTCTACTTTAAATATCACTTTGTTGTTAAGGATATTAAAATAAGCAATGTCTGTGCTATTGCGAGCAATCCCAGGTCAGTTATATCACAGCTCTGGTGCAAGGCAAAGCTCCCTCTACTCTGTCACAACAATGTGCTTTAACCATAGCCAAAGCAAAATGATCAATTTGTGTCATATTTTAGCTTGGTGCTTTAGGCCTACTAAGAACCAGCAGACAAAAGAGACTTTCAACCCATTAAATTCAAAGCCATGTCCCAAAGGTGAATCTGCAGTAAATTCATCCACTGCATCACCCCATCTATCAATGAAGCTACATTATCAAAAGGAATGCTGAACAGATTTACAAGTAAGACATAATGATACTGACAAAGGTGCAGCAAAAGATTACCCATCTGATCATCATTATAGGCAGTCCCTTAAAATTGAGGAAGACTTGCTCTAAAAGTGAGTTCTCAGGTGACTGTATAGTCCAATATGGGAATTACAGGCTCTGTCACAGGTGGGACAGATAGTGATTGAAGGAAAGGATGGGTAGTCTGGTTTTCCACAATCTCCTTCTGCTGTCTGCGTTTGGTTTCTGCATGCTCTCAGCGACGAAATTCGAGGTGCTCAGCGCCCTCCCGGATGCTCTTCCTCCACTTAGGGCGGTCTTGGGCCAGGGAGTCCCAGATGCTGGTGGGGATGTTGCACTTTATCAAGGAGGATTTGAGGGTCTCCTTGAAATGTTTCCACTGCCCACCTAGGGCTCGCATGCCGTGTAGGGGTTCCAATTAGAACGCTTGCTTTAGGAGTCTCGTGTCGGGCATGCAGACAATGTGGCCCGCCCAATGGATCTGGTCGAATGTGGTCAGTGCTTCGATGCTGTGGATGTTGGCCTGATTGAGAACATTGATGTTTGTGCATCTGTCCTCCCAGTGGATTTGCAGGACCTTGCGGAGGCAGCGCTGGTGGTATTTCACCAGCACTTTGAGGTGTATATTGTATATGGTCCATGTCTCTGAGCCATATAGGAGGGTGGGTATCACTATTGCCCTGTAGACCATAAGTTTGGTGCCAGATTTGAGGTCCTTGTCTTAAAACAGTCTCTTCCCCAGGCAACCAAAGGCTGTGCTGGCGCATTGGAGGCGGTGTTGGACCTCGTCATTGAATTCTCCCCTTGCTGATAGAAGGCTCCCGAGGTATGGAAAATGGTCC
Source organism: Pristiophorus japonicus (assembly GCF_044704955.1). Taxonomy (NCBI): domain Eukaryota; kingdom Metazoa; phylum Chordata; class Chondrichthyes; family Pristiophoridae; genus Pristiophorus; species Pristiophorus japonicus. The sequence goes on along the minus strand of NC_091977.1, from coordinate 461,267,882 downwards.
ATGTTGATTTTGATGACTGGGGGGCAGTGCTGTGAGGCAGGGTCAGGTTGGTGGAGGACCTTTGTCTTACAGATGTTTAGTGCAAGGCCCATGCTTTCGTATGCCTCAGTGAAGATGTTGACGATGTTTTGAAGTTCAGCCTCTGAGTGTGTGCAGACGCAAGCCGCATACTGTTGTTCGATGACAGAGGATGGGACAACCCTGGATCTAGCCTGGAGGTGATGAAGGTTGAACAGGTTCCCATTGGTTCTATAGTTTTGTTCCACTCCAGCGGAGAGCTTGTTGAGTGTGAGGTGGAGCATTGCAGCGAGGAAGATCGAGAAGATCCCTGCTTGACCCCGGTCCGGATATGGATTGGGTCTGTGGTGGATCCATTGGTCAGGATCACGGCTTGCATGTCGTCGTGGAACAGACGTAAGATGACGACAAACTTTTGGGGTCAGCCGAAACGGAGGAGGACGCGCCATAGTCCCTCACGGTTGACAGTGTCAAAGGCCTTTGTGAGGTCAAAGAAGGCCATGTACAAGGGTAGGTGCTGTTCCCTGCATTTCTCTTGTAGTTGTCGCGTGGTGAAGATCATGTCCGTTGTACCCCTTAGTGGATGGAGTCTGCATTGTCTGGGAGGAGCTCTTCAGCCACAGGGAAAAGACGGCATCTGATACGGCATCAGACAAGCTACAAGGAGAGGTGACGGATGCTGAGTTTGTTTAAGCTAGAGGAGAGAAGTCTGAGAGATGATTTGCTTTCAGAATTCAAGCTCCTTAGTCATATAGACAATTTGAACCCATATACCATGGCACGGAGAGGCATTTAATAAAGCTCAGAAGTGGGAAGGTGAGTAGAAAGATCAGAAGTAATTACTTCACACAGAGTATGGTGATTGCTTGGAATGGATTGCCCAGGGAGGTGATCAAGATTGATAGCATCACAACTTTAAGAGGGAGTTGGACAGTTGTCTGGTGACAGACTCAATTGAGATGTATAGACAGTGAACATATATTCTGTTTTTAAACTCTGGTGCCAGCCAAATAAACAAAATGATATTTTCTGATCTGATACAGGGCTAGAAATTGGCCAAATTGCAAAAGCACCATTTTTTTGCGCTATTCGCGTTTAACGACTTTTTTTTGTCGAAATAACACCAAAAAGTGAACGTAAAACATTGGCTGAACATTTTGTAATGTTTGGCGAAGCGATAAAATTGCACCATGTACAGAAAACAAAATGTTCCCTGTTTTTTTCTGTACTGTAGAGAGCAGATGGGGGGAGATTGCAAGGAAGGGTCATGGAAAACTGCACCCATTTCCTATGAAACAAGCGTGGAAACATGTGGCAGAAAAGGTTTCCTCAGTGGACTCCATCAAGAGGACCTATCTCTAGTGCAGGAAGAGGTGGCATGACCATTGCAGAGTAATCAGATTAAGTAATATTTTTATTTATGCACTCCAATTACTTAAATTGTAAATATATTGGTATCGCTAGGCTTCTGATCGTCACATATTATAAAGGCTGCTTTGTGACATATTAAAAAATGTTTCTGCACTTCTATGCTTTCGTGATGAACAACGTGCTAGTAAAGCACCAGGGCCATTAAATAGAGTACTGTATTAAATGCACACAGTATGGTATAAGTGCTTTGATGACTATCTGTGTGTGGCACAAGAAAAGAAAGGCCCTCCGTTAAAAATTTCTATTGCCATTTTTGCAGGGAAAGTTGTCGCACAACCATCGACAGCAGCATAAAACACTGGTCCCACTCAGCCACCTTGAAAGTCATGTGGCAAGTCTGATGGGTGTGTTGCAGAGATCAACTAACCGTGCGGATGCTAAGCCCATGGTGGACACTGATGAGGGTAAGTCCTGCAAAATTCAGGTTGGCTCAATGTTAAGTACTGTCTGTGAGCTCGGCTTTGGTTTATGCGATGTATTGTACTGTGATCGGGCTGGGTTCAGTTAATGCAATGTACTGTCAGTCTTCGACATGTAATGCAGTAGTGCTGGTCCTTCAAATGAGCCTACACATGTCACCATGCCCCCTCCCCTGCTGCTAACCAGTCATCTGCTCTTTTATATTTTGCAGATGTGGATTCAGACTCATCGGAGATGGCAGAGGACGCCCTCAGGTCGACGGATGCCGTAGTCGAGGACACCGACCTCATCCCTGCTGAGGAACCTTCACAGGAGGAGGAGGAAGAAATTCACATGGGGGGTGGGGTGTTGGAGTGTGTGGGGAGTCCATGCAGGCACAAAGGGTTTCAGCTGCAGCCACCAGTTCATCGGAGGAGGACACCAGGACATTCCCTGGTTATCCAGCATCCAACGTCCTGGGTCCCAGTGGGTTGCAGCAAAGTACACCCAGGGCAGAAGCCCATCTGCCGTCTGTGCGGAGGCTGAGTCGGCAAGGCCGCTCCACCAAAATGCAGGCAAACAAGGAAATTGATTTGGTGGGAATGTCTGGGGAGAGCATCCAGCTCAGCAACTGCTCCTTGAGTCATGGGTGGGATCTCGGGAAACATCGCAGCACTATCTGCAGACATTAGGGAGGGCATGTCGCAGCTAGTAGCTGCAACACCCGAGAACACCGAGGCTGTCTAGCAGCAATTGACAGTCTCGACTCATGTCACTCTAGTCCCCAGAGTCATGACACCCAGACTGACCAAACCAGTCAGTGGTGAGGCTAAGCAACAGTCTCAACATTCAGAAGCCGGGCCTTCCGTAGCTTCTCCAGGGCTTACATTGGCATCTCCTACGTCTGTCCCCCAACAAGAGTAATGCGCTGGCCGTCCTGCTAAAAAACATCTTGGGACCACCGGGGGTTGGGGTAAGGGTAGAGGTGGGGTTAGGGCAAGGCAACTGGAAGCTCAGGGTCACACTTACAGACTGAACGGAGGTGTTCAGCAAAACGGTCACCCCATCTACGTTTGGTCTCCTTAATGTAGAGGAGACCACATCATGAGCAGTGAATACAGTATACTAAATTGAAAGAAGTATAAGTAAATCGTTGTTTCACCTGGAAGGAGTATTGGGGTCTTGGATAATGGTAAGGGAGGAAGTAAAAGCGGAGTTATTGCATCTCCTGCGCTTGCAAGGGAAGGTGCCGTGGGAAGGGGAGGAGGTGCTAGGGGTGACTGCAGTATGGATCAGAGTGTCGCGGAGGGAGCCGTTCCTTCGAAACGCTGAGAGGGGAGGGTGGGGAAGATGTGATTGGTGGTGGGACCATGCTGGAGGTGGCGGAAATGGCAGAGAATGATCCGTTGAACATGGAGGCTGGTGGGGTGAAAGCTGAGGACAAGGGGAACCCTGTCGTGGTTCTGAGAGGGAGGGGAAGGGGTGAGAGTCGAGGTGCGGGAAATAGAACGGACACGGTCATGGGCCATGCTAACCACAATGGAGAGTAATCCCTGGTTGAGGAAAAAGGAAGACATGTCAGAGGAACTATTGTGAAAGGTGGTGTCGTCAGAGCAGATACGATGGAGACAGAGAAACTGGGAGAATGGAATGGAGTCCTAACAGGATGCGGGGTGGGAGGAAGTGTAATCCCGATAGCTGTGGGAGTCAGTGGGCTTATAGTGGATACTGGTCAAAAGCCTATCCCCAGAAATGGAGACAGAAAAGTCAAGGAAGGGAAGGGAAGAGTCGGAGATGGACCATTTGAAGGTGAGGGAAGGGTGGAAATTGGATGCAAAGTGAATTACATTTTCAAGTTCAGGGCGAGAGCAGGAAACGGCCCCGATACAGTCATCAATATACTGGAAAATGAGGTGAGGGAGGGGGCCCGAGTAGGACTGGAACAAAGAATGTTCCACATATTCCACAAAAAGGCAGGCATAGCTAGGACCCATGTGGGTTCCCATAGCAACACCTTTAATTTGGAGGAAGTGAGTGGAGTTAAAGGAGAAGTTATTCAATGTGAGAACAAGTTCAGCCAGGCAGAGGAGGGTTGTGGTGGATGGGGACTGGTTGGGCCTCTGCTCAAAGAAGAAGTGGAGCGCCCTCAGGCCATCCTGGTGGGGGATGGAAGTGTAGAGGGATTGGACATCTATGATGAAAAGGAGACGGTTGGGGCCAGGAAATTGGAAACTGTTAATGTGACGGAGGGTGTCAGATGGTGTTATTCATATCATTGCTCTATGTGGGAATTGCTGGTGTAGTATGGCTACTGTATTTACTGAACATACATTAAAAAAAATAACAGCAATTAAAAAGTAAATCATTGTGTAAAGTATTTTGAGCTGTGGAAAGTGCAATATAGATGGAAGTACCTTTTTATTCACTGGATTTCAAGCAGAGTGAGGTTTGGACACAGAGACAAAAAGTATTTTTGCAACCATAAGAGAGTTAGAACATAAGAACATAAGAAATAGGAGCAGGTGTAAGCCATTTGGCCCCTCAAGCCTGCTCCACCATTTAATAAGATCATTGCTGATTTGATCTTGGGCTCAGCTCTACTTCCCTGCCTGCTCCCCATAAGCCTTCACTCCCTTATCGTTCAAAAATCTGTCTGTCTCCACCTTAAATATATTCAATGACCCAGCCTCCACAGCTCACTGGGGCAGAGAATTCCACAGATTTACAACCGTTTGAGAGCAGAAATTTCTCCTCGTCCCATTTCTAAATGTGCGACCCTTTATTCTTAAACTATGCCCCCTAGTTCCAGATTCCCCCACGAGTGGAAACATCCACTCTGCATCTACCTTGTCGAGCCCCCTCAGTGTCTTATATGTTTCAATAAGATCACCTCTCATTCTTCTAAACTCCAATGAGTATAGGCCCAATCTGCTCAACCTTTCTTCATGAGTCAACCCCTTCATCTCAGGAATTAACCGAGAGAACCTTCTCTGAACTGCTGCGAATGCAAGAACATCCCTCCTTAAATAAGGAGACCACAACTGTACGCAGTACTCTAAGTGTGGTCTCACCAATACCATGTACAGTTGTAGCAGGACTTCCCTGCTTTTATACCCCATCCCCCTTGGAATAAAGGACAACATTCCATTTGCCTTCCTGATTACTTACTGTACCTGCATACTAACTTTTTGTGTTTCATGCACAAGGACCCCCCAGGTCCCTCTGCACTGCAGCATTTTGTAATTTTTCTCCTTTAAAATAATAATTTAATTTTCTATTTTTCCGACCAAATGCATAACCTCACACTTTCTCACATTATACTCCATCTGCCAAACGTTTGCCCACTCACTTAGCCTGTCTATATCCCTTTGCAGATTGGTTGTGTCCTCCTCACAACTTGCTTTCCCATCCATCTTTGTATCATCAGCAAACTTGACTACATTACACTTGGTCTCTTCATCCAAGTCATTAATATAGATTATAAATAGTTGAGACCCCAGCACCGATTCCTGTCGCACTCCACTGGTTACCGTTTGCCAACCGGAAAATGACCCATTTATCCTGACTCTCTGTTTTCTGTGAGTTAGCCAATCCTCTATCCATGCTAATATATTACTGCCAACCCCGTGAGCTCTTATCTTGTGCAATAACCTTTTATGTGGCACCTTATCGAATGCCTTCTGAAAATGATTTAGATGATGGAATTGAGTGTAATATCTCCAAGTTTGCAGATGACACTAAACTGGGTGACGTTGTGAGTGGTGAAGAGGACGCTAAGAGGCTGCAGAGTGACTTGGACAGGTTAGGCGAGTGGGCAAATACATGGCAGATGCAGTATAATGTGGATAAATGTGAGGTTATCCACTTTGAGGGCAAAAACACAAATGCAGAATATTATCTGAATGGCGGCAGATTAGGAAAAGGGGAGGTGCAGCGAGACCTGGGTGTCATGGTTCATCAGTCATTGAAAGCTGGCATGCAGGTACAGCAGGCGGTGAAGAAGGCAAATGGCATGTTGGCCTTCATAGCTTGGGGATTTGAGTATAGAAGCAGGGAAGTCTTACTGCAGTTGTACAGGGCCTTGGTCAGGCCTCACCTGGAATATTGTGTTCAGTTTTGGTCTCCTAATCTGAGAAAGGACATTCTTGCTATTGAGGGAGTGTAGCGAAGGTTCACCAGACTGATTCCTGGGATGGCTGGACTGACATATGAGGAGAGACTGGATCAACTGGGCCTTTATACACTGGAGTTTAGAAGGATGAGAGGGACATCTCAAGAAACATATAAGATTCTGACGGGACTGGACAGGTTAGATGTGGGAAGAATGTTCCCGATGTTGGGGAAGTCCAGACCTAGGGGACACCATCTAAGGATAAGGGGTAAGCCATTTAGGACTGAGATGAGGAGAAACTTCTTCACTCAGAGAGTTGCTAACCTGTGGAATTCCCTGCCGCAGAGAGTTGTTGATGCCAGTTCATTGGATATATTCAAGAGGGAGTTAGATATGGCCCTTACGGCTAAAGGGATCAAGGGGAATGGAGAGAAAGCAGGAAAGGGGTACTGAAGGAATGATCAGCCATGATCTAATTGAATGGTGGTGCAGGCTCGAAGGGCCGAATGGCCTACTCCTGCACCCATTTTCTATATTTCTATGTTTCTATACGTCTGCTGGTTTCCCCTTATCCACTCTACTCGTTACATCCTCAAAGAACTCCAGGAAATTTGTCAAACATGATTTCCCTTTCATAAAAGCACAGTGACTCTGCTTTGACTGGATTATGCTATTCCAAATGTCCTGCTACTGCTTCCTTAATAATGGACACTGGCATTTTCCCAATGTCAGATATTAGGCTAACTAGTCTATAGTTTCCTGCTTTCTGTCTCCCTCCATTCTTAAATAGGGGTATTATATTTGCAGTGGGGTGCCACTGGGACCTCTCCAGAATCCAGGGGATTTTGGTAGATTACAACCAATGCATGCACTATCTCTGCAGCCACTTCTTTTAAGCCCCTAGAATGTAGGCCATCAGGTCCAGGGGACTTGTCCACCTTTAGTCCCATTATTTTACCGAGTACCTTTTCTTTAGTGATAGTAATTGTTTTAAGTTCTTACTATCTGTTATAATATTTCTTGCTAGTTTACTCTCAAAATCCATCTTCTCTCTCTTTATTAATTTTTTACTTGTTCTTTGCTTTTTTTTATAAATTCCCAAACCTCTGGCTTCCCACTAATTTTGGCAACATTGTATGCCATTGTTTTCACTGATACCATCCTTTACTTCCTTAGTTAGCCATGAATGGTTCTCCCTTCTCTTAAAGTCTTTCCTTCTCACTGGAATATATTTTTGTTGAGCGTTATGAAATATCTCCTTAAATGTCTGCCACTGCTTAACAACCGTCTTACACTTTAATCTATTTTCCCACTCCACTTTAGCCAACTCTGCCTTCATAATCGCCTTCATTTAAGATCAGGACACTGGTTTGAGACCTGGCTTTCTCACCCTCCAACTGAATTTGAAATTCACCCATGCCAAGATCACTCTTTCTTAGAGTATCCTTTACTATGGAGATCATTTATTAATCCTGTCTCATTACACAGTACTAGATCTAAGATAGCCTGCTCCCTGCTTGGTTCCACAATGTACTGCTCAAGGAAACCATCCTGGATACACTCTATGAACTCTTCCTCAAGGCTACCTTGGCCAATTTGATTTGACCAATTAATATGAAGATTAAAATCATCTATGATTATTGTCATACCTTTCTTACAAGCCTCCATTATTTCTTGATTTATACTCCATCCAACAGTGTAGCTGTGGTTAGAGGGCTTATAGATTATGCCCACCAGTGACTTCTTCCCCTTATTATTTCTTATCTCCACCCAAACTGATTCTACATCTTGATCTTCTGAGCCAATATTATTTCTCACTACTTCACTGATCTCATCCTTTATTAATAGAGCTATCCCACCTCCTTTTCCTTTCTGTCTATCCTTCTGAATTGTCAAATACCCCTGAATATTGAGTTCACAGCCTAGGTCATCTTCCAACCACATCTCTGTAATGGTTATCAGATCATTCCCATGTATATCCACAGTGAGGATGTTGATCACCCTATTATAGTTAACTGCATAAAATATTCCTTGCTTTTACTTTTTTTGTGTCATTTCAGATACAATGTGTTAAAATTACAGAGGGAGATTATGGCTATGTGCTTTGCTAAGGATCAGTTAAGGAGGGTCCTCTGTATATCTTCTAACATGCAAACATTGCAAGTGACTTTGGAAAGGCTAGGCATTCTAAGGCAGTACTATAAAGGAGTTTGTGACAATTGTGGGCAGCTGGCTACACTGAAATAAACAGTTAGTGAAAGAACTGAGTGACCTCAAGTTCTTTACAGATGATGTAGTTTTTCTGCTCCCTGTCGTATCTGCTCCTCTTATTTCTCCACAGGATACTGAAATTAGTGTCCACAGAACTAAGAAGCAATTAGTGTTGTGCCAGGAGGCTTCTGAAAGCACAAATGATGAGGACTCCATGGAGGGGACATTTGCTGAAGTCAGTGGGACCGAAATGGCCCTCAGCCCCGAAATGGGTCACACCTACTGCTTTTAAAGTGTTCCTCCGCCCAAATGCATGAGGCGGGCAATCCGGAGAAATTCAGGTCTTTGTATTTTGTTTCCAGTCGGAGCGGTGTCGGGAGGGGGGCAGAAGTGTGGGTGGGTCGGAGTGGCTGTCATCAGCGGGGCGGAAGTGGGGACAGGTTGAAATGGCTATCACTGCAAGTCATCAGCACCGCGCTGACGCGTCACAACATGCCTCCCCTTCAGTTAAAGCGGAGGGCCGCTGCGAACTCTGCAGAGTTTTCAGTTAAGTCCACTCGACCACCAGGGAGGGTTTCAGTGGCCTGGCACCCAAGAGGGGGTGCCAGGCTGCCTGTTGGGAGCTCGGCCGAAAACGAGGACTTAATTGTCGGCCACGACCTAACGGTCGGCCAACAACAAAAAATAATACGCCGACCGAAGCAGCTCCCCTTTAAGGGCGGACGCGCTGCCTAGACACACACAGCTTCCCGACAGAAATAGCTGTCAATGGCACCAACCGGTGGCGACGCCACTCCTGATGGGAAATTCCGCATGGGGCAATTTCCCGTCGGGGTCGGAAAGTGGGTCGCCACCGGTCAGTAAGGAATCGGCACGTGTCTGACGCGGCAGGAACACGGACAGAGCAGAAACCTGTTCCTACCGCGTCTGGCCAAGGGGCAAATCTGTCTGCCCCCGGTCGGTAAGGCCTCTCCGCTTATGGAAGGGGGACAATTTCAGCCTCAGTATGTCTGCACTACCAAGGATGAAAAGGAGTAAGCCCCAGTTGACAGAAAAAAAACCATCTGGATCAGACATGGAACAGGTAAGGCAGAAGTAGAAGGCTAAGGTAAGTAGAACCACATAATTTGTTGGATTCCATGGTTTGATATACCGTCCATGAACTTTTAAGAACAATAGAATTGAATGCCACTGTGCTATGTTTCCATGGAACTAAGATAACTTATACCGATAGTAGGTCTGATGAGATGTCTAAGAGATCTAGGGCTCGATATTCAGTACTGCTGGAAAGCTGGTGCTCCCCCTACCTATTTGTGGCCATTAGCGCCAAAATTTTTGAGTCGCTGGCCACCCCATATTCAGCTCCAAAAGTGAACAAATGGGTTCCAGCACTAATGAACCCTTCCAAAGTGTATTTTTCAGTGGTGTGGCTGTCTTAATTTAAGTGTCATCACCACTGAGAAATTCAGCATGCAGGTAAAGATTTCTAATGAGCCAGTTGTTCCCTGGCTTTTTTAACGGTCAGGGTTTGCAGCAAGGCCCTGGGGACGGGGGGGGGGGGTAGGTGAAAGGAGGTTGGAAGGATGGCTGGTGTAAGAGGTGCAAGGAGAGCCAACAGGTTCACAGATATGGAGCTGGATACACTGATGGATGGTGTGGAGGACAGAAGAAGAATACTATTTTCTGACGTGGGGAGACCTGGCAGACAGGAGGGAGATTGCAGGGGAGTTGTCAGGCACCTCCATATATGTGAGGATGCACCCTCCCAGGAGGGTGCTGGCCAATCTGCACCCAGCCCTTCCTGCTCTGGGGCGACGGGGATCCTCCTCCTCCTGCACCTCCTCCTCCTCCTCCTGTGGTACTGCTGGCTCGACCTCCAGCGGCTATCCCCTCATGATGGCCAGATTGTGCAGCTTGCAGCAGACCATGACGATTATGGAGACCCGTTGAGGAGAGTACTGCAAGGTGCCACCAGAGTGGTCCAGGCACCGGAATCTCTGCTTAAAGATGCCTATGCACTGCTCGATGATGCACCAGGTGGCGCAATGACAGGGGCTATCCCTTGTCCCCAAGCAGCCAACCGCAACCCTGATTCGGGCTGGTGAAGACGGCGGGCATATTGGTCTGGTGCAGAATGAATGAATCATAGCTGCTACCTCCCTTGCTCGCTGCTTGTCTGCACGGTGCTGATGGCGACGCCTTCTCCTGTGTGTTGCCCTGCTTCTGACCAGGTGTACCAGGTGTCACCCTCCCAACACTCCTTCCATCCTCATGGTGAACCCTGCCAAGCAGGTCTCTGCAGCCCACAGGACTCCACTAAAGAGTCAGACCTGAAAATTATACAAAAGTAGATGGGTATGTACAAACCTCTGAGCAGCACACAGCAGGTTTAATGGAGCCAAAATTAATAAAACTATATGAAAAGATAAATATTGTGGATGCTGGAAAATAAAATAAAAGCACTAATAATTAATAAAACTATCAACAGATAAATACTGAGAATGCATGCTGGAAAATGAAATAAAAACAATAATAAGTAACAAAACTATTTACCTACCAAAGGGTGTCTCATTCGAGCATCGCATCGGAAACCTCACGGGGGCACTGCTGGGAAAAGTCCGAACTTTTCCTCGGTGAATTTTGCTGTCCTGGTGGCTTTCCAGCGGTCCGCACACTGCTTTCCTCTCCGCTGGAAACCTTCCTTTACAGCGGCTTCACCGCGCTATTTCCAGCTGAAGTGAACAACGCTCAAATCCTCCCGAGCTGAATATGGCTCGGGGAGGGAAAAGTACCCGACCGCAGTAGTCGATTGATTTTTTTCGATTGACCGCCCAAACTCCACGGTAGCCGTCCCTTTGGGGACGGTGAATTTTGGGCCCCTATTATTACTGTTCATGTGGGAACAACAATATAATGGATAAAAAGTCTCAAACCATGAAACAAATGTTTGAAAAAAATCATCCATAACTTTAAACAGCATGGCAATCGTTTCAGATCTCCTACCAACCGGGAAAGATGCATTTGAGTGGAACAGTAGAATCGTGAATTTCATCATTTGGCTGTAAAGCTGGATAAAGAAAACAATGATAATTGCTGACAATTAGAGCAGGTTGGTTGGACAACTGGGGCTTCACAATAAAGATGAGAATCACTTAAGTTAAGATAGGTGTGAAACATTTTGCTGGCAATGTAAAGGATTCTCTCAGAGTTTCTTGAAACTGATCAGACCAGGAGGATAAAACACGCATCCTGCAAAATAACAGTGCAGATCCAACCAGCGAGAGTGCCATTTTTGATAATTTAAACATTAACTCACCTCTTCGGTTGAAGCCACTATAAAAGGATGAAATCAGAGGACTAAATTGTACCAAATTATCTTGGGATTTTATCAAGTGCTTCTATAGAAAATGCTAGAAACATTAGGAATAAATTGACAGACTGTGCTGCTAATGGAAACCTTGAACCATAGAAACCTAGCTGGATTTTGAAGCTGAGTCAAAATATAAACATACCTCAATAGACATTGTTTAGGTAGAGGTTGGAGTTGTATCTTGGTCAGGAAAAGAATACAAATACTAGAGTGACGTGATACTGCAAGTAGGGAAATAGTGGGAAAACAATGTGGCTCTAATTAGAGCTAATCAGAAATACTACACTCCTCCGAGATCTGTGTCTTAGGCCACGAAACTGAGCAGGATGGGGATCTGCAACTGTGTAAATCAATAAGGTAGTGATGATGGGAGGTTTCAATTATTCATTAATGAGGCAAATAAGTAAGAGACAGGCACAGGGGCTGGGAGGCCCCCAAGAGGCATTTACTGATACATGGGGAATGATTGCTTCTTAATTCAACATGAGGACAAGGTCTAAGAGGGGATAATATCTTGGAATTAATGCTTAGTAATGAGCCACAGCTGGTAGGTGGCCCTTTACGCCACTGCATTATGACTTAAATTATGGGGATGCAGCGTGTTTAGGGATAATAATGTGCTAGTGCCATATTTTAAAAAGGCTCAATTTACAGAAATGAAAAGGGTTTTAATGGAAGTCAGATGAGTGAGAGAACTAGGTGAGGATGATTGTAACACAAATTAAATGGGATACTTTTTAAAAATCCTGAATGTTTTTGAAGTCTAAGATATTCCGATGAGGAGGAGACGAGTATACAATGAGAGAACGCTAGAATAGCTTCATAGAGAATTAAGTTAGCAAATATTTTAAGACTGACATAATATCTAATAGTCTTTCAAACAGAAAATGGTATAAAACACAGTATTGACAAAGTATTAGGCAAGCTAAAATTAATCTGGTGAGGAGGACAGTGGAAAATAGCCAAAATAATGGGGAAGCATTTTTGTATTTCTGTTAGAACTGAGAGCTCGATTAGAAAACAAAACAAAATCCCCGGGACAGTGAGTTGGGGAAGATTAAAAATGATGACAAGAGCATAGTAGAAACATAGAAACACAGAAACATAGAAAATAGGTGCAGGAGTAGGCCATTCAGCCCTTCTAGCCTGCACCGCCATTCAATGAGTTCATGGCTGAACATGCAACTTCAGTACCCCATTCCTGCTTTCTCGCCATACCCCTTGATCCCCCTAGTAGTAAGGACTTCATCTAACTCCTTTTTGAATATATTTAGTGAATTGGCCTCAACAACTTTCAGTGATAGAGAATTCCACGGGTTCACCACTCTCTGGGTGAAGAAGTTTCTCCTCATCTCGGTCCTAAATGGCTTACCCCTTATCCTTAGACTGTGACCCCTGGTTCTGGACTTCCCTAACATTGGGACCATTCTTCCTGCATCTAACCTGTCTAAACCCATCAGAATTTTAAACATTTCTATGAGGTCCCCTCTCATTCTTCTGAACTCCAGTGAATACAAGCCCAGTTGATCCAATCTTTCTTGATAGGTCAGTCCCGCCATCCCGGGAATCAGTCTGGTGAACCTTTGCTGCACTCCCTCAATAGCAAGAATGTCCTTCCTCAGGTTAGGCGACCAAAACTGTACACAATACTCCAGGTGTGGCCTCACCAAGGCCCTGTACAACTGTAGCAACACCTCCCTGCCCCTGTACTCAAATCCCCTCGCTATGAAGGCCAACATGCCATTTGCTTTCTTAACCGCCTGCTGTACCTGCATGCCAACCTTCAATGACTGATGTACCATGACACCCAGGTCTCGTTGCACCTCCCCTTTTCCTAATCTGTCACCATTCAGATAATAGTCTGTCTCTCTGTTTTTACCACCAAAGTGGATAACCTCACATTTATTCACATTATATTTCATCTGCCATGCATTTGCACACTCACCTAACCTATCCAAGTCACTCTGCAGCCTCATAGCATCCTCCTCGCAGCTCACACTGCCAACCAACTTAGTGTCATCGCAAATTTGGAGATACTACATTTCATCCCCTTGTCTAAATCATTAATGTACAATGTAAACAGCTGGGGCCCCAGCACAGAACCTTGCGGTACCCCACTAGTCACTGCCTGCCATTCTGAAAAGTACCCATTTACTCCTACTCTTTGCTTCCTGTCTGACAACCAGTTCTCAATCCATGTCAGCACACTACCCCCAATCCCATGTGCTTTAACTTTGCACATTAATCTCTTGTGTGGGACCTTGTCGAAAGCCTTCTGAAAGTCCAAATATACCACATCAACTGGTTCCTGACGACTACGTGTGCGGGAAGTGTATCTGCCTCCAGCTCCTGACGCACGGCGTTGCATCCACGATGCTGAGAATGACGTGAGTAGCACGTGTAGCGAGTTGGTCGTACCACAGGTAAAGGGTCCACAGCCAGATAGGGAATGGAAGACCAGCAGGAAGAGCAGTGCAAGGAAGGTAGTGCAGGGGTCCCCTGTGGTCATCCCCCTGCAAAACAGATACACTGAAGAATCGAACAGATACTTTCTATTGTGTTCTGAACACAGATGAGGCTGTGCACAGGGAGGTGAAAGTAACAGTGCCTCAGTCTTTAATAAGACACTCCAGAGTGAGGAACAGGCCTTAGCGGCCGGCTTATATACAGTGCTCCCAAGGGATGCTGGGATCCCTTGGGACGTCAGGGGATGAGCTCCCTGGTGGCGGAACATGGGAGTGCATGCCTTACAGATACACAACATCACTCCCCCAGCAAAGTCAAAGTGAAAACTATTTGCAAGGTGAGGCGGTCGGGAGCCTTTCTTTCCCTGGTGGACCGCCTCAGTACAAATGTCTGTTCTGGTGTGTTGGCTGTGCCCTCGCTGGGCTGGCGTGTTGTTGAACCTGCAGGTCTGCGAGGTGAGCCTGGCCTTGCTGGGCCGTTGGGTGTGATGGGTTTGATTTCCTGGTCTGGCGTGGTGTCATTGATCCTTTGGGTGTGTGTTGTGGGCTCGAAAAAGGTGGTGTCTGCTGTGGATTGTTCAGGGCAGTCTGTGAACTGGAGCCTCATTTGGTCGAGGTGCTTTCTGCAAATTTGTCCATTGTCTAGTTTGACAATGCAGGGAGCCAGAGGGAAACAAAAAGGAGGCAAAAGCAAAAGACAGAAAGGAGATGAGGAAAAGTGGAGGGCAGAGAAACCCAAGGCAAAGAACAAAAAGGGCCATTGTACAGCAGAATTCTAAAAGGACAAAGGGTGTTAAAAAAAACAAGCCTGAAGGCTTTGTGTCTTAATGCAAGGAGTATCCGCAATAAGGTGGATGAATTAACTGTGCAAATAGATGTTAACAAATATGATGTGATTGGGATTACGGAGACGTGGCCCAGGATGATCAGGGCTGGGAACTCAACATCCAGGGGTATTCAACATTCAGGAAAGATAGAATAAAAGGAAAAGGAGGTGGGGTAGCATTGCTGGTTAAGGAGGAAATTAAGGCAATAGTTTGGAAGGACATTAGCTTGGATGATGTGGAATCTATATGGGTAGAGCTGCAGAACACCAAAGGGCAAAAAACGTTAATGGGAGTTGTGTACAGACCTCCAAACAGTAGTAGTGATGTTGGGGAGGGCATCAAACATGAAATTAGGGGTGCATGCAATAAAGGTGCAGCAGTTATAATGGGTGACTTTAATATGCACATAGATTGGGTTAACCAAACTGGAAGCAATACGGTGGAGGAGGATTTCCTGGAGTGCATAAGGGATGGTTTTCTGGACCAATATGTCGAGGAACCAACTAGGGGGGAGGCCATCTTAGACTGGGTGTTGTGTAATGAGAGAGGATTAATTAGCAATCTCGTTGTGCGAGGCCCCTTGGGGAAGAGTGACCATAATATGGTGGAATTCTGCATTAGGATGGAGAATGAAACAGTTAATTCAGAGACCATGGTCCAGAACTTAAAGAAGGGTAACTTTGAAGGTATGAGGCGTGAATTGGCTAGGATAGATTGGCGAATGATACTTAAGGGGTTGACTGTGGATGGGCAATGGCAGACATTTAGGGACCGCATGGATGAACTACAACAATTGTACATTCCTGTCTGGCGTAAAAATAAAAAAGGGAAGGTGGCTCACCCGTGGCTATCAAGGGAAATCAGGGATAGTATTAAAGCCAAGGAAGTGGCATACAAATTGGCCAGAAATAGCAGCGAACCTGGGGACTGGGAGAGATTTAGAACTCAGCAGAGGAGGACAAAGGGTTTGATTAGGGCAGGGAAAATGGAGTACGAGAAGAAGCTTGCAGGGAACATCAAGACGGATTGCAAAAGTTTCTATAGATATGTAAAGAGAAAAAGGTTAGTAAAGACAAACGTAGGTCCCCTGCAGTCAGAATCGGGGGAAGTCATAACGGGGAACAAAGAAATGGCGGACCAATTGAACAAGTACTTTGGTTCGGTATTCACTAAGGAGGACACAAACAACCTTCCGGATATAAAAGGGGTCGGAGGGTCTAGTAAGGAGGAGGAACTGAGGGAAATCCTTATTAGTCGGGAAATTGTGTTGGGGAAATTGATGGGATTGAAGGCCGATAAATCCCCAGGGCCTGATGGACTGCATCCCAGAGTACTTAAGGAGGTGGCCTTGGAAATAGTGGATGCATTGACAGTCATTTTCCAACATTCCATTGACTCTGGATCAGTTCCTCTGGAGTGGAGGGTAGCCAATGTAACCCCACTTTTTAAAAAAGGAGGGAGAGAGATAACAGGGAATTATCGACCGGTCAGCCTGACATCGGTAGTGGGTAAAATGATGGAATCAATTATTAAGGATGTCATAGCAGTGCATTTGGAAAGAGGTGACATGATAGGTCCAAGTCAGCATGGATTTGTGAAAGGGAAATCAAGCTTGACAAATCTTCTGGAATTTTTTGAGGATGTTTCCAGTAGAGTGGACAAGGGAGAACCAGTTGATGTGGTATATTTGGACTTTCAGAAAGCTTTCGACAAGGTCCCACACAAGAGATTAATGTGCAAAGTTAAAGCACATGGGATTGGGGGTAGTGTGCTGACATGGATTGAGAACTGGTTGTCAGACAGGAAGCAAAGAGTAGGAGTAAATGGGTACTTTTCAGAATGGCAGGCAGTGACTAGTGGGGTACCGCAAGGTTCTGTGCTGGGGCCCCAGCTGTTTACACTGTACATTAATGATTTAGACGAGGGGATTAAATGTAGTATCTCCAAATTTGCGGATGACACTAAGTTGGGTGGCAGTGTGAGCTGCGAGGAGGATGCTATGAGGCTGCAGAGTGACTTGGATAGGTTAGGTGAGTGGGCAAATGCATGGCAGATGAAGTATAATGTGGATAAATGTGAGGTTATCCACTTTGGTGATAAAAACAGAGAGACAGACTATTATCTGAATGGTGACAGATTAGGAAAAGGGGAGGTGCAACGAGACCTGGGTGTCATGGTACATCAGTCATTGAAGGTTGGCATGCAGGTACAGCAGGCGGTTAAGAAAGCAAATGGCATGTTGGCCTTCATAGCGAGGGGATTTGAGTACAGGGGCAGGGATGTGTTGCTACAGTTGTACAGAGCCTTGGTGAGGCCACACCTGGAGTATTGTGTACAGTTTTGGTCGCCTAACCTGAGGAAGGACATTCTTGCTATTGAGGGAGTGCAGCAAAGGTTCACCAGACTGATTCCCGGGATGGCGGGACTGACATTTCAAGAAAGACTGGATCAACTGGGCTTGTATTCACTGGAGTTCAGAAGAATGAGAGAGGACCTCATAGAAACGTTTAAAATTCTGATGGGTTTAGACAGGTTAGATGCAGGAAGAATGTTCCCAATGTTGGGGAAGTCCAGAACCAGGGGACACAGTCTAAGGATAAGGGGTAAGCCATTTAGGACCGAGATGAAGAGGAATTTCTTCACCCAGAGAGTGGTGAACCTGTGGAATTCTCTACCACAGAAAGTTGTTGAGGCCAATTCACTCAATATATTCAAAAAGGAGTTAGATGAAGTCCTTACTGCTAATGGGATCAAGGGGTATGGTGAGAAAGCAGGAATGGGGTACTGAAGTTGCATGTTCAGCCATGAACTCATTGAATGGCGGTGCAGGCTAGAAGGGCTGAATGGCCTACTCCTGCACCTATTTTCTATGTAGTCATAGAAACAAAGAAACATAGAAACAAACACCCTATTCCCTTCTTTAGCTATCACGATGCCCACGATCCACTTGGGACCATGTCCATAGGTTAGCACATGCACAGGGTCATTCAGATCAATTTCCTGTGACACAGTGGCGCGACCATCGTTTACATTTTGTTGCTGCCGCCTGCTCTCTACCTGATCATGCAGGTTGGGGTGAAGCAGCGAGAGACTGGTTTTAAGTGTCCTTTTCATGAGTAGCTCAGCCGGGGGCACCACTGTGAACGAGTGGGGTCTCGTGCGGTCGCTGAGCAGTACCCGGGTCAGGAGGGTTTGGAGTGAGCCTTCCGTGACTCGTTTAAGGTGCTGTTTGATGGTTTGTACTGCCCGCTCTGCCTGCCCATTGAAGGCTGGTTTAAACGGGTCCGAGGTGACATGTTAGATCCCATTGCGGGTCATGAATTCTTTAAATTCAGCACTGGTGAAACATGGCCCGTTGTCACTGACCAGTATGGCAGGCAGGCTGTGGGTGGCAAACATGGGCCTCAGGCTTTCAATGGTGGTGGTGGTTCCCGACACTTTCACATTCAATCCATTTTGAAAAAGCATCCACCACCACCAGGAACATTTTACCGAGAAACGGGCCCGCATAGTCGACATGGATCCTCGACCATGGTCTGGAGGGCCAGGACCACAAACTTCCTGGTGCATCTCTGGGCCTGTTGCTCAACTGAGCACATATGCTGCATTGCCGTATACAGGACTCTAAGTCAGATTCGATACCGGGCCACCACAGGTGGGATTTGGCTATCGCTTTCATCATTACTATACCCGGGTGTGTGCTGTGGAGATCCGAGATGAACGTCTCCCTGCCCTTTTTTGGTAGCACTACGTGGTTACCCCACAACAGGCAGTCTGACTGAATGGACAGCTCGTCCTTTCGCCGCTGGAACGGCTTGATTAGCTCTTGCATTTCAACGGGGATGCTGGCCCAGCTCCCATGCAGTACACAGTTTTTTTTACTAGGGACAGCAGAGGATCTTGGCTGGTCCAAGTCTTAATCTGGCGGGCCGTGACAGGTGATTTATCATTTTCAAACGCTTCCATGACCATCAACAAGTCTGCGGGCTGCGCCACCATCAACAAGTTTGCAGGCTGCGCCATTTCCACCCCCGTGGTGGGCAATGGTAGCCGACAGAGAATCCGCACAGTTCTCAGTGCCTGGCCTGTGGCGGATGGTATAGTTATACGCTGATAGCGTGAGTGCCCACCTATTTATGGTGGCATTAGTATTTATCCCCTTGTTTTCAGCAAACAGGGATGTGAAGGGCTTATGATCGGTTTCCAGCTCAAATTTGAGGCCAAACAGGTACTGACGCATTTTCTTTACCCCGAACACACATGCTAATGCCTCTTTCTCTATCATGCCGTAGGCCCTCTCAGTCTTAGACAAGCTATTGGAGGTATAAGCGACAGGTTGCAACTTCTCCGCAACATTAGCTTGATGTAATACACACCCGACTCTGTACGACGACGCATCACATGCTCGCACAAGTCTTTTACACGGGTTATACAATACAAGCAGCTTGTTGGAGCATAAAATGTTTCTGGCTTTCTCAAAAGGAATTACTTATTTTTTTCCCCATACCCAGTTCTCACCTTTGCGCAATAACACATGTTGGGGCTCTAAAAGGGTGCTTAACCCTGGTAGGAAGTTACCAAAATAGTTGAGGAGTCCCAGGAACGACTGCAGCTCCGTGACATTCTGTGGCCTGGGCACGTTCCTGATAGCCTCTGTCTTGGTGTCTGTGGGCCGAATGCCATCCGCCACAATCTTTCTCCCCCGAAACTCCACTTCTGTTGCCATGAAGACGAATTTCGACCTCTCCAGCCGCAGCCCTACGCGATCCAGTCGTTGGAGGACCTCCTCCAGGTTTTGTAGGTGCTCGGCGGTGTCCCGACCTGTGACCAATATGTCGTCCTGAAAGACCACCGTGTGTGGTACCGACTTGAGTAGGCTCTCCATGTTTCTCTGGAAGATCGCTGCAGCCGACCGAATTCCAAACGGGCATCTGTTGTAGATGAACAGTCCCTTGTGCGTGTTGATGCAGGTGAGGCCCTTAGAAAACTCCTCCAGCTCTTGCGTCATGTAGGTTTGAAGTCAGGCCGAGCTTGGTGAACATCTTGCCTCCCTGCCAACGTCGCAAATAGGTCGTCTGCCTTGGGGAGCGGGTATTGGTCCTGTAGCGAGAAACGATTAATAGTTACTTTATAATCGGCACAAACCCTGACTGTGCCATCACTTTTGAGTACTGAAACAATACGGCTGGCCCACTCGCTGAATTCCACTGGGGAGATGCATTGCAGCCTGTCCAGCTCAATTTCCACTCTTTCCCTCATCATGTGAGGTACTGCTCGCGCCTTGTGGTGAATGGGTCGTGCCTCTGGGACCAAGTGGATCTGCACTTTCGCCCCGGAAAAGTTTCCAATGCCTGGCTCAAAAAGGGAAGGAAATTTGTTGAGAACCTGGGTACATGAGGCCTCATCGACATGTGATAGCGCTCGGATGTCATCCCAGTTCCAGCGGATTTTGCCCAGCCAGCTCCTTCCAAGCAGTGTGGGGCCATTGCCCGGGACAATCCAGAATGGCAGTTCATGCACCGTGCCCTCGTAGGTGACCTTGACCATGGCGCTGCCCAAGACAGTGATAAGCTCTTTGGTGTACTTTCTCAGTTTCGTGTGGATGGGGCTAAGGGCTGGTCTGAATGCCTTGTTGCACCAAAGTCTCTCAAACATCTTTTTACTCATGATGGATTGGCTAGCGCCAGTGTCCAGTTCCATGGCTACGGGTAAGCCATTCAATTGTACGTTTAGCATTATAGGTGGACATTTCGTCTCAAATGTGTGCACCCCATGTACTTCAGCATCTGCCTCCTCTCTCTGAGGCTCGAAATTGCTTTGATCCATTATGGACCGATCTTCCTCTGCCACGTGGTGGTTAGCAGGTTTTGCAGAGCTTGCAGCTCATCTGCAAGCTCGTTGGAGGTGCCCCATTGTTCCACAGCTCTTGCAAACATACTCTTTGAAGTGGCATGAGTAGGCTGAATGGAAGCCTCCACAATGCCAACAAGGTGTGAATTGCCTTGCATTCATCCTTTGTTGGGGAGTCTGAGTCATCTGGGTCACCTGAGGCCTGCTGGCAGTTGCAGACTTGTGGTTTCTTCCCTGTACATTTCTGCTCGCAAACGCAGCTCCAGTTAATTTATGAACATTGCTAGCACTTGTGTGCTGAGAGATTTGTTTGGTGTTATCACTGGTGGACATAAATGCCTGTGTTATCGCAATGGCCTTACTGAGGGTCGGTGTCTCTACAGTCTAAAGTTTTCGTAGTTTGGTCTCGTGGCCAATGCCCAGTACAAAAAAGTCTCTGAGCATTTGCTTCAGGTAGCCATCAAACTCACATTGTCCTGCAAGTCACCTTAGCTCGGCGATGTAGCTCGCCACTTCCTGACCTTCAGATCGTTGGCACGTGTAGAACCGATACCTCACCATCAGCACACTCTCCCTCGGGTTAAGATGCTCCCGAACCAGTGTACATATCTCCTCATATGGCTTATCTGTGGATTTCACCAGAGCCAAAAGATTCTTCATGAGGCTGTATGTCGGTGCCCCGCAGACTGTGAGGAGGACCACTCTCCTTTTTGCAGCACTTCCTTCTCCGTCCAGCTCGCTGGCTACAAAGTACTGGTCTAGCTGTTCGACATAGGCTTCCCAGTCCTCACCCTCCGAGAACATCTCCAGGATGCCCACGGTTTGCTGCATCTTTGCGTTGGATTCGTATTCTCGTCGGCAGTTATTGTGTTCCTAACACAGATGAGACTGCACACAGGGAGGTTAAAGTAACAGTGACCTCCGTCTTTAATAAGACACTCCAGAGTGAGTAACAGGCCTTAAGGGCCGGCTTATATACATTGCTCCCAAGGGATGCTGGGATCTCTTGGGACTTCAGGAGATGAGCTCCCTGGTGGCGGAACATGGAAGTGCATGCGTTACAGATATACAACACTTTCGGTGGAACTTTTGGGAAGGATAATTGAGCGAGGGTATTTAATGGGTGGCTGGACTGCTCTCGCCTGTTTTATGCCCTAGTCTTTGTATTGTTTTTAACCATGAGAAGGTTAATTTGATTCTTGTACAACAGATAAAATTGAAACTCAAATGAATTGCCTATACATCTCAAAGGTTAGAGTGGAAATTAAAAGGGCATAAGTTTTTTAAAAAGCACTGGAGCCATATTTATTTTATGCTAGGATACTGAAGGAAGTACAAAGGTTGTGACTGATGACCTAATAAATATTTTGGGGGAAATGCCAGATGATTGCAGGAAGGCACCTGCAGTGATTTTTTTTTTTAAGGATTAAAATCACAACTTGGCAACAATAGACATGTGAGTTTAACCTTTGTGATGGGGAAGTTACTAAAAAAAAACGTCATTAGAGATGTTGTAAATGATCATCAATGAATTTTGAGGCTTGATGGGGGATACTCAACATGCATTATGTAAACAAAGGTGATGTGTGACAAACCTGCGTTGCTAAGAAGTCACTCGAATAGTAGCTCAAAGGAATCCAGTGGAAGTCTTCAGGTTTTTCCAAAAAGCTTTTAATAAAATGCCTCATGAGGCATTGTGTGCTAACTTGAAGTCATATGTTATCACGAGTGAGATGGTAAGATATACCAGGCAGGTGTCCAAAGTCCTTTTCAGTATATGTATGTTGAGTTTCGATGATATCTTCGCACCTGACTGCAATTTGTGTAGGCCTAAGTGGGAAACATCAATGAATTTCCCCATCAGGCCCAACCAGCCAGGGTAGAAGTGACCCCAAGAGGCAAATATATATATAATATTGATAAAATCCTTGCTAGGAGGAGCAGGAGTGAGGATCCCCACGGAATAGCCCAGTAGCTGATCCTGGTAACTTACCTGCACTTGGTAGGTGGCATCTTGGCCGTGTAAATTTGTGCCGCTTTCCGCTGGCTGGCCAGTGGCATTTTAATGCTCCAGAGTTAAATGCAGGAGTTAAATAGGCCGGGCCACATTTTTGCTCTGACTCAGTGTGAGGCAACAGAGGAGAAGTGGGAATGCTTTGAGAAGAGCTCCCACTTCCATGTCCCCTCTCACCATCAACCCTCTTATGGGCCACCCGCACTTCTCTGCTAGTAAGGTGCTGGCAAGCACCTTGCCACATGACAGTGGCATGACGAAGGCACAAGTCAAAGTTCATGTACCTCCTTGAGAGTAGGTCTATGAGCGCCTGCCATCTGTTGTCCACATCTAGCATGTGCGTATGTGAGTGGTGCAATTGTTGCTCCATGCAGGTGGCCAACCTTTCCATGGAAGAGCACATTGTGCCATCGCCTCGACATGGTGGTGCCCATGTTGGAGATGGACTCCTTCATCCTCTGAACATTTCGACCTCGCCGCTGCAAAAGATGCCAGAGTCTAATGCAATTGTTGCTGCGCCTCCAAGATCACCATCTTTCTCAATCGACCCTGAGGCTCAGCATCTGCATGCAGCTCAGCAGAGCTTGGAGCATCCTGCACCCTCCGACTAGGAGTCTCCACTTCTGTCCCTGTCAACATCACCTAATCTTGCTCATTTGTGAAGTGTGAGACACCAGGTGACAACTCAACTCTATCTCGCTCAGGACCCACTGAGGTGTCCGTATCTGTTCTGGTGCTGGCTGTGTTTGGGTCTACTGATGCTGCACCCTCAGAAACTGGCGGTTCATAAGAACATAACAACATAAGAAATAGGAGCAGGAGTAGGCCATACGGCCCCTCGAGCCTGCTCCGCCATTTTATACGATCTTGGCTGATCCAATCAGGGACTCAGGTCCACTTCCCTGCCCACGCCTCATAACCCCTTATTCCCTTGTCTATCTATGTCTTAAATTTATTCAATGTCCCAGCTTCCACAGCTCTCTGAGGCAGCGAATTCTACAGATTCACAACCTTGTGAGAAAATAAATTTCTCCTCATCTCAGTTTTAAATGGGCGACCCCTTATTCTAAGATTATGCCCCCTAGTTCTAGTCTCCCCCATCAGTGGAAACATCCTCTCTGCATCCATCTTGTCAAGCCCCCTCATAATCTTATGTATTTCGATAAGATCACCTCTCAATCTTCTGAATTCCAATGAGTAGAGGCCCAACCTACTCAACCTTTCCTCATAAGTCAACCCCCTCATCTCTGGAATCAACCTAGTGAATCTTCTCTGAACTGCCTCCACAGCAAGTATATCCTTTCGTAAATATGGAAACCAAAACTGCACGCAGTATTCCAGGTGTGGCCTCACCAATACCCTGTATAGCTATAGCAAGACTTCCCTGCTTTTATACTCCATCCCCTTTGTAATAAAGGCCAAGATACCATTGGCCTTCCTGATCACTTGCTGTACCTGCATACTAACCATTTGTGTTTCATGCACAAGTACCCCCAGGTCCCGCTGTACTGCAGCACTTTGCAATTTTTCTCCATTTAAATAATAACTTGCTCTTTGACTTTTTCTGCCAAAGTGCTTGGCCTCACATTTTCCAACATTATACTCCATCTGCCAAATTTTTGCCCATTCACTTAGCCTGTCTATGTCCTTTTGAAGATTTTTTTGTCCTCCTCACACATTGCTTTTCCTCCCATCTTTGTATCATCAGCAAACTTGGCTTCATTACACTCGGTCCCTTCTTCCAAGTCGTTAATATAGATTGTAAATAGTTGGGGTTCCTCTGAGGAGTCGTTTTCCTCCTCCGACTGGACAGTGGGGGTGAAAGTTGATGGACCTGTGGGAGAGTAAAGCGAAGAACTAGAAGTGTTGTAATAAGAATGGGTAACGTTACCATTATGCACATGATGACATTTTACTTGCCACTACCATCAGTCACAATATGGGTGACTGTTGTTTGACATGTGGCTTTATGAAATGTGATTCTGTCACCAGGTTTCTGGGATGTGCCCCTCTCTCCGTCTCCCAGCACCAGTGTCGCTCGAGCTCCTTTGCTGCTGTAAGGTGTATAATCACTGGAGGGCCACCTCCGGTTCTCTCCCTCTCACTGTTGTTGTGGGCTTTTTTCTCCGACAAAGAGGGAAGGAAGAGAAGTTTGAGTGTGAGTGATGGAATGGATGGGTTACATCTGTAGAGTGTGACTATGAGGGAGAGGGGTGCCAATGCCAAATGACCTCCTTCTGTGGTGTTACTTGCTATGATTGCATTAGGAGGAGGGTAAGTGTAAGGGGTGATTAGTCAGATGGGAATGTGAGCATATAGATAGAGAGGGAGGTATGGGTAGATCTGGTAGGTATGTTGGTGTGAGGAATGATATGTAAAAATAGGCTTGGCAAGGCAGAGTTATGGACACTTCAGGATGAAGGTGATTGTGACATTGCACTCACCTTTCTTGACCTCATGAGATTATTGAAGTGCTTCCTGCACTGTATCCAGGGCTTCCTCAACACATCCCTGCTGCTGACCTCCTCAGCAATATCCAGCCAAGTTCTTCTGTTTCTTGTGGATATCTCCTTTGCCTATTAGCAGGGAAGAAGACCTCCCTGAGCATCTGACAGCCTCCACCAGAGTCTGCAGCAATGAGTCAGAAGCGTGGTGCAGCCCTCTGCCTTTGGCTTTCATCCTTCCAAATTTATAATAGTACTGTGGCTTTCTTTATCATGACCCACCCTCCTCCAGCAACCTTCAAGTGAGTTGAGTGCAAGGCTGCTTTAAATACGGGCACTGGAAATGAGTCATCGATGATGTCATCAGACCCACACCATTTAATAGGGCCGGAAAACCTGCTTAATTCCTTCAGTTAGGGCCGTTGAGTGAAGGTTGTTCTGAGCAGTGTGTATTATTGGTGCTATTTGAAATGTAGTTCTTAATTATATCATTTAGTTGGAATTCTCTTAAATATCTACAAGAAATCCAAGACTTTTCTAACTGACAGGGTGGGTATTTAGTCTAAGATTTTAAGCTAGTGTCCACAGTCACCTACTCTTTAAGCCGTAAGCGAGAGGAGTGCAGGTTGTCGTTTTGTGAGTGTAATAAAAAGGAATCGATCTTTGACCAATCTAAACCGTTTTGTTTTGTCTGAATCAATTATAATCTATCCATAGTAACTGCTTGGGTCCGAACTTTGGGGATGTGGGGCTTGTGGTTCGCGGTATAATTTGGAAAACCAACCGGGTGGCATCTGCTCACGACCGGGTTACACAGTAATCCCGCTGGGGACACTGCGCCTTGGGCAGAGGAGAAGACCTATCTGACCTTGGTCTCTCTCTCTCTCTGTGGGATTACCCGCTAATCGACAGGCTAGGCAGGAACTATTGGCAAAAGCTCCTGCCGTCCAAAGGGAAACAACCCGAAACCGTGGAGTTTTAAAGCATGGTCGACTCAAGGGAGAGTGATAGAGACACGGGGCACAGAACACCCTACAAGTGAGTTTGGGAAGTGATAATGTAGATAAGAGAGAGAGAGAGAGAGAGAGGGATGGGTGGAGGTGCAGAGTCAGTTGGTGTGAGTAAGGATGTGCAAGAATAGGGTTGGGAAGGCTAAGTGGCACAGCAGAATGAGGTTAAGTGTGGCTTTGCAGTTACATTTTGCGATCTACTGAGATCATTGAAAGGTTTGCGCCAACTCCTGATGACATCCGTGCTTGTGGCCTCCTGTGCAATGTGCAACCAGGCTGTGTTGGTGTCCTTGGGTGGTCTCCTCCGTCCATTGGAAGGGAAGAGAACCTCTTTGCATGCTGTTAATCTCTCCATAAGCATCTGGAGGGAATCATGGGAGAGTCTGGGTGCAGCCGTGCACCTTTGTGCAATGTTTGTTTGTATTTGCAGCACCTTGATGCTGTAGAACACTGACAGAACAACTGTCAAAAAAAAGTTGCCTATGGTCCCTTTAAAGAAACCAGTTAATGACACGCCATCAGATGATGCCATCAGAGCAGCTTCCTGTTAATTGGCCAGGAACTTCGCAGGGTTAGCTTAACAAGCCCCATCTATGGAAGAATGTGTTGAGAGGGTGGGATGGAGCTGGGAGTGCGTTCCCCACTCGCCACCAATGCCGGCCGCACTGGTCTCGCCACTGTTGCCAAAATCGCGACTCCTATGTTTCCCATTAGAAGTAGAGGAAAAGCAAATGAGATTACACCTTGGGCCAATTATACATACATTCACAATGGCATCGGTGGAGATTTAGCAGCAGTATGCATGTCCACCTGCTCTGTTGTTTCTGGATATTGCATTGTACAAGAGGCCAAACAGAAAAAAAATCATCACTCTCAATAGGAAAAACCAACAGAAAATGTTAACCCTTACATGGCACATGTTTTACTCCTTGCCTTAAATTACACAACAATCTTTCTTCTACATACACTGCTGATGATGCTGAAATGATTTTACTGTGTCAAATATAGAATTATAATATTATTTAAATATCACACTGGATTGGTACAATATTAACTTGCATTTATTCCAATAAAACATATATTTGCAGTATACCTTAAATTAGCACTAATACTACAAAGTGACATTTTTCAAATTTATATATACCTTTAATGACATACCCTAATTTGGAATCCTACTGTCATCAAAATTTTCTAACGATGCTTTAGTTATGAATTAGCTTCATTAGTAAAACCAGAATCGAAACATGGTAGATTACAATAATTTGGAACATTAGCTCTAATAATTGAGGCACCTGCAGAACCAGATGGCAATTCAAAAACTCTTTCTGCAAGCTAGCAAATATAATTAACAAATAAATAAAGATTTTCTTATAAAGGAACACACATTCTGCTTTCCCACCTTCTGTTTCCTGAGAAGTAAGTATTGACAGTGGTTGGTAATGAAGTCGCACTATCCATTGGAAAATAATATGAATGTTTGATAATATGTACCAGAGCAGGAAATTTACTCTCAAAATAAGGTAATTTCAGATGAATACCTTTACAGATAAGTACAAGAGAAATAAATGCCTTTTAAAGCCGGGCCTGAATTTGCGGTCAGAGGCTTCCCATGGGCAGATCCCTCCGAAGAGGAATAACACTACGAACCTACCTGATGGTCCTGGATCCATGGAGACTCGTGCTCTTGGGCCATTATGCATACGCTTTCATAAAGGCCCACATGTCCCAGGGGCACATGCAGTTTGCAAGTATCCCGTGGGCTGGTCCAACCAATCAAAGGGGATACCCATTATACTTATGGGGATTCTATTCACGTACATAATCCCCATAAGCTTGATGGGGGATTATCAAGCTCCCTATGAACAACATTATTACTTGTTCAAAATTAATTAAAATACAATTCAAACATTTAAAACAAATTTAATTTTTTGAAAAATAAATGTAAACGTTTTTCAAGGAGCCAAACATAACTTAAACTTATTTTACAGGCTTTTGAATGTTAAAATGATTTTTAAAATCTTATTTTAATATTTATTTTCACCCGTATGCTGGTAAAAGAAGGTCTTACACCTGCTGTAACCAGGTGTAAGAGTTTCATGGGCATTCGCTAGGCAGTAGTTGGGTCCGCCAGCGAATGTCCATTCCCCGGGGATGCGGAGGATTGCAAGTTTCGGGTTTTCACGCATCGAACATATGGCCACGTACACACCTCGTACACTGTCGTAGGCCACGGAAAATCCGATCCATTGTTATCAGAAGCAAATCAATGGATAAGGTTAGAACTAAAAAGGTAGCAACTGGAGGCTAAAATTAAACAATAAATCAAAATGACTAAGTCCTTATTTCCTTCAATGAAGTTCACCATATTCAACATTCCAATCATCTAATTTTAAACAGAATGTCCCTGGGCTAAAAATTGCATAGCCCCTGAAAATGGGCACGAGACTCACACATCGCGATTAACCTGCGTCTTTCAATGTAATGCAGGCAGAACGCAAACTTCGTGTTGTCTGCTAATTATAAAGATAGTGGCGTGCAGCCCAGTTCTAAACATGCTGCTGATTGGTAGCACACTCAGCAGGAAGCCCAGGTTCATGCGAAGCTAGGACCAATTAAAGCTAACCTGCACTTCTTAAAGACAGTCTACACCTCTTAAAAGGGGAGATGCATTCTGGCTGCAGCAGGTACTGGAAGTCATTTAGAGAAGTGAAGATGGTGCAACATAGCAGAAAGAGGGCTCCCAGTTTTTCTGATGCAGCACTCGAGGCCCTGATGCAGGAAGTGGCCAAGTGGAGATATGTACGGTATCCACAGGAGGCCAGGAGGCCCTCACGACAGATGCTGAGAAGGGAATAGGACTTTTCATAAAACCAGGGTATAACGTTAGTGCTTGTAGTTTCCCTTTCATCTCCAGCACACAATTACAGAATGGGTGTTCAGGTCAGCATTGGAAAGGAGCGTGATTTTTGTTAAGTGTATGTGTGGTTTTATGTTGCAAATTTGGCTCTGAACAAAATGGTAATTCTCAGTTTTTAAAAACATGTTACACAAAACACAGAGTTTAAATGTGAACGATATTTGTTCCCTTTTGTTCTTATTTCTCTCCCTGAGACTACATTGCTTCATAATTACCTTTTTTATACCTTTGATGTAGAAAAAGTGTCTTGTAAAGATGACTCAAGCTGATCAAGTTAATGAAATAGTATCCTGAACTTTACCTAGTTTAGAATCATAGGATTCAATTTTCCCCAGTGATCTGTGCCGCTTTTTGGAGCAGGCTGCTGTTTTTGGCCTAAGTTGAAAAACCACAGTTTCCCCAATCAATTTGCACCAGTATAACTCAGTTAGTTACAATCTTATTAGGTCAGTTTTTTTTCAGCCAAAGGGGACGTAACTAGCCACCTACGCCAATTCTGGCCATTTAGGGAAGTTTGGCCACCTGAGAGTTACTCCAGTTGTGCTTAGGCTAGCATGTGTGGCCTCTGCAGTAAAACCTTCCAGAGAGTTAAGGAAATCGGCGCAGCAGATGCCCGGACACACTGACAGAATTGAAAAACACACATAGAGAGAGAGAGAGAAAGAGAGAGAGAAAGAAAGAGAGAGAGAGAGAGAGAGAGAGAGAGAGAGAGAGAGATTATGCTTCACTTGCAGCCTCAGCTCGCATTGTGTCCCTGGTTACCATGGCAGCTCGATCTTTTTGGCGCAGATCAAGGCTCCACCCCCAAAATGAAAGGTCAGGTTACGCCATGCCAGAATTAGGAAATCCAACGGGGAAACTTACAATATATTTTTTAATCGTACTTTCGCCCCCAAAAATCGGGCATAACTCTTCAAGTACGTCAAAAAAATGCTTTGGAGAAAATTGAGCCCATGGAATGGATACAACACAGAAAGAGGCCATTTGGCCTGGCAAATCTGTGACATAACTAAAAAGATTTTCTCGTGCTGGATTCAAAAAATAATGTACAGGATTCTGGTTAAAATTCTGGTTAAAAAATAAATATGTTTATTAAACATTTGTACAGTACAGTTGAACTTAACTTAACTTTTAACTTTAATAACTTTAATAACTTTAATAAATTTTGTATCAAACTTTTCAATGAAGAAACAACCAAACAAACAAGCCATTTCTCCTCCGCCTTAGCGCAGTGTGCCACTCTTGCCCCTTTTGTTGCCTCTAGCTCTACACACGCCTGTTGTTGCAGACTTCTGCTTCCTCGCCATCCCGACCCCAAGGTTTTTTCTGTTTTCTTTCCGACGGTGCATTTATTGTTGGTGGGTTCCAACAGGGACAGAGCTGATAGGTGTCATTGTGGAAGACCCGTCTTCCTCTTCGGGCTCTTCTTCAGCCTGTGGATCAACCCCTGACTTTGGTCTGGGGGTTAGAATGTTAATGACAGTAATGACAGCCTGGGTGTGCCCCCTTATTGCTGCTACTACCTCGGACATCCCTCCCTCATTTGTCCCGACAGTGTTGCTACCTCTAATGACAATCCCGCAATTTCTCCCCTCACCTGACCCATTCCTCCAGCCAGTGTTGCTACTTCAAGAGCCAGTCCCGCTAATTCTACCCTCACCCCACCAAGGTTTCCAGAAGCGATCTCGTTAGCTGTATGATCTCCTCACTCAGAAAGTTGTTGAGTCCAATTCACTAAATATATTCAAAAAGGAGTTAGATGAAGTCCTTACTACTAGGGGAATCAAGGGGTATGGTAAGAAAGCAGGAATGGGGTACTGAAGTTGCATGTTCAGCCATGAACTCATTGAATGGCGGTGCAGGCTAGAAGGGCCGAATGGCCTACTCCTGCACCTATTTTCTATGTTTCTATTCCCACAAGCTGTCCTATGTTCCCTGCGTCCTGTATTTCAGGTTCAGCTCTCCCTTCCACCCTCCTCTGCCGTCTCCCAGGTGTTGCTTGCGGCGACACACTGGGACCTGCAGCCGCAAACGGTACACCTTAAAATGTCGCGTTGGTTGAATCGCTCAGGAAAGGACTTGGAATCTTCAAGGGGTTCACCATCTACAATTCCAGTGTAACCATCTCAGTATCGGGGTCTTCCTGCTGCCCTTCATTCTCCTGCTGCAGATGAACAATATCAGGACCGACAGCTTCCTGATCATGCTCTTCTTCTATTTCAGGTGCATCTTCTGTCTCTTCCTGATGCGCAATATCTGCAAAACATAACAGAGCAGTTGCTTGGTTAGCAGCAGGGGAGGAAGCGGAAGCATAGGCAGTCCATGCAGCAGTTAACATTTAGCCAACCAGACTGTGCAATTTGCAGGGCTTACCTTCTCTTGGTAACATGGGCCCAGCTTCCACATTGATGGTTGATCTTCTCCTGCGAGATTTAATCGTATCAGCTATCATCTGTTCCACGGCTGTTATTTGCAGCTTACTTGCCGGACCTCCTCCAGTTTTTGACCTTTCTCGGATGATCTGTGACATCATTTTCTGCAAAGATGAAAATAGATCTTTTTGAGAGAGGGTCCTTCTGCGCGCACACACACACACACACACACACACACATTAGTCACATTTACAAATGTTATTACAGTGTATAAATATAAATTTAAATAAAAATATTACTTACAGTCACTGCTTGTCCACGGTCCTGCCATTTCTTTTTGAGCTGTGCGCCGCTTCTCGGGGTAATGGACAATTAATTAAATTCTTCTGCAACTTAGTCCCAAACTTTTGCGAGTCCAAGGGTTTCAGTTTCTTTTGGTCCATTCGCCCTTTATTTTCAAGCAGATCTCATCTCCTCTCAGTTATGTCTACCAGGGACTCAATTTCTTCTGCTAGAAATCTCTTGGTCCTTAAAGCTTTCCCTTCCCCTTCTCCTTCCTAATCCCTTTCTCCTTCTCTATCCCCTTCCTTTGCATTCATCTGTTTTTTGAAGCTGTATTGACACCTGCAAATCCAGTTCTGATACCAATGAATTCTACCAATGATACCAATGGATCACTGTTGATCCAGATCAGGCAGACCCGTCATGTGTAGAAAGTGATTTTTTTTCCAGCGCATGCACGGTGAATTTTTGCCGCTCACTACATGTTCCGCCCCCAGAATTGTCTTCAGGTAGCGCGGTGCTATAAATAACTTTTGCTTTGTGGAAAGTACCGGGTTTTTCTTAGCGCAAATGGAGGGGATAAAACGTACGTAGGCGCCAAAAATCGCGAAGGTGGAAAATTGGGGCCATAATCTTAATATTTGTGCTTGGCCATTTAGGAGTGAATTCAGGAAGCACTTTTACATCTGGAACTCTCTCTCAGCAGACTTGGATGCTGAGTCAATTGAAATTTTCAATACTGATATGGATAGATTTTGTTAGGTAAGGCTATAAAGGGATATACAGCAAATGTGGGTAAATGGAGTTGAGGTACAGACCAGCCATAATCTAATTGAATGCTGGAACTGTCTTGAGGGGCTGAATGATCCAATTCTTTCCTATGTTCTTATGTTCACATGAAAGGTTACTTACAATTACACTGAATCTTTGTTTTACTCAACTGAGTGAAACAGCTGATGCATGAAAATGTAAGCAGTGCACTTGTCATTTTATAAACTAAGGGATGTCGCAGTGAAATAGGAGACACTTGCCCATTTTGATATATTCTTATATCAAAATGGGCACCAGATGGCTCCATTATATCATGTGACATGACCCTTTTATTGCATTTACATCAGCAGTTGCATTACCACAGTAATCCACTAGGTGGATCAATAGTCCACTCTGGAGCTCTATATTACATTTCTCCCTCTTTAATGAAGAAGTAATTATAACAAAATAATCATACATAACTTGCATGTTATACACAACAAAATATATGGACTTATTTTGTCATTTACAAATAAAACTTAACCACTGGTTTTCTGTTTCGAAGAGGATATCTTCACTCTTAGACAGAACTTTTCAAACTTGGTGTCGAACTTAGACTCATTCTAGGCTGAGCCTGAGGAGAACTTTTCTCCAAGGGCCACCCTTGATCTACATTTGAACTTTCTACAACTTCAGACTGTGTGTCTGTCTGATTCGAACTCAGACGTAAATTCTGGCATTGTTGTGAACTTGTTCTAGTATATCTGATGTAGGATTTGCTATTGGTACTCTACTTGTAACAAGAGCATCTGACTCATCAGAAATAATTGAATTATTCCAACTATCAACTCCTTCCTCATCTGTAGTTAAAATATGATCAATGTGAACAAACCTAACCTTTCCATGATTAACATCTTGACCAAATATGTGCGAGGGTCACATATCCTCACTACTCTTCCTGGTAACCACTTTAACCCATTTATGATGATGGTTCTTCACTCTAACCTTCTGATTCAATTTCACACTACTCTCTCTTACTATAGCTGTCATGATTCTTTTTCTGTCTTAATTGTTTCTCTTCCAGTGACTGTACCAAGTTTGGCTTTAACAATGAGAACCTGGTTTGTGGTTATCGTTTGAGAAACAACTCTGCTGGGGTGTTCTACCAGTTGTTGTATGAGGAGTATTACGATAAATAAATAGAAAATTTGCAAAATTGCAGTCCAATGACAACTGCCATTTCCTTGGATTTGGATCCAACATTTTCTTGATGAAGGCACGTTTTACAATTTGTACTATGAGATCTTCTGCACCACTTGAAGCAGGATGGTAGAACTTTGATATGTTTCACACTATTTCTGCTCATGAACTGTGCAAATCTTTCTGAACAAAATTGCGGCCCATTATCTGAAACAATTTCTTCTGGAAGACCATATGAAGAAAGCAATCCGCAAATTGTCTAGTATTTTACTTGTTGTTATTTCCCGTATCGGAAACACCTCTATCCACTTCGAATGGCTATCAATCTCAATGAACAATTGTTGTCCTTCGAGCACAGCAAAATCTACATGTAATCTTTGCAACATCCTGGGAGGCCATTTCCATGGCTGTAATGGTACTGATGGTGGTTTCTTGCTTACCGATTGCCATGTTGTACACTGACTAATGATGTATTCTATATCTTTATCTAGAACTGGCCACCTTAAGTAATTGCATTCAAAAGTCTTGGTCAAGCACGTTCCCAGGTGCTGGTCATGAAGATGTTCTAACAATTTGGATCCGAATTTATTTGATATAACCACTCTTGCACCCCACATGATACAATATTTATTCACGAACAATTCATTCCTATGAACAAAGTATGGTTGAATAACTTTCGCTGATACCTGATTTGGCCAGCCATTTACTATGTAATCATACACCGTTGACATAACTGGGTCACATTTGATTGCTCTATCAATCTCTTCAACTGTGACTGGCAGTTCATCAATGTATAAAAAATAACACACTTCTTCTCTATTGGGTGTACCTTGTGACGCAGATGGCAACCTGGACATAACATCAGCATTATTGTGATCAGCTGATCATATGTACTCAATGTCAAACATATATATAGTAACAAAATCAAAGCCCATCACTGCATTCAGGCTGCAGTTAAGGTTGGAACTGGGGACATTGGATTGAGGATTGCTGTCAGGGGCTTATGGTCAGTAATGATGGTAAACATACGATTATACAAGTATTTGTGGAAAGGAGCGGGAAATCAAGGCCGAGATACAGGGCCGCCAGTTGGGAGGAGCTCACCAAAGAGCGGGAGATCGAGGCCCAGATAAAAGGATGCGAGAGTCGGGAGGAGCCAGCTGCAGTAGGGACAAAAAGTAAAAAGAATCGAAATCTAAGTGTAACGTCACAGCCAAGCGGGTAAGTGATTGGCTGGTGGATTGGTGAGTATTTTTCTATTCTTTAAGAAACCTTTGGCATTGTTGTAAATTAGGAACTGCAAGTAAATATATGTAATTTTTATTATCTAAGGAGAACCAGTTAATTAAATTGCTGTTTGCTGAGTAGCGACTGTGTGTTTTGCTAAGGTTTAGAGTTAAGTTCTACTTGATAGTTGCGAGTGTAACCATAGGGATGGCAGGGCAGCTCAGACCTGTGGATTGCACATCTTGTGGCATGTGGGAAATCCTGGACACTTCGCGCAGCCGGGATGACCACGTGTGCAGGAGGTGTCTCCAGCTGCACCAACTCGAGCTCCGTGTTTTGGAGCTTTGAGCGGCGGCTGGAGTCACTGCGGTACATCCGTGAGACTAAGAGCTATGTGGATAGCACGTTTCTAGAGGCGGTCACCCCACAGCTTAAGAGTGTGCAGGCAGATAGGGTTTGGGTGACCCCTGGACAGAAGAGGAGGACTATGCAGGTAGTGCAGGAGTCCCCTGAGTCCATCTCGCTCTCCAACCGGTACTCTGTTCTGAGGAGGTGGCTCTGGGGAGTGCAGCCAGAGCCAAGTCCACGACACCATGGGTAGCTCAGCTGTACAGGGGGGGAGAAAGAAGAATGGAAGAGCTATAGTGGTAGTGGATTTAAGGGTTAATCCCTTTTAAGCCATTTCAAGGTTGGTGTAAATTACTAGTGACAATTTTTAGTAGCTTCTAAAGGTAAAATAAGATTACAAGTTTAAGTAAAACTCAAATATTAAACAGATAGGATTCTTGTAGGGTTATGCAGAGACAAAGAAGCAAGCTAGCTTAGTTAATTGGCCAGCTAGTAAAAACTGGGTCCATAAACAGGCCAGTGGTGAGTCAGCTAGAAACAGTATAAAAAGAGAGAGCTTTGTGCAGATCTGCATGGAGTGCAGCAGCAGCTCAGAGTGCAAAGTTAAGAGTTTCGTAAGTGGGAGCAAGAGGTGTTGCTTTGTCTTGTTTTCCCCACCAGTGCTGACTCCCCAACCTGGGAGGAAAAGAAAGCGAAGTGTGACATCACAGCCAAGAGGGTAAGTGATTGTCTGGTTGATTGGTGAGTAGTTTTTCTTTTTCTTTATCTTGTCAATAAGAAACCTTTGGCATTGTTGCCAAATTCGGTTATTTTAAGGGTTAAGTCATGGCAGGAGAGCCCAAACCCATGTCAAGTTCCTCCTGTGCCATGTGGGAAATCAGGGACGCTTCCAGTGTCTCTGGTGACTGTGTGTGCAGGAAGTGTATCCAGCTGCAGCTCCTGTTCGACCGCATGATGGCACTGGAGCTGCGGATGGATTCATTCTGGAGCATGCGCAATGCTGGGGATGTCATCGATAGCACATTCACTGAGTTGTTCACACAGCAGGTAAAGTTTACAAAGGCAGATAGGGAACGGGTGACTATCAGGCAGAGCAAGAGTAGGAAGGCAGTGCAGGAGTCCCCTGCGGTCATTTCCCTCCAAAACAGATATACCGCTTTGGATATTGTTGGGGGAGATAGTTCACCAGGGGGAAGGCAGCAGCAGCCAAGTTCATGGCACTGTGGGTGGCTCTACTGCACAGGAGGGCAGGAAAAAGAGTGGAAGAGCTATAGTGGTAGGGGCTTCTATTGTAACGGGGATAGATAGGCATTCCTGCAGTCGCAACCGAGACACCAGGATGATATGTTGCCTCCCTGGTGCAAGGGTCAAGGATGTCTCAGAGCGACTGCAGGGCATTCTGGAGGGGGAGGGTGAACAGCCAGTTGTCGTGGTGCATATAGGTAAAAAGCGGGATGAGGTCTAGGGAGCTAGGAGTTAAATTTAAAAGTAGGACCTCAAAGGAAGTAATCTCAGGATTGCTACCAATGCCACATGCTAGTCAGAGTAGAAATAGCAGGATAACCAAGATGAATACGTGGCTTGAGGAGTGGTGCAAGAAGGAGGGATTCAAATTCCTGGGACATTGGAACCGGTTCTGGGGATGGTGGGACCAGTACAAACCGGATGGACCAGAACCAATGTCCTAGGGGGAGTG
The DNA here is from genome assembly GCF_044704955.1 of Pristiophorus japonicus. NCBI lineage: Eukaryota > Metazoa > Chordata > Chondrichthyes > Pristiophoridae > Pristiophorus > Pristiophorus japonicus. The sequence goes on along the minus strand of NC_091977.1, from coordinate 461,230,940 downwards.
TTTGCTACTGCTGTTGGGGAGGGGTTAAACTAATATGGCAGGGGGATGGGAACCTATGCAGGGAGACGGAGGGAAATAAAATGAGGGCAGAAGCAAAAGATATAAAGGAGAATAGTAAAAGTGGAGGGCAAAGAAACTCGAGGCAAAAATCAAAAAGGGCCACATTACAGCCAAATTCTAAAGGGACAAAGTGTTAAAAAGACAAGCCTGAAGGCTCTGTTTCTCAATACAAGGAGTATTCATAATAAGGTGGATGAATTAACTGCGCAGGCAGCTAGTAATGATTATGATATAATTGGGATTACGGAGACATGGCTCCAAGCTGGGAACTCAACATTCAGGAAGGATAGACAGAAAGGAAAAGGAGGTGGGGTAGCGTTGCTGGTTAACGCAATAGAAAGAAAGGACATTAGCTTGGATGATGTGGAATCTGAATGGATAGAGCTGCGGAATACAAAGGGCAGAAAATGCTAGTCGGAGTTGAGTACAGACCACCAAACAGTAGTAAAGAGGTTGGGGATGGCATCAAGCAAGAAATTCGAGATGCATGCAATAAAGGTACAGCAGTTATTATGGGTGACTTCAATCTACATATAGATTGGGATAACCAAGGTGGTAGCAATGCGATGGAGGAGGATATCCTGGAGTGTATTAGGGATGGTTTTCTAGACCAATATGTCGAGGAACCAACTAGAGAGCTGGCCATCCTAGACTGGGTGTTGTGTAATAAGAGAGGACAAATTAGCAATCTTGTTGTGCGAGGCTCCCTGGGGAAGAGTGACCATAATATGGCAGAATTCTTTATTAAGATGGAGAGTGACAGTGTTCATTCAGAGACTAGGGTCCTGAACTTAAGGAAAGGTAACTTCGATAGACTGGCAAATGTTACTTAAAGGGTTGAGATTGGATAGGCAATGGCAGACATTTGTAGATTACATGGATGAACTTCAACAATTGTACATCCCTGTCTGGAGTAAAAATAAAATGGGGAAGGTAGCTCAACCATGGCTAACAAGGGAAATTAGGGAGAGTGTTAAATCCAAGGAAGAGACATATAAATTGGCCAGAAAAAGCATCAAACTGAGGACTGGGAGAAATTTAGAATTCAGCAGAGGAGGACTAAGGGTCTAATTAGGAGGGGGAAAATCGAATATGAGAGGAAACTTGCAGGGAACATGAAAACTGACTGCAAAAGCTTCGATAGATATGTGAAGAGAAAAAGATTCGTGGAGACCAACGTAGGTCGTTTGCAGTCAGAATCAGGTGAATTTATAATGGGGAACAAAGAAATGGCACAGCAATTGAACAAATACTTTGGTTCTGTCTTCACTAAGAAAGACACAAAAAAACTTCCGGAAATACTAGGGGTTCGAGGGTCTAGCGAAAAGGAGGAACTGAAGGAAATCCTTATTAGTCAGGAAATTGTGTTAGGGAAATTGATGGGATTGAAGGCCAATAATCCCTGGGGTCTGATAGCTGCATCCCAGAGTACTTAAGGAAGTGGCCCTAGAAATAGTGGATGCATTGGTGATCATTTTCAAACATTCTATTGACTCTAGATCAGTTCCTATGGACTGGAGCATAGATAATGTAACACCACTTTTTAAAAAAGGAGGGAGAGAGAAAACAGGGAATTATAGACCAATTAACCTGACATCGGTGATGGGGAAAATGTTGGAATCAAGTATTAAATATGAAATAGCAGCGCATTTGGAAAGCAGTAACAGGATTGGTCCAAGTCAGCATGAAAGGGAAATCATGCTTGACAAATCTTCCAAAAATTTTTGAGGATGTAACTAGTAGAGTGGACAAGGGAGAAACAGTGGATGTGGTGTATTTGGACTTTCAAAAGGCTTTTGACAATGTCAGACACAAGAGATTACTGTGCAAAATTAAAGCACATGGTATTGGGGGTAATGTATTGATGTGGATAGAGAACTGGTTGGCAGACAGGAAGCAGAGAGTCAAAATAAACAGGTCCTTTTCAGAATGGCAGGCAGTGACCAGTGGAGTGTGGCAGGGTTCAGTACTGGGACCCCAGCTATTTACAACATACATCAACGATTTAAATGAAAGAATTGAATGTAATATCTCCAAGTTTTCAGATGACATTAAGCTGGGTGGCGGTATGAGCTATGAGGAGGATGCTAAGATGCTGCAGGGTGACTTGGACAGGTTAGGTGAGTGGGCAAATGCATGGCAGATGCAGTATAATGTGGATAAATGTGAGGTTATCCACTTTGGTGGCAGAAACAGGAAGACAGAATATTATCTTAATGGTGACAGATGCAATGGAAAAGCTGAGGTGCAACAGGACCTGGGTGTCATGATACATCAGTCATTGAAATTTGGCATGCAGGTACAAGAAAGCAAATAGCATGTTGGCCTTCATAGCTAGAGGATTTGAGTATAGGAGCAGGGAGGTCTTACTGCAGTTGTACAGAGCTTTGGTGAGGCCACACCTGGAATATTGTGTTCAGCTTTGGTCTCCTAATCTGAGGAAGGACGTTCTTGCTATTGAGGGAGTATAGCGAAGGTTCACCAGATTGATTCCCAGGATGGCAGGACTGACATATGAGGAAAGACTGGGTCAACTAGGCTGGTATCCACTGGAGTTTAGAAGAAAGACAGGGGATCTCATAGAAACATATAAAATTCTGACGGGATTGGACAGGTTAGAGGCAAGAAGAATGTTCCCGTTGCTGTGGAGTTCCAGAACCAGGGGTCACAGTCTAAGAATAAGGGATAAACCATTTAGGACTGAGATGAGGAGAAACTTCTTCACTCAGAGAGTGGTTAATCTGTGGAATTCTCCACTGCAGAAAGTTGTTGAGCCCAGTTCGTTAGATATATTCAAAAGGGAGTTAGATATGGCCCTTACGACCAAAGGGATCTCGGGGTATGGAGAGAAAGCAGGAAAGGAGTGCTGAGGTTGAATGATCAGCCATGATCTTATTGAATGGCAGTGCAAGCTCGAGGGGCCGAATGGCCTGAACCTGCACCTAATTTCTATGTTTCTATCGATTCAATAGTAAGGGGAGCAGACGTGACTCCAGGATGGCGTGTTGCCTCCCTGGTGCCAGGATCAAGGATGTCACTGAGCGGCTGCAGGGCATTCTGGGTGGAGAGGAAAACAGCCAGAGGTCGTGGTCAACATCGGTACCAATGATATAGGTAGAAAGAGGGATGAGGCCCTGCAGGCAGAGTTTAGGGAGCTAGGAGAGAGATTAAAGAGCAGGACCTCAAATGTAGTAATCTCTGGATTACTCCCCGTGCCATGAGCTAGTGATTGCAGAAATAGGAGGATAGAGCAGATAAATACGTGGCTGGAAAGATGGTGCAGGTGGGAGAGCTTTAGTTTCCTGAGGCATTGGGACTGCTTCTCGGGGAGGTGGTACCTGTACAAGCCGGACAGGTTGCACCTCAACAGAGCCAGGACCAATAACCTCGCGGTGGGGTTTGCTAGTGCTGTTGCGGACGGTTTACACTAGCTTGGCAGGGGGGTGGGAACCTAAAAATAGATTCAGTAGGGAGGGGAGTAAAGCTGGAAAGAGAAAGCAAAAATAAAGAAAGTGAGTTTGAAGGAGAGAGGAAACAAGCAGGAAAAAAAGATTAAATAAAACAAATTTAAAGGCACGTCGTCTAAATGCACGTAGCATTTGTAACAAAATAGATGAGTTGACGACACACATTGAGACAAATGGGTATGATCTGATAGCCATTACAGAGACGTGGTTACAAGGTGACCAGGACTAGGAATTAAATATTCAGGGGTATTTGACAATCCGGAAGGAAAGACAGAAAGGAAAAAGAGGTGGGATAGCTCTTTCCTTGATAAAGAAAATCACTGCAATAGTGAGAAATGATATTGGCTCAAATGATCAGGATGTTGAAACAGTATGGGTGGAGATAAGGAATAATAAGGGGAAAAAGTCACTGGTGGGCATAGTCTATAGGCCCCCTAACAGTAGCAACTCTGTTGGTTGGAGCATTAACCAGGAAATAGTGGGGGCTTGTAAAAAGTGAACAGCAATAATCATGGGTGATTTTAACCTCCATATTGATTGGACAAATCATATTGGTCAGTGTAGCCTTGAGGAAGAGTTCATTGAGTGCATAAGGGATGGGTACCTTGAGTACTATGTAACAGAACCAACCAGGGGGCAGACTATCTTAGATCTGGTCCTGTGTAATGAGACAGGATTAATAAACAATCTCCTAGTAAAGGATCCCCTTGGAATGAGTGATCATAGCATGAGTGAATTTCAAATTCAGATGAAGGGTGAGAAAGTTGGATCTCAAACCAGCATACTAAGCTTAAATAAAGGAGACTATGAAGGTATGAGGGCAGAATTGGGTAAAGTGGACTGGGAAAATAGATTAAAGTGTAGGACGGTTGATGAACAGTGGTGTACATTTAAGGAGCTATTTCACAACTCTCAAGAAAAATATATTCCAGTGAGGAGGAAAGGGTGTAAGAGAAAAGATAGCCATCCATGGCTAACTAAAGAAATAAAGGATGTTATCGAATTAAAAACAAGGGCATTCAAAGTGGCCAAAACTAGTGGGAGGACAGAAGATCGGGAAGCTTTTAAAAGTCAGCAAAGAATGACTAAAAAAATGATTAAGAAAGGGAAGATAGACTATGAAAGTAAATTAGCACGAAATATAAAAACAGATAGCAAGAGTTTCGATAGGTATATAAAAAGGAAAAGAGTGGCTAAAGTAAATGTTGGTCCCTTAGAGGCCGAGACCAGGGAATTAGTAATGGGGAACATGGAGATGGCAGATACTCTGAACAAATATTTTGTATCAGTCTTTACGGTAGAGGACACTAACAATATTCCAACAGTGGATAGTCAAGAAGCTATAGAGGGGGAGACTTAACACAATTACAATCACTAAGGAGGTGGTACTCAGTAAGATAATGGGACTAAAGGCAGATAATCCCTGTACCTGATGGCTTGCATCCTCGGGCCTTAAGAGAAGTAAGGCAGGGATTGTGGATGCATTGGTTGTAATTTACCAAAATTCCCTGGTTTCTGGGGAGGTCCCAGCAGATTCGAAAACTGCAAATGTCACGCCCCTATTTAAAAAAAAGGAGGCAGACAAAAAGCAGGAAACTGTAGACCAGTTGGCCTAACATCTGTGGTTGGGGAAATGTTGGAGTCCATTATTAAAGAAGTAGTAACAGGACATTTGGAAAAGCAAAGTTCGGTCAGATAGAGTCAGCATGGATTTATGAAGGGGGAAGTCATGTTTGACAAATTTGCTGGAATTTTTTGAGGATGTAATGAACAGGGTGGATAAAGGGGAACCAGTGAATGTGGTGTATTTGGACTTTCAGAAGGCATTTGACAAGATGCCACATAAAAGGTTACTGCAAAAGATAAAAGTTCACGGGGTTGGGGGTAAGATATTAGCATGGATAGAGGATTCGCTAACTAACAGAGAACAGAGAGTCAGGATAAATGGTTCATTTTCTATTTGGCAATCAGTAACTAGTGGGATGCTGTAGGGATCAGTGCTGGGACCCCAACTATTTACAATTTATATTAACGACTTGGAAGAAGGGATCGAGTGTAATGTAGCCAAGTTTGCTGACGGTACAAAGATGGGAGGAAAAGCAATGTGTGAGGAGGACACAAAAAATCTGCAATAGACAGGCTAAGTGAGTGGGCAAAAATTTGGCAGATGGAGTATAATGTTGGAAAGTAAATCAAAGAGCAAGTTATTATTTAAATGAAGAAAGATTGCAACGTGCTGCAGTACAACGGGACCTGGGGGTACATGTGCATGAAACACAAGTGATCAGGAAGGCCAATGGAATCTTAGTCCATCCCCTTTGCAATAAAGGCTATGAAAGCAGGGAAGTCTTGCTACAGCTGTACAGGGTATTGGTGAGGCCACACCCCTGGAAAACTGCGTACAGTTTTGGTTTCCATATTTACGAAAGGATATACTTGCTTTGGAGGCAGTTCAGAGAAGGTTCACGAGGTTGATTCTGGAGATGAGGGAGTTTACTTAAGAGGAAAGGTTGAGTAGGTTGGGCCTCTACTCATTGGAATTCAGAAGAATGAGAGGTGATCTTATCGAAACATATAAGATTATGGGGGAGGCTTGACAAGGTGGATGCAGAAAGGATGTTTCCACTGATGGGGGAGACTAGAACTAGAGGACATAATCTTAGAATAAGGGTCCGCCCATTTAAAACTGAGATGAGGAGAAATTTCTTCTCTGAGGGTTGTAAATCTGTGGAATTCACTGCCTCAGAGAGCTGTGGAAGCTGGGACATTGAATAAATTTAAGACAGAAATAGACAGTTTCTTAAACGATAAGGGGATAAGGAGTTATGAGGAGCGGGCAAGGAAGTGGACCTGAATCCATGATCGGATCAGCCATGATCGTATAAAATGGCGGAGCAGGCTCGAGGGACCATATGGCCTACTCGTGCTCCTATTTCTTATGTTCTTATGTTCTTATATTCTTGAACCCAAAAATTAATGTCAAAGCTTCCCTTTCAATTTGCGCATAATTACTCTGACTGGCACTGAGAGTGCATAAAGCAAAAGCAATTGGTCTGCCCTCTCACTATATAGTACATGAGAGATCACTGCCCCAACTGCATACGGAGTGGCATCGCATGCTAGCTTGATGTCATTAGATACGTCATAGTGAACTAACATGTACTCTCAACCAACTCGCTTTTACACTCTTTGAATGCTGTATCGCATTCTTCTGACCACTTCCAATGCGCCTGTTTTTTCAACAGCTCATTCAGTGCATGTAACAGTGTAGCTAAATTTGGTAAGAACTTCCCATAATAGTTCAAAAGACTCAAAAATGATCTAAGTTTAGTGACATTCTTGGGAGTGGGTGCATTTCTGATTGCATCCAGCTTTCCCTTGGTTGGATGTAAACCATCTTTGACTATTCTGTGCTCTAAGTACTGCACTGAGTTTTTAAATAACTCACACTTGTGAGCGGTCACTCGTACTCTGTGCTTCACTAGCCATTTGAGCACTTCGTTCAATATGTTATTATGGATTTGCCTGTTTGGTGTTGAAATGAGTATGTCATCTAAATAACATACTATCCCTTCAATACCTTGCAAAATCTGGTTCATCGCCCCTTGGAATATGGCGGCGGTGGAAGACACTCCAAATCGTAGCCTATTAAATTGATATAAGCCTAGATGAGTATTTATAGTCAAGCATGACTTGGGCTCTTCATCTAGCTCAAGTTGTAAGGCATTTGTCAGATCTAATTTTGAGAAGATCTGGTCACCTGTCTGCGTTGTGAACAAATCTTCTACATTTGGCAGTGTATTGGGTGGATTACCCTCAAGAACTTGGTTTGCGGTTACTTTATAATCACCACACAACTTTACCTTACCATCTGACTTGGGTACAACAACAATGGGTATAGCCCAATTATTAGATCTATCTTAGAGTTCCTGCTCCACTTTCTTCTAGCGTCCTTCTGTACTCTGACACTCGCCTTGAAATCTTGTGCCGGATTTTCGGCTTTCGGAGTTTTTAGCCAAAAATGGTAGCAATACGTGAAACTTACTGTTTTCGCTGCGCTACCGTTTTTAGTTCAAACTTTCGGCCTTTACATCGGTAAGGGAAGCATTCGCGGTGCAAACCGCAAGTTTCGGCATCTTTAGTCCGGGGTCGGGAGCGCTGCAAGCGAGGCCTTCGGAGGGGGAAAATAGAAAAAAAAAATCCAAAACACATTACAAAACCCTTTACAAGACCCTTAACTATTTAATCGCTGCAAAAAAAAATTTAAAAATAAAAACTTTAACTTTTGAGCAGGTTTTCATACTTACCCTGCTGACAGGGCTGCACCGACACGTTTGACCAGTCGCTATTCTTGGCGCGGCGTACGGGTCGGGAGAATGCCGAAAGTTCAACGCAAACACAATCCGCATCTTTGCACACCGGCGTACCTCTCCCCGATGGTACTTGGAAGCGCCGCAACAAACAGGTACCCAAGGATCCTGCCCGGGCTTTGAGACCGAGTTTTCGCCATGGAGGGTCAAATCGCGGTGAAAACTCTGTTGCAAACCTGCCGAAAATCCGACCCTTGGCTCTGACTGCCTGTTTCGTGGAACTCCTTCGGATATTGCTTGAGGACATAATCCTTCGATGCAAAACTCGTTTCAACACACAAAATCTCATTCCAATCCAGCTTCAATGATCCCAACCAATTTGTACCTATTAAGGCAGACTTGTCTCCTGCCACTACTAAGAGAGGCAAGCTCTGAAACTGATCCTTGTATTTCACTGATACGGTGAAAAGTCCTTCCACAGGGATTTGCTCTCCTGAGGAACCTAGCAGCTCTATTTTCAATTTCTCCAGTGGAAAATCACTCAAATTGTCGAGATATAGTGATTCCAGTACTACGCTCATGGATGCACCAGTGTCAATTTCCATGTGTATCCTGGTTCCTGCAACGTCTACTTGGACGATGATATTTTGCGAATCGTTGTTAGATACCCTTGTGCACCTGATGACGTGTATGCTCGGTCCTGAAAGTTTCTGAAATTACAGTGAATTGATAGCTTTTTTTAAAGCTACAATGTACTCACTGATACCCTCGTCACTTGATTGATCTTGTATTACAAAACAATAACTTTCAGCAATTTCCAGGGTCGCAGGATGGTGGTGCTGATCTAACTTGGTTATAATCTCCATCAGGGACGTGTCCTTTGGTTCTTTCTAAAACCACCTGGTTACAGTTTTCATCATTGGGGGCTTCGACGATACTATTCGCGGTGAAAAATATTTCTAGTCATCCCACATATGCTCCGAACGTCTCTCGGTCGCGATGAGACTCACCCAAGCGCCCTATTATTCCCTTAGGTGCGGCCATCTGAACTCTGACAGCTCATCAAAGTGTGCTTGTAATTTACCTTGGATTTTTAGCTAATCTGCAAAAGAAAGAACCTCTCAAAGTCTCTCTGTTGTTGACTGAAACATCCACCAACAAAAATATACTTATGACATCACAAACACACACATACACAAGGTGGCTCCATTACATCATGTGACTTGACCCTTTTATTGTTATACATCAGCAGTTGCATTACCACAGTCGTCCACTAGGTGGATCTCGATAGTACACCCATCGTTCACACAATTACATGTTTGATGCCCTCCAATCCGATCTTCGCGCCTGGCACAGTACCAAAATGGCTCTCATCAAAGTCACAAATTGACATTTTTTGTGACTGGGATAAAGGCAAACTATCCCACTTCATCCTTCTTGACTTGTTTGCAGCCTTTGACATGGTTGACCACTCGATCCTTCTCAAGCATCTCTCCACCGTTGTCCAGCTAGGTAGGGCTGCACTTGCCTGGTTCCATTCTTATCCATCGAATCATAGCCAATCACCTGCAACAGCTTCTCTTCCTGCCCCCGTATCATTACCTCTGGTGCCCCTAAGGATCTATCCTTCAGCCCCTCCTATTTCTTATCTATATAGAAACATAGAAACAAAGAAAATAGCTGCAGGAGTAGGCCATTCGGCCCTTGGAGCCTGCACCACCATTCAATGAGTTCATGGCTGAACATGCAACCTCAGTACCCCATTCCTGCTTTCTCGCCATACCCATTGATCCCCCTAGTGGTAAGGACTACATCTAACTCCTTTTTGAATATATTTAGTGAATTGGCCTCAACAACTTTCTGTGGTAGAGAATTCCACAGGTTCACCACTCTCTGGGTGAAGAAGTTTCTCCTCATCTCGGTCCTAAATGGCTTACCCCTTATCCTTACACTGTGACCCCTGGTTCTGGACTTCCCCAACATTGGGAACATTCTTCCTGCATCTAACCTGTCTAAACCCGTCAGAATTTTAAACGTTTCTATGAGATCCCCTCTCATTCTTCTGAACTCCAGTGAATACAAGCCCAGTTGATCCAGTCTTTCTTGATAGGTCAGTCCCGCCATCCCGGGAATCAGTCTGGTGAATCTTCGCTGCACTCCCTCAATAGCAAGAATGTCCTTCCTCAAGTTAGGAGACCAAAACTGTACACAATACTCCAGGTGTGGCCTCACCAAGGCCCTGTACAACTGTAGCAACACCTCCCTTCCCCTGTACTCAAATCCCCTCGCTATGAAGGCCAACATGCCATTTGCTTTCTTAACTGCCTGCTGTACCTGCATGCCAACCTTCAATGACTGATGTATCATGACACCCAGGTCTCGTTGCACCTCCCCTTTTCCTAATCTGTCACCATTCAGATAATAGTCTATCTCTCTGTTTTTACCACCAAAGTGGATAACCTCACATTTATCCACATTATACTTCATCTGCCATGCATTTGCACACTCACCTAACCTATCCAAGTCACTCTGCAGCCTCATAGCATCCTCCTCGCAGCTCACACTGCCAACCAACTTCGTGTCATCCGCAAATTTGGAGATACTACATTTAATCCCCTCGTCCAAATCATTAATGTACAATGTAAACAGCTGGGGCCCCAGCACAGAACCTTGCGGTACCCCACTAGTCACTGCCTGCCATTCTGAAAAGTACCCATTTACTCCTACTCTTTGCTTCCTGTCTGACAACCAGTTCTCAATCCATGTCAGCACACTACCCCCAATCCCATGTGCTTTAACTTTGCACATTAATCTCTTGTGTGGGACCTTGTCGAAAGCCTTCTGAAAGTCCAAATATACTACATCAACTGGTTCTCCCTTGTCCACTCTACTGGAAACATCCTCAAAAAATTCCAGAGATTTGTCAAGCATGATTTCCCCTTCACAAATCCATGCTGACTTGAACCTATCATGTCACCTCTTTCCAAATGCGCTGCTATGACATCCTTAATAATTGATTCCATCATTTTACCCACTACTGATGTCAGGCTGACCGGCCTATAATTCCCTGTTTTCTCTCTCCCTCCATGTTGCCGCTTGGCGACCTCACCCGGAAACACGTCAGTTTCCACATGTACACTGATGACACCCAACTCTACCACTTCTCGCGACATCTCCACGGTCTCTAAATTGTCAGACTGCTTGTTCTGGATGAGCTGATATTTTCTCCACTTGAATATTGGAAAGACCAAAGCCATTGTTTTTTGGTCCCCACCACAAACTCCGTTCCCTAGCCACCGACTCCAACCTTCTCCCCAACTTCTGTCTGAGGCTGAACCACACTGTTCATAACCTTGATGTCATATTTGACCCTGAAATGAGCTTTCGACCACATATCCACGGTATAACTAAGACCGCCTATTTACACCTCCGTAAAGTCGCCCGACTCCACCCTTGACTCAGCTCATCTGCTGCTGAAGCCCTCATCCATGCCTTTCTTACCAGTAGACTTGACTATTCCAATGCACTCCTGGCTGGCCTCCCACATTCTACCCTATGTAAACTAGAGGTGATCTAAAACTCGGCTGACCGTGTCCTAACTCGCACCAAGTCCCACTCATCCATCACCCCTGTGCTCATCTACATTGGCTTTCGGTTAAACAACACCTCGATTTCAAAATTCTCATACTTATTTTCAAATCCCTCCATGGCCTCGCCCTTCCTTAGCTCTGTAATCTCCTCCAGCCCCACAACTCCCCGAGATGTCTGCAGTCCTCTAATTCTGCCCTCTTGAGCATCCCTGATTATAATCGCTCAATCATTGGTGGCTGTGCCTTCTGTTGCCTCGGCCCCAAGCTCTGGAACTCCTTGCCTAAACCTTTCCGCCTCTTTACCTCTCTTTCTTGCTTCAAGGCGATCTATAAAACATACCTCTTTGACCAAGCTTTTGGTCACCTAAGCTAATGTCTACTTATGTGGTTCGGTGTCAAATTTTTATCTCATAATACTCTTGTAAAGTGCCTTGGGACTTTTCACTATGTTAAAGGTTTTATATAAATACAAATTGCTGCTGTTGAGATGTCTTTACTGGATCTCTGCAAAGAAACTTTCTTTGCATCATTTATTACAGTCAATCCAAATCTCTGCTATTGTGATTTCTTTCACTTTTTAATACAAAGTTTCAAAAACCTTGAACATTAATTAGCAAAAGCTCAATAATTGAAAAAATTGTCAGATTTAGTGATTTTAATAATGCATCAATCGCCAGTACAAGAATTGGGTCAAACAAGGATGTGCTTGCTATTGACAAGTAAACTCACCAACAACTCGCATGACTTAGGAGCACTGTTGTTCATAAGCTCACTAATGATGTTCTAAGGGTCAACTTTTGAAAATAATATTGATTACTCTATTAACCTTTTGGATATAATCATCATTACTGCAGTCACCCATGTAAAAATGTAAAGGTGCTTTTACTTTGATGTTACCTGTTGATAGCACACTTGAACCTATATGACTTGACCTCTGGAGAATCACTCGGCGCATAGAGCCAAAGGTCATTGTGGGTCCTGGAATCTACAATTGAACTACTGCTTCTTTTGGCCTGAGCTAGTTCAGTACATTGACTTCCTTCCATCATGATGCAAATAGCACAATGACTGACACATGCTGACATATAGGGCCACTTCACCATCGATTTCCAAACCCACTGCATGCATCATCACATCAGAACATCATGCTGTGGTATGATCGTGCATTCACAGAACAGAAACACTCTGCACCTTTGCTTTCCAAATCAGCCTCCAATAAGCCTATGGCGAGCAGTCATAAATGTCAGTTATAAACTGGGGGAACAATGGATGGAAGTAGTTTTGCCATCTTCAGTAACACAAATGTAAAGATAAGATGCAGCTGTTAAGTGGACTAAACTCAAATTCAGTAATTCACAATAAAATAATTATAGAGGCATTGCTTTTTTATTGTTCTTAAAATGAAATATGACTCAAATGAATGGTTTTGAAGGTAAAATCATGATGGCATTAATAGTTTTAGAAAATAAGCAAGTAAAATAGGTAAATGGATAAAATTTTTCATGACATATGCTTTAATCATTTAGATCATTTGAGCAGTAATACAACTCAAAATCCACATTTATTATTCAAACTGAGTTGTCATTTAGGACAGTTTCCCATCATTGTAAAACCATTACATTGGTCACTCTGGGCATAGATTATATAGAGGAAGATGTCATTTTTATTTGAACTGCCAGCACTGACATTTATTACCTTTTTAAGTAGAGCACATTGAGGGGCTGTCAGAAAATAATTACTGCCATAGAAAATGCAAGCATAAAATATATTACTAATTATTCATTTAATTTTTTGTCTGGTCTAATAAATGATTCAGCAAAGTTTTTAAATGCAACTCTCAGGATAAATTCAATGAATAAATGCTAATGTATGCAAAGCTCCAAACAGACACCGAATCTTTAATCAAATGAATTTTAATTCAGCTCCATAATGCACTTGATTCACCTATTCAGAAGTTATAGAAATAAGAGCACACATCACTCATGAAAGGATGTTATAGGAAATGAAATATTAATCTTCTTGTAATGAAGGGGTAGACCTGATCATGTAGGAGGTTAATCTCCCATGAAGCACTTTAAACTGTATGCAATAAATGTAAAAATCAATGTGTATCAGACGAGCTGAGATAAGAAGAAAATATGTTGAGAAATGCAATTTATTTTTTATATTTTGAAATGTCACGATTAAGCAAGTGAATCAAGCTGAAGCAGAGGAAGCATAGATAGGTATAGAATGATTATAAAATTATGCAGAATGTTTAAAATTTAATGTAGAAAATTAAAAACTTGTCATCTAGATACTTACCTAATAGTACTCTTCAGTAGTCTTGTAGCCAGGTTTGTGTCATGAAAGGAATTTAAAAAAAACACCTCATCAAGTCATAGCGTCAACTAAATTGTTATTTTTAGCGTTCATGGTATGTGGCAAAAGAACCAGAGGCGTGATGGAGAGAAGTTTTTTTACAAAGCAATTTGACATGATCTGGAATGCACTGCCTGAAAAGGTGGTGGAAGCAGATTTAATAACTTTCAAAAGGGAATTGGATAAATACTTAAAGCGAAAAAATTTACAGGGCTATGTGGAAAGGGCAGGGGAATGGGACTATTTATTAAGCTCCTTCAAAGTGTCAGCACAGGCACAATGGGCCAAATGGTCTCCATCTGTGCTGTATCATTCCATGATTCTATGGGGTAGAAATTGGACCCCATTTTACACCCTAAAATGAGCATCACAAGGCCCAATTTTAGGATCTAATGCCCCAAATCCCAAGGACACCTGAAAAACATCTGGCACCAAATTTGGTCTGGCCATTTTATAGGCGTTAGGCCCCTTGCATAATGAAGGGCCAAATGCCTGTTTCAAGACCCCTCTGACAAATTGGGCCGCACCGAATGGATCAGGCTCTTCCTGATACCACAGCAACCCTGCTGGCCATGATCTTCTCCGCTCCTGCTGTCCTCCTTGCTCCCTGGGATTTACCTGAGGGTCGCTACCAGCGAGGCTAGGAGTCCTAAATTGAATTCTTCCGATGGGTGAACTGCCTGTAGAGCAGCACTAGTGCTGGCAACTTTCCACAATTATGTGGATGAGGTCCAAGAACCAATTTGTTGCAATCCTTGGGACTCCGTCTTTGTCTGGGAAATTATTTAATTTCTATTTGGAGGACTTGCAAGGAGGTGAACTAATTGACATTGGGCTCAATTTTCCCCAGTTATCTGCATCGTTCTTTTGGCACGCTCCGCCTTTTTTGGCGTAAATTAAAATATCCAAGTTTCCCCAAAGTTTCTGCGCCAGCGTATCTCAGTTAGTTACAATTTTTTTGGGGTCGAATGTTTTTGTGCCATAGGGGGCGCAACCTGATGTCTGTGTCAGTTTTTCACATTTAAGCAAGTTATGAGGCATATCTGACCACTTCCAAAAAACCTCCTGGGCACAAGAACAACCAGCGCACATTAAAAATTCGGCACAGAAAGATGCCATTGTTTTTATGCAAAGTTTTGGAGGGAGTCAAGAAGACAAAAAATATGCATCATGAAGCTTAATTTTTTCAAACTCAAAAGGGAGAAAATGGACGTCTAATGCAATTCTTTAATTTTAGATTTTTTTCAAAGTGCCACACCACCACCGAACGTCGCCTCACCGGGCTCAAGGGTCGGAGCGTTGGCTGGTAGAATCGCTCCCTCGCCCGGACACAGGGGCTCAGGGCTCAGGTTGAAGAGAAGCCCGGGGGTGGTGGGGGCGCTGGAGGCTGAACTGAAGGGATGAGAAGCCTTACACTATCATCATCATCATCGGCAGTCCCTCGAACGAGGATGACTTGCTTCCACATGAGTTCACAGATGTTTCAATGAAGGACCTGATATTCCAGTCCTGAACTCCAATTGAAGGGGTGGAAGATGGCCTGTGCGTGGATTTTTTTTCACGTGTGGTGCCCGTTGCACACCAGCCACCACACGGGCTTGACAGAGCTAGGTCTTGGTCCAGTGGCAAGGGTAAAGCAGGATGACTGGAGACATGCTCTGCTGCACAGACCTAGTGCGCGCACATATCGCAGCGTGGGCAGGCCCATGCTGTCCAAATACATCAGCTTTAAAAGAAGCCCGGAGTAGTTGGGGTGGGGTGTGGTGGGGTGGATGCTGAATTGAAGGGATGAGAACCCTTACACTATACATCAGCTTCAAAAGAAGCCCGGGGGAGATGGAGCACGCCGAGCCCCTGTGTCCAGGCAAGGGAACGATTCTGCCAGCTGACCCTCGAGCCCGGTGAGGAGACGTTCAGTCAATGGTGGGGTGGTACTTTGAAAAAAATCTAAAATTAAAGAATTGCATTAGACTTTGTTGCCCCAAATGTCCTCATTGAATGCCTAGATTCCCGTTCTAAGCAAGCCTATTGTGCATGCGCAGACTAGGGTGTGGTCCATACTTGGGCATCGACCTTGGGAAGAGAGAGAGGAGGGAAGCTTTAACTCCTTGTCCTGCTGTTTTGAGCTGCTTGCAAAGCTACAATTTAATCATGGGGGCAATAATGATAATACCATACCTCGTGCAAGCCTTCTGCATGATGGTGCTGCGGAGGAGACAATTGATTTGACGTCATTGCATGAGGAACCTCAGAACAAGTAGGATGATAGGCAGGAGGCCTTACCCACGTCGGGTATATCGAGACAGGTGTTCATACCTGCACCGGAGTGATGCAGACTGTGTGAGAAGGCTGTGCTTCCACAAATAAGTTGTAACCGAGATCTCTGAGTTAGTAAAAGCAGACCTGCAACCTCGAAGCATCAGCAGACTTGCAATACTCCCCTGAGATTGTCAGTTGAAGGAAGGTTACAGCTGCACTTTCATTTTATGCACCTGGAGAATTCCAGGCCACAACTGGGGATGTGTGGGCCATTTCTCAACATGCAACACATATTTGCATTTGGCAGGTGACTGCTGCACTATATGCCCGGAGGAATGACTATATAAAGTTCCCCATGACCGCCCAGGCAATGCGTCTCAGGGCTATGGGCTTCTCCAGGATTGCTGGCTTCCCAAAGGTGCAGGGCTGCATTGATTGTACCACATCGCCTTGCGAGCACCTTTGGAGGATTCTGAAATGTACAGGATCAGAAAAGGCTTCCACTCCATGAATGTACAGCTCGAATGTGATGACATGAATTGCATTATGTCAGTTGATGCGAGATACCCTGGGAGCACCCATGAGAGAGCGCTATATCTGCCATATTTCAGCAGCAGTCAGAAGGGCAGAGCTGGCTGCTGGGAGACAAAGGGTACGGCCTCGCCACCTGGCTCATGAGGTCCCTACGTGTAACCTGGACTGAAGCTGACCGAGAATACATGTCGCACATTGCAACGCGCAGCATAATAGAGAGGACCATTGGAATCTTAAAGCAGCATTTCTGATGCCTGGACCATTCCGAAGGCTACTTGCAATACTCCCCTGAGATTGTCGGTCTGTTCACTGTTGTGTACTGCATGCTGCATAACTTAACCATCATGAGGCAGCAGCAGCTGGTAGTAGAAGACCCACCTGTGAGAATGGCTGATGATGAGGAGGAAGATGCAGATGATGAGGAGCAGGAGGAGGGGGACGAGGAAGCCTTGCAACTACCTGAACCCGGCGCACGACGGCGGAGGAAGGCAGGGCGTTGCGCCCCTTTAACGATTGCTCGAGCCTTGCAACTATTCCAAATGGATCATGTTTACTGTTTGGACGTGGTCTGTAATGTTGTATTGTGTTAATGGAATAAATAATGGAAATGATTCTTCCTTAGTTCAAAAAGTTGTCTTAATGAACAAATAATGGAAATGATTCAGTTATAATTTAAAATATATTTTATTCAAAAGTTTAACACTTATTTGTACTTAACTTTAATAAAAATATTCTTGTATAAAACTTTGAAGTTTTCAGTTAAGATCACTTACAAACTTTTAAACTTGTTAATTTACATAACTTACAAAAAACTTTTAATTTGAGAACAGTTACAACAGTAACAACAACAATAATAACAACAGCAGCAAAGAAAGGATGCAGCCATCTTTTCTCCGCCTTATTTTAAGACTGCCTGCTGCGCTTGGTCTTGTTGACTCCGCCCCTGCCCGCAGGCAGTGGTGCAGCGTTTCTCGGGTTGGTACCAAGCTTATTCTTTCGAGCATCTTGGGTAATGCACACTTCTTGATTGGGGGGCATGGGCAGGCGGTAACATGGAAGGCCTGGCTTTGGGCCTCTTCAGAGGCTGATCTAAGGATTGGAGTGGGAGTGGCAGTTGATTCTGTCAATGGCTGCGGGGTCTGGGCATGTTCCCTTATTGCAGCAGCTAACTCCGACATTCCCTCCCTCATGTGCCCTGACAGTGTATCAGCTACCTGCGACATTCCCTCCCTCATGTGCACCGACATTGTATAGGTTGCCTGTGAAATTCTCTCCATCATGTGCACCGACATTGTATCGGTTGCCTGTGATATTCCCTCCCTCATGTGTCTGGACAATGTTTCCATTTCGCTAGAGAGTGTTGTTACTTCTCCCGACAGTCCCGAAATCTCATCAGCCACCCCACTGATGGTGTCCAGGAGTGATCGCGTAAGGTGAAGTGGGCGATGAGGTTTACACACTCATTGCCATCAGCTGAACCACATTTGTTAGATCCTGCACCTCAGGAGAGCGCTGTTGAGCTCTCCTTCCCCTCTTTACCCTGGGTGTGGCTCGCTGCATCCCACAGGGACCGACAGCCTCGGACGGTAGGACTCTGGGTGTGCCTTGCTGCATCCCACTGGAATCTGAAACCTCAGATGGTGGGGCCCTGGGTGTGGCTCTCTGCATCCCACTGGTACCCACAGGCTCGGACGGTGGGGGCCTGGGTGTGCCTCGCTGCACCCCACTAGAATCCCCAGCATCGGACTGTGAGAAACCATTGAATGTCCCAACACTTGTACCACTCAGGAAAGGGCCTGGCACCTCACTGGGCAGCACCTGCACCTCCTCCAGAGTGAGTAAAAGAGTGGGGGCTTCATCCATCCCCTTCCTCTGTCCCTTCCCCTCCCCCTCACCCCCATGCTCTTGGTCTGGAAGGTGGGATTGGGAGATGTTCTCCTCTTCAGGCTCGTCCGCATCTGAATCTTCTTCTGCATCGGCTTCAGCCTCGTCAGGGTTGGCCTCAAGTTCTGCAAAATATAACAGAACAGACGAATGGTTAGCAGCAGAGGAGGGGGCCAGGGTGGCATGAGTAGGCTCACACAGTGCAGGCAGCAGGCTCATTTGAAGGACCAAGATGAACGATAGTACATTCCATCAACTGAAGCGTAGTTGACGGAGACATCCCCATGAATTGCCATGATTTTGCGGTGGTGGTCGCACAACAGCTGGACATTGAGGGAGCGGAATCCCTTGCAGTTTATGAATATCTCAAGATTGTTCTGTGGCACCCTCAATGCTACGTGGATGCAGTCTATGGCACCCTGAACCCTGTGGAAGCCCGCAATTCGCACGAATCTGGTCTGCCACTTCAACTGCTTCTCCCTGCTCATCGGGAGGATATGTAGTTCCTCCTCTTATACAGATCATCTGTCACTTGATGGATGGAGCTATGCACGGCGAACTGTAAAATGTTCGATATGTCTACTGTAGCAGCTTTGAAAGATCCAGTGGCATAGAAATGATTCCATGGGCTTCAACTTTGCTGGCAAGCCTTTGATGTGACACTTTGTCAAACGCCTTTTGGAAGTCCGTGTACACCGCATCAATCACATCGCCCTCATCAACCCTCATTGTTACCTCATCAAAAAACTCAATCAAATTCGTTAAACATGATTTGCCTTTAACAAATCCATGCTGGTTTTCCTTAATTAATCCACACTTGTCCACGTGACTCATAATTTTGTCCCGGATTATCGTTTCTAAAAGCTTCCCCATTATCGAGGTTAAACTTACAGGTCTGTAGTTGCTGGATTTATCCTTAAATGCTTTTTTGAACACGGGTGCAACATTTATAATTCTTCAGTCCTCTGACACCACTCCCCACCTCCCCCCTGCCCTCCGCTCACCCCGTATCTAAGGAGGATTGGGAGATTATGGCAAGTACCTCTGCAATTTACAGGCTTACCTCCATCAGCATCCTGGGCTGCATCCCATCCAGTCCCATCATTTTCCTTGGAGTTTCTGAATGTAAGTCAATTAACAACAACAACAGCAAATTGTATTCATATAGCGCCTTTAATGTAGTAAAAAAAAATCCCAAGGCGCTTCACAGGATTATTATGACAAAAAGCTACAGATACAGCAAATCGAGCTACCTTCGGAGCTTGAACAGCGGCTGGAGTCACTGCAGTGCTTCCACGAGCTGAAAACTTCAAGGATAGCATGTTTTTAGAGGTGGTCACCCCATAGCTTAAGAGTGTGCAGGCAAAGAGGAAGTGTGTGACCACCAGCTAGAAGAGGAGGATCAGGCAGGTAGTGCAGGAGTCCCCGGAGTGCATCTCGCTCTCCAACCAGTATGGTTCCTCTAGGGAATGCAGCCAGAGAGCCGAGACCACGGGTGGCTCAGCTGCACAGCGGGGGGGCGGGGGAGGAAGAAGAGTGGAAGAGCAATAGTGGTAGGGGATTCGATAGTTGTGGGAGCAGACAGGTGTTTCTGTGGCCGCAGACGTGACTCCAGGATAATATGTTGCCTCCCTGTTGCCAGGGTCAAAGATTTCACCGAGCGGCTGCAGAATATTTTGGGGGAGAGTGAACAGCCAGAGCTCGTGGTCCATATTGGTACTAATGACATAGTTAGAAAGAAGGCTGAGGTCCTGCAGGCAGATTTTAGGGAGCTAGGAGAAAAATTGAAAAGCAGGACATCAAAGATAGTAATCTCCGGTTTACTCCCGGTGCCTCATGCTAGTGAGTACAGAAATAGGAGGACAGAACAGATGAATGCATGGCTGGAAGGATGGTACAGGAGGGAGGGCTTTAGATTCTTGAGGCATTGGGACTGTTTCGGGGGGAGGTGGGGCCTGTACAAGCCGGATGGGTTGCACCTCAACAGAGCCGGGACCGATATCCTCACGGGGGAGTTTTCTAGTGCTCTTGGGGAGGGTTTAAACTAGCTTGGCAGGGGGGGTGTAAACCTGAGAATAGATTCAATAGGAAGATAAGCAAAACAGGAATTGGAAAGCAAAAAAGTAGGAAGTGAATTTTGAAGACAGAGGAAACAAAGGCTAGTAAATAGACAACAAGGAAGTTTGGCAGTGCTAAATGGTATATACTTCAATGTAAGGAGTATAGGGAATAAGGCAGATGAGCTAAGAGCACTTGGGAGTATGGTATTATAGTCATTACTGAGACATGGCTGAAAGAAGGGCAGGTATGGCATTCAACATTCCTGGTTACAGGGTTTTCAGACAAGATAGAGAGGGTGGTAAAAATGGAGGGAATGTTGCAGTATTGATTAAAGAAATAATTACAGCTGTGAGGAGGAATGATATGGGTAGATTTCCAAATAAGGCCATATGGGTCGAATTGAAGAACAAAAAAGGGGGTCTCACACTGCTGGAATGTACTATAGACCCCCCAAACAGACAGAGGGATATAGAAGAGCAAATATGTAGGAAAATATCTGAGTAGTGCAAAAACTAAAGAGCAGTTATAGTAGGGGTTTTCAACTACCCTAATATTAACTGGAATAAAATTAGTGTGAAAGGTATAGAGGGTGCGGAATTCCTAACATGCATTCAGGAGAACATTTTTAGCCAGTATGCAACAAGCCAAACAAGGGAGGGGGCGGTTCTAGACTTAGTTCTAGGAATTGAAGCTGGGCAGGTGGTAGGAGTATCAGTGGGAGAGCAGTTAGATTTCGGGTGGCTATGGAAAAGGACAAAAATAGACCAAGAATAAAAGTTTTAGATTGGGAAAAAGCCAATTTTGATAAGTTAAGAAGTGAATTAGCCATAGTGGACTGGAAACAGCTACTTGATGGTGAATCAGTGTCAGAGCAGTGGGAGGCATTTAAGGAGGAGATCCAGAAGGTTCAGAGCAAGTATTTTCCCTTAAAGAAAAAGAGTGGGACTTACAAATCGAGATCAACCTGAATGTCAAGGAACATACGGAATAAACTCTAGAGGAGTAGAAAAAGTGCAGGGGTGAAATTAAAAAGGAAAATAGGAAAGCAAAGAGAACATGAAAACATTTTGGCAAGTAAAATCAAGCAAAAACCAAAAGATGTTTTATAAATACATTAAGAGCAAGAGCATAACTAAAAAAAGATTAGGGCCTATTAGAGACCATAAAGGTCATAGGTAGTCCCTCAAAATCGAGGAAGACTTGCTTCTACTCTAAAAGTGAGTTCTTAGGTGACTGTCCATTACATTGTACATTAATGATTTAGACGAGGGGATTAAATGCAGTATCTCCAAATTTGCGGATGACACTAAGTTGGGTGGCAGTGTGAGCTGCGAGGAGGATGCTATTAGGCTGCAGAGTGACTTGGATAGGTTAGGTGAGTGGGCAAATGCATGGCAGATAAAGTATAATGTGGATAAATGTGAGGTTATCCACTTTGGTGGTAAAAACAGAGAGACAGACTATTATCTGAATGGTGACAGATTAGGAAAAGGGAAGGTGCAATGAGACCTGGGTGTCATGGTACATCAGTCATTGAAGGTTAGCATGCAGGTACAGCAGGCGGTTAAGAAAGCAAATGGCATGTTGGCCTTCATAGCGAGGGGATTTGAATACAGGGGCAGGGAGGTGTTGCTACAGTTGTACAGGGCCTTGGTGAGGCCACACCTGGAGTATTGTGTACAGTTTTGGTCTCCTAACTTGAGGAAGGACATTCTTGCTATTGAGGGAGTGCAGCGAAGGTTCACCAGACTGATTCCCGGGATGGCGGGACTGACCTATCAAGAAAGACTGGATCAACTGGGCTTGTATTCACTGGAGTTCAGAAGAATGAGAGGGGACCTCATAGAAACGTTTAAAATTCTGACGGGTTTAGACAGGTTAGATGCAGGAAGAATGTTCCCAATGTTGGGGAAGTCCAGAACCAGGGGTCACAGTCGGAGGATAAGGGGTAAGCCATTTAGGACCGAGATGAGGAGAAACTTCTTCACCCAGAGAGTGGTGAACCTGTGGAATTCTCTACCACAGAAAGTAGTTGAGGCCAATTCACTAAATATATTCAAAAGGGAGTTAGATGAAGTCCTTACTACTCGGGGGATCAAGGGTTATGGCGAGAAAGCAGGAAGGGGGTACTGAAGTTGAATGTTCAGCCATGAACTCATTGAATGGCGGTGCAGGCTAGAAGGGCTGAATGGCCTGCTCCTGCACCTATTTTCTATGTTTCTATGTTTCTATGAACAGTCCAATATAGGAATTACAGTCTCTGTCACAGGTGGAACAGACAGTCGTTGAAGGAAAGGGTAGGTGGGGAGTCTGGTTTGCCGCATATTCCTTCTGCTGCCTGCACTTGCTTTCTGCATGCTCTCGGCGATGAGACTCGCGGTGCTCAGCGTCCTGGATGCTCTTCCTCCACTTAGGGCGGTCTTTGGCCAGGGACTCCCAGGGGAGATGTTGCATTTTATCAAGGAGGCTTTGAGGGTGTCCTTGAAACGTTTCCTTTGCACATGTGGGGCTCGCTTACCGTGTAGGAGTTCTGAGTAGAGCGCTTGCTTTGGGAGTCTTGTATCAGGCATGCAGACAATGTGGCCCTCCCAATGGAGCTTGTCGAGTGTGGTCAGTGCTTCGATGCTGGGGATGTCTGATCGAGGACACTAACGTTGGTGCGTCTGCCCTCCCAGGGAATCTGTGTGTGGAGGCAGAAGACGTGGATATGGTTCTTAATTACTATTTTGCATCTGTTTTCATAAAAGATAGGGGCAATGCAGACATTGCAATCAGGGAGCAGGAGTGTAAAATATTAGATGAAATAAACATTGTGAAAGAGGAACTATGAAGGGGTTTAACAGCTTTGAAAGTGGATTAATCCCCATGCCTGGATGAAATGAATCCCAGGCTGTTCAGAGAAGCAAAAGATGAAATAGCAGAGGCTCTGGCCATCATTTTCCAATCCTCTCTGGCTACAGGGGTGGTGCTGGAGGAATGCTAACGTGGTACCTTTGTTTAAAAAGGGAGAAAGGGATAGACCGAGTAATTATAGGCCAGTTAGCCTAACCTCGGTGGTGGGAAAATTATAGGAAAAAATTCTGAGGGTCAGGATAAATCTTCATTTAGAAATACACAGATTAATCAAGGACAGTCAATGTGTATTTGTTAAAGGAAGGTCGTGTCTGACTAACTTGATTGAATTTTTTGGGAGGTAATATGGAGGGTCGATGAGGGTAGTGCATTTGATGTAGTGTATATGGATTTTAACTTTTGATAAGGTCCCATGACAGACTGGTCACAAAACTAAAAGCCCATGGGATTTAGGGCAAGATGGCAAGTGGGATCCAAAATTGGCTCAGAGGCAGGAAGCAGAGGGTAATGGTTGATGGGTGTTTTTGTGACTGAAAAACAGTTTCCAGTGGGGTTCCACAGGGCTCAGTACTAGGTCCTTTGCTTATTGTGGTATATATCAATGATTTAGACTTGAATGTAGTTGGTATGATTAAGAACTTTGCAGGTGATACTAAAAGCGGTTGTGTGGTTGACAATGGAGAAGAAAGCTGTAGACTGCAGGAAGATATCAATGAACGAGTCAGGTGGGCAGAACAGTATGAGGTAATGTACTTGGGGAGGGCTAACAAGGTAAGCGAATACACATTAAATGGTCGGACATTGAGAAGTAAAGAGGAACAAAGGGCCCTTGGAGTGCATGTCCACAGATCCCTGAAGGTAGCAGGCCAGGTAGATAAGGTATACGGAAGGCATACGGAATACTTGTTTTTATTAGCCGAGGCATGGAATACAAAAGCAGGGAGGTTATGCTTGAACTGTAAGATACTAGTTAGGCCACAGCTAGAGTACTGCGTGCAGTCCTGGTCACCACATTACAGGAAAGATGTGATTGCACCAGAAACTGGAGAATTTTAGCAATGAGGAAAGATTGGATAGGCTGTGTTTATTTTCTTTGGAACAGAGGAGGCGGAGGGGAGACCTTGTTGAGGTGTATAAAATGATGAGGGACTTAATTAGAGTAGATAGGACATACCTATTTCCCTGAGCAGAGGGATCAACAACCAGGGGGCACACATTTAAAGTAATTGGTAAAAGGTTTAGAGGGTTTTTGAGCAGACATTTCTTCACCCAGAGATTGGTGGGGGTCTGGAATTCACTGCCTGAAAGAATGGGAGAGGCAGAAACCCTCACCACATTTTAAAAGTACCTGGATGTTCACTTGAAGTGCCGTAACCTACAGGGCTATGGACCAATAGTTGGAAAGTGGGATTAGGCTGGATAGCTCTTTGTTGGCCGGCACGGACATGATGGACTGAAATAGCTTCCTTCCGTGCTGTAAATTTCTGTGATTCTATGAAAAAAATCTGACACCAAAAGCTTGGTCAAAGAGCTAAGATTTAAGGAGCATCTATCGGAGGAAAGACAGGTAGAGGGACTCGAGTTTTAGGCAGTGAATTCCAGAGGTTGGAACCTAGGCAACAGAAGGCACGGCCACCAATGGATGAGCGATTATAATCAGGGATACTCAAGCGGGCAGAACTAGAAGAGTATAGATATCTCGGGGGCAGGGGGTGGGGGGGGGTGGCGCGGTGGAGGGGGGGGTGTTGTGGGGCTGAAGGAGGAGCACGACCCATGGTAGGATTTGAAAACAAGGATGAAAATTTTGAATTCAATGCGTTGACTAACTGGGACCCACTGTAGGTCAGCGACAACAGGGGTGATGAATGAACAGGACTTGGTGCGAGTTAGGACACGGACAGCTGAGTTTTGGATTGCCTCAACTTTAGGTAGGGTAGAATGTGGGAGGCCAGCCACCAGGAGTGTATTGGAATAGTCAAGTCTAGAAGTAACAATGGCTTGGATGAGGGTTTCAGAGGCAGATGAGCGGAGGCAAGGGCGGAGATGAGCGATGTTACGGATGTGGAAATAGGCGGTCTTAGTTATGCTGCAGATATGTGGTTGGAACCTCAATTCAGTGTCAATATGACACCAAGGTTGTGAACAGTGTGGTTCAGCCTCAGACAGATGTTAGGGAGAGGGATGTGGCTAGGGAACAGAGTATGTGGCGGTGACTGAAAACGTCTTCCCAATATTTAATTGGAGAAATTTTCTGCTCTTCCAGAACTGGATGTCGGGCAATTTAGAGACCATGGAGCTGTGTACATGTGGAAACTGATGCTGTGTTTTCAATGACTGATAGTAATTTTATATTAAAAATTATTTTTAAATCTAATTGATGTATCAAGTATTATTACTCAGTATTGCAAAATCGTCCCTTAGCAAATACTACATAACATTTGTATTACAAGAACCCAGAAATTGCAAAATTGATGCATCTCGCGGCGAGTGCTATGAATGGATTTTTTACCTTACCCTTCAAATCATATTATTTTTGCACCACAAATTGCTGAAATTGCGAATTGATAATGAGGTCAACAGGACATCTGGGATCTCATGAATGTTGAGTTGAATGGTCTATTTCCTTAATAGGGTGAATTAGAGTCAAATTAGATACAGAAAGAAATAAAGAGAGGGAAAGAAAGATTGGATTAAGAGAGAGAGAGAGAAGAGACAGAAAGGAAAAATAACAAGAAAAAATGAAAAAATGTAAATTCTAAATTTAAAAAATCTCTAGGAATAATGTACTTGCAGGAATCATATTCCACATTTTTATTGTTCTTTTCCGTAGGCCTCCAAGGTTGAGTTTCATGTCAGGACCCTAAACCTTATGATGATAGATTGAGCAAACTGGGTCTTTATTCGTTGGAGTTCAGAAGGATGAGGGGTGATCTTATAGAAACATTTAAAATAATGAATAAAGATCGAGGCAGAGAGGTTGTTTCCACTGGTCGGGGAGACTAGAACTAGGGGGCACAGCCTCAAAATACGGGGGAGCCAATTTAAAACGGAATTAAGAAGGAATTTCTTCTCCCAGAGGGTTGTGAATCTGTGGAATTCTCTGCCCAAGGAAGCAGTTGAGGCTAGCTCATTGAATCTATTCAAATCACAGATAGATAGATTTTTAACCAATAAGGGAATTAAGGGTTATGGGGAGTGGGCAGGTAAGTGGAGCTGAGTCCACGGCCAGATCAGCCATGATCTTGTTGAATGGCAGAGCAGGTTTGAGGGACTAGATGGCCTACTCCTGTTCCTAATTCTTATGTACAACATTAACAGGGTCCTTATGACAAGAATTACCAGCTCTAAATGGCTGTGGCGAGATTAATTTGTATTAACGTGGTAAATCCAGCAATTTTATGACACAGTGGGGAGGCTCACAGCGATATCATAATTTTTTCAGCTTTGACGAGGCTAACTATGGGGTGGCACAAATTCCCAGCAATTAGTGGCGAGTCAGAACTCATGGTAGTGAAAATATTATATGAATTTCAGTGCACCGTATAGGGTAATAGGTCTATGCAACTTCCATTATCTGATCACAACGGATGTACTGATAGTCATCTGTTACAATGGTCAGAAACAAAGCAGTGTTCAAAAAGCCTCAACTGAAACCGTATGAATTATAATAAAAATCTATTTTCTAAATAACTGAAAGTCTTTGGAGATTTAATTACATTTCCTTGTATATAGATGTTTACTTTTTAATGTAAGTAAGATCTTTAGTATTTCTGTGTCTCATAATGTGTTGGTGCTGCCTATCTTCTAATGGTAGAAATTTGCAGATTTATACTACGGGTGACCAAAAATAATAGCGTCTGGAGGTTATCAATAAGACTGATGAACTGGCTATATAGCTCATGTTTATACATGTAGGAGGCAATTCAATAAATAATCAATTGCATTTCTCCTAAGATTAGGGATACAACTGCAGGCCATAGCACATAAGAAAATAAATAAATATGTGAATAAGAAGAATGACTCTTTAGCATAGACATTTAATTAAGGTTATTTTGAATATCAATATCAACACTAAGAAAACATTCAAATAGAAAATGTTCAATATTGTGAAGATATGACCACACCATAAATGATTAAACATGGATCATCCTGATTGTGCTTGTTCTTTAATATGCACATCTATTACAAGGCTGTGTGGATTGAATAATCTGCCACATGAAATTCAAAAATTCACGACAGCAAAATAAATTTAAATTTATTAGCTAAAATAACAAGACGTTTCTTTCCATTTATTAAAGCCACTAGAAATGAGCATAGGTTGATCCCACAGCTTTTTATCACGTCTTCTGTGTGTCCCGGAAACAATTGTTGCGCTGTCAAATTTCACAATTGTTTTAAAGTCCGTTATTACAGATCAGCAATGGAACTGAGAGTTAATCTGAAGGAATAGGGGCACCATTGCCGATGAAATGTTCTTTTTTTTCCCAAAATAAGTTGAAAAATCCACAATTCTCTTTTTAAAAGTATATGACCGCAGTATAGATTAGTTTTGAAATGAAAATTATATAGCAGTAATTGTTAGTCTTCATTATAATGTAGGGGCTGAAATTGCCATCTGCCCCAAACGGGCGGCCACATTTTTTAAGCGTTCTGTTCCCCTCATGGGGCGGGAAATCTGGGGAAATTCAGCTCTTTGGGTTTTTATTTGGAGCAGGGCAGTTGTGAGGTTGAGAGCAGGGCGGAAGTGCTGTTCTGTTGGATCGGCTGCCGCTCTGAGTCATCAGTGTTGCTGATGAGGTCAGCGCGATGCGGACGGGTTGCGTTGCGCCGATGCGTCACAACATCTCGCCCCTTCAGTTAAAGGGTAGGGCAGGCTGCGAGCTCTGCAGCCACTTTAGTGGCATCCACTGGGCCACCAGGGAAGGTTTCGGCCGGGCCAGTGGCCCGTTATCCATAAGGGGTTGCCAGGCTGTCTGTTGGTGACCCGGCCGAAGCTGTGGCTGCCATTGTCGGGCTGACATCGGAGTCGGCTGAAAATTAAAATAAATGGCGACCACGGCACTGTGTGCTCCCCTTTAAGGGCGGATGCGCCGTCCAGTCACACACAGTTTCCTGCCAGAAGAAGCTGTCAGGGGCACTGAGTGGCGGCCGATCCACTCACATGGGGCAATTTCCCGGGTTGGAAAGGGGGTCGCCGCTGGTCGGTAAGGGGTCGGCGCGTGCCCAATGGGGCAGGAAGACGGCTGGGGTGGTCCCGCACACCACACCAAAAAAAATTCAGGGCAATTTTTTAAATGTCGGCCCCTCTGCGCCAACCAAACGTGAGTCCTTACCGACCCGTGGCTGCCCTTTGAGGCAGCCACGTCTCTTATAGAAAGGGGCAATTTTGGCCCTGTAGTCTTCAAATATTCTGTGACATATTTAAGGATATTGTTTAAAACATAAGTTCGACTGTCAAATTTTTTCTGTTCACAATGTGATAGGAATTACCTGTTCACAACAGGTATGTTTAACAAATCTATTCTCCTGATATGAGATTTGACTTGACGAAAAGCCTCGAGTAATTAATCTTCATCAGAGTTAATACCTTTTGGATCAGTTGATTTCTTTCAAGTGCACTTCCCCTTGTTCCTTTTTACACTGCTTTGATCTTAAACAAAGTGATGTTACTCAAGCTGCAGACATTTTGCTGATAAAAATATGACCAGAAAATAATGAAAAATTAACATATTTCTGAAAACTAAATTGTTGAAAAGAAAAAGGACCTTTTTTAACAACACAAGCACTAGATTTCAAACTTTGAATCTTGGCAAGTAGAAAAGTTATAATTTAAAAAAATCTATTTCCATGTTTATAAATGGAAGTACAATATCAAGTTCCCCAATTGATGGAGGATTGATAAATGCACCATCTAGTGTTGTTATGAATCACACTGACCATAAAATTAGCAGATTCAATGTCCCCAGATCAGGCTGGGAATAATTAATAATGGGGTATTGTAATGTCTGTAAGCTTGTAATGTTTGTAGCTCTACACTGTGGATGTGGACGTATTGTGTACTGCAACTACAGAGTTAATAATTAAACAGAACCAGACATGTTCCAGAGGCTTCTGACAGCTGCCTGCCATGTTAGAAGCTGTGTGTGCTGTGCTCTGTGAATGTATCACATTTGGCGGCGAGATGGGATTTTTCAGATGATTTAAAGCTGAAATTTTGTTGATGAAGGATTCAGTCAACCGACAGAGAGACTTTGGAAGCTTCTGTCTTTGGGGAAAATCTACAAAATCCAAGGTAAAATACAGCACACTGTGTGAACAGATGGAAATTAAAATGGCAGCACCTGCAGGTATAATGGGACATTTGGGTGAATGTAGATGCGACCGGGAAAATTTTAAAGCATTTGTGGATCAGCTAGAAATGTATTTCACTGCAAATAACATAATCAAAGTTCCAGACAATGCAGTCCAGAATCAGGTGATATTGGAGTGGAAGCAAGCTATCTTCTAATCGGAAGCTGGACCGGAATTGTTTGAAACTCTGGTAAATCTGCTTGTGCCTGTCGAGCCAAATGACACAACGCTTAAAAAGATTTTAACAAAGCTGGAGCAGCACTATAACCTCAAACCGTTAGAAATTGCTGAAAGCTATTGTTTCGGTATACGAAATCAATAGGCTGATGAAAGTATTAGTGATTACATTGTAGCATTAAAAAAGCTATAGCTTCACTGTAATTTCGGAAACTTTCAAAACCGAGCATTGCGGGATCGTTTTGTTTGTGGGGTGCAAAATGATGCACTCAGAAGTAAGTTATTGACGACGGATGACTTGACTTTTGAGATTGCTTGTCAGATAGCGAGGTTGATGGACATGGCTGATCAATATTCCTGAGAATTGCATAATAATTACGGTCGTCAGTCAACCGAGGTGAATCGCCTGCAGATTCAAAGTAAAAGACGTTGGGGGGCCCAAAGTCTCAGAAACTGGAAATTCTAACAGAGCATCGAAGACGTGCTATAGGTGCCTGGGACAACACATTGCTCAAAGTTGTCCATATGTGAAGGCATAGTGTTTCTTCTGCAGAAAGACTGGGCATCTTGTGAAGGCATCCTGACTGAAGGGTTAACCAGCTTTTAAAGCTATGAGTCCAGCATTCAAAGCTATGAGTAGAAATCCTCAGAGACTACATAGCATGGAAGAACAACAACAGGACGAGGAGATGTTAGAGTTACGCGTCATCAGGTGCACGAGGTTAACGGACAGCGATTCGGAAAGTATCAAAATTCACATAGATGTTGCGGGATTCAAGATACCAATGGAAATCGACACGGGTGCATCCATGAGTGGAGTACTGGAGTCACTGTACCGCGACAAATTGCGTGATTTCCCACTGGAGAAATCCAAGATGGAGCTGCGAGGCTACTTGGGAGAGAAAATTCCTGTGGTAGGTCGTATCACCGTACCGGTGAAATACAAGGATCAATTTCAGAACTTTCCTCTAATAGTAGTGAAAGGAGAGTAGCCTGCCTTACTGGGAAGAAATTGATTGAGCTCACTGAAGCTGGATTGGAGTGAGATTTTCCATGGAAGCGAGATTTGCATCAACGGATGAGGTTATCAAGAAGTATCCGAAGGTGTTCTGCGAAATGGGCAGTCCAATCCAAGGCTTCAAGGCGATTGTCAGGGTACAGAAGGATGCTAGATTGGTTTACTGCAAGCCACGTTCCGTACCATATGCACTCAAGGAGAAAGTTGAGCAAGAACTCAAAAGGCTAGAGACTGACTACATTATTTGTAAGATAGATCAATGTAATTGGGCTACACCCATTGTTGTACCTAAGTCCGGTGGTAAGGTAAGATTGTGTGGTGATTATAAAGAATCCGTAAACCAGGTTCTTGAGGGTAATGTCCCCAATACATTACCAAATATAGAAGATTTGTTCACAACACTGACAGGTGGTCAGATCTTCTCAAAACTGGATTTTACTGAATGCCTACTTACAGATGAGGAGTCCAAGTGATGTTTGACTATAAATACTCATCTAGGCCTATATCAATTTAATAGGCAATCGTTTGCAGTGTCTTCCGCCCCTGCCATACTCCAAGGGATGATGAACCAGATTTTGCAAGGTATTGAAGGGTTAGTTTGTTATTTAAATGACATACTAATTTCAGCACCAAATAGGCAAATTCATAATAACATACTAAATGAAGTCCTCAAACGGCTAGAGAAGCACATAGTATGAGTGTCTGCTCGTAAGTGTAAATTATTTCAAAACTCAGTGGAGTACTTGGGGTACAGAGTAGACAAAGATGGTTTACATCCAACCATGGGAAAGCTGGATGCAATCAGAAATGCACCTACTCCCAGGAATGTCACTGAACTTCGTTCATTCTTGGACCTTTTGAACTATTATGGGAAGTTCCTACCAAATTTGGCTGCAGTATTACATCCACTGAATGAACTATTGAAAAAACAGGTCCATTGGAAGTGATCAAAAGAATGCGATACAGCATTCAAGGAATGTAAAAGCAAATTGGTAGAGAGCACCATGTTAGTTCACTATGACACATCTAAGGAGATTAAGCTAGCATGTGATGCCTTTTCCATATGGAGTTGGGGCAGTGATCTCTCATGTATCACGTAGTAGGGAGGAGAGACCAATTGTTTTTGCTTCATGCACTCTCAGTGCCAGTGAGAGTAATTATGGGCAAATTGAAAGGGAAGCTTTGGCATTAATTTTTGGGGTCAAGAAGTTCCACAAATACTTGTATGATTGTAAGTTTACCATTGTTATGGACTATAAGCCCATAACAGCAATCCTCCATCCAAAGTCCCTAGTTCCAACATTAGCTGCAGCCCGAATGCAAAGATGGGCTTTGATTTTGTCAGCATATACATATGATATTGAATACAGACAATCAGCTGATCACGGTAATGCTGATGCAATGTCTAGATTGCCAACCCCATCACAAGTTACACCCGATAGTGAATTCTATTTTTCATACAACTTTTTTGGTTGGACACAAAATTAAACAATTAAATCAAGTGCCCCCAGATCTGGGGGGCACTCCAAACATTTTCCAAGGCCCATTTTTACCTTTTTTTTTGTTATTTTGGTGATTTTTGTGGGTTTCTTTGGCAGTAAAACCATATATTTTACAAGTGCCCCCTAAAAAGTGTAGGGGGACACTAGAACCCGGCAATAAAAAACAAATTAAACTTTGAAACATATAAAATCAAATTAAAATTTGGTTGCCGGGGGTGATGATGCACTCCAGTCCCTCCGTCGCCCACCTCTCGCGGAAGGCCGCGAGTGTACCGGTGGACACCGCATGCACCATCTCCAAGGACACCCTGGCTCGGATGTAAGCACGTAAGAGAGGCAGGCAGTCAGGCTGAACGACCCCCTAGACCACCCGCTGCCTGAACCGGCTGATGGCCTCCTTGGCCGTGCCCAGGAGCAGTCCTACAAGGAGGCCTTCGGACCTACCCGCTCCCCTCCGCATTCTATTTTTCATACATTGATGAACTGCCAGTCACAGCTGAAGAGATTGGTAGAGCAACCAAACGTGACCCAGTGATGCCAAAGGTGTATGATTATATTGCAAATGGATGGCCAAACCATGTAACAAATAAAGATATTCATCCATTCTTCTATATTCAAAAAGGAGTTAGATGAGGTCCTTACTACTAGGGGGATCAAGGGGTATGGCGAGAAAGCAGGAATGGGGTACTGAAGTTGAATGTTCAGCCATGAACTCATTGAATGGCGGTGCAGGCTAGAAGGGCCAAATGGCCTACTCCTGCACCTATTTTCTATGTTTCTATGTTTTCTATGAATGAATTATCAGTCGATAAAGATTGTATCATGTGGGGTGCAAGAGTGGTTATACCAAATAAATTCAAGTCCAAATTATTAGGAGAGCCCCATGACCAGCACCTGGGAATGTGCTTGACCAAGAGTTTTGCATGCAATTATTTATGGTGGCCAGGTCTTGATAAAGATATAGAGTACATCGTGAGTCAGTGTACGACATGTCAATCGGTAAGCAAGCAACCACCATCAGTACCATTACAGCCATGGAAATGGCCTCCCAGGGTGTGGCAAAGGTTACATATTGATTTTGCTGAGTTAGAAGGACAACAATTATTCATTGTGATTGATAGCCATTCAAAGTGGGTTGAGGTGTTTCCAATGTGGAAAAAAGCAACAAGTAAAACATTAAACATTTTGAGAAGTTTATTTTCTTCATTTGGCCTCCCAGAAGAAATTGTTTCGGATAATGGACCACAATTTCGTTCCAAAGAATTTGCACAGTTCACGAGCAAAAATAGTGTGAAAGATACCAAGCTTTGAATGATGCAGCAGAGCGCACTGTGCAAATTGTAAAACGTGCCCTCATAAAACAAATGCTAGATCCAAATTCAAAGAAACGACAGTTGTCATTGGATCACAAATTGGCTAATTTTTTTAATACATATCATAATACTCCTCATACAATTACTGGTAGAACAGCAGCAGAGTTGTTTTTCAAACGACAGCCATGAACCAGATTCTCATTGTTAAAACCAAATTTGTCACAGTCCATTGAAGAGACACAATTAAGACAGAAAGAGAGTCATGATAGAGGTAGAGTAAAAGAGAGGTGTGAAATTAAACCAGAAGGTGAGAATGAAGAACCATCACTATAAATGGGTAAATTGGTTACCAGGAAGAGTGGTGAAGATTTGTGGTCCTCGCACACATTTGGTCAAGATGTTTGATAATGGACCGGTTAGGTTTGTTCATATTGATCATATATTACCTACAGACATGGAAGGAGTTGAAGGTGGGAATTATCCAATTATTTCTGACTCATCAGATAGTTTTGATATACCAGTAGCAAATCCTACATCTAATGTACTGGAAACAAATCCAAGAGAAAATCAGAATGTAAGTCTGAGTCCGACTCAGGAAAACTAACAGCCTGAAGTTAGAGTGAGTTCAAATGAAAATCAAGGAAACTCCATGGAGGAAAACGTTCCTCAGGATGAGTCTCGAATGAGTTTAAATTCGACATCATGTTTGGAAGGTTCTGTTCGAGAGCAAAGGTATTCTCTTCGAAACAGAAAACAAGTGGTAAAGTTAAATTTGTAAATATGGAAAAAATAATTCTACATCCAACACATGAGAGAATTGCTGCAGCCACAGCAACAGCAGGAATGAGGTCAGTAGGTCCTTCCTGCAATTTTCAAGGTGCTAGCACCCTGTTTCCATCAGGTGGGGGATCTTACATTTCATCCCACACCATTCAGGCTCACATAGGAAGAATGACTCCAACATTGATGACACTGAGAGCTGCCAATGGAAAAGTATGTTTTCAAAAGACATTAGAAGAAAAGGAGATACAATTTAAATCAAAATTATTTCCTGAGTACAACGGAGGTGTATTGTAAATATACTGATTGTTGGAGAAATTTGAAATTATGGAATTATTAAAATTATTATTGGGGGGAAGGGTGTAGAGTTTGATTTTTTTAACAGCAAATGCCTCTTACAGACTTTCAACTTATATTTGAGCGGATAGTAAATTGAACTTCATTGCCATTCTGAAGCACTACTTTTATAGAGAAGGGCTTTTAGTGACCATGGAAAATGCAATTTTGTCCTGAAAAGTAGGACTATTAAACTGGTTAACAAGCCAAATACTTTGTTATATGATTTTATTCATGAGATCTTGTCAGAGGTTACTTTCCTTGACTTTCATTTGTGTACAGCCACCTTAAATGATGCATCTCCAACAGTTCATCCAATTACAAATTTTATCCATGAAAACCATTAAAAATTGTGTATGTTGAGAGGAAGGTAGGAAAGGAAAATTGAATCTTTCTAGCTACAGGTTTATAGAAGGAGCCACTAAAGCTATTCCTAACACCTGCTGAAGGAAAAGACAATAAGGTTCTTAGCCACAGTGCTAAAGCATGGGTAGATTAGGAAATAATGAATTCATAATTATGCCAAGAGAAGTAAAGGCAGTACAAAGTAATGCAATCACCTCTTGCAATGTAGATTTATCTACAATAACAAAGTTTCAAGTATGCTTTAATCTCAGTTGAATGTTAACAAAGTATGGAACGTTACTTTTGGGGGTGAAATTGAATTATGCCCGTAAATGGGTGTGGGAGCGCGAAGCAGCATCTGCCCACGCCTGTTCAAAATGGTGCAGACAAAATTCATGCTGCCTGTTCATGTACATGACTGGAGCACTGAGTTCAGTGCTAAACATGCTGCTGGTAGGCTCAGCCCTCACGAAGGGGGGCCAATATCGGGTGCAGTCTACTGGTCAAAAACATTTTGCCTTGGCTCTCTGCACTTCTTCAAGGTAGGTACTTTGTTGCAGAATCATCTCATTGTCACTTCGAATGCAGCCATGGCTCAACAGGGAAGAGAAAGGGCAAGGAGATTCTCTGATACAGCACTGGAGGCCTTGGAGCTGGGGGTACACAGAAGAAGACAAGTCCTCTACCTGCAGAGGGACAGGAGGCCTTTCACGCAGATTTTTTTTTTAGTTTGTTGCTGGGATGTAGGCATCTCTGGCAAGGCCAGAATTTATTGCCCATTCCTAATTGCCCTTGAGAAGGTGGTTGTGAACAACCTTCTTGAACCGTTGCAGTCCATCTGGTGAAGATTCTCCCACAGTGCTGTAAGGGAGGGAGTTCCAGGATTTTAATCCAGCGACGATGAAGGAATGACGATACATTCGGTCAGGTCGGTGTGTAACTTGAGGGGGAACTTGCAGGTGAAGGAGTTCACATGCGCCTGCTGCCCTTGTGCTTCTAGGTGATAGAGGTCGCGGGTTTGGAAGATGTTGCCGAAGATGCATTGGCGAGTTGCTGCAGTGCAACTTGTAGATGGTACACACTGCAGCTGCAGTACACCAGTAGTGGAGGGAGTGAATGTTTAAAGTGGTGCATGGAGTGTCAATCAACCGGGCTGCCTTGTCCTGGATGGTGTCAAGCTTCTTGAGTGTTGTTGGAGCTACACTCATCCAGGCAAGTGGAGAGTATTCAATCACATTCCTGACTTGTGTCTTGTAGATGGTGAAAGGCTTTGGGGAGTCAGGAGGTGAGACACTTGTCGCAGAATACCCTGCATCTGACCTGCTTGTGTGGCCACTGTATTTATGTGGCTGGTCAATGATTACCCCCAGGATGTTGATAGTGGGAGATTTGGTGATGGTAATGCCTTTGAATGTCAAGGGGTGGTAGTTAGACTCTCGCTTGTTGGAGATAGTCATTGCCTGGCCCTTGTGTGGTGTGAATGTTACTTGCCACTTAGAAACATGGAAACATAGAAAATAGGTGCAGGAATAGGGCATTTGGCTCTTCGAGTCTGCACCACTATTCAATAAGATCATGTCTTATCATTCCCTCAGTGCCCCTTTCCTGCTTTCTCTCCATACCCCTTGATCCCTTTAGCCGTTAGGGTCATATCTAACTCCCTCTTGAATATATCCAATGAACTGGCATCACCAACTGTCTGCGGTAGGGAATTCCACAGGTTAACAACTCTCTGAGTGAAGAAGTTTCTCCTCACCTCAGTCCTAAATGGCTTACCCCTTATCCTAAGACTGTGCCCCCTGGTTCTGGACTTCCCTATCATCGGGAACATTCTTCCTGCATCCAACCTGTCCAGTCCCATCAGAATCTTGTAAGTTTCTATGAGATCCCCTCTCATCCTTCTAAACTCCAGTGTATAAAGGCCCAGTTGATCCAGTCTCTCCTCATAGGTCAGTCCCGCCATCCCGGGAATCAGTCTGGTGAACCTTCGCTGCACTCCCATAACAACAAGAATGTCCTTCATCAGATTAGGAGACCAAAACTGAACTCAATATTCCAGATGAGGCCTCACCAGCGCCCTGTACAACTGCAGTAAGAACTCCCTGCTCCTACACTCAAATCCCCTAATTATTAATGCCAACATACCATTTGCCTTCTTCACTGCCTGCTGTACCTGCATGCCAACTTTCAATGACTGATGAACCATGATACCCAGGTCTCGTTGCACCTCCCCCTTTCCTAATCTGCCGCCATTCAGATAATATTCTGCATTCATGTTTTTGTCCCCCAAAGTGGATAACCTCACATTTATACACATTATACTGCATCTGCCATGCATTTGCCCACTCACCTAACCTGTCCAAGTCACCCTGCAGCCTTTTTGCATCCTCCTCACAGCTCACACCACCACCCAGTTTAGTGTCATCTGCAAACTTGCAGATATTACACTCAATTCCTTCATCTAAATCATTAATGTATATTGTAAAGAGCTGGGGTCCCAGCACCGAGCCCTGCGGCACTCCACAAGACACTGCCTGCCATTCTGAAAAGGACCCATTTATCCCGACTCTCTGCTTCCTGTCTGCCAACCAGTTCTCTACCCGCTTTCTCTCTCCCTCCCTTTTTAAACAGTGGTGCTACATTAGCTACCCTCCAGTCCATAGGAACTGATCAATAGACTGTTGGAAAATGATCACCAATGCATCCACTATTTCTATGGCCACTTCCTTAAGTACTCTGGAATACAGACGATCAGACCCCGGGGATTTATCGACCTTCAATCCCATTAATTTCCCTAACACAATTTCCCGCTTTATAAGGATATCCTTCAGTTCCTCCTTCTCACTAGACCCTTGGTCCCAAGTATTTCTGGAAGGTTATTTGTGTCTTCCTTCGTGAAGACAGAAGCAAAGTATTTGTTTAACTGGTCCGCCATTTCTTTGTTCCCCATTATAAATTCACCTGAATCTGACTGCAAGGGGCCGACATTTGTTTTCACTAATCTTTTTCTCTTCATATATCTATAGAAGCTTTTGCTGTCAGTTTCTATGTTCCCAGCAAGCTTCCTCTCATACTCTATTTTCCCCCTCCTAATTAAACCCGTTGTCCTCCTCTGCTGTATTACAAAATTCTCCCAGTCCTCAGGTTTGCTGCTTTTTCTGGCCAATTGATATGCCTCTTCCTTGGATTTAACATTATCCTTAATTTTCCTTTTTGGTCACGGTTGAGCCACCTTCCCTGTTTTATTTTTACTCCAGACAGGGATGTACAATTGTTGAAGTTCATCCATGTGATCTTTAAATGTTTGCCATTGCCTATCCACCGTCAACCCTTTAAGTATCACTCGCCAGTCTATTCTAGCCAATTCATGTCTCATACCATCAAAGTTATCTTTCCTCAAGTTCAGGACCCGAGTCTCTGAATTAACTGTGTCACTCTCCATCTTAATAAAGAATTCTACCATATTATGGTCACTCTTCCCCAAGGGGCCTTGCACAACAAGGTTGTTAATTAGTCCTTTCTCATTACACATCACCCAGTCTAGAATGGCCAGCCCTCTAGTTGGTTCCTCAACATATTGGTCTAGAAAACCATCCCTAATACACTCCAGGAAATCCTCCTCCACCGCATTGTTTCCAGTTTGGTTAGCCCAATCTATATGCATATTCAAGTCACCCATGATAACTGCTGCACCTTTATTGAATACACCCCTAATTTCCTGTTTGATGCCCTCCCCAACATCACTAGTACTGTTTGGAGGTCTGTACACAACGCCCACTAGCGTTTTCTGCCCTTTGATATTCCGTAGCTCCACCCATACAGATTCCACATCATCCAAGCTAATGTCCTTCCTTACTATTGCATTAATTTCCTCTTTAACCAGCAATGTCACCCCACCTCCTTTTCCTTTCTGTCTATCCTTCCTAAATGTTGAATATCCCTGGATGTTGAGTTCCCAGCCTTGGTCACCCTGGAGCCATGTCTCCGTGATGCCAATTACAATGCGTTAACTGCTATCTGCTCAGTCATCCAGGTCTTGCTGCGTTAGGGCATGGACTGCTTCATTATATGAGGAGTTGCGAATCATCAGTGAATAACCCCACTTCTGACCTTATGATGTAGGGAAGGTCCTCGGATGCAAATGATTGATCTCAAACAACTACAACTATCTTTCTTTGTGCTAGATATGACTAGAATGCCAGAAGGCAGTGGAAGTAGAAGCAGTCAGTGCCACATCTGTTGCTCCCAGGACCTGGATCCAGTGCCGCAAGAAGTTTAATGGCCTCACACGAGTGGTCAAGATGAGTGAATGCCATATCCCACCAACTGCACCACTAGCCTCACACACTGCTCAATGCACCATGCCCTTATCACTCATCTACCAAAAATCCCTAGCAATAAACACTCATGCATTACAATCATTGCCTCACCTCAGCCTTACACATTTTCCCTTGCTGCAAGCCAACCACCCACATCTCACACCTTGAACACACTGCCAGCTATACAACCATGACAGGCACATCACCCAAACACATTGCGCCACACTTCTCTTTCTCTTGCAGGCCAAGGTAACTCACAACCACCGTGAGTAGCAGCAGGCAAGTGGAGAGGTAGCGCATCTTCAAAACCTCACTGCACTGGACGAGATGGTGCTGGAGATTATTGGAGGGACCTTCACTGAGGCCGTGGCGAGTGGCAAGATTGAAAGCATTGCTGATGATGGTATGCTCATACCGAATCCTTCTTCTCTTATGTCTTAACCTTCTCACATCCCACTTTTCACTCATGGCACAATCTCTTCTCACTTGCAAGCTGCTGATGATGTAAGGATGCACATCCTACTTTCCCGC
The DNA here is from genome assembly GCF_044704955.1 of Pristiophorus japonicus. Taxonomy (NCBI): domain Eukaryota; kingdom Metazoa; phylum Chordata; class Chondrichthyes; family Pristiophoridae; genus Pristiophorus; species Pristiophorus japonicus. The sequence goes on along the minus strand of NC_091977.1, from coordinate 461,190,889 downwards.
CTCTCCTCACCACAACCTGGTCATTGTGCCTTTCTCCTTTCAGATACCCAAAACCTGACAGCAGCCCAGCCTGACCCCAACCTAGTGGAGGAGGAGAGTGAATGAGAAGAGAGACCGTCACTCGATCTGCCACTACCAGGCACCAGCTCATAAAATGGCACTGCACATACTTTAGAGGATAGTATAGAGGCGGGATCTGAATGTGGTGAGTTACCGGGCACGAGTGAGCTTCAGCTATGGCGGGGCAAAGTGAAGGACTGGTCCGAGCTCCCCAGAGTATGAGTTCACATACAGGTCTGCTGCACAGGACTCAGATGAAAACTTCAATGGGACGGCCTTCAGAAGAAGGGTGATGGGCATGCACACAGAATGATTGGTGCAATGGCAGATCTGCCAGAGAGCCTCTTTTCAGTGTCAAGGAGCATAGAGGAGTCCAGCTCCAACATTGCATGGGCCTTTGTGCAGAGCTTGGAGCCCAGTACAGAGGTTTGTGCATGAAACACAAAAAGTTAGTATGCAGTACAGCAAATAATCAGGAAGGCAAATGGTATTTTGGCCTTTATTGCAAGGGGGATAGAATATCAAAGCAGAGAAGTCCTGCTACAACTGTCCAGGGTATTGGTGAGGCCACACCTGGATTACTGCGTACAGTTTTGGTCTCTGTATTTAAGGAAGGATATACTTGCAATTGAGGCTGTTCAGAGAAGATTCACGAGGTTGATTCCGGAGATGAGGAGGTTGACTTATGAAGATAGTTTGAGTAGGTTGGGCCTATACTCATTGGAGTTCAGAAGAATGAGAGTGATCATATCGAAACATATAAGATAATGAGGGGGCTCAACAAGGTGGATGCTGGGAGAATATTTCCACTCATAGGGGAAAATAAAACTAGGAGGCACAGTCTCAAAATAAGAGGCCGCCCATTTAAAACTGAGCTGAGGAGGAATTTCTTCTCTGAGGGTTGTAAATCTGTGGTATTCTCTGCCCCAGAGAGCTGTGGAAGCTGGGTCATTTAATATATTTAAGGTGGAGATAGACAGATTTTTGAGCGATAAGGGAATAAAGGGTTATGGGGAGCTGAGTCCATAATCAGATCATGATCTTATTAAATGACAGAGCAGGCTCGAGGGGTCAAGTGGCCTACTCCTGCTCCTATTTCTTATGTTCTTATTCCCAGGATGGAAGTGATGTGCAACTCCATTTGAACACTTGTGGACCCAACCGTGATGCTGGGACTGATGGGCGATGTCACAGCTTTCATTCCAGCACAAGCAGAAGCAACCCAATGTCTGAGTATTGTACTGGAAGCTCAGACTGCTCTCATGCAGGCTCAGCTTGCTGCCATGCAAGCTCAGATGCTATCATGGCTGGGTTTGTGAGTATGGAAAGGAGTATACAGGCTCTCACAGCATTTCAGCAATCTATTCTCCAACAAATGGCTAGGAATACTGAGGCGCTGCCCCAAGGGAGTGGCAGTGGCTTCATGGAGCAAGAATTTGCTGTCCTCTCTCATGATGACAGCATTCCTACTCCCACCACTGCCACTCCACCAGTGCCCTTGTTGCTGCCTGTCGGTCAGCCAGCCCAGACTGCTGCCGCCCAAGCTGAGGTGGCGTAGGCTACAGCCAGGTCTTCTAGAGCTGTTTGTGGTCGTAATGTAAGGCCATCTGCAGTCTCCCTCACTGAAAGTCAGCCGCCTTCCACCAGTCATGCTGCAGGCACTGGGGTAACATTGCATAGGAGCACTAGGATAGGCAAAGGCACACAAAAGATGGGCACTAAGGGAATTCACACAGGTGATTAGCTGACTTTATGAAGTTTTGGATTGATTCATTTATAAATTATATTTGGAATGTTTGTTTTGTGGTGGCTTACATTTCAGCTTTGTGCTCAAGAGAATTCTGTGATGTTCTGTGACAGGAGGATGGTAAGGTGATGAGCAATGGGAATCTGCGGTTTCATTCAGGCGAAACAGATTCTGATGAGGTGCTTGCTATGTACGTATTAACTCGATAGACTGAATGCTGTAAACTAACACAGGTACAAACCTGTCTCTGCTTTATTAGGGCCCAAAGTGATTACATTACATGATGGCTTGCCTTTTATACCAGGGACGCACGCACGTGCGTACAGCCCAATGACCTCTGACAGTCACGCCACCTGGTGGCTAGTAACCCCAAGCATACGTACATGACACTATCCCCCTTTAAGATAAGAGTAACAGTCTTTTTACAAATTGAGATGGTCCAGGGCTTTCCGCTCCCGAGTTGATCGTCTCAGTTCAACTCTAGCCTTGGGTGAGCGTTCTGAGTCTGTTATGACTGGGGGCTGGGTAGCCGATCTGATGGGAGTGACAATGACCATGTCAGAGATTGAAAGTCCAGATTCATTGATGACAGCGGAGTCCTCTGATGACTGAGGGTAGGTTGGTTGGTCACTGATTGTGTCTTCCTCAGACTGTTCCGTTTCATCCGTGTGCCGCAGCTTTATCTGATCAACATGTTTCCTGCATGTTTGCCCATTCTTGAGCTTGACGATAAACACTCTGTTACCCTCCTTGGCCGTAACAGTACCGGCAATCCACTTGGGACCTTGACCATAATTTAGCACACACACAGGCTCATTAACAGAAATGTCACGTGACACAGCAGCGCGATCATGATACCACTGCTGACTTTGACGTCATGATCGTTCAAGTCAGGGTGAACAAGAGAGAGCTTGGCCTTGAGACTTCTCTTCATAAATAGTTCAGCAGGGGGAACCCCGGTAAGCGTGTACGGTCTTGTCCTGTAACTAAGCAACCTGCATGACAAGCGAGTCTGCAATAAACCTTGAGTTACACGCTTCATACTCTGCAGACAACTCAGTGCATCGGCACAATTCTCGGTGCTAGGTATATGGCGAGTGATGTAATCATAGGCAGATAATGTCAGTGCCCACCTCTGGATGCGGGACGAAGCATTGGTATTGATACCTTTGTTTTCTGAAAACAATGAAATGAGTGGCTTGTGATCTGTTACCAGTTCAAACCGAAGACCAAACAGGTACTGATGCATCTTTTTAACCCCATAAACACAGGCTAATGCTTCTTTTTCTACCATGCTGTTGACTCTTTCCGCCTTTGACAAATTTTTAGAAGCATACGCAACAGGTTGTAGTTTACCTGACTCATTAGCTTGTTGGAGCATGCAACCAACTCCATATGACGAAGCATCACAGGCCAATACTAGACACTTACACGGATAATAATGTACCAGCAGCTTGTTAGAGCAAAGCAGATTAGTAGCTTTCTCAAAAGCTCTATCTTGAGACGCACCCCAAACCTAGTTGTTGCCTTTACTTAGCAGCCTGTGCAGTGGCTCTAATGAAGTGCGCAATCTAGGTAGGAAATTACCAAAGTAGTTGAGTAGACCAAGGAAAGAACGCAGTTCCGTCACATTCTGAGGCTTGGGTGCATTTTTGGTGGCCTTGCTTTTCGAGTCCGTCGGCCTGATGCCGTCAGCAGCAATTTTCTTCTCCAGGAATTCGATTTCCGGTGCCATGAAGACGCACTTCGAACGTTTCAGTCTGAGCCCCACTTTGTCCAGATGATGTAGAACTTCTTCCAGGTTGTTCAGATGTTCGGCGGTGTCACGACCTGTGACCAGGATGTCATCTTGGAACACAACGGTTATAGGGAAGGACTTCAGTAGACTCTTTATGTTCCTCTGAAATATGGCTGCAGCTGAGCGAATTCCGAAAGGACACCTGTTGTAGATAAACAGTCCTTTATGAGTGTTGGTGCACGTGAGTTTCTTCGACGTCTCGACCAGCTGTGGGGATGGTGTGTGGGGTGAGTTTCACCTCTGACCTTCTGAGCGGTTCAAATTGCTCCCACTCCCTGGGTTCTAGACTTTGGATTTATTTGGGGGATGTGACAAAGTGCAAGAGACAACTGGTTTGTTGCAAAGAACTTCGATTTTATTAAGGACAAGAAAATACAATGTCAAACTTGTAATCATTCAAATAAAGAACACAATATCACACATTCGAAGGGGTTACAGAAAATAATACACCTCCCACCTCCCAATGCCTAACTCTGACTAGGTTAAACTCCAGGGCAAACAGGGACTATGCTCACCAATCCTTTACTGTCAGCTGGCAGTGGTTCACAATTTCGGGGTTCGCTGGACTCTGTAGGTTCTGCTTGCCATACCCCGAATGTCGTAGAAGACGTCTCACTGCATAGTTTGCAGTTGGGTGGTGTCCGCTGATGCGGTAGGGTGCGTATTGGACTTATGGGGTGAGTACCCACTTTCATTCATTAGCAATAGATTTTAAAAGTCTTTAGTTAATGCTTCACCTGTTGTTAGTCAGGACTAGATTGTAGAGTGGAAACTTTTGAATCTTCGGTTTCTTCTTTGAGGAGTTTTGTTTCAGAGTTGGTCGAGTTTTCGATGGTACCACGTTGGCTGTGGTCGGTTGCTGCCGCGATGGTGATGTCCAGAGTTACTGGGGCTGCTTTCTCTGCCGTGATGATATTCTTCCTTCTTTTTCGATAGCAGGGCAGTGTGGCCCCGGGAGTGTCGTCGAGGCTGGAGAGGCTTGTTAACACTGCTGCGATAGTGTTTCTCCTTTCTCCCTCTGATGCATTGCATAAACTTCATTAAAACAGGGCCCCAGTTATACTTTGGGAGCCAAATCAACCTTGATTCTTTGTTTAATTTTTGAAGGGCTTGATATTTCTTTGTCAAATTTTGGCGGGTCCATTAATATTAATCTGCCTCGGATGTGTCAATCTTTTAAGTTTGTTTCTTGATGGGGAAAAATTGGCTTTGGTATTTGTAATGTCTGCCTAGGCCTGAGTTCTCCATGCGGGCTGGATGTGCCATTGTCATTATGTATAGGCTGGATGGGTTCCTGCTCAGGCTGGCTATCTCTGAGTTGATTGTTGCTATGTTAATGTTTCCTGGGGAGAAAGGTTTTAGAGTTTACACAATTCCCCAGATAATTTTTTGTAGCTTCAATACACCAGACAGTTTCAATACTAAAAACTGGTTTCTTTTGAAGGATAGTTATCCTTTAGTTTTCAGCCTTTCCCACACGGACCCAATCTGCCTTGTAAAATCCCAAATTCGAATAAAACTCATAGTTCCTTCCATGAGCACTTCAGGATCCCAAACTTTCTGGTTGATAGTTCCAAATTAAATTTCCTTTCCAATGAGTCCAAACACTGGCGGGGGGGGGGGGGGGTTCCCTCAAATTTTGCAAACTTACAGTCCCCCCTGTGACACTCTACATGCTAGAGTGTCATGCTAGGTGAGCAAATTCCTGATCTCCCAAGAGTCAACCTTCCCCTGTATTTACCTAGCTAAAACTTAAACATGCATCCCCCTTTGAAATGCAATGCAGTTCACAGGCGGATACAGTCATTTCAATTATGTTACAGCATAGAGGGGGTCCAACACCCTTCCATTACCTGTTTTACAGAAAATAAAGGTACATAGTCAAACACATTTTTAAGTAACATTCTTACAACATTCGGTCTCTGCGTTTTTACAGCAGGTGAAAATTAAAACAAATCAATGGTGTTACTCTTCACTGTGCAGGCACTGCTCACCGTCTCGTCCTTGATTCTCTCGTCCAGGAGCATTTGGGTGGGCGTATGGTGGGTAAGGAGTGTGATAGGGGACCTCCGTGTGAAGATCAGTGATCTTTTCACAGCCCAGTGAGTGTATAGGAGGTGCCGCTCACAGTTGGAGTATCCCTTCTCTACATCCGTGAGTATCCTGGAGGAGTAGACCACAGGCCTCAGCCAGCCGTGCCGCTCCTGGAGCAGTACTGCGCTCATACTGTCTCCGCTGCTGCTACCTTCAGGAAGAACTCTTTTCCCCCATCAATAGCCCCCAGAGCGGGCGCGGTCTGCAGGTCTTTCTTGAGTTGGATAAATGCTGCCTCGCAACCTTTGTCCCATTCCCACTCCACTCCCTTGTGTAGGTGTAGGAGTCGGAGCAGAGGGGCTGCAGTGGCTGCATATTCCTCAATGAAATCTCTGCAGTACCCGGTTAGCCCGAGAAAAGATCTTACTCCTGTTACTGTGTTGGGGGCTGGTAACTTCTGCACTGTTTCCCTTCTAGCTTTGTCAATGGCTCTTTCCCCAACGCGCACAGCCAGTCCCAGGAATTTTACTTCCATCTGGCCGATCTGTGCCTTCTTGGGATTCACTTTAAACCCTTCTTCATTCAGCAGCTCAGCCAACAGTGGGCCATGCTCCTACCCCTCAATGGTGAATAGGAGCAGCCCATCCACATACTGTAGCAGCTGCTGGGGTCTGCTGAAGCTCTTTAAACAGTTGACCATATATTGGTGGAAAATGCTAGGGCTGTTGTGGCAACCCTGAGGGAGACAGTTCCAAGTGTATTGTTGTCCTTTAAAGGTAAAAGCAAACTTGTACTGGTCTTCTCTTCCTAAAGGGATGGACCAAAACCCATTGGAAATATCCAGCACCGTGAAGGTGGTCGCAGAGGCTGGGATTCTTCCAATAAGGTCGGCGACAGCAGCAACCGTGGGTGCACAGGCGGGGATGTTACGGTTGCGTACTCGATAGTCCACCGTGGCTCTCCAGGAGTTGTCCGGTTTCTTAACCAGCCATAATGGAGAGTTCATATGGGTAGCTATTGGTCTCAATACCCTCTGTTAACCAAAGAACCTAAGGCTGTTTCCATGTCTGCCTCCGCCTCCCTGAGAAAGTTATACTGTTTCTATGGTCGGTGATATGTTCTTACTATACAGTACAAATGCACACGAGGCCCATACTTGAGAGAAGGTCATTATGTGACCAGTAACCTTTATTCCAGCACTGAAGTGATGAAGCTGGGTGGAGCTTCCTCTTTTATACCTGAAAGTCCAGGTTAGGAATGTCACCCACAAGTTAACCACCAAGTGGTCAGTGTTCTCATGGTGTACAACTTAGGTCAGTTTATACATGGATTACAATGACAGTTGAATACATGACATCACCTCCTCCACAAAGTCTTATTGGGATCACAGGTTAAGTCTTTCTGGGGTTTATGCTCCCTTGTAGAGCGCCTCAGTTGGGGCTCCGGTTGTTGGGCGCTGGCCTGAGTGTCTGCTGTTTGCGGTGCCTCAGGCCTGTCCGGACTGCCCACAATGACTGGGCTCTCCTCCACTAGGTTCTTGTCATGTATCTCACATTACTGTATATAACTGTATCTTACCATGCTATACATGACTGTTAACTGGATAAGACCTGTAACAATAAGCATACCTTACCATCAGGAGTGCACTTGCAGGAGACACTCCATACCTGTCCCACTGAGGTATATAAAGGGAGGTCTCAGGCAAGTGCAGCACTGGAGAGCTGGAATTAAAGGTGCAGGTCCTGAGTGACCTTGGCTTCAGCATGTGTCTCGTGTAAGTCAGTACATTAGAGTCAGGACTTAACAGTGGCGACGAGGATGGGATCACAGAATCCACAGAATGGCTACCAACAGCTCAGATGAGAAATACAATGCTGGAGACAATTGGGAGGACTTTATAGAAAGGCTCCAGCAAAGCTTTGTGACCAAAGACTGGCTGGGCGACGATAAGGCAGACAAGAGAAGAGCCCATCTCTTGACCAGCTGTGGCTCGAAAACATACGCTTTAATGAAAGACCTGCTGGCACCCGAGAAACCAGCAAGCAAGTCACTTGAGGAGTTGAGTACACTGGTGAGAGACCACCTGAAGCCAGCGAGCAGCCTACACATGGCCAGACACAGGTTCTACAACTGCACCCGCTGTGTGGGCCAAAGCATACCCGACTTCGTGGCGGAACTTCGGAGGCTGGCTAGTTCATGTGAGTTCCCCGATGAACTAAGGAGAGAAGAACTGAGAGACTTTTTTATTGAAGGAATAGGCCACGCAGGCATATTCCGAAAGCTTATAGAGACTAAGAATTTGACTCTAGAGGCAGCAGCACTGGTCGCACAGACGTTCTTGGCAGGCGAAGAAGAAATGAGGCTGATCTATACTTCGGGTACGACAACCAACGAGGCATCGGAACAAGGGGTTCACATTGTGAAACAAACTGCTACCCATCACACACAGACAAAGGCAGGAGAGCAGGCCTTCAACAGCAGACAGTGGCGCCAGAAGCCATCAAAATCAAGGGCCACATGAATGGCTGATCACACCTCATCAACCCACAATGCGAGCAATCAACAACAGATTGAGAGAAGCTCAAGGGAGATCAGCCAGACGCAGCTCATCCTTCGGAAACAATGGAAACGGTCTGTGTTGGAGATGTGTGGGAAGGCACTCAACCAGGGTGTGTCAATTTCAGCATGCCGTTTGTAGAAACTGCAACTACACAGGGCATCTGGCTCGCATGTGCAGAAAAACAGCAGCTCGGCTGGTATACGAATCGGAAGGGTCGGAAAGCGGACCAGAAGACGGTTGGAACAGTGCACGGGACGCCGAGGTACAGCGGGTCAACACGATCAATGTCCACTGTTCTTACACCATGATGCCTCCAATTATGATAAGGGTTCTACTCAACGGGATATCTGTCAACATGGAACTGGACACGAAGGCCAGTCAATCCCTCATAAGCGTTCAACAATTTGAACAGCTGTGGCCGTACAAAAGCAACAGACCAAAACTCACAAAGATCGACACCAAACTAAGGACCTATACTAATAAAATCATCCCAGTCCTTGGCAGCGCCATGCTCTCAGTCACACACAAAGGGATGGTGCACCAACTTTTCCTGTGGATTGTACCCGGGGATCTCCCAGCCCTGTTGGGGAGAAGCTGGCAGGCAGAACTTAATTGGAAATGGGATGATGTTCACGTCATGTCGTCAGAGGAACGGACCTCCTGCTCAACAGTTCTAAGCCATTTTGAGCATCTCTTTCAGCCAGGTGTGGGCACCTTCAAGGGGGCTAAAGTTAGAATCTACATCACACAGAATGCCAGACCAGTCCATCACAAGGCTAGAGCTGTGCCTTATGTGATGAGGGAAAAGATTGAAAACGAACTAGACCAGCTTCTGCAGGAAGGCATAATTTCTCCCGTGGAATTCAACGACTGAGCAAGCCCCATCATCCCCGTCATGAAGCTTGATGGATCCGTGCGAATCTGTGGGGATTACAAGTCTACCATAAACAGAGTCTCCCTACAGGACCAATACCCGCTGCCCAGAGCGGAGGACCTATTTGCCACGTTTGCTGGAGGAAAACTTTTCTTGAAACTTGACCTCACATCTGCGTATATGACGCAAGAACTGACCGAAGAGTCTAAGCTACTCACCACCATCAACACACATCGAGGCCTTTTCATGTACAATCGATGCCCATTCGGCATCAGGTCGGCAGCTGCTATTTTCCAGCGCAACATGGAAAGTCTGCTCAAGTCCATGCCGGGGACGGTTGTGTTTCAAGATGACATACTCATCATGGGCAGGGACACCGACTCTCATCTCCGCAATCTTGAGGAAGTACTAAGTCGATTGGATTGGGTAGGCCTAAGAGTTAAGAAATTCAAGTATCTGTTTCTCGCGCCTGAGGTTGAATTTTTGGGTAGAAGGATTGCTGCAGATGTAAACCGCCCAACTGAATCCAAAACCGAAGCGATTTGCCTGGCACCCAGGCCCTGGAATGTCTCGGAACTGTGCGCCTTTCTCGGGCTACTCAATTACTTTGGAAACTTTATGCAGAACTTGAGCACGCTGCTGGAGCCTCTCCATGTGCTACTCAGAAAAGGGTGCGATTGGTTTTGGAGGGACGCCCAAGAACGCGCCTTCAATAAGGCACGCAACCTTCTATGTTCCAAGAGTGTTTTAGCCTTTTTTGACCCAGGTAAAAAGTTAGTCCTTGCGTATGATGCGTCAGTGTACGGGGTCAGGTGCGTTTTACAGCACGTCAATGATGCGGGTAAATTGCAGCCCGTTGCTTATGCCTCCAGGTCACTTTCGCAAGCGGAGTTCAGGTACGGTATGGTTGAGAAGGAGGCGCTCGCGTGCATGTACGGTGTCAAAAAGATGCACCAATACCTTTTCTGGGCCAAGTTGGCGTTAGAAACCGGCCACAAACCCCTCACGTCCCTACTATCTGAGTGCAAGGCAATCAACGGCAACGCCTCGGTGCGCATTCAGCCATGAGCACTCATGCTGGCGGCTTACGATAAGGCACAGGCCAGGTACAGACAACTGTGCCGACGTGCTTAGCAGGCTACCCCTGGCGACCACAGAAGGGTCCGACAAACAGGACTGTGAGATGGTCATGGCAATCAATGCCTTTGAATCCAAAGGTTCACCCATGACGGCTCGCCAAATCAGAGCCTGGATGACTAGCGACCCCACATTACCTCTAGTTAAAAGATACGTTTTAACCGGTGACTGGGCAGAGGCTCGCGATGCCTGCCCCAAGGAGGTCAAACCCTTCCATAGGCGCATGCATAAACTCTCACTACTACAGGCAGACTGCCTGATGTGGGGCAGCCGAGTAGTTATGCCCTTATGAGGCAGGGAGGCGTTTGTCCGGGAGTTCCATCGCGAGCAACTGGGGATCGTCCTTATGAAGGCCATAGCCAGATCTCATGTCTGATCGCCTGGCATTGATGCAGACTTAGAGCTCTGCGTCCATCGGTGCACCATTTGTGCCCAACTCAGTAATGCCCCCAGGGAGGCCCCCCTAAGTCCCTGGCCCACCAAACGTGGTCGCGGGTGCATGTAGAATATGCGGGCCCATTCATGGGCAAAATGTTCCTCGTAGTCGTTGATGCATTTTCAAAATGGATCGAGTGCACCATTTTAAACTCGAGCACCACCTCCACTACTGTGGAGAGCCTTAGAACCATGTTTGCAATGCACGGCATTCCTGACATATTGGTCAGTGATAATGGTCCGTGCTTCACCAGCGCATAATTTCATGATTTTATAGTTGACCACGGTATAAATCACATTAAGACGCCACTTTTCAAGCCGGCCTCCAATGGCCAGGCGGAGCGAGCAGTGCAGATCATTAAACAAGGCATGCTCAGAATCCAAGGTCCCATGCTGCAGAGCCGCCTGTCGCAACTGCTGCTGGCATACTGATCTCGTCCGCATTCGTTGACTGGGGTTCCCCCCATGCAACTATTGATGAAACAAACCTTAAAGACCAGGCTCTCGTTAATCCTCCCAGACGTGCATGAAATTCTTGAGGCTAAGCGTCAAAAGCTAACTGAGTACTATGACCGAAATTCAAGGGGGAGGTGGAATGAGATAGGGGACAAAGTGTTTGTGCTAAACTATGGCCGGGGTCCCAAATGGGTTGCAGGGACAGTAACAGACAAAGAAGGAAACAGGCTACTGGTTGTACAAATGGACAATGGCCAAACCTGCCAGAGGCATGAAGACTAAGTAAAAAGTAGATTCACTGATAACACTGCTGAACCAGAGGCAGACTACAATGTGGAACTCACACCATACCTGGTGGACAGACAGGTGGAACAACCTGAGGAAAGGGCAGGTTCAACAGACATCCCAGGCGAGATACCAGCAACCACACCGAACGAAACAGACAGCCCAGGCGAGATACCAGTAATCACACTGAACGAAAAACAGGCACCAAGGCAAACAACTGAACCACAACTAAGACACTCCACGCGAGAGCGCAGACCACCTGAGAGACTGAATCTATAAAGGCAATAAGACCTTGGGAGAGGGTGATGTCATGTATCTCACATTACTGTATATAACTGTATCTTACCATGCTATCCATGACTGTAACTGGATATGACCTGTAACAATAAGCATACCTTACCACCAGGGGTGCACTTGCAGGAGATACTCCATACTTGTCCCACTGTGGTATGTAAAGGGAGGTCTCAGGCAAGTGCAGCACTGGAGAGCTGGAATTAAAGGTGCAGGTCCTGAGTGACCTTGACTTCAGCATGTGTCTCGTGTAAGTCAGTACATTAGAGTCAGGACTTAACAGTTCCGGTGTTTGGTCACCTGTGGTGGAGTGAATTCTACATTGTGTTCTTCCTTTGCTTCTTCTATGAGGTTTCTGAACCTCCTTTTTGTTTGATCCACGTGTTTGCAGCAGATTTGTCCATTGGTAAGTTTAACTACCAGAATCCTATTCTCCTCTTTGGCAATCACAGTGCCTGCGAGCCATTTGGGCCCTGCAGCGCAGTTGAAGACAAAGACAGAGTCATTGACATCAATACATCGCGCCTTCGCATTCCCGTCATGGTAGTCACATTGTGACCGGCGCCTGCTCTCAACAATTTATTTCATGGTGGGGTGTATGACGGATAACCTGGTATTGAGCGTAATTTTCATTAGCAGCTCAGCGCGTGGAACCCCTGTGAGCGGGTGTGGTCGGGATCTATTGGTCAACAGGAGGCGTGATAAGCGGCTTTGTAGGGAACCCCTTTGGATTCTGAGCATCCCCTGTTTGATTATCTGCACTGCTCATTCGACCTGGCCGTTTGAGGCCGGCTTGAACGGTGTTGTTCTGACATGGTTGATACCATTTCCTGCCATGAAGTCCTGGAACTCAATGCTTGTAAAGCACGGGCCATTGTCGCTGACCAAGACGTCTGGTAGAACATGGGCAGCGAACATTGCCCGTAGACTTTCTACCATGGCAGAGAATGTGCTTGAATTGAGAATGTCACACTCGATCCATTTGGAGTAGGCGTCTACTACAACCAAAAACATTTTTCCCATGAAGGGACCTGCGTAGTCCACATGAATGCGTGACCATGGTTTCGCGGGCCAGGACCAGGAACTAGGGCGCATTGCCCAGCTGGGCACATGTGTTGCACCTGCGAACACAAAGTTCCAGGTCTGCATCTATCCCTGGCCACCAAACCTGTGACCTGGCAATTGCCTTCATCATGACAATGCCCGGGTGCTCCTTGTGGAGTTCTCGGATGAACGCCTCTCTGCCCATCTGGGGCATGACTACTCAGTTCCCCCATAGTAGGCAATCGGCCTGAATCGAGAGTTCATCCTTGCACTTGTGAAATGATTTAAATTCCTCAGGGCATGCCCCGTACGTGGCTGCCCAGTCCCCATTCAGGACACATTTCTTGACTAAAGACAGTAGTGGGTCACTATTTGTCCAGACTTTGATCTGACGGGCTGTCACGGGTGAGCCTTCACTTTTGAAAGCTTCAATAGCCATTACCATCTCAGCAGCATGCTCGGTTGACCCCTCGATGGTGGCTAATGGGAGCCTGCAAAGTGCATCGGTGCAGTTTTCAGTGCCCGGTCTGTGCCGAATTGTATAGTCATAGGCGGCTAACGTGAGTGCCCATCTCTGTATGCGGGCCGTGCATTTGCATTTATGGCCTTGTTGTCGGCCAAAAGGGACGTTAGGGGTTTGTGATCTGTCTCCACCTCAAATTTCCCGCCAAACAGGTACTGGTGCATTTTTTTTTACTGCATATACACATGCAAGCGCTTCCTTTTCTACCATCCCGTAGCCCCTTTTTGCCTGGGACAGACTTCTGGAGGCATAAGCTACCGGCTGTAACTGACCCTTGGCATTAACATGCTGCAACACACACCCAACCCATAGGACGACGCATCGCACGTTAAAACAAGTTTCTTACATGGGTCATATAGCGTTAACAGATTGTTGGTTCATAACAAATTGCGTGCTCTATCAAAAGCCCTTTCCTGGCTGTCCCCCCAGACCCATTCGCGACCTTTGCGTAGGAGCACGTGTAGCGGCTCTAACAGTGTGCTCAATTTGGGAACAAAGTTACCAAAATAGTTCATGAGCCCCAGGAACGAACGCAGCTCCGTCGTGTTATGGGGTCTGGGTGCTCTCTGGATCGCTTCCGTTTTGGACGCAGTCGGTCTGATCCCGTCTGCTGCTACCCTCATCCCCAGGAATTCTACCTCTGGAGCTAGGAAGACGCACTTCGCCTTTTTCAGTCACAGACCTACCCGGTCCAGTCTGCGTAGGTCTGCAACTGAAAAAGGCGAAGTGCGTCTTCCTAGCTCCAGAGGTAGAATTCCTGGGGATGAGGGTAGCAGCAGACGGGATCAGGTTGTGAAGGTGTTGTTCAGTGTCGCAACCCGTGATGAGGATGTCGTCTTGAAAAAGTCCTTGGAATCGACTTGAGGAGACTTTCCATGTTTCGTTGAAAGATCGCGGCGGCCGAGCGAATCCCGAACGGACATGTGTTGTACCCCTTGTGTGTCGTGATGGTGGTCAGCTTCTTCGACTCACTCGCCAGCTCCTGGGTCATGTAAGCTGAGGTCAGGTCCAATTTTGAAAAAAGTTTGCCACGGATAGGGCCGCAAAGAGATCCTCCGCTCTCGGTAGTGGGTACTGGTCTTGGAGTGACACCCGATTTATGGTGGCCTTGTAATCACCACATATCCTGACCGACTCATCCGCCTTGAGCACCAGCACAATCGGGCTCGCCCAGTCACTAAATTCGACTGGCGAGATGATGCCTTCCCTCAGCAGGCGGTCCAATTCGCCTTCTATCTTTTTCTGCATCACGTACGGCACCGCTCTGGCCTTGTGGTGTACTGGCCTGACGTCCTGGTTTATTTGAATCACTACCTTGGTCCCCATGAAAATGCCAATGCTGGGTTGAAATAGTGAGTCAAATTTGTCTGTGAGCATGATATTCGCTCCACAGAAGAAATTGCATTGACATCGCCTCATTTCCAGTTCATGACAGCAAGCCAACTCCTCCCCCGCAGTGTGGGACCGTCCCCCGGGACAATCCAGAGTGGCAACCTGTTCTCCGAATCTCTGTGGGTCACGACTACCGTGGTGCTGCCTAGCACCAGAATGATCCCCTTTGTATATGTATGTAGCCATGCGTCAATTGGCAATAATTTTGGCCTCCTGGCCTTGGACGGCCACAACTTGTCGAACTGTTTGATACTCATCAGGGACTAGCTGGCCCCCGTGTCAAGCTCCATTGATACTGGGATGCCATTGAGGAGCACTTTCATCATTATCGGTGGCGTCCTGGTGTATGAGCTGTATATGTGCCCCACATGAACTTGCTGAACTTCAGCTTCCAGCGATTTCCCCCAGTATTCATTTGGCCTCGTAGGGCTTACATCGGACTCTCCTCCTCGTATATCAACCTGGCTGCAGGCTTCCTGCACATACGCGCCAAGTGACCGCTGACGTTGCAATTTCTGCAGGTATATTGCTGATACCTGCAAGCTCTGGCTGTGTGTTTGCCTCCACACCTCCAACATGAGCCGTTGTTGGAAACAAAAGGTTCATTACCAGTCGATCGTCTCTGACTGTTTCTGTAACTGTCCTTAAACACACCATTGACAGGTGTTGATGGCCCCATTATAGGCTGCATTGTCCCTTGCCATGGCATGAATCACCGTTCAGCTAGCTATTGTCTCTGTTGAATTCCCCCTTTGGTTTTGACTACATGCTCGGGCATTTCCGATTGCCCTTGTCAACCTGGAGAACTGTGTGCCGCATTAACAGTGTTGACTCCCTGTCCATTTGCTGCATGTAAACCAAGATTTTTGTCAAACATCATTCTGGTCTCTTCCTCCCCTGAGATGAATGTCCGGACCATCAAAGCCGCCGTTTCCAGGTTCAAGTCTTTGGTCTCAATCAGTTTCCTGAAAACCCCAGCATGCCCGATGCCCTCAATAAAAAAAGTCTCGCAGCATCTCCGCTCTGCATGCATCTGGGAACTTACATAGGCTCGCCATTCGCCAGAGGTCTGCCACAAAGTCTGGAACGCTTTGCCCTTCTCGCCGCCGGTGCGTGTAAAACCGATGTCTCGCCATGTGCATGCTGCTTGCCAGTTTAAAGTCTTCCCCGATCAACTTACTGAGCTCTTCAAAAGTCTTGTCCGCCGGCTTCTCTGGCGCCAGAAGGTCCTTCATCAGGGAGTACGTCCTGGATCCACAAACTGTCAGGAGATTAGCCCTGCGTTTGTCGGCTGTATCCTGTCCCAGCCATTCCTTAATGACGAAACTTTGCTGTAGTCTCTCAATAAAATCGTCCCAATCATCACCAACACAGTACCTCTTGTCTGTGCTGCTAGTGGACATTGTTGCGTGGTTTAAATCCCAGTTTCTCATCGCCAATGATGTGTCCTTACTATACAGTACAAATGCACATGAGGCCCATACTTGAGAGAAGGTCACTCTCTGACCAGTAACCTCTATTCCAGCACTGAAGTGATGAAGGTGGTTGGAGCTACCCCTTTTATACCTGAAAGTCCAGGTTAGGAGTGTCTCCCTGTTGTAGGCATTAGGTACCTGCTGAATATATCAAAACACTAGGCATTAGGCACCTGCTGAATATATCTAAACTCATATAAGTTTAAAGTGGCCACACAGAAAATGGCTGCCCAGGCATGATGGGAAATCAGGTAGTCAAACTGTGAACTATTGACTGAGGCTGACTGAGCAATAACCCTGTGAGGCCCACTGCCAGGAATGCTTTGGATACAAGATAACTATAACAAACCATTATAACTCCACACAGCAGAGCCCCGAGAAATAGAGATAAGGGGGGCCTACATCACTTAACGAGGGCATGAATCAGCCCGAGCTGACAAGAACCGAATATGTAACTCTAATAAGGAGGCTACCCAAAGACAGCACCCAAGGACAGTAAGATAAAGGGGGCCTGGACCATGTTACAAGATACATGAGTAATTCCTAGCAACACACCCCTTAGCAACACATCTCTTGGCAACACATGAGCCACTTTACGTTTAGAGACTAACTCTATCTATTGGTCTAATTGAATCTATAATCAGTATGATTGGATAGTTTCGAGCCGAAATGGGCTGATGTAACTGTAGTAAAGAACTATTGTAAAACATATAAATATCGATGAGTTTCTTTGTTCGTCGGAGAGAAGTGCCTGGATCCAGTCCTGAGGCTTCCTCCCCGCTAGCGTAAATAAAGGCCGCATTGGCATTGGAACCGACTCTGAGTGTTGAGTGATTCTTCTGAACATTCACGCTAACAGTGGCGTAGTCGGCAGGATTTCCCGGAGTCGCTGGACGCCCTTGGAAAAACCCGGGTGCGTATAAAAAATGATTTTTAATTATAAAGGGTGTGGAATGTGGAAGCCAGTTGATCGACACGAGGAGACAGTCTAATATCTCAAACGCCTAGCCTGAGCCTGAATTAAGAGGACTTTTGTCCCACGTGATGGCCAGGAACCAAGTAGGCGTAGGGAACACACTTAGACCGTGGGATCGTGATACCGAGCGACATCTCCCGGACCCAGTAGTGTGATTTGAAAATATACCCCAGAGACCAGGCGGTGCACAGCGACCAACGGAAACTAAACCTGTGAACAGGGTCGGACCAACAGACAAAGCGGTGGTAGGTAGTCGTTAAGGATACGTAGAGCGCTGCGGGAATTGCTTAAACGCGTTTTAAGAATTGTATAAGTTTGTGTAACAGCAGACTTGTGACCTGACAGCAGCCCAGAGACGGTCTACTACAAGTTGTGCGAGGTAAAAGGCAAACCTCTGAGAGTAGATTCCTAATGGTTCTCGTCCTACCCAGGAATGGCCAATACAGCAGATAAACGTGAGTGGGGATCAGAAGGGTCCCTTACCCGCCATCTGGCGAAAAAGCAAAAGAAACTAATCGAGAAAATGATTAGAGCAGGGTGGGATCCTCAGGACCTGCCAGCAGCCCAACTGGAATGGTGGGAGAAGGAATGGAAAGACAAAGAGAAAAAAAGGCTGTGGTCTTGATACTGCGAGCCCATGTAAAATTAACATAGGAAGTTAATCAATAAGCTTTGTTGAATGAAGAGAGACTGTTGTAAATGTCTGG
Source organism: Pristiophorus japonicus (assembly GCF_044704955.1). Taxonomy (NCBI): domain Eukaryota; kingdom Metazoa; phylum Chordata; class Chondrichthyes; family Pristiophoridae; genus Pristiophorus; species Pristiophorus japonicus. The sequence goes on along the minus strand of NC_091977.1, from coordinate 461,173,095 downwards.
TCGTTGAGTGAGAGTCCCTGTATGATTTTGTGACTGCGGAATGAATTTTTATGTTGTCATGTTTCTGAAAGCCTGGTTGGAAGAGGAATGCAAGTGTCTGTTTATTTTAGCTAACCCTTTGTAGTGTTGTCCTGTATGTGGGAAGTTTTAAGACATTTTAAGTTAGAAACACAGGTGTGGATTTATTCGGATGATAAGTTACGGAGCTAGGAAATGTACAAAGGATAGGTTTGTTGAGCAAAAGATAAAAAAATACATGGTCCCGGTGGTTAAAAAAAAAGAATTTATTGTCGAAAGAAAACATGCAATGATTGATTACATTGGGTTAAAAGACATAAATTTAGTCTCGGAATGAGATAAAGAATGCTTCTAGCTCAAAAAAAAGGTTTTAAATAAAGATTGAAATTACAAAGTTTGAATTGGGATTTTGAGATATTCAGAGAAGGCACAGAAAATACTGAGGTGGATTCAAAAAAAAAAATTAGTAAATTAAATCTGATCAGGTCAAACACCTGGGCGAGTGGCGAGCTATCTGCGAAGGTGTAAAAGAGACTTTTGAAAAATGTTAAAAACAGCAAGCTTTAGCAGTTTAGAAGAGACATTTTAACGACTTTGAAACTGGAGCATTTTGAGATAATGAAAAGCAGCCCTCAAACCCTCAAAGCTGGACTCCATTCCAGGTGTGGAGAAAAGAAAAAGATAAAGACGCCACTTTGAAAGTAAACAAATGATTTTAAATTAACAACTTTATGGAGTTACGAGCCCTCCGTGTAAAATACAAAACCTAATTTGAAGAAAGGAGATCTGAAAAAAAAAGATGTAACGGAAATTCTGAAAAAAAAAATGGACAGTGTTTATCAAGAAAAGTCCCGAACAGTCTAAACAAGCAGGAGGGTTTTGAAGATAACAAGTAGAAAAGATCTAAGCTATGCGAACTCAGCACAGAAAGAAAAAAAACTGGGAATTAGAGAATCTTACTGAATTTTTAAATTCTTATAGAAAATGGAACTGGCACAGAAGTTTAGATTTTGTGCTGAGAGGGAAATTTAAAAAAAACAAAATTGAATTTCAGTAAACAAAATTGCTATTAAAAATGTGTGGTCTCGTTTTAAATCAATTTTTAAAAAAATTCTTTGGCAAGTACTTGAATTAGAAGTTAAGAAAACATTGGAGTTTACTCTAAAATGCCGTCTTCCCTGATGAGAAGATTTTTATTATGACCACTTTACTAATGATTTATGCTGTTTAACAGATACCTAATTTCTAAACAAGTTTTGAAGGCACAAAAAAAAAGAATTTTTCGGATGATTACGTGAAGTCACGTAATGACATCAGGCTTTCTTACAAACCTGTATAGGAGTTAACCCTTTCCATTGACAGCTGTTTTATACTGGACATTATTAATTTGGATTTCTTAATAAAATAAAGAAGACTCACCTGACAGACAGAGGAAATGGTGGGATATTCAGAATAAAAATAAAACGGAACTAGCTGGTCAAGAATTAAAAGCTAAGATAAACAGGCTGGAAGAGATGTTTTAGAAAATGGGACTAGACGGATAGTGCAGTGCGCAGCCATAGCACCATCACCTATGGCAATAGAGCCAATGTACCCCACGGTAGGTAGGTGTAGTCCACAAACCTAATCTAACGGTAAAGCAAACAGCGATGTTTGGAGGAATAATGGTGGCATTGGTGTTGATTGGAGTTTGGATAATATTTAGATGGGTCATCGTGCAGGCTCGAGCACAGCAGGCTCAAACACAAAACCGACGGCAGCCCAGATAGGGACATGAAGTGATATTGATGGTACGACTATAAAGAATATGGTTAACCTAATCCTTACCTCCGATTCCACAGAGTGATAGCGACACAAGTAGACCAGAACCTAACACCTGGTGACGACCAGGCTATCTGTTTAAAATTTTCAGATAAAACACTCACCAAGATGGGACCGCAGTGGTGACTTCGACTCTGGGGACTCGTGATACTGGGAACCTCAAGACCCACGCAAACACTCGATGATACCAACGGATTGCAGCCCACTCAGGAAATAAACAACTACATGAACTATGGAGTCTTGTTTAATTTAACGGATGGAATGTGCATCCCAGCAGCCAAGGACTGGAGCAAGGACAGGACTTATTTTAATGCATGGTTACAAGTGAATCCTAATAAGAACCGGGTATGTGTACAGTGCTCCACGGGTATAAGGAGCAGCTGCATTAAACGGAGGGATGTCAAAGGGCCCGATGAATGTACTTTCGGCATAATTTGCGCGCCTCCGGGACAGTCACAGCAATCAGTCATCCACAAAAAGGGAGTGGGGCTGTGTGGGTACTACGAGGAGGTGGGGGCGGCTGCAATATCATTGTATGTATGCTTCTCACCCCCTCCGACACAGCGCTCCATAAGAACCACTAGATTGCCCGAGGAACTGCCTTGTCCCATAACTACTAAGGGACCAGAAAATGGGATTGTAATGTACAACGAAGGGGAATTATTGTATGATAATATTAAACATGAAGTTGTGCCTGTCCTGATCAATATTTCAGGCATCCAGATGCCGGAATACTGTATAGAACAGTCAAGGAAAATGTACAATGTATTAAGTAAAGTTGTAATGCAGCAGGCTGCCGATGCAATGGGTGCCAGTAGATTCCGAGGACAGGGGTCAGCCCCCAGGATAAAGAGGGGAATAGTTAATGATGTTGCTACCGGTTTCAATACAGGGACCTCCGTAGTAAACTCGATAGATATACAAGGGTTAAACGAGAGGGTGGAACAGCTTAGAGGGGTGATGAAGGAGTTATTAGAGAGAGTGGAGCAAAACCAGGAAGACCAAGCCAACCTAGGAAAGGAGGGTGCCGAAATCCAGTTGGATGGCATCTCAGTCCTGGAAGCTCACGCCAAAACCATCAATCACCTCATTGATAGAGAAAAAGAAGATACAGGAAAGCAAAGACAGGGGCAACTCTGTCACGCTTATGGTCTGTGGATGGTGGGACAGATCCGCCACAATCTCGACCAGATCCAACGCGGGGAAGTACCCGATTGGATAGACAGTTCACATTTGGCTCAGTTGGCTAACCAGAGGGGGACACTGGATAATTGTACTCTGAAGGGACTGACCCGAGTATACCCAGCAATTCCAGATTGCCAGATGGGTAGGAATACTGGGATAGGGATAGTCCTGATGATCCCTATAGCCACGCCGGACTCAGGGCCGTTCCCCCGGTACCAACTAGAGAATATCGGAGTAATACGGGAAAATGTCTCCATACATTACTATCTGACCACCACCTCCGCCGTTCGTTGAAACAACATACTTACCGGAATTTCCCTAACAGAATGCAAGCAAAGGGGGGAGATCACAGTATGCCCTCACCCGGTAGGCCGAGGTGAGCTGGACGAGTGCGGGTTTAACCGAACCGACAGGTGTGTACTAGAAATAGTGCCCGCACACATGCACTTTGCGAGGGCAGGCTACGGAGGGAACCGAAGATACTGCGTCTCTACTACTGAGCATTCATACCAGTATAATGACCTGCAGTGCCCGATACCACAGCCAAACTTTTGCTTTACGCCACTATGACCTGTCACGATCGGGCAAGCGCATATCACCCAGGTTAGGCGCCGGAAGCCCGAAGTTATTGATGTAACCGATCAGCTCCATGATCATTTGCAGGATTATGACGAGCCAGATCAGGTCCCTATCCCACATCTAACCGAAGTAACACGAGAATTGAGGCTCAGGGTGGGTCAATCCGTAAAGCTCTACCACCAACTGCAAACTAAAATCAAAGTACTGGAAGAAGATATCGATGTAGACTTACAAAGTCAGAGTTGGTGGAAAAAGGTCTGGGACTGGGGAATAAATGTGAACATCCATCCTTGGATTCGAATAATTTCACACATACTGGTCGGGATACAATTGATCTTAGCAATAACATGGGGCATAATGGCCTGCCAGGCATGCAGACACCATGCACAGCGAAGAGGGACCCATGACTGGTCCCCAAATACTAAACAAGTCTGTCTAATAAAGGGGCAGGAGGATTTAGCCTTTGTCAATTTGATTTAAGCAACCGGGATTCCTGAAACCGCGTGACTGGCCAGCACGTTGAGGCAGGGAGTACCGGGTCGTGCACAAAATCTAATAAAAGTAGGGTGGTCGATTAAAGGGGGACTAGGACTAGTCCCTTTACCGAAAGGAGGGAATTGTTGTAGGCATTAGGCACCTGCTGAATATATCAAAACACTAGGAATTAGGCACCTGCTGAATATATCTAAACTCATATAAGTTTAAAGTGGCCACACAGAAAATGGCTGCCCAGGCATGATGGGAAATCAGGTAGTCAAACTGTGAACTATTGACTGAGGCTGACCGAGCAATAACCCTGTGAGGCCCACTGCCAGGAATGCTTTGGATACAAGATAACTATAACAAACCATTATAACTCCACACAGCAGAGCCCCGAGAAATAGAGATAAGGGGGGCCTACATCACTTAACGAGGGCATGAATCAGCCCGAGCTGACAAGAACCGAATATGTAACTCTAATAAGGAGGCTACCCAAAGACAGCACCCAAGGACAGTAAGATAAAGGGGGCCTGGACCATGTTACAAGATACATGAGTAATTCCTAGCAACACACCCCTTAGCAACACATCTCTTGGCAACACATGAGCCACTTTACGTTTAGAGACTAACTCTATCTATTGGTCTAATTGAATCTATAATCAGTATGATTGGATAGTTTCGAGCCGAAATGGGCTGATGTAACTGTAGTAAAGAACTATTGTAAAACATATAAATATCGATGAGTTTCTTTGTTCGTCGGAGAGAAGTGCCTGGATCCAGTCCTGAGGCTTCCTCCCCGCTAGCGTAAATAAAGGCCGCATTGGCGTTGGAACCGACTCTGAGTGTTGAGTGATTCTTCTGAGAAAACATTCATGCTAACACTCCCACAAGTTCACCACCAAGTGGTCAGTGTTCTCACGGTGTACAACTTAGGTCAGTTTATACATGGATTACAATGACAGTTGAATACATGACAGTCGGGTCATGGGGACCCCATCTATGCTAACCTCGACCCCGTTTATCCTTCCACAGTCCTGTTTGTGAGTGGCAAAAGCTGCAAGGTTTGCCCTCACATACTCTTGGTGCTCCATCGGAGTGTTACTGACCAGTGATTCAAGGTTGTTAACCTCCTTTGGCTTCATGGTGCACACCATCCCTTTTCCCCGTTTTTCTGGGATAACATCCTCACTCTCCTGTCCCGTAAATACTGTCCCCCAAAGACAGTGGTTTCTTAAATCCACAAGATCCCGTGGCCTAGAATGAAGTCAGCCCCCAGGATCCCCCTCCCTTCCTGTACCCACTTCATCAAGACACAAGTCCACTTAGTGTGGAGTGTTCCCAAACGAATAGAGAATGGAACGGAGAATGAGCCAGCCTGCTCCGCACCTGTGAAACCCACCAAGCTATAGGGGACCCCGCTCGATAGAGGTGAAGCGGCAGGGTTAGCTGCATAGACGAGGGTGCTTGATGCACCAGTATCCAGCAGATAAGTCCCTTTCACCTTTTCCACTTCCATCTGAACGGTCGGTCTCCCCCACGCATCATACTCGAGGGAACACAGGTGAACAGGCTGCGCCTGTCCTAGTCACTGTTTTGGCTGGGATGGGGCAGATGGGATTTCAGTACCGGTGGGGGCGGCTACCCTCTCAGGACCATCGAACATTGTTCGGAGCACAGTCATGAATGTGTCAAATGTGTGGGGAGTGACTGGTTTCTCGGTCTCGGTCTCGGTCTTTTGGGGCAGGGGCTGGAGAATTCTTCCCTGCGCTACTCTTCCATGGATTCCTACAATCCTTTCTCCAGTGCCCATGCTTTCTGCACCCGAAACAGGTACGTTTTGTATTGGAGGGGTTACCCCCCTCCTGTCACCATTCCCTCTTAGCCTGACTAGGTCTGATCTCGTGGGTGGGTGCTCTTCCGTCCCCCTGCCATTCCGGTCGGCTAGGGTCAATTGCCTGACCACTCCCTGTTTGGTGGCCTGGGGATCTCTCGGGTCAAACCAGGCCTCAGCCTTTGTTCTGATCCGTGGTGTACTGTTTGCCACTAGGCTTCAGAGCCAGCGGGCTCTTTCATCGCCGGTTAAGTGATCCCTGTTGAGGTTCCCACCACAGGCGCTCTGGTACACAGGCTACAGTCTGTCTGCGAAAGCCTGCGGGGTTTCCCCTGTGAGCTGCACTGTCTTCTCCACTCTGGAGAAGGGACTCCCGTCAATGCAGCCCATGGCTTCTAGAATGTCTTCCTGGATGGTGGCAGAGGTGCTCTGCTCCCTTTTGCTCTCGGCAGAGAGGGACTGGTACAGCTTGCCATCCAGTGAGAGGAGGAGCATATCTCAGCATCATCGCACCCGGTAATATCCATAAAGTGGACTGAGAGGTCTCCCTTTGGAGTGAGCTTTCCCAGGTGACTTATCATAGCCATAAGCTGTTGGGTAGTATGGGGAACCGCAAATTGACTTTCCAGGGGCCCTTGACTCCCAGTGCCATTGGGCGGGCCAAACTTATGTTGCCGGACCGGGCACATCGGCCCCGGCTCTGGCTCTTCCTGCTCTGTCTCGCCCACCTCTCCCTGCTGCCAAACCGAGCTGAACCTCGGCGCCACAGGTGGTGGTGGTCCATTATCCCTGTTGCCCCGCAACCCGTCCACCCTCCCTGCTCTCGAACCGGTAACGTCACCAGCACCACAGGTGGTGGTCGAACAGTTTCCTCCTTCTCTTCCAGGTTTACCTGGGCCGTACCTGGGTTTATTAGGCATACCATGCCTTTGGCCTTGGACAGAGCAAGAGTTAAACTCTTGATTTGTTGCTGGCAGGGACCATGGTCTCCTGACTCAAACCCATTACTGCTGGCTACTTTATAAGCTGCCTGTACGTCTCTTAACTTCTCCTCCAGCTCTTTTACTTGAAGGGTTCCTCCTGCAGTATCTTTTCATTATCCCTAACCTTGGTAACCTGACACTGAAAATAGCCCTGGCTGTTCTTGAACCTCTCCATTAGCTGTGCCTTTCCAAGCTTCAACTTGTGGAGTTCTCCCGATAACCTTTCTCCTGCCATAGCCCTTTCATGGGCTGTTTCTGAACATTCCCATTGTTCTGCCTGCAGTGACTCGATGGTTTTGTCTAAGATTTGGACCTGTCGCTGTAGACAGACCAACCAAATTGCCTTTTCTACCAATTCTTTGTGGTCCTTGCTTGCTCACAGCAACCAAGGACCACAAAGAATTGGTAGAAAAGGCAATTTTCTACCAATGGGCAATTTTCTACCAAAGGCAATTTTCTACCAACTTTCTACAACTGGGCTGCAACATTTCCTGGATGTTCTGCGTGTAATAGACCAAGCACCCATTCTTTAGTTACATTCAGTTTCTTGTACACATTGAAGGAAATCCTCTCTTCCATCTTGGTTCATTCTTCCAAAACAGCACTCTCTGCATCACATCCCTTATACGAAAGTCCTGCCACAGTCGCCATTCTGTAGGGGGTGGTGTGTGGGGTCAGGTTCACCTCTGACCTTTTGAGTGGTTCAAATCGCTCCCACTCCCTGGGTTCTAGACTTTGGATTTATTTGGGCGATGTGACAAAGTGTAAGAGACAACTGGTTTGGTGAAAAGAACTTCAATTTTATTAAGGACAAGAAAATACAATGTCAAACTTGTAATCATTCAAATAAAGAACACAATATCACACATTCAAAGGGGTTACAGAAAATAATACACCTCCCACCTCCCAATGCCTAACGCTGACTCGGTTAAACTCCAGGGCAAACAGGGACTATGCTCACCAATCCTTTATTGTCACCTGACGGTGGTTCGCGATTTCAGGGTTCTCTGGACTCTGTAGGTTCTGCTTGCCGTACGCTGAATGTCATAGAAGACTTCTCACTGCGTCGTCTGCAGTTGGGTGGTGTCCGCTGATGCGGTAGGGTGCGTATTGGACTTATGGGGTGAGTACCCACTTTCATTCATTAGCAATAGGTTTCAAAAGTCTCTTTAGTTAATGCTTCACCTGTTGTTAGTCAGGACTAGATTGTAGAGTGGAAACTTTTGAATCTTCGGTTTCTTCTTTGAGGAGTTTTGTTTCAGAGTTGGTCGATCGCGGTGTTTTCGTTGGTACCACGTTGGCTGTGGTCAGTTGCTGCCGCGATGGTGATGTCCAGAGTTACTGGGGCTGCTTTCTCTGCTGTGGTGATGTTCTTCCTTCTTTTTCGATAGCAGGGGTGTGTGGCCCCGGGAGTGTCTTCGAGGCTGGAGAGGCTTGTTAAAACTGCTACGGTAGTCTCTCTCCTTTCTCCCTCTGATGCATTGCATAAACTTCATTAAAACAGGGCCTCAGTTATACCTTGGGAGCTGTTCTAATCTTCACGCCAAATCAGCCTTGATTCTTTGTTTAATTTTTGGCGGGTTTGATATCTCTTTGTCATATTTTGGTGGGCCCATTAATATTACCCTGTCTCGGATGTGTCAATCTTTTAAATTTGTTTCTTGATGGGGAAAAATTAGCTTTGGTATTTGGAATGTCTGTCTAGGCCTGGGTTCTCCATGCGGGCTGGATGTGCCATTGTCATTATGTATATGCTGGATGGGTTCCTGCTCAGGCTGGCTATCTCTGGGTTGATTGTTGCTATGTTAATGTCTCCTGGGGAGAAGGCTTTTCGAGCTTACACAATTCCCCAAATGATTTCTTGTAGCTTCAATACCCCAGACAGTTTCAATACTCAAAACTGCTTTCTTTTGAAGGATAGTTATCCTTTAGTTTTCAGCCCTTCCCACACGGACTCAATCTGCCTTGTAAAATCCCAAATTCGATTAAAACTCATAGTTTCTTCCACTTCAGGATCTTAAACTTTCTGGTTGATAGTTCCAAATTAAATTTCCTTTCCAATGAGTCCAAACACTGGGGGGGGGGGGGAGTTCCCACGAAATTTGCAACCTTACACAGCTTCTGTGACATATGGGCCAACGTGAGATTCAGTTTAATGAACGACTTCTCCCCGGCTAGTGATGCAAACAGTTCATCAGCCTTCGGTAACCGGTATTGATACTGTTTCGAAACATGGTTGATCGTAACCTTGTAGTTTCCACAAATCCTGACAGTGACATCACTCTTCAACACAGGAACAATGGGGCTGGTCCATTCATTAAATTCGACCGGTGATATGACACCTTCACGCTGGAGTCTGTCCAGTTCGATTTCGACCTTCTCCCTTATCATGTACGGAACTGCCCGAGCTTTATGATGGACGGGTCTTGCATCCAAGCCAACGTGGATCTGCACCTTGGCTCCCGTGAAATTGCCGATGCCTGGTTCAAACAGCAAGGAGAACTTGCTCAGCACTTGAGCACATGGATTATCATCCTCCGACGACAATGCTTTGATATCGTTCCAATTCCATTTGATTTTTTCTCGCCAATTCCTACTGAACAGCGTTGAACCATTGCCTGGAGCAATCCATAACGGTAAATCATGAACCGCACCATCATACGACACCTTGACTATTGCACTGCCAATCACGGTTCTGAGTTCTTTAGTGTACGTACGCAGCTTTACATTGACTGGACTCAGCTTAGGCCTCACAGTCTTAGTATCCCATAGCTTGTTGAATGTCCTCTGGCTCATTATTGATTGACTCGCACCCGTGTCCAATTCCATCGGTACAGGCACACCATTAAGTTTCAGGTTAATCATTATCAGTTGGCTCTTTGTTAGGAATGGATACATTCCATACATTTCCTCCTTTGGTATCTCGGATTGCATATGGGGAATGGGGAGAAATTACAACATGCTGCGGTGCAGAGGGACCTGGGGGTCCTTCTGCATGAAACCCAAAAGTTAGTTTGCAGGTGCAGCAGGTAATCAGGAAGGCGAATGGAATGTTGGCCTTCATTGCGAGAGGGATGGAGTACAAAAGCAGGGAGGTCCTGCTGCAACTGTACAGGGTATTGGTCAGGCCGCACCTGGAGTACTGCGTGCAGTTTTGGTCACCTTACTTAAGGAAGGATATACTAGTTTTGGAGGGGGTACAGAAACGATTCACTAGGCTGATTCCGGAGATGAGGGGGTTACCTTATGATGATAGATTGAGTAGACTGGGTCTTTACTCGTTGGAGTTCAGAAGGATGAGGGGTGATCTTATAGAAACATTTCAAATAACGAAAGGGATAGACAAGATAGAGGCAGAGAGGTTGTTTCCACTGGTCATGGAGACTAGAACTAGGGGGCACAGCCTCAAAATATGGGAGAGCCAATTTAAAACCAAGCTGAGAAGGAATTTCTTCTCCCAGAGGGTTGCGAATCTGTGGAATTCTCTGCCTAAGGAAGCAGTTGAGGCTAGCTCATTGAATGTATTCAAATCACAGATAGATAGATTTTTAACCAATAAGGGAATTAAGGGTTATGGGGAGCGGGCGGGTAAGTGGAGCTGAGTCCACAGCCAGCTAAGCCATGATCTTGTTGAATGGCGGAGCAGGCTCGAGGGGCTAGATGGCCTACTCCTGTTCCTAATTCTTATGTTCTTATGTTCTTATATCCGAATCCGCGCTATACTGGTCATCATCCTCCATGTGGTGTGTCGCAGCACACTTGCTCAGTTGCGGACACATGCGCTGGAGATGCCCCAGTCTTGAACAGCCTTTACAAATGTACTGTTTAAACCGACACTGATGAGGCCGATGATTGCCCCCACAACGCCAACACGGTGAAGTCGGATTCATTCCTGTTAGCGGACTTTGGGCAGCCACTGGTTTTGCATACACAGAGCACACATACCAGAGCACACAATTCCTCATAGTCCTTGTCCATTGGACTTGCAGGCAAGAATAGATTCTTTATGAGTCCATAAATTTTCGGACCGCAAACCGTGAGGAAGACCACCCTGCGCCTAACTGCATCAGTGGGTTACTCCATTTTGTTGGCCACGAAGTACTGGTCCAGGCGAGCCACAAAATCTGCCCAGTCCTCTCCCTCCACGAATCTCTCCAGAATTCCAATTGTGCTCATTTTTGCATGTCAAGGTTCTTAAGTTGCCTCGTCGCTATATGTATGTAATAACTCGATATACTGAATACTGTAAACTAACACAGGTACAAACTTGGCTCTCCTTTATTAGGGCTTAAAGTGATTACATTTAGTGATGGCTTGCCTTTTATACCTGGGCCGCCCACACGTGCGTACAGCACAATGACCTCCGACAGTGGCGCCACCTGGTGGCTAGTAGCACCAAGCATACATACATGACAGTGCTCATGGACAGCCCATCCGAAACATGGATCTGCTGTCTTCCTCCTCTCTTCCTCTTCCTCCCGATCCTCCTCCTCTTCCTCCACCCCTCCTCCTGAGGTGGGCATGGAACCCATGTTGGCAAGGGCTATGCCTTCATGATATCCAAGTTGTGGAGAATGCAACAGACCATCACAAAATGGGACACAAGCGTGTACTGGAAGGCTCCTCCCGAGTGGTCAAGACTGTGGAAACGTTGCTTTAGCACCCCGATGGTCTGCTTGATGAGATACCTCATGTCAGCATGGCTCTCATTATATGAGCGCTGGCCACGAGTAGTGAGGTTGTGTAGGGGAGTTATCAGCCAGGTGTAGAGTGGACAGCCCTTGTCTCCGAACAGCCACCCTCGGGTTCGATGTGGTGACTGAAAGATTTCTGACACATGATGAAGGCATCATGACTGCTGCCAGAATACCGGGCATTCACCATCATGATGTGCTGGGCGTGGTTGCCCACCTAATGTGTATTAAGCGAGTGGCAGCCATTGCGATGGCGGTACATCTCAGGATTGATATGCTGCGTCCGCGAAGCCATGTGTGTGCTGTTGATGCCACCTTGCACACCGATATCCTGGCAAAGTCACATGCGTTCTTCTCTTGCTTGGCTCTGTTCAGAGAGAAGCCAATGAAGTCCGTTCTCCTGGAGTTAAGAGCTCTGTGACCTCTCGGGTGCAGCAATGGATGGCAAATTGGGAGGTGTTAGCTATGTCTCCTGTTCCAGACTTGAAGGATCTGGTGGTGAACCAATTCAGGGCCACAGTAGTTTTGAGGGCCACTAGCAGTGCCATTGTTGCCCTGCTCTGAGGCTGTAGATCTGGTTCCAGGAGGTGGCAGAGTTCTGTGATCACCTCCTTGGTGAAGCGAAGCCTCCGTACACAATACTCATGGCTTAAGTGCAGGTAGGAGAAGTGCGCTCAGAAAACTATAGGAGATTAAGGCCTCCTGCTGAGAGCCCTCCTGCTCCTCCCCCTCCTTCTTCTCCCTCTGTGAGCAGCTTGTCCACTTCTTTGCTGCCTCTGCTCCATCTGCTGTCATGCTTCAGTGCAAGGGGAACTTCAAGTAGATTGGGAGCAAGTGGTCTGAGCAAAACCCTTGAATTCAAAAGCAAGGCCTTCTCTACTTGCAGCACCACTCTCTGTCACCTCATCAACTCTAGAAAGCTCCAAACTTACACAGAGCTAATAAAAATCAAAAGTAAGTCAGCTTTAAATACCACTGGTGTCGGGGGGGGGTCCCTCATGCAGCTGAACGTACATTGCAAACTGATTGACGTCACAATCTGACTTATTAATATTTTTCTGATGAATGCAGGCAATGGCCGCGCTGCCGATCTGCCCAAAATGGCGGCCGCCGCGGACTTGGCCAGAAGTGATTCCATTTTTTGTTGAAACCAGCCTTAACAGCCAGTGCTAATGTACAGAATTTCAAGATCTTTATCTATTTCTCTGTAACAAGCTCTCACATTTTTCTTTAGCTGTGCTGAATTCCAATGGTAATTACACTTTCATTTTTATACAGTCGCGGTATGATCAGCGATCATTGAATTATCACAGACATGGGAATAGGTGTGTGGAGGTGGTGGTAATTTTAACTTTTGACACTGGTGTAGAATGGGTAATATTAGATCGACCACCTGTTATATACAATTTCCATTGAGGGCAAATAAAAATCGGGCGGCTATGTAATAAGCAGCTGATCCGACATTGCACATTATTTTGCACAATCGTTGAGTTTTAAATAATTACCCCCCGCCATCCCGTAAACAAGAACATAAGAACATAAGAAATAGGAACAGGAGTAGGCCATATGGCCCCTCGAGCCTGCTCCGCCATTCAGTAAGATCATGGCTGATCTGATCATGGGCTCAGCTCCACTTCCCTGCCTACTCCCCATAACCCCTTATTGTTTAAGAAATTGTCTATTTCTGTCTTAAATTTATTCAATGTCCCAGCTTCCACAGCTCTCTGAGGTAGCAAATTCTACAGATTTACAACCCTCTGAGCGAAGAAATTTCTCAACTCAGTTTTAAATGGGCGGCCCCTTATTCTAAGATTATGCCCTCTAGTTCTAGTCTCCCGCATCAGTGGAAACATCCTCTCTGCATCCACCTTGTCAAGCCCCCTCATAATCTTATACGTTTTGATAAGATTACCTCTCATTCTTCTGAATTCCAATTAGAGGCCCAACTTACTCAATCTTTCCTTATAAGTCAACCCCCTCATCTCCAGAATCAACTGAGTGAACCTCCTCTGAACTGCCTCCAAAGCAAGTATATCCTTTCGTAAATATGGAAACCAAAACTTCACGCAGTATTCCAGGTGTGGCCTCACCAATACCCTGTATAGCTGCAACAAGACTTCCCAGCTTTTATACTCCATCCCCTTTGCAATAAAGACCAAGATTCCATTGGCCTTCCTGATCACTTGCTGAAGCTGAAATTGGTCCTTGTCAATGCTGTTTTTGGGCAAAAAATTCACATTTTGGGTACCAATTTCTAGGTGCGAGATTGCCCCCAGCTTCCAAATTGGGAGCCAGCAGCTTCTAAGTTCCCGGGATTCCCATCTTAAACAGGCCATGCATGCTCCGCTTGGTTTTTCCAGTGTACCGCAGCCTAACATTAAAGAGACTGCTGAAAGCTGCTGAAGAAAGGGTAAGTTTTGATTTTTTTTTACCTAAACAATGTAAAGCCAGGATGAGTAGGAGTGCTCCTCCTGGCTGCAAAGCAATATTGCTGGTCGCTGCTGGTCACGCTCATCCCCCTCCCCTTCACCTCCGCTCCCCCTCTGGGACCTTATCTGTGGGCAGGCTTAGTGTCCAAGCCAGCCGACTTTGAGAAGGCCCAGACCAGCGAGCTGAATCGGGCGTCTGGTTGCCATCCTCAGCTCAAGGCCCAATTTCAACAACAGCAACAACTCATATTTATATAGCGCCTTTAGGGGTCGAAATTCGGTACTGCCGTTTTTGAGGTGGTTACTCCGCCTGAAGGCTTATTTTACCGCCAGGCAGTAATCAAATTGCCAAATTTAGTATTTTTCCCCAAAGACGAGAGTGCAGCGCTAAAAGAGGTGTTGCACACTCGTCCTCGGGCGCCAACGGAGCGGTAGCTCAGGAGACAGATTCAATTTCCCGACGGTAGGCTGCTGGCATCCTCGCCAATAAAACTGAAGAGAAAAACGTTTTCAAAAATTTCTTTCACCCACACCCACACTTCCCCCCTGGTGCTATTCATAAATATTTGCTGAAAAAATGTAAGTTACTAACTTACCTTGATCTCAGGACAGTACCGCCTCGTGATCCCCGATGTACCGACAGCTTTTCCAGTCGGTGCCAATGCCTGCCGGTGAAGCCGCCGAACCTATCTAATATCGCAGCCACGCGCCAAGGGGATGACATCACCATGCGGTAGAGTGTGCAGCAGTACCTCTTGGTGCCACCCCCACCACAAAACTAATTTTTTCAACAGGCTAGGAACCCGCTCCGCAGCGACGGTAAGTCCTTAGCCGCCCCTCCCCGATGCTAATGGGAGGTGTAACAAACCGAATTTCAACTGTAGTAAAACATCCCAAGAGGCTTCACAGGAGTATTATAAGACAAAAATTTGACATCGAGCCACATAAGGAGAAAATCAGGGTAGGTGGCCAAAAACTTGGTCAAAGAGGTTGGTAATTTCGAGCAAATCTCAGACCTCCGTCTTCAGGCACACAGTCCAGACATACTGCCCACTGTACGCTGGTTTTCGGGACAAGACTAATTTCCCGGCCATTACTTTTGGGTAGTCTTGCATGCTGGCTGTAGAGTGATGCATATTAGGAGGTCATGTGATAAGAAATGGTCTCCATTTTTATTAGCAACATTTATGAGGCTGCAGGGCACAGCACAGGCGACTTGAGATTTGATAGGCTGTGCGGTCTTACCATCAGTGAGGCTGTAAGTGGTTTTGATCCGAGCCCAATTGCTAGACGGACGGTTCGAATCACTCCCACCTTACCCGGCGATTATTATTCAGAGTGTAAGTGGAATAAGTCACAGGCTGGAATGCTTCGGTGAAAAATCGCACTTATATTTATTTAGTCTAATATACACTGGCTAAAACATGCACTACTAAACAAAATCACTGTCTCTATGGAGAATAAGTTCCAGGTTACAAACAACATACATAGAATACAAAACAGAAGACCGGTAACATGCAGTAATTCCCTTGTTGCTATGGTGGATTCTAACTCCACCCCTACCAATGAATTACCCAGTCACAGTCCCTTTGCCTGGCTAAACCAAACGAAGCTTCCTCCCCAGAATAGCCCTGAGAAGCTTCACTTCTGAGAAAACCCTGAGCCCTTACACCTCACCCAGCTCGCCTGGGATATCTAGTTACCGGCTTGGGACACTCGTGACCATGCTCACCACCACACACAGTCGGTCTCGATCACTCAGCTCAGCTGTGGGATGTCACTGCCTGAAGGCCATATCCTGTGAGAGGTATGCAGTTCTCTGTCTCAGTGGCTTCTTCTGTGGAACTGCGGCTTCCTCCTCTGGTACTTCTTCTTGTTACATCGAGAGCGAGAGGGAGAAGGGGGTAGCGAAATGATGGAAAAGAGTCTATCTTTACTGGAGTCTTGCTACCCCTATCTTTCCCGGCAATCTTTAAAACCCTTTTGTTTCTAAGCACTCTGTGCTTAGTCAGTGATGGGCTATCAGACCCACGTGTATTGGACTACTGCCCCTGAGTCTGAGACATATCTCGGTCTTTGTGTTGGGGAAAAAAACAAAAATCTGGCTCCTCTTTGGCTGGCCAGGCTAGTGGGTTCATTGTTCTGCTTCTCTTCTGAGATGGAGGTAAGAAGTGTTTTTGCACATGGCCCCCTTCCTTTAGCTAGGACTGGCAGGCGAACCAAAACATTCTGGATGACTGACAGTTCTTTTTTCACAGCCAACTGCCATGCGGTCTGTCTGCACAGGGTGATCCCATCACAGGGAAAAATGCCCTCAGAAAAATCCCATAAAGTCCACTAAATATTCTCGACTGAGACCATTCTTTAAAGAGAGACTTTGTGATCTCTTCTGACTATGTTATGAGCTTGTTTTGTATCATCACAATTGTGATCTAATTTATGTTTATAGTATTGTTTAAGATGCATTGGGGCCAACATGTATATTTTCATGATCACCAGCAAAATACCAGTGTTGCGCATTAGAGACTCCAGCCACCATTCATAAGGTACCATTTTAAAGACCATATGCAAATTATGTCAATTTCTCCAACTAATTGTTACATTTTTGGTTAGTTATAGTCAGAAGACTTAAGTATAAAATGAAACCAATCCAATCTACCCCTCAAGTTCTAATGGTTCTAAAGACGTCAGTTATACTGTAGCTCCAACACTCAGATGGGTAGCTATAGTATTGATATGCAGCCTGCAGTACTTTGTTTAGAACGTCTGTTTGCAAATCTGAGTCTCAGAGCCAAGAAAGTACTCTGAATGTGATAAATTTGAAATGTATTGATGGTGCCGACAGGGATGTCCACAAATGCCTGCCGATGAAGCCGGTTGAAGCGTTTAAGTAAGCCCTGAGAAAATTTTAAACTAGGCTTGACACAACAATGTATTTTATATTCCATACGGTGCCCATTCAAAGCTGTGTGGGTTTGCTTTCACTCACTCCAGGAACCAGGATGATGCAACTCTGGAATTATATTGTCATGCTTGTGTTATTGTAAAGTAGAATAGGATGTGAAGGTGGAGTATAACTACACAACATCTGCATTTACTTGTTGCCTGGTAGAGATTTATGTATGTAAATCCCAGTGCCATTTTAGTTTTATGACGATCCAACATGAACTTTGGATAACAAATTCCATGTTCTCTCAGTACCTAAATATGAATTGTGTTTATTATTTGTAAGTTGGCAATAGTCACTCTCTATTCAAATAGCACTTGTTTTATTTTGCTTTATCTATCCACAAGCCACATTTCTATCAAATGTAAACTTTCAGTTCTTTGTCTCTTCCAGCAGCCCCAGTGTAGATATTTTTTGCGAGGAAATAGTTTGCTGGAAACAACGTATTGTCTGCAAAAAAGTAAAACATTAGCAAATAATATGACAAACAAAGAAACATAGAAACATAGAAAATAGGTGCAGGAGAAGGCCATTCGGCCCTTCGAGCCTGCACCACCATTGAATAGGATCATGGCTGATCATTCACCTCAGTACCCCTTTCTTGCTTTCTCTCCATACTCCTTGATCCCTTTAGCCATAAGGGCCATATCTAACTCCCCCTTGAAGATATCAAATGAACTGGCATCAACAACTCTCTGCGGCAGGGAATTCCACAGGTTAACAACTCCCTGAGTGAAGAAGTTTCTCCTCATCTCAGTCCTAAATGGCTTACCCCTTATTCTTCGACTATGTCCCCTGGTTCTGGACTTCCCCAACATCAGGAACATTCTTCCTGCCTCTAACCTGTCCAGTCCCGTCAGAATTTTATATGTTTCTATGAGATCCCCTCTCATCCTTCTAAACTCCAGTGAATACAGGCCCAGTCGATCCAGTCTCTCCTCATATGTCAGTCCTGCCATCCCGGGAATCAGTCTGGTGAACCTTCGCTGCACTCCCGCAATAGCAAGAACGTCTTTCCTCAGATTAGGAGACCAAAACTGAACACAATATTCCAGATGAGGCCTCACTAAGGCCCTGTACAACTGCAGTAAGACCTCCCTGCTCGCATATTCAAATCCCCTAGCCATGAAGGCCAACATACCATTTGCCTTCTTCACCGCCTGCTGTACCTGCATGCCAACTTTCAATGACTGATGTACCATGACACCCAGGTCTCGTTGCACCTCCCCTTTTCCTAATCTATCGCCATTCAGATAATATTCTGCCTTTGTGTTTTTGCCACCAAAGTGGATAACCTCACATTTATCCACATTATACTGCATCTGCCACGCGTTTGCCCACTCACCTAACCTGTCCAATTCACCCTACAGCCTTTTAGCGTCCTCCACCCAACTTAGTGTCATCTGCAAACTTGGAGATATTACTCTCAATTCTCTCATCCAAATCATTAATGTATATTGTAAATAGCTGGGGTCCCAGCACTGAGCCCTGCGGCACCCCACTAGTCACTGCCTGCCATTCTGAAAAGGACCCGTTTATCCCGACTCTCTGCTTCCTGTCTGACAACCAGTTCTCTATCCACATCAATACATTACCCCCAATACCATGTGCTTTAATTTTGCACCCAATCTCTTGTGTGGAACCTTGTCAAAAGCTTTTTGTAAGTCCAAGTACACCACATCCACTGGTTCTCCCTTGTCCACTCTGCCAGTTACAGCCTTAAAAAAATTCTAGAAGATTTGTCAAGCAGGATTTCCCTTTCATACATCCATGTTGACTTGCACCGATCCCGTCACTGCTTTCCAAATGCGCTGCTATTTCATCTTTAATAATTGATTCCAACATTTTCCCAACTACTGATGTCGGGCTAACCGGTCTATAATTACCCATTTTTTTCTCTCCCTCCTTTCTTAAAAAGTGGTGTTACATTATCTACCCCCCAGTCCATAGGAACTGATCCAGAGTCAGTTGGAAAATGATCACCAATGCATCCACTATTTCTAGGACTACTTCCTTAAGTACTCTGGGATGTAGACTATCAGGCCCCGGGGATTTATCAGCCTTCAATCCCATCAATTTCCCTAACACCATTCCCCGCCGAATAAGGATTTCCTTCAGTTCATCCTTCTCACTAGACCCTCAGACCCCTAGTGTTTCCGGAAGGTCATTTGTGTCTTCCTTCGTGAAGACAGAACCAAAGTACTTGTTTAACTGGTTCGCCATTTCTTTGTTCCCCATTATAAATTTACCTGAATCTGACTGCAAGGGGCCTACGATTGTTTTCACTATTCTTTTTCTCTTCACATATCTATAGAAGCTTTTGCAGTCAGTTTTTATGTTCCTACCAAGCTTCCTCTCATACTCTATTTTCCCCCTCCTAATTAAACCCTTTGTCCTCCTCTGCTGTATTACAAAATTCTCTCAGTCCTCAGGTTTGCCCATTTTTCTGGCCAATTTATATGCCTCTTCCTTGGATTTAACACTATCCTTAATTTCCCTTGTTAGCCACTGTTGAGCCACCTTCCCCATTTTATTTTTACTCCAGACAGGGATGTACAATTGTTGAAGTTCATCCATGTGATCTTTAAATGTTTGCCATTGCCTATCCGCCGTCAACCCTTTAAGTATCACTCAACAGTCTATTCTAGCCGATTCACGTCTCATACCATCGAAGTTTCCTTTCCTTAAGTTCAGGACCCTTGTCTCTGAAGTAACTGTGTCACTCTCCAACTTAATAAAGAATTCTATCATATTATGGTCACTCTTCCCCAAGAGGCTTCGCACAACAAGATTGCTAATTCGTCCTTCCTCATTACACATCACCCAGTCTAGGATGGCCAGCCCTCTAGTTGATTCCTCGACATATTGGTCTAGAAAACCATCCCTAATACACTCCAGGAAATCCTCCTCCACCGCATTGCTACCAGTTTAGTTAGCCCAATCAATATGTAGATTAAAGTCGCCCATGTTAATTGCTGTACCTTTATTGCACGCATCCCTAATTTCTTGTTTGATGCTGTCCCCAACCTCACTACTACTATTTGGTGGTCTGTACACAACACCCACTAGTGTTTTCTGCCCTTTGGTATTCCGTAGCTCCACCCATACCGATTCCACATCATCCAAGCTAATGTCCTTCCTTACTATTGCATTAATTTCCTCTTTAACCAGCAACGCCACCTCACCTCCTTTTCCTTTCTGTCTATCCTTCCTAAATGTTGAAGACCCCTGGATGTTGAGTTCCCAGCCTTGGTCACCCTGGAGCCATGTCTCCGTGATGCCAATTACGTCATATCCATTGTAATGCTGCTGCTCTCCCCTCATGAATCATCCCCCTCAACAGTACTCAAAGCGGTGTATCTGTTTTGCAGGGGGATGACTGCAGGTGACCCCTAAATTACCTTTCTCCCACTGCTCTTTCTGTTGGTCACCCATCCCCCAACTGACTGTTTACCCTTTACCTGCAGTGTGGCCAACTCACTAAAGGTGCTATTCAGGTCATTCTCAGCATCGTGGATGCTCCAGAGTAAATCCACCCGCAGCTTCAGTGCCACACTGCGTTGTAATGAAAATTTGTTTCCATTGTCACTTTATACTGTACATACAGGGATCTCCAAAGTTGCAGGTTTAGTATATTTAACAGCTTTTAATTAGAATTATTACAATCAGTAACCACAGCGCACTACAATAGTATTGTTTTTTTTTCACTCTATCTTGGTTCAATTAAACAAAAGCCAACCTGTTGATGGCTCAGTGTGTAAATTTATGTTTTAGTGTGGCATCGAGCCGTATGTACAAGGTAGGTCCAAGATTTGATCCCTCAGCTACACTAAATTAAACAATTACAGCCAGTAATTTGATTGGAGATAGGTTGGGCCTCTATCCACTGGAATTCAGAAGAATGAAAGGTGATCTTATCGAAACGTATAAGATTATGAGGGGGCTTGACAAGGTGGATGCAGAGAGGATGTTTCCACTGATGGGGAAGACTAGAACTAGAGGGCATGATCTTAGAATAAGGGGCCGCCCATTTAAAACAGAGATGAGGAGACATTTCTTCTCTCAGAGAGTTATAAATCTGTGGAATTCACTGCCTCAGAGAGCTGTGGAAGCTGGGACATTGAATAAATTTAAGACAGAAATAGACAGTTTCTTAAACGATAAGGGAATAAGGGGTTATGGGGAGCGGGCAGGGAAGTGGATCTGAGTCCCTGAGAAAGGAAAGATAGATTACGAAAATAAACTTGCGCAAAACATGAAAACAGATAGTAAAAGCTTTTACCGATATATAAAACGAAAGAGAGTGACTAAAGTAAATGTTGGTCCCTTAGAAGATGAGAAGGGGGATTTAATAATGGGAAATGTGGAAATGGCTGAGACCTTAAACAATTATTTTGCTTCGGTCTTCACAGTGGAAGACACAAAAACCATGCCAAAAATTGCTGGTCACGGGAATGTGGGAAGGGAGGACCTTGCGACAATCACTATCACTAGGGAGGTAGTGCTGGACAGGCTAATGGGACTCAAGGTAGACAAGTCCCCTGGTCCTGATGAAATGCATCCCAGGGTATTAAAAGAGATGGCGGAAGTTATAGCAGATGCATTCGTTATAATCTACCAACATTCTCTGGACTCTGGGGGGGTACCAGCGGATTGGAAAGCAGCTAATGTAACGCCTCTGTTTAAAAAAGAGGGCAGACAAAAGGCAGGTAACTATAGGCTAGTTAGTTTAACATCTGTAGTGAGGAAAATGCTTGAAGCTATCATTAAGGAAGAAATAGCGGGACATCTAGATAGAAATAGTACAATCAAGCAGACGCAACATGGATTCATGAAGGGGAAATCATGTTTAACTAATTTACTGGAATTCTTTGAGGATATAACGAGCATGGTGGATAGAGGTATACCGATGGATGTGGTGTATTTAGATTTCCAAAAGGCATTCGATAAGGTGCCACACAAAAGGTTACTGCAGAAGATAAAGGTACGCGGAGTCAGAGGAAATGTATTAGCATGGATAGAGAATTGGCTGGCTAACAGAAAGCAGAGAGTCGGGATAAATAGATCCTTTTCGGGTTGGAAATCGGTAGTTAGTGGTGTGCCACAGGGATCGGTGCTGGGACCACAACTGTTTACAATATACATAGATGACCTGGAAGATGGGACAGAGTGTAGTGTAACAAAATTTGCAGATGACACAAAGATTAGTGGGAAAGCGGGTTACGTAGAGGACACATAGAGGCTGCAAAGAGATTTAGATAGGTTAAGCGAATGGGCTAAGGTTTGGCAGATGGAATACAATGTCGGAAAATATGAGGTCATCCACCTTGGAAAAAAACACAGTAAAAGGGAATATTATTTGAATGGGGAGAAATTACAACATGCTGCAGTGCAGAGGGACCTGGGGGTCCTTGTGCATGAATCCCAAAAAGTTAGTTTACAGGTGCAGCAGGTAATCAGGAAGGCGAATGGAATGTTGGCCTTCATTGCGAGAGGGATGGAGTACAAAAGCAGGGAGGTCCTGCTGCAACTGTACAGGGTAGTGGTGAGGCCGCACCTGAAGTACTGCGTGCAGTTTTGGAAACCTTACTTAAGGAAGGATATACTAGCCTTGGAGGAGGTACAGAGATGATTCACTAGGCTGATTCCAGAGATGAGGGGGTTACCTTATGATGATAGATTGAGTAGACTGGGTCTTTACTCGTTGGAGTTCAGAAGGATGAGGGGTGATCTTATAGAAACATTCAAAATAATGAAAGGGATAGACAAGATAGAGGCAGAGAGGTTGTTTCCATTGGTTGGGGAGACTAGAACTAGGGGGCACAGCCTCAAAATACGGGGGAGCCAATTTAAAACCGAGCTGAGAAAGAATTTCTTCTCCCAGAGGGTTGTGAATCTGTGGAATTCTCTGCCCAAGAAAGCAGTTGAGGCTAGCTTATTGAATGTATTCAAATCACAGATTGATAGATTTTTAACCAATAAGGGAATTAAGGGTTATGGGGAGTGGGTGTGTAAGTGGAGCTGAGTCCACGGCCAGATCAGCCATGATCTTTTCGAATGGCGGAGCAGGCTCGAGGGGCTAGATGCCCTCCTCCTGTTCCTAATTCTTATGTTCTTATGGATCAGCCATGACCTTATTAAATGGTGGAGCAGGCTCGAATGGGCCTTCTGGCCTACTCCTGCTCCTATTTCTTATGTTCTTATGTTCTTATACAATTGGTTTAAACATCCCTTAGGTGGGTTCGTGGAATTGACCAAGTTCCTCTTAACTGATTGAGTGACCTTTATTGGACATGTGCAGATGCAGTCACTGTACTAGATAAGAATGTTTAGTCTGGATTGGCACTGACTATGAAGGTCTTCATAATCCCATGACAGCCACTTGGATGAAATACTACTGCTGCTTCCTGAGCCGTATGAATTCCTGCATTTCAAAGTAAAAAGCTAAGGGATAAAATCATCGAGAAAATTAGGGAGAGCAAAATGAGCAAAGGTCAGGATAAATAATAACAGAGAATGACTCCTGTGAACACTCAAAATGTGAAGTGCATGTTGAAAGGCAGGATTCTCTAAGATGTTTATAAAATTATATGTAAATAATAAATAAATGTTTGTGGATAAATGATAAATGATTATGAATAAAAACAACAAAAAAAGTAATCAGTCATTGCTCTTCAGTAGGGAGCATCTCCTGAAACATATTCCTAAACATCCCTAAAAGCTACATGACATTGAAAAATTATATGTTTAGTTGTGGTAATTAATAGAGGCCAACACTCATTCTTCCTATTTTCTTTGTTCCATGTCCCAGAAAATAGAATTAGAGTATTAAATTGTTTCACAGCTGGACACGCAAAGACTAAATTATGATCTCGGTAACTGTACTGAAGCAAAGAGAAAATGGAGCATCTGATCACTGTGTTAAACTTAAATACTGTTATTTAATGAGGGAAGGAAATACTCTGTTCCCCTTCATCAGGATATCCTTTCTATCCTCATGACCTGCAAATCATTTTAGTAGAAGCATGAGTAGAAGCATGAAGGGTTATGGGGAGTGGGCAGGGAAGTGCAACTAAGCCCAAAATTAGATCAGCCATGATCTGATTAAATGGCGGAGCAGGCTCGAAGGGTCAAATGTCCTACTTCTGCTCCTATTTCTTAAGTTGGCATGTTCTTATTAACCATGAGTAGAAGTTTATCCTGTGCAGTCCTGTCAAGAGAAAAACAAGACACTGAATGGTTACTTTTTATGTCCATACTGTAGCATACAAGAAACACAAAAAGCAAAGATATAACTCAAACTGTAGACTCAGAAAAATCTTACAGTGATTTGAAATAAGACAACCCAATAAGCCAACCTAGCATCATTACGCATATTCATTTAGTGTCAGACAGAATATAGAGAGAGAAAAAACTTGCAATTATATAGCGCCTTTCATGTCCTCAGGATATCCCAAAGTACTTCACAGTTAATTAAGTACTTTTGAAGTGTAGTCACTGTTGTAATGCAGGAAAACATGATAGCTAATTTGCATACAGCAGTCCTACAAATAGCAATGACATAAATGAACAAATAATCTGTTTTAGTGATGTTGACTGAGCTACAAATATTGGGCAGAACACCAGGAGAACTCTCGTGCTCTACTACGGAAAGTGCCATTGGATTTTTACGTCCACATTTTTTTTATGGCTGCGTCTATTTGTACAAACTGAAATGCAGCCGTTTCTCTGATTGGCTCTCCAAACCTATTGCTGATTGGTCCCCTTGGAGTATAAGCCACACCCTGAAGTTCCTCTGTAATGTGTAACTGAACCACCCAGCCCAAGTTCTGAGTGAATTTCCAATTAGTAATTCAATCCATTTTGATTTCAGAAGCCACAGAGGATAGATCTCCCCAAAAGGCACCAAGTTCCAGCCGAAGTCCCTTAACCTAGCGCAAGTGCATCCCTCTGCCATCTGAAGGCCCTTACCCCAGCACGTGTGCTGCCTCCCACAGCCAAAGTCCCTTACCCCTGCGTAAATACATCCCTCCGCCAGCTGAAGACCTTTATCCCAGCAATCCATCTGCCAGCTGAAGATCCTTATCCAAGCGCAAGACCTTACCCCCTACCCCCACATAGATGGGGCATTGTATGTGGATTGATAACATGTTTATTGAGTATGAAGTGAATAGTGACAATGTCGTGACTTCTGGATTTCATCCACCCCAACAACATCCCCTGTAACACATGCACCGAGTTTGCACGCACCAGTGGGTAGGAAAAACTTGATCCGTCTTCTCTGAGTTCCCTCTCACCGCTCTAATCTTCCCCCACCTGTGTCTCTCTCTTGCCCCCCCAGGCTCTCTCTCCCCCCCAAGCTCTCTTTCTCTCTGCCCCCCCCAAGCTCTCTCTCCCTCCCCGAAGCTCTCTCTCTCTCTGCCCCCAAGCTCTTTCTCTCGCCCCCCGACAAGCTCTCTCTCTCTGTCCCCCCAAGCTCTCTCTCTCACCCCTAAGCTCTCTCTCTCTCTCCTCCCCACAAGCTCTCTCTCTCTGCCCCCCCCAAGCTCTCTCTCTCTCCCCTAAGCTCTCTCTCTCTCTATGCCCCCCCCAAGCTATCTCTCTCTCCCCTAAGCTCTCTCTCTCTCTCCTCCCCACAAGCTCTCTCTCTCTGCCCCCCCCAAGAACTCTCTCTCTCCCCTAAGCTCTCTCTCTCTCTCCCCCCCACAAGCTCTCTCTCTCTCCCCCCCACAAGCTCTCTCTCTCTTCCCCCCAAAAGCTCTCTCTCTCTCCCCCTCACAAGCCCTCTCTCTCTCCCCCCAACAAGCTCTCTCTCTCTGCCCCCCAAGCTGTCTCTCTCTCTCTCCCCTAAGCTCTTCTCTCTCTCTGCTCCCCCGCAAGCTCTCTCTCTCTGTCTCCCCTAAGCTCTCTCTCTCTCTCCCCCCCACAAGCTCTCTCTCTCTCTCCCCACACAAGCCCTCTCTCTCTCTCCCCCCACAAGCCCTCTCTCTCTCCGCCCCACAAGCTCTCTCTCTCTGCCCCCAAAGCTCTCTCTCTCTCTCTGCCCCCGCAAAGCTCTCTCTCTCTCCCCGAAGCTCTCTCTCTCTCTCCTCCCCACAAGCTCTCTCTCTCTGCCCCCCCCAAGCTTTCTCTCTCTCCCCTAAGCTCTCTCTCTCTCTCCCCCCCACAAGCTCTCTCTCTCTGCCCTCCCCAGCTCTCTCTCCCCAGTTCTCGCTCTCCCCACCTGCCTCTCAATCTCCCCACTTCTCGCTCTCCCCGCCTGCCTCTCACTCTCCCTGCTTGCCTCTCGCTCTCCCCGCCTGCCTCTCTCTCTCTCCACCGCGCCATCCCCACTTCTCGCTCTCCCCGCCTGCCTCACTCTCCCCACTTCTCGCTCTCGCCGCCTGCCTCTCACTCTCCCCGCCTGCCTCTCACTCTCCCCGCCTGCCTCTCACTCTCCCCGCCTGCCTCTCACTCTCCCCGCCTGCCTCTCACTCTCCCCGCCTGCCTCTCACTCTCCCCACCTGCCTCTCGCTCTCCCCTCCTGCCTCTCTCTCTCCCCGCCTGCCTCTCACTCTCCCCACCTGCCTCTCACTCTCCCCACCTGCCTCTCGCACTCCCCGCCTGCCTCTCGCTCTCACCACCTGCCTCTCGCTCTCCCCGCCTGTCTCTCGCTCTCCCCGCTTGCCTCTCGCTCTCCACACCTGCCTCTCGCTCTCCCCACCTGCCTCTCACTCTCCCCACCTGCCTCTCGCTCTCCCCGCCTGCCTCTCACTCTCCCCGCCTGCCTCTCACTCTCCCCACCTGCCTCTCACTCTCCCCGCCTGCCTCTCTCTCTCCCCACCTGCCTCTCACATTCCCCACTTCTCTCTCTCCCCGGCTGCCTCTCTCTCTCCCCGCCTGCCTCTCACTCTCCCCGCCTGCCTCTCACTCTCCCCGCCTGCCTCTCACTCTCCCCAGCTCTCTCTCCCCGCCTGCCTCTCACTCTCCCCGCCTGCCTCTCACTCTCCCCAGCTCTCTTTCCCCGCCTGCCTCTCACTCTCCCCGCCTGCCTCTCGCTCTCCCCGCCTGCCTCTCTCTCTCCCCACCTGCCTCTCACATTCCCCACTTCTCTCTCTCCCCGGCTGCCTCTCTCTCTCCCCGCCTGCCTCTCACTCTCCCCGCCTGCCTCTCACTCTCCCCGCCTGCCTCTCACTCTCCCCAGCTCTCTCTCCCCGCCTGCCTCTCACTCTCCCCGCCTGCCTCTCACTCTCCCCAGCTCTCTTTCCCCGCCTGCCTCTCACTCTCCCCGCCTGCCTCTCGCTCTCCCCGCCTGCCTCTCACTCTCCCCGCCTGCCTCTCACTCTCCCCGCCTGCCTCTCACTCTCCCCACCTGCCTCTCACTCTCCCCACCTGCCTCTCACTCTCCCCGCTTGCTTCTCACTCTCCCCGCCTGCCTCTCACTCTCCCCACCTGCCTCTCACTCTCCCCACCTGCCTCTCACTCTCCCCGCCTGCCTGTCACTCTCCCCGCCTGCCTCTCGCTCTCCCCACCTTCCTCTCACTCTCCCCGCCTGCCTCTCTCTCTCTCCGCCTGCCTCTCACTCTCCCCACCTGCCTCTCACTCTCCCCGCCTGCCTCTCTCTCTCCCCGCCTCCTCTCACTCTCTCCGCCTGCCTCTCACTCTCCCCACCTGCCTCTCACTCTCCCCGCCTGCCTCTCACTCTCCCCGCTTGCCTTTCACTCTCCCCACCTGCCTCTCGCTCTCCCCGCCTGCCTCTCACTCTCCCCGCTTGCCTCCCAATCTCCCCACCTGCCTCTCACTCTCCGCACCTGTCGGTCACTCTCCGCACCTGTCTCTCGCTCTCCCCACTTCTCTCTCTCCCCGCCTGCCTCTCACTCTCCCCACCTGCCTCTCTCTCTCCGCACCTGTCGGTCACTCTCCGCACCTGTCTCTCACTCTCCCCACTTCTCTCTCTCCCCGCCTGCCTCTCACTCTCCCCGCTTGCCTCTCACTCTCCCCGCCTGCCTCTCGCTCTCCCCGCCTGCAACTCACTCTCCCCGCTTGCCTCTCACTCTCCCCGCCTGCCTCTCGCTCTCCCCACCTGCCTCTCGCTCTCCCCGCCTGCCTCTCACTCTACCCGCCTGCCTCTCACTCTCCCCGCTTGCCTCTCGTTCTCCACACCTGCCTCTCACTCACCCCACCTGCCTCTCACATTCCAAACTTCTCTCTCTCCCCGCCTGCCTCTCTCTCTCCCCGCCTGCCTCTCACTCTCCCCGCCTGCCTCTCACTCTCCCCGCCTGCCTCTCACTCTCCCCGCCTGCCTCTCGCTCTCCTCACATGCCTCTCACTCTCCCCGCCTGCCTCTCACTCTCCCCGCCTGCCTCTCACTCTCCCCGCTTGCCTCTCGCTCTCCTCACCTGCCTCTCACTCTCCCCGCCTGCCTCTCTCTCTCCCCGCCTGCCTCTCACGCTCCCCGCCTGCCTCTCGCTCTCCTCACCTGCCTCTCATTCTCCCTACCTGCCTCTCTCTCTCCCCGCCTGCCTCTCACTCTCCCCACTTCTCTCTCTCCCCGCCTGCCTCTCTCTCTCCCCGCCTGCCTCTCACTCTCCCCGCCTGCCTCTCACTCTCCCCACTTCTCTCGCTCCTCGCCTGCCTCTCTCTCCCCGCCTGCCTCTCTCTCTCCCCGCCTGCCTCTCACTCTCCCCGCCTGCCTCTCACTCTCCCCACAAGCCTCTCACTCTCCCCGCCTGCCTCTCACTCTCCCCGCCTGACTCTCACTCTCCCCGCCTGCCTCTCACTCTCCCCGCCTGCCTCTCACTCTCCCCGCCTGCCTCTCACTCTCCCCGCCTGCCTCTCACTCTCCCCACATGCCTCGCACTCTCCCCGCCTGCCTCTCACTCTCCCCGCCTGCCTCTCACTCTCCCCACATGCCTCTCACTCTCCCCACCTGCCTCTCACTCTCCCCGCCTGCCTCTCACTCTCTCCACCTGCCTCTCACTCTACTCACTTCTCTCTCTCCCCGCTTGCCTCTCTCTCTCCCCGCCTGCCTCTCACTCTACTCACTTCTCTCTCTCCCCGCCTGCCTCTCACTCTCCCCGCCTGCCTCTCACTCTCCCCAGCTCTCTCTCCCCGCCTGCCTCTCACTCTCCCAGCTCTCTCTCCCCCCCTGCCTCTCACTCTCCCCGCCTGCCTCTTACTCTCCCCAGCTCTCTCTCCCCGCCTGCCTCTCACTCTCCCAGCTCTCTCTCCCCGCCTGCCTCTCACTCTCCCCGCCTGCCTCTCGCTCTCCCCACCTGCCTCTCACTCTCCCCGTCTGCCTCTCGCTCTCCCCGCCTGTCTCTCACTCTCCCCGTCTGCCTCTCGCTCTCCCCACCTGCCTCTCACTCTCCCCGCCTGCCTCTCGCTCTCCCCACCTGCCTCTCACTCTCCCCGTCTGCCTCTCGCTCTCCCCGCCTGTCTCTCACTCTCCCCACCTGCCTCTCACTCTCCCCGCCTGCCTCTCACTCTCCCCGCCTGCCTCACGCTCTCCTCACCTGCCTCTCACTCTCCCCGCCTGCCTCTCGCTCTCCTCACCTGCCTCTCACTCTCCCCACCTGCCTCTCTCTCTCCCCGCCTGCCTCTCACTCTCCCCGCCTGCCTCTCACTCTCCCCACATGCCTCTCACTCTCCCCACCTGCCTCTCACTCTCCCCGCCTGCCTCTCACTCTCTCCACCTGCCTCTCACTCTACTCACTTCTCTCTCTCCCCGCCTGCCTCTCTCTCTCCCTGCCTGCCTCTCACTCTACTCACTTCTCTCTCTCCCCGCCTGCCTCTCACTCTCCCCGCCTGCCTCTAACTCTCCCCAGCTCTCTCTCCCCCCCTGCCTCTCACTCTCCCCGCCTGCCTCTTACTCTCCCTAGCTCTCTCTCCCCGCCTGCCTCTCACTCTCCCAGCTCTCTCTCCCCGCCTGCCTCTCACTCTCCCTGCCTGCCTCTCGCTCTCCCCACCTGCCTCTCACTCTCCCCACCTGCCTCTCACTCTCCCCGCCTGCCTCTCACTCTCCCCGCCTGCCTCTCGCTCTCCCCGCCTGCCTCTCACTCTCCCCGCCTGCCTCTCACTCTCCCCGCCTGCCTCTCGCTCTCCTCACCTGCCTCTCACTCTCCCCGCCTGCCTCTCTCTCTCCCCGCCTGCCTCTCACTCTCCCCGCCTGCCTCTCGCTCTCCTCACCTGCCTCTCACTCTCCCCACCTGCCTCCCTCTCTCCCCGCCTGCCTCTCACTCTCCCCACTTCTCTCTCTCCCCGCCTGCCTCTCTCTCTCCCCGCCTGCCTCTCACTCTCCCCACTTCTCTCTCTCCCCGCCTGCCTCTCTCTCCCCGCCTGCCTCTCTCTCTCCCCGCCTGACTCTCACTCTCCCCCCCTGCCGCTCATTCTCCCCAGCTCTCTCTCACCGTCTGCCTCTCACTCTCCCCGCCTGCCTCTCCCTCTCCCCAGCTCTCTCTCCCCGCCTGCCTCTCACTCTCCCCGCCTGCCTCTCACTCTCCCCACCTGCCTCTCACTCTCCCCGCCTGCCTCTCACTCTCCCCACCCGCCTCTGACATTCCCCACTTCTCTCTCTCCCCGCCTGCCTCTCTCTCTCCCCGCCTGCCTCTCACTCTCCCCACCTGCCTCTCACTCTCCCCACCTGCCTCTCGCTCTCCCTGCCTGCCTCTCGCTCTCCCCACCTGCCTCTCACAATCCCCACCTGCCTCTCACTCTCCCCACCTGCCTCTCTCTCTCACCGTCTGCCTCTCACTCTCCCCACCTGCCTCTCACTCTCCCTGCCTGCCTCTCACACTCCCCACCTGCCTCCCACTCTCCCCGCCTGCCGCTCACTCTCCCCACCTGCCTCTCACTCTCCCCACCTGCCTCTCACTCTCCCCACCTGCCTCTCGCTCTCCCCGCATGCCTCTCACTCTCCCCACCTGCCTCTCGCTCTCCCCGCCTGCCTCTCGCTCTCCCCGCATGCCTCTCACTCTCCCCACCTGCCTCTCGCTCTCCCCGCCTGCCTCTCGCTTTCCCCGCATGCCTCTCACTCTCCCCGCCTGCCTCTCACTCTCCCCACCTGCCTCTCGCACTCCCCGCCTGCCTCTCGCTCTCACCACCTGCCTCTCGCTCTCCCCGCCTGTCTCTCACTCTCCCCGCTTGCCTCTCGCTCTCCACACCTGCCTCTCGCTCTCCCCACCTGCCTCTCACTCTCCCCACCTGCCTCTCGCTCTCCCCGCCTGCCTCTCACTCTCCCCGCCTGCCTCTCACTCTCCCCGCCTGCCTCTCACTCTCCCCACCTGCCTCTCACTCTCCCCACCTGCCTCTCACTCTCCCCGCCTGCCTCTCTCTCTCCCCGCCTGCCTCTCACATTCCCCACTTCTCTCTCTCCCCGCCTGCCTCTCTCTCTCCCCGCCTGCCTCTCACTCTCCCCGCCTGCCTCTCACTCTCCCCGCCTGCCTCTCACTCTCCCCGCCTGCCTCTCACTCTCCCCGCCTGCCTCTCACTCTCCCCGCCTGCCTCTCACTCTCCCCGCCTGCCTCTCACTCTCCCCACATGCCTCGCACTCTCCCCGCCTGCCTCTTACTCTCCCCGCCTGCCTCTCACTCTCCCCACCTGCCTCTCACTCTCCCCACCTGCCTCTCACTCTCCCCACCTGCCTCTCACTCTCCCCGCCTGCTTCTCACTCTCCCCGCCTGCCTCTCACTCTCCCCACCTGCCTCTCACTCTCCCCACCTGCCTCTCACTCTCCCCGCTTGCTTCTCACTCTCCCCGCCGGCCTCTCGCTCTCCTCACCTGCCTCTCATTCTCCCTACCTGCCTCTCTCTCTCCCCGCCTGCCTCTCACTCTCCCCGCCTGCCTCTCACTCTCCCCACTTCTCTCTCTCCCCGCCTGCATCTCTCTCCCCGCCTGCCTCTCTCTCTCCCCGCCTGCCTCTCACTCTCCCCGCCTGCCTCTCACTCTCCCCACAAGCCTCTCACTCTCCCCGCCTACCTCTCACTCTCCCCGCCTGACTCTCACTCTCCCCGCCTGCCTCTCATTCTCCCCGCCTGCCTCTCTCTCTCCCCGCCTGCCTCTCACTCTCCCCGCCTGCCTCTCACTCTCCCCACAAGCCTCTCACTCTCCCCGCCTGCCTCTCACTCTCCCCGCCTGACTCTCACTCTCCCCGCCTGCCTCTCACTCTCCCCGCCTGCCTCTCACTCTCCCCGCCTGCCTCTCACTCTCCCCACATGCCTCGCACTCTCCCCGCCTGCCTCTCACTCTCCCCGCCTGCCTCTCACTCTCCCCACATGCCTCTCACTCTCCCCACCTGCCTCTCACTCTCCCCGCCTGCCTCTCACTCTCTCCACCTGCCTCTCACTCTACTCACTTCTCTCTCTCCCCGCTTGCCTCACTCTCTCCCCGCCTGCCTCTCACTCTACTCACTTCTCTCTCTCCCCGCCTGCCTCTCACTCTCCCCGCCTGCCTCTCACTCTCCCCAGCTCTCTCTCCCCGCCTGCCTCTCACTCTCCCAGCTCTCTCTCCCACCTGCCTCTCACTCTCCCCGCCTGCCTCTTACTCTCCCCAGCTCTCTCTCCCCGCCTGCCTCTCACTCTCCCAGCTCTCTCTCCCCGCCTGCCTCTCACTCTCCCCGCCTGCCTCTCGCTCTCCCCACCTGCCTCTCACTCTCCCCGTCTGCCTCTCGCTCTCCCCGCCTGTCTCTCACTCTCCCCACCTGCCTCTCACTCTCCCCGCTTGCCTCTCGCTCTCCACACCTGCCTCTCGCTCTCCCCACCTGCCTCTCACTCTCCCCACCTGCCTCTCGCTCTCCCCGCCTGCCTCTCACTCTCCCCGCCTGCCTCTCACTCTCCCCGCCTGCCTCTCACTCTCCCCACCTGCCTCTCACTCTCCCCACCTGCCTCTCACTCTCCCCGCCTGCCTCTCTCTCTCCCCGCCTGCCTCTCACATTCCCCACTTCTCTCTCTCCCCGCCTGCCTCTCTCTCTCCCCGCCTGCCTCTCACTCTCCCCGCCTGCCTCTCACTCTCCCCGCCTGCCTCTCACTCTCCCCGCCTGCCTCTCACTCTCCCCGCCTGCCTCTCACTCTCCCCGCCTGCCTCTCACTCTCCCCGCCTGCCTCTCACTCTCCCCACATGCCTCGCACTCTCCCCGCCTGCCTCTTACTCTCCCCGCCTGCCTCTCACTCTCCCCACCTGCCTCTCACTCTCCCCACCTGCCTCTCACTCTCCCCACCTGCCTCTCACTCTCCCCGCCTGCTTCTCACTCTCCCCGCCTGCCTCTCACTCTCCCCACCTGCCTCTCACTCTCCCCACCTGCCTCTCACTCTCCCCGCTTGCTTCTCACTCTCCCCGCCGGCCTCTCGCTCTCCTCACCTGCCTCTCATTCTCCCTACCTGCCTCTCTCTCTCCCCGCCTGCCTCTCACTCTCCCCGCCTGCCTCTCACTCTCCCCACTTCTCTCTCTCCCCGCCTGCATCTCTCTCCCCGCCTGCCTCTCTCTCTCCCCGCCTGCCTCTCACTCTCCCCGCCTGCCTCTCACTCTCCCCACAAGCCTCTCACTCTCCCCGCCTACCTCTCACTCTCCCCGCCTGACTCTCACTCTCCCCGCCTACCTCTCACTCTCCCCGCCTGACTCTCACTCTCCCCGCCTGCCTCTCACTCTCCCCGCCTGCCTCTCACTCTCCCCGCCTGCCTCTCACTCTCCCCACATGCCTCGCACTCTCCCCGCCTGCCTCTCACGCTCCCCGCCTGCCTCTCACTCTCCCCACATGCCTCTCACTCTCCCCACCTGCCTCTCACTCTCCCCGCCTGCCTCTCTCTCTCCCCGCCTGCCTCTCACTCTCCCCGCCTGCCTCTCACTCTCCCCACAAGCCTCTCACTCTCCCCGCCTGCCTCTCACTCTCCCCGCCTGACTCTCACTCTCCCCGCCTGCCTCTCACTCTCCCCGCCTGCCTCTCACTCTCCCCGCCTGCCTCTCACTCTCCCCACATGCCTCGCACTCTCCCCGCCTGCCTCTCACTCTCCCCGCCTGCCTCTCACTCTCCCCACATGCCTCTCACTCTCCCCACCTGCCTCTCACTCTCCCCGCCTGCCTCTCACTCTCTCCACCTGCCTCTCACTCTACTCACTTCTCTCTCTCCCCGCTTGCCTCACTCTCTCCCCGCCTGCCTCTCACTCTACTCACTTCTCTCTCTCCCCGCCTGCCTCTCACTCTCCCCGCCTGCCTCTCACTCTCCCCAGCTCTCTCTCCCCGCCTGCCTCTCACTCTCCCAGCTCTCTCTCCCACCTGCCTCTCACTCTCCCCGCCTGCCTCTTACTCTCCCCAGCTCTCTCTCCCCGCCTGCCTCTCACTCTCCCAGCTCTCTCTCCCCGCCTGCCTCTCACTCTCCCCGCCTGCCTCTCGCTCTCCCCACCTGCCTCTCACTCTCCCCGTCTGCCTCTCGCTCTCCCCGCCTGTCTCTCACTCTCCCCACCTGCCTCTCACTCTCCCCACCTGCCTCTCACTCTCCCCGCCTACCTCTCACTCTCCCCGCCTGCCTCACGCTCTCCTCACCTGCCTCTCACTCTCCCCGCCTGCCTCCCTCTCTCCCCGCCTGTCTCTCACTCTCCCCGCCTGCCTCTCGCTCTCCTCATCTGCCTCTCACTCTCCCCACCTGTCTCTCTCCCCGCCTGCCTCTCACTCTCCCCGCCTGCCTCTCACTCTCCCCACATGCCTCTCACTCTCCCCACCTGCCTCTCACTCTCCCCGCCTGCCTCTCACTCTCTCCACCTGCCTCTCACTCTACTCACTTCTCTCTCTCCCCGCCTGCCTCTCTCTCTCCCTGCCTGCCTCTCACTCTACTCACTTCTCTCTCTCCCCGCCTGCCTCTCACTCTCCCCGCCTGCCTCTAACTCTCCCCAGCTCTCTCTCCCCCCCTGCCTCTCACTCTCCCCGCCTGCCTCTTACTCTCCCTAGCTCTCTCTCCCCGCCTGCCTCTCACTCTCCCAGCTCTCTCTCCCCGCCTGCCTCTCACTCTCCCCACCTGCCTCTCACTCTCCCCGCCTGCCTCTCTCTCTCCCCGCCTGCCTCTCACATTCCCCACTTCTCTCTCTCCCCGCCTGCCTCTCTCTCTCCCCGCCTGCCTCTCACTCTCCCCGCCTGCCTCTCACTCTCCCCGCCTGCCTCTCACTCTCCCCGCCTGCCTCTCACTCTCCCCGCCTGCCTCTCACTCTCCCCGCCTGCCTCTCACTCTCCCCGCCTGCCTCTCACTCTCCCCACATGCCTCGCACTCTCCCCGCCTGCCTCTCACTCTCCCCGCCTGCCTCTCACTCTCCCCACCTGCCTCTCACTCTCCCCACCTGCCTCTCACTCTCCCCACCTGCCTCTCACTCTCCCCGCCTGCTTCTCACTCTCCCCGCCTGCCTCTCACTCTCCCCACCTGCCTCTCACTCTCCCCACCTGCCTCTCACTCTCCCCGCTTGCTTCTCACTCTCCTCACCTGCCTCTCATTCTCCCTACCTGCCTCTCTCTCTCCCCGCCTGCCTCTCACTCTCCCCACTTCTCTCTCTCCCCGCCTGCCTCTCTCTCTCCCCGCCTGCCTCTCACTCTCCCCGCCTGCCTCTCACTCTCCCCACAAGCCTCTCACTCTCCCCGCCTACCTCTCACTCTCCCCGCCTGACTCTCACTCTCCCCGCCTGCCTCTCATTCTCCCCGCCTGCCTCTCACTCTCCCCGCCTGCCTCTCACTCTCCCCGCCTGCCTCTCACTCTCCCCACATGCCTCGCACTCTCCCCGCCTGCCTCTCACTCTCCCCGCCTGCCTCTCACTCTCCCCACATGCCTCTCACTCTCCCCACCTGCCTCTCACTCTCCCCGCCTGCCTCTCACTCTCTCCACCTGCCTCTCACTCTACTCACTTCTCTCTCTCCCCGCTTGCCTCACTCTCTCCCCGCCTGCCTCTCACTCTACTCACTTCTCTCTCTCCCCGCCTGCCTCTCACTCTCCCCGCCTGCCTCTCACTCTCCCCAGCTCTCTCTCCCCGCCTGCCTCTCACTCTCCCAGCTCTCTCTCCCCCCTGCCTCTCACTCTCCCCGCCTGCCTCTTACTCTCCCCAGCTCTCTCTCCCCGCCTGCCTCTCAATCTCCCAGCTCTCTCTCCCCGCCTGCCTCTCACTCTCCCCGCCTGCCTCTCGCTCTCCCCACCTGCCTCTCACTCTCCCCGTCTGCCTCTCGCTCTCCCCGCCTGTCTCTCACTCTCCCCACCTGCCTCTCACTCTCCCCACCTGCCTCTCACTCTCCCCGCCTGCCTCTCACTCTCCCCGCCTGCCTCACGCTCTCCTCACCTGCCTCTCACTCTCCCCGCCTGCCTCCCTCTCTCCCCGCCTGTCTCTCACTCTCCCCGCCTGCCTCTCGCTCTCCTCACCTGCCTCTCACTCTCCCCACCTGTCTCTCTCCCCGCCTGCCTCTCACTCTCCCCGCCTGCCTCTCACTCTCCCCACATGCCTCTCACTCTCCCCACCTGCCTCTCACTCTCCCCGCCTGCCTCTCACTCTCTCCACCTGCCTCTCACTCTACTCACTTCTCTCTCTCCCCGCCTGCCTCTCTCTCTCCCTGCCTGCCTCTCACTCTACTCACTTCTCTCTCTCCCCGCCTGCCTCTCACTCTCCCCGCCTGCCTCTAACTCTCCCCAGCTCTCTCTCCCCCCCTGCCTCTCACTCTCCCCGCCTGCCTCTTACTCTCCCTAGCTCTCTCTCCCCGCCTGCCTCTCACTCTCCCAGCTCTCTCTCCCCGCCTGCCTCTCACTCTCCCTGCCTGCCTCTCGCTCTCCCCACCTGCCTCTCACTCTCCCCACCTGCCTCTCACTCTCCCCGCCTGCCTCTCACTCTCCCCGCCTGCCTCTCGCTCTCCCCGCCTGCCTCTCACTCTCCCCGCCTGCCTCTCACTCTCCCCGCCTGCCTCTCGCTCTCCTCACCTGCCTCTCACTCTCCCCGCCTGCCTCTCTCTCTCCCCGCCTGCCTCTCACTCTCCCCGCCTGCCTCTCGCTCTCCTCACCTGCCTCTCACTCTCCCCGCCTGCCTCCCTCTCTCCCCGCCTGCCTCTCACTCTCCCCACTTCTCTCTCTCCCCGCCTGCCTCTCTCTCTCCCCGCCTGCCTCTCACTCTCCCCGCCTGCCTCTCACTCTCCCCACTTCTCTCTCTCCCCGCCTGCCGCTCATTCTCCCCAGCTCTCTCTCACCATCTGCCTCTCACTCTCCCCGCCTGCCTCTCCCTCTCCCCAGCTCTCTCTCCCCGCCTGCCTCTCACTCTCCCCACCTGCCTCTCACTCTCCCCGCCTGCCTCTCACTCTCCCCACCCGCCTCTCACATTCCCCACTTCTCTCTCTCCCCGCCTGCCTCTCTCCCCGCCTGCCTCTCACTCTCCCCACCTGCCTCTCACTCTCCCCACCTGCCTCTCGCTCTCCCCGCCTGCCTCTCACTCTCCCCACCTGCCTCTCACTCTCCGCACCTGCCTCTCACTCTCCCCACCTGCCTCTCTCTCTCACCGTCTGCCTCTCACTCTCCCCACCTGCCTCTCACTCTCCCTGCCTGCCTCTCACTCTCCCCACCTGCCTCTCACTCTCCCCGCCTGCCGCTCACTCTCCCCGCCTGCCTCTCGCTCTCCCCGCATGCCTCTCACTCTCCCCGCCTGCCTCTCGCACTCCCCGCCTGCCTCTCGCTCTCACCACCTGCCTCTCGCTCTCCCCGCCTGTCTCTCACTCTCCCCGCTTGCCTCTCGGCTCCACACCTGCCTCTCGCTCTCCCCACCTGCCTCTCACTCTCCCCACCTGCCTCTCGCTCTCCCCGCCTGCCTCTCACTCTCCCCGCCTGCCTCTCACTCTCCCCACCTGCCTCTCACTCTCCCCAACCTGCCTCTCACTCTCCCCGCTTGCCTCTCTCTCTCCCCACCTGCCTCTCACATTCCCCACTTCTCTCTCTCCCCGCCTGCCTCTCTCTCTCCCCGCCTGCCTCTCACTCTCCCCGCCTGCCTCTCACTCTCCCTGCCTGCCTGTCACTCTCCGCGCCTGACTCTCACTCTCCCCGCCTGCCTCTCACTCTCCCCGCCTGCCTCTCACTCTCCCCGCCTGCCTCTCACTCTCCCCGTCTGCCTCTCACTCTCCCCACATGCCTCGCACTCTCCCCGCCTGCCTCTCACTCTCCCCGCCTGCCTCTCACTCTCCCCACATGCCTCTCACTCTCCCCACCTGCCTCTCACTCTCCCCACCTGCCTCTCACTCTCCCCACCTGCCTCTCACTCTCCCCGCTTGCTTCTCACTCTCCCCGCCTGCCTCTCACTCTCCCCGCCTGCCTCTCACTCTCCCCACCTGCCTCTCACTCTCCCCGCTTGCTTCTCACTCTCCCCGCTTGCTTCTCACTCTCCCCGCCTGCCTCTCACTCTCCCCACCTGCCTCTCACTCTCCCCACCTGCCTCTCACTCTCCCCGCCTGCCTGTCACTCTCCCCGCCTGCCTCTCACTCTCCCCGCCTGCCTCTCGCTCTCCCCGCCTGTCTCTCACTCTCCCCACCTGCCTCTCACTCTCCCCACCTGCCTCTCACTCTCCCCGCCTGCCTCTCACTCTCCCCGCCTGCCTCACGCTCTCCTCACCTGCCTCTCACTCTCCCCGCCTGCCTCCCTCTCTCCCCGCCTGCCTCTCACTCTCCCCGCCTGCCTCTCGCTCTCCTCACCTGCCTCTCACTCTCCCCACCTGCCTCTCTCTCTCCCCGCCTGCCTCTCACTCTCCCCGCCTGCCTCTCACTCTCCCCGCCTGCCTCTCACTCTCTCCACCTGCCTCTCACTCTACTCACTTCTCTCTCTCCCCGCCTGCCTCTCTCTCTCCCTGCCTGCCTCTCACTCTACTCACTTCTCTCTCTCCCCGCCTGCCTCTCACTCTCCCCGCCTGCCTCTAACTCTCCCCAGCTCTCTCTCCCCCCCTGCCTCTCACTCTCCCCGCCTGCCTCTTACTCTCCCGAGCTCTCTCTCCCCACCTGCCTCTCACTCTCCCAGCTCTCTCTCCCCGCCTGCCTCTCACTCTCCCCGCCTGCCTCTCGCTCTCCCCACCTGCCTCTCACTCTCCCCGTCTGCCTCTCGCTCTCCCCGCCTGTCTCTCACTCTCCCCACCTGCCTCTCACTCTCCCCACCTGCCTCTCACTCTCCCCGCCTGCCTCTCACTCTCCCCGCCTGCCTCACGCTCTCCTCACCTGCCTCTCACTCTCCCCGCCTGCCTCCCTCTCTCCCCGCCTGCCTCTCACTCTCCCCGCCTGCCTCTCGCTCTCCTCACCTGCCTCTCGCTCTCCTCACCTGCCTCTCACTCTCCCCACCTGCCTCTCTCTCTCCCCGCCTGCCTCTCACTCTCCCCGCCTGCCTCTCACTCTCCCCACATGCCTCTCACTCTCCCCACCTGCCTCTCACTCTCCCCGCCTGCCTCTCACTCTCTCCACATGCCTCTCACTCTACTCACTTCTCTCTCTCCCTGCCTGCCTCTCTCTCTCCCTGCCTGCCTCTCACTCTACTCACTTCTCTCTCTCCCCGCCTGCCTCTCACTCTCCCCGCCTGCCTCTAACTCTCCCCAGCTCTCTCTCCCCCCCTGCCTCTCACTCTCCCCGCCTGCCTCTTACTCTCCCTAGCTCTCTCTCCCCGCCTGCCTCTCACTCTCCCAGCTCTCTCTCCCCGCCTGCCTCTCACTCTCCCCGCCTGCCTCTCACTCTCCTCGCCTGCCTCTCGCTCTCCCCGCCTGCCTCTCACTCTCCCCGCCTGCCTCTCACTCTCCCCGCCTGCCTCTCGCTCTCCTCACCTGCCTCTCACTCTCCCCGCCTGCCTCTCTCTCTCCCCGCCTGCCTCTCTCTCTCCCCGCCTGCCTCTCACTCTCCCCGCCTGCCTCTCACTCTCCCCGCCTGCCTCTCGCTCTCCTCACCTGCCTCTCTCTCTCCCCGCCTGCCTCTCACTCTCCCCACTTCTCTCTCTCCCCGCCTGCCTCTCTCTCTCCCCGCCTGCCTCTCACTCTCCCCGCCTGCCTCTCACTCTCCCCACTTCTCTCTCTCCCCGCCTGCCTCTCTCTCCCCGCCTGCCTCTCTCTCTCCCCGCCTGACGCTCACTCTCCCCGCCTGCCACTCATTCTCCCCAGCTCTCTCTCACCGTCTGCCTCTCACTCTCCCCGCCTGCCTCTCCCTCTCCCCAGCTCTCTCTCCCCGCCTGCCTCTCACTCTCCCCGCCTGCCTCTCACTCTCCCCACCTGCCTCTCACTCTCCCCGCCTGCCTCTCACTCTCCCCACCCGCCTCTCACATTACCCACTTCTCTCTCTCCCCGCCTGCCTCTCTCTCTCCCCGCCTGCCTCTCTCTCTCCCCGCCTGCCTCTCACTCTCCCCACCTGCCTCTCACTCTCCCCACCTGCCTCTCGCTCTCCCCGCCTGCCTCTCACTCTCCCCACCTGCCTCTCACTCTCCCCACCTGCCTCTCACTCTCCCCACCTGCCTCTCTCTCTCACCGTCTGCCTCTCACTCTCCCCACCTGCCTCTCACTCTCCCTGCCTGCCTCTCACTCTCCCCACCTGCCTCTCACTCTCCCCGCCTGCCGCTCACTCTCCCCACCTGCCTCTCACTCTCCCCACCTGCCTCTCACTCTCCCCACCTGCCTCTCGCTCTCCCCGCATGCCTCTCACTCTCCCCACCTGCCTCTCGCTCTCCCCGCCTGCCTCTCGCTCTCCCCGCATGCCTCTCGCTCTCCCCACCTGCCTCTCGCTCTCCCCGCCTGCCTCTCGCTCTCCCCGCATG
Source organism: Pristiophorus japonicus (assembly GCF_044704955.1). Lineage (NCBI taxonomy): Eukaryota > Metazoa > Chordata > Chondrichthyes > Pristiophoridae > Pristiophorus > Pristiophorus japonicus. Next base: position 461,132,391 of record NC_091977.1, on the reverse strand, counting down.
CCTCTCACTCTCCCCGCCTGCCTCTCGCTCTCCCCACCTGCCTCTCGCACTCCCCGCCTGCCTCTCGCTCTCACCACCTGCCTCTCGCTCTCCCCGCCTGTCTCTCACTCTCCCCGCTTGCCTCTCGCTCTCCACACCTGCCTCTCGCTCTCCCCACCTGCCTCTCACTCTCCCCACCTGCCTCTCGCTCTCCCCGCCTGCCTCTCACTCTCCCCGCCTGCCTCTCACTCTCCCCACCTGCCTCTCACTCTCCCCACCTGCCTCTCTCTCTCCCCACCTGCCTCTCACATTCCCCACTTCTCTCTCTCCCCGCCTGCCTCTCTCTCTCCCCGCCTGCCTCTCACTCTCCCCGCCTGCCTCTCACTCTCCCCACCTGCCTCTCACTCTCCCCAGCTCTCTCTCCCCGCCTGCCTCTCACTCTCCCCGCCTGCCTCTCACTCTCCCCAGCTCTCTTTCCCCGCCTGCCTCTCACTCTCCCCGCCTGCCTCTCGCTCTCCCCGCATGCCTCTCACTCTCCCCGCCTGCCTCTCACTCTCCCCACCTGCCTCTCGCACTCCCCGCCTGCCTCTCGCTCTCACCACCTGCCTCTCGCTCTCCCCGCCTGTCTCTCACTCTCCCCGCTTGCCTCTCGGCTCCACACCTGCCTCTCGCTCTCCCCACCTGCCTCTCACTCTCCCCACCTGCCTCTCGCTCTCCCCGCCTGCCTCTCACTCTCCCCGCCTGCCTCTCACTCTCCCCACCTGCCTCTCACTCTCCCCAACCTGCCTCTCACTCTCCCCGCCTGCCTCTCTCTCTCCCCACCTGCCTCTCACATTCCCCACTTCTCTCTCTCCCCGCCTGCCTCTCTCTCTCCCCGCCTGCCTCTCACTCTCCCCGCCTGCCTCTCACTCTCCCCGCCTGCCTCTCACTCTCCGCGCCTGACTCTCACTCTCCCCGCCTGCCTCTCACTCTCCCCGCCTGCCTCTCACTCTCCCCGCCTGCCTCTCACTCTCCCCGCCTGCCTCTCACTCTCCCCGCCTGCCTCTCACTCTCCCCACATGCCTCGCACTCTCCCCGCCTGCCTCTCACTCTCCCCGCCTGCCTCTCACTCTCCCCACATGCCTCTCACTCTCCCCACCTGCCTCTCACTCTCCCCACCTGCCTCTCACTCTCCCCGCTTGCTTCTCACTCTCCCCGCCTGCCTCTCACTCTCCCCACCTGCCTCTCACTCTCCCCACCTGCCTCTCACTCTCCCCGCTTGCTTCTCACTCTCCCCGCTTGCTTCTCACTCTCCCCGCCTGCCTCTCACTCTCCCCACCTGTCTCTCACTCTCCCCACCTGCCTCTCACTCTCCCCACCTGCCTCTCACTCTCCCCGCCTGCCTCTCACTCTCCCCGCCTGCCTCACGCTCTCCTCACCTGCCTCTCACTCTCCCCGCCTGCCTCCCTCTCTCCCCGCCTGCCTCTCACTCTCCCCGCCTGCCTCTCGCTCTCCTCACCTGCCTCTCGCTCTCCTCACCTGCCTCTCACTCTCCCCACCTGCCTCTCACTCTCCCCGCCTGCCTCTCACTCTCCCCGCCTGCCTCTCACTCTCCCCGCCTGCCTCTCACTCTCGCCACCTGCCTCTCGCACTCCCCGCCTGCCTCTCGCTCTCACCACCTGCCTCTCGCTCTCCCCGCCTGTCTCTCACTCTCCCCGCTTGCCTCTCGGCTCCACACCTGCCTCTCGCTCTCCCCACCTGCCTCTCACTCTCCCCACCTGCCTCTCGCTCTCCCCGCCTGCCTCTCACTCTCCCCGCCTGCCTCTCACTCTCCCCACCTGCCTCTCACTCTCCCCAACCTGCCTCTCACTCTCCCCGCCTGCCTCTCTCTCTCCCCACCTGCCTCTCACATTCCCCACTTCTCTCTCTCCCCGCCTGCCTCTCTCTCTCCCCGCCTGCCTCTCACTCTCCCCGCCTGCCTCTCACTCTCCCCGCCTGCCTCTCACTCTCCGCGCCTGACTCTCACTCTCCCCGCCTGCCTCTCACTCTCCCCGCCTGCCTCTCACTCTCCCCGCCTGCCTCTCACTCTCCCCGCCTGCCTCTCACTCTCCCCGCCTGCCTCTCACTCTCCCCACATGCCTCGCACTCTCCCCGCCTGCCTCTCACTCTCCCCGCCTGCCTCTCACTCTCCCCACATGCCTCTCACTCTCCCCACCTGCCTCTCACTCTCCCCACCTGCCTCTCACTCTCCCCGCTTGCTTCTCACTCTCCCCGCCTGCCTCTCACTCTCCCCACCTGCCTCTCACTCTCCCCACCTGCCTCTCACTCTCCCCGCTTGCTTCTCACTCTCCCCGCTAGCTTCTCACTCTCCCCGCCTGCCTCTCACTCTCCCCACCTGTCTCTCACTCTCCCCACCTGCCTCTCACTCTCCCCACCTGCCTCTCACTCTCCCCGCCTGCCTCTCACTCTCCCCGCCTGCCTCACGCTCTCCTCACCTGCCTCTCACTCTCCCCGCCTGCCTCCCTCTCTCCCCGCCTGCCTCTCACTCTCCCCGCCTGCCTCTCGCTCTCCTCACCTGCCTCTCGCTCTCCTCACCTGCCTCTCACTCTCCCCACCTGCCTCTCTCTCTCCCCACCTGCCTCTCACTCTCCCCAGCTCTCTCTCCCCGCCTGCCTCTCACTCTCCCCGCCTGCCTCTCACTCTCCCCGCCTGCCTCTCACTCTCGCCACCTGCCTCTCGCACTCCCCGCCTGCCTCTCGCTCTCACCACCTGCCTCTCGCTCTCCCCGCCTGTCTCTCACTCTCCCCGCTTGCCTCTCGGCTCCACACCTGCCTCTCACTCTCCCCACCTGCCTCTCACTCTCCCCGCCTGCCTCTCTCTCTCCCCGCCTGCCTCTCACATTCCCCACTTCTCTCTCTCCCCGCCTGCCTCTCTCTCTCCCCGCCTGCCTCTCACTCTCCCCGCCTGCCTCTCACTCTCCCCGCCTGCCTCTCACTCTCCCCGCCTGCCTCTCACTCTCCCCGCCTGCCTCTCACTCTCCCCGCCTGCCTCTCACTCTCCCCGCCTGCCTCTCACTCTCCCCACATGCCTCGCACTCTCCCCGCCTGCCTCTCACTCTCCCCGCCTGCCTCTCACTCTCCCCACCTGCCTCTCACTCTCCCCACCTGCCTCTCACTCTCCCCACCTGCCTCTCACTCTCCCCGCCTGCTTCTCACTCTCCCCGCCTGCCTCTCACTCTCCCCACCTGCCTCTCACTCTCCCCACCTGCCTCTCACTCTCCCCGCTTGCTTCTCACTCTCCTCACCTGCCTCTCATTCTCCCTACCTGCCTCTCTCTCTCCCCGCCTGCCTCTCACTCTCCCCACTTCTCTCTCTCCCCGCCTGCCTCTCTCTCTCCCCGCCTGCCTCTCACTCTCCCCGCCTGCCTCTCACTCTCCCCACAAGCCTCTCACTCTCCCCGCCTACCTCTCACTCTCCCCGCCTGACTCTCACTCTCCCCGCCTGCCTCTCATTCTCCCCGCCTGCCTCTCACTCTCCCCGCCTGCCTCTCACTCTCCCCGCCTGCCTCTCACTCTCCCCACATGCCTCGCACTCTCCCCGCCTGCCTCTCACTCTCCCCGCCTGCCTCTCACTCTCCCCACATGCCTCTCACTCTCCCCACCTGCCTCTCACTCTCCCCGCCTGCCTCTCTCTCTCCCCGCCTGCCTCTCACTCTCCCCGCCTGCCTCTCACTCTCCCCACAAGCCTCTCACTCTCCCCGCCTGCCTCTCACTCTCCCCGCCTGACTCTCACTCTCCCCGCCTGCCTCTCACTCTCCCCGCCTGCCTCTCACTCTCCCCGCCTGCCTCTCACTCTCCCCACATGCCTCGCACTCTCCCCGCCTGCCTCTCACTCTCCCCGCCTGCCTCTCACTCTCCCCACATGCCTCTCACTCTCCCCACCTGCCTCTCACTCTCCCCGCCTGCCTCTCACTCTCTCCACCTGCCTCTCACTCTACTCACTTCTCTCTCTCCCCGCTTGCCTCACTCTCTCCCCGCCTGCCTCTCACTCTACTCACTTCTCTCTCTCCCCGCCTGCCTCTCACTCTCCCCGCCTGCCTCTCACTCTCCCCAGCTCTCTCTCCCCGCCTGCCTCTCACTCTCCCAGCTCTCTCTCCCCCCTGCCTCTCACTCTCCCCGCCTGCCTCTTACTCTCCCCAGCTCTCTCTCCCCGCCTGCCTCTCAATCTCCCAGCTCTCTCTCCCCGCCTGCCTCTCACTCTCCCCGCCTGCCTCTCGCTCTCCCCACCTGCCTCTCACTCTCCCCGTCTGCCTCTCGCTCTCCCCGCCTGTCTCTCACTCTCCCCACCTGCCTCTCACTCTCCCCACCTGCCTCTCACTCTCCCCGCCTGCCTCTCACTCTCCCCGCCTGCCTCACGCTCTCCTCACCTGCCTCTCACTCTCCCCGCCTGCCTCCCTCTCTCCCCGCCTGTCTCTCACTCTCCCCGCCTGCCTCTCGCTCTCCTCACCTGCCTCTCACTCTCCCCACCTGTCTCTCTCCCCGCCTGCCTCTCACTCTCCCCGCCTGCCTCTCACTCTCCCCACATGCCTCTCACTCTCCCCACCTGCCTCTCACTCTCCCCGCCTGCCTCTCACTCTCTCCACCTGCCTCTCACTCTACTCACTTCTCTCTCTCCCCGCCTGCCTCTCTCTCTCCCTGCCTGCCTCTCACTCTACTCACTTCTCTCTCTCCCCGCCTGCCTCTCACTCTCCCCGCCTGCCTCTAACTCTCCCCAGCTCTCTCTCCCCCCCTGCCTCTCACTCTCCCCGCCTGCCTCTTACTCTCCCTAGCTCTCTCTCCCCGCCTGCCTCTCACTCTCCCAGCTCTCTCTCCCCGCCTGCCTCTCACTCTCCCTGCCTGCCTCTCGCTCTCCCCACCTGCCTCTCACTCTCCCCACCTGCCTCTCACTCTCCCCGCCTGCCTCTCACTCTCCCCGCCTGCCTCTCGCTCTCCCCGCCTGCCTCTCACTCTCCCCGCCTGCCTCTCACTCTCCCCGCCTGCCTCTCGCTCTCCTCACCTGCCTCTCACTCTCCCCGCCTGCCTCTCTCTCTCCCCGCCTGCCTCTCACTCTCCCCGCCTGCCTCTCGCTCTCCTCACCTGCCTCTCACTCTCCCCGCCTGCCTCCCTCTCTCCCCGCCTGCCTCTCACTCTCCCCACTTCTCTCTTTCCCCGCCTGCCTCTCTCTCTCCCCGCCTGCCTCTCACTCTCCCCGCCTGCCTCTCACTCTCCCCACTTCTCTCTCTCCCCGCCTGCCGCTCATTCTCCCCAGCTCTCTCTCACCATCTGCCTCTCACTCTCCCCGCCTGCCTCTCCCTCTCCCCAGCTCTCTCTCCCCGCCTGCCTCTCACTCTCCCCACCTGCCTCTCACTCTCCCCGCCTGCCTCTCACTCTCCCCACCCGCCTCTCACATTCCCCACTTCTCTCTCTCCCCGCCTGCCTCTCTCCCCGCCTGCCTCTCACTCTCCCCACCTGCCTCTCACTCTCCCCACCTGCCTCTCGCTCTCCCCGCCTGCCTCTCACTCTCCCCACCTGCCTCTCACTCTCCCCACCTGCCTCTCACTCTCCCCACCTGCCTCTCTCTCTCACCGTCTGCCTCTCACTCTCCCCACCTGCCTCTCACTCTCCCTGCCTGCCTCTCACTCTCCCCACCTGCCTCTCACTCTCCCCGCCTGCCGCTCACTCTCCCCGCCTGCCTCTCGCTCTCCCCGCATGCCTCTCACTCTCCCCGCCTGCCTCTCACTCTCCCCACCTGCCTCTCGCACTCCCCGCCTGCCTCTCGCTCTCACCACCTGCCTCTCGCTCTCCCCGCCTGTCTCTCACTCTCCCCGCTTGCCTCTCGGCTCCACACCTGCCTCTCGCTCTCCCCACCTGCCTCTCACTCTCCCCACCTGCCTCTCGCTCTCCCCGCCTGCCTCTCACTCTCCCCGCCTGCCTCTCACTCTCCCCACCTGCCTCTCACTCTCCCCAACCTGCCTCTCACTCTCCCCGCTTGCCTCTCTCTCTCCCCACCTGCCTCTCACATTCCCCACTTCTCTCTCTCCCCGCCTGCCTCTCTCTCTCCCCGCCTGCCTCTCACTCTCCCCGCCTGCCTCTCACTCTCCCCGCCTGCCTGTCACTCTCCGCGCCTGACTCTCACTCTCCCCGCCTGCCTCACACTCTCCCCGCCTGCCTCTCACTCTCCCCGCCTGCCTCTCACTCTCCCCGCCTGCCTCTCACTCTCCCCACATGCCTCGCACTCTCCCCGCCTGCCTCTCACTCTCCCCGCCTGCCTCTCACTCTCCCCACATGCCTCTCACTCTCCCCACCTGCTTCTCACTCTCCCCACCTGCCTCTCACTCTCCCCACCTGCCTCTCACTCTCCCCGCTTGCTTCTCACTCTCCCCGCCTGCCTCTCACTCTCCCCACCTGCCTCTCACTCTCCCCACCTGCCTCTCACTCTCCCCGCTTGCTTCTCACTCTCCCCGCTTGCTTCTCACTCTCCCCGCCTGCCTCTCACTCTCCCCACCTGCCTCTCACTCTCCCCACCTGCCTCTCACTCTCCCCGCCTGCCTGTCACTCTCCCCGCCTGCCTCTCACTCTCCCCGCCTGCCTCTCGCTCTCCCCGCCTGTCTCTCACTCTCCCCACCTGCCTCTCACTCTCCCCACCTGCCTCTCACTCTCCCCGCCTGCCTCTCACTCTCCCCGCCTGCCTCACGCTCTCCTCACCTGCCTCTCACTCTCCCCGCCTGCCTCCCTCTCTCCCCGCCTGCCTCTCACTCTCCCCGCCTGCCTCTCGCTCTCCTCACCTGCCTCTCACTCTCCCCACCTGCCTCTCTCTCTCCCCGCCTGCCTCTCACTCTCCCCGCCTGCCTCTCACTCTCCCCACATGCCTCTCACTCTCCCCACCTGCCTCTCACTCTCCCCGCCTGCCTCTCACTCTCTCCACCTGCCTCTCACTCTACTCACTTCTCTCTCTCCCCGCCTGCCTCTCTCTCTCCCTGCCTGCCTCTCACTCTACTCACTTCTCTCTCTCCCCGCCTGCCTCTCACTCTCCCCGCCTGCCTCTAACTCTCCCCAGCTCTCTCTCCCCCCCTGCCTCTCACTCTCCCCGCCTGCCTCTTACTCTCCCGAGCTCTCTCTCCCCACCTGCCTCTCACTCTCCCAGCTCTCTCTCCCCGCCTGCCTCTCACTCTCCCCGCCTGCCTCTCGCTCTCCCCACCTGCCTCTCACTCTCCCCGTCTGCCTCTCGCTCTCCCCGCCTGTCTCTCACTCTCCCCACCTGCCTCTCACTCTCCCCACCTGCCTCTCACTCTCCCCGCCTGCCTCTCACTCTCCCCGCCTGCCTCACGCTCTCCTCACCTGCCTCTCACTCTCCCCGCCTGCCTCCCTCTCTCCCCGCCTGCCTCTCACTCTCCCCGCCTGCCTCTCGCTCTCCTCACCTGCCTCTCGCTCTCCTCACCTGCCTCTCACTCTCCCCACCTGCCTCTCTCTCTCCCCGCCTGCCTCTCACTCTCCCCGCCTGCCTCTCACTCTCCCCACATGCCTCTCACTCTCCCCACCTGCCTCTCACTCTCCCCGCCTGCCTCTCACTCTCTCCACATGCCTCTCACTCTACTCACTTCTCTCTCTCCCCGCCTGCCTCTCACTCTCCCCGCCTGCCTCTAACTCTCCCCAGCTCTCTCTCCCCCCCTGCCTCTCACTCTCCCCGCCTGCCTCTTACTCTCCCTAGCTCTCTCTCCCCGCCTGCCTCTCACTCTCCCAGCTCTCTCTCCCCGCCTGCCTCTCGCTCTCCTCGCCTGCCTCTCGCTCTCCCCGCCTGCCTCTCACTCTCCCCGCCTGCCTCTCACTCTCCCCGCCTGCCTCTCGCTCTCCTCACCTGCCTCTCACTCTCCCCGCCTGCCTCTCTCTCTCCCCGCCTGCCTCTCTCTCTCCCCGCCTGCCTCTCACTCTCCCCGCCTGCCTCTCACTCTCCCCGCCTGCCTCTCGCTCTCCTCACCTGCCTCTCTCTCTCCCCGCCTGCCTCTCACTCTCCCCACTTCTCTCTCTCCCCGCCTGCCTCTCTCTCTCCCCGCCTGCCTCTCACTCTCCCCGCCTGCCTCTCACTCTCCCCACTTCTCTCTCTCCCCGCCTGCCTCTCTCTCCCCGCCTGCCTCTCTCTCTCCCCGCCTGACGCTCACTCTCCCCGCCTGCCACTCATTCTCCCCAGCTCTCTCTCACCGTCTGCCTCTCACTCTCCCCGCCTGCCTCTCCCTCTCCCCAGCTCTCTCTCCCCGCCTGCCTCTCACTCTCCCCGCCTGCCTCTCACTCTCCCCACCTGCCTCTCACTCTCCCCGCCTGCCTCTCACTCTCCCCACCCGCCTCTCACATTACCCACTTCTCTCTCTCCCCGCCTGCCTCTCTCTCTCCCCGCCTGCCTCTCTCTCTCCCCGCCTGCCTCTCACTCTCCCCACCTGCCTCTCACTCTCCCCACCTGCCTCTCGCTCTCCCCGCCTGCCTCTCACTCTCCCCACCTGCCTCTCACTCTCCCCACCTGCCTCTCACTCTCCCCACCTGCCTCTCTCTCTCACCGTCTGCCTCTCACTCTCCCCACCTGCCTCTCACTCTCCCTGCCTGCCTCTCACTCTCCCCACCTGCCTCTCACTCTCCCCGCCTGCCGCTCACTCTCCCCACCTGCCTCTCACTCTCCCCACCTGCCTCTCACTCTCCCCACCTGCCTCTCGCTCTCCCCGCATGCCTCTCACTCTCCCCACCTGCCTCTCGCTCTCCCCGCCTGCCTCTCGCTCTCCCCGCATGCCTCTCGCTCTCCCCACCTGCCTCTCGCTCTCCCCGCCTGCCTCTCGCTCTCCCCGCATGCCTCTCACTCTCCCCGCCTGCCTCTCGCTCTCCCCACCTGCCTCTCGCACTCCCCGCCTGCCTCTCGCTCTCACCACCTGCCTCTCGCTCTCCCCGCCTGTCTCTCACTCTCCCCGCTTGCCTCTCGCTCTCCACACCTGCCTCTCGCTCTCCCCACCTGCCTCTCACTCTCCCCACCTGCCTCTCGCTCTCCCCGCCTGCCTCTCACTCTCCCCGCCTGCCTCTCACTCTCCCCACCTGCCTCTCACTCTCCCCACCTGCCTCTCTCTCTCCCCACCTGCCTCTCACATTCCCCACTTCTCTCTCTCCCCGCCTGCCTCTCTCTCTCCCCGCCTGCCTCTCACTCTCCCCGCCTGCCTCTCACTCTCCCCACCTGCCTCTCACTCTCCCCAGCTCTCTCTCCCCGCCTGCCTCTCACTCTCCCCGCCTGCCTCTCACTCTCCCCAGCTCTCTTTCCCCGCCTGCCTCTCACTCTCCCCGCCTGCCTCTCGCTCTCCCCGCATGCCTCTCACTCTCCCCGCCTGCCTCTCACTCTCCCCACCTGCCTCTCGCACTCCCCGCCTGCCTCTCGCTCTCACCACCTGCCTCTCGCTCTCCCCGCCTGTCTCTCACTCTCCCCGCTTGCCTCTCGGCTCCACACCTGCCTCTCGCTCTCCCCACCTGCCTCTCACTCTCCCCACCTGCCTCTCGCTCTCCCCGCCTGCCTCTCACTCTCCCCGCCTGCCTCTCACTCTCCCCACCTGCCTCTCACTCTCCCCAACCTGCCTCTCACTCTCCCCGCCTGCCTCTCTCTCTCCCCACCTGCCTCTCACATTCCCCACTTCTCTCTCTCCCCGCCTGCCTCTCTCTCTCCCCGCCTGCCTCTCACTCTCCCCGCCTGCCTCTCACTCTCCCCGCCTGCCTCTCACTCTCCGCGCCTGACTCTCACTCTCCCCGCCTGCCTCTCACTCTCCCCGCCTGCCTCTCACTCTCCCCGCCTGCCTCTCACTCTCCCCGCCTGCCTCTCACTCTCCCCGCCTGCCTCTCACTCTCCCCACATGCCTCGCACTCTCCCCGCCTGCCTCTCACTCTCCCCGCCTGCCTCTCACTCTCCCCACATGCCTCTCACTCTCCCCACCTGCCTCTCACTCTCCCCACCTGCCTCTCACTCTCCCCGCTTGCTTCTCACTCTCCCCGCCTGCCTCTCACTCTCCCCACCTGCCTCTCACTCTCCCCACCTGCCTCTCACTCTCCCCGCTTGCTTCTCACTCTCCCCGCTTGCTTCTCACTCTCCCCGCCTGCCTCTCACTCTCCCCACCTGTCTCTCACTCTCCCCACCTGCCTCTCACTCTCCCCACCTGCCTCTCACTCTCCCCGCCTGCCTCTCACTCTCCCCGCCTGCCTCACGCTCTCCTCACCTGCCTCTCACTCTCCCCGCCTGCCTCCCTCTCTCCCCGCCTGCCTCTCACTCTCCCCGCCTGCCTCTCGCTCTCCTCACCTGCCTCTCGCTCTCCTCACCTGCCTCTCACTCTCCCCACCTGCCTCTCTCTCTCCCCACCTGCCTCTCACTCTCCCCAGCTCTCTCTCCCCGCCTGCCTCTCACTCTCCCCGCCTGCCTCTCACTCTCCCCGCCTGCCTCTCACTCTCGCCACCTGCCTCTCGCACTCCCCGCCTGCCTCTCGCTCTCACCACCTGCCTCTCGCTCTCCCCGCCTGTCTCTCACTCTCCCCGCTTGCCTCTCGGCTCCACACCTGCCTCTCGCTCTCCCCACCTGCCTCTCACTCTCCCCACCTGCCTCTCGCTCTCCCCGCCTGCCTCTCACTCTCCCCGCCTGCCTCTCACTCTCCCCACCTGCCTCTCACTCTCCCCAACCTGCCTCTCACTCTCCCCGCCTGCCTCTCTCTCTCCCCACCTGCCTCTCACATTCCCCACTTCTCTCTCTCCCCGCCTGCCTCTCTCTCTCCCCGCCTGCCTCTCACTCTCCCCGCCTGCCTCTCACTCTCCCCGCCTGCCTCTCACTCTCCCCGCCTGCCTCTCACTCTCCCCGCCTGCCTCTCACTCTCCCCGCCTGCCTCTCACTCTCCCCACATGCCTCGCACTCTCCCCGCCTGCCTCTCACTCTCCCCGCCTGCCTCTCACTCTCCCCACATGCCTCTCACTCTCCCCACCTGCCTCTCACTCTCCCCACCTGCCTCTCACTCTCCCCGCTTGCTTCTCACTCTCCCCGCCTGCCTCTCACTCTCCCCACCTGCCTCTCACTCTCCCCACCTGCCTCTCACTCTCCCCGCTTGCTTCTCACTCTCCCCGCTTGCTTCTCACTCTCCCCGCCTGCCTCTCACTCTCCCCACCTGTCTCTCACTCTCCCCACCTGCCTCTCACTCTCCCCACCTGCCTCTCACTCTCCCCGCCTGCCTCTCACTCTCCCCGCCTGCCTCACGCTCTCCTCACCTGCCTCTCACTCTCCCCGCCTGCCTCCCTCTCTCCCCGCCTGCCTCTCACTCTCCCCGCCTGCCTCTCGCTCTCCTCACCTGCCTCTCGCTCTCCTCACCTGCCTCTCACTCTCCCCACCTGCCTCTCTCTCTCCCCGCCTGCCTCTCACTCTCCCCGCCTGCCTCTCACTCTCCCCACATGCCTCTCACTCTCCCCACCTGCCTCTCACTCTCCCCGCCTGCCTCTCACTCTCTCCACCTGCCTCTCACTCTACTCACTTCTCTCTCTCCCCGCCTGCCTCTCTCTCTCCCTGCCTGCCTCTCACTCTACTCACTTCTCTCTCTCCCCGCCTGCCTCTCACTCTCCCCGCCTGCCTCTAACTCTCCCCAGCTCTCTCTCCCCCCCTGCCTCTCACTCTCCCCGCCTGCCTCTTACTCTCCCTAGCTCTCTCTCCCCGCCTGCCTCTCACTCTCCCAGCTCTCTCTCCCCGCCTGCCTCTCACTCTCCCCGCCTGCCTCTCACTCTCCTCGCCTGCCTCTCGCTCTCCCCGCCTGCCTCTCACTCTCCCCGCCTGCCTCTCACTCTCCCCGCCTGCCTCTCGCTCTCCTCACCTGCCTCTCTCTCTCCCCGCCTGCCTCTCACTCTCCCCACTTCTCTCTCTCCCCGCCTGCCTCTCTCTCTCCCCGCCTGCCTCTCACTCTCCCCGCCTGCCTCTCACTCTCCCCACTTCTCTCTCTCCCCGCCTGCCTCTCTCTCCCCGCCTGCCTCTCTCTCTCCCCGCCTGACGCTCACTCTCCCCGCCTGCCACTCATTCTCCCCAGCTCTCTCTCACCGTCTGCCTCTCACTCTCCCCGCCTGCCTCTCCCTCTCCCCAGCTCTCTCTCCCCGCCTGCCTCTCACTCTCCCCGCCTGCCTCTCACTCTCCCCACCTGCCTCTCACTCTCCCCGCCTGCCTCTCACTCTCCCCACCCGCCTCTCACATTCCCCACTTCTCTCTCTCCCCGCCTGCCTCTCTCTCTCCCCGCCTGCCTCTCTCTCTCCCCGCCTGCCTCTCACTCTCCCCACCTGCCTCTCACTCTCCCCACCTGCCTCTCGCTCTCCCCGCCTGCCTCTCACTCTCCCCACCTGCCTCTCACTCTCCCCACCTGCCTCTCACTCTCCCCACCTGCCTCTCTCTCTCACCGTCTGCCTCTCACTCTCCCCACCTGCCTCTCACTCTCCCTGCCTGCCTCTCACTCTCCCCACCTGCCTCTCACTCTCCCCGCCTGCCGCTCACTCTCCCCACCTGCCTCTCACTCTCCCCACCTGCCTCTCACTCTCCCCACCTGCCTCTCGCTCTCCCCGCATGCCTCTCACTCTCCCCACCTGCCTCTCGCTCTCCCCGCCTGCCTCTCGCTCTCCCCGCATGCCTCTCGCTCTCCCCACCTGCCTCTCGCTCTCCCCGCCTGCCTCTCGCTCTCCCCGCATGCCTCTCACTCTCCCCGCCTGCCTCTCGCTCTCCCCACCTGCCTCTCGCACTCCCCGCCTGCCTCTCGCTCTCACCACCTGCCTCTCGCTCTCCCCGCCTGTCTCTCACTCTCCCCGCTTGCCTCTCGCTCTCCACACCTGCCTCTCGCTCTCCCCACCTGCCTCTCACTCTCCCCACCTGCCTCTCGCTCTCCCCGCCTGCCTCTCACTCTCCCCGCCTGCCTCTCACTCTCCCCACCTGCCTCTCACTCTCCCCACCTGCCTCTCTCTCTCCCCACCTGCCTCTCACATTCCCCACTTCTCTCTCTCCCCGCCTGCCTCTCTCTCTCCCCGCCTGCCTCTCACTCTCCCCGCCTGCCTCTCACTCTCCCCACCTGCCTCTCACTCTCCCCAGCTCTCTCTCCCCGCCTGCCTCTCACTCTCTCCGCCTGCCTCTCACTCTCCCCAGCTCTCTTTCCCCGCCTGCCTCTCACTCTCCCCGCCTGCCTCTCGCTCTCCCCGCATGCCTCTCACTCTCCCCGCCTGCCTCTCACTCTCCCCACCTGCCTCTCGCACTCCCCGCCTGCCTCTCGCTCTCACCACCTGCCTCTCGCTCTCCCCGCCTGTCTCTCACTCTCCCCGCTTGCCTCTCGGCTCCACACCTGCCTCTCGCTCTCCCCACCTGCCTCTCACTCTCCCCACCTGCCTCTCGCTCTCCCCGCCTGCCTCTCACTCTCCCCGCCTGCCTCTCACTCTCCCCACCTGCCTCTCACTCTCCCCAACCTGCCTCTCACTCTCCCCGCCTGCCTCTCTCTCTCCCCACCTGCCTCTCACATTCCCCACTTCTCTCTCTCCCCGCCTGCCTCTCTCTCTCCCCGCCTGCCTCTCACTCTCCCCGCCTGCCTCTCACTCTCCCCGCCTGCCTCTCACTCTCCGCGCCTGACTCTCACTCTCCCCGCCTGCCTCTCACTCTCCCCGCCTGCCTCTCACTCTCCCCGCCTGCCTCTCACTCTCCCCGCCTGCCTCTCACTCTCCCCGCCTGCCTCTCACTCTCCCCACATGCCTCGCACTCTCCCCGCCTGCCTCTCACTCTCCCCGCCTGCCTCTCACTCTCCCCACATGCCTCTCACTCTCCCCACCTGCCTCTCACTCTCCCCACCTGCCTCTCACTCTCCCCGCTTGCTTCTCACTCTCCCCGCCTGCCTCTCACTCTCCCCACCTGCCTCTCACTCTCCCCACCTGCCTCTCACTCTCCCCGCTTGCTTCTCACTCTCCCCGCTTGCTTCTCACTCTCCCCGCCTGCCTCTCACTCTCCCCACCTGCCTCTCACTCTCCCCACCTGCCTCTCACTCTCCCCGCCTGCCTGTCACTCTCCCCGCCTGCCTCTCGCTCTCCCCACCTTCCTCTCACTCTCCCGGCCTGCCTCTCTCTCTCTCCGCCTGCCTCTCACTCTCCCCACCTGCCTCTCACTCTCCCCGCCTGCCTCTCTCTCTCCCCACCTCCTCTCACTCTCTCCGCCTGCCTCTCACTCTCCCCACCTGCCTCTCACTCTCCCCGCCTGCCTCTCACTCTCCCCGCTTGCCTCTCACTCTCCCCACCTGCCTCTCGCTCTCCCCGCCTGCCTCTCGCTCTCCCCGCTTGCCTCTCAATCTCCCCACCTGCCTCTCACTCTCCGCACCTGTCGGTCACTCTCCGCACCTGTCTCTCGCTCTCCCCACTTCTCTCTCTCCCCGCCTGCCTCTCACTCTCCCCACCTGCCTCTCTCTCTCCGCACCTGTCGGTCACTCTCCGCACCTGTCTCTCACTCTCCCCACTTCTCTCTCTCCCCGCCTGCCTCTCACTCTCCCCACCTGCCTCTCACTCTCCCCGCTTGCCTCTCACTCTCCCCGCTTGCCTCTCACTCTCCCCGCCTGCAACTCACTCTCCCCGCTTGCCTCTCACTCTCCCCACTTGCCTCTCACTCTCCCCGCCTGCCTCTCGCTCTCCCCACCTGCCTCTCGCTCTCCCCGCCTGCCTCTCACTCTCCCCGCCTGCTTCTCACTCTCCCCGCTTGCCTCTCGTTCTCCACACCTGCCTCTCACTCTCCCCACCTGCCTCTCACATTCCAAACTTCTCTCTCTCCCCGCCTGCCTCTCTCTCTCCCCGCCTGCCTCTCACTCTCCCCACCTGCCTCTCACTCTCCCCGCCTGCCTCTCACTCTCCCCGCCTGCCTCTCGCTCTCCTCACATGCCTCTCACTCTCCCCGCCTGCCTCTCACTCTCCCCGCCTGCCTCTCACTCTCCCCGCTTGCCTCTTGCTCTCCTCCCCTGCCTCTCACTCTCCCCGCCTGCCTCTCTCTCTCCCCGCCTGCCTCTCACGCTTCCCCGCCTGCCTCTCGCTCTCCTCACCTGCCTCTCATTCTCCCTACCTGCCTCTCTCTCTCCCCGCCTGCCTCTCACTCTCCCCACTTCTCTCTCTCCCCGCCTGCCTCTCTCTCTCCCCGCCTGCCTCTCACTCTCCCCGCCTGCCTCTCACTCTCCCCACTTCTCTCTCTCCCCGCCTGCCTCTCTCTCCCCGCCTGCCTCTCTCTCTCCCCGCCTGCCTCTCACTCTCCCCGCCTGCCTCTCACTCTCCCCGCCTGCCTCTCACTCTCCCCGCCTGACTCTCACTCTCCCCGCCTGCCTCTCACTCTCCCCGCCTGCCTCTCACTCTCCGCGCCTGCCTCTCACTCTCCCCGCCTGCCTCTCACTCCCCCCACATGCCTCGCACTCTCCCCGCCTGCCTCTCACTCTCCCCGCCTGCCTCTCACTCTCCCCACATGCCTCTCACTCTCCCCACCTGCCTCTCACACTCCCCGCCTGCCTCTCACTCTCTCCACCTGCCTCTCACTCTACTCACTTCTCTCTCTCCCCGCTTGCCTCTCTCTCTCCCCGCCTGCCTCTCACTCTACTCACTTCTCTCTCTCCCCGCCTGCCTCTCACTCTCCCAGCTCTCTCTCCCCCCCTGCCTCTCACTCTCCCCGCCTGCCTCTTACTCTCCCCAGCTCTCTCTCCCTGCCTGCCTCTCACTCTCCCAGCTCTCTCTCCCCGGCTGCCTCTCACTCTCCCCGCCTGCCTCTCGCTCTCCCCACCTGCCTCTCACTCTCCCCGTCTGCCTCTCGCTCTCCCCGCCTGTCTCTCACTCTCCCCACCTGCCTCTCACTCTCCCCACCTGCCTCTCACTCTCCCCGCCTGCCTCTCACTCTCCCCGCCTGCCTCACGCTCTCCTCACCTGCCTCTCACTCTCCCCGCCTGCCTCCCTCTCTCCCCGCCTGCCTCTCACTCTCCCCGCCTGCCTCTCGCTCTCCTCACCTGCCTCTCACTCTCCCCACCTGCCTCTCTCTCTCCCCGCCTGCCTCTCACTCTCCCCGCCTGCCTCTCACTCTCCCCACATGCCTCTCACTCTCCCCACCTGCCTCTCACTCTCCCCGCCTGCCTCTCACTCTCTCCACCTGCCTCTCACTCTACTCACTTCTCTCTCTCCCCGCCTGCCTCACTCTCTCCCTGCCTGCCTCTCACTCTACTCACTTCTCTCTCTCCCCGCCTGCCTCTCACTCTCCCCGCCTGCCTCTAACTCTCCCCAGCTCTCTCTCCCCCCCTGCCTCTCACTCTCCCCGCCTGCCTCTTACTCTCCCTAGCTCTCTCTCCCCGCCTGCCTCTCACTCTCCCAGCTCTCTCTCCCCGCCTGCCTCTCACTCTCCCTGCCTGCCTCTCGCTCTCCCCACCTGCCTCTCACTCTCCCCGCCTGCCTCTCACTCTCCCCGCCTGACTCTCACTCTCCCCGCCTGCCTCTCACTCTCCCCGCCTGCCTCTCACTCTCCCCGCCTGCCTCTCACTCTCCCCGCCTGCCTCTCACTCTCCCCACATGCCTCGCACTCTCCCCGCCTGCCTCTCACTCTCCCCGCCTGCCTCTCACTCTCCCCACATGCCTCTCACTCTCCCCACCTGCCTCTCACTCTCCCCGCCTGCCTCTCACTCTCTCCACCTGCCTCTCACTCTACTCACTTCTCTCTCTCCCCGCTTGCCTCACTCTCTCCCCGCCTGCCTCTCACTCTACTCACTTCTCTCTCTCCCCGCCTGCCTCTCACTCTCCCCGCCTGCCTCTCACTCTCCCCAGCTCTCTCTCCCCGCCTGCCTCTCACTCTCCCAGCTCTCTCTCCCCCCTGCCTCTCACTCTCCCCGCCTGCCTCTTACTCTCCCCAGCTCTCTCTCCCCGCCTGCCTCTCACTCTCCCAGCTCTCTCTCCCCGCCTGCCTCTCACTCTCCCCGCCTGCCTCTCGCTCTCCCCACCTGCCTCTCACTCTCCCCGTCTGCCTCTCGCTCTCCCCGCCTGTCTCTCACTCTCCCCACCTGCCTCTCACTCTCCCCACCTGCCTCTCACTCTCCCCGCCTGCCTCTCACTCTCCCCGCCTGCCTCACGCTCTCCTCACCTGCCTCTCACTCTCCCCGCCTGCCTCCCTCTCTCCCCGCCTCTCTCTCACTCTCCCCGCCTGCCTCTCGCTCTCCTCACCTGCCTCTCACTCTCCCCACCTGCCTCTCTCTCTCCCCGCCTGCCTCTCACTCTCCCCGCCTGCCTCTCACTCTCCCCACATGCCTCTCACTCTCCCCACCTGCCTCTCACTCTCCCCGCCTGCCTCTCACCCTCTCCACCTGCCTCTCACTCTACTCACTTCTCTCTCTCCCCGCCTGCCTCTCTCTCTCCCTGCCTGCCTCTCACTCTACTCACTTCTCTCTCTCCCCGCCTGCCTCTCACTCTCCCCGCCTGCCTCTAACTCTCCCCAGCTCTCTCTCCCCCCCTGCCTCTCACTCTCCCCGCCTGCCTCTTACTCTCCCTAGCTCTCTCTCCCCGCCTGCCTCTCACTCTCCCAGCTCTCTCTCCCCGCCTGCCTCTCACTCTCCCTGCCTGCCTCTCGCTCTCCCCACCTGCCTCTCACTCTCCCCACCTGCCTCTCACTCTCCCCGCCTGCCTCTCACTCTCCCCGCCTGCCTCTCGCTCTCCCCGCCTGCCTCTCACTCTCCCCGCCTGCCTCTCACTCTCCCCGCCTGCCTCTCGCTCTCCTCACCTGCCTCTCACTCTCCCCGCCTGCCTCTCTCTCTCCCCGCCTGCCTCTCACTCTCCCCGCCTGCCTCTCGCTCTCCTCACCTGCCTCTCACTCTCCCCGCCTGCCTCCCTCTCTCCCCGCCTGCCTCTCACTCTCCCCACTTCTCTCTCTCCCCGCCTGCCTCTCTCTCTCCCCGCCTGCCTCTCACTCTCCCCGCCTGCCTCTCACTCTCCCCACTTCTCTCTCTCCCCGCCTGCCTCTCTCTCCCCGCCTGCCTCTCTCTCTCCCCGCCTGACTCTCACTCTCCCCGCCTGCCGCTCATTCTCCCCAGCTCTCTCTCACCATCTGCCTCTCACTCTCCCCGCCTGCCTCTCCCTCTCCCCAGCTCTCTCTCCCCGCCTGCCTCTCACTCTCCCCGCCTGCCTCTCACTCTCCCCACCTGCCTCTCACTCTCCCCACCTGCCTCTCGCTCTCCCCGCCTGCCTCTCACTCTCCCCACCTGCCTCTCACTCTCCCCACCTGCCTCTCACTCTCCCCACCTGCCTCTCTCTCTCACCGTCTGCCTCTCACTCTCCCCACCTGCCTCTCACTCTCCCCACCTGCCTCTCGCTCTCCCCGCATGCCTCTCACTCTCCCCACCTGCCTCTCGCTCTCCCCGCCTCCCTCTCGCTCTCCCCGCATGCCTCTCACTCTCCCCACCTGCCTCTCACTCTCCCCGCTTGCCTCTCACTCTCCCCGCTTGCCTCTCACTCTCCCCACCTGCCTCTCGCTCTCCCCGCCTCCCTCTCGCTCTCCCCGCATGCCTCTCACTCTCCCCACCTGCCTCTCACTCTCCCCGCTTGCCTCTCACTCTCCCCGCATGCCTCTCACTCTCCCCACCTGCCTCTCGCTCTCCCCGCCTGCAACTCACTCTCCCCGCTTGCCTCTCACTCTCCCCACTTGCCTCTCACTCTCCCCG
The DNA here is from genome assembly GCF_044704955.1 of Pristiophorus japonicus. Lineage (NCBI taxonomy): Eukaryota > Metazoa > Chordata > Chondrichthyes > Pristiophoridae > Pristiophorus > Pristiophorus japonicus. The sequence goes on along the minus strand of NC_091977.1, from coordinate 461,113,692 downwards.
CCTGCCTCTCGCTCTCCCCACCTGCCTCTCGCTCTCCCCGCCTGCCTCTCACTCTCCCCGCCTGCTTCTCACTCTCCCCGCTTGCCTCTCGTTCTCCACACCTGCCTCTCACTCTCCCCACCTGCCTCTCACATTCCAAACTTCTCTCTCTCCCCGCCTGCCTCTCTCTCTCCCCGCCTGCCTCTCACTCTCCCCGCCTGCCTCTCACTCTCCCCGCCTGCCTCTCACTCTCCCCGCCTGCCTCTCGCTCTCCTCACATGCCTCTCACTCTCCCCGCCTGCCTCTCACTCTCCCCGCCTGCCTCTCACTCTCCCCGCTTGCCTCTTGCTCTCCTCCCCTGCCTCTCACTCTCCCCGCCTGCCTCTCTCTCTCCCCGCCTGCCTCTCACGCTCCCCGCCTGCCTCTCGCTCTGCTCACCTGCCTCTCATTCTCCCTACCTGCCTCTCTCTCTCCCCGCCTGCCTCTCACTCTCCCCACTTCTCTCTCTCCCCGCCTGCCTCTCTCTCTCCCCGCCTGCCTCTCACTCTCCCCGCCTGCCTCTCACTCTCCCCACTTCTCTCTCTCCCCGCCTGCCTCTCTCTCCCCGCCTGCCTCTCTCTCTCCCCGCCTGCCTCTCACTCTCCCCGCCTGCCTCTCACTCTCCCCGCCTGCCTCTCACTCTCCCCGCCTGACTCTCACTCTCCCCGCCTGCCTCTCACTCTCCCCGCCTGCCTCTCACTCTCCGCGCCTGCCTCTCACTCTCCCCGCCTGCCTCTCACTCCCCCCACATGCCTCGCACTCTCCCCGCCTGCCTCTCACTCTCCCCGCCTGCCTCTCACTCTCCCCACATGCCTCTCACTCTCCCCACCTGCCTCTCACTCTCCCCGCCTGCCTCTCACTCTCTCCACCTGCCTCTCACTCTACTCACTTCTCTCTCTCCCCGCTTGCCTCTCTCTCTCCCCGCCTGCCTCTCACTCTACTCACTTCTCTCTCTCCCCGCCTGCCTCTCACTCTCCCAGCTCTCTCTCCCCCCCTGCCTCTCACTCTCCCCGCCTGCCTCTTACTCTCCCCAGCTCTCTCTCCCTGCCTGCCTCTCACTCTCCCAGCTCTCTCTCCCCGGCTGCCTCTCACTCTCCCCGCCTGCCTCTCGCTCTCCCCACCTGCCTCTCACTCTCCCCGTCTGCCTCTCGCTCTCCCCGCCTGTCTCTCACTCTCCCCACCTGCCTCTCACTCTCCCCACCTGCCTCTCACTCTCCCCGCCTGCCTCTCACTCTCCCCGCCTGCCTCACGCTCTCCTCACCTGCCTCTCACTCTCCCCGCCTGCCTCCCTCTCTCCCCGCCTGCCTCTCACTCTCCCCGCCTGCCTCTCGCTCTCCTCACCTGCCTCTCACTCTCCCCACCTGCCTCTCTCTCTCCCCGCCTGCCTCTCACTCTCCCCGCCTGCCTCTCACTCTCCCCACATGCCTCTCACTCTCCCCACCTGCCTCTCACTCTCCCCGCCTGCCTCTCACTCTCTCCACCTGCCTCTCACTCTACTCACTTCTCTCTCTCTCCCCGCCTGCCTCTCTCTCTCCCTGCCTGCCTCTCACTCTACTCACTTCTCTCTCTCCCCGCCTGCCTCTCACTCTCCCCGCCTGCCTCTAACTCTCCCCAGCTCTCTCTCCCCCCCTGCCTCTCACTCTCCCCGCCTGCCTCTTACTCTCCCTAGCTCTCTCTCCCCGCCTGCCTCTCACTCTCCCAGCTCTCTCTCCCCGCCTGCCTCTCACTCTCCCTGCCTGCCTCTCGCTCTCCCCACCTGCCTCTCACTCTCCCCGCCTGCCTCTCACTCTCCCCGCCTGACTCTCACTCTCCCCGCCTGCCTCTCACTCTCCCCGCCTGCCTCTCACTCTCCCCGCCTGCCTCTCACTCTCCCCGCCTGCCTCTCACTCTCCCCACATGCCTCGCACTCTCCCCGCCTGCCTCTCACTCTCCCCGCCTGCCTCTCACTCTCCCCACATGCCTCTCACTCTCCCCACCTGCCTCTCACTCTCCCCGCCTGCCTCTCACTCTCTCCACCTGCCTCTCACTCTACTCACTTCTCTCTCTCCCCGCTTGCCTCACTCTCTCCCCGCCTGCCTCTCACTCTACTCACTTCTCTCTCTCCCCGCCTGCCTCTCACTCTCCCCGCCTGCCTCTCACTCTCCCCAGCTCTCTCTCCCCGCCTGCCTCTCACTCTCCCAGCTCTCTCTCCCCCCTGCCTCTCACTCTCCCCGCCTGCCTCTTACTCTCCCCAGCTCTCTCTCCCTGCCTGCCTCTCACTCTCCCAGCTCTCTCTCCCCGCCTGCCTCTCACTCTCCCCGCCTGCCTCTCGCTCTCCCCACCTGCCTCTCACTCTCCCCGTCTGCCTCTCGCTCTCCCCGCCTGTCTCTCACACTCCCCACCTGCCTCTCACTCTCCCCACCTGCCTCTCACTCTCCCCGCCTGCCTCTCACTCTCCCCGCCTGCCTCACGCTCTCCTCACCTGCCTCTCACTCTCCCCGCCTGCCTCCCTCTCTCCCCGCCTGTCTCTCACTCTCCCCGCCTGCCTCTCGCTCTCCTCACCTGCCTCTCACTCTCCCCACCTGCCTCTCTCTCTCCCCGCCTGCCTCTCACTCTCCCCGCCTGCCTCTCACTCTCCCCACATGCCTCTCACTCTCCCCACCTGCCTCTCACTCTCCCCGCCTGCCTCTCACTCTCTCCACCTGCCTCTCACTCTACTCACTTCTCTCTCTCCCCGCCTGCCTCTCTCTCTCCCTGCCTGCCTCTCACTCTACTCACTTCTCTCTCTCCCCGCCTGCCTCTCACTCTCCCCGCCTGCCTCTAACTCTCCCCAGCTCTCTCTCCCCCCCTGCCTCTCACTCTCCCCGCCTGCCTCTTACTCTCCCTAGCTCTCTCTCCCCGCCTGCCTCTCACTCTCCCAGCTCTCTCTCCCCGCCTGCCTCTCACTCTCCCTGCCTGCCTCTCGCTCTCCCCACCTGCCTCTCACTCTCCCCACCTGCCTCTCACTCTCCCCGCCTGCCTCTCACTCTCCCCGCCTGCCTCTCGCTCTCCCCGCCTGCCTCTCACTCTCCCCGCCTGCCTCTCACTCTCCCCGCCTGCCTCTCGCTCTCCTCGCCTGCCTCTCACTCTCCCCGCCTGCCTCTCTCTCTCCCCGCCTGCCTCTCACTCTCCCCGCCTGCCTCTCGCTCTCCTCACCTGCCTCTCACTCTCCCCGCCTGCCTCCCTCTCTCCCCGCCTGCCTCTCTCTCTCCCCGCCTGCCTCTCACTCTCCCCGCCTGCCTCTCACTCTCCCCACTTCTCTCTCTCCCCGCCTGCCTCTCTCTCCCCGCCTGCCTCTCTCTCTCCCCGCCTGACTCTCACTCTCCCCGCCTGCCGCTCATTCTCCCCAGCTCTCTCTCACCATCTGCCTCTCACTCTCCCCGCCTGCCTCTCCCTCTCCCCAGCTCTCTCTCCCCGCCTGCCTCTCACTCTCCCCGCCTGCCTCTCACTCTCCCCACCTGCCTCTCACTCTCCCCGCCTGCCTCTCACTCTCCCCACCCGCCTCTCACATTCCCCACTTCTCTCTCTCCCCGCCTGCCTCTCTCCCCGCCTGCCTCTCACTCTCCCCACCTGCCTCTCACTCTCCCCACCTGCCTCTCGCTCTCCCCGCCTGCCTCTCACTCTCCCCACCTGCCTCTCACTCTCCCCACCTGCCTCTCACTTTCCCCACCTGCCTCTCTCTCTCACCGTCTGCCTCTCACTCTCCCCACCTGCCTCTCACTCTCCCTGCCTGCCTCTCACTCTCCCCACCTGCCTCTCACTCTCCCCGCCTGCCGCTCACTCTCCCCACCTGCCTCTCACTCTCCCCACCTGCCTCTCACTCTCCCCACCTGCCTCTCGCTCTCCCCGCATGCCTCTCACTCTCCCCACCTGCCTCTCGCTCTCCCCGCCTGCCTCTCGCTCTCCCCGCATGCCTCTCACTCTCCCCACCTGCCTCTCGCTCTCCCCGCCTGCCTCTCGCTCTCCCCGCATGCCTCTCACTCTCCCCGCCTGCCTCTCACTCTCCCCACCTGCCTCTCACTCTCCCCACCTGCCTCTCACTCTCCCCACCTGCCTCTCACTCTCCCCGCTTGCTTCTCACTCTCCCCGCTTGCTTCTCACTCTCCCCGCCTGCCTCTCACTCTCCCCACCTGCCTCTCACTCTCCCCACCTGCCTCTCACTCTCCCCGCCTGCCTGTCACTCTCCCCGCCTGCCTCTCGCTCTCCCCACCTTCCTCTCACTCTCCCGGCCTGCCTCTCTCTCTCTCCGCCTGCCTCTCACTCTCCCCACCTGCCTCTCACTCTCCCCGCCTGCCTCTCTCTCTCCCCGCCTCCTCTCACTCTCTCCGCCTGCCTCTCACTCTCCCCACCTGCCTCTCACTCTCCCCGCCTGCCTCTCACTCTCCCCGCTTGCCTCTCACTCTCCCCACCTGCCTCTCGCTCTCCCCGCCTGCCTCTCGCTCTCCCCGCTTGCCTCTCAATCTCCCCACCTGCCTCTCACTCTCCGCACCTGTCGGTCACTCTCCGCACCTGTCTCTCGCTCTCCCGACTTCTCTCTCTCCCCGCCTGCCTCTCACTCTCCCCACCTGCCTCTCTCTCTCCGCACCTGTCGGTCACTCTCCGCACCTGTCTCTCACTCTCCCCACTTCTCTCTCTCCCCGCCTGCTTCTCACTCTCCCCACCTGCCTCTCACTCTCCCCGCTTGCCTCTCACTCTCCCCGCTTGCCTCTCACTCTCCCCGCCTGCCTCTCGCTCTCCCCGCCTGCAACTCACTCTCCCCGCTTGCCTCTCACTCTCCCCACTTGCCTCTCACTCTCCCCGCCTGCCTCTCGCTCTCCCCACCTGCCTCTCGCTCTCCCCGCCTGCCTCTCACTCTCCCCGCCTGCTTCTCACTCTCCCCGCTTGCCTCTCGTTCTCCACACCTGCCTCTCACTCTCCCCACCTGCCTCTCACATTCCAAACTTCTCTCTCTCCCCGCCTGCCTCTCTCTCTCCCCGCCTGCCTCTCACTCTCCCCACCTGCCTCTCACTCTCCCCGCCTTCCTCTCACTCTCCCCGCCTGCCTCTCGCTCTCCCCGCCTGCCTCTCGCTCTCCTCACATGCCTCTCACTCTCCCCGCCTGCCTCTCACTCTCCCCGCCTGCCTCTCACTCTCCCCGCTTGCCTCTCGCTCTCCTCACCTGCCTCTCACTCTCCCTGCCTGCCTCTCTCTCTCCCCGCCTGCCTCTCACGCTCCCCGCCTGCCTCTCGCTCTCCTCACCTGCCTCTCATTCTCCCTACCTGCCTCTCTCTCTCCCCGCCTGCCTCTCACTCTCCCCACTTCTCTCTCTCCCCGCCTGCCTCTCTCTCTCCCCGCCTGCCTCTCACTCTCCCCGCCTGCCTCTCACTCTCCCCACTTCTCTCTCTCCCCGCCTGCCTCTCTCTCTCCCCGCCTGCCTCTCACTCTCCCCGCCTGCCTCTCACTCTCCCCGCCTGCCTCTCACTCTCCCCGCCTGACTCTCACTCTCCCCGCCTGCCTCTCACTCTCCGCGCCTGCCTCTCACTCTCCCCGCCTGCCTCTCACTCTCCCCACATGCCTCGCACTCTCCCCGCCTGCCTCTCACTCTCCCCGCCTGCCTCTTACTCTCCCCACATGCCTCTCACTCTCCCCACCTGCCTCTCACTCTCCCCGCCTGCCTCTCACTCTCTCCACCTGCCTCTCACTCTACTCACTTCTCTCTCTCCCCGCTTGCCTCTCTCTCTCCCCGCCTGCCTCTCACTCTACTCACTTCTCTCTCTCCCCGCCTGCCTCTCACTCTCCCAGCTCTCTCTCCCCCCCTGCCTCTCACTCTCCCCGCCTGCCTCTTACTCTCCCCAGCTCTCTCTCCCTGCCTGCCTCTCACTCTCCCAGCTCTCTCTCCCCGCCTGCCTCTCACTCTCCCCGCCTGCCTCTCGCTCTCCCCACCTGCCTCTCACTCTCCCCGTCTGCCTCTCGCTCTCCCCGCCTGTCTCTCACTCTCCCCACCTGCCTCTCACTCTCCCCACCTGCCTCTCACTCTCCCCGCCTGCCTCTCACTCTCCCCGCCTGCCTCACGCTCTCCTCACCTGCCTCTCACTCTCCCCGCCTGCCTCCCTCTCTCCCCGCCTGCCTCTCACTCTCCCCGCCTGCCTCTCGCTCTCCTCACCTGCCTCTCACTCTCCCCACCTGCCTCTCTCTCTCCCCGCCTGCCTCTCACTCTCCCCGCCTGCCTCTCACTCTCCCCACATGCCTCTCACTCTCCCCACCTGCCTCTCACTCTCCCCGCCTGCCTCTCACTCTCTCCACCTGCCTCTCACTCTACTCACTTCTCTCTCTCCCCGCCTGCCTCTCTCTCTCCCTGCCTGCCTCTCACTCTACTCACTTCTCTCTCTCCCCGCCTGCCTCTCACTCTCCCCGCCTGCTTCTAACTCTCCCCAGCTCTCTCTCCCCCCCTGCCTCTCACTCTCCCCGCCTGCCTCTTACTCTCCCTAGCTCTCTCTCCCCGCCTGCCTCTCACTCTCCCAGCTCTCTCTCCCCGCCTGCCTCTCACTCTCCCCGCCTGCCTCTCGCTCTCCCCACCTGCCTCTCACTCTCCCCGTCTGCCTCTCGCTCTCCCCGCCTGCCTCTCACTCTCCCCGCCTGCCTCTCACTCTCCCCACCTGCCTCTCACTCTCCCCAACCTGCCTCTCACTCTCCCCGCCTGCCACTCTCTCTCCCCACCTGCCTCTCACATTCCCCACTTCTCTCTCTCCCCGCCTGCCTCTCTCTCTCCCCGCCTGCCTCTCACTCTCCCCGCCTGCCTCTCACTCTCCCCGCCTGCCTCTCACTCTCCGCGCCTGACTCTCACTATCCCCGCCTGCCTCTCACTCTCCCCGCCTGCCTCTCACTCTCCCCGCCTGCCTCTCACTCTCCCCGCCTGCCTCTCACTCTCCCCACATGCCTCGCACTCTCCCCGCCTGCCTCTCACTCTCCCCGCCTGCCTCTCACTCTCCCCACATGCCTCTCACTCTCCCCACCTGCCTCTCACTCTCCCCACCTGCCTCTCACTCTCCCCACCTGCCTCTCACTCTCCCCGCTTGCTTCTCACTCTCCCCGCCTGCCTCTCACTCTCCCCACCTGCCTCTCACTCTCCCCACCTGCCTCTCACTCTCCCCGCTTGCTTCTCACTCTCCCCGCTTGCTTCTCACTCTCCCCGCCTGCCTCTCACTCTCCCCACCTGCCTCTCACTCTCCCCACCTGCCTCTCACTCTCCCCGCCTGCCTGTCACTCTCCCCGCCTGCCTCTCGCTCTCCCCACCTTCCTCTCACTCTCCCGGCCTGCCTCTCTCTCTCTCCGCCTGCCTCTCACTCTCCCCACCTGCCTCTCACTCTCCCCGCCTGCCTCTCTCTCTCCCCGCCTCCTCTCACTCTCTCCGCCTGCCTCTCACTCTCCCCACCTGCCTCTCACTCTCCCCGCCTGCCTCTCACTCTCCCCGCTTGCCTCTCACTCTCCCCACCTGCCTCTCGCTCTCCCCGCCTGCCTCTCGCTCTCCCCGCTTGCCTCTCAATCTCCCCACCTGCCTCTCACTCTCCGCACCTGTCGGTCACTCTCCGCACCTGTCTCTCGCTCTCCCCACTTCTCTCTCTCCCCGCCTGCCTCTCACTCTCCCCACCTGCCTCTCTCTCTCCGCACCTGTCGGTCACTCTCCGCACCTGTCTCTCACTCTCCCCACTTCTCTCTCTCCCCGCCTGCCTCTCACTCTCCCCACCTGCCTCTCACTCTCCCCGCTTGCCTCTCACTCTCCCCGCTTGCCTCTCACTCTCCCCGCCTGCCTCTCGCTCTCCCCGCCTGCAACTCACTCTCCCCGCTTGCCTCTCACTCTCCCCACTTGCCTCTCACTCTCCCCGCCTGCCTCTCGCTCTCCCCACCTGCCTCTCGCTCTCCCCGCCTGCCTCTCACTCTCCCCGCCTGCTTCTCACTCTCCCCGCTTGCCTCTCGTTCTCCACACCTGCCTCTCACTCTCCCCACCTGCCTCTCACATTCCAAACTTCTCTCTCTCCCCGCCTGCCTCTCTCTCTCCCCGCCTGCCTCTCACTCTCCCCACCTGCCTCTCACTCTCCCCGCCTGCCTCTCACTCTCCCCGCCTGCCTCTCGCTCTCCTCACATGCCTCTCACTCTCCCCGCCTGCCTCTCACTCACCCCGCCTGCCTCTCACTCTCCCCGCTTGCCTCTTGCTCTCCTCCCCTGCCTCTCACTCTCCCCGCCTGCCTCTCTCTCTCCCCGCCTGCCTCTCACGCTCCCCGCCTGCCTCTCGCTCTCCTCACCTGCCTCTCATTCTCCCTACCTGCCTCTCTCTCTCCCCGCCTGCCTCTCACTCTCCCCACTTCTCTCTCTCCCCGCCTGCCTCTCTCTCTCCCCGCCTGCCTCTCACTCTCCCCGCCTGCCTCTCACTCTCCCCACTTCTCTCTCTCCCCGCCTGCCTCTCTCTCCCCGCCTGCCTCTCTCTCTCCCCGCCTGCCTCTCACTCTCCCCGCCTGCCTCTCACTCTCCCCGCCTGCCTCTCACTCTCCCCGCCTGACTCTCACTCTCCCCGCCTGCCTCTCACTCTCCCCGCCTGCCTCTCACTCTCCGCGCCTGCCTCTCACTCTCCCCGCCTGCCTCTCACTCCCCCCACATGCCTCGCACTCTCCCCGCCTGCCTCTCACTCTCCCCGCCTGCCTCTCACTCTCCCCACATGCCTCTCACTCTCCCCACCTGCCTCTCACTCTCCCCGCCTGCCTCTCACTCTCTCCACCTGCCTCTCACTCTACTCACTTCTCTCTCTCCCCGCTTGCCTCTCTCTCTCCCCGCCTGCCTCTCACTCTACTCACTTCTCTCTCTCCCCGCCTGCCTCTCACTCTCCCAGCTCTCTCTCCCCCCCTGCCTCTCACTCTCCCCGCCTGCCTCTTACTCTCCCCAGCTCTCTCTCCCTGCCTGCCTCTCACTCTCTCAGCTCTCTCTCCCCGCCTGCCTCTCACTCTCCCCGTCTGCCTCTCGCTCTCCCCGCCTGTCTCTCACTCTCCCCACCTGCCTCTCACTCTCCCCACCTGTCTCTCACTCTCCCCGCCTGCCTCTCACTCTCCCCGCCTGCCTCACGCTCTCCTCACCTGCCTCTCACTCTCCCCGCCTGCCTCCCTCTCTCCCCGCCTGCCTCTCACTCTCCCCGCCTGCCTCTCGCTCTCCTCACCTGCCTCTCACTCTCCCCACCTGCCTCTCTCTCTCCCCGCCTGCCTCTCACTCTCCCCGCCTGCCTCTCACTCTCCCCACCTGCCTCTCACTCTCCCCACCTGCCTCTCACTCTCCCCGCCTGCCTCTCACTCTCTCCACCTGCCTCTCACTCTACTCACTTCTCTCTCTCCCCGCCTGCCTCTCTCTCTCCCTGCCTGCCTCTCACTCTACTCACTTCTCTCTCTCCCCGCCTGCCTCTCACTCTCCCCGCCTGCCTCTAACTCTCCCCAGCTCTCTCTCCCCGCCTGCCTCTCATTCTCCCAGCTCTCTCTCCCCGCCTGCCTCTCACTCTCCCCGCCTGCCTCTTACTCTCCCCAGCTCTCTCTCCCTGCCTGCCTCTCACTCTCCCAGCTCTCTCTCCCCGCCTGCCTCTCACTCTCCCCGCCTGCCTCTCGCTCTCCCCACCTGCCTCTCACTCTCCCCGTCTGCCTCTCGCTCTCCCCGCCTGTCTCTCACTCTCCCCACCTGCCTCTCACTCTCCCCACCTGCCTCTCACTCTCCCCGCCTGCCTCTCACTCTCCCCGCCTGCCTCACGCTCTCCTCACCTGCCTCTCACTCTTCCCGCCTGCCTCCCTCTCTCCCCGCCTGCCTCTCACTCTCCCCGCCTGCCTCTCGCTCTCCTCACCTGCCTCTCGCTCTCCTCACCTGCCTCTCACTCTCCCCACCTGCCTCTCTCTCTCCCCGCCTGCCTCTCACTCTCCCCGCCTGCCTCTCACTCTCCCCACATGCCTCTCACTCTCCCCACCTGCCTCTCACTCTCCCCGCCTGCCTCTCACTCTCTCCACCTGCCTCTCACTCTACTCACTTCTCTCTCTCCCCGCCTGCCTCTCTCTCTCCCTGCCTGCCTCTCACTCTACTCACTTCTCTCTCTCCCCGCCTGCCTCTCACTCTCCCCGCCTGCCTCTAACTCTCCCTAGCTCTCTCTCCCCCCCTGCCTCTCACTCTCCCCGCCTGCCTCTTACTCTCCCTAGCTCTCTCTCCCCGCCTGCCTCTCACTCTCCCAGCTCTCTCTCCCCGCCTGCCTCTCACTCTCCCCGCCTGCCTCTCACTCTCCCCGCCTGCCTCTCACTCTCCCAGCTCTCTCTCCCCGCCTGCCTCTCGCTCTCCCCGCCTGCCTCTCACTCTCCCCGCCTGCCTCTCACTCTCCCCGCCTGCCTCTCGCTCTCCTCACCTGCCTCTCACTCTCCCCGCCTGCCTCTCTCTCTCCCCGCCTGCCTCTCTCTCTCCCCGCCTGCCTCTCACTCTCCCCGCCTGCCTCTCACTCTCCCCGCCTGCCTCTCGCTCTCCTCACCTGCCTCTCTCTCTCCCCGCCTGCCTCTCACTCTCCCCACTTCTCTCTCTCCCCGCCTGCCTCTCTCTCCCCGCCTGCCTCTCTCTCTCCCCGCCTGACGCTCACTCTCCCCGCCTGCCACTCATTCTCCCCAGCTCTCTCTCACCGTCTGCCTCTCACTCTCCCCGCCTGCCTCTCCCTCTCCCCAGCTCTCTCTCCCCGCCTGCCTCTCACTCTCCCCGCCTGCCTCTCACTCTCCCCACCTGCCTCTCACTCTCCCCGCCTGCCTCTCACTCTCCCCACCCGCCTCTCACATTCCCCACTTCTCTCTCTCCCCGCCTGCCTCTCTCTCTCCCCGCCTGCCTCTCACTCTCCCCACCTGCCTCTCACTCTCCCCACCTGCCTCTCGCTCTCCCCGCCTGCCTCTCACTCTCCCCACCTGCCTCTCACTCTCCCCACCTGCCTCTCACCCTCCCCACCTGCCTCTCACTCTCCCCGCCTGCCTCTCTCTCTCCCCACCTGCCTCTCACATTCCCCACTTCTCTCTCTCCCCGCCTGCCTCTCTCTCTCCCCGCCTGCCTCTCACTCTCCCCGCCTGCCTCTCACTCTCCCCACCTGCCTCTCACTCTCCCCAGCTCTCTCTCCCCGCCTGCCTCTCACTCTCCCCGCCTGCCTCTCACTCTCCCCAGCTCTCTTTCCCCGCCTGCCTCTCACTCTCCCCGCCTGCCTCTCGCTCTCCCCGCCTGCCTCTCACTCTCCCCACCTGCCTCTCACTCTCCCCGCCTGCCTCTCACTCTCCCCACCTGCCTCTCACTCTCCCCGCTTGCTTCTCACTCTCCCCGCCTGCCTCTCACTCTCCCCACCTGCCTCTCACTCTCCCCACCTGCCTCTCACTCTCCCCGCTTGCTTCTCACTCTCCCCGCCTGCCTCTCACTCTCCCCACCAGCCTCTCACTCTCCCCACCTGCCTCTCACTCTCCCCGCTTGCTTCTCACTCTCCCCGCCTGCCTCTCACTCTCCCCGCCTGCCTCTCACTCTCCCCACCTGCCTCTCACTCTCCCCACCTGCCTCTCACTCTCCCCGCCTGCCTGTCACTCTCCCCGCCTGCCTCTCGCTCTCCCTACCTTCCTCTCACTCTCCCCGCCTGCCTCTCTCTCTCTCCGCCTGCCTCTCACTCTCCCCACCTGCCTCTCACTCTCCCCGCCTGCCTCTCTCTCTCCTCGCCTCCTCTCACTCTCTCCGCCTGCCTCTCACTCTCCCCACCTGCCTCTCACTCTCCCCGCCTGCCTCTCACTCTCCCCGCTTGCCTCTCACTCTCCCCACCTGCCTCTCGCTCTCCCCGCCTGCCTCTCACTCTCCCCGCTTGCCTCTCAATCTCCCCACCTGCCTCTCACTCTCCGCACCTGTCGGTCACTCTCCGCACCTGTCTCTCGCTCTCCCCACTTCTCTCTCTCCCCGCCTGCCTCTCACTCTCCCCACCTGCCTCTCACTCTCCCTGCCTGCCTCTCACTCTCCCCGCCTGCCGCTCACTCTCCCCGCTTGCTTCTCACTCTCCCCGCCTGCCTCTCACTCTCCCCGCCTGCCTCTCACTCTCCCCACCTGCCTCTCACTCTCCCCACCTGCCTCTCACTCTCCCCGCCTGCCTGTCACTCTCCCCGCCTGCCTCTCGCTCTCCCCACCTTCCTCTCACTCTCCCCGCCTGCCTCTCTCTCTCTCCGCCTGCCTCTCACTCTCCCCACCTGCCTCTCACTCTCCCCGCCTGCCTCTCTCTCTCCTCGCCTCCTCTCACTCTCTCCGCCTGCCTCTCACTCTCCCCACCTGCCTCTCACTCTCCCCGCCTGCCTCTCACTCTCCCCGCTTGCCTCTCACTCTCCCCACCTGCCTCTCGCTCTCCCCGCCTGCCTCTCACTCTCCCCGCTTGCCTCTCAATCTCCCCACCTGCCTCTCACTCTCCGCACCTGTCGGTCACTCTCCGCACCTGTCTCTCGCTCTCCCCACTTCTCTCTCTCCCCGCCTGCCTCTCGCTCTCCCCACCTGCCTCTCACTCTCCCTGCCTGACTCTCACTCTCCCCACCTGCCTCTCACTCTCCCCGCCTGCCGCTCACTCTCCCCACCTGCCTCTCACTCTCCCCACCTGCCTCTCACTCTCCCCACCTGCCTCTCGCTCTCCCCGCATGCCTCTCACTCTCCCCACCTGCCTCTCGCTCTCCCCGCCTGCCTCTCGCTCTCCCCGCATGCCTCTCACTCTCCCCACCTGCCTCTCGCTCTCCCCGCCTGCCTCTCGCTCTCCCCGCATGCCTCTCACTCTCCCCGCCTGCCTCTCGCTCTCCCCACCTGCCTCTCGCACTCCCCGCCTGCCTCTCGCTCTCACCACCTGCCTCTCGCTCTCCCCGCCTGTCTCTCACTCTCCCCGCTTGCCTCTCGCTCTCCACACCTGCCTCTCGCTCTCCCCACCTGCCTCTCACTCTCCCCACCAGCCTCTCGCTCTCCCCGCCTGCCTCTCACTCTCCCCGCCTGCCTCTCACTCTCCCCACCTGCCTCTCACTCTCCCCACCTGCCTCTCACTCTCCCCGCCTGCCTCTCTCTCTCCCCACCTGCCTCTCACATTCCCCACTTCTCTCTCTCCCCGCCTGCCTCTCTCTCTCCCCGCCTGCCTCTCACTCTACCCGCCTGCCTCTCACTCTCCCCGCCTGCCTCTCACTCTCCCCAGCTCTCTCTCCCCGCCTGCCTCTCACTCTCCCCGCCTGCCTCTCACTCTCCCCAGCTCTCTTTCCCCGCCTGCCTCTCACTCTCCCCGCCTGCCTCTCGCTCTCCCCGCCTGCCTCTCGCTCTCCCCACCTGCCTCTCACTCTCCCTGCCTGCCTCTCACTCTGCCCACCTGCCTCTCACTCTCCCCGCTTGCTTCTCACTCTCCCCGCCTGCCTCTCACTCTCCCCACCTGCCTCTCACTCTCCCCACCTGCCTCTCACTCTCCCCGCTTGCTTCTCACTCTCCCCGCCTGCCTCTCACTCTCCCCACCAGCCTCTCACTCTCCCCACCTGCCTCTCACTCTCCCCGCTTGCTTCTCACTCTCCCCGCCTGCCTCTCACTCTCCCCGCTTGCCTCTCACTCTCCCCACCTGCCTGTCACTCTCCCCGCCTGCCTGTCACTCTCCCCGCCTGCCTCTCGCTCTCCCCACCTTCCTCTCACTCTCCCCGCCTGCCTCTCTCTCTCTCCGCCTGCCTCTCACTCTCCCCACCTGCCTCTCACTCTCCCCGCCTGCCTCTCTCTCTCCTCGCCTCCTCTCACTCTCTCCGCCTGCCTCTCACTCTCCCCACCTGCCTCTCACTCTCCCCGCCTGCCTCTCACTCTCCCCGCTTGCCTCTCACTCTCCCCACCTGCCTCTCGCTCTCCCCGCCTGCCTCTCACTCTCCCCGCTTGCCTCTCAATCTCCCCACCTGCCTCTCACTCTCCGCACCTGTCGGTCACTCTCCGCACCTGTCTCTCGCTCTCCCCACTTCTCTCTCTCCCCGCCTGCCTCTCACTCTCCCCAACTGCCTCTCTCTCTCCGCACCTGTCGGTCACTCTCCGCACCTGTCTCTCACTCTCCCCACTTCTCTCTCTCCCCGCCTGCCTCTCACTCTCCCCACCTGCCTCTCACTCTCCCCGCTTGCCTCTCACTCTCCCCGCTTGACTCTCACTCTCCCCGCCTGCCTCTCGCTCTCCCCGCCTGCAACTCACTCTCCCCGCTTGCCTCTCACTCTCCCCGCTTGCCTCTCACTCTCCCCGCCTGCCTCTCGCTCTCCCCACCTGCCTCTCGCTCTCCCCGCTTGCCTCTCACTCTCCCCGCTTGCCTCTCGCTCTCCCCGCCTGCCTCTCGCTCTCCCCGCCTGCAACTCACTCTCCCCGCTTGCCTCTCACTCTCCCCGCTTGCCTCTCGTTCTCCACACCTGCCTCTCGCTCTCCCCACCTGCCTCTCACATTACAAACTTCTCTCTCTCCCCGCCTGCCTCTCTCTCTCTCCCCGCCTGCCTCTCACTCTCCCCACCTGCCTCTCTCTCTCCCCACCTGCCTCTCACTCTCCCCTCTTCTCTCTCTCCCCGTCTGCCTCTCACTCTCCCCGCCTGCCTTTCACGCTCTCCAACTGCCTCTCACTCTCCCCTCTTCTCTCTCTCCCCGCCTGCCTCTCTCTCTCCCCACCTGCCTCTCACTCTCCCCGCCTGCCTCTCACTCTCCCCGCCTGCCTCTCTCTCTCCCCGCCTGCCTCTCGCTCTCCCCGTGTGCCTCTCACTCTCCCCGCCTGCCTCTCGCTCTCCCCGCCTGCCTCTCACTCTCTCCACCTGCCTCTCACTCTCCCAGCCTGCCTCTCACTCTCCCCACCTGCCTCTCACTCTCCCCGCCTGCCTCTCGCTCTCCTCACATGCCTCTCACTCTCCCCGCCTGCCTCTCACTCACCCCGCCTGCCTCTCACTCTCCCCGCTTGCCTCTTGCTCTCCTCCCCTGCCTCTCACTCTCCCCGCCTGCCTCTCTCTCTCCCCGCCTGCCTCTCACGCTCCTCGCCTGCCTCTCTCTCGCCCCGCCTGCCTCTCACTCTCCCCACTTCTCTCTCTCCCCGCCTGCCTCTCTCTCTCCCCGCTTGCCTCTCACTCTCCCCGCCTGCCTCTCACTCTCCCCACTTCTCTCTCTCCCCGCCTGCCTCTCTCTCCCCGCCTGCCTCTCTCTCTCCCCGCCTGCCTCTCACTCTCCCCGCCTGCCTCTCACTCTCCCCGCCTGCCTCTCACTCTCCCCGCCTGACTCTCACTCTCCCCGCCTGCCTCTCACTCTCCCCGCCTGCCTCTCACTCTCCGCGCCTGCCTCTCACTCTCCCCGCCTGCCTCTCACTCCCTCCACATGCCTCGCACTCTCCCCGCCTGCCTCTCACTCTCCCCGCCTGCCTCTCACTCTCCCCACATGCCTCTCACTCTCCCCACCTGCCTCTCACTCTCCCCGCCTGCCTCTCACTCTCTCCACCTGCCTCTCACTCTACTCACTTCTCTCTCTCCCCGCTTGCCTCTCTCTCTCCCCGCCTGCCTCTCACTCTACTCACTTCTCTCTCTCCCCGCCTGCCTCTCACTCTCCCAGCTCTCTCTCCCCCCCTGCCTCTCACTCTCCCCGCCTGCCTCTTACTCTCCCCAGCTCTCTCTCCCTGCCTGCCTCTCACTCTCCCAGCTCTCTCTCCCCGCCTGCCTCTCACTCTCCCCGCCTGCCTCTCGCTCTCCCCACCTGCCTCTCACTCTCCCCGTCTGCCTCTCGCTCTCCCCGCCTGTCTCTCACTCTCCCCACCTGCCTCTCACTCTCCCCACCTGCCTCTCACTCTCCCCGCCTGCCTCTCACTCTCCCCGCCTGCCTCACGCTCTCCTCACCTGCCTCTCACTCTCCCCGCCTGCCTCCCTCTCTCCCCGCCTGCCTCTCACTCTCCCCGCCTGCCTCTCGCTCTCCTCACCTGCCTCTCACTCTCCCCACCTGCCTCTCTCTCTCCCCGCCTGCCTCTCACTCTCCCCGCCTGCCTCTCACTCTCCCCACCTGCCTCTCACTCTCCCCACCTGCCTCTCACTCTCCCCGCCTGCCTCTCACTCTCTCCACCTGCCTCTCACTCTACTCACTTCTCTCTCTCCCCGCCTGCCTCTCTCTCTCCCTGCCTGCCTCTCACTCTACTCACTTCTCTCTCTCCCCGCCTGCCTCTCACTCTCCCCGCCTGCCTCTAACTCTCCCCAGCTCTCTCTCCCCGCCTGCCTCTCATTCTCCCAGCTCTCTCTCCCCGCCTGCCTCTCACTCTCCCCGCCTGCCTCTTACTCTCCCCAGCTCTCTCTCCCTGCCTGCCTCTCACTCTCCCAGCTCTCTCTCCCCGCCTGCCTCTCACTCTCCCCGCCTGCCTCTCGCTCTCCCCACCTGCCTCTCACTCTCCCCGTCTGCCTCTCGCTCTCCCCGCCTGTCTCTCACTCTCCCCACCTGCCTCTCACTCTCCCCACCTGCCTCTCACTCTCCCCGCCTGCCTCTCACTCTCCCCGCCTGCCTCACGCTCTCCTCACCTGCCTCTCACTCTCCCCGCCTGCCTCCCTCTCTCCCCGCCTGCCTCTCACTCTCCCCGCCTGCCTCTCGCTCTCCTCTCCTGCCTCTCGCTCTCCTCACCTGCCTCTCACTCTCCCCACCTGCCTCTCTCTCTCCCCGCCTGCCTCTCACTCTCCCCGCCTGCCTCTCACTCTCCCCACATGCCTCTCACTCTCCCCACCTGCCTCTCACTCTCCCCGCCTGCCTCTCACTCTCTCCACCTGCCTCTCACTCTACTCACTTCTCTCTCTCCCCGCCTGCCTCTCTCTCTCCCTGCCTGCCTCTCACTCTACTCACTTCTCTCTCTCCCCGCCTGCCTCTCACTCTCCCCGCCTGCCTCTAACTCTCCCTAGCTCTCTCTCCCCCCCTGCCTCTCACTCTCCCCGCCTGCCTCTTACTCTCCCTAGCTCTCTCTCCCCGCCTGCCTCTCACTCTCCCAGCTCTCTCTCCCCGCCTGCCTCTCACTCTCCCCGCCTGCCTCTCACTCTCCTCGCCTGCCTCTCGCTCTCCCCGCCTGCCTCTCACTCTCCCCGCCTGCCTCTCACTCTCCCCGCCTGCCTCTCGCTCTCCTCACCTGCCTCTCACTCTCCCCGCCTGCCTCTCTCTCTCCCCGCCTGCCTCTCTCTCTCCCCGCCTGCCTCTCACTCTCCCCGCCTGCCTCTCACTCTCCCCGCCTGCCTCTCGCTCTCCTCACCTGCCTCTCTCTCTCCCCGCCTGCCTCTCACTCTCCCCACTTCTCTCTCTCCCCGCCTGCCTCTCTCTCCCCGCCTGCCTCTCTCTCTCCCCGCCTGACGCTCACTCTCCCCGCCTGCCACTCATTCTCCCCAGCTCTCTCTCACCGTCTGCCTCTCACTCTCCCCGCCTGCCTCTCCCTCTCCCCAGCTCTCTCTCCCCGCCTGCCTCTCACTCTCCCCGCCTGCCTCTCACTCTCCCCACCTGCCTCTCACTCTCCCCGCCTGCCTCTCACTCTCCCCACCCGCCTCTCACATTCCCCACTTCTCTCTCTCCCCGCCTGCCTCTCTCTCTCCCCGCCTGCCTCTCACTCTCCCCACCTGCCTCTCACTCTCCCCACCTGCCTCTCGCTCTCCCCGCCTGCCTCTCACTCTCCCCACCTGCCTCTCACTCTCCCCACCTGCCTCTCACCCTCCCCACCTGCCTCTCACTCTCCCCGCCTGCCTCTCTCTCTCCCCACCTGCCTCTCACATTCCCCACTTCTCTCTCTCCCCGCCTGCCTCTCTCTCTCCCCGCCTGCCTCTCACTCTCCCCGCCTGCCTCTCACTCTCCCCACCTGCCTCTCACTCTCCCCAGCTCTCTCTCCCCGCCTGCCTCTCACTCTCCCCGCCTGCCTCTCACTCTCCCCAGCTCTCTTTCCCCGCCTGCCTCTCACTCTCCCCGCCTGCCTCTCGCTCTCCCCGCCTGCCTCTCACTCTCCCCACCTGCCTCTCACTCTCCCCGCCTGCCTCTCACTCTCCCCACCTGCCTCTCACTCTCCCCGCTTGCTTCTCACTCTCCCCGCCTGCCTCTCACTCTCCCCACCTGCCTCTCACTCTCCCCACCTGCCTCTCACTCTCCCCGCTTGCTTCTCACTCTCCCCGCCTGCCTCTCACTCTCCGCACCAGCCTCTCACTCTCCCCACCTGCCTCTCACTCTCCCCGCTTGCTTCTCACTCTCCCCGCCTGCCTCTCACTCTCCCCGCCTGCCTCTCACTCTCCCCACCTGCCTCTCACTCTCCCCACCTGCCTCTCACTCTCCCCGCCTGCCTGTCACTCTCCCCGCCTGCCTCTCGCTCTCCCCACCTTCCTCTCACTCTCCCCGCCTGCCTCTATCTCTCAACGCCTGCCTCTCACTCTCCCCACCTGCCTCTCACTCTCCCCGCCTGCCTCTCTCTCTCCTCGCCTCCTCTCACTCTCTCCGCCTGCCTCTCACTCTCCCCACCTGCCTCTCACTCTCCCCGCCTGCCTCTCACTCTCCCCGCTTGCCTCTCAATCTCCCCACCTACCTCTCACTCTCCGCACCTGTCGGTCACTCTCCGCACCTGTCTCTCGCTCTCCCCACTTCTCTCTCTCCCCGCCTGCCTCTCACTCTCCCCACCTGCCTCTCACTCTCCCTGCCTGCCTCTCACTCTCCCCGCCTGCCGCTCACTCTCCCCGCTTGCTTCTCACTCTCCCCGCCTGCCTCTCACTCTCCCCGCCTGCCTCTCACTCTCCCCACCTGCCTCTCACTCTCCCCACCTGCCTCTCACTCTCCCCGCCTGCCTCTCACTCTCCCCGCCTGCCTCTCGCTCTCCCCACCTTCCTCTCACTCTCCCCGCCTGCCTCTCTCTCTCTCCGCCTGCCTCTCACTCTCCCCACCTGCCTCTCACTCTCCCCGCCTGCCTCTCTCTCTCCTCGCCTCCTCTCACTCTCTCCGCCTGCCTCTCACTCTCCCCACCTGCCTCTCACTCTCCCCGCCTGCCTCTCACTCTCCCCGCTTGCCTCTCACTCTCCCCACCTGCCTCTCGCTCTCCCCGCCTGCCTCTCACTCTCCCCGCTTGCCTCTCAATCTCCCCACCTGCCTCTCACTCTCCGCACCTGTCGGTCACTCTCCGCACCTGTCTCTCGCTCTCCCCACTTCTCTCTCTCCCCGCCTGCCTCTCGCTCTCCCCACCTGCCTCTCACTCTCCCTGCCTGCCTCTCACTCTCCCCACCTGCCTCTCACTCTCCCCGCCTGCCGCTCACTCTCCCCACCTGCCTCTCACTCTCCCCACCTGCCTCTCACTCTCCCCACCTGCCTCTCGCTCTCCCCGCATGCCTCTCACTCTCCCCACCTGCCTCTCGCTCTCCCCGCCTGCCTCTCGCTCTCCCCGCATGCCTCTCACTCTCCCCACCTGCCTCTCGCTCTCCCCGCCTGCCTCTCGCTCTCCCCGCATGCCTCTCACTCTCCCCGCCTGCCTCTCGCTCTCCCCACCTGCCTCTCGCACTCCCCGCCTGCCTCTCGCTCTCACCACCTGCCTCTCGCTCTCCCCGCCTGTCTCTCACTCTCCCCGCTTGCCTCTCGCTCTCCACACCTGCCTCTCGCTCTCCCCACCTGCCTCTCACTCTCCCCACCAGCCTCTCGCTCTCCCCGCCTGCCTCTCACTCTCCCCGCCTGCCTCTCACTCTCCCCACCTGCCTCTCACTCTCCCCACCTGCCTCTCACTCTCCCCGCCTGCCTCTCTCTCTCCCCACCTGCCTCTCACATTCCCCACTTCTCTCTCTCCCCGCCTGCCTCTCTCTCTCCCCGCCTGCCTCTCACTCTCCCCGCCTGCCTCTCACTCTCCCCGCCTGCCTCTCACTCTCCCCAGCTCACTCTCCCCGCCTGCCTCTCACTCTCCCCAGCTCTCTTTCCCCGCCTGCCTCTCACTCTCCCCGCCTGCCTCTCGCTCTCCCCGCCTGCCTCTCGCTCTCCCCACCTGCCTCTCACTCTCCCCACCTGCCTCTCACTCTCCCCGCCTGCCGCTCACTCTCCCCACCTGCCTCTCACTCTCCCCACCTGCCTCTCACTCTCCCCACCTGCCTCTCGCTCTCCCCGCATGCCTCTCACTCTCCCCACCTGCCTCTCACTCTCCCCGCCTGCCTCTCACTCTCCCCACCTGCCTCTCACTCTCCCCACCTGCCTCTCACTCTCCCCGCCTGCCTCTCACTCTCCCCGCCTGCCTCTCGCTCTCCCCACCTTCCTCTCACTCTCCCCGCCTGCCTCTCTCTCTCTCCGCCTGCCTCTCACTCTCCCCACCTGCCTCTCACTCTCCCCGCCTGCCTCTCTCTCTCCTCGCCTCCTCTCACTCTCTCCGCCTGCCTCTCACTCTCCCCACCTGCCTCTCACTCTCCCCGCCTGCCTCTCACTCTCCCCGCTTGCCTCTCACTCTCCCCACCTGCCTCTCGCTCTCCCCGCCTGCCTCTCACTCTCCCCGCTTGCCTCTCAATCTCCCCACCTGCCTCTCACTCTCCGCACCTGTCGGTCACTCTCCGCACCTGTCTCTCGCTCTCCCCACTTCTCTCTCTCCCCGCCTGCCTCTCGCTCTCCCCACCTGCCTCTCACTCTCCCTGCCTGCCTCTCACTCTCCCCACCTGCCTCTCACTCTCCCCGCCTGCCGCTCACTCTCCCCACCTGCCTCTCACTCTCCCCACCTGCCTCTCACTCTCCCCACCTGCCTCTCGCTCTCCCCGCATGCCTCTCACTCTCCCCACCTGCCTCTCGCTCTCCCCGCCTGCCTCTCGCTCTCCCCGCATGCCTCTCACTCACCCCACCTGCCTCTCGCTCTCCCCGCCTGCCTCTCGCTCTCCCCGCATGCCTCTCACTCTCCCCGCCTGCCTCTCGCTCTCCCCACCTGCCTCTCGCACTCCCCGCCTGCCTCTCGCTCTCACCACCTGCCTCTCGCTCTCCCCGCCTGTCTCTCACTCTCCCCGCTTGCCTCTCGCTCTCCACACCTGCCTCTCGCTCTCCCCACCTGCCTCTCACTCTCCCCACCAGCCTCTCGCTCTCCCCGCCTGCCTCTCACTCTCCCCGCCTGCCTCTCACTCTCCCCACCTGCCTCTCACTCTCCCCACCTGCCTCTCACTCTCCCCGCCTGCCTCTCTCTCTCCCCACCTGCCTCTCACATTCCCCACTTCTCTCTCTCCCCGCCTGCCTCTCTCTCTCCCCGCCTGCCTCTCACTCTCCCCGCCTGCCTCTCACTCTCCCCGCCTGCCTCTCACTCTCCCCAGCTCACTCTCCCCGCCTGCCTCTCACTCTCCCCAGCTCTCTTTCCCCGCCTGCCTCTCACTCTCCCCGCCTGCCTCTCGCTCTCCCCACCTGCCTCTCACTCTCCCCACCTGCCTCTCACTCTCCCCGCCTGCCGCTCACTCTCCCCACCTGCCTCTCACTCTCCCCACCTGCCTCTCACTCTCCCCACCTGCCTCTCGCTCTCCCCGCATGCCTCTCACTCTCCCCACCTGCCTCTCGCTCTCCCCGCCTGCCTCTCGCTCTCCCCGCATGCCTCTCACTCTCCCCACCTGCCTCTCGCTCTCCCCGCCTGCCTCTCGCTCTCCCCGCATGCCTCTCACTCTCCCCGCCTGCCTCTCGCTCTCCCCACCTGCCTCTCGCACTCCCCGCCTGCCTCTCGCTCTCCCCGCCTGTCTCTCACTCTCCCCGCTTGCCTCTCGCTCTCCACACCTGCCTCTCGCTCTCCCCACCTGCCTCTCACTCTCCCCACCAGCCTCTCGCTCTCCCCGCCTGCCTCTCACTCTCCCCGCCTGCCTCTCACTCTCCCCACCTGCCTCTCACTCTCCCCACCTGCCTCTCACTCTCCCCGCCTGCCTCTCTCTCTCCCCACCTGCCTCTCACATTCCCCACTTCTCTCTCTCCCCGCCTGCCTCTCTCTCTCCCCGCCTGCCTCTCACTCTCCCCGCCTGCCTCTCACTCTCCCCGCCTGCCTCTCACTCTCCCCAGCTCTCTCTCCCCGCCTGCCTCTCACTCTCCCCGCCTGCCTCTCACTCTCCCCAGCTCTCTTTCCCCGCCTGCCTCTCACTCTCCCCGCCTGCCTCTAGCTCTCTCCGCCTGCCTCTCGCACTCCCCACCTGCCTCTCACTCTCCCCGCCTGCCTCTCACTCTCCCCACCTGCCTCTCACTCTCCCCGCTTGCTTCTCACTCTCCCCGCCTGCCTCTCACTCTCCCCACCTGCCTCTCACTCTCCCCACCTGCCTCTCACTCTCCCCGCTTGCTTCTCACTCTCCCCGCCTGCCTCTCACTCTCCCCACCAGCCTCTCACTCTCCCCACCTGCCTCTCACTCTCCCCGCTTGCTTCTCACTCTCCCCGCCTGCCTCTCACTCTCCCCGCTTGCCTCTCACTCTCCCCACCTGCCTGTCACTCTCCCCGCCTGCCTGTCACTCTCCCCGCCTGCCTCTCGCTCTCCCCACCTTCCTCTCACTCTCCCCGCCTGCCTCTCTCTCTCTCCGCCTGCCTCTCACTCTCCCCACCTGCCTCTCACTCTCCCCGCCTGCCTCTCTCTCTCCTCGCCTCCTCTCACTCTCTCCGCCTGCCTCTCACTCTCCCCACCTGCCTCTCACTCTCCCCGCCTGCCTCTCACTCTCCCCGCTTGCCTCTCACTCTCCCCACCTGCCTCTCGCTCTCCCCGCCTGCCTCTCACTCTCCCCGCTTGCCTCTCAATCTCCCCACCTGCCTCTCACTCTCCGCACCTGTCGGTCACTCTCCGCACCTGTCTCTCGCTCTCCCCACTTCTCTCTCTCCCCGCCTGCCTCTCACTCTCCCCACCTGCCTCTCTCTCTCCGCACCTGTCGGTCACTCTCCGCACCTGTCTCTCACTCTCCCCACTTCTCTCTCTCCCCGCCTGCCTCTCACTCTCCCCACCTGCCTCTCTCTCTCCCCACCTGCCTCTCACTCTCCCCACCTGCCTCTCTCTCTCCCCTCTTCTCTCTCTCCCCGCCTGCCTCTCTCTCTCCCCACCTGCCTCTCACTCTCCCCGCCTGCCTCTCACTCTCCCCGCCTGCCTCTCTCTCTCCCCGCCTGCCTCTCGCTCTCCCCGTGTGCCTCTCACTCTCCCCGCCTGCCTCTCGCTCTCCCCGCCTGCCTCTCACTCTCTCCACCTGCCTCTCACTCTCCCAGCCTGCCTCTCACTCTCCCCACCTGCCTCTCACTCTCTCCGCCTGCCTCTCACTCTCCCCGCCTGCCTCTCACTCTCCCCACTTCTCTCTCTCCCCGCCTGCCTCTCACTCTCCCCGCCTGCCTCTCACTCTCCCCGCCTGCCTCTCACTCTCCCCGCCTGCCTCTCACTCTCCCCAGCTCTCTCTCCCCGCCTGCCTCTCACTCTGCCCGCCTGCCTCTCGCTCTCCCCACCGACCTATCGCTCTCCCCACCTGCCTCTCACTCTCCCCGCCTGCCTCTCACTCTCCCCACCTGCCTCTCACTCTCCCCACCTGCCTCTCTCTCTCCACACTTCTCGCTCTCCCCACCTGCCTCTCGCTCTCCCCACCTGCCTCTCGCTCTCCCCACCTGCCTCTCTCTCTTCCCACTTCTCACTCTCCCCACCTGCCTCTCGCTCTCCCCACCTGCCTCTCTCTCTCCCCACCTGCCTCTCTCTCTCCCCTCCTGCCTCTCACTCTACCCGCCTGCCTCTCATTCTCCCCACCTGCCTCTCACTCTCCCCACCTGCCTCTCACTCTGCCCGCCTGCCTCTCTCTCTCTCCCCGCCTGCCTCTCACTCTTCCCACCTGCCTCTCACTCTCCCCGCCTGCCTCTCTCTCTCTCCCCGCCTGCCTCTCACTCTCTCCCCGCCTGCCTCTCACTCTTCCCGCCTGCCTCTCGCTCTCCCCACCTGCCTCTCACTCTCCCCACCTGCCTCTCACTCTCCCCGCCTGCCTCTCTCTCTCTCCCCGCCTGCCTCTCACTCTTCCCACCTGCCTCTCACTCTCCCCACCTGCCTCTCACTCTCCCCACCTGCCTCTCACTCTCCCCACCTGCCTCTCACTCTGCCCGCCTGCCTCTCTCTCTCTCCCCGCCTGCCTCTCACTCTTCCCACCTGCCTCTCACTCTCCCCGCCTGCCTCTCTCTCTCTCCCCGCCTGCCTCTCACTCTTCCCGCCTGCCTCTCGCTCTCCCCACCTGCCTCTCACTCTCCCCACCTGCCTCTCACTCTCCCCGCCTGCCTCTCTCTCTCTCCCCGCCTGCCTCTCACTCTCCCCACCTGCCTCTCTCTCTCCCCGCCTGCCTCTCACTCTCCCCGCCTGCCTCTCACTCTCCCCGCCTGCCTCTCACTCTCCCCGCCTGCCTCTCACTCTCCCCAGCTCTCTCTCCCCGCCTGCCTCTCACTCTGCCCGCCTGCCTCTCGCTCTCCCCACCGACCTATCGCTCTCCCCACCTGCCTCTCACTCTCCCCGCCTGCCTCTCCCTCTCCACACCTGCCTCTCACTCTCCCCACCTGCCTCTCACTCTCCCCACCTGCCTCTCACTCTCCCCACCTGCCTCTCTCTCTCCACACTTCTCGCTCTCCCCACCTGCCTCTCGCTCTCCCCACCTGCCTCTCGCTCTCCCCACCTGCCTCTCTCTCTTCCCACTTCTCACTCTCCCCACCTGCCTCTCGCTCTCCCCACCTGCCTCTCTCTCTCCCCACCTGCCTCTCTCTCTCCCCTCCTGCCTCTCACTCTACCCGCCTGCCTCTCATTCTCCCCACCTGCCTCTCACTCTCCCCACCTGCCTCTCACTCTGCCCGCCTGCCTCTCTCTTTCTCCCCGCCTGCCTCTCACTCTTCCCACCTGCCTCTCACTCTCCCCGCCTGCCTCTCTCTCTCTCCCCGCCTGCCTCTCACTCTTCCCGCCTGCCTCTCGCTCTCCCCACCTGCCTCTCACTCTCCCCACCTGCCTCTCACTCTCCCCGCCTGCCTCTCTCTCTCTCCCCGCCTGCCTCTCACTCTCCCCACCTGCCTCTCTCTCTCCCCGCCTGCCTCTCACTCTTCCCCCCCGCCTCTCACTCTCCCCGCCTCCCTCTCGCTCTCCCCACCTGCCTCTCACTCTCCACAGCTCTCTCTCCCCGCCTGCCTCTCACACTTCCCGCCTGCCTCTCACTCTCCCCACCTGCCTCTCGCTCTCCCCACCTGCCTCTCACTCTCCCCGCCTGCCTCTCACTCTCCCCACCTGCCTCTCGCTCTCCCCACCTGCCTCTCATTCTCCCCGCCTGCCTCTCACTCTCCCCGCCTGCCTCTCGCTCTCCCCACCTGCCTCTCACTCTCCCCACATGCCTCTCACTCTCCCCGCCTTCCTCTCACTCTCTCCGCCTGCCTCTCGCTCTCCCCACCTGCCTCTCACTCTCCCCACCTGCCTCTCACTCTCCCCACCTGCCTCTCACTCTCCCCGCCTTCCTCTCACTCTCCCCGCCTGCCTCTCACTCTCCCCGCCTGCCTCTCACTCTCCCCGCCTGCCTCTCACTCTCCCCCCATGCCTCTCACTCTCCCCGCCTGCCTCTCACTCTCCCCGCCTGCCTTTCACTCTCCCCGCCTGCCTCTCACTCTCCCCGCCTGCCTCTCATTCTCCCCGCCTGCCTCTCACTCTCCCCGCCTGCCTCTCACTCTCCCCACATGCCTCTCACTCTCCCCGCCTGCCTCTCACTCTCCCCACCTGCCTCTCTCTCTCCCCAGCTCTCTCTTCCCGCCTGCCTCTCACTCTTCCCCCCCGCCTCTCACTCTCCCCGCCTGCCTCTCGCTCTCCCCACCTGCCTCTCACTCTCCCCACCTGCCTCTCTCTCTCCGCACCTGCCTCTCACTCTCCCCGCCTGCCTCTCACTCTCCCCACCTGCCTCTCACTCTGCCCGCCTGCCTCTCACTCTCTCCCCGCCTGCCTCTCACTCTCCCCACCTGCCTCTCACTCTCCCCACCTGCCTCTCACTCTCCCCGCCTGCCTCTCACTCTACTCACTTCTCTCTCTCCCCGACTGCCTCTCTCTCTCCCCGCCTGCCTCTCACTCTCCCCGCCTGCCTCTCACTCTCCCCAGCTCTCTCTCCCCGCCTGCCTCTCACTCTCCCAGCTCTCTCTCCCCCCCTGCCTCTCTCTCTCCCCGCCTGCCTCTCACTCTCCCCACCTGCCTCTCTCTCTCCCCAGCTCTCTCTCCCCGCCTGCCTCTCACTCTGCCCCCCCGTCTCTCACTCTCCCCGCCTGCCTCTCGCTCTCCCCAACTGCCTCTCACTCTCCCCACCTGCCTCTCTCTCTCCACACCTGCCTCTCACTCTCCCCACCTGCCTCTCGCTCTCACCGCCTGCCTCTCACTCTCTTCACCTGCCTCTCACTCTCCCCGTCTGCCTCTCGCTCTCCCCGCCTGACTCTCACTCTCCCCACCTGCCTCTCGCTCTCCCCGCCTGCCTCTCACTCTCCCCGCCTGCCTCTCGCTCTCCCCGCCTGCCTCTCTCTCTCCCCGCCTGCCTCTTGCTCTCCCGGCCTGCCTCTCGCTCTCCCCGCCTGCCTCTCACTCTCTCCACCTGCCTCTCACTCTGCCCACTTCTCTCTCTCCCCGCCTGCCTCTCTCTCTTCCCGCCTGCCTCTCTCTCTCCCCGCCTGCCTCTCTCTCTCCCCGCCTGCCTCTCGCCCTCCCCGCCTGCCTCTCGCTCGCCCCTCCTGCCTCTCGCTCTCCGCACCTGTGTCTCACTCTCCCCACTTCTCCCTCTCCCCGCCTGCCTCTCACTCTCCTCGCTTGCCTCTCACTCTCCCCGCCTGCCTCTCACTCTCCCCACCTGCCTCTCACTCTCCCCGCCTGCCTCTCACTCTCCCCACCTGCCTCTCACTCTCCCCGCCTGCCTCTCACTCTCCCCACCTGCCTCTCGCTCTCCCCGCCTGCCTCTCGCTCTCTCCACCTGCCTCTCGCTCTCCCCACCTGACTCTCGCTCTTCCCGCTTGCCTCTCGCTCTCCCCACCTGCCTCTCGCTGTTCCCGCTTGCCTCTCGCTCTCCCCACCTGCCTCTCGCTCTCCCCACCTGCTTCTCGCTCTCCCCACCTGCCTCTCGCTCTCCCCGCCTGCCTCTCGCTCTTCCCGCTTGCCTCTCGCTCTCCCCACCTGCCTCTCGCTCTTCCCGCTTGCCTCTCGCTCTCCCCACCTGCCTCTCTCTCTCCCCGCCTGCCTCTCGCTCTCCTCGCCTGCCTCTCTCTCTCCCCGCCTGCCTCTCTCTCTCCCCGCCTGCCTCTCTCTCTCCCCGCCTGCCTCTCACTCTCCCCACCTGCCTCTCTCTCTCCCCGCCTGCCTCTCACTCTCCCCGCCTGCCTCTCGCTCTCCCCGCCTGCCTCTCTCTCTCCCCGCCTGCCTCTTGCTCTCCCGGCCTGCCTCTCGCTCTCCCCGCCTGCCTCTCACTCTCTCCACCTGCCTCTCGCTCTTCCCGCTTGCCTCTCGCTCTCCCCACCTGCCTCTCGCTCTTCCCGCTTGCCTCTCGCTCTCCCCCCCTGCCTCTCTCTCTCCCCGCCTGCCTCTCACTCTCCCCACCTGCCTCTCTCTCTCCCCAGCTCTCTCTCCCCGCCTGCCTCTCACTCTGCCCCCCCGTCTCTCACTCTCCCCGCCTGCCTCTCGCTCTCCCCACCTGCCTCTCACTCTCCCCACCTGCCTCTCTCTCTCCACACCTGCCTCTCACTCTCCCCACCTGCCTCTCGCTCTCACCGCCTGCCTCTCACTCTCTTCACCTGCCTCTCACTCTCCCCGTCTGCCTCTCGCTCTCCCCGCCTGACTCTCACTCTCCCCACCTGCCTCTCGCTCTCCCCGCCTGCCTCTCACTCTCCCCGCCTGCCTCTCGCTCTCCCCGCCTGCCTCTCGCTCTCCCCGCCTGCCTCTTGCTCTCCCGGCCTGCCTCTCGCTCTCCCCGCCTGCCTCTCACTCTCTCCACCTGCCTCTCACTCTGCCCACTTCTCTCTCTCCCCGCCTGCCTCTCTCTCTTCCCGCCTGCCTCTCTCTCTCCCCGCCTGCCTCTCGCCCTCCCCGCCTGCCTCTCGCTCGCCCCTCCTGCCTCTCGCTCTCCGCACCTGTGTCTCACTCTCCCCACTTCTCCCTCTCCCCGCCTGCCTCTCACTCTCCTCGCTTGCCTCTCACTCTCCCCGCCTGCCTCTCACTCTCCCCACCTGCCTCTCACTCTCCCCGCCTGCCTCTCACTCTCCCCACCTGCCTCTCACTCTCCCCGCCTGCCTCTCACTCTCCCCACCTGCCTCTCGCTCTCCCCGCCTGCCTCTCGCTCTCCCCACCTGCCTCTCGCTCTCCCCACCTGACTCTCGCTCTTCCCACCTGCCTCTCACTCTCCCCACCTGCCTCTCTCTCTCCACACTTCTCGCTCTCCCCACCTGCCTCTCGCTCTCCCCACCTGCCTCTCGCTCTCCCCACCTGCCTCTCTCTCTTCCCACTTCTCACTCTCCCCACCTGCCTCTCGCTCTCCCCACCTGCCTCTCTCTCTCCCCACCTGCCTCTCTCTCTCCCCTCCTGCCTCTCACTCTACCCGCCTGCCTCTCATTCTCCCCACCTGCCTCTCACTCTCCCCACCTGCCTCTCACTCTGCCCGCCTGCCTCTCTCTCTCTCCCCGCCTGCCTCTCACTCTTCCCACCTGCCTCTCACTCTCCCCGCCTGCCTCTCTCTCTCTCCCCGCCTGCCTCTCACTCTCTCCCCGCCTGCCTCTCACTCTTCCCGCCTGCCTCTCGCTCTCCCCACCTGCCTCTCACTCTCCCCACCTGCCTCTCACTCTCCCCGCCTGCCTCTCTCTCTCTCCCCGCCTGCCTCTCACTCTTCCCACCTGCCTCTCACTCTCCCCACCTGCCTCTCACTCTCCCCACCTGCCTCTCACTCTCCCCACCTGCCTCTCACTCTGCCCGCCTGCCTCTCTCTCTCTCCCCGCCTGCCTCTCACTCTTCCCACCTGCCTCTCACTCTCCCCGCCTGCCTCTCTCTCTCTCCCCGCCTGCCTCTCACTCTTCCCGCCTGCCTCTCGCTCTCCCCACCTGCCTCTCACTCTCCCCACCTGCCTCTCACTCTCCCCGCCTGCCTCTCTCTCTCTCCCCGCCTGCCTCTCACTCTCCCCACCTGCCTCTCTCTCTCCCCGCCTGCCTCTCACTCTCCCCGCCTGCCTCTCACTCTCCCCGCCTGCCTCTCACTCTCCCCGCCTGCCTCTCACTCTCCCCAGCTCTCTCTCCCCGCCTGCCTCTCACTCTGCCCGCCTGCCTCTCGCTCTCCCCACCGACCTATCGCTCTCCCCACCTGCCTCTCACTCTCCCCGCCTGCCTCTCCCTCTCCACACCTGCCTCTCACTCTCCCCACCTGCCTCTCACTCTCCCCACCTGCCTCTCACTCTCCCCACCTGCCTCTCTCTCTCCACACTTCTCGCTCTCCCCACCTGCCTCTCGCTCTCCCCACCTGCCTCTCGCTCTCCCCACCTGCCTCTCTCTCTTCCCACTTCTCACTCTCCCCACCTGCCTCTCGCTCTCCCCACCTGCCTCTCTCTCTCCCCACCTGCCTCTCTCTCTCCCCTCCTGCCTCTCACTCTACCCGCCTGCCTCTCATTCTCCCCACCTGCCTCTCACTCTCCCCACCTGCCTCTCACTCTGCCCGCCTGCCTCTCTCTCTCTCCCCGCCTGCCTCTCACTCTTCCCACCTGCCTCTCACTCTCCCCGCCTGCCTCTCTCTCTCTCCCCGCCTGCCTCTCACTCTTCCCGCCTGCCTCTCGCTCTCCCCACCTGCCTCTCACTCTCCCCACCTGCCTCTCACTCTCCCCGCCTGCCTCTCTCTCTCTCCCCGCCTGCCTCTCACTCTCCCCACCTGCCTCTCTCTCTCCCCGCCTGCCTCTCACTCTTCCCCCCCGCCTCTCACTCTCCCCGCCTCCCTCTCGCTCTCCCCACCTGCCTCTCACTCTCCACAGCTCTCTCTCCCCGCCTGCCTCTCACTCTTCCCGCCTGCCTCTCACTCTCCCCACCTGCCTCTCGCTCTCCCCACCTGCCTCTCACTCTCCCCGCCTGCCTCTCACTCTCCCCACCTGCCTCTCGCTCTCCCCACCTGCCTCTCATTCTCCCCGCCTGCCTCTCACTCTCCCCGCCTGCCTCTCGCTCTCCCCACCTGCCTCTCACTCTCCCCACATGCCTCTCACTCTCCCCGCCTTCCTCTCACTCTCTCCGCCTGCCTCTCGCTCTCCCCACCTGCCTCTCACTCTCCCCACCTGCCTCTCACTCTCCCCACCTGCCTCTCACTCTCCCCGCCTTCCTCTCACTCTCCCCGCCTGCCTCTCACTCTCCCCGCCTGCCTCTCACTCTCCCCGCCTGCCTCTCACTCTCCCCCCATGCCTCTCACTCTCCCCGCCTGCCTCTCACTCTCCCCGCCTGCCTTTCACTCTCCCCGCCTGCCTCTCACTCTCCCCGCCTGCCTCTCATTCTCCCCGCCTGCCTCTCACTCTCCCCGCCTGCCTCTCACTCTCCCCACATGCCTCTCACTCTCCCCGCCTGCCTCTCACTCTCCCCACCTGCCTCTCTCTCTCCCCAGCTCTCTCTTCCCGCCTGCCTCTCACTCTTCCCCCCCGCCTCTCACTCTCCCCGCCTGCCTCTCGCTCTCCCCACCTGCCTCTCACTCTCCCCACCTGCCTCTCTCTCTCCGCACCTGCCTCTCACTCTCCCCGCCTGCCTCTCACTCTCCCCACCTGCCTCTCACTCTGCCCGCCTGCCTCTCACTCTCTCCCCGCCTGCCTCTCACTCTCCCCACCTGCCTCTCACTCTCCCCACCTGCCTCTCACTCTCCCCGCCTGCCTCTCACTCTACTCACTTCTCTCTCTCCCCGACTGCCTCTCTCTCTCCCCGCCTGCCTCTCACTCTCCCCGCCTGCCTCTCACTCTCCCCAGCTCTCTCTCCCCGCCTGCCTCTCACTCTCCCAGCTCTCTCTCCCCCCCTGCCTCTCTCTCTCCCCGCCTGCCTCTCACTCTCCCCACCTGCCTCTCTCTCTCCCCAGCTCTCTCTCCCCGCCTGCCTCTCACTCTGCCCCCCCGTCTCTCACTCTCCCCGCCTGCCTCTCGCTCTCCCCAACTGCCTCTCACTCTCCCCACCTGCCTCTCTCTCTCCACACCTGCCTCTCACTCTCCCCACCTGCCTCTCGCTCTCACCGCCTGCCTCTCACTCTCTTCACCTGCCTCTCACTCTCCCCGTCTGCCTCTCGCTCTCCCCGCCTGACTCTCACTCTCCCCGCCTGCCTCTCTCTCTCCCCGCCTGCCTCTTGCTCTCCCGGCCTGCCTCTCGCTCTCCCCGCCTGCCTCTCACTCTCTCCACCTGCCTCTCACTCTGCCCACTTCTCTCTCTCCCCGCCTGCCTCTCTCTCTTCCCGCCTGCCTCTCTCTCTCCCCGCCTGCCTCTCGCCCTCCCCGCCTGCCTCTCGCTCGCCCCTCCTGCCTCTCGCTCTCCGCACCTGTGTCTCACTCTCCCCACTTCTCCCTCTCCCCGCCTGCCTCTCACTCTCCTCGCTTGCCTCTCACTCTCCCCGCCTGCCTCTCACTCTCCCCACCTGCCTCTCACTCTCCCCGCCTGCCTCTCACTCTCCCCACCTGCCTCTCACTCTCCCCGCCTGCCTCTCACTCTCCCCACCTGCCTCTCGCTCTCCCCGCCTGCCTCTCGCTCTCTCCACCTGCCTCTCGCTCTCCCCACCTGACTCTCGCTCTTCCCGCTTGCCTCTCGCTCTCCCCACCTGCCTCTCGCTGTTCCCGCTTGCCTCTCGCTCTCCCCACCTGCCTCTCGCTCTCCCCACCTGCCTCTCGCTCTCCCCACCTGCCTCTCATTCTCCCCGCCTGCCTCTCACTCTCCCCGCCTGCCTCTCGCTCTCCCCGCCTGCCTCTCGCTCTCCCCACCTGCCTCTCACTCTCCCCACCTGCCTCTCTCTCTCCGCACCTGCCTCTCACTCTCCCCGCCTGCCTCTCACTCTCCCCACCTGCCTCTCACTCTGCCCGCCTGCCTCTCACTCTCTCCCCGCCTGCCTCTCACTCTCCCCACCTGCCTCTCACTCTCCCCACCTGCCTCTCACTCTCCCCGCCTGCCTCTCACTCTACTCACTTCTCTCTCTCCCCGACTGCCTCTCTCTCTCCCCGCCTGCCTCTCACTCTCCCCGCCTGCCTCTCACTCTCCCCAGCTCTCTCTCCCCGCCTGCCTCTCACTCTCCCAGCTCTCTCTCCCCCCCTGCCTCTCTCTCTCCCCGCCTGCCTCTCACTCTCCCCACCTGCCTCTCTCTCTCCCCAGCTCTCTCTCCCCGCCTGCCTCTCACTCTGCCCCCCCGTCTCTCACTCTCCCCGCCTGCCTCTCGCTCTCCCCAACTGCCTCTCACTCTCCCCACCTGCCTCTCTCTCTCCACACCTGCCTCTCACTCTCCCCACCTGCCTCTCGCTCTCACCGCCTGCCTCTCACTCTCTTCACCTGCCTCTCACTCTCCCCGTCTGCCTCTCGCTCTCCCCGCCTGACTCTCACTCTCCCCACCTGCCTCTCGCTCTCCCCGCCTGCCTCTCACTCTCCCCGCCTGCCTCTCGCTCTCCCCGCCTGCCTCTCTCTCTCCCCGCCTGCCTCTTGCTCTCCCGGCCTGCCTCTCGCTCTCCCCGCCTGCCTCTCACTCTCTCCACCTGCCTCTCACTCTGCCCACTTCTCTCTCTCCCCGCCTGCCTCTCTCTCTTCCCGCCTGCCTCTCTCTCTCCCCGCCTGCCTCTCGCCCTCCCCGCCTGCCTCTCGCTCGCCCCTCCTGCCTCTCGCTCTCCGCACCTGTGTCTCACTCTCCCCACTTCTCCCTCTCCCCGCCTGCCTCTCACTCTCCTCGCTTGCCTCTCACTCTCCCCGCCTGCCTCTCACTCTCCCCACCTGCCTCTCACTCTCCCCGCCTGCCTCTCACTCTCCCCACCTGCCTCTCGCTCTCCCCGCCTGCCTCTCGCTCTCTCCACCTGCCTCTCGCTCTCCCCACCTGACTCTCGCTCTTCCCGCTTGCCTCTCGCTCTCCCCACCTGCCTCTCGCTGTTCCCGCTTGCCTCTCGCTCTCCCCACCTGCCTCTCGCTCTCCCCACCTGCTTCTCGCTCTCCCCACCTGCCTCTCGCTCTCCCCGCCTGCCTCTCGCTCTTCCCGCTTGCCTCTCGCTCTCCCCACCTGCCTCTCGCTCTTCCCGCTTGCCTCTCGCTCTCCCCACCTGCCTCTCTCTCTCCCCGCCTGCCTCTCGCTCTCCTCGCCTGCCTCTCTCTCTCCCCGCCTGCCTCTCTCTCTCCCCGCCTGCCTCTCACTCTCCCCACCTGCCTCTCTCTCTCCCCGCCTGCCTCTCACTCTCCCCGCCTGCCTCTCGCTCTCCCCGCCTGCCTCTCTCTCTCCCCGCCTGCCTCTTGCTCTCCCGGCCTGCCTCTCGCTCTCCCCGCCTGCCTCTCACTCTCTCCACCTGCCTCTCGCTCTTCCCGCTTGCCTCTCGCTCTCCCCACCTGCCTCTCGCTCTTCCCGCCTGCCTCTCACTCTCCCCACCTGCCTCTCTCTCTCCCCAGCTCTCTCTCCCCGCCTGCCTCTCACTCTCCCCACCTGCCTCTCTCTCTCCCCAGCTCTCTCTCCTCACCTGCCTCTCGCTCTCCCCCCCTGCCTCTCTCTCTCCCCGCCTGCCTCTCACTCTCCCCACCTGCCTCTCTCTCTCCCCAGCTCTCTCTCCCCGCCTGCCTCTCACTCTGCCCCCCCGTCTCTCACTCTCCCCGCCTGCCTCTCGCTCTCCCCACCTGCCTCTCACTCTCCCCACCTGCCTCTCTCTCTCCACACCTGCCTCTCACTCTCCCCACCTGCCTCTCGCTCTCACCGCCTGCCTCTCACTCTCTTCACCTGCCTCTCGCTCTCCCCACCTGCCTCTCGCTGTTCCCGCTTGCCTCTCGCTCTCCCCACCTGCCTCTCGCTCTCCCCACCTGCTTCTCGCTCTCCCCACCTGCCTCTCGCTCTCCCCGCCTGCCTCTCGCTCTTCCCGCTTGCCTCTCGCTCTCCCCACCTGCCTCTCGCTCTTCCCGCTTGCCTCTCGCTCTCCCCACCTGCCTCTCTCTCTCCCCGCCTGCCTCTCGCTCTCCTCGCCTGCCTCTCTCTCTCCCCGCCTGCCTCTCTCTCTCCCCGCCTGCCTCTCTCTCTCCCCGCCTGCCTCTCCATCTCCCCGCCTGCCCCGCGCTCTCCCCACCCGCCTCTCACTCTCCCCACCTGCCTCTCACTCTCCCCACCTGCCTCTCTCTCCGCCCACCTGCTTCTCGCTCTCCCCACCTGCCTCTCTCTCTCCCCGCCTGCCTCTCGCTCTCCCCACCTGCCTCTCTCTCTCCCCGCCTGCCTCTCTCTCTCCCCGCCTGCCTCTCTCTCTCCCCGCCTGCCTCTCTCTCTCCCCGCCTGCCTCGCGCTCTCCCCACCCGCCTCTCACTCTCCCCACCTGCCTCTCTCTCTGCCCACCTGCCTCTCACTCTCCCCGCCTGCCTCTCACTCTCCCCAGCTCTCTCTCCCCGCCTGCCTCTCACTCCCCCCGCCGGCCTCTCACTCTCCCCAGCTCTCTCTCCCCGCCTGCCTCTCACTCTCCCCACCTGCCTCTCGCTCTCCCCGCCTGCCTCTCGCTGTCCCCACCTGCCTCTCACTCTCCCCGCCTGCCTCTCGCTCTCCCCACCTGCCTCTCGCCCTCCCCGCCTGCCTCTCGCTCGCCCCTCCTGCCTCTCGCTCTCCGCACCTGTGTCTCACTCTCCCCACTTCTCCCTCTCCCCGCCTGCCTCTCACTCTCCTCGCTTGCCTCTCACTCTCCCCGCCTGCCTCTCACTCTCCCCACCTGCCTCTCACTCTCCCCGCCTGCCTCTCACTCTCCCCACCTGCCTCTCACTCTCCCCGCCTGCCTCTCACTCTCCCCACCTGCCTCTCGCTCTCCCCGCCTGCCTCTCGCTCTCCCCACCTGCCTCTCGCTCTCCCCACCTGACTCTCGCTCTTCCCGCTTGCCTCTCGCTCTCCCCACCTGCCTCTCGCTGTTCCCGCTTGCCTCTCGCTCTCCCCACCTGCCTCTCGCTCTCCCCACCTGCTTCTCGCTCTCCCCACCTGCCTCTCGCTCTCCCCGCCTGCCTCTCGCTCTTCCCGCTTGCCTCTCGCTCTCCCCACCTGCCTCTCGCTCTTCCCGCTTGCCTCTCGCTCTCCCCACCTGCCTCTCTCTCTCCCCGCCTGCCTCTCGCTCTCCTCGCCTGCCTCTCTCTCTCCCCGCCTGCCTCTCTCTCTCCCCGCCTGCCTCTCTCTCTCCCCGCCTGCCTCTCCATCTCCCCGCCTGCCCCGCGCTCTCCCCACCCGCCTCTCACTCTCCCCACCTGCCTCTCACTCTCCCCACCTGCCTCTCTCTCCGCCCACCTGCTTCTCGCTCTCCCCACCTGCCTCTCTCTCTCCCCGCCTGCCTCTCGCTCTCCCCACCTGCCTCTCTCTCTCCCCGCCTGCCTCTCTCTCTCCCCGCCTGCCTCTCTCTCTCCCCGCCTGCCTCTCTCTCTCCCCGCCTGCCTCGCGCTCTCCCCACCCGCCTCTCACTCTCCCCACCTGCCTCTCTCTCTGCCCACCTGCCTCTCACTCTCCCCGCCTGCCTCTCACTCTCCCCAGCTCTCTCTCCCCGCCTGCCTCTCACTCCCCCCGCCGGCCTCTCACTCTCCCCAGCTCTCTCTCCCCGCCTGCCTCTCACTCTCCCCACCTGCCTCTCGCTCTCCCCGCCTGCCTCTCGCTGTCCCCACCTGCCTCTCACTCTCCCCGCCTGCCTCTCGCTCTCCCCACCTGCCTCTCAGTCTCCCCGCCTGCTTCTCACTCTTCCCGCCTGCCTATCACTCTTCCCGCCTGCCTCTCACTCTCCCCGCTTGCCACTCACTTCCCCGCCAACTCTCACTCTCCCCACCTGCCTCTCACTCTCCGCACCTGTCTCTCACTCTCCCCACTTCTCTCTCTCCCCGCTTGCCTCTCACTCTCCCCACCTGCCTCTCACTCTCCGCACCTGCCTGTCACTCTCCCCAGCTCTCTCTCCCCGCCTGCCTCTCACTCTCCCCGCCTGCCTCTCACTCTCCCCGCCTGCCGCTCACTTCCCCGCCTACCTCTCACTCTCCCCACCTGCCTCTCACTCTGCGCACCTGTCCCTCACTCTCCCCACTTCTCTCTCTCCCCGCTTGCCTCTCACTCTCCCCGCCTGCCTCTCTCTCTCCCCACCTGCCTCTCACTCTCCCCGCCTGCCTCTCACTCTCACCGCCTGCCTCTCTCTCTCCCCGCCTGCCTCTCGCTCTCCCCGCGTGCCTCTCACTCTCCCCGCCTGCCTCCCGCTCTCCCCGCCTGCCTCTCGCTCTCCCCACCTGCCTCTCACTCTCTCCACCTGCCTCTCACTCTCCCAGCCTGCCTCTCACTCTCCCCACCTGCCTCTCACTCTCTCCGCCTGCCTCTCACTCTGCCCGCCTGCCTCTCACTCTCCCCACTTCTCTCTCTCCCCGCCTGCCTCTCACTCTCCCCGCCTGCTTCTCACTCTCCCCGCCTGCCTCTCACTCTCCCCGCCTGCCTCTCACTCTCCCCAGCTCTCTCTCCCCGCCTGCCTCTCACTCTGCCCGCCTGCCTCTCGCTCTCCCCACCGACCTCTCGCTCTCCCCACCTGCCTCTCACTCTCCCCGCCTGCCTTTCACTCTCCACACCTGCCTCTCACTCTCCCCACCTGTCTCTCACTCTCCCCGCCTGCCTCTCGCTCTCCCCGCTTGCCTCTCACTCTCCCCACCTGCCTCTCACTCTCCCCACCTGCCTCTCACATTCCCCGCCTGCCTCTCTCTCTCCCCACCAGCCTCTCACTCTCCCCATTTGCCTCTCGCTCTCCCCGCCTGCCTTTCACTCTCCCCACCTGCCTCTCGCTCTCTCCGCCTGCCTCTCTCTCTCCCCACCTGCCTCTCTCGCTCCCCACCTGCCTCTCACTCTCCCCACCTGCCTCTCACTCACCCCGCCTGCCTCTCTCTCTCCCTGCCTGCCTCTCTCTCTCCCCACCTGCCTCTCACTCTCCCCAACTGCCTCTTACTCTCCGCTCTTCTCACTCTCCCCACCTGCCTCTCGCTCTCCCCGCCTGCCTCTCTCTCTCCCCGCCTGCCTCTCACTCAGCCCGCCTGCCTCTCTCTCTCCCCGCCTGCCTCTCACTCACCCCGCCTGCCTCTCTCTCTCCCCGCCTGCCTCTCTCTCTCCCCACCTGCCTCTCACTCTCCCCACCTGCCTCTCGCTCTCCCCGCCTGCCTCTCTCTCTCCGGGCCTGCCTCTCACTCTCCCCGCCTGCCTCTCACTCTCCCCAACTGCCTCTTACTCTCCCCTCTTCTCACTCTCCCCGCCTGCCTCTCACTCTCCCTGCCTGCCTCTCACTCTCCCCAGCTCTCTCTCCCCGCCTGCCTCTCACTCTCCCCGCCTGCCTCTCACTCTCCCCAGCTCTCTCTCCCCGCCTGCCTCTCACTCTCCCCGCCTGCCTCTCACTCTCCCCGCCTGCCTCTCGCACTCCCCACCTGACTCTCACTCTCCCCGCCTGCCTCCCGCTCTCCCCAGCTCTCTCTCCCTGCCTGCCTCTCACTCTCCCCGCATGCCGCTCACTCTCCCCGCCTGCCTCTCGCACTCCCCACCTGACTCTCACTCTCCCCGCATGCCTCTCACTCTCTCCACCTGCCTCTCACTCTGCCCACTTCTCTCTCTCCCCGCCTGCCTCTCTCTCTTCCCGCCTGCCTCTCTCTCTCCCCGCCTGCCTCTCGCCCTCCCCGCCTGCCTCTCGCTCGCCCCTCCTGCCTCTCGCTCTCCGCACCTGTGTCTCACTCTCCCCACTTCTCCCTCTCCCCGCCTGCCTCTCACTCTCCTCGCTTGCCTCTCACTCTCCCCGCCTGCCTCTCACTCTCCCCACCTGCCTCTCACTCTCCCCGCCTGCCTCTCACTCTCCCCACCTGCCTCTCACTCTCCCCGCCTGCCTCTCACTCTCCCCACCTGCCTCTCGCTCTCCCCGCCTGCCTCTCGCTCTCCCCACCTGCCTCTCGCTCTCCCCACCTGACTCTCGCTCTTCCCGCTTGCCTCTCGCTCTCCCCACCTGCCTCTCGCTGTTCCCGCTTGCCTCTCGCTCTCCCCACCTGCCTCTCGCTCTCCCCACCTGCTTCTCGCTCTCCCCACCTGCCTCTCGCTCTCCCCGCCTGCCTCTCGCTCTTCCCGCTTGCCTCTCGCTCTCCCCACCTGCCTCTCGCTCTTCCCGCTTGCCTCTCGCTCTCCCCACCTGCCTCTCTCTCTCCCCGCCTGCCTCTCGCTCTCCTCGCCTGCCTCTCTCTCTCCCCGCCTGCCTCTCTCTCTACCCGCCTGCCTCTCTCTCTCCCCGCCTGCCTCGCGCTCTCCCCACCCGCCTCTCACTCTCCCCACCTGCCTCTCTCTCTGCCCACCTGCCTCTCACTCTCCCCGCCTGCCTCTCACTCTCCCCAGCTCTCTCTCCCCGCCTGCCTCTCACTCCCCCCGCCGGCCTCTCACTCTCCCCAGCTCTCTCTCCCCGCCTGCCTCTCACTCTCCCCACCTGCCTCTCGCTCTCCCCGCCTGCCTCTCGCTGTCCCCACCTGCCTCTCACTCTCCCCACCTGCCTCTCGCCCTCCCCGCCTGCCTCTCGCTCGCCCCTCCTGCCTCTCGCTCTCCGCACCTGTGTCTCACTCTCCCCACTTCTCCCTCTCCCCGCCTGCCTCTCACTCTCCTCGCTTGCCTCTCACTCTCCCCGCCTGCCTCTCACTCTCCCCACCTGCCTCTCACTCTCCCCGCCTGCCTCTCACTCTCCCCACCTGCCTCTCACTCTCCCCGCCTGCCTCTCACTCTCCCCACCTGCCTCTCGCTCTCCCCGCCTGCCTCTCGCTCTCCCCACCTGCCTCTCGCTCTCCCCAACTGCCTCTTACTCTCCCCTCTTCTCACTCTCCCCGCCTGCCTCTCACTCTCCCTGCCTGCCTCTCACTCTCCCCAGCTCTCTCTCCCCGCCTGCCTCTCACTCTCCCCGCCTGCCTCTCACTCTCCCCAGCTCTCTCTCCCCGCCTGCCTCTCACTCTCCCCGCCTGCCTCTCACTCTCCCCGCCTGCCTCTCGCACTCCCCACCTGACTCTCACTCTCCCCGCCTGCCTCCCGCTCTCCCCAGCTCTCTCTCCCTGCCTGCCTCTCACTCTCCCCGCATGCCGCTCACTCTCCCCGCCTGCCTCTCGCACTCCCCACCTGACTCTCACTCTCCCCGCATGCCTCTCACTCTCTCCACCTGCCTCTCACTCTGCCCACTTCTCTCTCTCCCCGCCTGCCTCTCTCTCTTCCCGCCTGCCTCTCTCTCTCCCCGCCTGTCTCTCGCCCTCCCGGCCTGCCTCTCGCTCGCCCCTCCTGCCTCTCGCTCTCCGCACCTGTGTCTCACTCTCCCCACTTGCCACTCACTTCCCCGCCAACTCTCACTCTCCCCACCTGCCTCTCACTCTCCGCACCTGTCTCTCACTCTCCCCACTTCTCTCTCTCCCCGCTTGCCTCTCACTCTCCCCACCTGCCTCTCACTCTCCGCACCTGCCTGTCACTCTCCCCAGCTCTCTCTCCCCGCCTGCCTCTCACTCTCCCCGCCTGCCTCTCACTCTCCGCACCTGTCCCTCACTCTCCCCACTTCTCTCTCTCCCCGCTTGCCTCTCACTCTCCCCGCCTGCCTCTCTCTCTCCCCACCTGCCTCTCACTCTCCCCGCCTGCCTCTCACTCTCACCGCCTGCCTCTCTCTCTCCCCGCCTGCCTCTCGCTCTCCCCGCGTGCCTCTCACTCTCCCCGCCTGCCTCCCGCTCTCCCCGCCTGCCTCTCGCTCTCCCCACCTGCCTCTCACTCTCTCCACCTGCCTCTCACTCTCCCAGCCTGCCTCTCACTCTCCCCACCTGCCTCTCACTCTCTCCGCCTGCCTCTCACTCTGCCCGCCTGCCTCTCACTCTCCCCACTTCTCTCTCTCCCCGCCTGCCTCTCACTCTCCCCGCCTGCTTCTCACTCTCCCCGCCTGCCTCTCACTCTCCCCGCCTGCCTCTCACTCTCCCCAGCTCTCTCTCCCCGCCTGCCTCTCACTCTGCCCGCCTGCCTCTCGCTCTCCCCACCGACCTCTCGCTCTCCCCACCTGCCTCTCACTCTCCCCGCCTGCCTCTCACTCTCCACACCTGCCTCTCACTCTCCCCACCTGTCTCTCACTCTCCCCGCCTGCCTCTCGCTCTCCCCGCTTGCCTCTCACTCTCCCCACCTGCCTCTCACTCTCCCCACCTGCCTCTCACATTCCCCGCCTGCCTCTCTCTCTCCCCACCAGCCTCTCACTCTCCCCACCTGCCTCTCGCTCTCCCCGCCTGCCTTTCACTCTCCCCACCTGCCTCTCGCTCTCTCCGCCTGCCTCTCTCTCTCCCCACCTGCCTCTCTCGCTCCCCACCTGCCTCTCACTCTCCCCACCTGCCTCTCACTCACCCCGCCTGCCTCTCTCTCTCCCTGCCTGCCTCTCTCTCTCCCCACCTGCCTCTCACTCTCCCCAACTGCCTCTTACTCTCCGCTCTTCTCACTCTCCCCACCTGCCTCTCGCTCTCCCCGCCTGCCTCTCTCTCTCCCCGCCTGCCTCTCACTCAGCCCGCCTGCCTCTCTCTCTCCCCGCCTGCCTCTCACTCACCCCGCCTGCCTCTCTCTCTCCCCGCCTGCCTCTCTCTCTCCCCACCTGCCTCTCACTCTCCCCACCTGCCTCTCGCTCTCCCCGCCTGCCTCTCTCTCTCCGGGCCTGCCTCTCACTCTCCCCGCCTGCCTCTCACTCTCCCCAACTGCCTCTTACTCTCCCCTCTTCTCACTCTCCCCGCCTGCCTCTCACTCTCCCTGCCTGCCTCTCACTCTCCCCAGCTCTCTCTCCCCGCCTGCCTCTCACTCTCCCCGCCTGCCTCTCACTCTCCCCAGCTCTCTCTCCCCGCCTGCCTCTCACTCTCCCCGCCTGCCTCTCACTCTCCCCGCCTGCCTCTCGCACTCCCCACCTGACTCTCACTCTCCCCGCCTGCCTCCCGCTCTCCCCAGCTCTCTCTCCCTGCCTGCCTCTCACTCTCCCCGCATGCCGCTCACTCTCCCCGCCTGCCTCTCGCACTCCCCACCTGACTCTCACTCTCCCCGCATGCCTCTCACTCTCTCCACCTGCCTCTCACTCTGCCCACTTCTCTCTCTCCCCGCCTGCCTCTCTCTCTTCCCGCCTGCCTCTCTCTCTCCCCGCCTGCCTCTCGCCCTCCCCGCCTGCCTCTCGCTCGCCCCTCCTGCCTCTCGCTCTCCGCACCTGTGTCTCACTCTCCCCACTTCTCCCTCTCCCCGCCTGCCTCTCACTCTCCTCGCTTGCCTCTCACTCTCCCCGCCTGCCTCTCACTCTCCCCACCTGCCTCTCACTCTCCCCGCCTGCCTCTCACTCTCCCCACCTGCCTCTCACTCTCCCCGCCTGCCTCTCACTCTCCCCACCTGCCTCTCGCTCTCCCCGCCTGCCTCTCGCTCTCCCCACCTGCCTCTCGCTCTCCCCACCTGCCTCTCGCTGTTCCCGCTTGCCTCTCGCTCTCCCCACCTGCCTCTCGCTCTCCCCGCCTGCCTCTCGCTCTTCCCGCTTGCCTCTCGCTCTCCCCACCTGCCTCTCGCTCTTCCCGCTTGCCTCTCGCTCTCCCCACCTGCCTCTCTCTCTCCCCGCCTGCCTCTCGCTCTCCTCGCCTGCCTCTCTCTCTCCCCGCCTGCCTCTCCCTCTCCCCGCCTGCCTCTCTCTCTCCCCGCCTGCCTCTCTCTCTCCCCGCCTGCCTCTCCATCTCCCCGCCTGCCCCGCGCTCTCCCCACCCGCCTCTCACTCTCCCCACCTGCCTCTCACTCTCCCCACCTGCCTCTCTCTCCGCCCACCTGCTTCTCGCTCTCCCCACCTGCCTCTCTCTCTCCCCGCCTGCCTCTCGCTCTCCCCACCTGCCTCTCTCTCTCCCCGCCTGCCTCTCTCTCTCCCCGCCTGCCTCTCTCTCTCCCCGCCTGCCTCTCTCTCTCCCCGCCTGCCTCGCGCTCTCCCCACCCGCCTCTCACTCTCCCCACCTGCCTCTCTCTCTGCCCACCTGCCTCTCACTCTCCCCGCCTGCCTCTCACTCTCCCCAGCTCTCTCTCCCCGCCTGCCTCTCACTCCCCCCGCCGGCCTCTCACTCTCCCCAGCTCTCTCTCCCCGCCTGCCTCTCACTCTCCCCACCTGCCTCTCGCTCTCCCCGCCTGCCTCTCGCTGTCCCCACCTGCCTCTCACTCTCCCCGCCTGCCTCTCGCTCTCCCCACCTGCCTCTCGCCCTCCCCGCCTGCCTCTCGCTCGCCCCTCCTGCCTCTCGCTCTCCGCACCTGTGTCTCACTCTCCCCACTTCTCCCTCTCCCCGCCTGCCTCTCACTCTCCTCGCTTGCCTCTCACTCTCCCCGCCTGCCTCTCACTCTCCCCACCTGCCTCTCACTCTCCCCACCTGCCTCTCACTCTCCCCGCCTGCCTCTCACTCTCCCCACCTGCCTCTCGCTCTCCCCGCCTGCCTCTCGCTCTCCCCACCTGCCTCTCGCTCTCCCCAACTGCCTCTTACTCTCCCCTCTTCTCACTCTCCCCGCCTGCCTCTCACTCTCCCTGCCTGCCTCTCACTCTCCCCAGCTCTCTCTCCCCGCCTGCCTCTCACTCTCCCCGCCTGCCTCTCACTCTCCCCAGCTCTCTCTCCCCGCCTGCCTCTCACTCTCCCCGCCTGCCTCTCACTCTCCCCGCCTGCCTCTCGCACTCCCCACCTGACTCTCACTCTCCCCGCCTGCCTCCCGCTCTCCCCAGCTCTCTCTCCCTGCCTGCCTCTCACTCTCCCCGCATGCCGCTCACTCTCCCCGCCTGCCTCTCGCACTCCCCACCTGACTCTCACTCTCCCCGCATGCCTCTCACTCTCTCCACCTGCCTCTCACTCTGCCCACTTCTCTCTCTCCCCGCCTGCCTCTCTCTCTTCCCGCCTGCCTCTCTCTCTCCCCGCCTGTCTCTCGCCCTCCCGGCCTGCCTCTCGCTCGCCCCTCCTGCCTCTCGCTCTCCGCACCTGTGTCTCACTCTCCCCACTTCTCC
Source organism: Pristiophorus japonicus (assembly GCF_044704955.1). Lineage (NCBI taxonomy): Eukaryota > Metazoa > Chordata > Chondrichthyes > Pristiophoridae > Pristiophorus > Pristiophorus japonicus. Next base: position 461,070,544 of record NC_091977.1, on the reverse strand, counting down.
CTCTCCCCGCCTGCCTCTCACTCTCCTCGCTTGCCTCTCACTCTCCCCGCCTGCCTCTCACTCTCCCCACCTGCCTCTCACTCTCCCCGCCTGCCTCTCACTCTCCCCACCTGCCTCTCACTCTCCCCGCCTGCCTCTCACTCTCCCCACCTGCCTCTCGCTCTCCCCGCCTGCCTCTCGCTCTCCCCACCTGCCTCTCGCTCTCCCCACCTGACTCTCGCTCTTCCCGCTTGCCTCTCGCTCTCCCCACCTGCCTCTCGCTGTTCCCGCTTGCCTCTCGCTCTCCCCACCTGCCTCTCGCTCTCCCCACCTGCTTCTCGCTCTCCCCACCTGCCTCTCGCTCTCCCCGCCTGCCTCTCGCTCTTCCCGCTTGCCTCTCGCTCTCCCCACCTGCCTCTCGCTCTTCCCGCTTGCCTCTCGCTCTCCCCACCTGCCTCTCTCTCTCCCCGCCTGCCTCTCGCTCTCCTCGCCTGCCTCTCTCTCTCCCCGCCTGCCTCTCTCTCTCCCCGCCTGCCTCTCTCTCTCCCCGCCTGCCTCTCCATCTCCCCGCCTGCCCCGCGCTCTCCCCACCCGCCTCTCACTCTCCCCACCTGCCTCTCACTCTCCCCACCTGCCTCTCTCTCCGCCCACCTGCTTCTCGCTCTCCCCACCTGCCTCTCTCTCTCCCCGCCTGCCTCTCGCTCTCCCCACCTGCCTCTCTCTCTCCCCGCCTGCCTCTCTCTCTCCCCGCCTGCCTCTCTCTCTCCCCGCCTGCCTCTCTCTCTCCCCGCCTGCCTCGCGCTCTCCCCACCCGCCTCTCACTCTCCCCACCTGCCTCTCTCTCTGCCCACCTGCCTCTCACTCTCCCCGCCTGCCTCTCACTCTCCCCAGCTCTCTCTCCCCGCCTGCCTCTCACTCCCCCCGCCGGCCTCTCACTCTCCCCAGCTCTCTCTCCCCGCCTGCCTCTCACTCTCCCCACCTGCCTCTCGCTCTCCCCGCCTGCCTCTCGCTGTCCCCACCTGCCTCTCACTCTCCCCGCCTGCCTCTCGCTCTCCCCACCTGCCTCTCGCCCTCCCCGCCTGCCTCTCGCTCGCCCCTCCTGCCTCTCGCTCTCCGCACCTGTGTCTCACTCTCCCCACTTCTCCCTCTCCCCGCCTGCATCTCACTCTCCTCGCTTGCCTCTCACTCTCCCCGCCTGCCTCTCACTCTCCCCACCTGCCTCTCACTCTCCCCGCCTGCCTCTCACTCTCCCCACCTGCCTCTCACTCTCCCCGCCTGCCTCTCACTCTCCCCACCTGCCTCTCGCTCTCCCCGCCTGCCTCTCGCTCTCCCCACCTGCCTCTCGCTCTCCCCACCTGACTCTCGCTCTTCCCGCTTGCCTCTCGCTCTCCCCACCTGCCTCTCGCTGTTCCCGCTTGCCTCTCGCTCTCCCCACCTGCCTCTCGCTCTCCCCACCTGCTTCTCGCTCTCCCCACCTGCCTCTCGCTCTCCCCGCCTGCCTCTCGCTCTTCCCGCTTGCCTCTCGCTCTCCCCACCTGCCTCTCGCTCTTCCCGCTTGCCTCTCGCTCTCCCCACCTGCCTCTCTCTCTCCCCGCCTGCCTCTCGCTCTCCTCGCCTGCCTCTCTCTCTCCCCGCCTGCCTCTCTCTCTCCCCGCCTGCCTCTCTCTCTCCCCGCCTGCCTCTCCATCTCCCCGCCTGCCCCGCGCTCTCCCCACCCGCCTCTCACTCTCCCCACCTGCCTCTCACTCTCCCCACCTGCCTCTCTCTCCGCCCACCTGCTTCTCGCTCTCCCCACCTGCCTCTCTCTCTCCCCGCCTGCCTCTCGCTCTCCCCACCTGCCTCTCTCTCTCCCCGCCTGCCTCTCTCTCTCCCCGCCTGCCTCTCTCTCTCCCCGCCTGCCTCTCTCTCTCCCCGCCTGCCTCGCGCTCTCCCCACCCGCCTCTCACTCTCCCCACCTGCCTCTCTCTCTGCCCACCTGCCTCTCACTCTCCCCGCCTGCCTCTCACTCTCCCCAGCTCTCTCTCCCCGCCTGCCTCTCACTCCCCCCGCCGGCCTCTCACTCTCCCCAGCTCTCTCTCCCCGCCTGCCTCTCACTCTCCCCACCTGCCTCTCGCTCTCCCCGCCTGCCTCTCGCTGTCCCCACCTGCCTCTCACTCTCCCCGCCTGCCTCTCGCTCTCCCCACCTGCCTCTCAGTCTCCCCGCCTGCTTCTCACTCTTCCCGCCTGCCTCTCACTCTTCCCGCCTGCCTCTCACTCTCCCCGCTTGCCACTCACTTCCCCGCCAACTCTCACTCTCCCCACCTGCCTCTCACTCTCCGCACCTGTCTCTCACTCTCCCCACTTCTCTCTCTCCCCGCTTGCCTCTCACTCTCCCCACCTGCCTCTCACTCTCCGCACCTGCCTGTCACTCTCCCCAGCTCTCTCTCCCCGCCTGCCTCTCACTCTCCCCGCCTGCCTCTCACTCTCCCCGCCTGCCGCTCACTTCCCCGCCTACCTCTCACTCTCCCCACCTGCCTCTCACTCTCCGCACCTGTCCCTCACTCTCCCCACTTCTCTCTCTCCCCGCTTGCCTCTCACTCTCCCCGCCTGCCTCTCTCTCTCCCCACCTGCCTCTCACTCTCCCCGCCTGCCTCTCACTCTCACCGCCTGCCTCTCTCTCTCCCCGCCTGCCTCTCGCTCTCCCCGCGTGCCTCTCACTCTCCCCGCCTGCCTCCCGCTCTCCCCGCCTGCCTCTCGCTCTCCCCACCTGCCTCTCACTCTCTCCACCTGCCTCTCACTCTCCCAGCCTGCCTCTCACTCTCCCCACCTGCCTCTCACTCTCTCCGCCTGCCTCTCACTCTGCCCGCCTGCCTCTCACTCTCCCCACTTCTCTCTCTCCCCGCCTGCCTCTCACTCTCCCCGCCTGCCTCTCACTCTCCCCGCCTGCCTCTCACTCTCCCCGCCTGCCTCTCACTCTCCCCAGCTCACTCTCCCCGCCTGCCTCTCACTCTGCCCGACTGCCTCTCGCTCTCCCCACCGACCTCTCGCTCTCCCCACCTGCCTCTCACTCTCCCCGCCTGCCTCTCACTCTCCACACCTGCCTCTCACTCTCCCCACCTGCCTCTCACTCTCCCCGCCTGCCTCTCGCTCTCCCCGCTTGCCTCTCACTCTCCCCACCTGCCTCTCACTCTCCCCACCTGCCTCTCACATTCCCCGCCTGCCTCTCTCTCTCCCCACCAGCCTCTCACTCTCCCCACCTGCCTCTCGCTCTCCCCGCCTGCCTTTCACTCTCCCCACCTGCCTCTCGCTCTCTCCGCCTGCCTCTCTCTCTCCCCACCTGCCTCTCTCGCTCCCCACCTGCCTCTCACTCTCCCCACCTGCCTCTCACTCACCCCGCCTGCCTCTCTCTCTCCCTGCCTGCCTCTCTCTCTCCCCACCTGCCTCTCACTCTCCCCAACTGCCTCTTACTCTCCGCTCTTCTCACTCTCCCCACCTGCCTCTCGCTCTCCCCGCCTGCCTCTCTCTCTCCCCGCCTGCCTCTCACTCAGCCCGCCTGCCTCTCTCTCTCCCCGCCTGCCTCTCACTCACCCCGCCTGCCTCTCTCTCTCCCCGCCTGCCTCTCTCTCTCCCCACCTGCCTCTCACTCTCCCCACCTGCCTCTCGCTCTCCCCGCCTGCCTCTCTCTCTCCGGGCCTGCCTCTCACTCTCCCCGCCTGCCTCTCACTCTCCCCAACTGCCTCTTACTCTCCCCTCTTCTCACTCTCCCCGCCTGCCTCTCACTCTCCCTGCCTGCCTCTCACTCTCCCCAGCTCTCTCTGCCCGCCTGCCTCTCACTCTCCCCGCCTGCCTCTCACTCTCCCCAGCTCTCTCTCCCCGCCTGCCTCTCACTCTCCCCGCCTGCCTCTCACTCTCCCCGCCTGCCTCTCGCACTCCCCACCTGACTCTCACTCTCCCCGCCTGCCTCCCGCTCTCCCCAGCTCTCTCTCCCTGCCTGCCTCTCACTCTCCCCGCATGCCGCTCACTCTCCCCGCCTGCCTCTCGCACTCCCCACCTGACTCTCACTCTCCCCGCATGCCTCTCACTCTCCCCGCCTGCCTCTCGCACTCCCCACCTGACTCTCACTCTCCCCGCATGCCTCTCACTCTCCCCGCCTGCCTCTCACTCTCCCCACCTGCCTCTCACTCTCCCCGCCTGCTTCTCACTCTCCCCGCCTGCCTCTCACTCTCCCCACTTGCTTCTCACTCTCCCCGCCTGCCTCTCACTCTCCCCACCTGCCTCTCTCCCTCCCCGCCTGCTTCTCACTCTCCCCGCCTGCCTCTCACTCTCCCCACCTGCTTCTCACTCTCCCCGCCTGCCTCTCACTCTCCCCACCTGCTTCTCACTCTCTACGCCTGCCTCTCACTCTCCCCACCTGCCTCTCACTCTCCCCGCGTGCTTCTCACTCTCCCCGCCTGCCTCCCTCTCTCCCCGCCTGCCTCTCACTCGCCCCGCCTGCCTCTCACTCTACCCACTTCTCTCTCACCCCGCCTGCCTCTCACTCTCCCCGCCTGCCTCTCACTCGCCCCGCCTGCCTCTCACTCTACCCACTTCTCTCTCACCCCACCTGCTTCTCACTCTCCCCGCCTGCCTCTCACTCACCCCACCTGCTTCTCACTCTCTACGCCTGCCTCTCACTCTCCCCACCTGCCTCTCACTCTCCCCGCCTGCTTCTCACTCTCCCCGCCTGCCTCTCTCTCTCCCCGCCTGCCTCTCACTCGCCCCGCCTGCCTCTCACTCTACCCACTTCTCTCTCACCCCGCCTGCCTCTCACTCTCCCCGCCTGCCTCTCACTCGCCCCGCCTGCCTCTCACTCTACCCACTTCTCTCTCACCCCACCTGCTTCTCACTCTCCCCGCCTGCCTCTCACTCTCCCCAACTGCCTCTCACTCTCCCCAGCTCTCTCTCCCCGCCTGCCTCTCACTCTCTTCACCTGCCACTCTCTCTCTCCCCGCCTGCCTCTCACTCTCCCCGCCTGCCTCTAACTCTCCCCAGCTCTCTCTCCCCGCCTGCCCCTCGCTCTCCCCACCTGCCTCTCGCTCTCCCCACCTGCCTCTCGCTCTCCCAGCCTGCCTCTTACACACCCCGCCTGCCTCTCACTCTTCCCGCCTGCCTCTCAGTCTCACCGCCTGCCTCTCACTCTCCCCGCCTGCCTCTCACTCTCCCCACCTGCCTCTCACTCTCCCCACTTCTCTCTCTCCCCGCTTGCCTCTCACTCTCCCCACCTGCCTCTCACTCTCCGCACCTGCCTGTCACTCTCCCCAGCTCTCTCTCCCCGCCTGCCTCTCACTCTCCCCGCCTGCCTCTCACTCTCCCCGCCTGCCGCTCACTTCCCCGCCTACCTCTCACTCTCCCCACCTGCCTCTCACTCTCCGCACCTGTCCCTCACTCTCCCCACTTCTCTCTCTCCCCGCTTGCCTCTCACTCTCCCCGCCTGCCTCTCTCTCTCCCCACCTGCCTCTCACTCTCCCCGCCTGCCTCTCACTCTCACCGCCTGCCTCTCTCTCTCCCCGCCTGCCTCTCGCTCTCCCCGCGTGCCTCTCACTCTCCCCGCCTGCCTCCCGCTCTCCCCGCCTGCCTCTCGCTCTCCCCACCTGCCTCTCACTCTCTCCACCTGCCTCTCACTCTCCCAGCCTGCCTCTCACTCTCCCCACCTGCCTCTCACTCTCTCCGCCTGCCTCTCACTCTGCCCGCCTGCCTCTCACTCTCCCCACTTCTCTCTCTCCCCGCCTGCCTCTCACTCTCCCCGCCTGCCTCTCACTCTCCCCGCCTGCCTCTCACTCTCCCCGCCTGCCTCTCACTCTCCCCAGCTCACTCTCCCCGCCTGCCTCTCACTCTGCCCGCCTGCCTCTCGCTCTCCCCACCGACCTCTCGCTCTCCCCACCTGCCTCTCACTCTCCCCGCCTGCCTCTCACTCTCCACACCTGCCTCTCACTCTCCCCACCTGCCTCTCACTCTCCCCGCCTGCCTCTCGCTCTCCCCGCTTGCCTCTCACTCTCCCCACCTGCCTCTCACTCTCCCCACCTGCCTCTCACATTCCCCGCCTGCCTCTCTCTCTCCCCACCAGCCTCTCACTCTCCCCACCTGCCTCTCGCTCTCCCCGCCTGCCTTTCACTCTCCCCACCTGCCTCTCGCTCTCTCCGCCTGCCTCTCTCTCTCCCCACCTGCCTCTCTCGCTCCCCACCTGCCTCTCACTCTCCCCACCTGCCTCTCACTCACCCCGCCTGCCTCTCTCTCTCCCTGCCTGCCTCTCTCTCTCCCCACCTGCCTCTCACTCTCCCCAACTGCCTCTTACTCTCCGCTCTTCTCACTCTCCCCACCTGCCTCTCGCTCTCCCCGCCTGCCTCTCTCTCTCCCCGCCTGCCTCTCACTCAGCCCGCCTGCCTCTCTCTCTCCCCGCCTGCCTCTCACTCACCCCGCCTGCCTCTCTCTCTCCCCGCCTGCCTCTCTCTCTCCCCACCTGCCTCTCACTCTCCCCACCTGCCTCTCGCTCTCCCCGCCTGCCTCTCTCTCTCCGGGCCTGCCTCTCACTCTCCCCGCCTGCCTCTCACTCTCCCCAACTGCCTCTTACTCTCCCCTCTTCTCACTCTCCCCGCCTGCCTCTCACTCTCCCTGCCTGCCTCTCACTCTCCCCAGCTCTCTCTCCCCGCCTGCCTCTCACTCTCCCCGCCTGCCTCTCACTCTCCCCAGCTCTCTCTCCCCGCCTGCCTCTCACTCTCCCCGCCTGCCTCTCACTCTCCCCGCCTGCCTCTCGCACTCCCCACCTGACTCTCACTCTCCCCGCCTGCCTCCCGCTCTCCCCAGCTCTCTCTCCCTGCCTGCCTCTCACTCTCCCCGCATGCCGCTCACTCTCCCCGCCTGCCTCTCGCACTCCCCACCTGACTCTCACTCTCCCCGCATGCCTCTCACTCTCCCCGCCTGCCTCTCGCACTCCCCACCTGACTCTCACTCTCCCCGCATGCCTCTCACTCTCCCCGCCTGCCTCTCACTCTCCCCACCTGCCTCTCACTCTCCCCGCCTGCTTCTCACTCTCCCCGCCTGCCTCTCACTCTCCCCACTTGCTTCTCACTCTCCCCGCCTGCCTCTCACTCTCCCCACCTGCCTCTCTCCCTCCCCGCCTGCTTCTCACTCTCCCCGCCTGCCTCTCACTCTCCCCACCTGCTTCTCACTCTCCCCGCCTGCCTCTCACTCTCCCCACCTGCTTCTCACTCTCTACGCCTGCCTCTCACTCTCCCCACCTGCCTCTCACTCTCCCCGCCTGCTTCTCACTCTCCCCGCCTGCCTCCCTCTCTCCCCGCCTGCCTCTCACTCGCCCCGCCTGCCTCTCACTCTACCCACTTCTCTCTCACCCCGCCTGCCTCTCACTCTCCCCGCCTGCCTCTCACTCGCCCCGCCTGCCTCTCACTCTACCCACTTCTCTCTCACCCCACCTGCTTCTCACTCTCCCCGCCTGCCTCTCACTCACCCCACCTGCTTCTCACTCTCTACGCCTGCCTCTCACTCTCCCCACCTGCCTCTCACTCTCCCCGCCTGCTTCTCACTCTCCCCGCCTGCCTCTCTCTCTCCCCGCCTGCCTCTCACTCGCCCCGCCTGCCTCTCACTCTACCCACTTCTCTCTCACCCCGCCTGCCTCTCACTCTCCCCGCCTGCCTCTCACTCGCCCCGCCTGCCTCTCACTCTACCCACTTCTCTCTCACCCCACCTGCTTCTCACTCTCCCCGCCTGCCTCTCACTCTCCCCAACTGCCTCTCACTCTCCCCAGCTCTCTCTCCCCGCCTGCCTCTCACTCTCTTCACCTGCCACTCTCTCTCTCCCCGCCTGCCTCTCACTCTCCCCGCCTGCCTCTAACTCTCCCCAGCTCTCTCTCCCCGCCTGCCCCTCGCTCTCCCCACCTGCCTCTCGCTCTCCCCACCTGCCTCTCGCTCTCCCAGCCTGCCTCTTACACACCCCGCCTGCCTCTCACTCTTCCCGCCTGCCTCTCAGTCTCACCGCCTGCCTCTCACTCTCCCCACCTGCCTCTCACTCTCCCCACTTCTCTCTCTCCCCGCCTGCCTCTCTCTCTCCCCGCCTGCCTCTCACTCTCCCCGCCTGGCTCTCACTCTCCCCGCCTGCCTCTCACTCTCCCCAGTTCTCTCTCCCCGCCTGCCTCTCACTCTCCCCGCCAGCCTCTCACTCTCCCCAACTCTCTCTCCCCACCTGCCTCTCGCTCTCCCCACCTGCCTCTCTCTCTCCCAGCCTGCCTCTCATTCTTCCCCACCTGCCTCTCACTCTCCCCGCCTGCCTCTCGCTCTCCCCGCCTGCCTCTCACTCTCCCCACATGCCTCTCACTCTCCCCGCCTCCCTCTCGCTCTCCCCGCCTGCCTCTCGCTCTCTCCACCTGCCTCTCACTCTACCCACTTCTCTCGCTCCCCGCCTACCATTTCACTCCCCCCGCCTGCCTCTCACTCTCCCCAGCTCTCTCTCTCCGCCTGCCTCTCACTAGCCCCAGCTCTCTCTCCCCGCCTGCCTCTCACTCTCCCCGCCTGCCTCTCGCTCTCCCCACCTGCCTCTCACTCTCCACGCCTGCCTTTCGCTCTCCCCGCCTGCCTCTCGCTCTCCCCGCCTGCCTCTCTCTCTCCCCGCCTGCCTCTCTCTCTCCCTGCCTGCCTCTCGCTCTCCCCGCCTGCCTCTCGCTCCCCCCGCATGCCTCTCTCACTCCCCGCCTGCCTCTCGCTCTCCCCACATGCCTCTCTCTCTCCCCGCCTGCCTCTCGCTCTCCCCGCCTGCCTCTCGCTCTCCCCACCTGCCTCTCGCTCTCCCCGCCTGCCTCTCGCTCTCCCCGCCTGCCTCTCTCTCTCCCCGCCTGCCTCTCGCTCTCCCCGCCTGCCTCTCGCTCTCCCCGCCTGCCTCTCACTCTCCCCGCCTGCCTCTCGCACTCCCCACCTGCCTCTCACTCTCCCCGCCTGCCTCTCGCTCTCCCCACCTGCCTCTCTCTCTCCCCGCCTGCCTCTCTCTCTACCCGCCTGCCGACACTCTCCCCGCCTGCCTCTCACTCTCCCCGCTTGCCTCTCACTCTCTCCACCTGCCTCTCACTCGACCCACTTCTCTCTCTCCCCGCCTGCCTCTCTCTCTCCCCGCCTGCCTCTCACTCTCCACAGCTCTCTCTCACCGCCTGCCTCTCACTCTCCCCGCCTGCCTCTCACTCTCCCCAGCTCTCTCTCCCCGCCTGCCTCTCACTCTCCCCGCCTGCCTCTCACTCTCCACAGCTCTCTCTCACCGCCTGCCTCTCACTCTCCCCGCCTGCCTCTCACTCTCCCCAGCTCTCTCTCCCCGCCTGCCTCTCACTCTCCCCGCCTGCCTCGAGCTTTCCCCACCTGCCTCTCACTCTCCCTGCCTGCCTCTCGCTCTCCCCGCCTGCCTCTCACTCTCCCCGCCTGCCTCTCACTCTCCCCACCTGCCTCTCACTCTCCCTGCCTGCCTCTCACTCTCCCTGCCTGCCTCTCGCTCTCCCCGCCTGCCTCTCACTCTCCCCAGCTCTCTCTCCCCGCCTGCCTCTCACTCTCCCCGCCTGCCTCTCACTCTCCTCACCTGCCTCTCACTCTCCTCACCTACCTCTCACTCTCCCCACCTGCCTCTTACTCTCCCCACATCTCTCTCTCCCCGCCTGCCTATCTCTCTCCCCGCCTGCCTCTCACTCTCCCCGCCTGCCTCTCACTCTCCCCGCCTGCCTCTCACTCTCCCCAGTTCTCTCTCCCCGCCTGCCTCTAACTCTTCCCGCCTGCCTCTCACTCTCCCCGCCTGCCTCTCACTCTCCCCGCCTGCCTCTCGCTCTCCCCTCCTGCCTCTCACTCTCCCCGCCTGCCTCTCGCTCTCCCCGCCTGCCTCTCCCGCTGCCCACCTGCCTCTCACTCTCCCCGCCTGCCTCTCACTCTCCCCACATGCCTCTCACTCTTCCCGCCTGCCTCTCAGTCTCACCGCCTGCCTCTCACTCTCCCCGCCTGCCTCTCACTCTCCCCACCTGCCTCTCACTCTCCCCACTTCTCTCTCTCCCCGCCTGCCTCTCACTCTCCCCGCCTGGCTCTCACTCTCCCCGCCTGCCTCTCACTCTCCCCAGTTCTCTCTCCCCGCCTGCCTTTCACTCTCCCCGCCAGCCTCTCACTCTCCCCAGCTCTCTCTCCCCGCCTGCCCCTCGCTCTCCCCACCTGCCTCTCGCTCTCCCCACCTGCCTCTCGCTCTCCCAGCCTGCCTCTTACACTCCCCGCCTGCCTCTCACTCTTCCCGCCTGCCTCTCAGTCTCACCGCCTGCCTCTCACTCTCCCCGCCTGCCTCTCACTCTCCCCACCTGCCTCTCACTCTCCCCACTTCTCTCTCTCCCCGCCTGCCTCACTCTCTCCCCGCCTGCCTCTCACTCTCCCCGCCTGGCTCTCACTCTCCCCGCCTGCCTCTCACTCTCCCCAGTTCTCTCTCCCCGCCTGCCTCTCACTCTCCCCGCCAGCCTCTCACTCTCCCCAACTCTCTCTCCCCACCTGCCTCTCGCTCTCCCCACCTGCCTCTCTCTCTCCCAGCCTGCCTCTCATTCTTCCCCACCTGCCTCTCACTCTCCCCGCCTGCCTCTCGCTCTCCCCGCCTGCCTCTCACTCTCCCCACATGCCTCTCACTCTCCCCGCCTCCCTCTCGCTCTCCCCGCCTGCCTCTCGCTCTCTCCACCTGCCTCTCACTCTACCCACTTCTCTCACTCCCCGCCTACCTCTCACTCCCCCCGCCTGCCTCTCACTCTCCCCAGCTCTCTCTCCCCGCCTGCCTCTCACTAGCCCCAGCTCTCTCTCCCCGCCTGCCTCTCACTCTCCCCGCCTGCCTCTCGCTCTCCACACCTGCCTCTCACTCTCCACGCCTGCCTTTCGCTCTCCCCGCCTGCCTCTCGCTCTCCCCGCCTGCCTCTCTCTCTCCCCGCCTGCCTCTCTCTCTCCCTGCCTGCCTCTCGCTCTCCCCGCCTGCCTCTCGCTCCCCCCGCCTGCCTCTCTCTCTCCCCGCCTGCCTCTCGCTCCCCCCACATGCCTCTCTCTCTCCCCGCCTGCCTCTCGCTCTCCCCGCCTGCCTCTCGCTCTCCCCACCTGCCTCTCGCTCTCCCCGCCTGCCTCTCGCTCTCCCCGCCTGCCTCTCTCTCTCCCCGCCTGCCTCTCGCTCTCCCCGCCTGCCTCTCGCTCTCCCCGCCTGCCTCTCACTCTCCCCGCCTGCCTCTCGCTCTCCCCACCTGCCTCTCACTCTCCCCGCCTGCCTCTCGCTCTCCCCACCTGCCTCTCTCTCTCCCCGCCTGCCTCTCTCTCTACCCGCCTGCCGACACTCTCCCCGCCTGCCTCTCACTCTCTCCACCTGCCTCTCACTCGACCCACTTCTCTCTCTCCCCGCCTGCCTCTCTCTCTCCCCGCCTGCCTCTCACTCTCCACAGCTCTCTCTCACCGCCTGCCTCTCACTCTCCCCGCCTGCCTCTCACTCTCCCCAGCTCTCTCTCCCCGCCTGCCTCTCACTCTCCCCGCCTGCCTCTCACTCTCCACAGCTCTCTCTCACCGCCTGCCTCTCACTCTCCCCGCCTGCCTCTCACTCTCCCCAGCTCTCTCTCCCCGCCTGCCTCTCACTCTCCCCGCCTGCCTCGAGCTTTCCCCACCTGCCTCTCACTCTCCCTGCCTGCCTCTCGCTCTCCCCGCCTGCCTCTCACTCTCCCCGCCTGCCTCTCACTCTCCCCACCTGCCTCTCACTCTCCCTGCCTGCCTCTCACTCTCCCTGCCTGCCTCTCGCTCTCCCCGCCTGCCTCTCACTCTCCCCGCCTGCCTCTCACTCTCCCCAGTTCTCTCTCCCCGCCTGCCTCTAACTCTTCCCGCCTGCCTCTCACTCTCCCCGCCTGCCTCTCACTCTCCCCGCCTGCCTCTCGCTCTCCCCTCCTGCCTCTCACTCTCCCCGCCTGCCTCTCGCTCTCCCCGCCTGCCTCTCCCTCTGCCCACCTGCCTCTCACTCTCCCCGCCTGCCTCTCACTCTCCCCACATGCCTCTCACTCTCCCCGCCTGCCTCTCACTCTCCCCACATGCCTCTCACTCTCCCCGCCTGCCTCTCACTCTCCCCACATGCCTCTCACTCTCTCCACCTGCCTCTCACTCTCTCCGCCTGCCTCTCACTCTCCCCACCTGCCTATCATTCTCCCACTTCTCTCTCTCCCCGCCTGCCACTCTCTCCCCGCCTGCCTCTCACTCTCCCCGCCTGCCTCTCACTCTCTCCACCTGCCTCTCACTCTAACCACTTCTCTCTCTCCCCGCCTGCCTCTCTCTCTCCCCGCCTGCCTCTCACTCTCCCTAGCTCTCTCTCCCCGCCTGCCTCTCTCTCTCCCCAGCTCTCTCTCCCCGCCTGCCTCTCACTCTCCCCGCCTGCCTCTCGCTCTCCCCGCCTGCCTCTCGCTCTCCCCACCTGCCTCTCACTCTCCCCACCTGCCTCTCACTCTCCCCGCCTGCCTCTCACTCTCCCCGCCTGCCTCTCGCTCTCTCCACCTGCCTCTCACTCTCCCCGCCTGCCTCTCACTCTCCCCGCCTGCCTCTCGCTCTCCCCGCCTGCCTCTCGCTCTCTCCACCTGCCTCTCTCTCTCCCCACCTGCCTCTCACTCTCCCCACCTGCCTCTCACTCTGCCCGCCTGCCTCTCTCTCTCTCCCCGCCTGCCTCTCACTCTTCCCAACTGCCTCTTACTCTCCCCTCTTCTCACTCTCCCCGCCTGCCTCTCACTCTCCCTGCCTGCCTCTCACTCTCCCCAGCTCTCTCTCCCCGCCTGCCTCTCGCTCTCCCCGCCTGCCTCTCGCTCCCCCCGCATGCCTCTCTCACTCCCCGCCTGCCTCTCGCTCTCCCCACATGCCTCTCTCTCTCCCCGCCTGCCTCTCGCTCTCCCCGCCTGCCTCTCGCTCTCCCCACCTGCCTCTCGCTCTCCCCGCCTGCCTCTCGCTCTCCCCGCCTGCCTCTCTCTCTCCCCGCCTGCCTCTCGCTCTCCCCGCCTGCCTCTCGCTCTCCCCGCCTGCCTCTCACTCTCCCCGCCTGCCTCTCGCACTCCCCACCTGCCTCTCACTCTCCCCGCCTGCCTCTCGCTCTCCCCACCTGCCTCTCTCTCTCCCCGCCTGCCTCTCTCTCTACCCGCCTGCCGACACTCTCCCCGACTGCCTCTCACTCTCCCCGCTTGCCTCTCACTCTCTCCACCTGCCTCTCACTCGACCCACTTCTCTCTCTCCCCGCCTGCCTCTCTCTCTCCCCGCCTGCCTCTCACTCTCCACAGCTCTCTCTCACCGCCTGCCTCTCACTCTCCCCGCCTGCCTCTCACTCTCCACAGCTCTCTCTCACCGCCTGCCTCTCACTCTCCCCGCCTGCCTCTCACTCTCCCCAGCTCTCTCTCCCCGCCTGCCTCTCACTCTCCCCGCCTGCCTCGAGCTTTCCCCACCTGCCTCTCACTCTCCCTGCCTGCCTCTCGCTCTCCCCGCCTGCCTCTCACTCTCCCCGCCTGCCTCTCACTCTCCCCACCTGCCTCTCACTCTCCCTGCCTGCCTCTCACTCTCCCTGCCTGCCTCTCGCTCTCCCCGCCTGCCTCTCACTCTCCCCAGCTCTCTCTCCCCGCCTGCCTCTCACTCTCCCCGCCTGCCTCTCACTCTCCTCACCTGCCTCTCACTCTCCTCACCTACCTCTCACTCTCCCCACCTGCCTCTTACTCTCCCCACATCTCTCTCTCCCCGCCTGCCTATCTCTCTCCCCGCCTGCCTCTCACTCTCCCCGCCTGCCTCTCACTCTCCCCGCCTGCCTCTCACTCTCCCCAGTTCTCTCTCCCCGCCTGCCTCTAACTCTTCCCGCCTGCCTCTCACTCTCCCCGCCTGCCTCTCACTCTCCCCGCCTGCCTCTCGCTCTCCCCTCCTGCCTCTCACTCTCCCCGCCTGCCTCTCGCTCTCCCCGCCTGCCTCTCCCTCTGCCCACCTGCCTCTCACTCTCCCCGCCTGCCTCTCACTCTCCCCACATGCCTCTCACTCTTCCCGCCTGCCTCTCAGTCTCACCGCCTGCCTCTCACTCTCCCCGCCTGCCTCTCACTCTCCCCACCTGCCTCTCACTCTCCCCACTTCTCTCTCTCCCCGCCTGCCTCTCTCTCTCCCCGCCTGCCTCTCACTCTCCCCGCCTGGCTCTCACTCTCCCCGCCTGCCTCTCACTCTCCCCAGTTCTCTCTCCCCGCCTGCCTTTCACTCTCCCCGCCAGCCTCTCACTCTCCCCAGCTCTCTCTCCCCGCCTGCCCCTCGCTCTCCCCACCTGCCTCTCGCTCTCCCCACCTGCCTCTCGCTCTCCCAGCCTGCCTCTTACACTCCCCGCCTGCCTCTCACTCTTCCCGCCTGCCTCTCAGTCTCACCGCCTGCCTCTCACTCTCCCCGCCTGCCTCTCACTCTCCCCGCCAGCCTCTCACTCTCCCCAACTCTCTCTCCCCACCTGCCTCTCGCTCTCCCCACCTGCCTCTCTCTCTCCCAGCCTGCCTCTCATTCTTCCCCACCTGCCTCTCAGTCTCACCGCCTGCCTCTCACTCTCCCCGCCAGCCTCTCACTCTCCCCAACTCTCTCTCCCCACCTGCCTCTCGCTCTCCCCACCTGCCTCTCTCTCTCCCAGCCTGCCTCTCATTCTTCCCCACCTGCCTCTCACTCTCCCCGCCTGCCTCTCGCTCTCCCCGCCTGCCTCTCACTCTCCCCACATGCCTCTCACTCTCCCCGCCTCCCTCTCGCTCTCCCCGCCTGCCTCTCGCTCTCTCCACCTGCCTCTCACTCTACCCACTTCTCTCGCTCCCCGCCTACCTCTCACTCCCCCCGCCTGCCTCTCACTCTCCCCAGCTCTCTCTCCCCGCCTGCCTCTCACTAGCCCCAGCTCTCTCTCCCCGCCTGCCTCTCACTCTCCCCGCCTGCCTCTCGCTCTCCACACCTGCCTCTCACTCTCCACGCCTGCCTTTCGCTCTCCCCGCCTGCCTCTCGCTCTCCCCGCCTGCCTCTCTCTCTCCCCGCCTGCCTCTCTCTCTCCCTGCCTGCCTCTCGCTCTCCCCGCCTGCCTCTCGCTCCCCCCGCCTGCCTCTCTCTCTCCCCGCCTGCCTCTCGCTCTCCCCACATGCCTCTCTCTCTCCCCGCCTGCCTCTCGCTCTCCCCGCCTGCCTCTCGCTCTCCCCACCTGCCTCTCGCTCTCCCCGCCTGCCTCTCGCTCTCCCCGCCTGCCTCTCTCTCTCCCCGCCTGCCTCTCGCTCTCCCCGCCTGCCTCTCGCTCTCCCCACCTGCCTCTCGCTCTCCCCACCTGCCTCTCACTCTCCACAGCTCTCTCTCACCGCCTGCCTCTCACTCTCCCCGCCTGCCTCTCACTCTCCACAGCTCTCTCTCACCGCCTGCCTCTCACTCTCCCCGCCTGCCTCTCACTCTCCCCAGCTCTCTCTCCCCGCCTGCCTCTCACTCTCCCCGCCTGCCTCGAGCTTTCCCCACCTGCCTCTCACTCTCCCTGCCTGCCTCTCGCTCTCCCCGCCTGCCGCTCACTCTCCCCGCCTGCCTCTCACTCTCCCCACCTGCCTCTCACTCTCCCTGCCTGCCTCTCACTCTCCCTGCCTGCCTCTCGCTCTCCCCGCCTGCCTCTCACTCTCCCCAGCTCTCTCTCCCCGCCTGCCTCTCACTCTCCCCGCCTGCCTCTCACTCTCCTCACCTGCCTCTCACTCTCCTCACCTACCTCTCACTCTCCCCACCTGCCTCTTACTCTCCCCACATCTCTCTCTCCCCGCCTGCCTATCTCTCTCCCCGCCTGCCTCTCACTCTCCCCGCCTGCCTCTCACTCTCCCCGCCTGCCTCTCACTCTCCCCAGTTCTCTCTCCCCGCCTGCCTCTAACTCTTCCCGCCTGCCTCTCACTCTCCCCGCCTGCCTCTCACTCTCCCCGCCTGCCTCTAACTCTTCCCGCCTGCCTCTCACTCTCCCCGCCTGCCTCTAACTCTTCCCGCCTGCCTCTCGCTCTCCCCTCCTGCCTCTCACTCTCCCCGCCTGCCTCTCGCTCTCCCCGCCTGCCTCTCCCTCTGCCCACCTGCCTCTCACTCTCCCCGCCTGCCTCTCACTCTCCCCACATGCCTCTCACTCTTCCCGCCTGCCTCTCAGTCTCACCGCCTGCCTCTCACTCTCCCCGCCTGCCTCTCACTCTCCCCACCTGCCTCTCACTCTCCCCACTTCTCTCTCTCCCCGCCTGCCTCTCTCTCTCCCCGCCTGCCTCTCACTCTCCCCGCCTGGCTCTCACTCTCCCCGCCTGCCTCTCACTCTCCCCAGTTCTCTCTCCCCGCCTGCCTTTCACTCTCCCCGCCAGCCTCTCACTCTCCCCAGCTCTCTCTCCCCGCCTGCCCCTCGCTCTCCCCACCTGCCTCTCGCTCTCCCCACCTGCCTCTCGCTCTCCCAGCCTGCCTCTTACACTCCCCGCCTGCCTCTCACTCTTCCCGCCTGCCTCTCAGTCTCACCGCCTGCCTCTCACTCTCCCCGCCTGCCTCTCACTCTCCCCACCTGCCTCTCACTCTCCCCACTTCTCTCTCTCCCCGCCTGCCTCTCTCTCTCCCCGCCTGCCTCTCACTCTCCCCGCCTGGCTCTCACTCTCCCCGCCTGCCTCTCACTCTCCCCAGTTCTCTCTCCCCGCCTGCCTCTCACTCTCCCCGCCAGCCTCTCACTCTCCCCAACTCTCTCTCCCCACCTGCCTCTCGCTCTCCCCACCTGCCTCTCTCTCTCCCAGCCTGCCTCTCATTCTTCCCCACCTGCCTCTCACTCTCCCCGCCTGCCTCTCGCTCTCCCCGCCTGCCTCTCACTCTCCCCACATGCCTCTCACTCTCCCCGCCTCCCTCTCGCTCTCCCCGCCTGCCTCTCGCTCTCTCCACCTGCCTCTCACTCTACCCACTTCTCTCGCTCCCCGCCTACCTCTCACTCCCCCCGCCTGCCTCTCACTCTCCCCAGCTCTCTCTCCCCGCCTGCCTCTCACTAGCCCCAGCTCTCTCTCCCCGCCTGCCTCTCACTCTCCCCGCCTGCCTCTCGCTCTCCACACCTGCCTCTCACTCTCCACGCCTGCCTTTCGCTCTCCCCGCCTGCCTCTCGCTCTCCCCGCCTGCCTCTCTCTCTCCCCGCCTGCCTCTCTCTCTCCCTGCCTGCCTCTCGCTCTCCCCGCCTGCCTCTCGCTCCCCCCGCCTGCCTCTCTCTCTCCCCGCCTGCCTCTCGCTCTCCCCACATGCCTCTCTCTCTCCCCGCCTGCCTCTCGCTCTCCCCGCCTGCCTCTCGCTCTCCCCACCTGCCTCTCGCTCTCCCCGCCTGCCTCTCGCTCTCCCCGCCTGCCTCTCGCTCTCCCCGCCTGCCTCTCGCTCTCCCCGCCTGCCTCTCGCTCTCCCCGCCTGCCTCTCACTCTCCCCGCCTGCCTCTCGCTCTCCCCACCTGCCTCTCACTCTCCCCGCCTGCCTCTCGCTCTCCCCACCTGCCTCTCTCTCTCCCCGCCTGCCTCTCTCTCTACCCGCCTGCCGACACTCTCCCCGCCTGCCTCTCACTCTCCCCGCTTGCCTCTCACTCTCTCCACCTGCCTCTCACTCGACCCACTTCTCTCTCTCCCCGCCTGCCTCTCTCTCTCCCCGCCTGCCTCTCACTCTCCACAGCTCTCTCTCACCGCCTGCCTCTCACTCTCCCCGCCTGCCTCTCACTCTCCCCAGCTCTCTCTCCCCGCCTGCCTCTCACTCTCCCCGCCTGCCTCTCACTCTCCACAGCTCTCTCTCACCGCCTGCCTCTCACTCTCCCCGCCTGCCTCTCACTCTCCCCAGCTCTCTCTCCCCGCCTGCCTCTCACTCTCCCCGCCTGCCTCGAGCTTTCCCCACCTGCCTCTCACTCTCCCTGCCTGCCTCTCGCTCTCCCCGCCTGCCTCTCACTCTCCCCGCCTGCCTCTCACTCTCCCCACCTGCCTCTCACTCTCCCTGCCTGCCTCTCACTCTCCCTGCCTGCCTCTCGCTCTCCCCGCCTGCCTCTCACTCTCCCCGCCTGCCTCTCACTCTCCCCAGTTCTCTCTCCCCGCCTGCCTCTAACTCTTCCCGCCTGCCTCTCACTCTCCCCGCCTGCCTCTCACTCTCCCCGCCTGCCTCTCGCTCTCCCCTCCTGCCTCACACTCTCCCCGCCTGCCTCTCGCTCTCCCCGCCTGCCTCTCCCTCTGCCCACCTGCCTCTCACTCTCCCCGCCTGCCTCTCACTCTCCCCACATGCCTCTCACTCTCCCCGCCTGCCTCTCACTCTCCCCACATGCCTCTCACTCTCCCCGCCTGCCTCTCACTCTCCCCACATGCCTCTCACTCTCTCCACCTGCCTCTCACTCTCTCCGCCTGCCTCTCACTCTCCCCACCTGCCTATCATTCTCCCACTTCTCTCTCTCCCCGCCTGCCACTCTCTCCCCGCCTGCCTCTCACTCTCCCCGCCTGCCTCTCACTCTCCCCGCCTGCCTCTCACTCTCTCCACCTGCCTCTCACTCTAACCACTTCTCTCTCTCCCCGCCTGCCTCTCTCTCTCCCCGCCTGCCTCTCACTCTCCCCAGCTCTCTCTCCCCGCCTGCCTCTCTCTCTCCCCAGCTCTCTCTCCCCGCCTGCCTCTCACTCTCCCCGCCTGCCTCTCGCTCTCCCCGCCTGCCTCTCGCTCTCCCCACCTGCCTCTCACTCTCCCCACCTGCCTCTCACTCTCCCCACCTGCCTCTCACTCTGCCCGCCTGCCTCTCTCTCTCTCCCCGCCTGCCTCTCACTCTTCCCAACTGCCTCTTACTCTCCCCTCTTCTCACTCTCCCCGCCTGCCTCTCACTCTCCCTGCCTGCCTCTCACTCTCCCCAGCTCTCTCTCCCCGCCTGCCTCTGACTCTCCCCGCCTGCCTCTCACTCTCCCCAGCTCTCTCTCCCCGCCTGCCTCTCACTCTCCCCGCCTGCCTCTCACTCTCCCCGCCTGCCTCTCGCACTCCCCACCTGACTCTCACTCTCCCCGCCTGCCTCCCGCTCTCCCCAGCTCTCTCTCCCCGCCTGCCTCTCACTCTCCCCGCATGCCGCTCACTCTCCCCGCCTGCCTCTCGCACTCCCCACCTGACTCTCACTCTCCCCGCATGCCTCTCACTCTCCCCGCCTGCCTCTCGCACTCCCCACCTGACTCTCACTCTCCCCGCATGCCTCTCACTCTCCCCGCCTGCCTCTCACTCTCCCCACCTGCCTCTCACTCTCCCCGCCTGCTTCTCACTCTCCCCGCCTGCCTCTCACTCTCCCCACTTGCTTCTCACTCTCCCCGCCTGCCTCTCACTCTCCCCACCTGCCTCTCTCCCTCCCCGCCTGCTTCTCACTCTCCCCGCCTGCCTCTCACTCTCCCCACCTGCTTCTCACTCTCCCCGCCTGCCTCTCACTCTCCCCACCTGCTTCTCACTCTCTACGCCTGCCTCTCACTCTCCCCACCTGCCTCTCACTCTCCCCGCCTGCTTCTCACTCTCCCCGCCTGCCTCCCTCTCTCCCCGCCTGCCTCTCACTCGCCCCGCCTGCCTCTCACTCTACCCACTTCTCTCTCACCCCGCCTGCCTCTCACTCTCCCCGCCTGCCTCTCACTCGCCCCGCCTGCCTCTCACTCTACCCACTTCTCTCTCACCCCAGCTGCTTCTCACTCTCCCCGCCTGCCTCTCACTCACCCCACCTGCTTCTCACTCTCTACGCCTGCCTCTCACTCTCCCCACCTGCCTCTCACTCTCCCCGCCTGCTTCTCACTCTCCCCGCCTGCCTCTCTCTCTCCCCGCCTGCCTCTCACTCGCCCCGCCTGCCTCTCACTCTACCCACTTCTCTCTCACCCCGCCTGCCTCTCACTCTCCCCGCCTGCCTCTCACTCGCCCCGCCTGCCTCTCACTCTACCCACTTCTCTCTCACCCCACCTGCTTCTCACTCTCCCCGCCTGCCTCTCACTCTCCCCAACTGCCTCTCACTCTCCCCAGCTCTCTCTCCCCGCCTGCCTCTCACTCTCTTCACCTGCCACTCTCTCTCTCCCCGCCTGCCTCTCACTCTCCCCGCCTGCCTCTAACTCTCCCCAGCTCTCTCTCCCCGCCTGCCCCTCGCTCTCCCCACCTGCCTCTCGCTCTCCCCACCTGCCTCTCGCTCTCCCAGCCTGCCTCTTACACTCCCCGCCTGCCTCTCACTCTTCCCGCCTGCCTCTCAGTCTCACCGCCTGCCTCTCACTCTCCCCGCCTGCCTCTCACTCTCCCCACCTGCCTCTCACTCTCCCCACTTCTCTCTCTCCCCGCCTGCCTCTCTCTCTCCCCGCCTGCCTCTCACTCTCCCCGCCTGGCTCTCACTCTCCCCGCCTGCCACTCACTCTCCCCAGTTCTCTCTCCCCGCCTGCCTCTCACTCTCCCCGCCAGCCTCTCACTCTCCCCAACTCTCTCTCCCCACCTGCCTCTCGCTCTCCCCACCTGCCTCTCTCTCTCCCAGCCTGCCTCTCATTCTTCCCCACCTGCCTCTCACTCTCCCCGCCTGCCTCTCGCTCTCCCCGCCTGCCTCTCACTCTCCCCACATGCCTCTCACTCTCCCCGCCTCCCTCTCGCTCTCCCCGCCTGCCTCTCGCTCTCTCCACCTGCCTCTCACTCTACCCACTTCTCTCGCTCCCCGCCTACCTCTCACTCCCCCCGCCTGCCTCTCACTCTCCCCAGCTCTCTCTCCCCGCCTGCCTCTCACTAGCCCCAGCTCTCTCTCCCCGCCTGCCTCTCACTCTCCCCGCCTGCCTCTCGCTCTCCCCACCTGCCTCTCACTCTCCACGCCTGCCTTTCGCTCTCCCCGCCTGCCTCTCGCTCTCCCCGCCTGCCTCTCTCTCTCCCCGCCTGCCTCTCTCTCTCCCCGCCTGCCTCTCTCTCTCCCCGCCTGCCTCTCGCTCTCCCCGCCTGCCTCTCGCTCTCCCCACCTGCCTCTCGCTCTCCCCGCCTGCCTCTCGCTCTCCCCGCCTGCCTCTCTCTCTCCCCAGCTCTCTCTCCCCGCCTGCCTCTCACTAGCCCCAGCTCTCTCTCCCCGCCTGCCTCTCACTCTCCCCGCCTGCCTCTCGCTCTCCCCACCTGCCTCTCACTCTCCACGCCTGCCTTTCGCTCTCCCCGCCTGCCTCTCGCTCTCCCCGCCTGCCTCTCTCTCTCCCCGCCTGCCTCTCTCTCTCCCCGCCTGCCTCTCTCTCTCCCCGCCTGCCTCTCGCTCTCCCCGCCTGCCTCTCGCTCTCCCCACCTGCCTCTCGCTCTCCCCGCCTGCCTCTCGCTCTCCCCGCCTGCCTCTCTCTCTCCCCGCCTGCCTCTCGCTCTCCCCGCCTGCCTCTCGCTCTCCCCGCCTGCCTCTCACTCTCCCCGCCTGCCTCTCGCTCTCCCCACCTGCCTCTCACTCTCCCCGCCTGCCTCTCGCTCTCCCCACCTGCCTCTCGCTCTCCCCACCTGCCTCTCACTCTCCCCGCCTGCCTCTCGCTCTCCCCACCTGCCTCTCTCTCTCCCCGCCTGCCTCTCTCTCTACCCGCCTGCCGACACTCTCCCCGCCTGCCTCTCACTCTCCCAGCTTGCCTCTCACTCTCTCCACCTGCCTCTCACTCGACCCACTTCTCTCTCTCCCCGCCTGCCTCTCTCTCTCCCCGCCTGCCTCTCACTCTCCACAGCTCTCTCTCACCGCCTGCCTCTCACTCTCCCCGCCTGCCTCTCACTCTCCCCAGCTCTCTCTCCCCGCCTGCCTCTCACTCTCCCCGCCTGCCTCTCACTCTCCACAGCTCTCTCTCACCGCCTGCCTCTCACTCTCCCCGCCTGCCTCTCACTCTCCCCAGCTCTCTCTCCCCGCCTGCCTCTCACTCTCCCCGCCTGCCTCGAGCTTTCCCCACCTGCCTCTCACTCTCCCTGCTTGCCTCTCGCTCTCCCCGCCTGCCTCTCACTCTCCCCGCCTGCCTCTCACTCTCCCCACCTGCCTCTCACTCTCCCTGCCTGCCTCTCACTCTCCCTGCCTGCCTCTCGCTCTCCCCGCCTGCCTCTCACTCTCCCCAGCTCTCTCTCCCCGCCTGCCTCTCACTCTCCCCGCCTGCCTCTCACTCTCCTCACCTGCCTCTCACTCTCCTCACCTACCTCTCACTCTCCCCACCTGCCTCTTACTCTCCCCACATCTCTCACTCCCCGCCTGCCTATCTCTCTCCCCGCCTGCCTCTCACTCTCCCCGCCTGCCTCTCACTCTCCCCGCCTGCCTCTCACTCTCCCCAGTTCTCTCTCCCCGCCTGCCTCTAACTCTTCCCGCCTGCCTCTCACTCTCCCCGCCTGCCTCTCACTCTCCCCGCCTGCCTCTCGCTCTCCCCTCCTGCCTCTCACTCTCCCCGCCTGCCTCTCGCTCTCCCCGCCTGCCTCTCCCTCTGCCCACCTGCCTCTCACTCTCCCCGCCTGCCTCTCACTCTCCCCACATGCCTCTCACTCTTCCCGCCTGCCTCTCAGTCTCACCGCCTGCCTCTCACTCTCCCCGCCTGCCTCTCACTCTCCCCACCTGCCTCTCACTCTCCCCACTTCTCTCTCTCCCCGCCTGCCTCTCTCTCTCCCCGCCTGCCTCTCACTCTCCCCGCCTGGCTCTCACTCTCCCCGCCTGCCTCTCACTCTCCCCAGTTCTCTCTCCCCGCCTGCCTTTCACTCTCCCCGCCAGCCTCTCACTCTCCCCAGCTCTCTCTCCCCGCCTGCCCCTCGCTCTCCCCACCTGCCTCTCGCTCTCCCCACCTGCCTCTCGCTCTCCCAGCCTGCCTCTTACACTCCCCGCCTGCCTCTCACTCTTCCCGCCTGCCTCTCAGTCTCACCGCCTGCCTCTCACTCTCCCCGCCTGCCTCTCACTCTCCCCACCTGCCTCTCACTCTCCCCACTTCTCTCTCTCCCCGCCTGCCTCTCTCTCTCCCCGCCTGCCTCTCACTCTCCCCGCCTGGCTCTCACTCTCCCCGCCTGCCTCTCACTCTCCCCAGTTCTCTCTCCCCGCCTGCCTCTCACTCTCCCCGCCAGCCTCTCACTCTCCCCAACTCTCTCTCCCCACCTGCCTCTCGCTCTCCCCACCTGCCTCTCTCTCTCCCAGCCTGCCTCTTATTCTTCCCCACCTGCCTCTCACTCTCCCCGCCTGCCTCTCGCTCTCCCCGCCTGCCTCTCACTCTCCCCACATGCCTCTCACTCTCCCCGCCTCCCTCTCGCTCTCCCCGCCTGCCTCTCGCTCTCTCCACCTGCCTCTCACTCTACCCACTTCTCTCGCTCCCCGCCTACCTCTCACTCCCCCCGCCTGCCTCTCACTAGCCCCAGCTCTCTCTCCCCGCCTGCCTCTCACTCTCCCCGCCTGCCTCTCGCTCTCCACACCTGCCTCTCACTCTCCACGCCTGCCTTTCGCTCTCCCCGCCTGCCTCTCGCTCTCCCCGCCTGCCTCTCTCTCTCCCCGCCTGCCTCTCTCTCTCCCTGCCTGCCTCTCGCTCTCCCCGCCTGCCTCTCGCTCCCCCCGCCTGCCTCTCTCTCTCCCCGCCTGCCTCTCGCTCTCCCCACATGCCTCTCTCTCTCCCCGCCTGCCTCTCGCTCTCCCCGCCTGCCTCTCGCTCTCCCCACTTGCCTCTCGCTCTCCCCGCCTGCCTCTCGCTCTCCCCGCCTGCCTCTCTCTCTCCCCGCCTGCCTCTCGCTCTCCCCGCCTGCCTCTCGCTCTCCCCGCCTGCCTCTCACTCTCCCCGCCTGCCTCTCGCTCTCCCCACCTGCCTCTCTCTCTCCCCGCCTGCCTCTCTCTCTACCCGCCTGCCGACACTCTCCCCGCCTGCCTCTCACTCTCCCCGCTTGCCTCTCACTCTCTCCACCTGCCTCTCACTCGACCCACTTCTCTCTCTCCCCGCCTGCCTCTCTCTCTCCCCGCCTGCCTCTCACTCTCCACAGCTCTCTCTCACCGCCTGCCTCTCACTCTCCCCGCCTGCCTCTCACTCTCCCCAGCTCTCTCTCCCCGCCTGCCTCTCACTCTCCCCGCCTGCCTCTCACTCTCCACAGCTCTCTCTCACCGCCTGCCTCTCACTCTCCCCGCCTGCCTCTCACTCTCCCCAGCTCTCTCTCCCCGCCTGCCTCTCACTCTCCCCGCCTGCCTCGAGCTTTCCCCACCTGCCTCTCACTCTCCCTGCCTGCCTCTCGCTCTCCCCGCCTGCCTCTCACTCTCCCCGCCTGCCTCTCACTCTCCCCACCTGCCTCTCACTCTCCCTGCCTGCCTCTCACTCTACCTGCCTGCCTCTCGCTCTCCCCGCCTGCCTCTCACTCTCCCCAGCTCTCTCTCCCCGCCTGCCTCTCACTCTCCCCGCCTGCCTCTCACTCTCCCCACCTGCCTCTCACTCTCCTCACCTACCTCTCACTCTCCCCACCTGCCTCTTACTCTCCCCACATCTCTCTCTCCCCGCCTGCCTATCTCTCTCCCCGCCTGCCTCTCACTCTCCCCGCCTGCCTCTCACTCTCCCCGCCTGCCTCTCACTCTCCCCAGTTCTCTCTCCCCGCCTGCCTCTAACTCTTCCCGCCTGCCTCTCACTCTCCCCGCCTGCCTCTCACTCTCCCCGCCTGCCTCTCGCTCTCCCCTCCTGCCTCTCACTCTCCCCGCCTGCCTCTCGCTCTCCCCGCCTGCCTCTCCCTCTGCCCACCTGCCTCTCACTCTCCCCGCCTGCCTCTCACTCTCCCCACATGCCTCTCACTCTCCCCGCCTGCCTCTCACTCTCCCCACATGCCTCTCACTCTCCCCGCCTGCCTCTCACTCTCCCCACATGCCTCTCACTCTCTCCACCTGCCTCTCACTCTCTCCGCCTGCCTCTCACTCTCCCCACCTGCCTATCATTCTCCCACTTCTCTCTCTCCCCGCCTGCCACTCTCTCCCCGCCTGCCTCTCACTCTCCCCGCCTGCCTCTCACTCTCCCCAGCTCTCTCTCCCCGCCTGCCTCTCACTAGCCCCAGCTCTCTCTCCCCGCCTGCCTCTCACTCTCCCCGCCTGCCTCTCGCTCTCCCCACCTGCCTCTCACTCTCCACGCCTGCCTTTCGCTCTCCCCGCCTGCCTCTCGCTCTCCCCGCCTGCCTCTCTCTCTCCCCGCCTGCCTCTCTCTCTCCCCGCCTGCCTCTCTCTCTCCCCGCCTGCCTCTCGCTCTCCCCGCCTGCCTCTCGCTCTCCCCACCTGCCTCTCGCTCTCCCCGCCTGCCTCTCGCTCTCCCCGCCTGCCTCTCTCTCTCCCCAGCTCTCTCTCCCCGCCTGCCTCTCACTAGCCCCAGCTCTCTCTCCCCGCCTGCCTCTCACTCTCCCCGCCTGCCTCTCGCTCTCCCCACCTGCCTCTCACTCTCCACGCCTGCCTTTCGCTCTCCCCGCCTGCCTCTCGCTCTCCCCGCCTGCCTCTCTCTCTCCCCGCCTGCCTCTCTCTCTCCCCGCCTGCCTCTCTCTCTCCCCGCCTGCCTCTCGCTCTCCCCGCCTGCCTCTCGCTCTCCCCACCTGCCTCTCGCTCTCCCCGCCTGCCTCTCGCTCTCCCCGCCTGCCTCTCTCTCTCCCCGCCTGCCTCTCGCTCTCCCCGCCTGCCTCTCGCTCTCCCCGCCTGCCTCTCACTCTCCCCGCCTGCCTCTCGCTCTCCCCACCTGCCTCTCACTCTCCCCGCCTGCCTCTCGCTCTCCCCACCTGCCTCTCGCTCTCCCCACCTGCCTCTCACTCTCCCCGCCTGCCTCTCGCTCTCCCCACCTGCCTCTCTCTCTCCCCGCCTGCCTCTCTCTCTACCCGCCTGCCGACACTCTCCCCGCCTGCCTCTCACTCTCCCAGCTTGCCTCTCACTCTCTCCACCTGCCTCTCACTCGACCCACTTCTCTCTCTCCCCGCCTGCCTCTCTCTCTCCCCGCCTGCCTCTCACTCTCCACAGCTCTCTCTCACCGCCTGCCTCTCACTCTCCCCGCCTGCCTCTCACTCTCCCCAGCTCTCTCTCCCCGCCTGCCTCTCACTCTCCCCGCCTGCCTCTCACTCTCCACAGCTCTCTCTCACCGCCTGCCTCTCACTCTCCCCGCCTGCCTCTCACTCTCCCCAGCTCTCTCTCCCCGCCTGCCTCTCACTCTCCCCGCCTGCCTCGAGCTTTCCCCACCTGCCTCTCACTCTCCCTGCTTGCCTCTCGCTCTCCCCGCCTGCCTCTCACTCTCCCCGCCTGCCTCTCACTCTCCCCACCTGCCTCTCACTCTCCCTGCCTGCCTCTCACTCTCCCTGCCTGCCTCTCGCTCTCCCCGCCTGCCTCTCACTCTCCCCAGCTCTCTCTCCCCGCCTGCCTCTCACTCTCCCCGCCTGCCTCTCACTCTCCTCACCTGCCTCTCACTCTCCTCACCTACCTCTCACTCTCCCCACCTGCCTCTTACTCTCCCCACATCTCTCTCTCCCCGCCTGCCTATCTCTCTCCCCGCCTGCCTCTCACTCTCCCCGCCTGCCTCTCACTCTCCCCGCCTGCCTCTCACTCTCCCCAGTTCTCTCTCCCCGCCTGCCTCTAACTCTTCCCGCCTGCCTCTCACTCTCCCCGCCTGCCTCTCACTCTCCCCGCCTGCCTCTCGCTCTCCCCTCCTGCCTCTCACTCTCCCCGCCTGCCTCTCGCTCTCCCCGCCTGCCTCTCCCTCTGCCCACCTGCCTCTCACTCTCCCCGCCTGCCTCTCACTCTCCCCACATGCCTCTCACTCTTCCCGCCTGCCTCTCAGTCTCACCGCCTGCCTCTCACTCTCCCCGCCTGCCTCTCACTCTCCCCACCTGCCTCTCACTCTCCCCACTTCTCTCTCTCCCCGCCTGCCTCTCTCTCTCCCCGCCTGCCTCTCACTCTCCCCGCCTGGCTCTCACTCTCCCCGCCTGCCTCTCACTCTCCCCAGTTCTCTCTCCCCGCCTGCCTTTCACTCTCCCCGCCAGCCTCTCACTCTCCCCAGCTCTCTCTCCCCGCCTGCCCCTCGCTCTCCCCACCTGCCTCTCGCTCTCCCCACCTGCCTCTCGCTCTCCCAGCCTGCCTCTTACACTCCCCGCCTGCCTCTCACTCTTCCCGCCTGCCTCTCAGTCTCACCGCCTGCCTCTCACTCTCCCCGCCTGCCTCTCACTCTCCCCACCTGCCTCTCACTCTCCCCACTTCTCTCTCTCCCCGCCTGCCTCTCTCTCTCCCCGCCTGCCTCTCACTCTCCCCGCCTGGCTCTCACTCTCCCCGCCTGCCTCTCACTCTCCCCAGTTCTCTCTCCCCGCCTGCCTCTCACTCTCCCCGCCAGCCTCTCACTCTCCCCAACTCTCTCTCCCCACCTGCCTCTCGCTCTCCCCACCTGCCTCTCTCTCTCCCAGCCTGCCTCTTATTCTTCCCCACCTGCCTCTCACTCTCCCCGCCTGCCTCTCGCTCTCCCCGCCTGCCTCTCACTCTCCCCACATGCCTCTCACTCTCCCCGCCTCCCTCTCGCTCTCCCCGCCTGCCTCTCGCTCTCTCCACCTGCCTCTCACTCTACCCACTTCTCTCGCTCCCCGCCTACCTCTCACTCCCCCCGCCTGCCTCTCACTAGCCCCAGCTCTCTCTCCCCGCCTGCCTCTCACTCTCCCCGCCTGCCTCTCGCTCTCCACACCTGCCTCTCACTCTCCACGCCTGCCTTTCGCTCTCCCCGCCTGCCTCTCGCTCTCCCCGCCTGCCTCTCTCTCTCCCCGCCTGCCTCTCTCTCTCCCTGCCTGCCTCTCGCTCTCCCCGCCTGCCTCTCGCTCCCCCCGCCTGCCTCTCTCTCTCCCCGCCTGCCTCTCGCTCTCCCCACATGCCTCTCTCTCTCCCCGCCTGCCTCTCGCTCTCCCCGCCTGCCTCTCGCTCTCCCCACTTGCCTCTCGCTCTCCCCGCCTGCCTCTCGCTCTCCCCGCCTGCCTCTCTCTCTCCCCGCCTGCCTCTCGCTCTCCCCGCCTGCCTCTCGCTCTCCCCGCCTGCCTCTCACTCTCCCCGCCTGCCTCTCGCTCTCCCCACCTGCCTCTCTCTCTCCCCGCCTGCCTCTCTCTCTACCCGCCTGCCGACACTCTCCCCGCCTGCCTCTCACTCTCCCCGCTTGCCTCTCACTCTCTCCACCTGCCTCTCACTCGACCCACTTCTCTCTCTCCCCGCCTGCCTCTCTCTCTCCCCGCCTGCCTCTCACTCTCCACAGCTCTCTCTCACCGCCTGCCTCTCACTCTCCCCGCCTGCCTCTCACTCTCCCCAGCTCTCTCTCCCCGCCTGCCTCTCACTCTCCCCGCCTGCCTCTCACTCTCCACAGCTCTCTCTCACCGCCTGCCTCTCACTCTCCCCGCCTGCCTCTCACTCTCCCCAGCTCTCTCTCCCCGCCTGCCTCTCACTCTCCCCGCCTGCCTCGAGCTTTCCCCACCTGCCTCTCACTCTCCCTGCCTGCCTCTCGCTCTCCCCGCCTGCCTCTCACTCTCCCCGCCTGCCTCTCACTCTCCCCACCTGCCTCTCACTCTCCCTGCCTGCCTCTCACTCTACCTGCCTGCCTCTCGCTCTCCCCGCCTGCCTCTCACTCTCCCCAGCTCTCTCTCCCCGCCTGCCTCTCACTCTCCCCGCCTGCCTCTCACTCTCCCCACCTGCCTCTCACTCTCCTCACCTACCTCTCACTCTCCCCACCTGCCTCTTACTCTCCCCACATCTCTCTCTCCCCGCCTGCCTATCTCTCTCCCCGCCTGCCTCTCACTCTCCCCGCCTGCCTCTCACTCTCCCCGCCTGCCTCTCACTCTCCCCAGTTCTCTCTCCCCGCCTGCCTCTAACTCTTCCCGCCTGCCTCTCACTCTCCCCGCCTGCCTCTCACTCTCCCCGCCTGCCTCTCGCTCTCCCCTCCTGCCTCTCACTCTCCCCGCCTGCCTCTCGCTCTCCCCGCCTGCCTCTCCCTCTGCCCACCTGCCTCTCACTCTCCCCGCCTGCCTCTCACTCTCCCCACATGCCTCTCACTCTCCCCGCCTGCCTCTCACTCTCCCCACATGCCTCTCACTCTCCCCGCCTGCCTCTCACTCTCCCCACATGCCTCTCACTCTCTCCACCTGCCTCTCACTCTCTCCGCC
This sequence comes from Pristiophorus japonicus, assembly GCF_044704955.1. Classification (NCBI taxonomy): domain Eukaryota; kingdom Metazoa; phylum Chordata; class Chondrichthyes; family Pristiophoridae; genus Pristiophorus; species Pristiophorus japonicus. The sequence continues at coordinate 461,041,487 of NC_091977.1, read as the reverse complement.
TGCCTCTCACTCTCCCCACCTGCCTATCATTCTCCCACTTCTCTCTCTCCCCGCCTGCCACTCTCTCCCCGCCTGCCTCTCACTCTCCCCGCCTGCCTCTCACTCTCCCCGCCTGCCTCTCACTCTCTCCACCTGCCTCTCACTCTAACCACTTCTCTCTCTCCCCGCCTGCCTCTCTCTCTCCCCGCCTGCCTCTCACTCTCCCCAGCTCTCTCTCCCCGCCTGCCTCTCTCTCTCCCCAGCTCTCTCTCCCCGCCTGCCTCTCACTCTCCCCGCCTGCCTCTCGCTCTCCCCGCCTGCCTCTCGCTCTCCCCACCTGCCTCTCACTCTCCCCACCTGCCTCTCACTCTCCCCGCCTGCCTCTCACTCTCCCCGCCTGCCTCTCGCTCTCTCCACCTGCCTCTCACTCTCCCCGCCTGCCTCTCACTCTCCCCGCCTGCCTCTCGCTCTCCCCGCCTGCCTCTCGCTCTCTCCACCTGCCTCTCTCTCTCCCCACCTGCCTCTCACTCTCCCCACCTGCCTCTCACTCTGCCCGCCTGCCTCTCTCTCTCTCCCCGCCTGCCTCTCACTCTTCCCAACTGCCTCTTACTCTCCCCTCTTCTCACTCTCCCCGCCTGCCTCTCACTCTCCCTGCCTGCCTCTCACTCTCCCCAGCTCTCTCTCCCCGCCTGCCTCTGACTCTCCCCGCCTGCCTCTCACTCTCCCCAGCTCTCTCTCCCCGCCTGCCTCTCACTCTCCCCGCCTGCCTCTCACTCTCCCCGCCTGCCTCTCGCACTCCCCACCTGACTCTCACTCTCCCCGCCTGCCTCCCGCTCTCCCCAGCTCTCTCTCCCCGCCTGCCTCTCACTCTCCCCGCATGCCGCTCACTCTCCCCGCCTGCCTCTCGCACTCCCCACCTGACTCTCACTCTCCCCGCATGCCTCTCACTCTCCCCGCCTGCCTCTCGCACTCCCCACCTGACTCTCACTCTCCCCGCATGCCTCTCACTCTCCCCGCCTGCCTCTCACTCTCCCCACCTGCCTCTCACTCTCCCCGCCTGCTTCTCACTCTCCCCGCCTGCCTCTCACTCTCCCCACTTGCTTCTCACTCTCCCCGCCTGCCTCTCACTCTCCCCACCTGCCTCTCTCCCTCCCCGCCTGCTTCTCACTCTCCCCGCCTGCCTCTCACTCTCCCCACCTGCTTCTCACTCTCCCCGCCTGCCTCTCACTCTCCCCACCTGCTTCTCACTCTCTACGCCTGCCTCTCACTCTCCCCACCTGCCTCTCACTCTCCCCGCCTGCTTCTCACTCTCCCCGCCTGCCTCCCTCTCTCCCCGCCTGCCTCTCACTCGCCCCGCCTGCCTCTCACTCTACCCACTTCTCTCTCACCCCGCCTGCCTCTCACTCTCCCCGCCTGCCTCTCACTCGCCCCGCCTGCCTCTCACTCTACCCACTTCTCTCTCACCCCAGCTGCTTCTCACTCTCCCCGCCTGCCTCTCACTCACCCCACCTGCTTCTCACTCTCTACGCCTGCCTCTCACTCTCCCCACCTGCCTCTCACTCTCCCCGCCTGCTTCTCACTCTCCCCGCCTGCCTCTCTCTCTCCCCGCCTGCCTCTCACTCGCCCCGCCTGCCTCTCACTCTACCCACTTCTCTCTCACCCCGCCTGCCTCTCACTCTCCCCGCCTGCCTCTCACTCGCCCCGCCTGCCTCTCACTCTACCCACTTCTCTCTCACCCCACCTGCTTCTCACTCTCCCCGCCTGCCTCTCACTCTCCCCAACTGCCTCTCACTCTCCCCAGCTCTCTCTCCCCGCCTGCCTCTCACTCTCTTCACCTGCCACTCTCTCTCTCCCCGCCTGCCTCTCACTCTCCCCGCCTGCCTCTAACTCTCCCCAGCTCTCTCTCCCCGCCTGCCCCTCGCTCTCCCCACCTGCCTCTCGCTCTCCCCACCTGCCTCTCGCTCTCCCAGCCTGCCTCTTACACTCCCCGCCTGCCTCTCACTCTCCCCGCCTGCCTCTCACTCTCCCCACCTGCCTCTCACTCTCCCCACTTCTCTCTCTCCCCGCCTGCCTCTCTCTCTCCCCGCCTGCCTCTCACTCTCCCCGCCTGGCTCTCACTCTCCCCGCCTGCCTCTCACTCTCCCCGCCTGCCTCTCACTCTCCCCAACTCTCTCTCCCCACCTGCCTCTCGCTCTCCCCACCTGCCTCTCTCTCTCCCAGCCTGCCTCTCATTCTTCCCCACCTGCCTCTCACTCTCCCCGCCTGCCTCTCGCTCTCCCCGCCTGCCTCTCACTCTCCCCACATGCCTCTCACTCTCCCCGCCTCCCTCTCGCTCTCCCCGCCTGCCTCTCGCTCTCTCCACCTGCCTCTCACTCTACCCACTTCTCTCGCACCCCGCCTACCTCTCACTCCCCCCGCCTGCCTCTCACTCTCCCCAGCTCTCTCTCCCCGCCTGCCTCTCACTAGCCCCAGCTCTCTCTCCCCGCCTGCCTCTCACTCTCCCCGCCTGCCTCTCGCTCTCCCCACCTGCCTCTCACTCTCCACGCCTGCCTTTCGCTCTCCCCGCCTGCCTCTCGCTCTCCCCGCCTGCCTCTCTCTCTCCCCGCCTGCCTCTCTCTCTCCCCGCCTGCCTCTCGCTCTCCCCGCCTGCCTCTCGCTCTCCCCACCTGCCTCTCGCTCTCCCCGCCTGCCTCTCGCTCTCCCCGCCTGCCTCTCTCTCTCCCCGCCTGCCTCTCGCTCTCCCCGCCTGCCTCTCGCTCTCCCCGCCTGCCTCTCACTCTCCCCGCCTGCCTCTCGCTCTCCCCACCTGCCTCTCACTCTCCCCGCCTGCCTCTCGCTCTCCCCACCTGCCTCTCTCTCTCCCCGCCTGCCTCTCTCTCTACCCGCCTGCCGACACTCTCCCCGCTTGCCTCTCACTCTCTCCACCTGCCTCTCACTCGACCCACTTCTCTCTCTCCCCGCCTGCCTCTCTCTCTCCCCGCCTGCCTCTCACTCTCCACAGCTCTCTCTCACCGCCTGCCTCTCACTCTCCCCGCCTGCCTCTCACTCTCCCCAGCTCTCTCTCCCCGCCTGCCTCTCACTCTCCCCGCCTGCCTCTCACTCTCCACAGCTCTCTCTCACCGCCTGCCTCTCACTCTCCCCGCCTGCCTCTCACTCTCCCCAGCTCTCTCTCCCCGCCTGCCTCTCACTCTCCCCGCCTGCCTCGAGATTTCCCCACCTGCCTCTCACTCTCCCTGCCTGCCTCTCGCTCTCCCCGCCTGCCTCTCACACTCCCCGCCTGCCTCTCACTCTCCCCACCTGCCTCTCACTCTCCCCGCCTGCCTCTCACTCTCCCTGCCTGCCTCTCGCTCTCCCCGCCTGCCTCTCACTCTCCCCAGCTCTCTCTCCCCGCCTGCCTCTCACTCTCCCCGCCTGCCTGTCACTCTCCCCACCTGCCTCTCACTCTCCTCACCTACCTCTCACTCTCCCCACCTGCCTCTTACTCTCCCCACTTCTCTCTCTCCCCGCCTGCCTATCTCTCTCCCCGCCTGCCTCTCACTCTCCCCGCCTGCCTCTCACTCTCCCCGCCTGCCTCTCACTCTCCCCAGTTCTCTCTCCCCGCCTGCCTCTAACTCTTCCCGCCTGCCTCTCACTCTCCCCGCCTGCCTCTCACTCTCCCCGCCTGCCTCTCGCTCTCCCCTCCTGCCTCTCACTCTCCCCGCCTGCCTCTCGCTCTCCCCGCCTGCCTCTCCCTCTGCCCACCTGCCTCTCACTCTCCCCGCCTGCCTCTCACTCTCCCCACATGCCTCTCACTCTCCCCGCCTGCCTCTCACTCTCCCCACATGCCTCTCACTCTCCCCGCCTGCCTCTCACTCTCCCCACATGCCTCTCACTCTCTCCACCTGCCTCTCACTCTCCCCGCCTGCCTCTCACTCTCCCCACCTGCCTATCATTCTCCCCACTTCTCTCTCTCCCCGCCTGCCACTCTCTCCCCGCCTGCCTCTCACTCTCCCAGCCTGCCTCTCACTCTCCCCGCCTGCCTCTCACTCTCTCCACCTGCCTCTCACTCTAACCACTTCTCTCTCTCCCCGCCTGCCTCTCTCTCTCCCCGCCTGCCTCTCACTCTCCCCGCCTGTCTCTCACTCTCCCCGCCTGCCTCTCACTCTCCCCAGCTCTCTCTCCCAGCCTGCCTCTCACTCTCCCCGCCTGCCTCTCACTCTCCCCAGCTCTCTCTCCCCGCCTGCCTCTCTCTCTCCCCAGCTCTCTCTCCCCGCCTGCCTCTCACTCTCCCCGCCTGCCTCTCGCTCTCCCCGCCTGCCTCTCGCTCTCCCCACCTGCCTCTCACTCTCCCCACCTGCCTCTCACTCTCCCCGCCTGCCTCTCACTCTCCCCGCCTGCCTCTCGCTCTCTCCACCTGCCTCTCACTCTCCCCGCCTGCCTCTCACTCTCCCCGCCTGCCTCTCGCTCTCGCCGCCTGCCTCTCGCTCTCTCCACCTGCCTCTCTCTCTCCCCACCTGCCTCTCACTCTCCCCACCTGCCTCTCACTCTGCCCGCCTGCCTCTCTCTCTCTCCCCGCCTGCCTCTCACTCTTCCCACCTGCCTCTCACTCTCCCCGCCTGCCTCTCTCTCTCTCCCCGCCTGCCTCTCACTCTTCCCGCCTGCCTCTCGCTCTCCCCACCTGCCTCTCACTCTCCCCACCTGTCTCTCACTCTCCCCGCCTGCCTCTCTCTCTCTCCCCGCCTGCCTCTCACTCTCCCCACCTGCCTCTCTCTCTCCCCGCCTGCCTCTCACTCTTCCCCCCCGCCTCTCACTCTCCCCGCCTCCCTCTCGCTCTCCCCACCTGCCTCTCACTCTCCCCAGCTCTCTCTCCCCGCCTGCCTCTCACTCTTCCCGCCTGCCTCTCACTCTCCCCACCTGCCTCTCGCTCTCCCCACCTGCCTCTCACTCTCCCCGCCTGCCTCTCACTCTCCCCACCTGCCTCTCGCGCTCCCCACCTGCCTCTCATTCTCCCCGCCTGCCTCTCACTCTCCCCGCCTGCCTCTCGCTCTCCCCACCTGCCTCTCACTCTCCCCACATGCCTCTCACTCTCCCCGCCTTCCTCTCACTCTCTCCGCCTGCCTCTCGCTCTCCCCACCTGCCTCTCACTCTCCCCACCTGCCTCTCACTCTCCCCACCTGCCTCTCACTCTCCCCGCCTTCCTCTCACTCTCCCCGCCTGCCTCTCACTCTCCCCGCCTGCCTCTCACTCTCCCCGCCTGCCTCTCACTCTCCCCCCATGCCTCTCACTCTCCCCGCCTGCCTCTCACTCTCCCCGCCTGCCTTTCACTCTCCCCGCCTGCCTCTCACTCTCCCCGCCTGCCTCTCACTCTCCCCGCCTGCCTCTCACTCTCCCCGCCTGCCTCTCACTCTCCCCACATGCCTCTCACTCTCCCCGCCTGCCTCTCACTCTCCCCACCTGCCTCTCTCTCTCCCCAGCTCTCTCTTCCCGCCTGCCTCTCACTCTTCCCCCCTGTCTCTCACTCTCCCTGCCTGCCTCTCGCTCTCCCCACCTGCCTCTCACTCTCCCCACCTGCCTCTCTCTCTCCGCACCTGCCTCTCACTCTCCCCGCCTGCCTCTCACTCTCCCCACCTGCCTCTCACTCTGCCCGCCTGCCTCTCACTCTCTCCCCGCCTGCCTCTCCCTCTCCCCACCTGCCTCTCACTCTCCCCACCTGCCTCTCACTCTCCCCGCCTGCCTCTCACTCTACTCACTTCTCTCTCTCCCCGCCTGCCTCTCACTCTCCCCAGCTCTCTCTCCCCGCCTGCCTCTCACTCTCCCAGCTCTCTCTCCCCCCCTGCCTCTCTCTCTCCCCGCCTGCCTCTCACTCTCCCCACCTGCCTCTCTCTCTCCCCAGCTCTCTCTCCCCGCCTGCCTCTCACTCTGCCCCCCCGTCTCTCACTCTCCCCGCCTGCCTCTCGCTCTCCCCACCTGCCTCTCACTCTCCCCACCTGCCTCTCTCTCTCCACACCTGCCTCTCACTCTCCCCACCTGCCTCTCGCTCTCACCGCCTGCCTCTCACTCTCTTCACCTGCCTCTCACTCTCCCCGTCTGCCTCTCGCTCTCCCCGCCTGACTCTCACTCTCCCCACCTGCCTCTCGCTCTCCCCGCCTGCTTCTCACTCTCCCCGCCTGCCTCTCGCTCTCCCCGCCTGCCTCTCTCTCTCCCCGCCTGCCTCTTGCTCTCCCGGCCTGCCTCTCGCTCTCCCCGCCTGCCTCTCACTCTCTCCACCTGCCTCTCACTCTGCCCACTTCTCTCTCTCCCCGCCTGCCTCTCTCTCTTCCCGCCTGCCTCTCTCTCTCCCCGCCTGCCTCTCGCCCTCCCCGCCTGCCTCTCGCCCGCCCCTCCTGCCTCTCGCTCTCCGCACCTGTGTCTCACTCTCCCCACTTCTCCCTCTCCCCGCCTGCCTCTCACTCTCCTCGCTTGCCTCTCACTCTCCCCGCCTGCCTCTCACTCTCCCCACCTGCCTCTCACTCTCCCCGCCTGCCTCTCACTCTCCCCACCTGCCTCTCACTCTCCCCGCCTGCCTCTCATTCTCCCCACCTGCCTCTCGCTCTCCCCGCCTGCCTCTCGCTCTCCCCACCTGCCTCTCGCTCTCCCCACCTGACTCTCGCTCTTCCCGCTTGCCTCTCGCTCTCCCCACCTGCCTCTCGCTGTTCCCGCTTGCCTCTCGCTCTCCCCACCTGCCTCTCGCTCTCCCCACCTGCTTCTCGCTCTCCCCACCTGCCTCTCGCTCTCCCCGCCTGCCTCTCGCTCTTCCCGCTTGCCTCTCGCTCTCCCCACCTGCCTCTCGCTCTTCCCGCTTGCCTCTCGCTCTCCCCACCTGCCTCTCTCTCTCCCCGCCTGCCTCTCGCTCTCCTCGCCTGCCTCTCTCTCTCCCCGCCTGCCTCTCTCTCTCCCCGCCTGCCTCTCTCTCTCCCCGCCTGCCTCCCGCTCTCCCCACCCGCCTCTCACTCTCCCCACCTGCCTCTCTCTCTGCCCACCTGCCTCTCACTCTCCCCGCCTGCCTCTCACTCTCCCCAGCTCTCTCTCCCCGCCTGCCTCTCACTCCCCCCGCCGGCCTCTCACTCTCCCCAGCTCTCTCTCCCCGCCTGCCTCTCACTCTCCCCACCTGCCTCTCGCTCTCCCCGCCTGCCTCTCGCTGTCCGCACCTGCCTCTCACTCTCCCCGCCTGCCTCTCGCTCTCCCCACCTGCCTCTCAGTCTCCCCGCCTGCTTCTCACTCTTCCCGCCTGCCTCTCACTCTTCCCGCCTGCCTCTCACTCTCCCCGCTTGCCACTCACTTCCCCGCCAACTCTCACTCTCCCCACCTGCCTCTCACTCTCCGCACCTGTCTCTCACTCTCCCCACTTCTCTCTCTCCCCGCTTGCCTCTCACTCTCCCCACCTGCCTCTCACTCTCCGCACCTGCCTGTCACTCTCCCCAGCTCTCTCTCCCCGCCTGCCTCTCACTCTCCCCGCCTGCCTCTCACTCTCCCCGCCTGCCGCTCACTTCCCCGCCTACCTCTCACTCTCCCCACCTGCCTCTCACTCTCCGCACCTGTCCCTCACTCTCCCCACTTCTCTCTCTCCCCGCTTGCCTCTCACTCTCCCCGCCTGCCTCTCTCTCTCCCCACCTGCCTCTCACTCTCCCCGCCTGCCTCTCACTCTCCCCGCCTGCCTCTCTCTCTCCCCGCCTGCCTCTCGCTCTCCCCGCGTGCCTCTCACTCTCCCCGCCTGCCTCTCGCTCTCCCCACCTGCCTCTCACTCTCCCAGCCTGCCTCTCACTCTCCCCACCTGCCTCTCACTCTCTCCGCCTGCCTCTCACTCTCCCCGCCTGCCTCTCACTCTCCCCACTTCTCTCTCTCCCCGCCTGCCTCTCACTCTCCCCGCCTGCCTCTCACTCTCCCCGCCTGCCTCTCACTCTCCCCGCCTGCCTCTCACTCTCCCCAGCTCTCTCTCCCCGCCTGCCTCTCACTCTGCCCGCCTGCCTCTCGCTCTCCCCACCGACCTTTCGCTCTCCCCACCTGCCTCTCACTCTCCCCGCCTGCCTCTCACTCTCCACACCTGCCTCTCACTCTCCCCACCTGCCTCTCACTCTCCCCGCCTGCCTCTCGCTCTCCCCGCTTGCCTCTCACTCTCCCCACCTGCCTCTCACTCTCCCCACCTGCCTCTCACATTCCCCGCCTGCCTCTCTCTCTCCCCACCTGCCTCTCTCGCTCCCCACCTGCCTCTCACTCTCCCCACCTGCCTCTCACTCACCCCGCCTGCCTCTCTCTCTCCCTGCCTGCCTCTCTCTCTCCCCACCTGCCTCTCACTCTCCCCACATGCCTCTCGCTCTCCCCGCCTGCCTCTCTCTCTCCGGGCCTGCCTCTCACTCTCCCCAACTGCCTCTTACTCTCCCCAACTGCCTCTTACTCTCCCCTCTTCTCACTCTCCCCACCTGCCTCTCGCTCTCCCCGCCTGCCTCTCACTCACCCCGCCTGCCTCTCTCTCTCCCCGCCTGCCTCTCACTCACCCCGCCTGCCTCTCTCTCTCCCCGCCTGCCTCTCTCTCTCCCCACCTGCCTCTCACTCTCCCCACCTGCCTCTCGCTCTCCCCGCCTGCCTCTCTCTCTCCGGGCCTGCCTCTCACTCTCCCCGCCTGCATCTCACTCTCCCCAACTGCCTCTTACTCTCCCCTCTTCTCACTCTCCCCGCCTGCCTCTCACTCTCCCTGCCTGCCTCTCACTCTCCCCAGCTCTCTCTCCCCGCCTGCCTCTCACTCTCCCCGCCTGCCTCTCACTCTCCCCAGCTCTCTCTCCCCGCCTGCCTCTCACTCTCCCCGCCTGCCTCTCACTCTCCCCGCCTGCCTCTCGCACTCCCCACCTGACTCTCACTCTCCCCGCCTGCCTCCCGCTCTCCCCAGCTCTCTCTCCCCGCCTGCCTCTCACTCTCCCCGCATGCCGCTCACTCTCCCCGCCTGCCTCTCGCACTCCCCACCTGACTCTCACTCTCCCCGCATGCCTCTCACTCTCCCCGCCTGCCTCTCGCACTCCCCACCTGACTCTCACTCTCCCCGCATGCCTCTCACTCTCCCCGCCTGCCTCTCACTCTCCCCACCTGCCTCTCACTCTCCCCGCCTGCTTCTCACTCTCCCCGCCTGCCTCTCACTCTCCCCACTTGCTTCTCACTCTCCCCGCCTGCCTCTCACTCTCCCCACCTGCCTCTCTCCCTCCCCGCCTGCTTCTCACTCTCCCCGCCTGCCTCTCACTCTCCCCACCTGCTTCTCACTCTCCCCGCCTGCCTCTCACTCTCCCCACCTGCTTCTCACTCTCTACGCCTGCCTCTCACTCTCCCCACCTGCCTCTCACTCTCCCCGCCTGCTTCTCACTCTCCCCGCCTGCCTCCCTCTCTCCCCGCCTGCCTCTCACTCGCCCCGCCTGCCTCTCACTCTACCCACTTCTCTCTCACCCCGCCTGCCTCTCACTCTCCCCGCCTGCCTCTCACTCGCCCCGCCTGCCTCTCACTCTACCCACTTCTCTCTCACCCCACCTGCTTCTCACTCTCCCCGCCTGCCTCTCACTCACCCCACCTGCTTCTCACTCTCTACGCCTGCCTCTCACTCTCCCCACCTGCCACTCACTCTCCCCGCCTGCTTCTCACTCTCCCCGCCTGCCTCTCTCTCTCCCCGCCTGCCTCTCACTCGCCCCGCCTGCCTCTCACTCTACCCACTTCTCTCTCACCCCGCCTGCCTCTCACTCTCCCCGCCTGCCTCTCACTCGCCCCACCTGCCTCTCACTCTACCCACTTCTCTCTCACCCCACCTGCTTCTCACTTTCCCCGCCTGCCTCTCACTCTCCCCAACTGCCTCTCACTCTCCCCAGCTCTCTCTCCCCGCCTGCCTCTCACTCTCTTCACCTGCCACTCTCTCTCTCCCCGCCTGCCTCTCACTCTCCCCGCCTGCCTCTAACTCTCCCCAGCTCTCTCTCCCCGCCTGCCCCTCGCTCTCCCCACCTGCCTCTCGCTCTCCCCACCTGCCTCTCGCTCTCCCAGCCTGCCTCTTACACTCCCCGCCTGCCTCTCACTCTCCCCGCCTGCCTCTCACTCTCCCCGCCTGCCTCTCACTCTCCCCACTTCTCTCTCTCCCCGCCTGCCTCTCTCTCTCCCCGCCTGCCTCTCACTCTCCCCGCCTGGCTCTCACTCTCCCCGCCTGCCTCTCACTCTCCCCAGTTCTCTCTCCCCGCCTGCCTCTCACTCTCCCCGCCAGCCTCTCACTCTCCCCAACTCTCTCTCCCCACCTGCCTCTCGCTCTCCCCACCTGCCTCTCTCTCTCCCAGCCTGCCTCTCATTCTTCCCCACCTGCCTCTCACTCTCCACGCCTGCCTCTCGCTCTCCCCGCCTGCCTCTCACTCTCCCCACATGCCTCTCACTCTCCCCGCCTCCCTCTCGCTCTCCCCGCCTGCCTCTCGCTCTCTCCACCTGCCTCTCACTCTACCCACTTCTCTCGCTCCCCGCCTACCTCTCACTCCCCCCGCCTGCCTCTCACTCTCCCCAGCTCTCTCTCCCCGCCTGCCTCTCACTAGCCCCAGCTCTCTCTCCCCGCCTGCCTCTCACTCTCCCCGCCTGCCTCTCGCTCTCCACACCTGCCTCTCACTCTCCACGCCTGCCTTTCGCTCTCCCCGCCTGCCTCTCGCTCTCCCCGCCTGCCTCTCTCTCTCTCCGCCTGCCTCTCTCTCTCCCTGCCTGCCTCTCGCTCTCCCCGCCTGCCTCTCGCTCCCCCCGCCTGCCTCTCTCTCTCCCCGCCTGCCTCTCGCTCTCCCCACATGCCTCTCTCTCTCCCCGCCTGCCTCTCGCTCTCCCCGCCTGCCTCTCGCTCTCCCCACCTGCCTCTCGCTCTCCCCGCCTGCCTCTCGCTCTCCCCGCCTGCCTCTCTCTCTCCCCGCCTGCCTCTCGCTCTCCCCGCCTGCCTTCGCTCTCCCCGCCTGCCTCTCACTCTCCCCGCCTGCCTCTCGCTCTCCCCACCTGCCTCTCACTCTCCCCGCCTGCCTCTCGCTCTCCCCACCTGCCTCTCTCTCTCCCCGCCTGCCTCTCTCTCTACCCGCCTGCCGACACTCTCCCCGCCTGCCTCTCACTGTCCCCGCTTGCCTCTCACTCTCTCCACCTGCCTCTCACTCGACCAACTTCTCTCTCTCCCCGCCTGCCTCTCTCTCTCCCCGCCTGCCTCTCACTCTCCACAGCTCTCTCTCACCGCCTGCCTCTCACTCTCCCCGCCTGCCTCTCACTCTCCCCAGCTCTCTCTCCCCGCCTGCCTCTCACTCTCCCCGCCTGCCTCTCACTCTCTCTCCACAGCTCTCTCTCACCGCCTGCCTCTCACTCTCCCCGCCTGCCTCTCTCTCTCCCCAGCTCTCTCTCCCCGCCTGCCTCTCACTCTCCCCGCCTGCCTCGAGCTTTCCCCACCTGCCTCTCACTCTCCCTGCCTGCCTCTCGCTCTCCCCGCCTGCCTCTCACTCTCCCCGCCTGCCTCTCACTCTCCCCACCTGCCTCTCACTCTCCCCGCCTGCCTCTCACTCTCCCTGCCTGCCTCTCGCTCTCCCCGCCTGCCTCTCACTCTCCCCAGCTCTCTCTCCCCGCCTGCCTCTCACTCTCCCCGCCTGCCTCTTACTCTCCCTAGCTCTCTCTCCCCACCTGCCTCTCACTCTCCCAGCTCTCTCTCCCCGCCTGCCTCTCACTCTCCCCGCCTGCCCCTCGCTCTCCCCACCTGCCTCTCAATCTCCCCGTCTGCCTCTCGCTCTCCCCGCCTGTCTCTCACTCTCCCCACCTGCCTCTCACTCTCCCCACCTGCCTCTCACTCTCCCCGCCTGCCTCTCACTCTCCCCGCCTGCCTCTCGCTCTCCTCACATGCCTCTCACTCTCCCCGCCTGCCTCTCACTCTCCCCGCCTGCCTCTCACTCTCCCCGCTTGCCTCTCGCTCTCCTCACCTGCCTCTCACTCTCCCCGCCTGCCTCTCTCTCTCCCCCCCTGCCTCTCACTCTCCCCGCCTGCCTCTCGCTCTCCACACCTGCCTCTCATTCTCCCTACTTGCCTCTCTCTCTCCCCGCCTGCCTCTCACTCTCCCCACTTCTCTCTCTCCCCGCCTGCCTCTCTCTCTCCCCGCCTGCCTCTCACTCTCCCCGCCTGCCTCTCACTCTCCCCACTTCTCTCTCTCCCCGCCTGCCTCTCTCTCCCCGCCTGCCTCTCTCTCTCCCCGCCTGCCTCTCACTCTCCCCGCCTGCCTCTCACTCTCCCCACAAGCCTCTCACTCTCCCCGCCTGCCTCTCACTCTCCCCGCCTGCCTCTCACTCTCCCCGCCTGCCTCTCACTCTCCCCGCCTGCCTCTCACTCTCCCCGCCTGCCTCTCACTCTCCCCGCCTGCCTCTCACTCTCCCCGCCTGCCTCTCACTCTCCCCACATGCCTCTCACTCTCCCCACCTGCCTCTCACTCTCCCCGCCTGCCTCTCACTCTCTCCACCTGCCTCTCACTCTACTCACTTCTCTCTCTCCCCGCCTGCCTCTCACTCTCCCCGCCTGCCTCTCACTCTCCCCAGCTCTCTCTCCCCGCCTGCCTCTCACTCTCCCAGCTCTCTCTCCCCCCCTGCCTCTCACTCTCCCCGCCTGCCTCTTACTCTCCCCAGCTCTCTCTCCCCGCCTGCCTCTCACTCTCCCAGCTCTCTCTCCCCGTCTGCCTCTCGCTCTCCCCGCCTGCCTCTCGCTCTCCCCACCTGCCTCTCACTCTCCCCGTCTGCCTCTCGCTCTCCCCGCCTGTCTCTCACTCTCCCCACCTGCCTCTCACTCTCCCCACTTGCCTCTCACTCTCCCCGCCTGCCTCTCACTCTCCCCGCCTGCCTCACGCTCTCCTCACCTGCCTCTCACTCTCCCCGCCTGCCTCCCTCTCTCCCTGCCTGCCTCTCACTCTCCCCGCCTGCCTCTCGCTCTCCTCACCTGCCTCTCACTCTCCCCACCTGCCTCTCTCTCTCCCCGCCTGCCTCTCACTCTCCCCGCCTGCCTCTCACTCTCCCCACATGCCTCTCACTCTCCCCACCTGCCTCTCACTCTCCCCGCCTGCCTCTCACTCTCTCCACCTGCCTCTCACTCTACTCACTTCTCTCTCTCCCCGCCTGCCTCTCTCTCTCCCTGCCTGCCTCTCACTCTACTCACTTCTCTCTCTCCCCGCCTGCCTCTCACTCTCCCCGCCTGCCTCTAACTCTCCCCAGCTCTCTCTCCCCCCCTGCCTCTCACTCTCCCCGCCTGCCTCTTACTCTCCCTAGCTCTCTCTCCCCGCCTGCCTCTCACTCTCCCAGCTCTCTCTCCCCGCCTGCCTCTCACTCTCCCCGCCTGCCTCTCGCTCTCCCCACCTGCTTCTCACTCTCCCCGTCTGCCTCTCGCTCTCCCCGCCTGTCTCTCACTCTCCCCACCTGCCTCTCACTCTCCCCGCCTGCCTCTCACTCTCCCCGCCTGCCTCTCACTCTCCCCGCCTGCCTCTCGCTCTCCTCACCTGCCTCTCACTCTCCCCGCCTGCCTCTCACTCTCCCCGCCTGCCTCTCGCTCTCCTCACCTGCCTCTCACTCTCCCCGCCTGCCTCTCTCTCTCCCCGCCTGCCTCTCACTCTCCCCGCATGCCACTCACTCTCCCCGCCTGCCTCTCGCACTCCCCACCTGACTCTCACTCTCCCCGCCTGCCTCTCACTCTCCCCAGCTCTCTCTCCCCGCCTGCCTCTCACTCTCCCCGCATGCCGCTCACTCTCCCCGCCTGCCTCTCGCACTCCCCACCTGACTCTCACTCTCCCCGCATGCCTCTCACTCTCCCCGCCTGCCTCTCACTCTCCCCAGCTGCCTCTCACTCTCCCCGCCTGCCTCTCACTCTCCCCACCTGCTTCTCACTCTCCCCGCCTGCCTCTCACTCTCCCCACCTGCCTCTCACCCTCCCGCCTGCTTCTCACTCTCCCCGCCTGCCTCTCACTCTCCCCACCTGCTTCTCACTCTCCCCGCCTGCCTCTCACTCTCCCCACCTGCTTCTCACTCTCTACGCCTGCCTCTCACTCTCCCCACCTGCCTCTCACTCTCCCCACCTGCCTCTCACCCTCCCCGCCTGCTTCTCACTCTCCCCGCCTGCCTCTCTCTCTCCCCGCCTGCCTCTCACTCGCCCCGCCTGCCTCTCACTCTACCCACTTCTCTCTCACCCCGCCTGCCTCTCACTCTCCCCGCCTGTCTCTCACTCGACCCGCCTGCCTCTCACTCTACCCACTTCTCTCTCACCCTACCTGCTTCTCACTCTCCCCGCCTGCCTCTCACTCTCCCCACCTGCTTCTCACTCTCTACGCCTGCCTCTCACGCTCCCCAACTGCCTCTCACTCTCCCCAGCTCTCTCTCCCCGCCTGCCTCTCACTCTACCCACTTCTCTCTCACCCCACCTGCTTCTCACTCTCCCCGCCTGCCTCTCACTCTCCCCACCTGCTTCTCACTCTCTACGCCTGCCTCTCACTCTCCCCACCTGCCTCTCACTCTCCCCGCCTGCTTCTCTCTCTCCCCGCCTGCCTCTCTCTCTCCCCGCCTGCCTCTCACTCGCCCCGCCTGCCTCTCACTCTACCCACTTCTCTCTCACCCCGCCTGCCTCTCACTCTCCCCGCCTGCCTCTCACTCGCCCCGCCTGCCTCTCACTCTACCCACTTCTCTCTCACCCCACCTGCTTCTCACTCTCCCCGCCTGCCTCTCACTCTCCCCAACTGCCTCTCACTCTCCCCAGCTCTCTCTCCCCGCCTGCCTCTCACTCTCTTCACCTGCCACTCTCTCTCTCCCCGCCTGCCTCTCACTCTCCCCGCCTGCCTCTAACTCTCCCCAGCTCTCTCTCCCCGCCTGCCCCTCGCTCTCCCCACCTGCCTCTCGCTCTCCCCACCTGCCTCTCGCTCTCCCAGCCTGCCTCTTACACTCCCCGCCTGCCTCTCACTCTCCCCGCCTGCCTCTCAGTCTCACCGCCTGCCTCTCACTCTCCCCGCCTGCCTCTCACTCTCCCCACCTGCCTCTCACTCTCCCCACTTCTCTCTCTCCCCGCCTGCCTCTCTCTCTCCCCGCCTGCCTCTCACTCTCCCCGCCTGGCTCTCACTCTCCCCGCCTGCCTCTCACTCTCCCCAGTTCTCTCTCCCCGCCTGCCTCTCACTCTCCCCGCCAGCCTCTCACTCTCCCCAGTTCTCTCTCCCCACCTGCCTCTCGCTCTCCCCACCTGCCTCTCACTCTCCCCAGTTCTCTCTCCCCACCTGCCTCTCACTCTCCCCGCCTGCCTCTCTCTCTCCCAGCCTGCCTCTCATTCTTCCCCACCTGCCTCTCACTCTCCCCGCCTGCCTCTCGCTCTCCCCGCCTGCCTCTCACTCTCCCCACATGCCTCTCACTCTCCCCGCCTCCCTCTCGCTCTCCCCGCCTGCCTCTCGCTCTCTCCACCTGCCTCTCACTCTACCCACTTCTCTCGCTCCCCGCCTACCTCTCACTCCCCCCGCCTGCCTCTCACTCCCCCCAGCTCTCTCTCCCCGCCTGCCTCTCACTCTCCCCAGCTCTCTCTCCCCGCCTGCCTCTCACTAGCCCCAGCTCTCTCTCCCCGCCTGCCTCTCACTCTCCCCGGCTGCCTCTCGCTCTCCCCACCTGCCTCTCACTCTCCCCGCCTGCCTTTCGCTCTCCCCGCCTGCCTCTCGCTCTCCCCGCCTGCCTCTCTCTCTCCCCGCCTGCCTCTCTCTCTCCCTGCCTGCCTCTCGCTCTCCCCGCCTGCCTCTCGCTCCCCCCGCCTGCCTCTCTCTCTCCCCGCCTGCCCCTCGCTCTCCCCCCATGCCTCTCTCTCTCCCCGCCTGCCTCTCGCTCTCCCCGCGTGCCTCTCGCTCTCCCCACCTGCCTCTCTCTCTCCCCGCCTGCCTCTCGCTCTCCCCGCCTGCCTCTCTCTCTCCCCGCCTGCCTCTCGCTCTCCCCGCCTGCCTCTCGCTCTCCCCGCCTGCCTCTCACTCTCCCCACTTGCCTCTCACTCTCCCCGCCTGCCTCTCGCTCTCCCCACCTGCCTCTCTCTCTCCCCGCCTGCCTCTCTCTCTACCCGCCTGCCGACACTCTCCCCGCCTGCCTCTCACTCTCCCCGCTTGCCTCTCACTCTCTCCACCTGCCTCTCACTCGACCCACTTCTCTCTCTCCCCGCCTGCCTCTCTCTCTCCCCGCCTGCCTCTCACTCTCCCTGCCAGCCTCTCACTCTCTCCAACTGCCTCCCACTCTACCCACTTCTCTCTCTCCCCGCCTGCCTCTCTCCCCGCCTGCCTCTCACTCTCCCCGCCTGCCTCTCACTCTCCCCGCCTGCCTCTCACTCTCCCCAGCTCTCTCTCCCCGCCTGCCTCTCACTCTCCCCAGCGCTCTCTCCCCGCCTGCCTCTCACTCTCCCCGCCTGCCTCTCGCTCTCCCCACCTGCCTCTCACTCTCCCCGCCTGCCTCTCGCTCTCCCCGCCTGCCTCTCGCTCTCCCCGCCTGCCTCTCGCTCTCCTCACATGCCTCTCACTCTCCCCACCTGCCTCTCTCTCTCCCCGCCTGCCTCTCACTCTCCCCGCCTGCCTCTCACTCTCCCCACATGCCTCTCACTCTCCCCACCTGCCTCTCACTCTCCCCGCCTGCCTCTCACTCTCTCCACCTGCCTCTCACTCTACTCACTTCTCTCTCGCCCCGCCTGCCTCTCTCTCTCCCTGCCTGCCTCTCACTCTACTCACTTCTCTCTCTCCCCGCCTGCCTCTCGCTCTCCCCGCCTGCCTCTCACTCTCCCCACATGCCTCTCACTCTCCCCGCCTCCCTCTCGCTCTCCCCGCCTGCCTCTCGCTCTCTCCACCTGCCTCTCACTCTACCCACTTCTCTCGCTCCCCGCCTACCTCTCACTCCCCCCGCCTACCTCTCACTCTCCCCAGCTCTCTCTCCCCGCCTGCCCCTCACTCTCCCCAGCTCTCTCTCCCCGCCTGCCTCTCACTAGCCCCAGCTCTCTCTCCCCGCCTGCCTCTCACTCTCCCCGGCTGCCTCTCGCTCTCCCCACCTGCCTCTCACTCTCCACACCTGCCTTTCGCTCTCCCCGCCTGCCTCTCGCTCTCCCCGCCTGCCTCTCTCTCTCCCCGCCTGCCTCTCTCTCTCCCTGCCTGCCTCTCGCTCTCCCCGCCTGCCTCTCGCTCCCCCCGCCTGCCTCTCTCTCTCCCCGCCTGCCTCTCGCTCTCCCCCCATGCCTCTCTCTCTCCCCGCCTGCCTCTCGCTCTCCCCGCCTGCCTCTCGCTCTCCCCGCCTGCCTCTCTCTCTCCCCGCCTGCCTCTCGCTCTCCCCGCCTGCCTCTCGCTCTCCCCGCCTGCCTCTCACTCTCCCCGCCTGCCTCTAACTCTCCCCGCCTGCCTCTCGCTCTCCCCACCTGCCTCTCTCTCTCCCCGCCTGCCTCTCTCTCTACCCGCCTGCCGACACTCTCCCCGCCTGCCTCTCACTCTCCCCGCTTGCCTCTCACTCTCTCCACCTGCCTCTCACTCGACCCACTTCTCTCTCTCCCCGCCTGCCTCTCTCTCTCCCCGCCTGCCTCTCACTCTCCCCGCCTGCCTCTCACTCTCCACAGCTCTCTCTCACCGCCTGCCACTCACTCTCCCCGCCTGCCTCTCACTCTCCCCAGCTCTCTCTCCCCGCCTGCCTCTCACTCTCCCCGCCTGCCTCGAGCTTTCCCCACCTGCCTCTCACTCTCCCTGCCTGCCTCTCGCTCTCCCCGCCTGCCTCTCACTCTCCCCGCCTGCCTCTCACTCTCCCCACCTGCCTCTCACTCTCCCCGCCTGCCTCTCACTCTCCCTGCCTGCCTCTCGCTCTCCCCGCCTGCCTCTCACTCTCCCCAGCTCTCTCTCCCCGCCTGCCTCTCACTCTCCCCGCCTGCCTATCACTCTCCCCACCTGCCTCTCACTCTCCTCGCCTACCTCTCACTCTCCCCACCTGCCTCTTACTCTCCCCACTTCTCTCTCTCCCCGCCTGCCTATCTCTCTCCCCACCTGCCTCTCACTCTCCCCGCCTGCCTCTCACTCTCTCCGCCTGCCTCTCACTCTCCCCAGTTCTCTCTCCCCGCCTGCCTCTCACTCTTCCCGCCTGCCTCTCACTCTCCCCGCCTGCCTCTCGCTCTCCCCACCTGCCTCTCACTCTCCACACCTGCCTATCATTCTCCCCACTTCTCTCTCTCCCCGCCTGCCACTCTCTCCCCGCCTGCCTCTCACTCTCCCCGCCTGCCTCTCACTCTCCCCGCCTGCCTCTCACTCTCTCCACCTGCCTCTCACTCTAACCACTTCTCTCTCTCCCCGCCTGCCTCTCTCTCTCCCCGCCTGCCTCTCACTCTCCCCGCCTGTCTCTCACTCTCCCCGCCTGCCTCTCACTCTCCCCAGCTCTCTCTCCCAGCCTGCCTCTCACTCTCCCCGCCTGCCTCTCACTCTCCCCAGCTCTCTCTCCCCGCCTGCCTCTCTCTCTCCCCAGCCCTCTCTCCCCGCCTGCCTCTCACTCTCCCCGCCTGCCTCTCGCTCTCCCCGCCTGCCTCTCGCTCTCCCCACCTGCCTCTCACTCTCCCCACCTGCCTCTCACTCTCCCCGCCTGCCTCTCACTCTCCCCGCCTGCCTGTCGCTCTCTCCGCCTGCCTCTCACTCTCCCCGCCTGCCTCTAACTCTCCCCGCCTGCCTCTCGCTCTCCCCGCCTGCCTCTCGCTCTCTCCATCTGCCTCTCGCTCTCCCCGCCTGCCTCTCACTCTCCCCACCTGCATCTCACTCTCCCCACTTCTCTCTCTCAACGCCTGCCTCTCTCTCTCCCCGCCTGCCTCTCACTCTCCCCGCCTGCCTCTCACTCTCTCCAACTGCCTCTCACTCTACCCACTTCTCTCTCTCCCCGCCTGCCTCTCTCTCTCCCCGCCTGCCTCTCACTCTCCCCGCCTGCCTCTCACTCTCCCCGCCTGCCTCTCACTCTCCCCAGCTCTCTCTCCCCGCCTGCCTCTCACTCTCCCCAGCGCTCTCTCCCCGCCTGCCTCTCACTCTCCCCGCCTGCCTCTCGCTCTCCCCACCTGCCTCTCACTCTCCCCGCCTGCCTCTCGCTCTCCCCGCCTGCCTCTCGCTCTCCCCGCCTGCCTCTCACTCTCCCCGCCTGCCTCTCGCTCTCCTCACATGCCTCTCACTCTCCCCACCTGCCTCTCTCTCTCCCCGCCTGCCTCTCACTCTCCCCGCCTGCCTCTCACTCTCCCCACATGCCTCTCACTCTCCCCACCTGCCACTCACTCTCCCCGCCTGCCTCTCACTCTCTCCACCTGCCTCTCAATCTACTCACTTCTCTCTCTCCCCGCCTGCCTCTCTCTCTCCCTGCCTGCCTCTCACTCTACTCACTTCTCTCTCTCCCCGCCTGCCTCTCACTCTCCCCGCCTGCCTCTCACTCTCCCCAGCTCTCTCTCACCCCCTGCCTCTCACTCTCCCCGCCTGCCTCTTACTCTCCCTAGCTCTCTCTCCCCACCTGCCTCTCACTCTCCCAGCTCTCTCTCCCCGCCTGCCTCTCACTCTCCCCGCCTGCCCCTCGCTCTCCCCACCTGCCTCTCACTCTCCCCGTCTGCCTCTCGCTCTCCCCGCCTGTCTCTCACTCTCCCCACCTGCCTCTTACTCTCCCCACCTGCCTCTCACTCTCCCCGCCTGCCTCTCACTCTCCCCGCCTGCCTCTCGCTCTCCTCACATGCCTCTCACTCTCCCCACCTGCCTCTCACTCTCCCCGCCTGCCTCTCACTCTCCCCGCCTGCCTCTCTCTCTCCCCGCCTGCCTCTCACTCTCCCCGCCTGCCTCTCGCTCTCCTCACCTGCCTCTCATTCTCCCTACCTGCCTCTCTCTCTCCCCGCCTGCCTCTCACTCTCCCCACTTCTCTCTCTCCCCGCCTGCCTCTCTCTCTCCCCGCCTGCCTCTCACTCTCCCCGCCTGCCACTCACTTCCCCGCCAACTCTCACTCTCCCCACCTGCCTCTCACTCTCCGCACCTGTCTCTCACTCTCCCCACTTCTCTCTCTCCCCGCTTGCCTCTCACTCTCCCCACCTGCCTCTCACTCTCCGCACCTGCCTGTCACTCTCCCCAGCTCTCTCTCCCCGCCTGCCTCTCACTCTCCCCGCCTGCCTCTCACTCTCCCCGCCTGCCGCTCACTTCCCCGCCTACCTCTCACTCTCCCCACCTGCCTCTCACTCTCCGCACCTGTCCCTCACTCTCCCCACTTCTCTCTCTCCCCGCTTGCCTCTCACTCTCCCCGCCTGCCTCTCTCGCTCCCCACCTGCCTCTCACTCTCCCCGCCTGCCTCTCACTCTCCCCGCCTGCCTCTCTCTCTCCCCGCCTGCCTCTCGCTCTCCCCGCGTGCCTCTCACTCTCCCCGCCTGCCTCTCGCTCTCCCCACCTGCCTCTCACTCTCCCAGCCTGCCTCTCACTCTCCCCACCTGCCTCTCACTCTCTCCGCCTGCCTCTCACTCTCCCCGCCTGCCTCTCACTCTCCCCACTTCTCTCTCTCCCCGCCTGCCTCTCACTCTCCCCGCCTGCCTCTCACTCTCCCCGCCTGCCTCTCACTCTCCCCGCCTGCCTCTCACTCTCTCCAGCTCTCTCTCCCCGCCTGCCTCTCACTCTGCCCGCCTGCCTCTCGCTCTCCCCACCGACCTTTCGCTCTCCCCACCTGCCTCTCACTCTCCCCGCCTGCCTCTCACTCTCCACACCTGCCTCTCACTCTCCCCACCTGCCTCTCACTCTCCCCGCCTGCCTCTCGCTCTACCCGCTTGCCTCTCACTCTCCCCACCTGCCTCTCACTCTCCCCACCTGCCTCTCACATTCCCCGCCTGCCTCTCTCTCTCCCCACCTGCCTCTCTCGCTCCCCACCTGCCTCTCACTCTCCCCACCTGCCTCTCACTCACCCCGCCTGCCTCTCTCTCTCCCTGCCTGCCTCTCTCTCTCCCCACCTGCCTCTCACTCTCCCCACATGCCTCTCGCTCTCCCCGCCTGCCTCTCTCTCTCCGGGCCTGCCTCTCACTCTCCCCAACTGCCTCTTACTCTCCGCTCTTCTCACTCTCCCCACCTGCCTCTCGCTCTCCCCGCCTGCCTCTCACTCACCCCGCCTGCCTCTCTCTCTCCCCGCCTGCCTCTCACTCACCCCGCCTGCCTCTCTCTCTCCCCGCCTGCCTCTCTCTCTCCCCACCTGCCTCTCACTCTCCCCACCTGCCTCTCGCTCTCCCCGCCTGCCTCTCTCTCTCCCCACCTGCCTCTCACTCTCCCCACCTGCCTCTCGCTCTCCCCGCCTGCCTCTCACTCTCCCCGCCTGCATCTCACTCTCCCCAACTGCCTCTTACTCTCCCCTCTTCTCACTCTCCCCGCCTGCCTCTCACTCTCCCTGCCTGCCTCTCACTCTCCCCAGCTCTCTCTCCCCGCCTGCCTCTCACTCTCCCCGCCTGCCTCTCACTCTCCCCAGCTCTCTCTCCCCGCCTGCCTCTCACTCTCCCCGCCTGCCTCTCACTCTCCCCGCCTGCCTCTCGCACTCCCCACCTGACTCTCACTCTCCCCGCCTGCCTCCCGCTCTCCCCAGCTCTCTCTCCCCGCCTGCCTCTCACTCTCCCCGCATGCCGCTCACTCTCCCCGCCTGCCTCTCGCACTCCCCACCTGACTCTCACTCTCCCCGCATGCCTCTCACTCTCCCCGCCTGCCTCTCGCACTCCCCACCTGACTCTCACTCTCCCCGCATGCCTCTCACTCTCCCCGCCTGCCTCTCACTCTCCCCACCTGCCTCTCACTCTCCCCGCCTGCTTCTCACTCTCCCCGCCTGCCTCTCACTCTCCCCACTTGCTTCTCACTCTCCCCGCCTGCCTCTCACTCTCCCCACCTGCCTCTCTCCCTCCCCGCCTGCTTCTCACTCTCCCCGCCTGCCTCTCACTCTCCCCACCTGCTTCTCACTCTCTACGCCTGCCTCTCACTCTCCCCGCCTGCCTCTCACTCACCCCGCCTGCTTCTCTCTCACCCCGCCTGCCTCCCTCTCTCCCCGCCTGCCTCTCACTCGCCCCGCCTGCCTCTCACTCTACCCACTTCTCTCTCACCCCGCCTGCCTCTCACTCTCCCCGCCTGCCTCTCACTCGCCCCGCCTGCCTCTCACTCTACCCACTTCTCTCTCACCCCACCTGCTTCTCACTCTCCCCGCCTGCCTCTCACTCACCCCACCTGCTTCTCACTCTCTACGCCTGCCTCTCACTCTCCCCACCTGCCTCTCACTCTCCCCGCCTGCTTCTCACTCTCCCCGCCTGCCTCTCTCTCTCCCCGCCTGCCTCTCACTCGCCCCGCCTGCCTCTCACTCTACCCACTTCTCTCTCACCCCGCCTGCCTCTCACTCTCCCCGCCTGCCTCTCACTCGCCCCAACTGCCTCTCACTCTCCCCAGCTCTCTCTCCCCGCCTGCCTCTCACTCTCTTCACCTGCCACTCTCTCTCTCCCCGCCTGCCTCTCACTCTCCCCGCCTGCCTCTAACTCTCCCCAGCTCTCTCTCCCCGCCTGCCCCTCGCTCTCCCCACCTGCCTCTCGCTCTCCCCACCTGCCTCTCGCTCTCCCAGCCTGCCTCTTACACTCCCCGCCTGCCTCTCACTCTCCCCGCCTGCCTCTCAGTCTCACCGCCTGCCTCTCACTCTCCCCGCCTGCCTCTCACTCTCCCCACCTGCCTCTCACTCTCCCCACTTCTCTCTCTCCCCGCCTGCCTCTCTCTCTCCCCGCCTGCCTCTCACTCTCCCCGCCTGGCTCTCACTCTCCCCGCCTGCCTCTCACTCTCCCCAGTTCTCTCTCCCCGCCTGCCTCTCACTCTCCCCGCCAGCCTCTCACTCTCCCCAACTCTCTCTCCCCACCTGCCTCTCGCTCTCCCCACCTGCCTCTCTCTCTCCCAGCCTGCCTCTCATTCTTCCCCACCTGCCTCTCACTCTCCACGCCTGCCTCTCGCTCTCCCCGCCTGCCTCTCACTCTCCCCACATGCCTCTCACTCTCCCCGCCTCCCTCTCGCTCTCCCCGCCTGCCTCTCGCTCTCTCCACCTGCCTCTCACTCTACCCACTTCTCTCGCTCCCCGCCTACCTCTCACTCCCCCCGCCTGCCTCTCACTCTCCCCAGCTCTCTCTCCCCGCCTGCCTCTCACTAGCCCCAGCTCTCTCTCCCCGCCTGCCTCTCACTCTCCCCGCCTGCCTCTCGCTCTCCACACCTGCCTCTCACTCTCCACGCCTGCCTTTCGCTCTCCCCGCCTGCCTCTCGCTCTCCCCGCCTGCCTCTCTCTCTCTCCGCCTGCCTCTCTCTCTCCCTGCCTGCCTCTCGCTCTCCCCGCCTGCCTCTCGCTCCCCCCGCCTGCCTCTCTCTCTCCCCGCCTGCCTCTCGCTCTCCCCACATGCCTCTCTCTCTCCCCGCCTGCCTCTCGCTCTCCCCGCCTGCCTCTCGCTCTCCCCACCTGCCTCTCGCTCTCCCCGCCTGCCTCTCGCTCTCCCCGCCTGCCTCTCTCTCTCCCCGCCTGCCTCTCGCTCTCCCCGCCTGCCTCTCGCTCTCCCCGCCTGCCTCTCACTCTCCCCGCCTGCCTCTCGCTCTCCCCACCTGCCTCTCACTCTCCCCGCCTGCCTCTCGCTCTCCCCACCTGCCTCTCTCTCTCCCCGCCTGCCTCTCTCTCTACCCGCCTGCCGACACTCTCCCCGCCTGCCTCTCACTGTCCCCGCTTGCCTCTCACTCTCTCCACCTGCCTCTCACTCGACCAACTTCTCTCTCTCCCCGCCTGCCTCTCTCTCTCCCCGCCTGCCTCTCACTCTCCACAGCTCTCTCTCACCGCCTGCCTCTCACTCTCCCCGCCTGCCTCTCACTCTCCCCAGCTCTCTCTCCCCGCCTGCCTCTCACTCTCCCCGCCTGCCTCTCACTCTCTCTCCACAGCTCTCTCTCACCGCCTGCCTCTCACTCTCCCCGCCTGCCTCTCACTCTCCCCAGCTCTCTCTCCCCGCCTGCCTCTCACTCTCCCCGCCTGCCTCGAGCTTTCCCCACCTGCCTCTCACTCTCCCTGCCTGCCTCTCGCTCTCCCCGCCTGCCTCTCACTCTCCCCGCCTGCCTCTCACTCTCCCCACCTGCCTCTCACTCTCCCCGCCTGCCTCTCACTCTCCCTGCCTGCCTCTCGCTCTCCCCGCCTGCCTCTCACTCTCCCCAGCTCTCTCTCCCCGCCTGCCTCTCACTCTCCCCGCCTGCCTCTCACTCTCCCCACCTGCCTCTCACTCTCCTCACCTACCTCTCACTCTCCCCACCTGCCTCTTACTCTCCCCACTTCTCTCTCTCCCCGCCTGCCTATCTCTCTCCCCGCCTGCCTCTCACTCTCCCCGCCTGCCTCTCACTCTCCCCGCCTGCCTCTCACTCTCCCCAGTTCTCTCTCCCCGCCTGCCTCTAACTCTTCCCGCCTGCCTCTCACTCTCCCCGCCTGCCTCTCACTCTCCCCGCCTGCCTCTCGCTCTCCCCTCCTGCCTCTCACTCTCCCCGCCTGCCTCTCGCTCTCCCCGCCTGCCTCTCCCTCTGCCCACCTGCCTCTCACTCTCCCCGCCTGCCTCTCACTCTCCCCACATGCCTCTCACTCTCCCCGCCTGCCTCTCACTCTCCCCACATGCCTCTCACTCTCCCCGCATGCCTCTCACTCTCCCCACATGCCTCTCACTCTCTCCACCTGCCTCTCACTCTCCCCGCCTGCCTCTCACTCTCCCCACCTGCCTATCATTCTCCCCACTTCTCTCTCTCCCCGCCTGCCACTCTCTCCCCGCCTGCCTCTCACTCTCCCCGCCTGCCTCTCACTCTCCCCGCCTGCCTCTCACTCTCTCCACCTGCCTCTCACTCTAACCACTTCTCTCTCTCCCCGCCTGCCTCTCTCTCTCCCCGCCTGCCTCTCACTCTCCCCGCCTGTCTCTCACTCTCCCCGCCTGCCTCTCACTCTCCCCAGCTCTTTCTCCTAGCCTGCCTCTCACTCTCCCCGCCTGCCTCTCACTCTCCCCAGCTCTCTCTCCCCGCCTGCCTCTCTCTCTCCCCAGCTCTCTCTCCCCGCCTGCCTCTCACTCTCCCCGCCTGCCTCTCGCTCTCCCCGCCTGCCTCTCGCTCTCCCCACCTGCCTCTCACTCTCCCCACCTGCCTCTCACTCTCCCCGCCTGCCTCTCACTCTCCCCGCCTGCCTCTCGCTCTCTCCACCTGCCTCTCACTCTCCCCGCCTGCCTCTCACTCTCCCCGCCTGCCTCTCGCTCTCCCCGCCTGCCTCTCGCTCTCTCCACCTGCCTCTCGCTCTCCCCGCCTGCCTCTCACTCTCCCCACCTGCATCTCACTCTCCCCACTTCTCTCTCTCCCCGCCTGCCTCTCTCTCTCCCCGCCTGCCTCTCACTCTCCCCCCCTGCCTCTCACTCTCTCCAACTGCCTCTCACTCTCCCCACTTCTCTCTCTCCCCGCCTGCCTCTCTCTCTCCCCGCCTGCCTCTCACTTTCCCCGCCTGCCTCTCACTCTCCCCACTTCTCTCTCTCCCCGCCTGCCTCTCTCTCTCCCCGCCTGCCTCTCACTCTGCCCGCCTGCCTCTCACTCTCCCCACAAGCCTCTCACTCTCCCCGCCTGCCTCTCACTCTACCCGCCTGACTCTCACTCTCCCCGCCTGCCTCTCACTCTCCCCGCCTGCCTCTCACTCTCCCCGCCTGCCTCTCACTCTCCCCGCCTGCCTCTCACTCTCCCCACATGCCTCGCACTCTCCCCGCCTGCCTCTCACTCTCCCCGCCTGCCTCTCACTCTCCCCGCCTGCCTCTCACTCTCTCCACCTGCCTCTCACTCTACTCACTTCTCTCTCTCCCCGCCTGCCTCTCTCTCTCCCCGCCTGCCTCTCACTCTACTCACTTCTCTCTCTCCCCGCCTGCCTCTCACTCTCCACGCCTGCCTCTCACTCTCCCCAGCTCTCTCCCCCGCCTGCCTCTCACTCTCCCAGCTCTCTCTCCCCCCCTGCCTCTCACTCTCCCCGCCTGCCTCTTACTCTCCCCAGCTCTCTCTCCCCGCCTGCCTCTCACTCTCCCAGCTCTCTCTCCCCGCCTGCCTCTCACTCTCACCACCTGCCTCTCACTCTCCCCACCTGCCTCTCACTCCCCCCGCCTGCCTCTCACTCTCCCCGCCTGCCTCACGCTCTCCACACCTGCCTCTCACTCTCCCCGCCTGCCTCCCTCTCACCCCGCCTGCCTCTCACTCTCCCCGCCTGCCTCTCGCTCTCCTCACCTGCCTCTCACTCTCCCCACATGTCTCTCTCTCTCCCCGCCTGCCTCTCACTCTCCCCGCCTGCCTCTCACTCTCCCCACATGCCTCTCACTCTCCCCACCTGCCTCTCACTCTCCCCGCCTGCTTCTCAGTCTCTCCACTACCTCTCACTCTACTCACTTCTCTCTCTCCCCGCCTGCCTCTCTCTCTCCCTGCCTGCCTCTCACTCTACTCACTTCTCTCTCTCCCCGCCTGCCTCTCACTCTCCCCGCCTGCCTCTAACTCTCCCCAGCTCTCTCTCCCCCTCTGCCTCTCACTCTCCCCGCCTGCCTCTTATTCTCCCTAGCTCTCTCTCCCCGCCTGCCTCTCACTCTCCCAGCTCTCTCTCCCCGCCTGCCTCTCACTCTCCCCGCCTGCCTCTCGCTCTCCCCACCTGCCTCTCACTCTCCCCGTCTGCCTCTCGCTCTCCCCGCCTGTCTCTCACTCTCCCCACCTGCCTCTCACTCTCCCCACCTGCCTCTCACTCTCCCCGCCTGCCTCTCACTCTCCCCGCCTGCCTCTCGCTCTCCTCACCTTCCTCTCACTCTCCCCAGCTCTCTCTCACCCCCTGCCTCTCACTATCCCCGCCTGCCTCTTACTCTCCCTAGCTCTCTCTCCCCACCTGCCTCTCACTCTCCCAGCTCTCTCTCCCCGCCTGCCTCTCACTCTCCCCGCCTGCCCCTCGCTCTCCCCACCTGCCTCTCACTCTCCCCGTCTGCCTCTCGCTCTCCCCGCCTGTCTCTCACTCTCCCCACCTGCCTCTCACTCTCCCCACCTGCCTCTCACTCTCCCCGCCTGCCTCTCACTCTCCCCGCCTGCCTCTCGCTCTCCTCACATGCCTCTCACTCTCCCCGCCTGCCTCTCACTCTCCCCGCCTGCCTCTCACTCTCCCCGCTTGCCTCTCGCTCTCCTCACCTGCCTCTCACTCTCCCCGCCTGCCTCTCTCTCTCCCCCCCTGCCTCTCACTCTCCCCGCCTGCCTCTCGCTCTCCACACCTGCCTCTCATTCTCCCTACTTGCCTCTCTCTCTCCCCGCCTGCCTCTCACTCTCCCCACTTCTCTCTCTCCCCGCCTGCCTCTCTCTCTCCCCGCCTGCCTCTCACTCTCCCCGCCTGCCTCTCACTCTCCCCACTTCTCTCTCTCCCCGCCTGCCTCTCTCTCCCCGCCTGCCTCTCTCTCTCCCCGCCTGCCTCTCACTCTCCCCGCCTGCCTCTCACTCTCCCCACAAGCCTCTCACTCTCCCCGCCTGCCTCTCACTCTCCCCGCCTGCCTCTCACTCTCCCCGCCTGCCTCTCACTCTCCCCGCCTGCCTCTCACTCTCCCCGCCTGCCTCTCACTCTCCCCGCCTGCCTCTCACTCTCCCCGCCTGCCTCTCACTCTCCCCACATGCCTCTCACTCTCCCCACCTGCCTCTCACTCTCCCCGCCTGCCTCTCACTCTCTCCACCTGCCTCTCACTCTACTCACTTCTCTCTCTCCCCGCCTGCCTCTCACTCTCCCCGCCTGCCTCTCACTCTCCCCAGCTCTCTCTCCCCGCCTGCCTCTCACTCTCCCAGCTCTCTCTCCCCCCCTGCCTCTCACTCTCCCCGCCTGCCTCTTACTCTCCCCAGCTCTCTCTCCCCGCCTGCCTCTCACTCTCCCAGCTCTCTCTCCCCGTCTGCCTCTCGCTCTCCCCGCCTGCCTCTCGCTCTCCCCACCTGCCTCTCACTCTCCCCGTCTGCCTCTCGCTCTCCCCGCCTGTCTCTCACTCTCCCCACCTGCCTCTCACTCTCCCCACTTGCCTCTCACTCTCCCCGCCTGCCTCTCACTCTCCCCGCCTGCCTCACGCTCTCCTCACCTGCCTCTCACTCTCCCCGCCTGCCTCCCTCTCTCCCTGCCTGCCTCTCACTCTCCCCGCCTGCCTCTCACTCTCCCCACATGCCTCTCACTCTCCCCACCTGCCTCTCACTCTCCCCGCCTGCCTCTCACTCTCTCCACCTGCCTCTCACTCTACTCACTTCTCTCTCTCCCCGCCTGCCTCTCTCTCTCCCTGCCTGCCTCTCACTCTACTCACTTCTCTCTCTCCCCGCCTGCCTCTCACTCTCCCCGCCTGCCTCTAACTCTCCCCAGCTCTCTCTCCCCCCCTGCCTCTCACTCTCCCCGCCTGCCTCTTACTCTCCCTAGCTCTCTCTCCCCGCCTGCCTCTCACTCTCCCAGCTCTCTCTCCCCGCCTGCCTCTCACTCTCCCCGCCTGCCTCTCGCTCTCCCCACCTGCTTCTCACTCTCCCCGTCTGCCTCTCGCTCTCCCCGCCTGTCTCTCACTCTCCCCACCTGCCTCTCACTCTCCCCGCCTGCCTCTCACTCTCCCCGCCTGCCTCTCACTCTCCCCGCCTGCCTCTCGCTCTCCTCACCTGCCTCTCACTCTCCCCGCCTGCCTCTCACTCTCCCCGCCTGCCTCTCGCTCTCCTCACCTGCCTCTCACTCTCCCCGCCTGCCTCTCTCTCTCCCCGCCTGCCTCTCACTCTCCCCGCATGCCACTCACTCTCCCCGCCTGCCTCTCGCACTCCCCACCTGACTCTCACTCTCCCCGCCTGCCTCTCACTCTCCCCAGCTCTCTCTCCCCGCCTGCCTCTCACTCTCCCCGCATGCCGCTCACTCTCCCCGCCTGCCTCTCGCACTCCCCACCTGACTCTCACTCTCCCCGCATGCCACTCACTCTCCCCGCCTGCCTCTCACTCTCCCCGCCTGCCTGTCACTCTCCCCGCCTGCCTCTCGCTCTCCCCACCTTCCTCTCACTCTCCCCGCCTGCCTCTCACTCTCCCCGCCTGCCTCTCACTCTCCCCAGCTGCCTCTCACTCTCCCCGCCTGCCTCTCACTCTCCCCACCTGCTTCTCACTCTCCCCGCCTGCCTCTCACTCTCCCCACCTGCTTCTCACTCTCTACGCCTGCCTCTCACTCTCCCCACCTGCCTCTCACTCTCCCCACCTGCCTCTCACCCTCCCCGCCTGCTTCTCACTCTCCCCGCCTGCCTCTCTCTCTCCCCGCCTGCCTCTCACTCGCCCCGCCTGCCTCTCACTCTACCCACTTCTCTCTCACCCCGCCTGCCTCTCACTCTCCCCGCCTGCCTCTCACTCGACCCGCCTGCCTCTCACTCTACCCACTTCTCTCTCACCCTACCTGCTTCTCACTCTCCCCGCCTGCCTCTCACTCTCCCCACCTGCTTCTCACTCTCTACGCCTGCCTCTCACGCTCCCCAACTGCCTCTCACTCTCCCCAGCTCTCTCTCCCCGCCTGCCTCTCACTCTACCCACTTCTCTCTCACCCCACCTGCTTCTCACTCTCCCCGCCTGCCTCTCACTCTCCCCACCTGCTTCTCACTCTCTACGCCTGCCTCTCACTCTCCCCACCTGCCTCTCACTCTCCCCGCCTGCTTCTCACTCTCCCCGCCTGCCTCTCTCTCTCCCCGCCTGCCTCTCACTCGCCCCGCCTGCCTCTCACTCTACCCACTTCTCTCTCACCCCGCCTGCCTCTCACTCTCCCCGCCTGCCTCTCACTCGCCCCGCCTGCCTCTCACTCTACCCACTTCTCTCTCACCCCACCTGCTTCTCACTCTCCCCGCCTGCCTCTCACTCTCCCCAACTGCCTCTCACTCTCCCCAGCTCTCTCTCCCCGCCTGCCTCTCACTCTCTTCACCTGCCACTCTCTCTCTCCCCGCCTGCCTCTCACTCTCCCCGCCTGCCTCTAACTCTCCCCAGCTCTCTCTCCCCGCCTGCCCCTCGCTCTCCCCACCTGCCTCTCGCTCTCCCCACCTGCCTCTCGCTCTCCCAGCCTGCCTCTTACACTCCCCGCCTGCCTCTCACTCTCCCCGCCTGCCTCTCAGTCTCACCGCCTGCCTCTCACTCTCCCCGCCTGCCTCTCACTCTCCCCACCTGCCTCTCACTCTCCCCACTTCTCTCTCTCCCCGCCTGCCTCTCTCTCTCCCCGCCTGCCTCTCACTCTCCCCGCCTGGCTCTCACTCTCCCCGCCTGCCTCTCACTCTCCCCAGTTCTCTCTCCCCGCCTGCCTCTCACTCTCCCCGCCAGCCTCTCACTCTCCCCAACTCTCTCTCCCCACCTGCCTCTCGCTCTCCCCACCTGCCTCTCACTCTCCCCAGTTCTCTCTCCCCACCTGCCTCTCACTCTCCCCGCCTGCCTCTCTCTCTCCCAGCCTGCCTCTCATTCTTCCCCACCTGCCTCTCACTCTCCCCGCCTGCCTCTCGCTCTCCCCGCCTGCCTCTCACTCTCCCCACATGCCTCTCACTCTCCCCGCCTCCCTCTCGCTCTCCCCGCCTGCCTCTCGCTCTCTCCACCTGCCTCTCACTCTACCCACTTCTCTCGCTCCCCGCCTACCTCTCACTCCCCCCGCCTGCCTCTCACTCTCCCCAGCTCTCTCTCCCCGCCTGCCTCTCACTCTCCCCAGCTCTCTCTCCCCGCCTGCCTCTCACTAGCCCCAGCTCTCTCTCCCCGCCTGCCTCTCACTCTCCCCGGCTGCCTCTCGCTCTCCCCACCTGCCTCTCACTCTCCCCGCCTGCCTTTCGCTCTCCCCGCCTGCCTCTCGCTCTCCCCGCCTGCCTCTCTCTCTCCCCGCCTGCCTCTCTCTCTCCCTGCCTGCCTCTCGCTCTCCCCGCCTGCCTCTCGCTCCCCCCGCCTGCCTCTCTCTCTCCCCGCCTGCCCCTCGCTCTCCCCCCATGCCTCTCTCTCTCCCCGCCTGCCTCTCGCTCTCCCCGCCTGCCTCTCGCTCTCCCCACCTGCCTCTCTCTCTCCCCGCCTGCCTCTCGCTCTCCCCGCCTGCCTCTCTCTCTCCCCGCCTGCCTCTCGCTCTCCCCGCCTGCCTCTCGCTCTCCCCGCCTGCCTCTCACTCTCCCCACTTGCCTCTCACTCTCCCCGCCTGCCTCTCGCTCTCCCCACCTGCCTCTCTCTCTCCCCGCCTGCCTCTCTCTCTACCCGCCTGCCGACACTCTCCCCGCCTGCCTCTCACTCTCCCCGCTTGCCTCTCACTCTCTCCACCTGCCTCTCACTCGACCCACTTCTCTCTCTCCCCGCCTGCCTCTCTCTCTCCCCGCCTGCCTCTCACTCTCCCTGCCTGCCTCTCACTCTCTCCAACTGCCTCCCACTCTACCCACTTCTCTCTCTCCCCGCCTGCCTCTCTCCCCGCCTGCCTCTCACTCTCCCCGCCTGCCTCTCACTCTCCCCGCCTGCCTCTCACTCTCCCCAGCTCTCTCTCCCCGCCTGCCTCTCACTCTCCCCAGCGCTCTCTCCCCGCCTGCCTCTCACTCTCCCCGCCTGCCTCTCGCTCTCCCCACCTGCCTCTCACTCTCCCCGCCTGCCTCTCGCTCTCCCCGCCTGCCTCTCGCTCTCCCCGCCTGCCTCTCGCTCTCCTCACATGCCTCTCACTCTCCCCACCTGCCTCTCTCTCTCCCCGCCTGCCTCTCACTCTCCCCGCCTGCCTCTCACTCTCCCCACATGCCTCTCACTCTCCCCACCTGCCTCTCACTCTCCCCGCCTGCCTCTCACTCTCTCCACCTGCCTCTCACTCTACTCACTTCTCTCTCGCCCCGCCTGCCTCTCTCTCTCCCTGCCTGCCTCTCACCCTCCCGCCTGCTTCTCACTCTCCCCGCCTGCCTCTCTCTCTCCCCGCCCTGCCTCTCACTCGCCCCGCCTGCCTCTCACTCTACCCACTTCTCTCTCACCCCGCCTGCCTCTCACTCTCCCCGCCTGCCTCTCACTCGACCCGCCTGCCTCTCACTCTACCCACTTCTCTCTCACCCTACCTGCTTCTCACTCTCCCCGCCTGCCTCTCACTCTCCCCACCTGCTTCTCACTCTCTACGCCTGCCTCTCACGCTCCCCAACTGCCTCTCACTCTCCCCAGCTCTCTCTCCCGCCTGCCTCTCACTCTACCCACTTCTCTCTCACCCCACCTGCTTCTCACTCTCCCCGCCTGCCTCTCACTCTCCCCACCTGCTTCTCACTCTCTACGCCTGCCTCTCACTCTCCCCACCTGCCTCTCACTCTCCCCGCCTGCTTCTCACTCTCCCGCCTGCCCTCTCTCTCCCCGCCTGCCTCTCACTCGCCCCGCCTGCCTCTCACTCTACCCACTTCTCTCTCACCCCGCCTGCCTCTCACTCTCCCCGCCTGCCTCTCACTCGCCCCGCCTGCCTCTCACTCTACCCACTTCTCTCTCACCCCACCTGCTTCTCACTCTCCCCGCCTGCCTCTCACTCTCCCCAACTGCCTCTCACTCTCCCCAGCTCTCTCTCCCCGCCTGCCTCTCACTCTCTTCACCTGCCACTCTCTCTCTCCCCGCCTGCCTCTCACTCTCCCCGCCTGCCTCTAACTCTCCCCAGCTCTCTCTCCCCGCCTGCCCCTCGCTCTCCCCACCTGCCTCTCGCTCTCCCCACCTGCCTCTCGCTCTCCCAGCCTGCCTCTTACACTCCCCGCCTGCCTCTCACTCTCCCGCCTGCCTCTCAGTCTCACCGCCCTGCTCTCACTCTCCCCGCCTGCCTCTCACTCTCCCCACCTGCCTCTCACTCTCCCCACTTCTCTCTCTCCCCGCCTGCTCTCTCTCCCCCCGCCTGCCTCTCACTCTCCCGCCTGGCTCTCACTCTCCCCCGCCTGCCTCTCACTCTCCCAGTTCTCTCTCCCCGCCTGCCTCTCACTCTCCCCGCCCCCGCCAGCCTCTCACTCTCCCCAACTCTCTCTCCCCACCTGCCTCTCGCTCTCCCCACCTGCCTCTCACTCTCCCCAGTTCTCTCTCCCCACCTGCCTCTCACTCTCCCCGCCTGCCTCTCTCTCTCCCAGCCTGCCTCTCATTCTTCCCCACCTGCCTCTCACTCTCCCCGCCTGCCTCTCGCTCTCCCCGCCTGCCTCTCACTCTCCCCACATGCCTCTCACTCTCCCCGCCTCCCTCTCGCTCTCCCCGCCTGCCTCTCGCTCTCTCCACCTGCCTCTCACTCTACCCACTTCTCTCGCTCCCCGCCTACCTCTCACTCCCCCCGCCTGCCTCTCACTCTCCCCAGCTCTCTCTCCCCGCCTGCCTCTCACTCTCCCCAGCTCTCTCTCCCCGCCTGCCTCTCACTAGCCCCAGCTCTCTCTCCCCGCCTGCCTCTCACTCTCCCCGGCTGCCTCTCGCTCTCCCCACCTGCCTCTCACTCTCCCCGCCTGCCTTTCGCTCTCCCCGCCTGCCTCTCGCTCTCCCCGCCTGCCTCTCTCTCTCCCCGCCTGCCTCTCTCTCTCCCTGCCTGCCTCTCGCTCTCCCCGCCTGCCTCTCGCTCCCCCCGCCTGCCTCTCTCTCTCCCCGCCTGCCCCTCGCTCTCCCCCCATGCCTCTCTCTCTCCCCGCCTGCCTCTCGCTCTCCCCGCCTGCCTCTCGCTCTCCCCACCTGCCTCTCTCTCTCCCCGCCTGCCTCTCGCTCTCCCCGCCTGCCTCTCTCTCTCCCCGCCTGCCTCTCGCTCTCCCCGCCTGCCTCTCGCTCTCCCCGCCTGCCTCTCACTCTCCCCACTTGCCTCTCACTCTCCCCGCCTGCCTCTCGCTCTCCCCACCTGCCTCTCTCTCTCCCCGCCTGCCTCTCTCTCTACCCGCCTGCCGACACTCTCCCCGCCTGCCTCTCACTCTCCCCGCTTGCCTCTCACTCTCTCCACCTGCCTCTCACTCGACCCACTTCTCTCTCTCCCCGCCTGCCTCTCTCTCTCCCCGCCTGCCTCTCACTCTCCCTGCCTGCCTCTCACTCTCTCCAACTGCCTCCCACTCTACCCACTTCTCTCTCTCCCCGCCTGCCTCTCTCCCCGCCTGCCTCTCACTCTCCCCGCCTGCCTCTCACTCTCCCCGCCTGCCTCTCACTCTCCCCAGCTCTCTCTCCCCGCCTGCCTCTCACTCTCCCCAGCGCTCTCTCCCCGCCTGCCTCTCACTCTCCCCGCCTGCCTCTCGCTCTCCCCACCTGCCTCTCACTCTCCCCGCCTGCCTCTCGCTCTCCCCGCCTGCCTCTCGCTCTCCCCGCCTGCCTCTCGCTCTCCTCACATGCCTCTCACTCTCCCCACCTGCCTCTCTCTCTCCCCGCCTGCCTCTCACTCTCCCCGCCTGCCTCTCACTCTCCCCACATGCCTCTCACTCTCCCCACCTGCCTCTCACTCTCCCCGCCTGCCTCTCACTCTCTCCACCTGCCTCTCACTCTACTCACTTCTCTCTCGCCCCGCCTGCCTCTCTCTCTCCCTGCCTGCCTCTCACTCTACTCACTTCTCTCTCTCCCCGCCTGCCTCTCGCTCTCCCCGCCTGCCTCTCACTCTCCCCACATGCCTCTCACTCTCCCCGCCTCCCTCTCGCTCTCCCCGCCTGCCTCTCGCTCTCTCCACCTGCCTCTCACTCTACCCACTTCTCTCGCTCCCCGCCTACCTCTCACTCCCCCCGCCTGCCTCTCACTCTCCCCAGCTCTCTCTCCCCGCCTGCCCCTCACTCTCCCCAGCTCTCTCTCCCCGCCTGCCTCTCACTAGCCCCAGCTCTCTCTCCCCGCCTGCCTCTCACTCTCCCCGGCTGCCTCTCGCTCTCCCCACCTGCCTCTCACTCTCCACACCTGCCTTTCGCTCTCCCCGCCTGCCTCTCGCTCTCCCCGCCTGCCTCTCTCTCTCCCCGCCTGCCTCTCTCTCTCCCTGCCTGCCTCTCGCTCCCCCCGCCTGCCTCTCTCTCTCCCCGCCTGCCTCTCGCTCTCCCCCCATGCCTCTCTCTCTCCCCGCCTGCCTCTCGCTCTCCCCGCCTGCCTCTCGCTCTCCCCGCCTGCCTCTCTCTCTCCCCGCCTGCCTCTCGCTCTCCCCGCCTGCCTCTCGCTCTCCCCGCCTGCCTCTCACTCTCCCCGCCTGCCTCTCACTCTCCCCGCCTGCCTCTCGCTCTCCCCACCTGCCTCTCTCTCTCCCCGCCTGCCTCTCTCTCTACCCGCCTGCCGACACTCTCCCCGCCTGCCTCTCACTCTCCCCGCTTGCCTCTCACTCTCTCCACCTGCCTCTCACTCGACCCACTTCTCTCTCTCCCCGCCTGCCTCTCTCTCTCCCCGCCTGCCTCTCACTCTCCCCGCCTGCCTCTCACTCTCCACAGCTCTCTCTCACCGCCTGCCACTCACTCTACCCGCCTGCCTCTCACTCTCCCCAGCTCTCTCTCCCCGCCTGCCTCTCACTCTCCCCGCCTGCCTCGAGCTTTCCCCACCTGCCTCTCACTCTCCCTGCCTGCCTCTCGCTCTCCCCGCCTGCCTCTCACTCTCCCCGCCTGCCTCTCACTCTCCCCACCTGCCTCTCACTCTCCCCGCCTGCCTCTCACTCTCCCTGCCTGCCTCTCGCTCTCCCCGCCTGCCTCTCACTCTCCCCAGCTCTCTCTCCCCGCCTGCCTCTCACTCTCCCCGCCTGCCTATCACTCTCCCCACCTGCCTCTCACTCTCCTCGCCTACCTCTCACTCTCCCCACCTGCCTCTTACTCTCCCCACTTCTCTCTCTCCCCGCCTGCCTATCTCTCTCCCCACCTGCCTCTCACTCTCCCCGCCTGCCTCTCACTCTCTCCGCCTGCCTCTCACTCTCCCCAGTTCTCTCTCCCCGCCTGCCTCTCACTCTTCCCGCCTGCCTCTCACTCTCCCCGCCTGCCTCTCGCTCTCCCCACCTGCCTCTCACTCTCCCCACCTGCCTATCATTCTCCCCACTTCTCTCTCTCCCCGCCTGCCACTCTCTCCCCGCCTGCCTCTCACTCTCCCCGCCTGCCTCTCACTCTCCCCGCCTGCCTCTCACTCTCTCCACCTGCCTCTCACTCTAACCACTTCTCTCTCTCCCCGCCTGCCTCTCTCTCTCCCCGCCTGCCTCTCACTCTCCCCGCCTGTCTCTCACTCTCCCCGCCTGCCTCTCACTCTCCCCAGCTCTCTCTCCCAGCCTGCCTCTCACTCTCCCCGCCTGCCTCTCACTCTCCCCAGCTCTCTCTCCCCGCCTGCCTCTCTCTCTCCCCAGCCCTCTCTCCCCGCCTGCCTCTCACTCTCCCCGCCTGCCTCTCGCTCTCCCCGCCTGCCTCTCGCTCTCCCCACCTGCCTCTCACTCTCCCCACCTGCCTCTCACTCTCCCCGCCTGCCTCTCACTCTCCCCGCCTGCCTGTCGCTCTCTCCGCCTGCCTCTCACTCTCCCCGCCTGCCTCTAACTCTCCCCGCCTGCCTCTCGCTCTCCCCGCCTGCCTCTCGCTCTCTCCATCTGCCTCTCGCTCTCCCCGCCTGCCTCTCACTCTCCCCACCTGCATCTCACTCTCCCCACTTCTCTCTCTCAACGCCTGCCTCTCTCTCTCCCCGCCTGCCTCTCACTCTCCCCGCCTGCCTCTCACTCTCTCCAACTGCCTCTCACTCTACCCACTTCTCTCTCTCCCCGCCTGCCTCTCTCTCTCCCCGCCTGCCTCTCACTCTCCCCGCCTGCCTCTCACTCTCCCCGCCTGCCTCTCACTCTCCCCAGCTCTCTCTCCCCGCCTGCCTCTCACTCTCCCCAGCGCTCTCTCCCCGCCTGCCTCTCACTCTCCCCGCCTGCCTCTCGCTCTCCCCACCTGCCTCTCACTCTCCCCGCCTGCCTCTCGCTCTCCCCGCCTGCCTCTCGCTCTCCCCGCCTGCCTCTCACTCTCCCCGCCTGCCTCTCGCTCTCCTCACATGCCTCTCACTCTCCCCACCTGCCTCTCTCTCTCCCCGCCTGCCTCTCACTCTCCCCGCCTGCCTCTCACTCTCCCCACATGCCTCTCACTCTCCCCACCTGCCACTCACTCTCCCCGCCTGCCTCTCACTCTCTCCACCTGCCTCTCAATCTACTCACTTCTCTCTCTCCCCGCCTGCCTCTCTCTCTCCCTGCCTGCCTCTCACTCTACTCACTTCTCTCTCTCCCCGCCTGCCTCTCACTCTCCCCGCCTGCCTCTCACTCTCCCCAGCTCTCTCTCACCCCCTGCCTCTCACTCTCCCCGCCTGCCCCTCGCTCTCCCCACCTGCCTCTCACACTCCCCGTCTGCCTCTCGCTCTCCCCGCCTGTCTCTCACTCTCCCCACCTGCCTCTTACTCTCCCCACCTGCCTCTCACTCTCCCCGCCTGCCTCTCACTCTCCCCGCCTGCCTCTCGCTCTCCTCACATGCCTCTCACTCTCCCCACCTGCCTCTCACTCTCCCCGCCTGCCTCTCACTCTCCCCGCCTGCCTCTCTCTCTCCCCGCCTGCCTCTCACTCTCCCCGCCTGCCTCTCGCTCTCCTCACCTGCCTCTCATTCTCCCTACCTGCCTCTCTCTCTCCCCGCCTGCCTCTCACTCTCCCCACTTCTCTCTCTCCCCGCCTGCCTCTCTCTCTCCCCGCCTGCCTCTCACTCTCCCCGCCTGCCTCTCACTCTCCCCACTTCTCTCTCTCCCCGCCTGCCTCTCTCTCCCCGCCTGCCTCTCTCTCTCCCCGCCTGCCTCTCACTCTCCCCGCCTGCCTCTCACTCTCCCCGCCTGCCCCTCGCTCTCCCCACCTGCCTCTCACTCTCCCCGTCTGCCTCTCGCCATCCCCGCCTGTCTCTCACTCTCCCCACCTGCCTCTCACTCTCCCCACCTGCCTCTCACTCTCCCCGCCTGCCTCTCACTCTCCCCGCCTGCCTCTCGCTCTCCTCACATGCCTCTCACTCTCCCCGCCTGCCTCTCACTCTCCCCACCTGCCTCTCACTCTCCCCGCTTGCCTCTCGCTCTCCTCACCTGCCTCTCACTCTCCCCGCCTGCCTCTCTCTCTTCCCGCCTGCCTCTCACTCTCCCCGCCTGCCTCTCGCTCTCCTCACCTGCCTCTCATTCTCCCTACCTGCCTCTCTCTCTCCCCGCCTGCCTCTCACTCTCCCCACTTCTCTCTCTCCCCGCCTGCCTCTCTCTCTCCCCGCCTGCCTCTCACTCTCCCCGCCTGCTTCTCACTCTCCCCACTTCTCTCTCTCCCCGCCTGCCTCTCTCTCCCCGCCTGCCTCTCTCTCTCCCCGCCTGCCTCTCACTCTCCCCGCCTGCCTCTCACTCTCCCCACAAGCCTCTCACTCTCCCCGCCTGCCTCTCACTCTCCCCGCCTGCCTCTCACTCTCCCCGCCTGCCTCTCACTCTCCCCGCCTGCCTCTCACTCTCCCCACCTGCCTCTCACTCTCCCCGCCTGCCTCTCACTCTCCCCACATGCCTCGCACTCTCCCAGCCTGCCTCTCACTCTCCCCGCCTGCCTCTCACTCTCCCCACATGCCTCTCACTCTCCCCACATGCCTCTCACTCTCCCCGCCTGCCTCTCACTCTCTCCACCTGCCTCTCACTCTACTCACTTCTCTCTCTCCCCGCCTGCCTCTCTCTCTCCCCGCCTGCCTCTCACTCTACTCACTTCTCTCTCTCCCCGCCTGCCTCTCACTCTCCCCGCCTGCCTCTCACTCTCCCCAGCTCTCTCTCCCCGCCTGCCTCTCACTCTCCCAGCTCTCTCACCCCTCCTGCCTCTCACTCTCCCCGCCTGCCTCTTACTCTCCCCAGCTCTCTCTCCCCGCCTGCCTCTCACTCTCCCAGCTCTCTCTCCCCGCCTGCCTCTCACTCTCCCCGCCTGCCTCTCGCTCTCCCCACCTGCCTCTCACTCTCCCCGTCTGCCTCTCGCTCTCCCCGCCTGTCTCTCACTCTCCCCACCTGCCTCTCACTCTCCCCACCTGCCTCTCACTCTCCCCGCCTGCCTCTCACTCTCCCCGCCTGCCTCACGCTCTCCTCACCTGCCTCTCACTCTCCCCGCCTGCCTCCCTCTCTCACTGCCTGCCTCTCACTCTCCCCGCCTGCCTCTCGCTCTCCTCACCTGCCTCTCACTCTCCCCACCTGCCTCTCACTCTCCCCGCCTGCCTCTCGCTCTCCCCACCTGCCTCTCACTCTCCCCGTCTGCCTCTCGCTCTCCCCGCCTGTCTCTCACTCTCCCCACCTGCCTCTCACTCTCCCCACCTGCCTCTCACTCTCCCCGCCTGCCTCTCACTCTCCCCGCCTGCCTCACGCTCTCCTCACCTGCCTCTCACTCTCCCCGCCTGCCTCCCTCTCTCCCCGCCTGCCTCTCACTCTCCCCGCCTGCCTCTCGCTCTCCTCACCTGCCTCTCACTCTCCCCACCTGCCTCTCTCTCTCCCCGCCTGCCTCTCACTCTCCCCGCCTGCCTCTCACTCTCCCCACATGCCTCTCACTCTCCCCACCAGCCTCTCACTCTCCCCGCCTGCCTCTCACTCCTTCCACTGCCTCTCACTCTACTCACTTCTCTCTCTCCCCGCCTGCCTCTCTCTCTCCCTGCCTGCCTCTCACTCTACTCACTTCTCTCTCTCCCCGCCTGCCCCTCACTCTCCCCGCCTGCCTCTAACTCTCCCCAGCTCTCTCTCCCCCCCTGCCTCTCACTCTCCCCGCCTGCCTCTTACTCTCCCTAGCTCTCTCTCCCCGCCTGCCTCTCACTCTCCCAGCTCTCTCTCCCCGCCTGCCTCTCACTCTCCCCGCCTGCCTCTCGCTCTCCCCACCTGCCTCTCACTCTCCCCGTCTGCCTCTCGCTCTCCCCGCCTGTCTCTCACTCTCCCCACCTGCCTCTCACTCTCCCCACCTGCCTCTCACTCTCCCCGCCTGCCTCTCACTCTCCCCGCCTGCCTCTCGCTCTCCTCACCTGCCTCTCACTCTCCCCGCCTGCCTCTCACTCTCCCCGCCTGCCTCTCGCTCTCCTCACCTGCCTCTCACTCTCCCCGCCTGCCTCTCTCTCTCCCCGCCTGCCTCTCACTCTCCCCGCCTGCCTCTCGCTCTCCTCACCTGCCTCTCACTCTCCCCACCTGCCTCTCTCTCTCCCCGCCTGCCTCTCACTCTCCTCACTTCTCTCTCTCCCCGCCTGCCTCTCACTCTCCCCGCCTGCCTCTCTCTCTCCCCGCCTGCCTCTCACTCTCCCCGCCTGCCTCTCGCTCTCCTCACCTGCCTCTCATTCTCCCTACCTGCCTCTCTCTCTCCCCGCCTGCCTCTCACTCTCCCCACTTCTCTCTCTCCCCGCCTGCCTCTCTCTCTCCCCGCCTGCCTCTCACTCTCCCCGCCTGCCTCTCACTCTCCCCACTTCTCTCTCTCCCCGCCTGCCTCTCTCTCCCCGCCTGCCTCTCTCTCTCCCCGCCTGCCTCTCACTCTCCCCGCCTGCCTCTCACTCTCCCCGCCTGCCCCTCGCTCTCCCCACCTGCCTCTCACTCTCCCCGTCTGCCTCTCGCCATCCCCGCCTGTCTCTCACTCTCCCCACCTGCCTCTCACTCTCCCCACCTGCCTCTCACTCTCCCCGCCTGCCTCTCACTCTCCCCGCCTGCCTCTCGCTCTCCTCACATGCCTCTCACTCTCCCCGCCTGCCTCTCACTCTCCCCACCTGCCTCTCACTCTCCCCGCTTGCCTCTCGCTCTCCTCACCTGCCTCTCACTCTCCCCGCCTGCCTCTCTCTCTTCCCGCCTGCCTCTCACTCTCCCCGCCTGCCTCTCGCTCTCCTCACCTGCCTCTCATTCTCCCTACCTGCCTCTCTCTCTCCCCGCCTGCCTCTCACTCTCCCCACTTCTCTCTCTCCCCGCCTGCCTCTCACTCTCCCCGCCTGCTTCTCACTCTCCCCACTTCTCTCTCTCCCCGCCTGCCTCTCTCTCCCCGCCTGCCTCTCTCTCTCCCCGCCTGCCTCTCACTCTCCCCGCCTGCCTCTCACTCTCCCCACAAGCCTCTCACTCTCCCCGCCTGCCTCTCACTCTCCCCGCCTGCCTCTCACTCTCCCCGCCTGCCTCTCACTCTCCCCGCCTGCCTCTCACTCTCCCCACCTGCCTCTCACTCTCCCCGCCTGCCTCTCACTCTCCCCACATGCCTCGCACTCTCCCAGCCTGCCTCTCACTCTCCCCGCCTGCCTCTCACTCTCCCCACATGCCTCTCACTCTCCCCACATGCCTCTCACTCTCCCCGCCTGCCTCTCACTCTCTCCACCTGCCTCTCACTCTACTCACTTCTCTCTCTCCCCGCCTGCCTCTCTCTCTCCCCGCCTGCCTCTCACTCTACTCACTTCTCTCTCTCCCCGCCTGCCTCTCACTCTCCCCGCCTGCCTCTCACTCTCCCCAGCTCTCTCTCCCCGCCTGCCTCTCACTCTCCCAGCTCTCTCACCCCCCCTGCCTCTCACTCTCCCCGCCTGCCTCTTACTCTCCCCAGCTCTCTCTCCCCGCCTGCCTCTCACTCTCCCAGCTCTCTCTCCCCGCCTGCCTCTCACTCTCCCCGCCTGCCTCTCGCTCTCCCCACCTGCCTCTCACTCTCCCCGTCTGCCTCTCGCTCTCCCCGCCTGTCTCTCACTCTCCCCACCTGCCTCTCACTCTCCCCACCTGCCTCTCACTCTCCCCGCCTGCCTCTCACTCTCCCAGCTCTCTCTCCCCGCCTGCCTCTCACTCTCTCCGCCTGCCTCTCGCTCTCCCCACCTGCCTCTCACTCTCCCCGTCTGCCTCTCACTCTCCCCACCTGCCTCTCACTCTCCCCGCCTGCCTCTCACTCTCCCCGCCTGCCTCACGCTCTCCTCACCTGCCTCTCACTCTCCCCGCCTGCCTCCCTCTCTCACTGCCTGCCTCTCACTCTCCCCGCCTGCCTCTCGCTCTCCTCACCTGCCTCTCACTCTCCTCACCTGCCTCTCACTCTCCCCACCTGCCTCCCTCTCTCCCCGCCTGCCTCTCACTCTCCCCGCCTGCCTCTCGCTCTCCTCACCTGCCTCTCACTCTCCCCACCTGCCTCTCTCTCTCCCCGCCTGCCTCTCACTCTCCCCGCCTGCCTCTCACTCTCCCCACATGCCTCTCACTCTCCCCACCAGCCTCTCACTCTCCCCGCCTGCCTCTCACTCCTTCCACTGCCTCTCACTCTACTCACTTCTCTCTCTCCCCGCCTGCCTCTCTCTCTCCCTGCCTGCCTCTCACTCTACTCACTTCTCTCTCTCCCCGCCTGCCCCTCACTCTCCCCGCCTGCCTCTAACTCTCCCCAGCTCTCTCTCCCCCCCTGCCTCTCACTCTCCCCGCCTGCCTCTTACTCTCCCTAGCTCTCTCTCCCCGCCTGCCTCTCACTCTCCCAGCTCTCTCTCCCCGCCTGCCTCTCACTCTCCCCGCCTGCCTCTCACTCTCCCCACCTGCCTCTCACTCTCCCCGCTTGCCTCTCGCTCTCCTCACCTGCCTCTCACTCTCCCCGCCTGCCTCTCTCTCTTCCCGCCTGCCTCTCACTCTCCCCGCCTGCCTCTCGCTCTCCTCACCTGCCTCTCATTCTCCCTACCTGCCTCTCTCTCTCCCCGCCTGCCTCTCACTCTCCCCACTTCTCTCTCTCCCCGCCTGCCTCTCACTCTCCCCGCCTGCTTCTCACTCTCCCCACTTCTCTCTCTCCCCGCCTGCCTCTCTCTCCCCGCCTGCCTCTCTCTCTCCCCGCCTGCCTCTCACTCTCCCCGCCTGCCTCTCACTCTCCCCACAAGCCTCTCACTCTCCCCGCCTGCCTCTCACTCTCCCCGCCTGCCTCTCACTCTCCCCGCCTGCCTCTCACTCTCCCCGCCTGCCTCTCACTCTCCCCACCTGCCTCTCACTCTCCCCGCCTGCCTCTCACTCTCCCCACATGCCTCGCACT
The DNA here is from genome assembly GCF_044704955.1 of Pristiophorus japonicus. NCBI lineage: Eukaryota > Metazoa > Chordata > Chondrichthyes > Pristiophoridae > Pristiophorus > Pristiophorus japonicus. The sequence goes on along the minus strand of NC_091977.1, from coordinate 460,998,609 downwards.
CTCCCAGCCTGCCTCTCACTCTCCCCGCCTGCCTCTCACTCTCCCCACATGCCTCTCACTCTCCCCACATGCCTCTCACTCTCCCCGCCTGCCTCTCACTCTCTCCACCTGCCTCTCACTCTACTCACTTCTCTCTCTCCCCGCCTGCCTCTCTCTCTCCCCGCCTGCCTCTCACTCTACTCACTTCTCTCTCTCCCCGCCTGCCTCTCACTCTCCCCGCCTGCCTCTCACTCTCCCCAGCTCTCTCTCCCCGCCTGCCTCTCACTCTCCCAGCTCTCTCACCCCCCCTGCCTCTCACTCTCCCCGCCTGCCTCTTACTCTCCCCAGCTCTCTCTCCCCGCCTGCCTCTCACTCTCCCAGCTCTCTCTCCCCGCCTGCCTCTCACTCTCCCCGCCTGCCTCTCGCTCTCCCCACCTGCCTCTCACTCTCCCCGTCTGCCTCTCGCTCTCCCCGCCTGTCTCTCACTCTCCCCACCTGCCTCTCACTCTCCCCACCTGCCTCTCACTCTCCCCGCCTGCCTCTCACTCTCCCAGCTCTCTCTCCCCGCCTGCCTCTCACTCTCTCCGCCTGCCTCTCGCTCTCCCCACCTGCCTCTCACTCTCCCCGTCTGCCTCTCACTCTCCCCACCTGCCTCTCACTCTCCCCGCCTGCCTCTCACTCTCCCCGCCTGCCTCACGCTCTCCTCACCTGCCTCTCACTCTCCCCGCCTGCCTCCCTCTCTCACTGCCTGCCTCTCACTCTCCCCGCCTGCCTCTCGCTCTCCTCACCTGCCTCTCACTCTCCTCACCTGCCTCTCACTCTCCCCACCTGCCTCCCTCTCTCCCCGCCTGCCTCTCACTCTCCCCGCCTGCCTCTCGCTCTCCTCACCTGCCTCTCACTCTCCCCACCTGCCTCTCTCTCTCCCCGCCTGCCTCTCACTCTCCCCGCCTGCCTCTCACTCTCCCCACATGCCTCTCACTCTCCCCACCAGCCTCTCACTCTCCCCGCCTGCCTCTCACTCCTTCCACTGCCTCTCACTCTACTCACTTCTCTCTCTCCCCGCCTGCCTCTCTCTCTCCCTGCCTGCCTCTCACTCTACTCACTTCTCTCTCTCCCCGCCTGCCCCTCACTCTCCCCGCCTGCCTCTAACTCTCCCCAGCTCTCTCTCCCCCCCTGCCTCTCACTCTCCCCGCCTGCCTCTTACTCTCCCTAGCTCTCTCTCCCCGCCTGCCTCTCACTCTCCCAGCTCTCTCTCCCCGCCTGCCTCTCACTCTCCCCGCCTGCCTCTCGCTCTCCCCACCTGCCTCTCACTCTCCCCGTCTGCCTCTCGCTCTCCCCGCCTGTCTCTCACTCTCCCCACCTGCCTCTCACTCTCCCCACCTGCCTCTCACTCTCCCCGCCTGCCTCTCACTCTCCCCGCCTGCCTCTCGCTCTCCTCACCTGCCTCTCACTCTCCCCGCCTGCCTCTCACTCTCCCCGCCTGCCTCTCGCTCTCCTCACCTGCCTCTCACTCTCCCCGCCTGCCTCTCTCTCTCCCCGCCTGCCTCTCACTCTCCCCGCCTGCCTCTCGCTCTCCTCACCTGCCTCTCACTCTCCCCACCTGCCTCTCTCTCTCCCCGCCTGCCTCTCACTCTCCCCACTTCTCTCTCTCCCCGCCTGCCTCTCTCTCTCCCCGCCTGCCTCTCACTCTCCCCGCCTGCCTCTCACTCTCCCCACTTCTCTCTCTCCCCGCCTGCCTCTCTCTCCCCGCCTGCCTCTCTCTCTCCCCGCCTGCCTCTCACTCTCCCCGCCTGCCTCTCACTCTCCCCACTTCTCTCTCTCCCCGCCTGCCTCTCTCTCCCCGCCTGCCTCTCTCTCTCCCCGCCTGACTCTCACTCTCCCCGCCTGCCACTCATTCTCCCCAGCTCTCTCTCACCGTCTGCCTCTCACTCTCCCCGCCTGCCTCTCCCTCTCCCCAGCTCTCTCTCACCGTCTGCCTCTCACTCTCCCCGCCTGCCTCTCACTCTCCCCACCTGCCTCTCACTCTCCCCGCCTGCCTCTCACTCTCCCCACCCGCCTCTCACATTCCCCACTTCTCTCTCTCCCCACCTGCCTCTCTCTCTCCCCGCCTGCCTCTCACTCTCCCCACCTGCCTCTCACTCTCCCCACCTGTCTCTCGCTCTCCCCGCCTGCCTCTCACTCTCCCCACATGCCTCTCACTCTCCCCACCTGCCTCTCACTCTCCCCACCTGCCTCTCTCTCTCACCGTCTGCCTCTCACTCTCCCCAACTGCCTCTCACTCTCCCTGCCTGCCTCTCACTCTCCCCACCTGCCTCTCACTCTCCCCGCCTGCCGCTCACTCTCCCCACCTGCCTCTCACTCTCCCCACCTGCCTCTCACTCTCCCCACCTGCCTCTCACTCTCCCCACCTGCCTCTCGCTCTCCCCGCATGCCTCTCACTCTCCCCACCTGCCTCTCGCTCTCCCCGCCTGCCTCTCGCTCTCCCCGCATGCCTCTCACTCTCCCCACCTGCCTCTCGCTCTCCCCACCTGCCTCTCGCTCTCCCCGCATGCCTCTCACTCTCCCCACCTGCCTCTCGCTCTCCCCGCCTGCCTCTCGCTCTCACCACCTGCCTCTCGCTCTCCTCGCCTGTCTTTCACTCTCCCCGCCTGCCTCTCGCTCTCCACACCTGCCTCTCGCTCTCCCCACCTGCCTCTCACTCTCCCCGCCTGCCTCTCCCTCTCCCCGCCTGCCTCTCACTCTCCCCACCTGCCTCTCACTCTCCCCACCTGCCTCTCACTCTCCCCGCCTGCCTCTCTCTCTCCCCACCTGCCTCTCGCTCTCCCCGCCTGCCTCTCTCTCTCCCCACCTGCCTCTCACATTCCCCACTTCTCTCTCTCCCCGCCTGCCTCTCTCTCTCCCCGCCTGCCTCTCACTCTCCCTGCCTGCCTCTCACTCTCCCCAGCTCTCTCTCCCCACCTGCCTCTCACTCTCCCCACCTGCCTCTCACTCTCCCCGTCTGCCTCTCGCTCTCCCCGCCTGTCTCTCACTCTCCCCACCTGCCTCTCACTCTCCCCACCTGCCTCTCACTCTCCCCGCCTGCCTCTCACTCTCCCTGCCTGCCTCTCGCTCTCCTCACCTGCCTCTCACTCTCCCCGCCTGCCTCTCACTCTCCCCGCCTGCCTCTCGCTCTCCTCACCTGCCTCTCACTCTCCCCGCCTGCCTCTCTCTCTCACCGTCTGCCTCTCACTCTCCCCGCCTGCCTCTCCCTCTCCCCAGCTCTCTCTCCCCGCCTGCCTCTCACTCTCCCCGCCTGCCTCTCACTCTCCCCACCTGCCTCTCACTCTCCCCGCCTGCCTCTCACTCTCCCCACCCGCCTCTCACATTCCCCACTTCTCTCTCTCCCCACCTGCCTCTCTCTCTCCCCGCCTGCCTCTCACTCTCCCCGCCTGCCTCTCACTCTCCCCACATGCCTCTCACTCTCCCCACCTGCCTCTCACTCTCCCCACCTGCCTCTCACTCTCCCCACCTGTCTCTCGCTCTCCCCGCCTGCCTCTCACTCTCCCCACATGCCTCTCACTCTCCCCACCTGCCTCTCACTCTCCCCACCTGCCTCTCTCTCTCACCGTCTGCCTCTCACTCTCCCCAACTGCCTCTCACTCTCCCTGCCTGCCTCTCACTCTCCCCACCTGCCTCTCACTCTCCCCGCCTGCCGCTCACTCTCCCCACCTGCCTCTCACTCTCCCCACCTGCCTCTCACTCTCTCCACCTGCCTCTCCCTCTCCCCACCTGCCTCTCGCTCTCCCCGCATGCCTCTCACTCTCCCCACCTGCCTCTCGCTCTCCCCGCCTGCCTCTCGCTCTCCCCGCATGCCTCTCACTCTCCCCACCTGCCTCTCGCTCTCCCCACCTGCCTCTCGCTCTCCCCGCATGCCTCTCACTCTCCCCACCTGCCTCTCGCTCTCCCCGCCTGCCTCTCGCTCTCACCACCTGCCTCTCGCTCTCCTCGCCTGTCTTTCACTCTCCCCGCCTGCCTCTCGCTCTCCACACCTGCCTCTCGCTCTCCCCACCTGCCTCTCACTCTCCCCGCCTGCCTCTCCCTCTCCCCGCCTGCCTCTCACTCTCCCCACCTGCCTCTCACTCTCCCCACCTGCCTCTCACTCTCCCCGCCTGCCTCTCTCTCTCCCCACCTGCCTCTCGCTCTCCCCGCCTGCCTCTCTCTCTCCCCACCTGCCTCTCACATTCCCCACTTCTCTCTCTCCCCGCCTGCCTCTCTCTCTCCCCGCCTGCCTCTCACTCTCCCTGCCTGCCTCTCTCTCTCCCTGCCTGCCTCTCACTCTACTCACTTCTCTCTCTCCCCGCCTGCCCCTCACTCTCCCCGCCTGCCTCTCACTCTACTCACTTCTCTCTCTCCCCGCCTGCCCCTCACTCTCCCCGCCTGCCTCTAACTCTCCCCAGCTCTCTCTCCCCGCCTGCCTTTCACTCTCCCCGCCTGCCTCTCACTCTCCCCAGCTCTCTTTCCCCGCCTGCCTCTCACTCTCCCCGCCTGCCTCTCGCTCTCCCCGCCTGCCTCTCGCTCTCCCCACCTGCCTCTCACTCTCCCCGCCTGCCTCTCACTCTCCCCACCTGCCTCTCACTCTCCCCGCTTGCTTCTCACTCTCCCCGCCTGCCTCTCACTCTCCCCACCTGCCTCTCACTCTCCCCACCTGCCTCTCACTCTCCCCGCTTGCTTCTCACTCTCCCCGCCTGCCTCTCACTCTCCCCACCTGCCTCTCACTCTCCCCACCTGCCTCTCACTCTCCCCGCTTGCTTCTCACTCTCCCCGCCTGCCTCTCACTCTCCCCACCTGCCTCTCACTCTCCCCACCTGCCTCTCACTCTCCCCGCCTGCCTGTCACTCTCCCCGCATGCCTCTCGCTCTCCCCACCTTCCTCTCACTCTCCCCGCCTGCCTCTCTCTCTCTCCGCCTGCCTCTCACTCTCCCCACCTGCCTCTCACTCTCCCCGCCTGCCTCTCTCTCTCCCCGCCTCCTCTCACTCTCTCCGCCTGCCTCTCACTCTCCCCACCTGCCTCTCACTCTCCCCGCCTGCCTCTCACTCTCCCCGCTTGCCTCTCACTCTCCCCACCTGCCTCTCGCTCTCCCCGCCTGCCTCTCACTCTCCCCGCTTGCCTCTCAATCTCCCCACCTGCCTCTCACTCTCCGCACCTGTCGGTCACTCTCCGCACCTGTCTTTCGCTCTCCCCACTTCTCTCTCTCCCCGCCTGCCTCTCACTCTCCCCACCTGCCTCTCTCTCTCCGCACCTGTCGGTCACTCTCCGCACCTGTCTCTCACTCTCCCCACTTCTCTCTCTCCCCGCCTGCCTCTCACTCTCCCCACCTGCCTCTCACTCTCCCCACCTGCCTCTCACTCTCCCCGCTTGCCTCTCACTCTCCCTGCCTGCCTCTCACTCTCCCCGCCTGCCTCTCTCTCTCCCCGCCTGCCTCTCACTCTCCCCGCCTGCCTCTCGCTCTCCTCACATGCCTCTCACTCTCCCCGCCTGCCTCTCACTCTCCCCACCTGCCTCTCACTCTCCCCGCTTGCCTCTCGCTCTCCTCACCTGCCTCTCACTCTCCCCGCCTGCCTCTCTCTCTCCCCGCCTGCCTCTCACTCTCCCCGCCTGCCTCTCGCTCTCCTCACCTGCCTCTCATTCTCCCTACCTGCCTCTCTCTCTCCCCGCCTGCCTCTCACTCTCCCCACTTCTCTCTCTCCCCGCCTGCCTCTCTCTCTCCCCGCCTGCCTCTCACTCTCCCCGCCTGCTTCTCACTCTCCCCACTTCTCTCTCTCCCCGCCTGCCTCTCTCTCCCCGCCTGCCTCTCTCTCTCCCCGCCTGCCTCTCACTCTCCCCGCCTGCCTCTCACTCTCCCCGCCTGCCTCTCACTCTCCCCACAAGCCTCTCACTCTCCCCGCCTGCCTCTCACTCTCCCCGCCTGCCTCTCACTCTCCCCGCCTGCCTCTCACTCTCCCCGCCTGCCTCTCACTCTCCCCACCTGCCTCTCACTCTCCCCGCCTGCCTCTCACTCTCCCCACATGCCTCTCACTCTCCCCGCCTGCCTCTCACTCTCCCCACATGCCTCTCACTCTACCCACATGCCTCTCACTGTCCCCGCCTGCCTCTCACTCTCTCCACCTGCCTCTCACTCTACTCACTTCTCTCTCTCCCCGCCTGCCTCTCTCTCTCCCCGCCTGCCTCTCACTCTACTCACTTCTCTCTCTCCCCGCCTGCCTCTCTCTCTCCCCGCCTGCCTCTCACTCTCCCCACATGCCTCTCACTCTCCCCGCCTGCCTCTCACTCTCCCCACATGCCTCTCACTCTACCCACATGCCTCTCACTGTCCCCGCCTGCCTCTCACTCTCCCCACATGCCTCTCACTCTCCCCGCCTGCATCTCACTCTCCCCAGCTCTCTCTCCCCGCCTGCCTCTCACTCTCCCAGCTCTCTCACCCCCCCTGCCTCTCACTCTCCCCGCCTGCCTCTTACTCTCCCCAGCTCTCTCTCCCCGCCTGCCTCTCACTCTCCCAGCTCTCTCTCCCCGCCTGCCTCTCACTCTCTCCGCCTGCCTCTCGCTCTCCCCACCTGCCTCTCACTCTCCCCGTCTGCCTCTCACTCTCCCCACCTGCCTCTCACTCTCCCCGCCTGCCTCTCACTCTCCCCGCCTGCCTCACGCTCTCCTCACCTGCCTCTCACTCTCCCCGCCTGCCTCCCTCTCTCACTGCCTGCCTCTCACTCTCCCCGCCTGCCTCTCGCTCTCCTCACCTGCCTCTCACTCTCCTCACCTGCCTCTCACTCTCCCCACCTGCCTCTCACTCTCCCCGCCTGCCTCTCGCTCTCCCCACCTGCCTCTCACTCTCCCCGTCTGCCTCTCGCTCTCCCCGCCTGTCTCTCACTCTCCCCACCTGCCTCTCACTCTCCCCACCTGCCTCTCACTCTCCCCGCCTGCCTCTCACTCTCTCCGCCTGCCTCACGCTCTCCTCACCTGCCTCTCACTCTCCCCGCCTGCATCCCTCTCTCCCCGCCTGCCTCTCACTCTCCCTGCCTGCCTCTCGCTCTCCTCACCTGCCTCTCACTCTCCCCACCTGCCTCTCTCTCTCCCCGCCTGCCTCTCACTCTCCCCGCCTGCCTCTCACTCTCCCCACATGCCTCTCACTCTCCCCACCTGCCTCTCACTCTCCCCGCCTGCCTCTCACTCTCTCCATTGCCTCTCACTCTACTCACTTCTCTCTCTCCCCGCCTGCCTCTCTCTCTCCCTGCCTGCCTCTCACTCTACTCACTTCTCTCTCTCCCCGCCTGCCTCTCACTCTCCCCGCCTGCCTCTAACTCTCCCCAGCTCTCTCTCCCCCCCTGCCTCTCACTCTCCCCGCCTGCCTCTTACTCTCCCTAGCTCTCTCTCCCCGCCTGCCTCTCACTCTCCCAGCTCTCTCTCCCCGCCTGCCTCTCACTCTCCCCGCCTGCCTCTCGCTCTCCCCACCTGCCTCTCACTCTCCCCGTCTGCCTCTCGCTCTCCCCGCCTGTCTCTCACTCTCCCCACCTGCCTCTCACTCTCCCCACCTGCCTCTCACTCTCCCCGCCTGCCTCTCACTCTCCCCGCCTGCCTCTCGCTCTCCTCACCTGCCTCTCACTCTCCCCGCCTGCCTCTCACTCTCCCTGCCTGCCTCTCGCTCTCCTCACCTGCCTCTCACTCTCCCCGCCTGCCTCTCTCTCTCCCCGCCTGCCTCTCGCTCTCCCCGCCTGCCTCTCGCTCTCCTCACCTGCCTCTCACTCTCCCCACCTGCCTCTCTCTCTCCCCGCCTGCCTCTCACTCTCCCCACTTCTCTCTCTCCCCGCCTGCCTCTCTCTCTCCCCGCCTGCCTCTCACTCTCCCCGCCTGCCTCTCACTCTCCCCACTTCTCTCTCTCCCCGCCTGCCTCTCTCTCCCCGCCTGCCTCTCTCTCTCCCCGCCTGACTCTCACTCTCCCCGCCTGCCACTCATTCTCCCCAGCTCTCTCTCACCGTCTGCCTCTCACTCTCCCCGCCTGCCTCTCCCTCTCCCCAGCTCTCTCTCCCCGCCTGCCTCTCACTCTCCCCGCCTGCCTCTCACTCTCCCCACCTGCCTCTCACTCTCCCCGCCTGCCTCTCACTCTCCCCACCCGCCTCTCACATTCCCCACTTCTCTCTCTCCCCACCTGCCTCTCTCTCTCCCCGCCTGCCTCTCACTCTCCCCACCTGCCTCTCACTCTCCCCACCTGTCTCTCGCTCTCCCCGCCTGCCCCTCACTCTCCCCACCTGCCTCTCACTCTCCCCACCTGCCTCTCACTCTCCCCACCTGCCTCTCTCTCTCACCGTCTGCCTCTCACTCTCCCCAACTGCCTCTCACTCTCCCTGCCTGCCTCTCACTCTCCCCACCTGCCTCTCACTCTCCCCGCCTGCCGCTCACTCTCCCCACCTGCCTCTCACTCTCCCCACCTGCCTCTCACTCTCCCCACCTGCCTCTCACTCTCCCCACCTGCCTCTCGCTCTCCCCGCATGCCTCTCACTCTCCCCACCTGCCTCTCGCTCTCCCCGCCTGCCTCTCGCTCTCCCCGCATGCCTCTCACTCTCCCCACCTGCCTCTCGCTCTCCCCGCCTGCCTCTCGCTCTCCCCGCATGCCTCTCACTCTCCCCGCCTGCCTCTCGCTCTCCCCGCCTGCCTCTCGCTCTCACCACCTGCCTCTCGCTCTCCCCGCCTGTCTCTCACTCTCCCCGCCTGCCTCTCGCTCTCCACACCTGCCTCTCACTCTCCCCGCCTGCCTCTCCCTCTCCCCGCCTGCCTCTCACTCTCCCCACCTGCCTCTCACTCTCCCCACCTGCCTCTCACTCTCCCCGCCTGCGTCTCTCTCTCCCCACCTGCCTCTCGCTCTCCCCGCCTGCCTCTCTCTCTCCCCACCTGCCTCTCACATTCCCCACTTCTCTCTCTCCCCGCCTGCCTCTCTCTCTCCCCGCCTGCCTCTCACTCTCCCTGCCTGCCTCTCACTCTCCCCAGCTCTCTCTCCCCGCCTGCCTTTCACTCTCCCCGCCTGCCTCTCACTCTCCCCAGCTCTCTTTCCCCGCCTGCCTCTCACTCTCCCCGCCTGCCTCTCGCTCTCCCCGCCTGCCTCTCGCTCTCCCCACCTGCCTCTCACTCTCCCCGCCTGCCTCTCACTCTCCCCACCTGCCTCTCACTCTCCCCGCTTGCTTCTCACTCTCCCCGCCTGCCTCTCACTCTCCCCACCTGCCTCTCACTCTCCCCACCTGCCTCTCACTCTCCCCGCTTGCTTCTCACTCTCCCCGCCTGCCTCTCACTCTCCCCACCTGCCTCTCACTCTCCCCACCTGCCTCTCACTCTCCCCGCTTGCTTCTCACTCTCCCCGCCTGCCTCTCACTCTCCCCACCTGCCTCTCACTCTCCCCACCTGCCTCTCACTCTCCCCGCCTGCCTGTCACTCTCCCCGCCTGCCTCTCGCTCTCCCCACCTTCCTCTCACTCTCCCCGCCTGCCTCTCTCTCTCTCCGCCTGCCTCTCACTCTCCCCACCTGCCTCTCACTCTCCCCGCCTGCCTCTCTCTCTCCCCGCCTCCTCTCACTCTCTCCGCCTGCCTCTCACTCTCCCCACCTGCCTCTCACTCTCCCCGCCTGCCTCTCACTCTCCCCGCTTGCCTCTCACTCTCCCCACCTGCCTCTCGCTCTCCCCGCCTGCCTCTCACTCTCCCCGCTTGCCTCTCAATCTCCCCACCTGCCTCTCACTCTCCGCACCTGTCGGTCACTCTCCGCACCTGTCTCTCGCTCTCCCCACTTCTCTCTCTCCCCGCCTGCCTCTCACTCTCCCCACCTGCCTCTCTCTCTCCGCACCTGTCGGTCACTCTCCGCACCTGTCTCTCACTCTCCCCACTTCTCTCTCTCCCCGCCTGCCTCTCACTCTCCCCACCTGCCTCTCACTCTCCCCACCTGCCTCTCACTCTCCCCGCTTGCCTCTCACTCTCCCCGCTTGCCTCTCACTTTCTCCGCCTGCCTCTCGCTCTCCCCGCCTGCAACTCGCTCTCCCCGCTTGCCTCTCACTCTCCCCACTTGCCTCTCACTCTCCCCTCCTGCCTCTCGCTCTCCCCACCTGCCTCTCGCTCTCCCCGCCTGCCTCTCACTCTCCCCGCCTGCCTCTCGCACTCCCCACCTGCCTCTCGCTTTCCCCGCCTGCCTCTCACTCTCCCCGCTTGCCTCTCAATCTCCCCACCTGCCTCTCACTCTCCGCACCTGTCGGTCACTCTCCGCACCTGTCTCTCGCTCTCCCCACTTCTCTCTCTCCCCGCCTGCCTCTCACTCTCCCCACCTGCCTCTCTCTCTCCGCACCTGTCGGTCACTCTCCGCACCTGTCTCTCACTCTCCCCACTTCTCTCTCTCCCCGCCTGCCTCTCACTCTCCCCACCTGCCTCTCACTCTCCCCACCTGCCTCTCACTCTCCCCGCTTGCCTCTCACTCTCCCCGCTTGCCTCTCACTTTCTCCGCCTGCCTCTCGCTCTCCCCGCCTGCAACTCGCTCTCCCCGCTTGCCTCTCACTCTCCCCACTTGCCTCTCACTCTCCCCTCCTGCCTCTCGCTCTCCCCACCTGCCTCTCGCTCTCCCCGCCTGCCTCTCACTCTCCCCGCCTGCCTCTCGCACTCCCCACCTGCCTCTCGCTTTCCCCGCCTGCCTCTCACTCTTCCCGCTTGCCTCTCGTTCTCCACACCTGCCGCTCACTCTCCCCACCTGCCTCTCACATTCCAAACTTCTCTCTCTCCCCGCCTGCCTCTCTCTCTCCCCGCCTGCCTCTCACTCTCCCCACCTGCCTCTCTCTCTCCCCACCTGCCTCTCACTCTCCCCTCTTCTCTCTCTCCCCGCCTGCCTCTCACTCTCCCCGCCTGCCTTTCACGCTCTCCAACTGCCTCTCACTCTCCCCTCTTCTCTCTCTCCCCGCCTGCCTCTCTCTCTCCCCGCCTGCCTCTCTCTCTCCCCACCTGCCTCTCACTCTCCCCGCCTGCCTCTCACTCTCCCCGCCTGCCTCTCTCTCTGCCCGCCTGCCTCTCGCTCTCCCCGCGAGCCTCTCACTCTCCCCGCCTGCCTCTCGCTCTCCCCGCCTGCCTCTCGCTCTCCCCACCTGCCTCTCACTCTCCCAGCCTGCCTCTCACTCTCCCCACCTGCCTCTCACTCTCTCCGCCTGCCTCTCACTCTCCCCGCCTGCCTCTCACTCTCCCCACTTCTCTCTCTCCCCGCCTGCCTCTCACTCTCCCCGCCTGCCTCTCACTCTCCCCGCCTGCATCTCACTCTCCCCGCCTGCCTCTCACTCTCCCCAGCTCTCTCTCCCCGCCTGCCTCTCACTCTGCCCGCCTGCCTCTCGCTCTCCCCACCGACCTCTCGCTCTCCCCACCTGCCTCTCACTCTCCCCGCCTGCCTCTCACTCTCCCCACCTGCCTCTCACTCTCCCCACCTGCCTCTCACTCTCCCCACCTGCCTCTCACTCTCCCCACCTGCCTCTCTCTCTCCCCACTTCTCGCTCTCCCCACCTGCCTCTCGCTCTCCCCAGCTGCCTCTCGCTCTCCCCACCTGCCTCTCTCTCTTCCCACTTCTCACTCTCCCCACCTGCCTCTCGCTCTCCCCACCTGCCTCTCTCTCTCCCCACCTGCCTCTCTCTCTCCCCTCCTGCCTCTCACTCTACCCGCCTGCCTCTCATTCTCCCCACCTGCCTCTCACTCTCCCCACCTGCCTCTCACTCTGCCCGCCTGCCTCTCTCTCTCTCCCCGCCTGCCTCTCACTCTTCCCACCTGCCTCTCACTCTCCCCGCCTGCCTCTCTCTCTCTCCCCGCCTGCCTCTCACTCTCCCCGCCTGCCTTTCACGCTCTCCAACTGCCTCTCACTCTCCCCTCTTCTCTCTCTCCCCGCCTGCCTCTCTCTCTCCCCGCCTGCCTCTCTCTCTGCCCGCCTGCCTCTCGCTCTCCCCGCGTGCCTCTCACTCTCCCCGCCTGCCTCTCGCTCTCCCCGCCTGCCTCTCGCTCTCCCCACCTGCCTCTCACTCTCTCCACCTGCCTCTCACTCTCCCAGCCTGCCTCTCACTCTCCCCACCTGCCTCTCACTCTCTCCGCCTGCCTCTCACTCTCCCCGCCTGCCTCTCACTCTCCCCGCCTGCCTCTCGCTCTCCCCGCCTGCCTCTCGCTCTCCCCACCTGCCTCTCACTCTCCCCGCCTGCCTCTCACTCTCCCCACCTGCCTCTCACTCTCCCCGCTTGCTTCTCACTCTCCCCGCCTGCCTCTCACTCTCCCCACCTGCCTCTCACTCTCCCCACCTGCCTCTCACTCTCCCCGCTTGCTTCTCACTCTCCCCGCCTGCCTCTCACTCTCCCCACCTGCCTCTCACTCTCCCCACCTGCCTCTCACTCTCCCCGCTTGCTTCTCACTCTCCCCGCCTGCCTCTCACTCTCCCCACCTGCCTCTCACTCTCCCCACCTGCCTCTCACTCTCCCCGCCTGCCTGTCACTCTCCCCGCCTGCCTCTCGCTCTCCCCACCTTCCTCTCACTCTCCCCGCCTGCCTCTCTCTCTCTCCGCCTGCCTCTCACTCTCCCCACCTGCCTCTCACTCTCCCCGCCTGCCTCTCTCTCTCCCCGCCTCCTCTCACTCTCTCCGCCTGCCTCTCACTCTCCCCACCTGCCTCTCACTCTCCCCGCCTGCCTCTCACTCTCCCCGCTTGCCTCTCACTCTCCCCACCTGCCTCTCGCTCTCCCCGCCTGCCTCTCACTCTCCCCGCCTGCCTCTCACTCTCCCCACCTGCCTCTCACTCTCCCCGCTTGCTTCTCACTCTCCCCGCCTGCCTCTCACTCTCCCCACCTGCCTCTCACTCTCCCCACCTGCCTCTCACTCTCCCCGCTTGCTTCTCACTCTCCCCGCCTGCCTCTCACTCTCCCCACCTGCCTCTCACTCTCCCCACCTGCCTCTCACTCTCCCCGCTTGCTTCTCACTCTCCCCGCCTGCCTCTCACTCTCCCCACCTGCCTCTCACTCTCCCCACCTGCCTCTCACTCTCCCCGCCTGCCTGTCACTCTCCCCGCCTGCCTCTCGCTCTCCCCACCTTCCTCTCACTCTCCCCGCCTGCCTCTCTCTCTCTCCGCCTGCCTCTCACTCTCCCCACCTGCCTCTCACTCTCCCCGCCTGCCTCTCTCTCTCCCCGCCTCCTCTCACTCTCTCCGCCTGCCTCTCACTCTCCCCACCTGCCTCTCACTCTCCCCGCCTGCCTCTCACTCTCCCCGCTTGCCTCTCAATCTCCCCACCTGCCTCTCACTCTCCGCACCTGTCGGTCACTCTCCGCACCTGTCTCTCGCTCTCCCCACTTCTCTCTCTCCCCGCCTGCCTCTCACTCTCCCCACCTGCCTCTCTCTCTCCGCACCTGTCGGTCACTCTCCGCACCTGTCTCTCACTCTCCCCACTTCTCTCTCTCCCCGCCTGCCTCTCACTCTCCCCACCTGCCTCTCACTCTCCCCACCTGCCTCTCACTCTCCCCGCTTGCCTCTCACTCTCCCCGCTTGCCTCTCACTTTCTCCGCCTGCCTCTCGCTCTCCCCGCCTGCAACTCGCTCTCCCCGCTTGCCTCTCACTCTCCCCACTTGCCTCTCACTCTCCCCTCCTGCCTCTCGCTCTCCCCACCTGCCTCTCGCTCTCCCCGCCTGCCTCTCACTCTCCCCGCCTGCCTCTCGCACTCCCCACCTGCCTCTCGCTTTCCCCGCCTGCCTCTCACACTTCCCGCTTGCCTCTCGTTCTCCACACCTGCCGCTCACTCTCCCCACCTGCCTCTCACATTCCAAACTTCTCTCTCTCCCCGCCTGCCTCTCTCTCTCCCCGCCTGCCTCTCACTCTCCCCACCTGCCTCTCTCTCTCCCCACCTGCCTCTCACTCTCCCCTCTTCTCTCTCTCCCCGCCTGCCTCTCACTCTCCCCGCCTGCCTTTCACGCTCTCCAACTGCCTCTCACTCTCCCCTCTTCTCTCTCTCCCCGCCTGCCTCTCTCTCTCCCCGCCTGCCTCTCTCTCTCCCCACCTGCCTCTCACTCTCCCCACCTGCCTCTCTCTCTGCCCGCCTGCCTCTCGCTCTCCCCGCAAGCCTCTCACTCTCCCCGCCTGCCTCTCGCTCTCCCCGCCTGCCTCTCGCTCTCCCCACCTGCCTCTCACTCTCCCAGCCTGCCTCTCACTCTCCCCACCTGCCTCTCACTCTCTCCGCCTGCCTCTCACTCTCCCCGCCTGCCTCTCACTCTCCCCACTTCTCTCTCTCCCCGCCTGCCTCTCACTCTCCCCGCCTGCCTCTCACTCTCCCCGCCTGCCTCTCACTCTCCCCGCCTGCATCTCACTCTCCCCGCCTGCCTCTCACTCTCCCCAGCTCTCTCTCCCCGCCTGCCTCTCACTCTGCCCGCCTGCCTCTCGCTCTCCCCACCGACCTCTCGCTCTCCCCACCTGCCTCTCACTCTCCCCGCCTGCCTCTCACTCTCCCCACCTGCCTCTCACTCTCCCCACCTGCCTCTCACTCTCCCCACCTGCCTCTCACTCTCCCCACCTGCCTCTCTCTCTCCCCACTTCTCGCTCTCCCCACCTGCCTCTCGCTCTCCCCAGCTGCCTCTCGCTCTCCCCACCTGCCTCTCTCTCTTCCCACTTCTCACTCTCCCCACCTGCCTCTCGCTCTCCCCACCTGCCTCTCTCTCTCCCCACCTGCCTCTCTCTCTCCCCTCCTGCCTCTCACTCTACCCGCCTGCCTCTCATTCTCCCCACCTGCCTCTCACTCTCCCCACCTGCCTCTCACTCTGCCCGCCTGCCTCTCTCTCTCTCCCCGCCTGCCTCTCACTCTTCCCACCTGCCTCTCACTCTCCCCGCCTGCCTCTCTCTCTCTCCCCGCCTGCCTCTCACTCTCCCCGCCTGCCTTTCACGCTCTCCAACTGCCTCTCACTCTCCCCTCTTCTCTCTCTCCCCGCCTGCCTCTCTCTCTCCCCACCTGCCTCTCACTCTCCCCGCCTGCCTCTCACTCTCCCCGCCTGCCTCTCTCTCTGCCCGCCTGCCTCTCGCTCTCCCCGCGTGCCTCTCACTCTCCCCGCCTGCCTCTCGCTCTCCCCGCCTGCCTCTCGCTCTCCCCACCTGCCTCTCACTCTCTCCACCTGCCTCTCACTCTCCCAGCCTGCCTCTCACTCTCCCCACCTGCCTCTCACTCTCTCCGCCTGCCTCTCACTCTCCCCGCCTGCCTCTCACTCTCCCCACTTCTCTCTCTCCCCGCCTGCCTCTCACTCTCCCCGCCTGCCTCTCACTTTCCCCGCCTGCCTCTCACTCTCCCCGCCTGCCTCTCACTCTCCCCAACTCTCTCTCCCCGCCTGCCTCTCACTCTGCCCGCCTGCCTCTCGCTCTCCCCACCGACCTCTCGCTCTCCCCACCTGCCTCTCACTCTCCCCGCCTGCCTCTCACGCTCCCCACCTGCCTCTCACGCTCCCCACCTGCCTCTCACTCTCCCCACCTGCCTCTCACTCTCCCCACCTGCCTCTCACTCTCCCCAGCTGCCTCTCGCTCTCCCCACCTGCCTCTCTCTCTTCCCACTTCTCGCTCTCCCCACCTGCCTCTCGCTCTCCCCACCTGCCTCTCTCTCTCCCCACCTGCCTCTCTCTCTCCCCTCCTGCCTCTCACTCTACCCGCCTGCCTCTCATTCTCCCCACCTGCCTCTCACTCTCCCCACCTGCCTCTCACTCTGCCCGCCTGCCTCTCTCTCTCTCCCCGCCTGCCTCTCACTCTTCCCACCTGCCTCTCACTCTCCCCGCCTGCCTCTCTCTCTCTCCCCGCCTGCCTCTCACTCTTCCCGCCTGCCTCTCGCTCTCCCCACCTGCCTCTCACTCTCCCCACCTGCCTCTCACTCTCCCCGCCTGCCTCTCTCTCTCTCCCCGCCTGCCTCTCACTCTCCCCACCTGCCTCTCTCTCTCCCCGCCTGCCTCTCACTCTTCCCCCCCGCCTCTCACTCTCCCCGCCTCCCTCTCGCTCTCCCCACCTGCCTCTCACTCTCCCCAGCTCTCTCTCCCCGCCTGCCTCTCACTCTCCCCACCTGCCTCTCGCTCTCCCCACCTGCCTCTCACTCTCCCCGCCTGCCTCTCACTCTCCCCACCTGCCTCTCGCTCTCCCCACCTGCCTCTCATTCTCGCCGCCTGCCTCTCACTCTCCCCGTCTGCCTCTCGCTCTCCCCACCTGCCTCTCACTCTCCCCACATGCCTCTCACTCTCCCCGCCTTCCTCTCACTCTCTCCGCCTGCCTCTCGCTCTCCCCACCTGCCTCTCACTCTCCCCACCTGCCTCTCACTCTCCCCACCTGCCTCTCACTCTCCCCGCCTTCCTCTCACTCTCCCCGCCTGCCTCTCACTCTCCCCGCCTGCCTCTCACTCTCCCCGCCTGCCTCTCACTCTCCCCCCATGCCTCTCACTCTCCCCGCCTGCCTCTCACTCTCCCCGCCTGCCTTTCACTCTCCCCGCCTGCCTCTCACTCTCCCCGCCTGCCTCTCACTCTCCCCGCCTGCCTCTCACTCTCCCCGCCTGCCTCTCACTCTCCCCACATGCCTCTCAGTCTCCCCGCCTGCCTCTCACTCTCCCCGCCTGCCTCTCACTCTCTCCACATGCCTCTCACTCTCCCCACCTGCCTCTCACTCTCCCCGCCTGCCTCTCACTCTACTCACTTCTCTCTCTCCCCGCCTGCCTCTCTCTCTCCCCGCCTGCCTCTCACTCTCCCCGCCTGCCTCTCACTCTCCCCAGCTCTCTCTCCCCGCCTGCCTCTCACTCTCCCAGCTCTCTCTCCCCCCCTGCCTCTCACTCTCCCCGCCTGCCTCTCACTCTCCCCACCTGCCTCTCACTCTGCCCGCCTGCCTCTCTCTCTCTCTCCCCGCCTGCCTCTCACTCTCCCCACCTGCCTCTCTCTCTCCCCAGCTCTCTCTCCCCGCCTGCCTCTCACTCTTCCCCCCCGCCTCTCACTCTCCCCGCCAGCCTCTCGCTCTCCCCACCTGCCTCTCACTCTCCCCACCTGCCTCTCTCTCTCCGCACCTGCCACTCACTCTCCCCGCCTGCCTCTCACTCTCCCCACCTGCCTCTCACTCTGCCCGCCTGCCTCTCACTCTCTCCCCGCCTGCCTCTCACTCTCCCCACCTGCCTCTCACTCTCCCCACCTGCTCTCACTCTCCCCGCCTGCCTCTCTCTCTCTCCCCGCCTGCCTCTCACTCTCCCCACCTGCCTCTCTCTCTCCCCGCCTGCCTCTCACTCTTCCCCCCCGCCTCTCACTCTCCCCGCCTCCCTCTCGCTCTCCCCACCTGCCTCTCACTCTCCCCAGCTCACTCTTCCCGCCTGCCTCTCACTCTCCCCACCTGCCTCTCGCTCTCCCCACCTGCCTCTCACTCTCCCCGCCTGCCTCTCACTCTCCCCACCTGCCTCTCGCTCTCCCCACCTGTCTCTCATTCTCCCCGCCTGCCTCTCACTCTCCCCGTCTGCCTCTCACTCTCCCCGTCTGCCTCTCGCTCTCCCCACATGCCTCTCACTCTCCCCGCCTTCCTCTCACTCTCTCCGCCTGCCTCTCGCTCTCCCCACCTGCCTCTCACTCTCCCCACCTGCCTCTCACTCTCCCCACCAGCCTCTCACTCTCCCCGCCTTCCTCTCACTCTCCCCGCCTGCCTCTCACTCTCCCCGCCTGCCTCTCACTCTCCCCACATGCCTCTCACTCTCCCCGCCTGCCTCTCACTCTCCCCGCCTGCCTCTCACTCTCCCCACATGTCTCTCACTCTCCCCACCTGCCTCTCACTCTCCCCGCCTGCCTCTCACTCTACTCACTTCTCTCTCTCTCCGCCTGCCTCTCTCTCTCCCCGCCTGCCTCTCACTCTCCCCGCCTGCCTCTCACTCTCCCCAGCTCTCTCTCCCCGCCTGCCTCTCACTCTCCCAGCTCTCTCTCCCCCCCTGCCTCTCACTCTCCCCGCCTGCCTCTCACTCTCCCCACCTGCCTCTCACTCTGCCCGCCTGCCTCTCTCTCTCTCCCCGCCTGCCTCTCACTCTCCCCACCTGCCTCTCTCTCTCCCCAGCTCTCTCTCCCCGCCTGCCTCTCACTCTTCCCCCCCGCCTCTCACTCTCCCCGCCTGCCTCTCGCTCTCCCCACCTGCCTCTCACTCTCCCCACCTGCCTCTCTCTCTCCGCACCTGCCTCTCACTCTCCCCGCCTGCCTCTCACTCTCCCCGCCTGCCTCTCACTCTGCCCGCCTGCCTCTCACTCTCTCCCCGCCTGCCTCTCACACTCCCCACCTGCCTCTCACTCTCCCAACCTCCCTCTCTCTCTCCCCGCCTGCCTCTCACTCTCCCCACCTGCCTCTCACTCTACCCGCCTGCCTCTCACTCTCCCCACCTGCCTCTCTCTCTCCCCGCCTGCCTCTCTCTCTCCCCGCCTGCCTCTCACTCTCCCCACATGCCTCTCTCTCTCCACGCCTGCCTCTCTCTCTCCCCGCCTGCCTCTCTCTCTCCCCTCCTGCCTCTCTCTCTCCCCTCCTGCCACTGTCTCTCCCCGCCTGCCTCTCTCTCTCCCCGCCTGCCACTCTCTCTCCCCACCTGCCTCTCTCTCTCCCCACCTGCCTCTCACTCTCCCCACCTGCCTCTCTCTCTTCCCGCCTGCCTCTCTCTCTCCCCGCCTGCCTCTCTCTCTCCCCGCCTGCATCTCTCTCTCCCCGCCTGCCTCTCTCTCTCCCCGCCTGCCTCTCTCTCTCCCCGCCTGCCTCTCTCTCTCCCCGCCTGCCTCTCGCTCTCCCCGCCTGCCTCTCGCTCTCCCCACCTGCCTCTCACTTACCCTGCCTGCCTCTCGCTCTCCCCGCCTGCCGCTCGCTCTCCCCGCCTGCCGCTCGCTCTCCCCGCCTGCCTCTCACTCTCCCCACCTGCCTCTCACTCTCCCCACTTCTCTCTCTCCCCGCCTGCCTCTCTCTCTCCCCGCCTGCCGACACTCTCCCCACCTGCCTCTCACTCTCCCCGCCTGCCTCTCACTCTACCCACTTCTCTCTCTCCCCGCCTGCCTCTCACTCTCACCGACTGCCTCTCACTCTCACCGCCTGCCTCTCACTCTCCCCGCCTGGCTCTCACTCTCCCCAGCTCTCTCTCCCCGCCTGCCTCTCACTCTCCCCGCCTGCCGCTCGCTCTCCCCGCCTGCCTCTCACTCTCCCCGCCTGCCTCTCGCTCTCCCCACCTGCCTCTCACTCACCCTGCCTGCCTCTCGCTCTCCCCGCCTGCCGCTCGCTCTCCCCGCCTGCCGCTCGCTCTCCCCGCCTGCCTCTCACTCTCCCCGCCTGCCTCTTACTCTCCCTGCCTGCCTCTCACTCTCCCCGCCTGCCTCTCTCTCTCCGCACCTGCCTCTCTCTCTCCCCACCTGGCTCTCTCTCTCCCCACCTGCCTTTCTCTCTCCCCACCTGCCTCTCTCTCTCCCCGCCTGCCTCTCCCTCTCCCCGCCTGCCTCTCGCTCTCCCCGCCTGCCTCTCGCTCTCCCCACCTGCCTCTCACTCTCCCCACTTCTCTCTCTCCCCGCCTGCCTCTCTCTCTCCCCGCCTGCCGACACTCTCCCCACCTGCCTCTCACTCTCCCCGCCTGCCTCTCACTCTACCCACTTCTCTCTCTCCCCGCCTGCCTCTCACTCTCACCGACTGCCTCTCACTCTCCCCGCCTGCCTCTCACTCTCCCCAGCTCTCTCTCACCGCCTGCCTCTCACTCTCTCCGCCTGGCTCTCAATCTCCCCAGCTCTCTCTCCCCGCCTGCCTCTCACTCTCCCCGCCTGCCTCTCGCTCTCCCCACCTGCCTCTCACTCACCCTGCCTGCCTCTCGCTCTCCCCGCCTGCCGCTCGCTCTCCCCGCCTGCCTCTCACTCTCCCCGCCTGCCTCTTACTCTCCCCACTTCTCTCTCTCCCCGCCTGCCTCTCACTCTCCCCGCCTGCCTCTCACTTTCCCCGCCTGCCTCTCACTCTCCCCGCCTGCCTCTCACTCTCCCCAGCTCTCTCTCCCCGCCTGCCTCTCACTCTGCCCGCCTGCCTCTCGCTCTCCCCACCGACCTCTCGCTCTCCCCACCTGCCTCTCACTCTCCCCGCCTGCCTCTCACTCTCCCCACCTGCCTCTCACTCTCCCCACCTGCCTCTCACTCTCCCCACCTGCCTCTCACTCTCCCCACCTGCCTCTCTCTCTCCCGACTTCTCGCTCTCCCCACCTGCCTCTCGCTCTCCCCTGCTGCCTCTCGCTCTCCCCACCTGCCTCTCTCTCTTCCCACTTCTCGCTCTCCCCACCTGCCTCTCGCTCTCCCCACCTGCCTCTCTCTCTCCCCACCTGCCTCTCTCTCTCCCCTCCTGCCTCTCACTCTACCCGCCTGCCTCTCATTCTCCCCACCTGCCTCTCACTCTCCCCACCTGCCTCTCACTCTCCCCGCCTGCCTCTCTCTCTCTCCCCGCCTGCCTCTCACTCTTCCCGCCTGCCTCTCGCTCTCCCCACCTGCCTCTCACTCTCCCCACCTGCCTCTCACTCTCCCCGCCTGCCTCTCTCTCTCTCCCCGCCTGCCTCTCACTCTCCCCACCTGCCTCTCTCTCTCCCCGCCTGCCTCTCACTCTTCCCCCCCGCCTCTCACTCTCCCCGCCTCCCTCTCTCTCTCCCCACCTGCCTCTCACTCTCCCCAGCTCTCTCTCCCCGCCTGCCTCTCACTCTTCCCGCCTGCCTCTCGCTCTCCCCACCTGCCTCTCGCTCTCCCCACCTGCCTCTCACTCTCCCCGCCTGCCTCTCACTCTCCCCACCTGCCTCTCGCTCTCCCCACCTGCCTCTCATTCTCCCCGCCTGCCTCTCACTCTCCCCGTCTGCCTCTCGCTCTCCCCACCTGCCTCTCACTCTCCCCACATGCCTCTCACTCTCCCCGCCTTCCTCTCACTCTCTCCGCCTGCCTCTCGCTCTCCCCACCTGCCTCTCACTCTCCCCACCTGCCTCTCACTCTCCCCACCTGCCTCTCACTCTCCCCGCCTTCCTCTCACTCTCCCCGCCTGCCTCTCACTCTCCCCGCCTGCCTCTCACTCTCCCCGCCTGCCTCTCACTCTCCCCCCATGCCTCTCACTCTCCCCGCCTGCCTCTCACTCTCCCCGCCTGCCTTTCACTCTCCCCGCCTGCCTCTCACTCTCCCCGCCTGCCTCTCACTCTCCCCGCCTGCCTCTCACTCTCCCCGCCTGCCTCTCACTCTCCCCACATGCCTCTCAGTCTCCCCGCCTGCCTCTCACTCTCCCCGCCTGCCTCTCACTCTCTCCACATGCCTCTCACTCTCCCCACCTGCCTCTCACTCTCCCCGCCTGCCTCTCACTCTCCCCACCTGCCTCTCTCTCTCCCCGCCTGCCTCTCTCTCTCCCCGCCTGCCTCTCACTCTCCCCGCCTGCCTCTCACTCTCCCCAGCTCTCTCTCCCCGCCTGCCTCTCACTCTCCCAGCTCTCTCTCCCCCCCTGCCTCTCACTCTGCCCGCCTGCCTCTCTCTCTCTCCCCGCCTGCCTCTCACTCTCCCCACCTGCCTCTCTCTCTCCCCAGCTCTCTCTCCCCGCCTGCCTCTCACTCTGCCCGCCTGCCTCTCTCTCTCTCCCCGCCTGCCTCTCACTCTCCCCACCTGCCTCTCTCTCTCCCCAGCTCTCTCTCCCCGCCTGCCTCTCACTCTCCCCACCTGCCTCTCGCTCTCCCCACCTGCCTCTCACTCTCCCCACCTGCCTCTCACTCTCCCCACCTGCCTCTCTCTCTCCCCGCCTGCCTCTCACTCTTCCCCCCCGCCTCTCACTCTCCCCGCCTCCCTCTCGCTCTCCCCACCTGCCTCTCACTCTCCCCAGCTCTCTCTCCCCGCCTGCCTCTCACTCTTCCCGCCTGCCTCTCACTCTCCCCACCTGCCTCTCGCTCTCCCCACCTGCCTCTCACTCTCCCCGCCTGCCTCTCACTCTCCCCACCTGCCTCTCGCTCTCCCCACCTGCCTCTCATTCTCCCCGCCTGCCTCTCACTCTCCCCGTCTGCCTCTCACTCTCCCCGTCTGCCTCTCGCTCTCCCCACATGCCTCTCACTCTCCCCGCCTTCCTCTCACTCTCTCCGCCTGCCTCTCGCTCTCCCAACCTGCCTCTCACTCTCCCCACCTGCCTCTCACTCTCCCCACCTGCCTCTCACTATCCCCGCCTTCCTCTCACTCTCCCCGCCTGCCTCTCACTCTCCCCGCCTGCCTCTCACTCTCCCCCCATGCCTCTCACTCTTCCCGCCTGCCTCTCACTCTCCCCGCCTGCCTTTCACTCTCCCCGCCTGCCTCTCACTCTCCCCGCCTGCCTCTCACTCTCCCCGCCTGCCTCTCACTCTCCCCACATGCCTCTCACTCTCCCCGCCTGCCTCTCACTCTCCCCGCCTGCCTCTCACTCTCCCCACATGTCTCTCACTCTCCCCACCTGCCTCTCACTCTCCCCGCCTGCCTCTCACTCTACTCACTTCTCTCTCTCCCCGCCTGCCTCTCTCTCTCCCCGCCTGCCTCTCACTCTCCCCGCCTGCCTCTCACTCTCCCCAGCTCTCTCTCCCCGCCTGCCTCTCACTCTCCCAGCTCTCTCTCCCCCCCTGCCTCTCACTCTCCCCGCCTGCCTCTCACTCTCCCCACCTGCCTCTCACTCTGCCCGCCTGCCTCTCTCTCTCTCCCCGCCTGCCTCTCACTCTCCCCACCTGCCTCTCTCTCTCCCCAGCTCTCTCTCCCCGCCTACCTCTCACTCTTCCCCCCCGCCTCTCACTCTCCCCGCCTGCCTCTCGCTCTCCCCACCTGCCTCTCACTCTCCCCACCTGCCTCTCTCTCTCCGCACCTGCCTCTCACTCTCCCCGCCTGCCTCTCACTCTCCCCACCTGCCTCTCACTCTGCCCGCCTGCCTCTCACTCTCTCCCCGCCTGCCTCTCACTCTCCCCACCTGCCTCTCACTCTCCCCACCTGCCTCTCACTCTCCCCGCCTGCCTCTCACTCTACTCACTTCTCTCTCTCTCCGCCTGCCTCTCTCTCTCCCCGCCTGCCTCTCACTCTCCCCGCCTGCCTCTCACTCTCCCCAGCTCTCTCTCCCCGCCTGCCTCTCACTCTCCCCAGCTCTCTCTCCCCCCCTGCCTCTCTCTCTCCCCGCCTGCATCTCTCTCTCCCCGCCTGCCTCTCACTCTCCCCACCTGCCTCTCGCTCTCCCCACCTGCCTCTCATTCTCCCCGCCTGCCTCTCACTCTCCCCGTCTGCCTCTCACTCTCCCCGTCTGCCTCTCGCTCTCCCCACATGCCTCTCACTCTCCCCGCCTTCCTCTCACTCTCTCCGCCTGCCTCTCGCTCTCCCCACCTGCCTCTCACTCTCCCCACCTGCCTCTCACTCTCCCCACCTGCCTCTCACTCTCCCCGCCTTCCTCTCACTCTCCCCGCCTGCCTCTCACTCTCCCCGCCTGCCTCTCACTCTCCCCGCCTGCCTCTCACTCTCCCCCCATGCCTCTCACTCTCCCCGCCTGCCTCTCACTCTCCCCGCCTGCCTTTCACTCTCCCCGCCTGCCTCTCTCTCTCCCCGCCTGCCGACACTCTCCCCACCTGCCTCTCACTCTCCCCGCCTGCCTCTCACTCTACCCACTTCTCTCTCTCCCCGCCTGCCTCTCACTCTCACCGACTGCCTCTCACTCTCCCCGCCTGCCTCTCACTCTCCCCAGCTCTCTCTCACCGCCTGCCTCTCACTCTCCCCGCCTGGCTCTCACTCTCCCCAGCTCTCTCTCCCCGCCTGCCTCTCACTCTCCCCGCCTGCCTCTCGCTCTCCCCACCTGCCTCTCACTCACCCTGCCTGCCTCTCGCTCTCCCCGCCTGCCGCTCGCTCTCCCCGCCTGCCTCTCACTCTCCCCGCCTGCCTCTTACTCTCCCCACTTCTCTCTCTCCCCGCCTGCCTCTCACTCTCCCCGCCTGCCTCTCACTTTCCCCGCCTGCCTCTCACTCTCCCCGCCTGCCTCTCACTCTCCCCAGCTCTCTCTCCCCGCCAGCCTCTCACTCTGCCCGCCTGCCTCTCGCTCTCCCCACCGACCTCTCGCTCTCCCCACCTGCCTCTCACTCTCCCCGCCTGCCTCTCACTCTCCCCGTCTGCCTCTCACTCTCCCCGCCTGCCTCTCACTCTCCCCGCCTGCCTCTCACTCTCCCCGCCTGCCTCTCACTCTCCCCGCCTGCCTCTCACTCTCCCCGCATGCCTCTCACTCTCCCCGCCTGCCTCTCACTCTCCCCGCCTGCCTTTCACTCTCCCCGCCTGCCTCTCACTCTCCCCGCCTGCCTCTCACTCTCCCCACATGCCTCTCACTCTCCCCGCCTGCCTCTCACTCTCCCCACCTGCCTCTCACTCTCCCCGCCTGCCTCTCACTCTACTCACTTCTCTCTCTCTCCGCCTGCCTCTCTCTCTCCCCGCCTGCCTCTCACTCTCCCCGCCTGCCTCTCACTCTCCCCAGCTCTCTCTCCCCGCCTGCCTCTCACTCTCCCAGCTCTCTCTCCCCCCCTGCCTCTCACTCTCCCCGCCTGCCTCTCACTCTCCCCACCTGCCTCTCACTCTGCCCGCCTGCCTCTCTCTCTCTCCCCGCCTGCCTCTCACTCTCCCCACCTGCCTCTCTCTCTCCCCAGCTCTCTCTCCCCGCCTGCCTCTCACTCTTCCCCCCCGCCTCTCACTCTCCCCGCCTGCCTCTCGCTCTCCCCACCTGCCTCTCACTCTCCCCACCTGCCTCTCTCTCTCCGCACCTGCCTCTCACTCTCCCCGCCTGCCTCTCACTCTCCCCGCCTGCCTCTCACTCTGCCCGCCTGCCTCTCACTCTCTCCCCGCCTGCCTCTCACACTCCCCACCTGCCTCTCACTCTCCCAACCTCCCTCTCTCTCTCCCCGCCTGCCTCTCACTCTCCCCACCTGCCTCTCACTCTACCCGCCTGCCTCTCACTCTCCCCACCTGCCTCTCTCTCTCCCCGCCTGCCTCTCTCTCTCCCCGCCTGCCTCTCACTCTCCCCACATGCCTCTCTCTCTCCACGCCTGCCTCTCTCTCTCCCCGCCTGCCTCTCTCTCTCCCCTCCTGCCTCTCTCTCTCCCCTCCTGCCACTGTCTCTCCCCGCCTGCCTCTCTCTCTCCCCGCCTGCCACTCTCTCTCCCCACCTGCCTCTCTCTCTCCCCACCTGCCTCTCACTCTCCCCACCTGCCTCTCTCTCTTCCCGCCTGCCTCTCTCTCTCCCCGCCTGCCTCTCTCTCTCCCCGCCTGCATCTCTCTCTCCCCGCCTGCCTCTCTCTCTCCCCGCCTGCCTCTCTCTCTCCCCGCCTGCCTCTCTCTCTCCCCGCCTGCCTCTCGCTCTCCCCGCCTGCCTCTCGCTCTCCCCACCTGCCTCTCACTCACCCTGCCTGCCTCTCGCTCTCCCCGCCTGCCGCTCGCTCTCCCCGCCTGCCGCTCGCTCTCCCCGCCTGCCTCTCACTCTCCCCACCTGCCTCTCACTCTCCCCACTTCTCTCTCTCCCCGCCTGCCTCTCTCTCTCCCCGCCTGCCGACACTCTCCCCACCTGCCTCTCACTCTCCCCGCCTGCCTCTCACTCTACCCACTTCTCTCTCTCCCCGCCTGCCTCTCACTCTCACCGACTGCCTCTCACTCTCACCGCCTGCCTCTCACTCTCCCCGCCTGGCTCTCACTCTCCCCAGCTCTCTCTCCCCGCCTGCCTCTCACTCTCCCCGCCTGCCGCTCGCTCTCCCCGCCTGCCTCTCACTCTCCCCGCCTGCCTCTCGCTCTCCCCACCTGCCTCTCACTCACCCTGCCTGCCTCTCGCTCTCCCCGCCTGCCGCTCGGTCTCCCCGCCTGCCGCTCGCTCTCCCCGCCTGCCTCTCACTCTCCCCGCCTGCCTCTTACTCTCCCCGCCTGCCTCTCACTCTCCCCGCCTGCCTCTCTCTCTCCGCACCTGCCTCTCTCTCTCCCCACCTGGCTCTTTCTCTCCCCACCTGCCTTTCTCTCTCCCCACCTGCCTCTCTCTCTCCCCGCCTGCCTCTCCCTCTCCCCGCCTGCCTCTCGCTCTCCCCGCCTGCCTCTCGCTCTCCCCACCTGCCTCTCACTCTCCCCACTTCTCTCTCTCCCCGCCTGCCTCTCTCTCTCCCCGCCTGCCGACACTCTCCCCACCTGCCTCTCACTCTCCCCGCCTGCCTCTCACTCTACCCACTTCTCTCTCTCCCCGCCTGCCTCTCACTCTCACCGACTGCCTCTCACTCTCCCCGCCTGCCTCTCACTCTCCCCAGCTCTCTCTCACCGCCTGCCTCTCACTCTCCCCGCCTGGCTCTCAATCTCCCCAGCTCTCTCTCCCCGCCTGCCTCTCACTCTCCCCGCCTGCCTCTCGCTCTCCCCACCTGCCTCTCACTCACCCTGCCTGCCTCTCGCTCTCCCCGCCTGCCGCTCGCTCTCCCCGCCTGCCTCTCACTCTCCCCGCCTGCCTCTTACTCTCCCCACTTCTCTCTCTCCCCGCCTGCCTCTCACTCTCCCCGCCTGCCTCTCACTTTCCCCGCCTGCCTCTCACTCTCCCCGCCTGCCTCTCACTCTCCCCAGCTCTCTCTCCCCGCCTGCCTCTCACTCTGCCCGCCTGCCTCTCGCTCTCCCCACCGACCTCTCGCTCTCCCCACCTGCCTCTCACTCTCCCCGCCTGCCTCTCACTCTCCCCACCTGCCTCTCACTCTCCCCACCTGCCTCTCACTCTCCCCACCTGCCTCTCACTCTCCCCACCTGCCTCTCTCTCTCCCGACTTCTCGCTCTCCCCACCTGCCTCTCGCTCTCCCCTGCTGCCTCTCGCTCTCCCCACCTGCCTCTCTCTCTTCCCACTTCTCGCTCTCCCCACCTGCCTCTCGCTCTCCCCACCTGCCTCTCTCTCTCCCCACCTGCCTCTCTCTCTCCCCTCCTGCCTCTCACTCTACCCGCCTGCCTCTCATTCTCCCCACCTGCCTCTCACTCTCCCCACCTGCCTCTCACTCTGCCCGCCTGCCTCTCTCTCTCTCCCCGCCTGCCTCTCACTCTTCCCACCTGCCTCTCACTCTCCCCGCCTGCCTCTCTCTCTCTCCCCGCCTGCCTCTCACTCTTCCCGCCTGCCTCTCGCTCTCCCCACCTGCCTCTCACTCTCCCCACCTGCCTCTCACTCTCCCCGCCTGCCTCTCTCTCTCTCCCCGCCTGCCTCTCACTCTCCCCACCTGCCTCTCTCTCTCCCCGCCTGCCTCTCACTCTTCCCCCCCGCCTCTCACTCTCCCCGCCTCCCTCTCTCTCTCCCCACCTGCCTCTCACTCTCCCCAGCTCTCTCTCCCCGCCTGCCTCTCACTCTTCCCGCCTGCCTCTCACTCTCCCCACCTGCCTCTCGCTCTCCCCACCTGCCTCTCACTCTCCCCGCCTGCCTCTCACTCTCCCCACCTGCCTCTCGCTCTCCCCACCTGCCTCTCATTCTCCCCGCCTGCCTCTCACTCTCCCCGTCTGCCTCTCGCTCTCCCCACCTGCCTCTCACTCTCCCCACATGCCTCTCACTCTCCCCGCCTTCCTCTCACTCTCTCCGCCTGCCTCTCGCTCTCCCCACCTGCCTCTCACTCTCCCCACCTGCCTCTCACTCTCCCCACCTGCCTCTCACTCTCCCCGCCTTCCTCTCACTCTCCCCGCCTGCCTCTCACTCTCCCCGCCTGCCTCTCACTCTCCCCGCCTGCCTCTCACTCTCCCCCCATGCCTCTCACTCTCCCCGCCTGCCTCTCACTCTCCCCGCCTGCCTTTCACTCTCCCCGCCTGCCTCTCACTCTCCCCGCCTGCCTCTCACTCTCCCCGCCTGCCTCTCACTCTCCCCGCCTGCCTCTCACTCTCCCCACATGCCTCTCAGTCTCCCCGCCTGCCTCTCACTCTCCCCGCCTGCCTCTCACTCTCTCCACATGCCTCTCACTCTCCCCACCTGCCTCTCACTCTCCCCGCCTGCCTCTCACTCTCCCCACCTGCCTCTCTCTCTCCCCGCCTGCCTCTCTCTCTCCCCGCCTGCCTCTCACTCTCCCCGCCTGCCTCTCACTCTCCCCAGCTCTCTCTCCCCGCCTGCCTCTCACTCTCCCAGCTCTCTCTCTCCCCAGCTCTCTCTCCCCGCCTGCCTCTCACTCTGCCCGCCTGCCTCTCTCTCTCTCCCCGCCTGCCTCTCACTCTCCCCACCTGCCTCTCTCTCTCCCCAGCTCTCTCTCCCCGCCTGCCTCTCACTCTCCCCACCTGCCTCTCGCTCTCCCCACCTGCCTCTCACTCTCCCCACCTGCCTCTCACTCTCCCCACCTGCCTCTCTCTCTCCCCGCCTGCCTCTCACTCTTCCCCCCCGCCTCTCACTCTCCCCGCCTCCCTCTCGCTCTCCCCACCTGCCTCTCACTCTCCCCAGCTCTCTCTCCCCGCCTGCCTCTCACTCTTCCCGCCTGCCTCTCACTCTCCCCACCTGCCTCTCGCTCTCCCCACCTGCCTCTCACTCTCCCCGCCTGCCTCTCACTCTCCCCACCTGCCTCTCACTCTCCCCACCTGCCTCTCATTCTCCCCGCCTGCCTCTCACTCTCCCCGTCTGCCTCTCACTCTCCCCGTCTGCCTCTCACTCTCCCCGTCTGCCTCTCGCTCTCCCCACATGCCTCTCACTCTCCCCGCCTTCCTCTCACTCTCTCCGCCTGCCTCTCGCTCTCCCCACCTGCCTCTCACTCTCCCCACCTGCCTCTCACTCTCCCCACCTGCCTCTCACTATCCCCGCCTTCCTCTCACTCTCCCCGCCTGCCTCTCACTCTCCCCGCCTGCCTCTCACTCTCCCCCCATGCCTCTCACTATTCCCGCCTGCCTCTCACTCTCCCCGCCTGCCTTTCACTCTCCCCGCCTGCCTCTCACTCTCCCCGCCTGCCTCTCACTCTCCCCGCCTGCCTCTCACTCTCCCCACATGCCTCTCACTCTCCCCGCCTGCCTCTCACTCTCCCCGCCTGCCTCTCACTCTCCCCACATGTCTCTCACTCTCCCCACCTGCCTCTCACTCTCCCCGCCTGCCTCTCACTCTACTCACTTCTCTCTCTCCCCGCCTGCCTCTCTCTCTCCCCGCCTGCCTCTCACTCTCCCCGCCTGCCTCTCACTCTCCCCAGCTCTCTCTCCCCGCCTGCCTCTCACTCTCCCAGCTCTCTCTCCCCCCCTGCCTCTCACTCTCCCCGCCTGCCTCTCACTCTCCCCACCTGCCTCTCACTCTGCCCGCCTGCCTCTCTCTCTCTCCCCGCCTGCCTCTCACTCTCCCCACCTGCCTCTCTCTCTCCCCAGCTCTCTCTCCCCGCCTGCCTCTCACTCTTCCCCCCCGCCTCTCACTCTCCCCGCCTGCCTCTCGCTCTCCCCACCTGCCTCTCACTCTCCCCACCTGCCTCTCTCTCTCCGCACCTGCCTCTCACTCTCCCCGCCTGCCTCTCACTCTCCCCACCTGCCTCTCACTCTGCCCGCCTGCCTCTCACTCTCTCCCCGCCTGCCTCTCACTCTCCCCACCTGCCTCTCACTCTCCCCACCTGCCTCTCACTCTCCCCGCCTGCCTCTCACTCTACTCACTTCTCTCTCTCTCCGCCTGCCTCTCTCTCTCCCCGCCTGCCTCTCACTCTCCCCGCCTGCCTCTCACTCTCCCCAGCTCTCTCTCCCCGCCTGCCTCTCACTCTCCCAGCTCTCTCTCCCCCCCTGCCTCTCACTCTCCCCACCTGCCTCTCGCTCTCCCCACCTGCCTCTCATTCTCCCCGCCTGCCTCTCACTCTCCCCGTCTGCCTCTCACTCTCCCCGTCTGCCTCTCGCTCTCCCCACATGCCTCTCACTCTCCCCGCCTTCCTCTCACTCTCTCCGCCTGCCTCTCGCTCTCCCCACCTGCCTCTCACTCTCCCCACCTGCCTCTCACTCTCCCCACCTGCCTCTCACTCTCCCCGCCTTCCTCTCACTCTCCCCGCCTGCCTCTCACTCTCCCCGCCTGCCTCTCACTCTCCCCGCCTGCCTCTCACTCTCCCCCCATGCCTCTCACTCTCCCCGCCTGCCTCTCACTCTCCCCGCCTGCCTTTCACTCTCCCCGCCTGCCTCTCACTCTCCCCGCCTGCCTCTCACTCTCCCCGCCTGCCTCTCACTCTCCCCACATGCCTCTCACTCTCCCCGCCTGCCTCTCACTCTCCCCGCCTGCCTCTCACTCTCCCCACATGTCTCTCACTCTCCCCACCTGCCTCTCACTCTCCCCGCCTGCCTCTCACTCTACTCACTTCTCTCTCTCCCCGCCTGCCTCTCACTCTCCCCGCCTGCCTCTCACTCTACTCACTTCTCTCTCTCCCCGCCTGCCTCTCTCTCTCCCCGCCTGCCTCTCACTCTCCCCGCCTGCCTCTCACTCTCCCCAGCTCTCTCTCCCCGCCTGCCTCTCACTCTCCCAGCTCTCTCTCCCCCGCTGCCTCTCACTCTCCCCGCCTGCCTCTCACTCTCCCCACCTGCCTCTCACTCTGCCCGCCTGCCTCTCTCTCTCTCCCCGCCTGCCTCTCACTCTCCCCACCTGCCTCTCTCTCTCCTCAGCTCTCTCTCCCCGCCTGCCTCTCACTCTTCCCCCCCGCCTCTCACTCTCCCCGCCTGCCTCTCGCTCTCCCCACCTGCCTCTCACTCTCCCCACCTGCCTCTCTCTCTCCGCACCTGCCTCTCACTCTCCCCGCCTGCCTCTCACTCTCCCCACCTGCCTCTCACTCTGCCCGCCTGCCTCTCACTCTCTCCCCGCCTGCCTCTCACTCTCCCCACCTGCCTCTCACTCTCCCCACCTGCCTCTCACTCTCCCCGCCTGCCTCTCACTCTACTCACTTCTCTCTCTCTCCGCCTGCCTCTCTCTCTCCCCGCCTGCCTCTCACTCTCCCCGCCTGCCTCTCACTCTCCCCAGCTCTCTCTCCCCGCCTGCCTCTCACTCTCCCAGCTCTCTCTCCCCCCCTGCCTCTCACTCTCCCCGCCTGCCTCTCACTCTCCCCACCTGCCTCTCACTCTGCCCGCCTGCCTCTCTCTCTCTCCCCGCCTGCCTCTCACTCTCCCCACCTGCCTCTCTCTCTCCCCAGCTCTCTCTCCCCGCCTGCCTCTCACTCTTCCCCCCCGCCTCTCACTCTCCCCGCCTGCCTCTCGCTCTCCCCACCTGCCTCGCACTCTCCCCACCTGCCTCTCTCTCTCCGCACCTGCCTCTCACTCTCCCCGCCTGCCTCTCACTCTGCCCGCCTGCCTCTCACTCTCTCCCCGCCTGCCTCTCACTCTCCCCACCTGCCTCTCACTCTCCCAAACTCCCTCTCTCTCTCCCCGCCTGCCTCTCACTCTCCCCACCTGCCTCTCACTCTACCCGCCTGCCTCTCACTCACCCCACCTGCCTCTCTCTCTCCCCGCCTGCCTCTCTCTCTCCCCGCCTGCCTCTCACTCTCCCCACCTGCCTCTCACTCTCCCCGCCTGCCTCTCACTCTACTCACTTCTCTCTCTCTCCGCCTGCCTCTCACTCTCCCCGCCTGCCTCTCACTCTCCCCAGCTCTCTCTCCCCGCCTGCCTCTCACTCTCCCAGCTCTCTCTCCCCCCCTGCCTCTCACTCTCCCCACCTGCCTCTCGCTCTCCCCACCTGCCTCTCATTCTCCCCGCCTGCCTCTCACTCTCCCCGTCTGCCTTTCACTCTCCCCGTCTGCCTCTCGCTCTCCCCACATGCCTCTCACTCTCCCCGCCTTCCTCTCACTCTCTCCGCCTGCCTCTCGCTCTCCCCACCTGCCTCTCACTCTCCCCACCTGCCTCTCACTCTCCCCACCTGCCTCTCACTCTCCCCGCCTTCCTCTCACTCTCCCCGCCTGCCTCTCACTCTCCCCGCCTGCCTCTCACTCTCCCCGCCTGCCTCTCACTCTCCCCCCATGCCTCTCACTCTCCCCGCCTGCCTCTCACTCTCCCCGCCTGCCTTTCACTCTCCCCGCCTGCCTCTCACTCTCCCCGCCTGCCTCTCACTCTCCCCGCCTGCCTCTCACTCTCCCCACATGCCTCTCACTCTCCCCGCCTGCCTCTCACTCTCCCCGCCTGCCTCTCACTCTCCCCACATGTCTCTCACTCTCCCCACCTGCCTCTCACTCTCCCCGCCTGCCTCTCACTCTACTCACTTCTCTCTCTCCCCGCCTGCCTCTCTCTCTCCCCGCCTGCCTCTCACTCTCCCCGCCTGCCTCTCACTCTCCCCAGCTCTCTCTCCCCGCCTGCCTCTCACTCTCCCCGTCTGCCTCTCACTCTCCCCGTCTGCCTCTCACTCTCCCCGTCTGCCTCTCGCTCTCCCCACATGCCTCTCACTCTCCCCGCCTTCCTCTCACTCTCTCCGCCTGCCTCTCGCTCTCCCCACCTGCCTCTCACTCTCCCCACCTGCCTCTCACTCTCCCCACCTGCCTCTCACTATCCCCGCCTTCCTCTCACTCTCCCCGCCTGCCTCTCACTCTCCCCGCCTGCCTCTCACTCTCCCCCCATGCCTCTCACTATTCCCGCCTGCCTCTCACTCTCCCCGCCTGCCTTTCACTCTCCCCGCCTGCCTCTCACTCTCCCCGCCTGCCTCTCACTCTCCCCGCCTGCCTCTCACTCTCCCCACATGCCTCTCACTCTCCCCGCCTGCCTCTCACTCTCCCCGCCTGCCTCTCACTCTCCCCACATGTCTCTCACTCTCCCCACCTGCCTCTCACTCTCCCCGCCTGCCTCTCACTCTACTCACTTCTCTCTCTCCCCGCCTGCCTCTCTCTCTCCCCGCCTGCCTCTCACTCTCCCCGCCTGCCTCTCACTCTCCCAGCTCTCTCTCCCCGCCTGCCTCTCACTCTCCCCGCCTGCCTCTCACTCTCCCAGCTCTCTCTCCCCCCCTGCCTCTCACTCTCCCCGCCTGCCTCTCACTCTCCCCACCTGCCTCTCACTCTGCCCGCCTGCCTCTCTCTCTCTCCCCGCCTGCCTCTCACTCTCCCCACCTGCCTCTCTCTCTCCCCAGCTCTCTCTCCCCGCCTGCCTCTCACTCTTCCCCCCCGCCTCTCACTCTCCCCGCCTGCCTCTCGCTCTCCCCACCTGCCTCTCACTCTCCCCACCTGCCTCTCTCTCTCCGCACCTGCCTCTCACTCTCCCCGCCTGCCTCTCACTCTCCCCACCTGCCTCTCACTCTGCCCGCCTGCCTCTCACTCTCTCCCCGCCTGCCTCTCACTCTCCCCACCTGCCTCTCACTCTCCCCACCTGCCTCTCACTCTCCCCGCCTGCCTCTCACTCTACTCACTTCTCTCTCTCTCCGCCTGCCTCTCTCTCTCCCCGCCTGCCTCTCACTCTCCCCGCCTGCCTCTCACTCTCCCCAGCTCTCTCTCCCCGCCTGCCTCTCACTCTCCCAGCTCTCTCTCCCCCCCTGCCTCTCACTCTCCCCACCTGCCTCTCGCTCTCCCCACCTGCCTCTCATTCTCCCCGCCTGCCTCTCACTCTCCCCGTCTGCCTCTCACTCTCCCCGTCTGCCTCTCGCTCTCCCCACATGCCTCTCACTCTCCCCGCCTTCCTCTCACTCTCTCCGCCTGCCTCTCGCTCTCCCCACCTGCCTCTCACTCTCCCCACCTGCCTCTCACTCTCCCCACCTGCCTCTCACTCTCCCCGCCTTCCTCTCACTCTCCCCGCCTGCCTCTCACTCTCCCCGCCTGCCTCTCACTCTCCCCGCCTGCCTCTCACTCTCCCCCCATGCCTCTCACTCTCCCCGCCTGCCTCTCACTCTCCCCGCCTGCCTTTCACTCTCCCCGCCTGCCTCTCACTCTCCCCGCCTGCCTCTCACTCTCCCCGCCTGCCTCTCACTCTCCCCACATGCCTCTCACTCTCCCCGCCTGCCTCTCACTCTCCCCGCCTGCCTCTCACTCTCCCCACATGTCTCTCACTCTCCCCACCTGCCTCTCACTCTCCCCGCCTGCCTCTCACTCTACTCACTTCTCTCTCTCCCCGCCTGCCTCTCTCTCTCCCCGCCTGCCTCTCACTCTCCCCGCCTGCCTCTCACTCTCCCCAGCTCTCTCTCCCCGCCTGCCTCTCACTCTCCCAGCTCTCTCTCCCCCGCTGCCTCTCACTCTCCCCGCCTGCCTCTCACTCTCCCCACCTGCCTCTCACTCTGCCCGCCTGCCTCTCTCTCTCTCCCCGCCTGCCTCTCACTCTCCCCACCTGCCTCTCTCTCTCCTCAGCTCTCTCTCCCCGCCTGCCTCTCACTCTTCCCCCCCGCCTCTCACTCTCCCCGCCTGCCTCTCGCTCTCCCCACCTGCCTCTCACTCTCCCCACCTGCCTCTCTCTCTCCGCACCTGCCTCTCACTCTCCCCGCCTGCCTCTCACTCTCCCCACCTGCCTCTCACTCTGCCCGCCTGCCTCTCACTCTCTCCCCGCCTGCCTCTCACTCTCCCCACCTGCCTCTCACTCTCCCCACCTGCCTCTCACTCTCCCCGCCTGCCTCTCACTCTACTCACTTCTCTCTCTCTCCGCCTGCCTCTCTCTCTCCCCGCCTGCCTCTCACTCTCCCCGCCTGCCTCTCACTCTCCCCAGCTCTCTCTCCCCGCCTGCCTCTCACTCTCCCAGCTCTCTCTCCCCCCCTGCCTCTCACTCTCCCCGCCTGCCTCTCACTCTCCCCACCTGCCTCTCACTCTGCCCGCCTGCCTCTCTCTCTCTCCCCGCCTGCCTCTCACTCTCCCCACCTGCCTCTCTCTCTCCCCAGCTCTCTCTCCCCGCCTGCCTCTCACTCTTCCCCCCCGCCTCTCACTCTCCCCGCCTGCCTCTCGCTCTCCCCACCTGCCTCGCACTCTCCCCACCTGCCTCTCTCTCTCCGCACCTGCCTCTCACTCTCCCCGCCTGCCTCTCACTCTCCCCGCCTGCCTCTCACTCTGCCCGCCTGCCTCTCACTCTCTCCCCGCCTGCCTCTCACTCTCCCCACCTGCCTCTCACTCTCCCAAACTCCCTCTCTCTCTCCCCGCCTGCCTCTCACTCTCCCCACCTGCCTCTCACTCTACCCGCCTGCCTCTCACTCACCCCACCTGCCTCTCTCTCTCCCCGCCTGCCTCTCTCTCTCCCCGCCTGCCTCTCACTCTCCCCACCTGCCTCTCACTCTCCCCGCCTGCCTCTCACTCTACTCACTTCTCTCTCTCTCCGCCTGCCTCTCTCTCTCCCCGCCTGCCTCTCACTCTCCCCGCCTGCCTCTCACTCTCCCCAGCTCTCTCTCCCCGCCTGCCTCTCACTCTCCCAGCTCTCTCTCCCCCCCTGCCTCTCACTCTCCCCACCTGCCTCTCGCTCTCCCCACCTGCCTCTCATTCTCCCCGCCTGCCTCTCACTCTCCCCGTCTGCCTCTCACTCTCCCCGTCTGCCTCTCGCTCTCCCCACATGCCTCTCACTCTCCCCGCCTTCCTCTCACTCTCTCCGCCTGCCTCTCGCTCTCCCCACCTGCCTCTCACTCTCCCCACCTGCCTCTCACTCTCCCCACCTGCCTCTCACTCTCCCCGCCTTCCTCTCACTCTCCCCGCCTGCCTCTCACTCTCCCCGCCTGCCTCTCACTCTCCCCGCCTGCCTCTCACTCTCCCCCCATGCCTCTCACTCTCCCCGCCTGCCTCTCACTCTCCCCGCCTGCCTTTCACTCTCCCCGCCTGCCTCTCACTCTCCCTGCCTGCCTCTCACTCTCCCCGCCTGCCTCTCACTCTCCCCACATGCCTCTCACTCTCCCCGCCTGCCTCTCACTCTCCCCGCCTGCCTCTCACTCTCCCCACATGTCTCTCACTCTCCCCACCTGCCTCTCACTCTCCCCGCCTGCCTCTCACTCTACTCACTTCTCTCTCTCCCCGCCTGCCTCTCTCTCTCCCCGCCTGCCTCTCACTCTCCCCGCCTGCCTCTCACTCTCCCCAGCTCTCTCTCCCCGCCTGCCTCTCACTCTCCCAGCTCTCTCTCCCCCGCTGCCTCTCACTCTCCCCGCCTGCCTCTCACTCTCCCCACCTGCCTCTCACTCTGCCCGCCTGCCTCTCTCTCTCTCCCCGCCTGCCTCTCACTCTCCCCACCTGCCTCTCTCTCTCCTCAGCTCTCTCTCCCCGCCTGCCTCTCACTCTTCCCCCCCGCCTCTCACTCTCCCCGCCTGCCTCTCGCTCTCCCCACCTGCCTCTCACTCTCCCCACCTGCCTCTCTCTCTCCGCACCTGCCTCTCACTCTCCCCGCCTGCCTCTCACTCTCCCCACCTGCCTCTCACTCTGCCCGCCTGCCTCTCACTCTCTCCCCGCCTGCCTCTCACTCTCCCCACCTGCCTCTCACTCTCCCCACCTGCCTCTCACTCTCCCCGCCTGCCTCTCACTCTACTCACTTCTCTCTCTCTCCGCCTGCCTCTCTCTCTCCCCGCCTGCCTCTCACTCTCCCCGCCTGCCTCTCACTCTCCCCAGCTCTCTCTCCCCGCCTGCCTCTCACTCTCCCAGCTCTCTCTCCCCCCCTGCCTCTCACTCTCCCCGCCTGCCTCTCACTCTCCCCACCTGCCTCTCACTCTGCCCGCCTGCCTCTCTCTCTCTCCCCGCCTGCCTCTCACTCTCCCCACCTGCCTCTCTCTCTCCCCAGCTCTCTCTCCCCGCCTGCCTCTCACTCTTCCCCCCCGCCTCTCACTCTCCCCGCCTGCCTCTCGCTCTCCCCACCTGCCTCGCACTCTCCCCACCTGCCTCTCTCTCTCAGCACCTGCCTCTCACTCTCCCCGCCTGCCTCTCACTCTCCCCGCCTGCCTCTCACTCTGCCCGCCTGCCTCTCACTCTCTCCCCGCCTGCCTCTCACTCTCCCCACCTGCCTCTCACTCTCCCAAACTCCCTCTCTCTCTCCCCGCCTGCCTCTAACTCTCCCCACCTGCCTCTCACTCTACCCGCCTGCCTCTCACTCACCCCACCTGCCTCTCTCTCTCCCCGCCTGCCTCTCTCTCTCCCCGCCTGCCTCTCACTCTCCCCACATGCCTCTCTCTCTCCACGCCTGCCTCTCTCTCTCCCCGCCTGCCTCTCTCTCTCCCCTGCTGCCTCTCTCTCTCCCCTCCTGCCACTGTCTCTCCCCGCCTGCCTCTCTCTCTCCCCGCCTGCCACTCTCTCTCCCCACCTGCCTCTCTCTCTCCCCACCTGCCTCTCACTCTCCCCACCTGCCTCTCTCTCTTCCCGCCTGCCTCTCTCTCTCCCCGCCTGCCTCTCTCTCTCCCCGCCTGCATCTCTCTCTCCCCGCCTGCCTCTCTCTCTCCCCGCCTGCCTCTCTCTCTCCCCGCCTGCCTCTCGCTCCCCCCGCCTGCCTCTCTCTCTCCCCGCCTGCCTCTCGCTCTCCCCGCCTGCCTCTCTCTCTCCCCGCCTGCCTCTCGCTCTCCCCGCCTGCCTCTCGCTCTCCCCACCTGCCTCTCCCTCTCCCCGCCTGCCTCTCGCTCTCCCCGCCTGCCTCTCGCTCTCCCCACCTGCCTCTCGCTCTCCCCACTTCTCTCTCTCCCCGCCTGCCTCTCTCTCTCCCCGCCTGCCGACACTCTCCCCACCTGCCTCTCACTCTCCCCGCCTGCCTCTCACTCTACCCACATGTCTCTCTCCCCGCCTGCCTCTCACTCTCACCGACTGCCTCTCACTCTCCCCGCATGCCTCTCACTCTCCCCAGCTCTCTCTCACCGCCTGCCTCTCACTCTCCCCGCCTGGCACTCACTCTCCCCAGCTCTCTCTCCCCGCCTGCCTCTCACTCTCCCCGCCTGCCTCTCGCTCTCCCCACCTGCCTCTCACTCACCCTGCCTGCCTCTCGCTCTCCCCGCCTGCCGCTCGCTCTCCCCGCCTGCCGCTCGCTCTCCCCGCCTGCCTCTCACTCTCCCCGCCTGCCTCTTACTCTCCCCGCCTGCCTCTCACTCTCCCCGCCTGCCTCTCTCTCTCCGCACCTGCCTCTCTCTCTCCCCACCTGGCTCTCTCTCTCCCCACCTGCCTTTCTCTCTCCCCACCTGCCTCTCTCTCTCCCCGCCAGACTCTCTCTCTCCCCGCCTGCCTCTTTCTCTCCCCGCCTGCCTCTCTCTCTCCCCACCTGCCTCTCACTCTCCCCACCTGCCTCTCTGTCTCCCCACTTCTCGCTCTCCCCAACTGCCTCTCACTCTCCCCACCTGCCTCTCTCTCTGCCCACTTCTCGCTCTCCCTACCTGTCTCTCTCTCTCCCCACCTGCCTCTCTCGCTCCCCACTTCTCGCTCTCCCCACCTGCCTCTTACTCTCCCCACCTGACTCTCTCTCTCCCCACCTGCCTCTCACACTCCCCACCTGCCTCTCTCTATCCCCGCCTGCCTCTCACTCTCCCCACGTGCATCTCTCCCTCCCCACCTGCCTCTCTCTCTCCCCACCTGCCTCTCACTCTCTCCACCTGCCTCTCACTCTACTCACTTCTCTCTCTCCCCGCCTGCCTCTCTCTCTCCCCGCCTGCCTCTCACTCTACTCACTTCTCTCTCTCCCCGCCTGCCTCTAACTCTCCCCACATGCCTCTCTCTCTCCCCGCCTGCCTCTCTCTCTCCCCGCCTGCCTCTCTCTCTCCCCTCCTGCCTCTCTCTCTCCCCTCCTGCCTCTCTCTCTCCCCGCCTGCCTCTCTCTCTCCCCACCTGCCTCTCTCTCTCCCCACCTGCCTCTCTCTCTCCCCACCTGCCTCTCACTCTCCCCACCTGCCTCTCTCTCTTCCCGCCTGCCTCTCTCTCTCCCCGCCTGCCTCTCTCTCTCCCCGCCTGCATCTCTCTCTCCCCGCCTGCCTCTCTCTCTCCCCGCCTGCCTCTCTCTCTCCCCGCCTGCCTCTCGCTCCCCCCGCCTGCCTCTCGCTCTCCCCGCCTGCCTCTCGCTCTCCCCACCTGCCTCTCCCTCTCCCCGCCTGCCACTCGCTCTCCCCGCCTGCCTCTCGCTCTCCCCACCTGCCTCTCACTCTCCCCACTTCTCTCTCTCCCCGCCTGCCTCTCTCTCTCCCCGCCTGCCGACACTCTCCCCACCTGCCTCTCACTCTCCCCGCCTGCCTCTCACTCTACCCAATTCTCTCTCTCCCCGCCTGCCTCTCACTCTCCCCAGCTCTCTCTCACCGCCTGCCTCTCACTCTCCCCGCCTGGCTCTCACTCTCCCCAGCTCTCTCTCCCCGCCTGCCTCTCACTCTCCCCGCCTGCCGCTCGCTCTCCCCGCCTGCCTCTCACTCTCCCCGCCTTCCTCTTACTCTCCCCGCCTGCCTCTCACTCTCCTCGCCTGCCTCTCGCTCTCCCCGCCTGCCTCTCACTCTCCCCGCCTGCCTCTCACTCTCCCCACCTGCCTGTCACTCTACCCGCCTGCCTGTCACTCTCCCCACCTGCCTCTCTCTCTCCCCGCCTGCCTCTCTCTCTCCCCGCCTGCCTCTCACTCTCCCCACATGGCTCTCTCTCTCCCCGCCTGCCTCTCTCTCTCCCCGCCTGCCTCTCTCTCTCCCCTCCTGCCTCTCTCTCTCCCCTCCTGCCACTCTCTCTCCCCGCCTGCCTCTCTC
The DNA here is from genome assembly GCF_044704955.1 of Pristiophorus japonicus. Lineage (NCBI taxonomy): Eukaryota > Metazoa > Chordata > Chondrichthyes > Pristiophoridae > Pristiophorus > Pristiophorus japonicus. Next base: position 460,959,122 of record NC_091977.1, on the reverse strand, counting down.
TCTCCCCGCCTGCCTCTCTCTCTCCCCACCTGCCTCTCTCCCCACCTGCCTCTCACTCTTCCCACCTGCCTCTCTCTCTCCCCGCTTGCCTCTCTCTCTCCCCGCCTGCCTCTCGCTCCCCCCGCCTGCCTCTCTCTCTCTCCCCGCCTGCCTCTCGCTCTCCCCGCCTGCCTCTCTCTCTCCCCGCCTGCCTCTCCCTCTCCCCGCCTGCCTCTCGCTCTCCCCGCCTGCCTCTCGCTCTCCCCACCTGCCTCTCACTCTCCCCACTTCTCTCTCTCCCCGCCTGCCTCTCTCTCTCCCCGCCTGCCGACACTCTCCCCACCTGCCTCTCACTCTCCCCGCCTGCCTCTCACTCTCCCCAGCTCTCTCTCACCGCCTGCCTCTCACTCTCCCCGCCTGGCTCTCACTCTCCCCAGCTCTCTCTCCCCGCCTGCCTCTCACTCTCCCCGCCTGCCTCTCGCTCTCCCCACCTGCCTCTCACTCACCCTGCCTGCCTCTCGCTCTCCCCACCTGCCTCTCACTCACCCTGCCTGCCTCTCGCTCTCCCCGCCTGCCTCTTACTCTCCCCGCCTGCCTCTTACTCTCCCCGCCTGCCTCTTACTCTCCCCGCCTGCCTCTCACTCTCCCCGCCTGCCTCTCTCTCTCCGCGCCTGCCTCTCTCTCTCCCCACCTGGCTCTCTCTCTCCCCACCTGCCTTTCTCTCTCCCCACCTGCCTCTCTCTCTCCCCGCCAGACTCTCTCTCTCCCCGCCTGCCTCTCTCTCTCCCCGCCTGCCTCTCTCTCTCCCCACCTGCCTCTCACTCTCCCCACCTGCCTCTCTCTCTCCCCACTTCTCGCTCTCCCCAACTGCCTCTCACTCTCCCCACCTGCCTCTCTCTCTCCCCACTTCTCGCTCTCCCTACCTGCCTCTCACTCTCCCCGCCGGCCTCTCACACTCCCCACCTGCCTCTCTCTCTCCCCGCCTGCCTCTCACTCTCCCCACGTGCATCTCTCCCTCCCCACCTGCCTCTCTCTCTCCCCACCTGCCTCTCTCACTCCCCGTCTGCCTCTCTCTCTCCCCGCCTGCCTCTCTCTCTCCCCGTCTGCCTCTCTCTCTCCCCACCTGCCTCTCACTCTCCCCACCTGCCTCTCTCTCTCCCCACTTCTCGCTCTCCCCACCTGCCTCTCGCTCTCCCCACCTGCCTCTCGCTCTCCCCACCTGCCTCTCTCTCTTCCCACTTCTCACTCTCCCCACCTGCCTCTTGCTCTCCCCAGCTGCCTCTCTCTCTCCCCACCTGCCTCTCTCTCTCCCCTCCTGCCCCCGCCTGCCTCTCGCTCTCCCCGCCTGCCTCTCACTCTCCCCACATGCCTCTCGCTCTCCCCACCTGCCTCTCACTCTCCCCACTTCTCTCTCTCCCCGACTGCCTCTCTCTCTCCCCACCTGCCGACACTCTCCCCACCTGCCTCTCTCTCTCCCCGCCTGCCTCTCTCTCTCCCCGCCTGCCTCTCTCTCTCCCCGCCTGCCTCTCTCTCTCCTCGCCTGCGTCTCACTCTCACCGACTGCCTCTCACTCTCCCCACCTGCCTCTCACTCTCCCCGCCTGCCTCTCTCTCTCTCCCCGCCTGCCTCTCACTCTCCCCACCTGCCTCTCTCTCTCCCCGCCTGCCTCTCACTCTTCCCCCCCGCCTCTCACTCTCCCCGCCTCCCTCTCGCTCTCCCCACCTGCCTCTCACTCTCCCCAGCTCTCTCTCCCCGTCTGCCTCTCACTCTTCCCGCCTGCCTCTCACTCTCCCCACCTGCCTCTCGCTCTCCCCACCTGCCTCTCACTCTCCCCGCCTGCCTCTCTCTCTCTCCCCGCCTGCCTCTCACTCTCCCCACCTGCCTCTCGCTCTCCCCACCTGCCTCTCCTTCTCCCCGCCTGCCTCTCACTCTCCCCGCCTGCCTCTCGCTCTCCCCACCTGCCTCTCACTCTCCCCACATGCCTCTCACTCTCCCCGCCTTCCTCTCACTCTCACCGCCTGCCTCTCGCTCTCCCCACCTGCCTCTCGCTCTCCCCACCTGCCTCTCACTCTCCCCACCTGCCTCTCACTCTCCCCGCCTTCCTCTCACTCTCCCCGCCTGCCTCTCACTCTCCCCGCCTGCCTTTCACTCTCCCCGCCTGCCTCTCACTCTCCCCGCCTGCCTCTCACTCTCCCCGCCTGCCTCTCACTCTCCCCGCATGCCTCTCACTCTCCCCGCCTGCCTCTCACTCTCCCCGCCTGCCCCTCACTCTCCCCGCATGCCTCTCACTCTCCCCACCTGCCTCTCACTCTCCCCGCCTGCCTCTCACTCTCTCCACCTGCCTCTCACTCTACTCACTTCTCTCTCTCCCCGCCTGCCTCTCTCTCTCCCCGCCTGCCTCTCACTCTACTCACTTCTCTCTCTCCCCGCCTGCCTCTCACTCTCCCCGCCTGCCTCTCACTCTCCCCAGCTCTCTCTCCCCGCCTGCCTCTCACTCTCCCAGCTCTCTCTCCCCCCCTGCCTCTCACTCTCCCCGCCTGCCTCTCACTCTCCCCACCTGCCTCTCACTCTGCCTGCCTGCCTCTCTCTCTCTCCCCGCCTGCCTCTCACTCTCCCCGCCTGCCTCTCACTCTCCCCAGCTCTCTCTCCCCGCCTGCCTCTCACTCTTCCCCCCCGCCTCTCACTATCCCCGCCTGCCTCTCACTCTCCCCACCTGCCTCTCACTCTCCCCGCCTCCCTCTCGCTCTCCCCACCTGCCTCTCACTCTCCCCAGCTCTCTCTCCCCGCCTGCCTCTCACTCTTCCCGCCTGCCTCTCACTCTCCCCGCCTGCCTCTCGCTCTCCCCACCTGCCTCTCACTCTCCCCACCTGCCTCTCGCTCTCCCCACCTGCCTCTCATTCTCCCCACCTGCCTCTCACTCTCCCCACCTGCCTCTCTCTCTCCCCGCCTGCCTCTCTCTCTCCCCGCCTGCCTCTCACTCTCCCCGCATGCCTCTCTCTCTCCCCGCCTGCCTCTCTCTCTCCCCGCCTGCCTCTCTCTCTCCCCACCTGCCTCTCTCTCTCCCCACCTGCCTCTCTCTCTCCCTACCTGCCTCTCTCTCTCCCCACCTGCCTCTCACACTCCCCACCTGCCTCTCTCTCTTCCCGCCTGCCTCTCTCTCTCCCCGCCTGCCTCTCTCTCTCCCCGCCTGCATCGCTCTCTCCCCGCCTGCCTCTCTCTCTCCCCGCCTGCCTCTCTCTCTCCCCGCCTGCCTCTCGCTCCCCCCGCCTGCCTCTCTCTCTCCCCGCCTGCCTCTCGCTCTCCCCACCTGCCTCTCTCTCTCCCCGCCTGCCTCTCGCTCTCCCCGCCTGCCTCTCGCTCTCCCTGCCTGCCTCTCCCTCTCCCCGCCTGCCTCTCTCTCTCCCCACCTGCCTCTCACTCTCCCCGCCTGCCTCTTACTCTCCCCGCCTGCCTCTCACTCTCCCCGCCTGCCTCTCGCTCTCCCCACCTGCCTCTCGCTCTCCCCGCCTGCCTCGCGCTCTCCCCGCCTGCCTCTCGCTCTCCCCGCCTGCCTCTCTCTCTCCCCGCCTGCCTCTCGCTCTCTCCACCTGCGTCTCTCTCTCCCCACCTGCCTCTCACTCTCCCCACCTGCCTCTCTCTCTCCCCACCTGCCTTTCTCTCTCCCCACCTGCCTCTCTCTCTCCCCACCTGCCTCTCTCTCTCCCTGCCTGCCTCTCTCTCTCCCCACCTGCCTCTCTCTCTCCCCACCTGCCTCTCTCTCTCCCTACCTGCCTCTCTCTCTCCCCACCTGCCTCTCACTCTCCCCACCTGCCTCTCTCTCTTCCCGCCTGCCTCTCTCTCTCCCCGCCTGCCTCTCTCTCTCCCCGCCTGCATCTCTCTCTCCCCGCCTGCCTCTCTCTATCCCCGCCTGCCTCTCTCTCTCCCCGCCTGCCTCTCGCTCCCCCCGCCTGCCTCTCTCTCTCCCCGCCCGCATTTCGCTCTCCCCAACTGCCTCTCTCTCTCCCCGCCTGCCTCTCGCTCTCCCCGCCTGCCTCTCGCTCTCCCCACCTGCCTCTCCCTCTCCCCGCCTGCCTCTCGCTCTCCCCGCCTGCCTCTCGCTCTCCCCACCTGCCTCTCACTCTCCCCACTTCTCTCTCTCCCCGCCTGCCTCTCTCTCTCCCCGCCTGCCGACACTCTCCCCACCTGCCTCTCACTCTCCCCACCTGCCTCTCACTCTCCCCACCTGCCTCTCTCTCTTCCCGCCTGCCTCTCTCTCTCCCCGCCTCCCTCTCTCTCTCCCCGCCTGCATCTCTCTCTCCCCGCCTGCCTCTCTCTATCCCCGCCTGCCTCTCTCTCTCCCCGCCTGCCTCTCGCTCTCCCCGCCTGCCTCTCGCTCCCCCCGCCTGCCTCTCTCTCTCCCCGCCTGCATCTCGCTCTCCCCACCTGCCTCTCTCTCTCCCCGCCTGCCTCTCGCTCTCCCCGCCTGCCTCTCGCTCTCCCCACCTGCCTCTCCCTCTCCCCGCCTGCCTCTCGCTCTCCCCGCCTGCCTCTCGCTCTCCCCACCTGCCTCTCACTCTCCCCACTTCTCTCTCTCCCCGCCTGCCTCTCTCTCTCCCCGCCTGCCGACACTCTCCCCACCTGCCTCTCTCTCTCCCCGCCTGCATCTCTCTCTCCCCGCCTGCCTCTCTCTCTCCCCGCCTGCGTCTCACTCTCACCGACTGCCTCTCACTCTCCCCGCCTGCCTCTCACTCTCCCCAGCTCTCTCTCACCGACTGCCTCTCACTCTCCCCGCCTGCCTCTCTCTCTCCCCACCTGCCTCTCTCTCTCCCCACCTGCCTCTCTCTCTCCCCACCTGCCTTTCTCTCTCCCCACCTGCCTCTCTCTCTCCCCGCCAGACTCTCTCTCTCCCCGCCTGCCTCTTTCTCTCCCCGCCTGCCTCTCTCTCTCCCCACCTGCCTCTCACTCTCCCCACCTGCCTCTCTCTCTCCCCACTTCTCGCTCTCCCCAACTGCCTCTCACTCTCCCCGCCTGCCTCTCTCTCTCCCCACCTGCCTCTCACTCTCCCCACCTGCCTCTCTCTCTCCCCACCTGCCTCTCTCTCTCCCCACTTCTCGCTCTCCCCAACTGCCTCTCTCTCTCCCCACCTGCCTCTCTCTCTCCCCACCTGCCTCTCTCTCTCCCCACCTGCCTTTCTCTCTCCCCACCTGCCTCTCTCTCTCCCCGCCAGACTCTCTCTCTCCCCGCCTGCCTCTTTCTCTCCCCGCCTGCCTCTCTCTCTCCCCACCTGCCTCTCACTCTCCCCACCTGCCTCTCTCTCTCCCCACTTCTCACTCTCCCCACCTGCCTCTCTCTCTCCCCACTTCTCGCTCTCCCCAACTGCCTCTCCCTCTCCCCACCTGCCTCTCGCTCTCCCTACCTGCCTCTCGCTCTCCCCACCTGTCTCTCTCTCTCCCCACCTGCCTCTCTCGCTCCCCACTTCTCGCTCTCCCCACCTGCCTCTTACTCTCCCCACCTGACTCTCTCTCTCCCCACCTGCCTCTCTCTCTCCCCACCTGCCTCTCACTCTCCCCGCCTTCCGCTCACTCTCCCCACCTGCCTCTCAATCTCCCCACCTGCCTCTCACTCTCCCCGCCGGCCTCTCACACTCCCCACCTGCCTCTCTCTCTCCCCGCCTGCCTCTCACTCTCCCCACGTGCCTCTCTCTCTCCCCACCTGCCTCTCTCTCTCCCCACCTGCCTCTCTCACTCCCCGTCTGCCTCTCTCTCTCCCCGCCTGCCTCTCTCTCTCCCCGTCTGCCTCTCTCTCCCCACCTGCCTCTCTCTCTCCCCACCTGCCTCTCTCACTCCCCGTCTGCCTCTCTCTCTCCCCGCCTGCCTCTCTCTCTCCCCGTCTGCCTCTCTCTCCCCACCTGCCTCTCACTCTCCCCACCTGACTCTCTCTCTCCCCACTTCTCGCTCTCCCCACCTGCCTCTCGCTCTCCCCACCTGCCTCTCGCTCTCCCCACCTGCCCCTCGCTCTCCCCACCTGCCTCTCTCTCTTCCCACTTCTCACTCTCCCCACCTGCCTCTCGCTCTCCCCAGCTGCCTCTCTCTCTCCCCACCTGCCTCTCTCTCTCCCCTCCTGCCTCTCACTCTACCCGCCCGCCTCTCATTCTCCCCACCTGCCTCTCACTCTCCCCGCCTGCCTCTCACTCTGCCCGCCTGCCTCTCTCTCTCTCCCCGCCTGCCTCTCACTCTCCCCACCTGCCTCTCACTCTCCCCGCCTGCCTCTCTCTCTCTCCCCGCCTGCCTCTCACTCTTCCCGCCTGCCTCTCGCTCTCCCCACCTGCCTCTCACTCTCCCCACCTGCCTCTCACTCTCCCCGCCTGCCTCTCTCTCTCTCCCCGCCTGCCTCTCACTCTCCCCACCTGCCTCTCTCTCTCCCCGCCTGCCTCTCACTCTTCCCCCCCGCCTCTCACTCTCCCCGCCTCCCTCTCGCTCTCCCCACCTGCCTCTCCCTCTCCCTGCCTGCCACTCGCTCTCCCCGCCTGCCTCTCGCTCTCCCCACCTGCCTCTCACTCTCCCCACTTCTCTCTCTCCCCGCCTGCCTCTCTCTCTCCCCGCCTGCCGACACTCTCCCCACCTGCCTCTCACTCTCACCGACTGCCTCTCACTCTCCCCGCCTGCCTCTCACTCTCCCCAGCTCTCTCTCACCGCCTGCCTCTCACTCTCCCCGCCTGGCTCTCACTCTCCCCAGCTCTCTCTCCCCGCCTGCCTCTCACTCTCCCCGCCTGCCGCTCGCTCTCCCCGCCTGCCTCTCACTCTCCCCGCCTGCCTCTTACTCTCCCCGCCTGCCTCTCACTCTCCTCGCCTGCCTCTCGCTCTCCCCGCCTGCCTCTCACTCTCCCCGCCTGCCTCTCACTCTCCCCACATGCCTCTCACTCTCCCCACCTGCCTGTCACTCTACCCGCCTGCCTGTCACTCTCCCCACCTGCCTCTCTCTCTCCCCGCCTGCCTCTCTCTCTCCCCGCCTGCCTCTCACTCTCCCCACATGCCTCTCTCTCCCCTCCTGCCACTCTCTCTCCCTGCCTGCCTCTCTCTCTCCCCTCCTGCCTCTCTCTCCCCTCCTGCCACTCTCTCTCCCTGCCTGCCTCTCGCTCCCCCTGCCTGCCTCTCTCTCTCCCCGCCTGCCTCTCGCTCTCCCCACCTGCCTCTCTCTCTCCCCGCCTGCCTCTCGCTCTGCCCGCCTGCCTCTCGCTCTCCCCACCTGCCTCTCCCTCTCCCCGCCTGCCTCTCGCTCTCCCCGCCTGCCTCTCGCTCTCCCGACCTGCCTCTCACTCTCCCCACTTCTCTCTCTCCCCGCCTGCCTCTCTCTGTCCCCGCCTGCCGACACTCTCCCCACCTGCCTCTCACTCTCCCCGCCTGCCTCTCACTCTACCCACTTCTCTCTCTCCCCGCCTGCCTCTCACTCTCACCGACTGCCTCTCACTCTCCCCGCCTGCCTCTCACTCTCCCCAGCTCTCTCTCACCGCCTGCCTCTCACTCTCCCCGCCTGGCTCTCACTCTCCCCAGCGCTCTCTCCCCGCCTGCCTCTCACTCTCCCCGCCTGCCTCTCGCTCTCCCCACCTGCCTCTCACTCACCCTGCCTGCCTCTCGCTCTCCCAGCCTGCCGCTCGCTCTCCCCGCCTGCCTCTCACTCTCCCCGCCTGCCTCTTACTCTCCCCGCCTGCCTCTCACTCTCCCCGCCTGCCTCTCTCTCTCCGCACCTGCCTCTCTCTCTCCCCACCTGGCTCTCTCTCTCCCCACCTGCCTTTCTCTCTCCCCACCTGCCTCTCTCTCTCCCCGCCAGACTCTCTCTCTCCCCGCCTGCCTCTTTCTCTCCCCGCCTGCCTCTCTCTCTCCCCACCTGCCTCTCACTCTCCCCACCTGCCTCTTGCTCTCCCCACTTCTCGCTCTCCCCAACTGCCTCTCACTCTCCCCACCTGCCTCTCTCTCTCCCCACTTCTCGCTCTCCCTACCTGCCTCTCACTCTCCCCGCCGGCCTCTCACACTCCCCACCTGCCTCTCTCTCTCCCCGCCTGCCTCTCACTCTCCCCACGTGCATCTCTCCCTCCCCACCTGCCTCTCTCTCTCCCCACCTGCCTCTCTCACTCCCCGTCTGCCTCTCTCTCTCCCCGCCTGCCTCTCTCTCTCCCCGTCTGCCTCTCTCTCTCCCCACCTGCCTCTCACTCTCCCCACCTGCCTCTCTCTCTCCCCACTTCTCGCTCTCCCCACCTGCCTCTCGCTCTCCCCACCTGCCTCTCTCTCTTCCCACTTCTCACTCTCCCCACCTGCCTCTTGCTCTCCCCAGCTGCCTCTCTCTCTCCCCACCTGCCTCTCTCTCTCCCCTCCTGCCTCTCACTCTACCCGCCTGCCTCTCATTCTCCCCACCTGCCTCTCACTCTCCCCACCTGCCTCTCACTCTGCCCGTCTGCCTCTCTCTCTCTCCCCGCCTGCCTCTCACTCTCCCTACCTGCCTCTCACTCTCCCCGCCTGCCTCTCTCTCTCTCCCCGCCTGCCTCTCACTCTTCCCGCCTGCCTCTCACTCTCCCCGCCTGCCTCTCACTCTCCCCTCCTGCCTCTCACTCTCCCCACCTGCCTCTCACTCTCCCCACCTGCCTCTCACTCTCCCCGCCTGCCTCTCGCTCTCCCCACCTGCCTCTCACTCTCCCCACTTCTCTCTCTCCCCGCCTGCCTCTCTCTCTCCCCGCCTGCCGACACTCTCCCCACCTGCCTCTCTCTCTCCCCGCCTGCCTCTCTCTCTCCCCGCCTGCATCTCTCTCTCCCCGCCTGCCTCTCTCTCTCCCCGCCTGCGTCTCACTCTCACCGACTGCCTCTCACTCTCCCCGCCTGCCTCTCACTCTCCCCAGCTCTCTCTCACCGACTGCCTCTCACTCTCCCCGCCTGCCTCTCTCTCTCCCCACCTGCCTCTCTCTCTCCCCACCTGCCTCTCTCTCTCCCCACCTGCCTTTCTCTCTCCCCACCTGCCTCTCTCTCTCCCCGCCAGACTCTCTCTCTCCCCGCCTGCCTCTTTCTCTCCCCGCCTGCCTCTCTCTCTCCCCACCTGCCTCTCACTCTCCCCACCTGCCTCTCTCTCTCCCCACTTCTCGCTCTCCCCAACTGCCTCTCACTCTCCCCACCTGCCTCTCTCTCTCCCCACCTGCCTCTCTCTCTCCCCACTTCTCGCTCTCCCCAACTGCCTCTCTCTCTCCCCACCTGCCTCTCTCTCTCCCCACCTGCCTCTCTCTCTCCCCACCTGCCTCTCTCTCTCCCCACTTCTCGCTCTCCCCAACTGCCTTTCTCTCTCCCCACCTGCCTCTCTCTCTCCCCGCCAGACTCTCTCTCTCCCCGCCTGCCTCTTTCTCTCCCCGCCTGCCTCTCTCTCTCCCCACCTGCCTCTCACTCTCCCCACCTGCCTCTCTCTCTCCCCACTTCTCACTCTCCCCACCTGCCTCTCTCTCTCCCCACTTCTCGCTCTCCCCAACTGCCTCTCCCTCTCCCCACCTGCCTCTCGCTCTCCCTACCTGCCTCTCGCTCTCCCCACCTGTCTCTCTCTCTCCCCACCTGCCTCTCTCGCTCCCCACTTCTCGCTCTCCCCACCTGCCTCTTACTCTCCCCACCTGACTCTCAATCTCCCCACCTGCCTCTCTCTCTCCCCACCTGCCTCTCACTCTCCCCGCCTTCCGCTCACTCTCCCCACCTGCCTCTCAATCTCCCCACCTGCCTCTCACTCTCCCCGCCGGCCTCTCACACTCCCCACCTGCCTCTCTCTCTCCCCGCCTGCCTCTCACTCTCCCCACGTGCCTCTCTCTCTCCCCACATGCCTCTCTCTCTCCCCACCTGCCTCTCTCACTCCCCGTCTGCCTCTCTCTCTCCCCGCCTGCCTCTCTCTCTCCCCGTCTGCCTCTCTCTCCCCACCTGCCTCTCTCTCTCCCCACCTGCCTCTCTCACTCCCCGTCTGCCTCTCTCTCTCCCCGCCTGCCTCTCTCTCTCCCCGTCTGCCTCTCTCTCCCCACCTGCCTCTCACTCTCCCCACCTGACTCTCTCTCTCCCCACTTCTCGCTCTCCCCACCTGCCTCTCGCTCTCCCCACCTGCCTCTCGCTCTCCCCACCTGCCCCTCGCTCTCCCCACCTGCCTCTCTCTCTTCCCACTTCTCACTCTCCCCACCTGCCTCTCGCTCTCCCCAGCTGCCTCTCTCTCTCCCCACCTGCCTCTCTCTCTCCCCTCCTGCCTCTCACTCTACCCGCCTGCCTCTCATTCTCCCCACCTGCCTCTCACTCTCCCCGCCTGCCTCTCACTCTGCCCGCCTGCCTCTCTCTCTCTCCCCGCCTGCCTCTCACTCTCCCCACCTGCCTCTCACTCTCCCCGCCTGCCTCTCTCTCTCTCCCCGCCTGCCTCTCACTCTTCCCGCCTGCCTCTCGCTCTCCACACCTGCCTCTCACTCTCCCCACCTGCCTCTCACTCTCCCCGCCTGCCTCTCTCTCTCTCCCCGCCTGCCTCTCACTCTCCCCACCTGCCTCTCTCTCTCCCCGCCTGCCTCTCACTCTTCCCCCCCGCCTCTCACTCTCCCCGCCTGCCTCTCGCTCTCCCCACCTGCCTCTCACTCTCCCCACTTCTCTCTCTCCCCGCCTGCCTCTCTCTCTCCCCGCCTGCCGACACTCTCCCCACCTGCCTCTCACTCTCACCGACTGCCTCTCACTCTCCCCGCCTGCCTCTCACTCTCCCCAGCTCTCTCTCACCGCCTGCCTCTCACTCTCCCCGCCTGGCTCTCACTCTCCCCAGCTCTCTCTCCCCGCCTGCCTCTCACTCTCCCCGCCTGCCGCTCGCTCTCCCCGCCTGCCTCTCACTCTCCCCGCCTGCCTCTTACTCTCCCCGCCTGCCTCTCACTCTCCTCGCCTGCCTCTCGCTCTCCCCGCCTGCCTCTCACTCTCCCCGCCTGCCTCTCACTCTCCCCACATGCCTCTCACTCTCCCCACCTGCCTGTCACTCTACCCGCCTGCCTGTCACTCTCCCCACCTGCCTCTCTCTCTCCCCGCCTGCCTCTCTCTCTCCCCGCCTGCCTCTCACTCTCCCCACATGCCTCTCTCTCTCCCCGCCTGCCTCTCTCTCTCCCCGCCTGCCTCTCTCTCTCCCCTCATGCCTCTCTCTCTCCCCTCCTGCCACTCTCTCTCCCTGCCTGCCTCTCTCTCTCCCCGCCTGCCTCTCTCTCTCCCCACCTGCCTCTCTCTCTCCCCACCTGCCTCTCACTCTCCCCACCTGCCTCCCTCTCTTCCCGCCTGCCTCTCTCTCTCCCCGCCTGCCTCTCTCTCTCCCCGCCTGCATCTCTCTCTCCCCGCCTGCCTCTCTCTCTCCCTGCCTGCCTCTCGCTCCCCCCGCCTGCCTCTCTCTCTCCCCGCCTGCCTCTCGCTCTCCCCACCTGCCTCTCTCTCTCCCCGCCTGCCTCTCGCTCTGCCCGCCTGCCTCTCGCTCTCCCCACCTGCCTCTCCCTCTCCCCGCCTGCCTCTCGCTCTCCCCGCCTGCCTCTCGCTCTCCCGACCTGCCTCTCACTCTCCCCACTTCTCTCTCTCCCCGCCTGCCTCTCTCTCTCCCCGCCTGCCGACACTCTCCCCACCTGCCTCTCACTCTCCCCGCCTGCCTCTCACTCTACCCACTTCTCTCTCTCCCCGCCTGCCTCTCACTCTCACCGACTGCCTCTCACTCTCCCCGCCTGCCTCTCACTCTCCCCAGCTCTCTCTCACCGCCTGCCTCTCACTCTCCCCGCCTGGCTCTCACTCTCCCCAGCTCTCTCTCCCCGCCTGCCTCTCACTCTCCCCGCCTGCCTCTCGCTCTCCCCACCTGCCTCTCACTCACCCTGCCTGCCTCTCGCTCTCCCCGCCTGCCGCTCGCTCTCCCCGCCTGCCTCTCACTCTCCCCGCCTGCCTCTTACTCTCCCCGCCTGCCTCTCACTCTCCCCGCCTGCCTCTCTCTCTCCGCACCTGCCACTCTCTCTCCCCACCTGGCTCCCTCTCTCCCCACCTGCCTCTCTCTCTCCCCGCCAGACTCTCTCTCTCCCCGCCTGCCTCTTTCTCTCCCCGCCTGCCTCTCTCTCTCCCCACCTGCCTCTCACTCTCCCCACCTGCCTCTCTCTCTCCCCACTTCTCGCTCTCCCCAACTGCCTCTCACTCTCCCCACCTGCCTCTCTCTCTCCCCACTTCTCGCTCTCCCTACCTGCCTCTCACTCTCCCCGCCGGCCTCTCACACTCCCCACCTGCCTCTCTCTCTCCCCGCCTGCCTCTCACTCTCCCCACGTGCATCTCTCCCTCCCCACCTGCCTCTCTCTCTCCCCACCTGCCTCTCTCACTCCCCGTCTGCCTCTCTCTCTCCCCGCCTGCCTCTCTCTCTCCCCGTCTGCCTCTCTCTCTCCCCACCTGCCTCTCACTCTCCCCTCCTGCCTCTCTCTCTCCCCACTTCTCGCTCTCCCCACCTGCCTCTCGCTCTCCCCACCTGCCTCTCGCTCTCCCCACCTGCCTCTCTCTCTTCCCACTTCTCACTCTCCCCACCTGCCTCTTGCTCTCCCCAGCTGCCTCTCTCTCTCCCCACCTGCCTCTCTCTCTCCCCTCCTGCCTCTCACTCTACCCGCCTGCCTCTCATTCTCCCCACCTGCCTCTCACTCTCCCCACCTGCCTCTCACTCTGCCCGTCTGCCTCTCTTTCTCTCCCCGCCTGCCTCTCACTCTCCCTACCTGCCTCTCACTCTCCCCGCCTGCCTCTCTCTCTCTCCCCGCCTGCCTCTCACTCTTCCCGCCTGCCTCTCGCTCTCCCCACCTGCCTCTCACTCTCCCCACCTGCCTCTCACTCTCCCCGCCTGCCTCTCTCTCTCTCCCCGCCTGCCTCTCACTCTCCCCACCTGCCTCTCTCTCTCCCCGCCTGCCTCTCACTCTTCCCCCCCGCCTCTCACTCTCCCCGCCTCCCTCTCGCTCTCCACACCTGCCTCTCACTCTCCCCAGCTCTCTCTCGCCGTCTGCCACTCACTCTTCCCGCCTGCCTCTCACTCTCCCCACCTGCCTCTCGCTCTTCCCACCTGCCTCTCACTCTCCCCGCCTGCCTCTCACTCTCCCCACCTGCCTCTCGCTCTCCCCACCTGCCTCTCATTCTCCCCGCCTGCCTCTCACTCTCCCCGCCTGCCTCTCGCTCTCCCCACCTGCCTCTCACTCTCCCCACATGCCTCTCACTCTCCCCGCCTTCCTCTCACTCTCCCCGCCTGCCTCTCGCTCTCCCCACCTGCCTCTCACTCTCCCCACCTGCCTCTCACTCTCCCCACCTGCCTCTCACTCTCCCCGCCTTCCTCTCACTCTCCCCGCCTGCCTCTCACTCTCCCCGCCTGCCTCTCACTCTCCCCTCCTGCCTCTCACTCTCCCCACATGCCTCTCACTCTCCCCGCCTGCCTCTCACTCTCCCCGCCTGCCTTTCACTCTCCCCGCCTGCCTCTCACTCTCCCCGCCTGCCTCTCACTCTCCCCGCCTGCCTCTCACTCTCCCCGCCTGCCTCTCACTCTCCCCGCATGCCTCTCACTCTCCCTGCCTGCCTCTGACTCTCCCCGCCTGCCTCTCACTCTCCCCGCATGCCTCTCGCTCTCCCCACCTGCCTCTCACTCTCCCCACTTCTCTCTCTCCCCGCCTGCGTCTCACTCTCACCGACTGCCTCTCACTCTCCCCGCCTGCCTCTCACTCTCCCCAGCTCTCTCTCACCGCCTGCCTCTCACTCTCCCCGCCTGCCTCTCTCTCTCCCCACCTGCCTCTCTCTCAACCCACCTGCCTCTCTCTCTCCCCACCTGCCTTTCTTTCTCCCCACCTGCCTCTCTCTCTCCCCGCCAGACTCTCTCTCTCCCCGCCTGCCTCTTTCTCTCCCCACCTGCCTCTCTCTCCCCCCACCTGCCTCTCACTCTCCCCACCTGCCTCTCTCTCTCCCCAATTCTCGCTCTCCCTACCTGCCTCTCGCTCTCCCCACCTGTCTCTCTCTCTCCCCACCTGCCTCTCTCGCTCCCCACTTCTCGCTCTCCCCACCTGCCTCTTACTCTCCCCACCTGACTCTCTCTCTCCCCACCTGCCTCTCACTCTCCCCACCTGCCTCTCACTCTGCCCGCCTGCCTCTCTCTCTCTCCCCGCCTGCCTCTCACTCTCCCCACCTGCCTCTCACTCTCCCCACCTGCCTCTCACTCTCCCCACCTGCCTCTCACTCTCCCCGCCTGCCTCTCTCTCTCTCCCCGCCTGCCTCTCACTCTCCCCACCTGCCTCTCTCTCTCCCCGCATGCCTCTCACTCTTCCCCCCCGCCTCTCACTCTCCCCGCCTCCCTCTCGCTCTCCCCACCTGCCTCTCACTCTCCCAGCTCTCTCTCCCCGTCTGCCTCTCACTCTTCCCGCCTGCCTCTCACTCTCCCCACCTGCCTCACGCTCTCCCCACCTGCCTCTCACTCTCCCCGCCTGCCTCCCACTCTCCCCACCTGCCTCTCGCTCTCCCCACCTGCCTCTCATTCTCCCCGCCTGCCTCTCACTCTCCCCGCCTGCCTCTCGCTCTCCCCACCTGCCTCTCACTCTCCCCGCCATGCCTCTCACTCTCCCGCCTGCCTCTCACTCTCCCGCCTGCCTCTCGCTCTCCCCACCTGCCTCTCACTCTCCCCACCTGCCTCTCACTCTCCCCGCCTGCCTCTCACTCTCCCCACATGCCTCTCACTCTCCCCGCCTGCCTCTCACTCTCCCCGCCTGCCTCTCACTCTCCCCGCCTGCCTCTCACTCTCCCCGCCTGCCTCTCACTCTCCCCGCCTGCCTCTCACTCTCCCCGCATGCCTCTCACTCTCCCCGCCTGCCTCTCACTCTCCCCGCCTGCCCCTCACTCTCCCCGCATGCCTCTCACTCTCCCCACCTGCCTCTCACTCTCCCCGCCTGCCTCTCACTCTCTCCAGCTGCCTCTCACTCTACTCACTTCTCTCTCTCCCCGCCTGCCTCTCTCTCTCCCCGCCTGCCTCTCACTCTACTCACTTCTCTCTCTCCCCGCCTGCCTCTCTCTCTCCCCGCCTGCCTCTCACTCTACTCACTTCTCTCTCTCCCCGCCTGCCTCTCACTCTCCCAGCTCTCTCTCCCCCCCTGCCTCTCACTCTCCCCGCCTGCCTCTCACTCTCCCCACCTGCCTCTCACTCTCCCCGCCTGCCCCTCACTCTCCCCGCCTGCCTCTCACTCTCCCCACCTGCCTCTCTATCTCCCCAGCTCTCTCTCCCCGCCTGCCTCTCACTCTTCCCCCCCCGCCTCTCACTCTCCCCGCCTGCCTCTCACTCTCCCCACCTGCCTCTCACTCTCCCCGCATCCCTCTCGCTCTCCCCACCTGCCTCTCACTCTCCCCAGCTCTCTCTCCCCGCCTGCCTCTCACTCTTCCCGCCTGCCTCTCACTCTCCCCGCCTGCCTCTCGCTCTCCCCACCTGCCTCTCACTCTCCCCACCTGCCTCTCGCTCTCCCCAGCTGCCTCTCATTCTCCCCGACTGCCTCTCACTCTCCCCGCCTGCCTCTCGCTCTCCCCACCTGCCTCTCACTCTCCCCACATGCCTATCACTCTCATCGCCTTCCTCTCACTCTCCCCGCCTGCCTCTCACTCTCCCCGCCTGCCTCTCACTCTCCCCACCTGCCTCTCAATCTCCCCGCCTGCCTCTCACTCTCCCCACCTGCCTCTCTCTCTCCCCACCTGCCTCTCTCTCTCCGCACCTGCCTCTCACTCTCCCCGCCTGCCTCTCGCTCTCCCCACCTGCCTCTCACTCTCCCAACCTCCCTCTCTCTCTCCCCACCTGCCTCTCACTCTCCCCACCGGCCTCTCTCTCTCCCCGCCTGCCTCTCTCTCTCCCCGCCTGCCTCTCTCTCTCCCCGCCTGCCTCTCACTCTTCCCGCATGCCTCTCTCTCTCCCCGCCTGCCTCTCTCTCTCCCCGCCTGCCTCTCTCTCACCCCGCCTGCCTCTTTCTCTCCCCACCTGCCTCTCTCTCTCCCCATCTGCCTCTCTCTCTCCCTACCTGCCTCTCTCTCTCCCTACCTGCCTCTCTCTCTCCCCACCTGCCTCTCACACTCCCCACCTGCCTCTCTCTCTTCCCGCCTGCCTCTCTCTCTCCCCGCCTGCCTCTCTCTCTCCCCGCCTGCATCTCTCTCTCCCCGCCTGCCTCTCTCTCTCCCCGCCTGCCTCTCTCTCTCCCCGCCTGCCTCTCGCTCCCCCCGCCTGCCTCTCTCTCTCCCCGCCTGCCTCTCGCTCTCCCCACCTGCCTCTCTCTCTCCCCGCCTGCCTCTCGCTCTCCCCGCCTGCCTCTCGCTCTCCCTGCCTGCCTCTCCCTCTCCCCGCCTGCCTCTCGCTCTCCCCACCTGCCTCTCACTCTCCCCACTTCTCTCTCTCCCCGCCTGCCTCTCTCTCTCCCCGCCTGCCTCTCACTCTCCCCGCCTGCCTCTCACTCTACCCCCTTCTCTCTCTGCCCGCCTGCCTCTCACTCTCACCGACTGCCTCTCGCGCTCCCCGCCTGCCTCTCACTCTCCCCAGCTCTCTCTCACCGCCTGCCTCTCACTCTCCCCGCCTGGCTCTCACTCTCCCCAGCTCTCTCTCCCCGCCTGCCTCTCGCTCTCCCCGCCTGCCTCTCGCTCTCCCCACCTGCCTCTCACTCTCCCCACTTCTATCTCTCCCCGCCTGCCTCTCTCTCTCCCCGCCTGCCGACACTCTCCCCACCTGCCTCTCTCTCTCCCCGCCTGCCTCTCTCTCTCCCCGCCTGCCTCTCTCTCTCCCCGCCTGCCTCTCACTCTCACCGCCTGCATCTCACTCTCCCCGCCTGCCTCTCTCTCTCCCCACCTGCCTCTCTCTCTCCCCACCTGCCTCTCTCTCTCCCCACCTGCCTTTCTCTCTCCCCACCTCCCTCTCTCTCTCCCCGCCAGACTCTCTCTCTCCCCGCCTGCCTCTTTCTCTCCCCGCCTGCCTCTCTCTCTCCCCACCTGCCTCTCTCTCTCCCCACCTGCCTTTCTCTCTCCCCACCTGCCTCTCTCTCTCCCCACTTCTCGCTCTCCCCAACTGCCTCTCACTCTCCCCACCTGCCTCTCTCTCTCCCCACTTCTCGCTCTCCCTACCTGCCTCTCGCTCTCCCCACCTGTCTCTCTCTCTCCCCACCTGCCTCTCTCGCTCCCCACTTCTCACTCTCCCCACCTGCCTCTTACTCTCCCCACCTGACTCTCTCTCTCCCCACCTGCCTCTCTCTCTCCCCACCTGCCTCTCACTCTCCCCGCCTTCCGCTCACTCTCCCCACCTGCCTCTCAATCTCCCCACCTGCCTCTCACTCTCCCCGCCGGCCTCTCACACTCCCCACCTGCCTCTCTCTCTCCCCGCCTGCCTCTCACTCTCCCCACGTGCATCTCTCCCTCCCCACCTGCCTCTCTCTCTCCCCACCTGCCTCTCTCACTCCCCGTCTGCCTCTCTCTCTCCCCGCCTGCCTCTCTCTCTCCCCGTCTGCCTCTCTCTCTCCCCACCTGCCTCTCACTCTCCCCACCTGCCTCTCTCTCTCCCCACTTCTCGCTCTCCCCACCTGCCTCTCGCTCTCCGCACCTGCCTCTCGCTCTCCCCACCTGCCTCTCTCTCTTCCCACTTCTCACTCTCCCCACCTGCCTCTCGCTCTCCCCAGCTGCCTCTCTCTCTCCCCACCTGCCTCTCTCTCTCCCCTCCTGCCTCTCACTCTACCCGCCTGCCTCTCATTCTCCCCACCTGCCTCTCACTCTCCCCACCTGCCTCTCACTCTGCCCGCCTGCCTCTCTCTCTCTCCCCGCCTGCCTCTCACTCTCCCCACCTGCCTCTCACTCTCCCCGCCTGCCTCTGTCTCTCTCCCCGCCTGCCTCTCACTCTTCCCGCCTGCCTCTCGCTCTCCCCACCTGCCTCTCACTCTCCCCACCTGCCTCTCACTCTCCCCGCCTGCCTCTCTCTCTCTCCCCGCCTGCCTCTCACTCTCCCCACCTGCCTCTCTCTCTCCCCGCCTGCCTCTCACTCTTCCCCCCGCCTCTCACTCTCCCCGCCTCCCTCTCGCTCTCCCCACCTGCCTCTCACTCTCCTCAGCTCTCTCTCCCCGTCTGCCTCTCACTCTTCCCGCCTGCCTCTCACTCTCCCCACCTGCCTCTCACTCTCCCCACCTGCCTCTCACTCTCCCCGCCTGCCTCTCACTCTCCCCACCTGCCTCTCGCTCTCCCCACCTGCCTCTCATTCTCCCCGCCTGCCTCTCACTCTCCCCGCCTGCCTCTCGCTCTCCCCACCTGCCTCTCACTCTCCCCACATGCCTCTCACTCTCCCCGCCTTCCTCTCACTCTCCCCGCCTGCCTCTCGCTCTCCCCACCTGCCTCTCACTCTCCCCACCTGCCTCTCACTCTCCACACCTGCCTCTCACTCTCCCCGCCTGCCTCTCACTCTCCCCGCCTGCCTCTCACTCTCCCCACATGCCTCTCACTCTCCCCGCCTGCCTCTCACTCTCCCCGCCTGCCTTTCACTCTCCCCGCCTGCCTTTCACTCTCCCCGCCTGCCTTTCACTCTCCCCGCCTGCCTCTCACTCTCCCCGCCTGCCTCTCACTCTCCCCGCCTGCCTCTCACTCTCCCCGCCTGCCTCTCACTCTCTCCGCATGCCTCTCACTCTCCCCGCCTGCCTCTCACTCTCCCCGCCTGCCTCTCACTCTCCCCACATGCCTCTCACTCTCCCCACCTGCCTCTCACTCTCCCCGCCTGCCTCTCACTCTCTCCACCTGCCTCTCACTCTACTCACTTCTCTCTCTCCCCGCCTGCCTCTCTCTCTCCCCGCCTGCCTCTCACTCTACTCATTTCTCTCTCTCCCCGCCTGCCTCTCACTCTCCCCGCCTGCCTCTCACTCTCCCCAGCTCTCTCTCCCCGCCTGCCTCTCACTCTCCCAGCTCTCTCTCCCCCCCTGCCTCTCACTCTCCCCGCCTGCCTCTCACTCTCCCCACCTGCCTCTCTCTTTCCCCGCCTGCCTCTCGCTCCCCCCGCCTGCCTCTCTCTCTCCCCGCCTGCATCTCGCTCTCCCCACCTGCCTCTCTCTCTCCCCGCCTGCCTCTCGCTCTCCCCGCCTGCCTCTCGCTCTCCCCACCTGCCTCTCCCTCTCCCCGCCTGCCTCTCGCTCTCCCCGCCTGCCTCTCGCTCTCCCCACCTGCCTCTCACTCTCCCCACTTCTCTCTCTCCCCGCCTGCCTCTCTCTCTCCCCGCCTGCCGACACTCTCCCCACCTGCCTCTCTCTCTTCCCGCCTGCCTCTCTCTCTACCCGCCTCCCTCTCTCTCTCCCCGCCTGCCTCTCACTCTTCCCCCCCGCCTCTCACTCTCCCCGCCTCCCTCTCGCTCTCCCCACCTGCCTCTCACTCTCCCCAGCTCTCTCTCCCCGTCTGCCTCTCACTCTTCCCGCCTGCCTCTCACTCTCCCCACCTGCCTCTCGCTCTCCCCACCTGCCTCTCACTCTCCCCGCCTGCCTCTCACTCTCCCCGCCTGCCTCTCACTCTCCCCGCATGCCTCTCACTCTCCCCGCCTGCCTCTCACTCTCCCCGCCTGCCTCTCACTCTACCCACATGCCTCTCACTCTCCCCACCTGCCTCTCACTCTCCCCGCCTGCCTCTCACTCTCTCCACCTGCCTCTCACTCTACTCACTTCTCTCTCTCCCCGCCTGCCTCTCTCTCTCCCCGCCTGCCTCTCACTCTACTCACTTCTCTCTCTCCCCGCCTGCCTCTCACTCTCCCCGCCTGCCTCTCACTCTCCCCAGCTCTCTCTCACCGCCTGCCTCTCACTCTCCCAGCTCTCTCTCCCCCCCTGCCTCTCACTCTCCCCGCCTGCCTCTCACTCTCCCCACCTGCCTCACTCTCTCCCCAGCTCTCTCTCCCCGCCTGCCTCTCACTCTTCCCCCCCGCCTCTCACGCTCCCCGCCTGCCTCTCGCTCTCCCCACCTGCCTCTCACTCTCCCCGCCTCCCTCTCGCTCTCCCCACCTGCCTCTCACTCTCCCCAGCTCTCTCTCCCCGCCTGCCTCTCACTCTTCCCGCCTGCCTCTCGCTCTCCCCACCTGCCTCTCACTCTCCCCACCTGCCTCTCGCTCTCCCCACCTGCCTCTCATTCTCCCCGCCTGCCTCTCACTCTCCCCGCCTGCCTCTCGCTCTCCCCACCTGCCTCTCACTCTCCCCACATGCCTCTCACTCTCATCGCCTTCCTCTCACTCTCCCCGCCTGCCTCTCACTCTTCCCGCCTGCCTCTCGCTCTATCCACCTGCCTCTCACTCTCCCCACATGCCTCTCACTCTCCCCGCCTTCCTCTCACTCTCCCCGCCTGCCTCTCGCTCTCCCCACCTGCCTCTCACTCTCCCCACCTGCCTCTCACTCTCCCCGCCTGCCTCTCACACTCCCCGCCTGCCTCTCACTCTCCCCACATGCCTCTCACTCTCCCCGCCTGCCTCTCACTGTCCCCGCCTGCCTCTCACTGTCCCCGCCTGCCTCTCACTCTCCCCGCCTGCCTCTCACTCTCCCCGCCTGCCTCTCACTCTCCCCGCCTGCCTCTCACTCTCCCCGCCTGCCCCTCACTCTCCCCGCCTGCCTCTCACTCTCCCCACATGCCTCTCACTCTCCCCGCCTGCCTCTCACTCTCCCCACCTGCCTTTCACTCTCCCCGCCTGCCTCTCACTCTCTGCACCTGCCTCTCACTCTACTCACTTCTCTCTCTCCCCGCCTGCCTCTCTCTCTCCCCGCCTGCCTCTCACTCTACTCACTTCTCTCTCTCCCCGCCTGACTCTAACTCTCCCCACATGCCTCTCTCTCTCCCCACCTGCCTCTCTCTCTCCCTACCTGCCTCTCTCTCTCCCCGCCTGCCTCTCTCTCTCCCCGCCTGCCTCTCTCTCTCCCCGCCTGCCTCTCGCTCCCCCCGCCTGCCTCTCTCTCTCCCCGCCTGCCTCTCGCTCTCCCCACCTGCCTCTCGCTCTCCCCGCCTGCCTCTCACTCTCCCCACCTGCCTCTCTCTCTTCCCGCCTGCCTCTCTCTCTCCCCGCCTGCCTCTCTCTCTCCCCGCCTGCATCTCTCTCTCCCCGCCTGCCTCTCTCTCTCCCCGCCTGCCTCTCTCTCTCCCCGCCTGCCTCTCGCTCCCCCCGCCTGCCTCTCTCTCTCCCCGCCTGCCTCTCGCTCTCCCCGCCTGCCTCTCGCTCTCCCCGCCTGCCTCTCGCTCTCCCCACCTGCCTCTCCCTCTCCCCGCCTGCCACTCGCTCTCCCCGCCTGCCTCTCGCTCTCCCCACCTGCCTCTCACTCTCTCCACTTCTCTCTCTCACCACCTGCCTCTCACTCTCCCCACTTCTCTCTCTCCCCGCCTGCCTCTCTCTCTCCCCGCCTGCCGACACTCTCCCCACCTGCCTCTCACTCTCCCCGCCTGCCTCTCACTCTACCCACTTCTCTCTCTCCCCGCCTGCCTCTCACTCTCACCGACTGCCTCTCACTCTCCCCGCCTGCCTCTCACTCTCCCCAGCTCTCTCTCACCGCCTGCCTCTCACTCTCCCCGCCTGGCTCTCACTCTCCCCAGCTCTCTCTCCCCGCCTGCCTCTCACTCTCCCTGCCTGCCTCTCGCTCTCCCCGCCTGCCGCTCGCTCTCCCCGCCTGCCTCTCTCTCTCCCCACTTCTCGCTCTCCCTACCTGCCTCTCGCTCATCCCACCTGTCTCTCTCTCTCTCCCCACCTGCCTCTGTCGCTCCCCACTTCTCGCTCTCCCCACCTGCCTCTTACTCTCCCCACCTGACTCTCTCTCTCCCCACCTGCCTCTCACTCTCCCCGCCTTCCGCTCACTCTCCCCACCTGCCTCTCAATCTCCCCACCTGCCTCTCACTCTCCCCGCCGGCCTCTCACACTCCCCACCTGCCTCTCTCTCTCCCCGCCTGCCTCTCACTCTCCCCACGTGCATCTCTCCCTCCACACCTGCCTCTCTCTCTCCCCACCTGCCTCTCTCACTCCCCGTCTGCCTCTCTCTCTCCCCGCCTGCCTCTCTCTCTCCCCGTCTGCCTCTCTCTCTCCCCACCTGCCTCTCACTCTCCCCACCTGCCTCTCTCTCTCCCCTCTTCTCGCTCTCCCCACCTGCCTCTCGCTCTCCCCACCTGCCTCTCGCTCTCCCCACCTGCCTCTCTCTCTTCCCACTTCTCACTCTCCCCACCTGCCTCTCGCTCTCCCCAGCTGCCTCTCTCTCTCCCCACCTGCCTCTCTCTCTCCCCTCCTGCCTCTCACTCTACCCGCCTGCCTCTCATTCTCCCCACCTGCCTCTCACTCTCCCCACCTGCCTCTCACTCTGCCCGCCTGCCTCTCTCTCTCTCCCCGCCTGCCTCTCACTCTCCCCACCTGCCTCTCTCTCTCTCCCCGCCTGCCTCTCTCTCTCTCCCCGCCTGCCTCTCACTCTTCCCGCCTGCCTCTCGCTCTCCCCACCTGCCTCTCACTCTCTCCACCTGCCTCTCACTCTCCCCGCCTGCCTCTCTCTCTCTCCCCGCCTGCCTCTCACTCTCCCCACCTGCCTCTCTCTCTCCCCGCCTGCCTCTCACTCTTCCCCCCCGCCTCTCACTCTCCCCGCCTCCCTCTCGCTCTCCCCACCTGCCTCTCACTCTCCCCAGCTCTCTCTCCCCGTCTGCCTCTCACTCTTCCCGCCTGCCTCTCACTCTCCCCACCTGCCTCTCACTCTCCCCACCTGCCTCTCACTCTCCCCGCCTGCCTCTCACTCTCCCCACCTGCCTCTCGCTCTCCCCACCTGCCTCTCATTCTCCCCGCCTGCCTCTCACTCTCCCCGCCTGCCTCTCGCTCTCCCCACCTGCCTCTCAGTCTCCCCACATGCCTCTCACTCTCCCCGCCTTCCTCTCACTTTCCCCGCCTGCCTCTCGCTCTCCCCACCTGCCTCTCACTCTCCCCACCTGCCTCTCACTCTCCCCACCTGCCTCTCACTCTCCCCGCCTTCCTCTCACTCTCCCCGCCTGCCTCTCACTCTCCCCGCCTGCCTCTCACTCTCCCCGCCTGCCTCTCACTCTCCCCACATGCCTCTCACTCTCCCCGCCTGCCTCTTACTCTCCCCGCCTGCCTTTCACTCTCCCCGCCTGCCTCTCACTCTCCCCGCCTGCCTCTCACTCTCCCCGCCTGCCTCTCACTCTCCCCGCCTGCCTCTCACTCTCCCCGCCTGCCTCTCTCTCTCTCCCCGCCTGCCTCTCACTCTCCCCACCTGCCTCTCACTCTCCCCGCCTGCCTCTCTCTCTCTCCCCGCCTGCCTCTCACTCTTCCCGCCTGCCTCTCGCTCTCCCCACCTGCCTCTCACTCTCCCCACCTGCCTCTCACTCTCCCCGCCTGCCTCTCTCTCTCTCCCCGCCTGCCTCTCACTCTCCCCACCTGCCTCTCTCTCTCCCCGCCTACCTCTCACTCTTCCCCCCCGCCTCTCACTCTCCCCGCCTCCCTCTCGCTCTCCCCACCTGCCTCTCACTCTCCCCAGCTCTCTCTCCCCGTCTGCCTCTCACTCTTCCCGCCTGCCTCTCACTCTCCCCACCTGCCTCTCGCTCTCCCCACCTGCCTCTCGCTCTCCCCGCCTTCCTCTCACTCTCCCCGCCTGCCTCTCGCTCTCCCCACCTGCCTCTCGCTCTCCCCACCTGCCTCTCTCTCTCCCCAGCTCTCTCTCCCCGCCTGCCTCTCACTCTCCCAGCTCTCTCACCCCCTGCCTCTCACTCTCCCCGCCTGCCTCTCACTCTCCCCACCTGCCTCTCACTCTGCCCGCCTGCCTCTCTCTCTCTCCCCGCCTGCCTCTCACTCTCCCCGCCTGCCTCTCACTCTCCCCACCTGCCTCTCTCTCTCCCCAGCTCTCTCTCCCCGCCTGCCTCTCACTCTTCCCCCCCGCCTCTCACTCTCCCCGCCTGCCTCTCGCTCTCCCCACCTGCCTCTCACTCTCCCCACCTGCCTCTCGCTCTCCCCACCTGCCTCTCATTCTCCCCGCCTGCCTCTCGCTCTCCCCACCTGCCTCTCACTCTCCCCACATGCCTCTCACTCTCATCGCCTTCCTCTCACTCTCCCCGCCTGCCTCTCACTCTCCCCGCCTGCCTCTCACTCTCCCCGCCTGCCTCTCACTCTCCCCGCCTGCCTCTCACTCTCCCCACCTGCCTCTCAATCTCCCAGCCTGCCTCTCACTCTCCCCACCTGCCTCTCTCTCTCCCCACCTGCCTCGCTCTCTCCGCACCTACCTCTCACTCTCCCCGCCTGCCTCTCACTCTCCCCACCTGCCTCTCAGTCTGCCCGCCTGCCTCTCACTCTCTCCCCGCCTGCCTCTCACTCTCCCCACCTGCCTCTCAATCTCACAACCTCCCTTTCTCTCTCCCCGCCTGCCTCTCACTCTCCCCACCTGCCTCTCACTCTCCCCACCTGCCTCTCTCTCTCCCCGCCTGCCTCTCTCTCTCCCCGCCTGCCTCTCACTCTCCCCGCATGCCTCTCTCTCTCCCCGCCTGCCTCTCTCTCTCCCCGCCTGCCTCTCTCTCTCCCCGCCTGCCTCTCTCTCTCCCCACCTGCCTCTCTCTCTCCCCGCCTGCCTCTCTCTCTCCCTACCTGCCTCTCTCTCTCCCCACCTGCCTCTCACTCTCCCCACCTGCCTCTCTCTCTTCCCGCCTGCCTCTCTCTCTCCCCGCCTGCCTCTCTCTCTCACCGCCTGCATCTCTCTCTCCCCGCCTGCCTCTCTCTCTCCCCGCCTGCCTCTCTCTCTCTCCCCGCCTGCCTCTCGCTCCCCCCGCCTGCGTCTCTCTCTCCCCGCCTGCCTCTCGCTCTCCCCGCCTGCCTCTCTCTCTCCCCGCCTGCCTCTCGCTCTCCCCGCCTGCCTCTCGCTCTCCCCGCCTGCCTCTCCCTCTCCCCGCCTGCCTCTCGCTCTCCCCACCTGCCTCTCACTCTCCCCACTTCTCTCTCTCCCCGCCTGCCTCTCTCTCTCCCCGCCTGCCGACACTCTCCCCACCTGCCTCTCACTCTCCCCGCCTGCCTCTCACTCTACCCACTTCTCTCTCTCCCCGCCTGCCTCTCACTCTCACCGACTGCCTCTCACTCTCTCCGCCTGCCTCTCACTCTCCCCAGCTCTCTCTCACCGCCTGCCTCTCACTCTCCCCGCCTGGCTCTCACTCTCCCCAGCTCTCTCTCCCCGCCTGCCTCTCACTCTCCCCGCCTGCCTCTTGCTCTCCCCACCAGCCTCTCACTCTCCCTGCCTGCCTCTCGCTCTCCCCGCCTGCCGCTCGCTCTCCCCGCCTGCCTCTCACTCTCCCCGCCTGACTCTTACTCTCCCCGCCTGCCTCTCACTCTCCCCGCCTGCCTCTCGCTCTCCCCACCTGCCTCTCACTCTCCCCGCCTGCCTCGCGCTCTCCCCGCCTGCCTCTCGCTCTCCCCGCCTGCCTCTCGCTCTCTCCGCCTGCGTCTCTCTCTCCCCACCTGCCTCTCACTCTCCCCACCTGCCTCTCTCTCTCCCCACCTGCCTCTCTCTCTCCCCACCTGCCTCTCTCTCTCCCCGCCTGCCTCTCTCTCTCCCCACCTGCCTCACTCTCTCCCCACCTGCCTCTCTCTCTCCCCACCTGCCTCTCTCTCTCCCCACCTGCCTCTCACTCTCCCCACCATGTTTCCCCCCCTCCCGCCTGCCTCTCTCTCTCCCCGCCTGCCTCTCTCTCTCCCCGCCTACCTCTCGCTCTCCCCGCCTGCCTCTCGCTCTCCCCACCTGCCTCTCCCTCTCCCCGCCTGCCTCTCGCTCTCCCCGCCTGCCTCTCGCTCTCCCCACCTGCCTCTCACTCTCCCCACTTCTCTCTCTCCCCGCCTGCCTCTCTCTCTCCCCGCCTGCCGACACTCTCCCCACCTGCCTCTCACTCTCCCCGCCTGCCTCTCACTCTACCCACTTCTCTCTCTCCCCGCCTGCCTCTCACTCTCACCGACTGCCTCTCACTCTCCCCGCCTGCCTCTCACTCTCCCCAGCTCTCTCTCACCGCCTGCCTCTCACTCTCCCCGCCTGGCTCTCACTCTCCCCAGCTCTCTCTCCCCGCCTGCCTCTCACTCTCCCCGCCTGCCTCTCGCTCTCCCCACCTGCCTCTCACTCTCCCCGCCTGCCTCTCGCTCTCCCCGCCTGCCGCTCGCTCTCCCCGCCTGCCTCTCACTCTCCCCGCCTGCCTCTTACTCTCCCCGCCTGCCTCTCTCTCTCCCCACCTGCCTCTCACTCTCCCCAACTGCCTCTCTCTCTCCCCACCTGCCTCTCTCTCTCCCCACCTGCCTCTCTCTCTCCCCGCCTGCCTCTCTCTCTCCCCACCTGCCTCTCTCTCTCCCCGCCAGACTCTCTCTCTCCCCGCCTGCCTCTTTCTCTCCCCGCCTGCCTTGCTCTCTCCCCACCTGCCTCTCACTCTCCCCACCTGCCTCTCTCTCTCCCCACTTCTCGCTCTCCCCAACTGCCTCTCACTCTCCCCACCTGCCTCTCTCTCTCACCACTTCTCGCTCTCCCTACCTGCCTCTCGCTCTCCACACCTGCCTCTCTCTCTCCACAATTGCCTCTCTCGCTCCCCACTTCTCGCTCTCCCCACCTGCCTCTCACTCTCCCCACCTGACTCTCTCTCTCCCCACCTGCCTCTCTCTCTCCCCACCTGCCTCTCACTCTCCCCGCCTTCCGCTCACTCTCCCTACCTGCCTCTCTCTCTCCCCACCTGCCTCTCACTCTCGCCACCTGCCTCTCTCTCTCCCCACTTCTCGCTCTCCCCACCCTTCTCTCGCTCTCCCCACCTGCCTCTCGCTCTCCCCACCTGCCTCTCTCTCTTCCCACTTCTCACTCTCCCCACCTGCCTCTCGCTCTCCCCACCTGCCTCTCTCTCTCCCCACCTGACTCTCTCTCTCCCCTCCTGCCTCTCACTCTACCCGCCTGCCTCTCATTCTCCCCACCTGCCTCTCACTCTCCCCACCTGCCTCTCACTCTGCCCGCCTGCCTCTCTCCCTCTCCCCGCCTGCCTCTCACTCTCCCCACCTGCCTCTCACTCTCCCCGCCTGCCTCTCTCTCTCTCCCCGCCTGCCTCTCACTCTCCCCACCTGCGTCTCTCTCTCCCCGCCTGCCTCTCACTCTCCCCACCTGCCTCTCTCTCTCCCCACCTGCCTCTCTCTCTCCCCACCTGCCTCTCTCTCTCCCCGCCTGCCTCTCTCTCTCCCCACCTGCCTCTCTCTCTCCCCACCTGCCTCTCTCTCTCGCTACCTGCCTCTCTCTCTCCCCACCTGCCTCTCACTCTCCTCACCTGCCTCTCTCTCTCCCCGCCTGCCTCTCGCTCTCCCCGCCTGCCTCTCGCTCTCCCCGCCTGCCTCTCGCTCTCCCCGCCTGCCTCTCGCTCTCCCCACCTGCCTCTCACTCTCCCCACTTCTCTCTCTCCCCGCCTGCCTCTCTCTCTCCCCGCCTGCCGACACTCTCCCCACCTGCCTCTCACTCTCCCCGCCTGCCTCTCACTCTCCCCTCCTGCCTCTCGCTCTCCCCACCTGCCTCTCACTCTCCCCGCCTGCCTCGCGCTCTCCCCGCCTGCCTCTCGCTCTCCCCGCCTGCCTCTCGCTCTCCCCGCCTGCCTCTCGCTCTCTCCACCTGCGTCTCTCTCTCCCCACCTGCCTCTCACTCTCCCCAACTGCCTCTCTCTCTCCCCACCTGCCTCTCTCTCTCCCCACCTGCCTTTCTCTCTCCCCACCTGCCTCTCTCTCTCCCCGCCAGACTCTCTCTCTCCCCGCCTGCCTCTTTCTCTCCCCGCCTGCCTCTCTCTCTCCCCACCTGCCTCTCACACTCCCCACCTGCCTCTCTCTCTCCCCACTTCTCGCTCTCCCCAACTGCCTCTCACTCTCCCCACCTGCCTCTCTCGCTCCCCACTTCTCGCTCTCCCTACCTGCCTCTCGCTGTCCCCACCTGCCTCTCTCTCTCCCCAACTGCCTCTCTCGCTCCCCACTTCTCGCTCTCCCCACCTGCCTCTCACTCTCCCCACCTGACTCTCTCTCTCCCCACCTGCCTCTCTCTCTCCCCACCTGCCTCTCACTCTCCCCGCCTTCCGCTCACTCTCCCCACCTGCCTCTCAATCTCCCCACCTGCCTCTCACTCTCCCCGCCGGCCTCTCACACTCCCCACCTGCCTCTCTCTCTCCCCGCCTGCCTCTCACTCTCCCCACGTGCATCTCTCCCTCCCCACCTGCCTCTCTCTCTCCCCACCTGCCTCTCTCACTCCCCGTCTGCCTCTCTCTCTCCCCGCCTGCCTCTCTCTCTCCCCACCTGCCTCTCACTCTCCCCACCTGCCTCTCTCTCTCCCCACTTCTTGCTCTCCCCACCTGCCTCTCGCTCTCCCCACCTGCCTCTCGCTCTCCCCACCTGCCTCTCTCTCTTCCCACTTCTCACTCTCCACACCTGCCTCTCGCTCTCCCCACCTGCCTCTCATTCTCCCCACCTGCCTCTCACACTCCCCACCTGCCTCTCTCTCTCTCCCCGCCTGCCTCTCACTCTCCCCACCTGCCTCTCTCTCTCCCCGCCTGCCTCTCACTCTTCCCGCCTGCCTCTCGCTCTCCCCACCTGCCTCTCACTCTCCCCACCTGCCTCTCACTCTCCATACTTGCCTCTCACTCTCCCCGCCTTCCTCTCACTCTCCCCGCCTGCCTCTCACTCTCCCCGCCTGCCTCTCACTCTCCCCGCCTGCCTCTCACTCTCCCCGCATGCCTCTCACTCTCCCCACCTGCCTCTCTCTCTCCCCAGCTCTCTCTCCCCGTCTGCCTCTCACTCTTCCCGCCTGCCTCTCACTCTCCCCACCTGCCTCTCGCTCTCCCCACCTGCCTCTCGCTCTCCCCGCCTTCCTCTCACTCTCCCCGCCTGCCTGTCGCTCTCCCCACCTTCCTCTCGCTCTCCCCACCTGCCTCTCACTCTCCCCACCTGCCTCTCACTCTCCCCGCCTTCCTCTCACTCTCCCCGCCTGCCTCTCACTCTCCACGCCTGGCTCTCACTCTCCCCGCCTGCCTCTCACTCTCCCCACATGCCTCTCACTCTCCCCGCCTGCCTCTCACTCTCCCCGCCTGCCTTTCACTCTCCCCAGCTCTCTCACCCCGCCTGCCTCTCACTCTCCCAGCTCTCTCTCCCCCCTGCCTCTCACTCTCCCCGCCTGCCTCTCACTCTCCCCACCTGCCTCTCACTCTGCCCGCCTGCCTCTCTCTCTCTCCCCGCCTGCCTCTCACTCTCCCCGCCTGCCTCTCACTCTCCCCACCTGCCTCTCTCTCTCCCCAGCTCTCTCTCCCCGCCTGCCTCTCACTCTTCCCCCCCGCCTCTCACTCTCCCCGCCTGCCTCTCGCTCTCCCCACCTGCCTCTCACTCTCCCCACCTGCCTCTCGCTCTCCCCACCTGCCTCTCATTCTCCCCGCCTGCCTCTCGCTCTCCCCACCTGCCTCTCACTCTCCCCACATGCCTCTCACTCTCATCGCCTTCCTCTCACTCTCCCCGCCTGCCTCTCACTCTCCCCGCCTGCCTCTCACTCTCCCCGCCTGCCTCTCACTCTCCCCGCCTGCCTCTCACTCTCCCCACCTGCCTCTCAATCTCCCCGCCTGCCTCTTACTCTCCCCACCTGCCTCTCTCTCTCCCCACCTGCCTCGCTCTCTCCGCACCTACCTCTCACTCTCCCCGCCTGCCTCTCACTCTCCCCACCTGCCTCTCAGTCTGCCCGCCTGCCTCTCACTCTCTCCCCGCCTGCCTCTCACTCTCCCCACCTGCCTCTCAATCTCCCAACCTCCCTTTCTCTCTCCCCGCCTGCCTCTCACTCTCCCCGCCTGCCTCTCACTCTCCCCGCCTGCCTCTCACTCTCCCCACCTGCCTCTCTCTCTCCCCGCCTGCCTCTCTCTCTCCCCGCCTGCCTCTCACTCTCCCCGCATGCCTCTCTCTCTCCCCGCCTGCCTCTCTCTCTCCCCGCCTGCCTCTCTCTCTCCCCGCCTGCCTCTCTCTCTCCCCGCCTGCCTCTCTCTCTCCCCACCTGCCTCTCTCTCTCCCTACCTGCCTCTCTCTCTCCCCACCTGCCTCTCACTCTCCCCACCTGCCTCTCTCTCTTCCCGCCTGCCTCTCTCTCTCCCCGCCTGCCTCTCTCTCTCCCCGCCTGCTTCTCTCTCTCCCCGCCTGCCTCTCTCTCTCCCCGCCTGCCTCTCTCTCTCCCCGCCTGCTTCTCTCTCTCCCCGCCTGCCTCTCTCTCTCCCCGCCTGCCTCTCTCTCTCCCCGCCTGCCTCTCTCTCTCCCCGCCTGCTTCTCTCTCTCCCCGCCTGCCTCTCTCTCTCCCCGCCTGCCTCTCGCTCCCCCCGCCTGCGTCTCTCTCTCCCCGCCTGCCTCTCGCTCTCCCCGCCTGCCTCTCTCTCTCCCCGCCTGCCTCTCGCTCTCCCCGCCTGCCTCTCGCTCTCCCCGCCTGCCTCTCCCTCTCCCCGCCTGCCTCTCGCTCTCCCCACCTGCCTCTCACTCTCCCCACTTCTCTCTCTCCCCGCCTGCCTCTCTCTCTCCCCGCCTGCCGACACTCTCCCCACCTGCCTCTCACTCTCCCCGCCTGCCTCTCACTCTACCCACTTCTCTCTCTCCGCGCCTGCCTCTCACTCTCACCGACTGCCTCTCACTCTCTCCGCCTGCCTCTCACTCTCCCCAGCTCTCTCTCACCGCCTGCCTCTCACTCTCCCCGCCTGGCTCTCACTCTCCCCAGCTCTCTCTCCCCGCCTGCCTCTCACTCTCCCCGCCTGCCTCTCGCTCTCCCCACCAGCCTCTCACTCTCCCTGCCTGCCTCTCGCTCTCCCCGCCTGCCGCTCGCTCTCCCCGCCTGCCTCTCACTCTCCCCGCCTGCCTCTTACTCTCCCCGCCTGCCTCTCACTCTCCCCGCCTGCCTCTCGCTCTCCCCACCTGCCTCTCACTCTCCCCGCCTGCCTCGCGCTCTCCCCGCCTGCCTCTCGCTCTCCCCGCCTG
Source organism: Pristiophorus japonicus (assembly GCF_044704955.1). Taxonomy (NCBI): domain Eukaryota; kingdom Metazoa; phylum Chordata; class Chondrichthyes; family Pristiophoridae; genus Pristiophorus; species Pristiophorus japonicus. The sequence goes on along the minus strand of NC_091977.1, from coordinate 460,928,171 downwards.
CCTCCTGCTCTCTCCGCCTGCGTCTCTCTCTCCCCACCTGCCTCTCACTCTCCCCAACTGCCTCTCTCTCTCCCCACCTGCCTCTCTCTCTCCCCACCTGCCTCTCTCTCTCCCCGCCTGCCTCTCTCTCTCCCCACCTGCCTCTCTCTCTCCCCACCTGCCTCTCTCTCTCCCTACCTGCCTCTCTCTCTCCCCACCTGCCTCTCACTCTCCCCACCTGTTTCCCCCCCTCCCGCCTGCCTCTCTCTCTCCCCGCCTGCCTCTCTCTCTCCCCGCCTGCATCTCTCTCTCCCCGCCTGCCTCTCTCTCTCCCCGCCTGCCTCTCTCTCTCCCCGCCTGCCTCTCGCTACCCCCGCCTGCCTCTCTCTCTCCCCGCCTGCATCTCGCTCTCCCCGCCTACCTCTCGCTCTCCCCGCCTGCCTCTCGCTCTCCCCACCTGCCTCTCCCTCTCCCCGCCTGCCTCTCGCTCTCCCCGCCTGCCTCTCGCTCTCCCCACCTGCCTCTCACTCTCCCCACTTCTCTCTCTCCCCGCCTGCCTCTCTCTCTCCCCGCCTGCCGACACTCTCACCACCTGCCTCTCACTCTCCCCGCCTGCCTCTCACTCTACCCACTTCTCTCTCTCCCCGCCTGCCTCTCACTCTCACCGACTGCCTCTCACTCTCCCCGCCTGCCTCTCACTCTCCCCAGCTCTCTCTCACCGCCTGCCTCTCACTCTCCCCGCCTGGCTCTCACTCTCCCCAGCTCTCTCTCCCCGCCTGCCTCTCACTCTCCCCGCCTGCCTCTCGCTCTCCCCACCTGCCTCTCACTCTCCCCGCCTGCCTCTCGCTCTCCCCGCCTGCCGCTCGCTCTCCCCGCCTGCCGCTCGCTCTCCCCGCCTGCCTCTCACTCTCCCCGCCTGCCTCTTACTCTCCACGCCTGCCTCTCTCTCTCCCCGCCTGCCTCTCGCTCTCTCCACCTGCGTCTCTCTCTCCCCACCTGCCTCTCACTCTCCCCAACTGCCTCTCTCTCTCCCCACCTGCCTCTCTCTCTCCCCACCTGCCTCTCTCTCTCCCCGCCTGCCTCTCTCTCTCCCCACCTGCCTCTCTCTCTCCCCGCCAGACTCTCTCTCTCCCCGCCTGCCTCTTTCTCTCCCCGCCTGCCTTGCTCTCTCCCCACCTGCCTCTCACTCTCCCCACCTGCCTCTCTCTCTCCCCACTTCTCGCTCTCCCCAACTGCCTCTCACTCTCCCCACCTGCCTCTCTCTCTCCCCACTTCTCGCTCTCCCTACCTGCCTCTCGCTCTCCCCACCTGCCTCTCTCTCTCCCCAATTGCCTCTCTCGCTCCCCACTTCTCGCTCTCCCCACCTGCCTCTCACTCTCCCCACCTGACTCTCTCTCTCCCCACCTGCCTCTCTCTCTCCCCACCTGCCTCTCACTCTCCCCGCCTTCCGCTCACTCTCCCTACCTGCCTCTCTCTCTCCCCACCTGCCTCTCACTCTCCCCACCTGCCTCTCTCTCTCCCCACTTCTCGCTCTCCCCACCCTTCTCTCGCTCTCCCCACCTGCCTCTCGCTCTCCCCACCTGCCTCTCTCTCTTCCCACTTCTCACTCTCCCCACCTGCCTCTCGCTCTCCCCACCTGCCTCTCTCTCTCCCCACCTGACTCTCTCTCTCCCCTCCTGACTCTCACTCTACCCGCCTGCCTCTCATTCTCCCCACCTGCCTCTCACTCTCCCCACCTGCCTCTCACTCTGCCCGCCTGCCTCTCTCCCTCTCCCCGCCTGCCTCTCACTCTCCCCGCCTGCCTCTCTCTCTCTCCCCGCCTGCCTCTCACTCTCCCCACCTGCGTCTCTCTCTCCCCGCCTGCCTCTCACTCTCCCCACCTGCCTCTCTCTCTCCCCACCTGCCTCTCTCTCTCCCCACCTGCCTCTCTCTCTCCCCGCCTGCCTCTCTCTCTCCCCACCTGCCTCTCTCTCTCCCCACCTGCCTCTCTCTCTCGCTACCTGCCTCTCTCTCTCCCCACCTGCCTCTCACTCTCCCCACCTGCCTCTCTCTCTCCCCGCCTGCCTCTCGCTCTCCCCGCCTGCCTCTCGCTCTCCCCGCCTGCCTCTCGCTCTCCCCGCCTGCCTCTCGCTCTCCCCACCTGCCTCTCACTCTCCCCACTTCTCTCTCTCCCCGCCTGCCTCTCTCTCTCCCCGCCTGCCGATACTCTCCCCACCTGCCTCTCACTCTCCCCGCCTGCCTCTCACTCTACCCACTTCTCTCTCTCCCTGCCTGCCTCTCACTCTCACCGACTGCCTCTCACTCTCCCCGCCTGCCTCTCACCCGCCCCAGCTCTCTCTCACCGCCTGCCTCTCACTCTCCCCGCCTGGCTCTCACTCTCCCCAGCTCTCTCTCCCCGCCTGCCTCTCACTCTCCCTGCCTGCCTCTCGCTCTCCCCACCTGCCTCTCACTCTCCCTGCCTGCCTCTCGCTCTCCCCGCCTGCCGCTCGCTCTCCCCGCCTGCCTCTCACTCTCCCCGCCTGCCTCTTACTCTCCCCGCCTGCCTCTCACTCTCCCCTCCTGCCTCTCGCTCTCCCCACCTGCCTCTCACTCTCCCCGCCTGCCTCACGCTCTCCCCGCCTGCCTCTCGCTCTCCCCGCCTGCCTCACGCTCTCCCCGCCTGCCTCTCGCTCTCTCCACCTGCGTCTCTCTCTCCCCACCTGCCTCTCACTCTCCCCAACTGCCTCTCTCTCTCCCCACCTGCCTCTCTCTCTCCCCACCTGCCTTTCTCTCTCCCCACCTGCCTCTCTCTCTCCCCGCCAGACTCTCTCTCTCCCCGCCTGCCTCTTTCTCTCCCCGCCTGCCTCTCTCTCTCCCCACCTGCCTCTCACACTCCCCACCTGCCTCTCTCTCTCCCCACTTCTCGCTCTCCCCAACTGCCTCTCACTCTCCCCACCTGCCTCTCTCTCTCCCCACTTCTCGCTCTCCCTACCTGCCTCTCGCTGTCCCCACCTGCCTCTCTCTCTCCCCAACTGCCTCTCTCGCTCCCCACTTCTCGCTCTCCCCACCTGCCTCTCACTCTCCCCACCTGACTCTCTCTCTCCCCACCTGCCTCTCTCTCTCCCCACCTGCCTCTAACTCTCCCCGCCTTCCGCTCACTCTCCCCACCTGCCTCTCAATCTCCCCACCTGCCTCTCACTCTCCCCGCCGGCCTCTCACACTCCCCACCTGCCTCTCTCTCTCCCCGCCTGTCTCTCACTCTCCCCACGTGCATCTCTCCCTCCCCACCTGCTCTCTCTCCCCCCACCTGCCTCTCTCACTCCCCGTCTGCCTCTCTCTCTCCCCGCCTGCCTCTCTCTCTCCCCACCTGCCTCTCTCTCTCCCCACTTCTTGCTCTCCCCACCTGCCTCTCGCTCTCCCCACCTGCCTCTCGCTCTCCCCACCTGCCTCTCTCTCTTCCCACTTCTCACTCTCCCCACCTGCCTCTCGCTCTCCCCGCCTGCCTCTCATTCTCCCCACCTGCCTCTCACTCTCCCCACCTGCCTCTCTCTCTCTCCCCGCCTGCCTCTCACTCTCCCCACCTGCCTCTCTCTCTCCCCGCCTGCCTCTCACTCTTCCCGCCTGCCTCTCGTTCTCCCCACCTGACTCTCACTCTCCCCACCTGCCTCTCACTCTCCATACTTGCCTCTCACTCTCCCCGCCTTCCTCTCACTCTCCCCGCCTGCCTCTCACTCTCCCCGCCTGCCTCTCACTCTCCCCGCCTGCCTCTCACTCTCCCCGCATGCCTCTCACTCTCCCCACCTGCCTCTCTCTCTCCCCGCCTACCTCTCACTCTTCCCCCCCGCCTCTCACTCTCCCCGCCTCCCTCTCGCTCTCCCCACCTGCCTCTCTCTCTCCCCACCTGCCTCTCTCTCTCCCCGCCTGCCTCTCTCTCTCCCCACCTGCCTCTCTCTCTCCCCACCTGCCTCTCTCTCTCGCTACCTGCCTCTCTCTCTCCCCACCTGCCTCTCGCTCTCCCCGCCTGCCTCTCGCTCTCCCCGCCTGCCTCTCGCTCTCCCCGCCTGCCTCTCGCTCTCCCCACCTGCCTCTCACTCTCCCCACTTCTCTCTCTCCCCGCCTGCTTCTCTCTCTCCCCGCCGGCCGATACTCTCCCCACCTGCCTCTCACTCTCCCCGCCTGCCTCTCACTCTACCCACTTCTCTCTCTCCCTGCCTGCCTCTCACTCTCACCGACTGCCTCTCACTCTCCCCGCCTGCCTCTCACCCGCCCCAGCTCTCTCTCACCGCCTGCCTCTCACTCTCCCCGCCTGGCTCTCACTCTCCCCAGCTCTCTCTCCCCGCCTGCCTCTCACTCTCCCCTGCCTGCCTCTCGCTCTCCCCACCCTGCCTCTCACTCTCCCTGCCTGCCTCTCGCTCTCCCCGCCTGCCGCTCGCTCTCCCCGCCTGCCTCTCACTCTCCCCGCCTGCCTCTTACTCTCCCCGCCTGCCTCTCACTCTCCCCTCCTGCCTCTCGCTCTCCCCACCTGCCTCTCACTCTCCCCGCCTGCCTCGCGCTCTCCCCGCCTGCCTCTCGCTCTCCCCGCCTGCCTCTCGCTCTCCCCGCCTGCCTCTCGCTCTCTCCACCTGCGTCTCTCTCTCCCCCACC